>NW_027507748.1:534318568-535568568 GCF_037356315.1 Lithobates pipiens
GGGCTTACCTGTCTCCACTGTTGGGAGCATCATCCGGAAGTGGAAGGCTTATGGAACTACTGTTAGCCTTCCACGGGCTGGACAGCCTTTGAAAATTTCCTCCCGTGCCGAGGCCAGGCTTGTCCGAAGAGTCAAGGCTAACCCAAGGACAACAAGGAAGGAGCTCCGGGAAGATCTCATGGCAGTGGGGACATTGGTTTCAGTCAATACCATAAGTAACGTACTCCACCGCAATGGTCTCCGTTCCAGACGAGCCCGTAAGGTACCTTTACTTTCAAAGCGTCATGTCAAGGCTCGTCTACAGTTTGCTCATGATCACTTGGAGGACTCTGAGACAGACTGGTTCAAGGTTCTCTGGTCTGATGAGACCAAGATTGAGATCTTTGGTGCCAACCACACACGTGACGTTTGGAGACGTTTGGAGACTGGATGGCACTGCATACGACCCAAAGAATACCATCCCTACAGTCAAGCATGGTGGTGGCAGCATCATGCTGTGGGGCTGCTTCTCAGCCAAGGGGCCTGGCCATCTGGTCCGCATCCATGGGAAGATGGATAGCACGGCCTACCTGGAGATTTTGGCCAAGAACCTCCGCTCCTCAATCAAGGACCTTAAGATGGGTCGTCATTTCATCTTCCAACAAGACAACGACCCAAAGCACACAGCCAAGAAAACCAAGGCCTGGTTCAAGAGGGAAAAAATCAAGGTGTTGCAGTGGCCTAGTCAGTCTCCTGACCTTAACCCAATTGAAAACTTGTGGAAGGAGCTCAAGATTAAAGTCCACATGAGACACCCAAAGAACCTAGATAACTTGGAGAAGATCTGCATGGAGGAGTGGGCCAAGATAACTCCAGAGACCTGTGCCGGCCTGATCAGGTCTTATAAAAGACAATTATTAGCTGTAATTGCAAACAAGGGTTATTCCACAAAATATTAAACCTAGGGGTTGAATAATAATTGACCCACACTTTTATGTTTAAAATTTATTAAAATTTAACTGAGCAACATAACTTTTTGGTTTGTAAGATTTATGCATCTGTTAATAAATCCTGCTCTTGTTTAAAGTTTGAAGGCTCTAACTTATTTGCATCTTATCAAACCTGCTAAATCTGCAGGGGGTTGAATACTACTTGTAGTCACTGTATATGTGTATGTATATATATATGTATATATGTGTATATGTATATATATATATATATATGTGTATGTATATATATGTGTATGTATATATATATATGTATGTATATATATATGTATGTATATATATATATATATATGTGTATATATATATATATATATATATATATATATATATATATATATATATATATATATATATATATATATATATATGTGTATATATGTATATCTATATATATAGATATATATATATATCGATATATTTATATATATAAAAACACTATTTTAAATATACTATAAATGCGAAAACAACTACAACTTACCAAAAAAGCTCTATTTGCTCTTACTAATAACACTATATAAAAATCAGACAGCGCAGCTCAATCCTGAGCACTAATGCCGCGTACACACGATCAAACTATCTGGCAGAAAAGTCCGACAGACATGAGTCCGGCGGACAATCCGCCCGTGTGTGGGCTCCGGCAGACTTTTTTTACCCAAAAGTCCGGCGGACAATACGGCCGTGCGTGTGCTAGTCCGCCGTACTTTTGAAATGAACGGACTTTCCCGCACGGAGAAAAGTCCGTTCATTTTGAGTGTGGCTCCAGGTAGACGGGACTAGCGAAGGAAGTCAATGTCGCCGCCTTCGGTGGTGAGATTGACACGTCGCTGGCCCCGTCACCTTGTATGGACTTAAAGGGGAAGCCCTACACCGAAAAAACGGCGTGGGGGTCCCCCCCTGGGTCCACATCAGACCCTTATCCAGGCACGCTACCCGGCCGGTCAGGAAAGGGGGTGGGGACGAGCGAGCGAGTGCCCCCCTCCTGAGTCGTACCAGGCCGCGTGTCCTCAACAGGGGGGGTGCTTTGGGGAAGGGGGGCTGCACGGCCCCCCCACCCCAAAGCACCTTGTCCCCATGTTGATGAGGACAAGGGCCTCTTCCCGACAACCCTGGTCGTTGGTTGTCGAGGTCTGCGGGCGGGAGGCGTATCGGAATCCGGGAGCCCCCTTTAATAAGGGGGCCCCCAGATACCGGCCCCCCACCCTATGTGAATGAGTATGGGGTACAATGTACCCCTACCCATTCACCTGTGAAAAAAATGTAAATAAAACACAACACACAAGGGTTTAAAATAATTTATTGCACAGCTCCGGGGGTCTTCTTCCGTCTTGGGGGGTCTTCTCGCTGGACTCTTCCGCTATCTTCTGCTCTTTTACTAGCTCTTTTACTAGCGGAGGAGCCCGGCTTTCTTCTTCGTCGCCGCCCGGGGGTCTTCTTCTGACTTCGGGGGTCTTGTCGCCCTCTTCGGTTGTTCTTGCCGGGCCTCCATGCCTTCTTCCAGCTCTTTTACATGCGGTGGCCCAGTCTTCTATCGCCGCCGCTTTCTCTTCTTCTTGTTCTTCTTCCTTGAGATGTTGACTTGTCGCTGTCTCTGGCCGCAATGACAGGGACGCGGTGTGCAGTGACTTATATAGGGACATCACCCGGTGACCCCACCCATTGTCCCTATATAAGGGACAATGGGTGGGGTCACCGGTCACACGTCCCTGTCATTATGGCCAGAGACAGCGATGAGTCAACATCTCAATGAAGAAAAAGAGAAGAACAGAAGGCGGCGAAGACAGCGGCGACAGCAGCAACAGAAGACCGGGCCACCGCCAGTAAAAGAGCTGGAAGAAGGAGCGGAGGCCCGGCAAGAAGAACCGAAGAGGGGGACAAGACCCCCGAAGTCGGAAGAAGACCCCCGGGCGGCTGCGACAAAGAAGAAAGCCGGGCTCCTCCGCTGGCAAAAGAGCTAGTAAAAGAGCAGAAGATAGAGGAGGAGTCTGGCGAGAAGACCCCCCAAGACGGAAGAAAACCACCGGAGCTGTGCAATAAATAATTTTAAACCCATACTCATTCACAGTATCCGGGAGCCCCCTTATTAAAGGGGGCTTCTGGATTCCGATAAGCCCCCCGCCCGCAGACCCCGACAACCAACGGCCAGGGTTGTCGGGAAGAGGCCCTTGTCCTCATCAACATGGGGACAAGGTGCTTTGGGGTGGGGGGTCTGCACGGCCCCCTTCCCCAAAGCACCCCCCATGTTGAGGGCACACGGCCTGGTACGGCTCAGGAGGGGGGGCATTCGCTCCACTTTCCTGACCGGCCGGGTAGCGTGCTCGGATAAGGGTCTGATATGGACCTGGGGGGGGACCCCCACGCCATTTTTTCGGCATAGGGCTTCCCCTTTAAGTCCATACCAGGTGACGGGGCCAGCGACGTGTCAATCTTTGACATTGACTTCCTTCGCTAGTCCCGGCTACCTGGAGCCACGTTCAAAATGAACGGACTTTCCTCCGTGTGTGGGCAAGTCCGTTCATTTCAAAAGTACGGCAGTCTCCCGCCATAGTCCGGCAGACTATGTCCGCCGGAAAAGTCCAGTGTGTGGGCAGGTCTGCTTGTTTAGAAATTTGGCGGACTTTCCGGCGGTTTGTCCGCTGGATAGTGTGATCGTGTGTACGTGGCATAAGTGTCATTTTTGTTTGCTGTACCCTTCCTTTGCTATTTGCATGAATCACTTTTGACAAGTTTTCCTGAGACCAAGAGAAAAAAGGTGATGGGGTGGGAGCTCCAGCACACAGCATGTGATTGACAGCCTCAGTTCTGTTCCTGTGTGTGCTATGTGAAGGAGGGTGTGTCCCTTCCTTCCAATCAGCTCTCAGAGTTCCCCCCACTGACCTCTGCAGAGTGTAATTTCAGCTTTCTACAGCTCAGACAAGCTTTATAAATTCTGGACTTTGAACAGCTGTAGAGAAATGAAGACTGCAGATAGACAGGTACAAACCTTATGTAGGATGATTTGTTTAATCTCTGTGTATAACCTGAGGTCAGTCACTTCACTGGTATATGTAAGGGTTTACAACCACTTTAAATTAAGCAGTTCATAAATCATCTTTCTATATTCTTGAACTTCTTAAAAAAGTGCCAAACTTTAGCAATATGTGTGTTCACCACTGGAGAATAATTAGCCACTCACCAGAAGCATATGACCTTACTACTATTTCAGGTATCAACCAACTATTAAATTCTTCCGCCCATTCACCACCATAAAATCGACATCACATTGTACCCAAACAATACGTAAAATTAGATATGCAGTGCTCCAAATGGTGTTATAGAATTAACAATACATCTTATTTAAAGTAGAATTATAGGCAAAACTTTTTTTTTCCATTTTCGATAGAGTAAGGCCGCGTACACACGGGCGGACTGTTCGCCCAACTTTGTCCGCTGAACAGTGTTTCAGCGGACAGTCCGCTCGTGTGTGGGCTTCAGCGGACAGTTTCAGCGGACAGTCTGACGAACAAAGTTTTTCGGAAATCCCGTAAAACTGTCCGCTGAAACTTGGTTTGAGCGGACAGTCCGCTCGTGTGTAGGCTTGTTCGTCAAACTAAGTCTCGCGCATGCTCAGAAAGAATTTACACGCCGAAGGTTGCATTGCAGTGTATAGGACGTCGTTTTTCTAGTCCCGTCGTACGTGCCGTTCACGTCATCGCGCACGGTTTCAGCAGACTGTTCGTTCATCGTGTGTAGTCAAGTCCGCTCATGCAAATTTTGAGCGGACTGTTTGTCAAACTGTTTGACGAACAAAGTTGGGCGAACAGTCCGCCCGTGTGTACGCGGCCTAAGGGAGGGTCAAAAACCATGTAAGGCTTATTTTTGCCATCTATGTATGTATATATATATATATATATGTATGTATATATATATGTATATATATGTGTATGTATATATATGTGTATGTGTATATATATATATATATATATATATATATATATGTATATATATGTATATATGTATATCTATATATAGATATATATATAGATATATTTATATATATAAAAACACTATTTTAAATATACTATAAATGCGAAAACAACTACAACTTACCAAAAAAGCTCTATTTGCTCTTACTAATAATACTATATAAAAATCAGACAGCGCAGCTCAATCCTGAGCACTAATGCCGCGTACACACGATCAAACTATCTGGCAGAAAAGTCCGACAGACATGAGTCCGGCGGACAATCCGCCCGTGTGTGGGCTCCGGCAGACTTTTTTTACCCAAAAGTCCGGCGGACAATACGGCCGTGCGTGTGCTAGTCCGCCGTACTTTTGAAATGAATGGACTTTCCCGCACGGAGAAAAGTCCGTTCATTTTGAGTGTGGCTCCAGGTAGACGGGACTAGCGAAGGAAGTCAATGTCGCCGCCTTCGGTGGTGAGATTGACACGTCGCTGGCCCCGTCACCTTGTATGGACTTAAAGGGGAAGCCCTACACCGAAAAAACGACGTGGGGTCCCCCCTGGGTCCACATCAGACCCTTATCCAGGCACGCTACCCGGCCGGTCAGGAAAGGGGGTGGGGACGAGCGAGCGAGTGCCCCCCTCCTGAGTCGTACCAGGCCGCGTGTCCTCAACATAGGGGGTGCTTTGGGGAAGGGGGGCTGCACGGCCCCCCCACCCCAAAGCACCTTGTCCCCATGTTGATGAGGACAAGGGCCTCTTCCCGACAACCCTGGTCGTTGGTTGTCGAGGTCTGCGGGCGGGAGGCGTATCGGAATCCGGGAGCCCCCTTTAATAAGGGGGCCCCCAGATACCGGCCCCCCACCCTATGTGAATGAGTATGGGGTACAATGTACCCCTACCCATTCACCTGTGAAAAAAATGTAAATAAAACACAACACACAAGGGTTTAAAATAATTTATTGCACAGCTCCGGGGGTCTTCTTCCGTCTTGGGGGGTCTTCTCGCTGGACTCTTCCGCTATCTTCTGCTCTTTTACTAGCTCTTTTACTAGCGGAGGAGCCCGGCTTTCTTCTTCGTTGCCACCCGGGGGTCTTCTTCCGACTTCGGTGGTCTTGTCGCCCTCTTCGGTTGTTCTTGCCGGGCCTCCACGCCTTCTTCCAGCTCTTTTACATGCGGTGGCCCAGTCTTCTATCGCCGCCGCTTTCTCTTCTTCTTGTTCTTCTTCCTTGAGATGTTGACTTGTCGCTGTCTCTGGCCGCAATGACAGGGACGCGGTGTGCAGTGACTTATATAGGGACATCACCCGGTGACCCCACCCATTGTCCCTATATAAGGGACAATGGGTGGGGTCACCGGTCACACGTCCCTGTCATTATGGCCAGAGACAGCGATGAGTCAACATCTCAATGAAGAAAAAGAGAAGAACAGAAGGCGGCGAAGACAGCGGCGACAGCAGCAACAGAAGACCGGGCCACCGCCAGTAAAAGAGCTGGAAGAAGAAGCGGAGGCCCGGCAAGAAGAACCGAAGAGGGGGACAAGACCCCCGAAGTCGGAAGAAGACCCCCGGGCGGCTGCGACAAAGAAGAAAGCCGGGCTCCTCCGCTGGCAAAAGAGCTAGTAAAAGAGCAGAAGATAGAGGAGGAGTCTGGCGAGAAGACCGCCCAAGACGGAAGAAAAGCACTGGAGCTGTGCAATAAATAATTTTAAACCCATACTCATTCACAGTATCCGGGGGCCCCCTTATTAAAGGGGGCTTCCGGATTCCGATAAGCCCCCCCGCCCGCAGACCCCGACAACCAACGGCCAGGGTTGTCAGGAAGAGGCCCTTGTCCTCATCAACATGGGGACAAGGTGCTTTGGGGTGGGGGGGCTGCGCGGCCCCCCTTCCCCAAAGCACCCCCCATTTCGAGGGCACACGGCCTGGTACGGCTCAGGAGGGGGGGCATTCGCTCCACTTTCCTGACCGGCCGGGTAGCGTGCTCGGATAAGGGTCTGATATGGACCTGGGGGGGGGACCCCCACGCCGTTTTTTCGGCATAGGGCTTCCCCTTTAAGTCCATACCAGGTGACGGGGCCAGCGACGTGTCAATCTTTGACATTGACTTCCTTCGCTAGTCCCGGCTACCTGGAGCCCTGTTCAAAATGAACGGACTTTCCTCCGTGTGTGGGCAAGTCCGTTCATTTCAAAAGTACGGCAGTCTCCCGCCATAGTCCGGCAGACTATGTCCGCCGGAAAAGTCCAGTGTGTGGGCAGGTCTGCTTGTTTAGAAATTTGGCGGACTTTCCGGCGGTTTGTCCGCTGGATAGTGTGATCGTGTGTACGTGGCATAAGTGTCATTTTTGTTTGCTGTACCCTTCCTTTGCTATTTGCATGAATCACTTTTGACAAGTTTTCCTGAGACCAAGAGAAAAAAGGTGATGGGGTGGGAGCTCCAGCACATAGCATGTGATTGACAGCCTCAGTTCTGTTCCTGTGTGTGCTATGTGAAGGAGGGTGTGTCCCTTCCTTCCAATCAGCTCTCAGAGTTCCCCCCACTGACCTCTGCAGAGTGTAATTTCAGCTTTCTACAGCTCAGACAAGCTTTATAAATTCTGGACTTTGAACAGCTGTAGAGAAATGAAGACTGCAGATAGACAGGTACAAACCTTATGTAGGATGATTTGTTTAATCTCTGTGTATAACCTGAGGTCAGTCACTTCACTGGTATATGTAAGGGTTTACAACCACTTTAAATTAAGCAGTTCATAAATCATCTTTCTATATTCTTGAACTTCTTAAAAAAGTGCCAAACTTTAGCAATATGTGTGTTCACCACTGGAGTATAATTAGCCACTCACCAGAAGCATATGACCTTACTACTATTTCAGGTATCAACCAACTATTAAATTCTTCCGCCCATTCACCACCATAAAATCGACATCACATTGTACCCAAACAATACGTAAAATTAGATATGCAGTGCTCTAAATGGTGTTATAGAATTAAAAATACATCTTATTTAAAGTAGAATTATAGGCAAAACTTTTTTTTTCCATTTTCGATAGAGTAAGGGAGGGTCAAAAACCATGTAAGGCTTATTTTTGCCATCTTTGTCACATTGAGGAAATTTACCTTCACTTCCTGGCCTATAGCCAAACAGGAAGTGAGAGAAAATCCCTGAAAATTAAAGGAATCTCTTCCGGACCCCCGGGTCACCACAACTAGTGTTCCCATTGGAGGATTTTCCTTCTATTACTTTCCTGAGGAAAACCCAGGAAAGTAATTACATTAGTAATAATCCTAGGATCAAAAATAAATAATTTTTTTTTGCCAGAACTCCACTTTAATACCATAAAAAACATTTCCACTGCATTTGTAAAGAAGGCGCCAGCACCATCTACTACAATTGATTCAGCTGCAGGTTCAGGGCACCACCAGTGCAGAGCTTGCTCAGGAATAGCAGCAGGCAGGTGTGAGTACATCTGCTAGCACAGTGAGGCAAAGACTTTTGGAGGATGGCCTGGTGTCAAGAAGGGCAGCAAAGAAACCATTTCTCTCCAGGAAGAAAATCAGGGACAGACTGATATTCTGCAAAAGGTACAGGGATAGGACTTTTGAGGACTGGGGTGAAGTAATTTTCTCTGATAAATCCCCTTTCTGATTGTTTGGGGCATCCGGAAAAAAATATTTTCTGAAGAGGAAAAGGTGAGCATTACCATCAGTCCTGGGTCATGCCAACAGTAAAGCATCCTGAGACCATTCATGTGTGTGGGGTTGCTTCTGAGCCAAAGGAGTGGGCTCACTCACAATTTTGTCTAAGAACACATGATTAAAGAATGGTACAAAAACATCCTCCGAGAGCAACTTTTCCCAACAATCCAAGAACAGTTTTATGACAAATAATGGCTTTTCCAGCATTATAGAGCACCTTGCCATAAGGCATAAGTGATAAACAAGTGGCTTGGGGAACAAAACACTGAAATTTTGGGTTCATGGCCAGGAGACCCCAGACCCATTGAGAACTTGTGGACAATCCCTTTTGGCTAAGATCAAGTGTAGTATCTATTCTTATTAGTTGCCAGAGGAGGCGCTGAGCTACCCCTATAAAGAGGGGGGCAGGCAACTCCAATGGCATAATTAGCACCTGGAAGGGCGGTTTTGGTAGGGGTCACGCCGTGCTGCCTGACAGATACTGGGGGGCGGCAAATGATCGAGTCTGAGCCGTCCAGTAGGGTGCTCCTGGTGAGGATGGGTGCTGCATGTGGTCTGATCTAGAGGGTCGGGTCCCTGGCCTTCTGGCCCAGTTTGGTGTAATTTTAGCTCCGGACAGTTTTTCCGGAGAGAACACTGACATCTACTTTTGGAGGAGTGGTTAGTACTTCCCAAATGTAATTAGGTAGGAGTGATGGGAGCGACGGTGGAGCCTGATGGGAAAGAGCTCTCACCAAGCTTTCAGAACTTCATGCCTTCCTGTCTGGGGTGGGGGCTGCTGGTGTCTGGGTCATTGATAAGGGTTGGTCTTTGAAAGCCTATGGAGTTATGTGTCCCTGGAGTGGAAGTCCAGGGGTGCCATAAAATCACTGTGAGTGAGGGTCACTCTGATTTGTGGCAGCGAGGTCACTGCACCATATAACACACTTATTTAGCACCTGCCTTTTGGGCTGAGCCTTTTGGCTGGGACCATAGCAATTTTTTATTCCTCACTGGAGGGCCTGGTCATTGTTTTACACAATGGCCACCTTTTCACTCTCCTCTCCACTTATTCCTCCCCCACTTTATTTAATTTATTCCTTTGTTTGTCACTTTTTATATTTTTGTGTTTGTACACAGTTTTACACATGTGATGAGTAGGGTGTAGGTCCTCAGGCCTGCCCTGAAAGATTGGGAGGGGGTGGACATGGCCTTTTGGCTTAGTTCACCTTCTCTCATGGGGTCTCCTTTTCGGGGGAGTCCCACCAAGTACTTGGGTGGGTCTGTTTCGGCAGACCCTCCAGAGAAAGGGGTTGGTCTGGTTTTGGCCAGATGGACCAGTGTAAGTATCCTTATCCCTGTCAGGAGCCTAATGCCCCGGGAGATTCAGGCCCAGGCCCCCTGATTTTAGAGGGCTTGTGTACACCAATTGCACGTTTTTGTGTCACCTCTTTATGTTGTGCACATTTTTTTGGCACCGGGTGAAGTTTTTGAGTGTGTTTTGCACACCATCGGCTTTCAATAAGAAAAAAAACAAAAAAAAAACTTGTGGACAATCCTTAAGAGGCGAGTAAACAGAAAAAAAAAACACAAATTCTGACAAACTCAAAGCATTGATTATGCAAGAATGGGCTACCATCAGTCAGGATGTGGCCTGGAAGTTGATTGACAGAATGCCAGGGCGAGTTGCAGAGGTCTTGAAAAAGAAGAGTCACCACTGCAAATATTGACTCTTTGCATAAACTTAATGTAATTTTCAATAAAAGCCTTTGACACTTATGAAATGCTTCTAATTATACTTCAGTATACTATAGCAACATCTGACCAAAAGATCTAAAAACACAGAGGCAGCAGACTTTGTGAAAATGTATACTTGTGTCATTCTCAAAATTTTTGGCCATGGCTGTATATTGTTCTATATCTATGGATACTAGATAAAGTGGTGGCCAGTAGTACGTTCTACAGGTCCCCCCCCCCCCCATGTGCACCGTGTATATATTCTCCTTTTGCATAGTAACACAGCTCCATGCAGTTTATACAGCCCTGACAGTAGATGCATATCTTAGTAATGGAAATAACTTTTTTGAGACAGCTTGGCCCAAACTTTTTAAATTAAAATGAAATTTGAAGTCAGGCTTTAAGGCAGCTTAGTCAACATGGGTTAGCCCCACTGCGAATCAAAAACACATACAATAATTTTTTAAGCAATGCAGTGCACAATTCATGTGCATCAGGGTGCATTGCATTACAGTGCATTGTGTTCTACTGTACATTGAGGGGAATTTCTCAAAACTGGTGCAGACAGAATTAGGAGCAGTTGTACATTGAAAATGAAAGATGGAAGTCGATTAGTTGCCATGCACAGCTGCTCCAGATTGTGGCTGCTCCACTCTTGATAAATTCCCCTCAATGTGTTAGGGTACCATTATCAATGAATAGTGCAACAACACACATTAACTTCTGTGGAATTCTCCACAATATAAAACAAATAAAGCATCCTGCAGGGAGAGTGGGGAAACCTCATACTGGCCATAGCAGCAGCAGGAAACCAAAGATCAATAGAACCTAATGAAATGTCACTTTGTTGGCACATCAGCACCACTATGATCCTACCACACACCAGTGGTTGTGTTCTGGAGCAGCCACTGGTATAAATGGGCTCTTATTTTTTTTAACCCTATAGGAATTTCTTCTGACATACTGTACATGCTTCCACAAATGCAGTCATTTTAATCACTTGAGTCCCAGATGCCATTTTAAAGCTGAACTTGGGTAACAGCTATATGTCCCAACACAGTTTTAAAATATCTCTGGGGCTTAGAGGTTCCAACGGGTCAGCATAAGCACTGGAACCGCACTGAGTCCTGAAGATAAACTGATGAGCTCATGAGCGGAAGCGAAAAGCGAAAAAAGCGGGAGCGAAAATCCTGTTACAGACCACATTGTATTTGCATAGCATGATAAGTTAAGTCATGAGTGACACCATGGCACTTTCTGTCAGTAACATGGCTAGGGCAGCTTCTTTATGCAAAAGATCACTGCAATAATGATTTATTTCTAGCTGAATGTGGCCAGCAATAAATCATTATTAGAAATGATCTGTTACTCCATAGCTATAGATACCGATAAATGTAAAAAATCTGTAAAAAAAATCCGAATTACATTTGCGTTTACAGTGTTAAATGCTCATGTAGGTGTACTGAACACGTTATTAGGGATTTTAGCCTGTGAAACCTGTGCAAATGTGAGTTCTCACCAACCTAACTTCACCTTATCTGAATGTTGTCCTAAATATTTACACCATTTTTTTTGTCTGTATGTTGGTAAGTAGCATTAAGCCTCCATTAATGCTTGATGATTTTTTTGCTTATTTCCCTACACCTGACTATGCAGAATCCCATTCTTTCTAATTGTCCCTGTTCGTACATATACATTTAGTTGCCATATGCCCTATATTAAATCATAGTGTAGCGCTAAAGAACAAACTATTACATAGCAATATGTGATCATAAAATATTTTAACCAATCACAAAACTCATATAGTGTGCAAGAAATACACCTTAAGTGTATAATTCATAAGTGTATATAAAAAAAGTCCAAAGACAAAAAATAAAAAATAATAAAAGTCTCTGTATAAACGTTGATCGAATCCAAACGTGAGATAAAGGTCACCATCCACCTTCCTTAAATGAGACTAACATGCAGACACCATGTGGTATTCCCGTCACCTTTCAAGATAGAGGCTTACCAGATGTAATAGACCCACACGAATCTACACTCGGAGGGTCACACAGGCTTGTGTACTCGTATACGAGATTTTTAGACGTAGTTTTTCCAGGAAAGTAGCGAATCAGACTGGATGTCTCGGCTAGTTGACAAATCCTTCAGCAGTAAAATCCAACTCAAATAGTGTTGAACCCATACAAAGAGAAAATAGGGGCCACAATAGTGTAATTCCGTTTAAGAAAAATATTTAATAAAAAGGTAATAAACTTACATGTAACCAAAGAATCAAGCGCTTAGTCAGTAAAAACAGTGCTACAGCAGGAGTCCCGACGCGTTTCGTCCTCCACAGACGTCATCTGGGGTAACACTCCACTGTAGCACACTCACTTTTATATCCCCCCTTTCAATCTGGGCGAGAATTCCATCTGCCTGTGTCACCGTATATTACTTCCGGTTTAAGATGGCGCCCGGCGTGCGTTCCACGCCTCGCTCTAATATTACAACAAAAATCCGCCAGCGTTTTAATGCCATAACACATGCGGAGTAAGCCGATAGATAAAATCAGCCTTAATCCACCTAGAAAGACAAAATACTAAAGATCTTCCCATCACACAAAGAAACCTCATATCCGGGTCATAGCTGAAATAATGACAGACGCCCAATAAGAGGACTGATCACACAGTGGGCGTATCACATTGCATAACTAACCTCATATCCGGGTCATGAGTGAAATGATAACACACGCCATACGTGGGAGACTAATCCCGCGGTGGGCGTGTCCCCGATTAGAGCGTGAGGTTTCCAGACAACGGCGCTGGAACGCAACGTCCACAGGAAGCGCCGGTGTACCTGACGCCGGAAGTGACGTAGAAGGAAATACGTCACCTCCGGTCAAGGCACATCAAACATCGGAACTGACTCAACAGGAAATACGTCACCTGCAATCAACCACGGAGCGCATATATATGTTCCGGAACGCACGGCTCAAGAGGCTGTGCACTAGTATACCCACCTGTTCAAAATTGCAAAAAATACTGATACGAAGTAGACTCAGCACAAAAAAATGGAAAATAGATATAAATAAATATAAATAATAATAAAAATAAAAATAAAAAAATATAAAAAAATGAAAATGAAAAATCTCCTTATTTTAAGTAAAAACTTTAAATCGAATAGCACCTAGCAAACAACCAAAGGGTGCATTCACCAGGGACATGAATATATCACCCCCAAAAAAATTTTTCATTTTTCCTTCCTTTATATAAAAATATCCTTATACAGAACAATAATTTTTTTATGTATAAAAAATCAAAGCCAGCAATAGTGTACTATATGTCTGAATGTTCATCAAACCAGTTAGCATTGACACATACGGCAGATGGAATTCTGTCCCAAAAGGATTTTTTTAAAACATATTACATAGAAAGTATAAAAAACTAGGCCAAAGTGAAACATTGACAATATACACATTAACCATCATTAATAAAAGCATTAATATCCCACTCTATATTTAGGCCAAATGGAGAGTAGGATCGAATAGTATATATCCAATAGGTCTCTAATCTTGAAACACCTCGAGTCATAGCACCCCCTCTCCAGGGCGGTGTGTATTTGTCAATAGCCAAAAACTCGGTACCCGTAGGGTCACTATTGTGACATTCCCTATAGTGTTTCGGGACAGTATGTTTAGAGACCTTACCCCTTATTAGAGCTATATGCTCACCTACTCTAATCGCAAACGTTCTTGTTGTCCTCCCCACATATTGTTTCCCGCATGGGCAAGTGATCAAATAAACCACATACTTAGTGCTACAAGTACAAAATGATTTTATAGTGTATGTTTTATTGGTTACTGTTGATGTAAACTCAGTTGTTTTTTGTCTTCCGGCTGTATTAAATTGGCAAACGCCACATTTTTTACAGGGGTAAAAACCTGTTAAGTTGTGAAAAAAAGATGGACGACAGGGTGGATTAATGACATTGGGAGCAATACGACTCCGTAAGGAGGGCGCACCCCTAAAGAGTACTTTCGCTCTCTCAGGTAACCTAGATCTAAGAACCGGATCACTTCTTAATACATCCCAATGTCTGTTTATAATGGTCTTGATTTGTTTATGCTGTACTGAAAAAGATGTAAGCATAGACCATCTATAGGTGTCATCCGATTCTTGGCGTGATTTCTCAACAACCAGGCTCTCCCTATTAGTACCGATAACTTTCTGTATCTCTGCATCAAGAACATTAGTGTCATATCCCTTATCCTCAAATTTTTGTTTGAGGGTTTCTGCCTGTGTCCTGAATGTGTCCAGGTCTGTGCAATTCCTCCGCAGCCGTAAAAACTGGCTCCGTGGTATCGAACTCAACCATGTTCTATGATGACAGCTATCGAGGGGAATAAAACTATTCCTATCCGTCGGTTTAAAATGCGTTTTAAACACAAATTTGTTATCTACTAACTCAATTTCTAAATCAAGAAAATTGATCTTAGAGAAACTCATTTCAAACGATAATGAGATACCCCTGTCATTACAGTTCAAATTCCTAAAAAATTCAGTTAGCGAATCCGGTGAACCACTCCATAGGAGGAGGATGTCGTCTATATACCTAGCCCACAGGACCAAAGAAGGGTTCTGCTGGGCATAGACGACATCCTCCTCCCACTTGGCCATAAATAGATTAGCAAGACTGGGGGCAAACTTAGCCCCCATGGCTACACCGCGTTGTTGTAAATAATACTTATCGCCAAACCAAAAATAATTGTGTTCCATAGCAAATTCTAAAAGTTCGATGAGATAATCACATTGGAATGGCGCCAAGGAATCTTCAAGATCCAAAAAATGCCGGGCGGCCTCTATACCCATCCCCTGAGGTATACAAGTATAGAGGGACGCTACATCCGCTGTAGCCAGAAGACATTGCTCATGTAGTACTAAGTTTTCAAGTCTCCTAATTGTAGCACCTGTATCTTTAAGATAAGAGGGGGTTTTCTTAACAAGAGGTTGCAAATAAAAATCTATGTAGCGGCCTATACGTGAAGTGACCGAATTTATACCACTCACTATAGGCCTACCAGGGGGGCTCACCAAATCTTTATGGATCTTCGGTAAGTAATAAATTACGGGAATACGTGGGGAAATAGGAACCAAAAAATTTTTTTCTTTATTATTCAAGATTTTTTGATCGTGACCTCTCTTAATAAGATCTATAAGTTGTTTTTTATATGTAATCGTAGGGTTGTTGGCAAGTTGCTTATAAGTACCTGGCTCATCCAAAATCCTGTGCATTTCCATTTCATACTGTTCCCTGTCCAAAATCACGACTCCTCCACCTTTGTCCGCTGGACGAATAACTACATCTTTTTGTTCACATAAAGATTTAAAACCATTTACTGAAAAAGTGGTTCTATTAACGCTTCTGGTGGGAAGTCTGTCCAAATCTTTTAATACTAAATCCCTAAATATTTTAACAGCTGGAACCGTAGATACAGGGGGTACAAATAAAGACGGGTTAGCCAACCCTGAATGTACGGTTCCAGATGTGGCCGCTGAATAATCTGTTCTGAAGGGATTGGTTGTCAAATACCGCTGAATATTAATCTTTCTGATGAATTTGTGTATATCAATAAAAGTATTAAATTTATTGAGTGTTTTAGGGGGTGCATATTTTAATCCTTTATCAAGTACTGACAGTTCGGCATGAGAAAAAGATTTCTTGCTTAGATTAAACACACCCTGTCCTACTAAACCCGCCTTCTTTTTCCTCCTTTGTACTCGCTCTCCGCCTCTACACCCTCTCTTGGGTCTTGATCCCTTTTTCGAATATGTGGATCCTCGCGAAAATCCTGACTCCTATAGTTAGTATTAGGTGGATTATACCCAGATGGTACATAGGTATTGTTCTTAATGTCTGGATCACGCAATTCTCTCAATGGGGAGAACCTATTATATGTAGGGACCAAAGTAGTATTATAGTATTGCGGTCCACCATAGTGGGGGTTGGGGGGAGCACGTCTAGGTGATGGAGAGTAATAAGAGGAGTCATTATACTCCCTATACTGGTGAGCATCATGATTATATGGACGTCCTCTATTAAAACCTCTACCACCTCTTTTTCCTCGATTGTTACCTCTTCCCCTCTGGGGATTATTGGGGGTGTGGGGGGTATAATGATGTACTCTCTGTTGGGAAGGGGGTGGACCCTCACACATCCCACTCTGTGCAACTTCACTATAAGACATAGGAGGCAAGGCAATCCTCTGCGAGGCACTAGGACCTCCGGATTGGGAACCATTAGTAGGTTGTGCATCTATGGCAGGTGTATTCTGAACAGATTTCTGCCAACCGAAGACAATACCCGTTTTATAATCATTAACATCTCTTGAGTACTTTTTCTGTTTCTTATATTTTTGTTCCCTGTCTTCTTTCTCCAGATGGTTTAACAAATTGGCAGAAAGAGAGTTATATTCCGGGGTGTCTTTAAACATCATCAGTTTATCTTTAATTTCTTTGATTTCTTTATCCAACAAGGCCATTTTACTGTTCTTCCTTGAAATCAGAAAGCCCAACAGATTAATTCCTGCCTCATTAAAGTATTTAAACCAGATATCCAAATCCGTTTCACCCTGTTGGGGGTTTACATCCCACCTTAAGCTTCTAGGGACCATATGCTCTGCAATGTATTGTTGCAGGAACACAAGATCCCACTGTAGGTGAAGTTCAGACGTCATGATATTTTTAAGTCTCATAAACATCCCACCCACCTCGGTGTTACTACCCGTAGCAACAAATACACCATCTGTGTTAACTTTGTGCGAAGCACGATATTCAAAGATATCCATACCCACGGTGGAGTGTGTAAAAAAAGGGGAAGAGGGATTGCCGCAATGTGTATATCCAAACAATATATAGTCAAAAAAATGTTACCCTGTGACACTGCGCTATCCAAACAGAAAAAACAAAGCTGCTATCACAATCACAAGGATATAAAACAGTGAATCATTAACAAATATTAAATCATAGTGTAGCGCTAAAGAACAAACTATTACATAGCAATATGTGATCATAAAATATTTTAACCAATCACAAAACTCATATAGTGTGCAAGAAATACACCTTAAGTGTATAATTCATAAGTGTATATAAAAAAAGTCCAAAGACAAAAAATAAAAAATAATAAAAGTCTCTGTATAAACGTTGATCGAATCCAAACGTGAGATAAAGGTCACCATCCACCTTCCTTAAATGAGACTAACATGCAGACACCATGTGGTATTCCCGTCACCTTTCAAGATAGAGGCTTACCAGATGTAATAGACCCACACGAATCTACACTCGGAGGGTCACACAGGCTTGTGTACTCGTATACGAGATTTTTAGACGTAGTTTTTCCAGGAAAGTAGCGAATCAGACTGGATGTCTCGGCTAGTTGACAAATCCTTCAGCAGTAAAATCCAACTCAAATAGTGTTGAACCCATACAAAGAGAAAATAGGGGCCACAATAGTGTAATTCCGTTTAAGAAAAATATTTAATAAAAAGGTAATAAACTTACATGTAACCAAAGAATCAAGCGCTTAGTCAGTAAAAACAATGCTACAGCAGGAGTCCCGACGCGTTTCGTCCTCCACAGACGTCATCTGGGGTAACACTCCACTGTAGCACACTCACTTTTATATCCCCCCTTTCAATCTGGGCGAGAATTCCATCTGCCTGTGTCACCGTATATTACTTCCGGTTTAAGATGGCGCCCGGCGTGCGTTCCACGCCTCGCTCTAATATTACAACAAAAATCCGCCAGCGTTTTAATGCCATAACACATGCGGAGTAAGCCGATAGATAAAATCAGCCTTAATCCACCTAGAAAGACAAAATACTAAAGATCTTCCCATCACACAAAGAAACCTCATATCCGGGTCATAGCTGAAATAATGACAGACGCCCAATAAGAGGACTGATCACACAGTGGGCGTATCACATTGCATAACTAACCTCATATCCGGGTCATGAGTGAAATGATAACACACGCCATACGTGGGAGACTAATCCCGCGGTGGGCGTGTCCCCGATTAGAGCGTGAGGTTTCCAGACAACGGCGCTGGAACGCAACGTCCACAGGAAGCGCCGGTGTACCTGACGCCGGAAGTGACGTAGAAGGAAATACGTCACCTCCGGTCAAGGCACATCAAACATCGGAACTGACTCAACAGGAAATACGTCACCTGCAATCAACCACGGAGCGCATATATATGTTCCGGAACGCACGGCTCAAGAGGCTGTGCACTAGTATACCCACCTGTTCAAAATTGCAAAAAATACTGATACGAAGTAGACTCAGCACAAAAAAATGGAAAATAGATATAAATAAATATAAATAATAATAAAAATAAAAATAAAAAAATATAAAAAAATGAAAATGAAAAATCTCCTTATTTTAAGTAAAAACTTTAAATCGAATAGCACCTAGCAAACAACCAAAGGGTGCATTCACCAGGGACATGAATATATCACCCCCAAAAAAATTTTTCATTTTTCCTTCCTTTATATAAAAATATCCTTATACAGAACAATAATTTTTTTATGTATAAAAAATCAAAGCCAGCAATAGTGTACTATATGTCTGAATGTTCATCAAACCAGTTAGCATTGACACATACGGCAGATGGAATTCTGTCCCAAAAGGATTTTTTTAAAACATATTACATAGAAAGTATAAAAAACTAGGCCAAAGTGAAACATTGACAATATACACATTAACCATCATTAATAAAAGCATTAATATCCCACTCTATATTTAGGCCAAATGGAGAGTAGGATCGAATAGTATATATCCAATAGGTCTCTAATCTTGAAACACCTCGAGTCATAGCACCCCCTCTCCAGGGCGGTGTGTATTTGTCAATAGCCAAAAACTCGGTACCCGTAGGGTCACTATTGTGACATTCCCTATAGTGTTTCGGGACAGTATGTTTAGAGACCTTACCCCTTATTAGAGCTATATGCTCACCTACTCTAATCGCAAACGTTCTTGTTGTCCTCCCCACATATTGTTTCCCGCATGGGCAAGTGATCAAATAAACCACATACTTAGTGCTACAAGTACAAAATGATTTTATAGTGTATGTTTTATTGGTTACTGTTGATGTAAACTCAGTTTTTTAAACGGAATTACACTATTGTGGCCCCTATTTTCTCTTTGTATGGGTTCAACACTATTTGAGTTGGATTTTACTGCTGAAGGATTTGTCAACTAGCCGAGACATCCAGTCTGATTCGCTACTTTCCTGGAAAAACTACGTCTAAAAATCTCGTATACGAGTACACAAGCCTGTGTGACCCTCCGAGTGTAGATTCGTGTGGGTCTATTACATCTGGTAAGCCTCTATCTTGAAAGGTGACGGGAATACCACATGGTGTCTGCATGTTAGTCTCATTTAAGGAAGGTGGATGGTGACCTTTATCTCACGTTTGGATTCGATCAACGTTTATACAGAGACTTTTATTATTTTTTATTTTTTGTCTTTGGACTTTTTTTATATACACTTATGAATTATACACTTAAGGTGTATTTCTTGCACACTATATGAGTTTTGTGATTGGTTAAAATATTTTATGATCACATATTGCTATGTAATAGTTTGTTCTTTAGCGCTACACTATGATTTAATATTTGTTAATGATTCACTGTTTTATATCCTTGTGATTGTGATAGCAGCTTTGTTTTTTCTGTTTGGATAGCGCAGTGTCACAGGGTAACATTTTTTTGACTATATATTGTTTGGATATACACATTGCGGCAATCCCTCTTCCCCTTTTTTTACACACTCCACCGTGGGTATGGATATCTTTGAATATCGTGCTTCGCACAAAGTTAACACAGATGGTGTATTTGTTGCTACGGGTAGTAACACCGAGGTGGGTGGGATGTTTATGAGACTTAAAAATATCATGACGTCTGAACTTCACCTACAGTGGGATCTTGTGTTCCTGCAACAATACATTGCAGAGCATATGGTCCCTAGAAGCTTAAGGTGGGATGTAAACCCCCAACAGGGTGAAACGGATTTGGATATCTGGTTTAAATACTTTAATGAGGCAGGAATTAATCTGTTGGGCTTTCTGATTTCAAGGAAGAACAGTAAAATGGCCTTGTTGGATAAAGAAATCAAAGAAATTAAAGATAAACTGATGATGTTTAAAGACACCCCGGAATATAACTCTCTTTCTGCCAATTTGTTAAACCATCTGGAGAAAGAAGACAGGGAACAAAAATATAAGAAACAGAAAAAGTACTCAAGAGATGTTAATGATTATAAAACGGGTATTGTCTTCGGTTGGCAGAAATCTGTTCAGAATACACCTGCCATAGATGCACAACCTACTAATGGTTCCCAATCCGGAGGTCCTAGTGCCTCGCAGAGGATTGCCTTGCCTCCTATGTCTTATAGTGAAGTTGCACAGAGTGGGATGTGTGAGGGTCCACCCCCTTCCCAACAGAGAGTACATCATTATACCCCCCACACCCCCAATAATCCCCAGAGGGGAAGAGGTAACAATCGAGGAAAAAGAGGTGGTAGAGGTTTTAATAGAGGACGTCCATATAATCATGATGCTCACCAGTATAGGGAGTATAATGACTCCTCTTATTACTCTCCATCACCTAGACGTGCTCCCCCCAACCCCCACTATGGTGGACCGCAATACTATAATACTACTTTGGTCCCTACATATAATAGGTTCTCCCCATTGAGAGAATTGCGTGATCCAGACATTAAGAACAATACCTATGTACCATCTGGGTATAATCCACCTAATACTAACTATAGGAGTCAGGATTTTCGCGAGGATCCACATATTCGAAAAAGGGATCAAGACCCAAGAGAGGGTGTAGAGGCGGAGAGCGAGTACAAAGGAGGAAAAAGAAGGCGGGTTTAGTAGGACAGGGTGTGTTTAATCTAAGCAAGAAATCTTTTTCTCATGCCGAACTGTCAGTACTTGATAAAGGATTAAAATATGCACCCCCTAAAACACTCAATAAATTTAATACTTTTATTGATATACACAAATTCATCAGAAAGATTAATATTCAGCGGTATTTGACAACCAATCCCTTCAGAACAGATTATTCAGCGGCCACATCTGGAACCGTACATTCAGGGTTGGCTAACCCGTCTTTATTTGTACCCCCTGTATCTACGGTTCCAGCTGTTAAAATATTTAGGGATTTAGTATTAAAAGATTTGGACAGACTTCCCACCAGAAGCGTTAATAGAACCACTTTTTCAGTAAATGGTTTTAAATCTTTATGTGAACAAAAAGATGTAGTTATTCGTCCAGCGGACAAAGGTGGAGGAGTCGTGATTTTGGACAGGGAACAGTATGAAATGGAAATGCACAGGATTTTGGATGAGCCAGGTACTTATAAGCAACTTGCCAACAACCCTACGATTACATATAAAAAACAACTTATAGATCTTATTAAGAGAGGTCACGATCAAAAAATCTTGAATAATAAAGAAAAAAATTTTTTGGTTCCTATTTCCCCACGTATTCCCGTAATTTATTACTTACCGAAGATCCATAAAGATTTGGTGAGCCCCCCTGGTAGGCCTATAGTGAGTGGTATAAATTCGGTCACTTCACGTATAGGCCGCTACATAGATTTTTATTTGCAACCTCTTGTTAAGAAAACCCCCTCTTATCTTAAAGATACAGGTGCTACAATTAGGAGACTTGAAAACTTAGTACTACATGAGCAATGTCTTCTGGCTACAGCGGATGTAGCGTCCCTCTATACTTGTATACCTCAGGGGATGGGTATAGAGGCCGCCCGGCATTTTTTGGATCTTGAAGATTCCTTGGCGCCATTCCAATGTGATTATCTCATCGAACTTTTAGAATTTGCTATGGAACACAATTATTTTTGGTTTGGCGATAAGTATTATTTACAACAACGCGGTGTAGCCATGGGGGCTAAGTTTGCCCCCAGTCTTGCTAATCTATTTATGGCCAAGTGGGAGGAGGATGTCGTCTATGCCCAGCAGAACCCTTCTTTGGTCCTGTGGGCTAGGTATATAGACGACATCCTCCTCCTATGGAGTGGTTCACCGGATTCGCTAACTGAATTTTTTAGGAATTTGAACTGTAATGACAGGGGTATCTCATTATCGTTTGAAATGAGTTTCTCTAAGATCAATTTTCTTGATTTAGAAATTGAGTTAGTAGATAACAAATTTGTGTTTAAAACGCATTTTAAACCGACGGATAGGAATAGTTTTATTCCCCTCGATAGCTGTCATCATAGAACATGGTTGAGTTCGATACCACGGAGCCAGTTTTTACGGCTGCGGAGGAATTGCACAGACCTGGACACATTCAGGACACAGGCAGAAACCCTCAAACAAAAATTTGAGGATAAGGGATATGACACTAATGTTCTTGATGCAGAGATACAGAAAGTTATCGGTACTAATAGGGAGAGCCTGGTTGTTGAGAAATCACGCCAAGAATCGGATGACACCTATAGATGGTCTATGCTTACATCTTTTTCAGTACAGCATAAACAAATCAAGACCATTATAAACAGACATTGGGATGTATTAAGAAGTGATCCGGTTCTTAGATCTAGGTTACCTGAGAGAGCGAAAGTACTCTTTAGGGGTGCGCCCTCCTTACGGAGTCGTATTGCTCCCAATGTCATTAATCCACCCTGTCGTCCATCTTTTTTTCACAACTTAACAGGTTTTTACCCCTGTAAAAAATGTGGCGTTTGCCAATTTAATACAGCCGGAAGACAAAAAACAACTGAGTTTACATCAACAGTAACCAATAAAACATACACTATAAAATCATTTTGTACTTGTAGCACTAAGTATGTGGTTTATTTGATCACTTGCCCATGCGGGAAACAATATGTGGGGAGGACAACAAGAACGTTTGCGATTAGAGTAGGTGAGCATATAGCTCTAATAAGGGGTAAGGTCTCTAAACATACTGTCCCGAAACACTATAGGGAATGTCACAATAGTGACCCTACGGGTACCGAGTTTTTGGCTATTGACAAATACACACCGCCCTGGAGAGGGGGTGCTATGACTCGAGGTGTTTCAAGATTAGAGACCTATTGGATATATACTATTCGATCCTACTCTCCATTTGGCCTAAATATAGAGTGGGATATTAATGCTTTTATTAATGATGGTTAATGTGTATATTGTCAATGTTTCACTTTGGCCTAGTTTTTTATACTTTCTATGTAATATGTTTTAAAAAAATCCTTTTGGGACAGAATTCCATCTGCCGTATGTGTCAATGCTAACTGGTTTGATGAACATTCAGACATATAGTACACTATTGCTGGCTTTGATTTTTTATACATAAAAAAATTATTGTTCTGTATAAGGATATTTTTATATAAAGGAAGGAAAAATGAAAAATTTTTTTGGGGGTGATATATTCATGTCCCTGGTGAATGCACCCTTTGGTTGTTTGCTAGGTGCTATTCGATTTAAAGTTTTTACTTAAAATAAGGAGATTTTTCATTTTCATTTTTTTATATTTTTTTATTTTTATTTTTATTATTATTTATATTTATTTATATCTATTTTCCATTTTTTTGTGCTGAGTCTACTTCGTATCAGTATTTTTTGCAATTTTGAACAGGTGGGTATACTAGTGCACAGCCTCTTGAGCCGTGCGTTCCGGAACATATATATGCGCTCCGTGGTTGATTGCAGGTGACGTATTTCCTGTTGAGTCAGTTCCGATGTTTGATGTGCCTTGACCGGAGGTGACGTATTTCCTTCTACGTCACTTCCGGCGTCAGGTACACCGGCGCTTCCTGTGGACGTTGCGTTCCAGCGCCGTTGTCTGGAAACCTCACGCTCTAATCGGGGACACGCCCACCGCGGGATTAGTCTCCCACGTATGGCGTGTGTTATCATTTCACTCATGACCCGGATATGAGGTTAGTTATGCAATGTGATACGCCCACTGTGTGATCAGTCCTCTTATTGGGCGTCTGTCATTATTTCAGCTATGACCCGGATATGAGGTTTCTTTGTGTGATGGGAAGATCTTTAGTATTTTGTCTTTCTAGGTGGATTAAGGCTGATTTTATCTATCGGCTTACTCCGCATGTGTTATGGCATTAAAACGCTGGCGGATTTTTGTTGTAATATTAGAGCGAGGCGTGGAACGCACGCCGGGCGCCATCTTAAACCGGAAGTAATATACGGTGACACAGGCAGATGGAATTCTCGCCCAGATTGAAAGGGGGGATATAAAAGTGAGTGTGCTACAGTGGAGTGTTACCCCAGATGACGTCTGTGGAGGACGAAACGCGTCGGGACTCCTGCTGTAGCACTGTTTTTACTGACTAAGCGCTTGATTCTTTGGTTACATGTAAGTTTATTACCTTTTTATTAAATATTTTTCTTAAACGGAATTACACTATTGTGGCCCCTATTTTCTCTTTGTATGGGTTCAACACTATTTGAGTTGGATTTTACTGCTGAAGGATTTGTCAACTAGCCGAGACATCCAGTCTGATTCGCTACTTTCCTGGAAAAACTACGTCTAAAAATCTCGTATACGAGTACACAAGCCTGTGTGACCCTCCGAGTGTAGATTCGTGTGGGTCTATTACATCTGGTAAGCCTCTATCTTGAAAGGTGACGGGAATACCACATGGTGTCTGCATGTTAGTCTCATTTAAGGAAGGTGGATGGTGACCTTTATCTCACGTTTGGATTCGATCAACGTTTATACAGAGACTTTTATTATTTTTTATTTTTTGTCTTTGGACTTTTTTTATATACACTTATGAATTATACACTTAAGGTGTATTTCTTGCACACTATATGAGTTTTGTGATTGGTTAAAATATTTTATGATCACATATTGCTATGTAATAGTTTGTTCTTTAGCGCTACACTATGATTTAATATTTGTTAATGATTCACTGTTTTATATCCTTGTGATTGTGATAGCAGCTTTGTTTTTTCTGTTTGGATAGCGCAGTGTCACAGGGTAACATTTTTTTGGCCATATGCCCTATGCCTTATTCTCAAAATAGTAAATGAGCTGTTCATCCCTTATGCCGCGTACACACGACCAGACTTTTCGGTCTTTCCGACGGACTTTCCGAATGAACGGACTTGGCCACACACAATCACACCAAAGTCCGATGGTTTTAAACGTGATGACGTACGACCAGACTAGAATAAGGAAGTTCATAGCCAGTAGCCAATAGCTGCCCTAGCTATTGGCTAGCATACACACGAATGGATTTCTCGGTCAGGCGGAGTTACGGTGCAAAAATTTAAAACATGTTCTATTTCTAAAGTCCGCCGGATTTTTGGCAAGCAAAGGTATGATGGAGCCCACACACGATCGAATTGTCCGAAAGAAATCGTTCCGTCGGACCTTTGCTGTCAAAAAGTCCGGTCGTGTGTATGCGGCATTAGACTTCAATAGGAATATCTGTAAACACACATGCATGCTCTTTTATGGCTGAAGAGTTCTTCTCCTCCTATAGAATAGTTTTTCTCCCTCCAATGTCTAGTAAGAGAGATCGTGAGTCGTTGCTGAAACATTTATTGAATGTCGCCAGGGCCTGCATTCCCTGTCCGTGGAAACAAAAATGCCTTCTTACAGTGTCCCAATGGTTTGCCAGGGTGAATGACATTGGACAAATGGAACATTTGACAGCTGCCCTCAGGGACAAAACAGTGGAGCACAATACACGCTGGTTCTACTGGAACTTGTTTCCCGTTTTCTGATGAATACTTATCGTACTTCTGATCTGATCCTTTTTTCAATGAGGGTACAACCTTTCAGACAAAACAAAAAAAGGAATCGGCCCCACAGAAATGACTGGCAAATTGTGGACTTCACTCCCACTCTACTAGTTTTGTTGTGTAACGTCCTTATGGAAAGGCAAGAGGATGTTACACAACTAAACTAGTAGAGCGGGGGGCTAGGACGCTGACACCATCAAGCCTTTTGCAGAGATCCGGCTCCTGGTTTTTGGACTACAGCCAGGAGCAAAGATACTCTAATATGCAATTGTTCCCTAGTGTCAGGTTGACACTTAAGAAATGTGAGTGTATTTTAAAAGGTTTTAATAAACAAAACAATTTTAAAACAAGATTACGCTATGGAAATCTTCCTTTTTTTTCTTCACCTTAATTGCTGGTCATCCAACGTGGGAGAGAAACTGACAGGTGGAGACATTGGAATCAGCAGAGTGGAGAGAGATATAACATCTCACTATCGTTGGCTTGGAATCAGACCATTCACAATCTTTGGAAGCATAAATAACAGGTTGAGAAATTGTAGTTTACAGAGTGGAGAGTGGATTTGTCCAAGCATTTAATCCTGTGCAATTGCTGGTTTATAACTTTACCAGCCACAGTCTCTGGTGAGTCACTTTAGGACTTTTTTGACGAAGGGGCACATCAGACATCAGAACATATGAAGTGTTGGATTTCGTTTTTTTTTCATTTATTTTTTGGAGAATTGCAATCTGGTGTTTAGAACTTTTTTTGCACATATGCAATTTGGGGGAGATTAAAGAACCTTTATTTTTTGGTTGTTTAATAATTTAATAATAATAATTTGGATTCATTATGTTTCAATTATGGTTTGTACAGTTTGAGATAGGCTGCACATACAGTAGGTTTGGTTTTACGAAGGTGTTTTTTTTTTTTATACTCATTTCTTTCACATAATATTTAATTAATCGTTTTCTGTAGGCAATAATTAGTATTACACCCACCACTGTTTATTGCATTGAATATTGTACCATCACGGACATAAACTTATTGAATTAGCACTTGCACTTTATATAGACACTTATATAAAGTATTTGCAGTTACACTATTTTTTGCATATGATTAATTACATAATGCATGTTGATTTTTATATATGAAATAGTGGCAGAGTGTGCTAGGGAGTTGCTGGTAATTTAAGAACCATAATAAGTCCATATATTTTTTAGAAAAAATATATATTTGTTTGGAATTATCTATACAATTGTTGATTCTTCATAGACTTGTGCTGCAATTGTATTTACTTTACAACCTTTCTGCACTGTCACCCATGCCATGGACCCAGTGGCGTAGCGTGGGTTGTCAGCACCCGGGGCAAGGCAAGTAATTTGCGCCCCCTAACCTGCGGACTTTTAGCACTCCCCGAGATTCCTTCAAATACAATAGTTCTGACCTACCTGATTCCAACACTGACCTACCAGATTCCTATACTGACCACTACACTAACCTACTATACTATCCACTACACTACACTGACCACTATACTATACTGTCCACTACACTTACCACTATACTGTCCACTACACTGACCACTATACTATACTGTCCACTACACTGACCACTATACTGTCCACTACACTGACCACTATACTATACTGTTCACTACACTGACCACTATACTGTCCACTATACTAACCACTATACTACACTGTACACTATACTATCCACTACACTGACCACTATACTATACTGTCCACTACACTACACTGACCACTATACTATACTGTCCACTACACTATGCTGACCACTATACTGTACACTACACTAAACTGACCACTATACTGTCCTGCCTACAGTAACTCTCTCTCTCTCTGCCTCTCTTTCTCCCTGTCTCTCTCTGCCTCTGTCTCTCTCTCTCTGCCTCTCTTTCTCTGCCTCTGTCTCTCTCTCTGTCTCTCTCTGCCTCTCTCTCTGTCTGCCTCTCTCTCTCTCTGCCTCTCTCTCTCTGCCTCTCTCTCTCTGCCTCTCTCTCTCTGCCTCTCTCTCTCTCTCTGTCTCTCTCTGCCTCTCTCTCTCTCTGCCTCTCTCTCTCTCTGCCTCTGTCTCTCTCTCTGTCTCTCTCTGTCTCTCTCTCTCTGTCTCTCTCTGCCTCTGTCTCTCTCTGCCTCTGTCTCTCTCTGCCTCTGTCTCTCTCTGCCTCTGTCTCTCTCTGCCTCGGTCTCTCTCTCTGCCTCTGTCTCTCTCTGTCTCTCTCTCTCTCTGCCTCTCTCTCTCTCTGCCTCTCTCTCTGCCTCTGTCTCTCTCTGTCTCTCTGCCTCTGTCTCTCTGCCTCTGCCTCTCTGCCTCTGCCTCTCTGCCTCTGCCTCTCTGCCTCTCTCTCTCTCTGCCTCTGTCTCTCTCTGCCTCTGTCTCACTGCCTCTGTCTCTCTCTCTCTGCCTTTGTCTCTCTCTGCCTGTCTCTCTTCTCTCGCTCTCTGCCTCTCTCCAGTCTGGACACTGTATATGGCGGCCGGAGCATCAGGGAAACAAGAAATGAAATTTAGGAGGAGGCAGCCTGACAGCCAGTAGTGACATGCACTGGCTCTAAATGTCACCCCCCTAAATGTCGCAGCTTTATTGCCGGTTTTGACCTTGCCAGCAATTGATGTTGCTTTATGGGCTATGCCCTCAAGTTAAATTCTGGGGTCAGTCTAATGCCTGTCTGGCACTGATGGTAAGGACAGGCCTCTTAGACTATGTGAATTTATGGTTGCACACAGTATACTATGACTGGCATGTTGTTTGGTAAATTCTGGGGTTAGTCTAATGCCTGTCTGGCACTGATGGCAAGGACAGGCCTCTTAGACTATGTGAGTTCATATTTATGGGTGCTCATGGTATACTGTGACTGGCATTGTTTGGTACATTTGGAAAGTTGTACTTTTGAACAGTTCAATAAAGCTTTGGCTTTGCCCTATATCCAAATTAATCAGCTTTTTATTAATCTGTCTTTTTGGGGGGGCAAGGTATTGGTTTATTGGTTGGTCATAAATGAGCCTATGCTTCTCAGCAGTCATGTACATGGAGGCCTAGTGATTTCTCTAGCTCTCCAGGCATCAGAAAACAATAGGGATTTTATACAGGAGCTACTATGTCTGGACATGAATGGAAATTCAGCTGGTTTGCCAACGACTGGATGAGTTTCAGTCCATCTATGGCCATTCCTGCTAAAGAGAAGTCGATCTAATATGATCAACTTCTCGCAAACCAGCTTGTTGGAAACGTTTCCTTTGACCTGCATCGCTAATCAACGTATTCTGACCCCTATCACAATGCAATGTCTCAGTGGAGAGGATTCCTCCACCCCCCTCACTTGTGTGAATGAGGGGGATCTGCTCAGTTTTTTTCAATCAGACAATAACTGATCAAAAAAACTGATCCATCTATGGCCAGCTTACCATTCACTATACAATCTGATTGTACAATATCTTTTGGATCTACCACCAACTATGTAGTACAAGGGCCTGCCTGATTGGATACTACTAATTGGATAATGAATTGTTTAGGTTTGTCGTCATATTACAAAGTTTTAGTAAATCGAAGCAAGATTGTGCAGCTTACTGCTGTAGCCAGTTATAGATGAGGGTGGTGGCAAGCTTTTGTTATCATGTGTGTATTGTGCTCTGACAGCAGGACTCCTCCACTGATCAGAATACAATGATCAGCGCTGCAGCCCGCTGATCAAAAGATTTCCAGCAGGACCATTTGACAGAAGCCAAGGTCAGCTTCAGCTAGTTCTTGAGTTCCATTTACAAATTAATCACCCTTGGGCAGCTATTATTGCTATTACTCCTTATTGGCTGTAAACCAAGCCATCATCAAATAAATCAAATTGGCTGTGTGTGTGTAATACTGGTGCACTCTACACCATTACATGTGTATTTGTGTGCTGCACATGCTTCAACTAGCTCCTCCCCCTGCTCGGGGAGGGGGGTGGGCGCATTTTGGCATCTTCGCCCTGGGCACTGAATTACCTTGTCCCACCACTGAATGGCACCACAGTAAACAAACACATTTAACATGCATTACCGTCGTACAATGGTTTGCATGGGCTCTAAAGTCAAGTCTAAAAGTCCACATCAGAAGTTGCCCACTATTATATTTATTGACCAAAAGCTCCATCCTTTTCCAATGGCAATGCCATTACTGACTTACTGCATGGTGGAATGGCAGTTAACAGGGCTTATCCATGAAGTTAGGGTAAATCAGTCCCCAGCTACAAAGTGAAAAAAAAATTGACAATCTTTACTAGTTTTTACATGTAATATCAGATATATTGTGATGCCTTTTCGTTGGTACTTTTAAAAGTGTAGGGAAGGGAATAGGTTCCCTTTAAATGTCCTAATAAGTAGACCCAGCAGTGTCTCTCTGCTGTCTCCTGTGTTACCTAGGGCTGCCTTTAAGCATTATTCAGTAATTCTCTATGTGAACACATACTGTAACCATAGCCACAGAAGCCCATGCTAGGACTGTAATACACAAAGAATAAATCATGGCCCTAAGGCTCAACGGTCTGTCTGGCTACACAACAGCAAGAACCATTATGAATAATTAGGAACTAATTAGAATTACACTGGCATGCTTACAGTAATGAGTATGTAAATAGGCTACAATGAATTCATATTGAGGTACTCACTCTTGCCATTTTGGTGCTAAGCTTATTAGCATGATGTTGTTTGTTCTTCTACACCAGAGCGGCATAGATTTTGATAGCGGAATTGCCTTCAAGATAAAAACTGAAAAGTCAGAGGGCCCTTTATAATTAATGAGCCTGAAAGCTAGTCTGTATTATACTCTCACCCATACATGGGGATATGAGATGGAGGCTATACAACAACGACTCATGTGACATAAGACTACAGTCCTACCTAGAAGCCCTGTGAGAATCCCTAAGCTGACAGTTCTTCCTTTTCACTAAAAATTACATCAGCATACATCTGTGCACTCTGATATGAAATAATTTTACATTAAACAAACATTTTTGGTGTATACTTACAAGTACTGTTTTACCACTTCCTGGTTGAGCAAAGCACAGGTGATGTTACCAGGACCTTACAGCGGCATCATGTGAAGTTCCTGTCACATGTTCCAGGAGGCAGACCCAGAGTTCCAGGAAGTAAAGGGAGATGGATTAATCTGCCCTTAGTGAAAATGGCAATTGTGATAAGAATGGGAAGGACAAGAAAAAAAAAAAGTATACAAAGCACAGAGAATTTACCCCTTTCCTGACCAAACGATTTTTTGTGATATGGCACTGCGTCGCTTTAACTGACAATTGCGTGACGCTGTACCAAAACAAAATTGACATTCTTTTTCCCCCACAAATAGAGCTTTCTTTTGGTGGTATTTGATTACCTCTGCGGTTTTTATTTTTTGCTCTATAAACAAAAGAACGACAATTTTGAAAAAAATTACAATATCTTTTACTTTTTGCCATAATAAATATCCCAATTTTTCTTTAAAATAGCAATGTTTTTCCTCAGTTTAGGTTGATATGTATTCTTCTACATATTTTTGGTAAAAAAATTGAAATAAGCGTATATTGATTGGTTTGTGCAAAAGTTATAGCGTGTACAAAATGGGGGATAGATTTATGGCATTTTTATTATTATTATTATTTTTTTACTAGTAATGGCAGTGATCTTTATCGGGACTGTGATATTTTGGCGGACAAATCAGACACGCTTGACAAATTTTTGAGACCAGTGACATTTGTACAGCGATCAGTGCTATAAAAATGCACTGATTACTGTATACATTTCACTGGCAGGGAAGGGGTTAACACTAAGGGCCAATCAAGGGGTTAACTGTGTTCCCTAGGTGTGTTCTAACTGGGAGGGGGATGGGACTGACTAGGGGAGGAAACCGATCAGTGTTCCTCGTAGGAACAGACGTTCTGTCTCCTCTCCCCTGAGGGAACTGGGAACTGTGTGTTTACACACACAGATCCCAGTCCTCGCTCTGTCATGAGTGATCGCGGGTGCCCCGTGGTCATCACGCCTGTTGGACACTCGCATCGGCTCCGGGGACACGCTGCAGCCTTCTACATCGTCTTAAAGAGCCGACATACTGCTTCGATGGCTCACCCAGGGGAGCCATCCTGCTACAGTATAACTGCGGTGGCTTGACGGGAACCAATTACCGGCGTACAACACACAATTTTGTCCCCTTAAAATCAGGGGGAAATCATGGGTGCGTGTTATACGCCGATCCCCCGCTGATTTTAGGGAAAGGAGCGCGCGGAGCCGAGATACACAAAGCCAAAGTACACCCGGCTTTACTCGGCTCCTCTCACAGTCCCGCCCACCTCCACTGATTGTGAGAGGAGCAAACGCCGCTGACATACAGAAAGCCGAATGTGCTTCGGCTAGTCTCGGCACCTCTCGCAGTCCTGCCCCTGACTGTGAGCCTTCGGCTTTCTGTATGTCAGTGGCGTTCGCTCCTCTTGCAATCAGTGGAGGTGGGCGGGACTGCGAGAGGAGCGGAGTAAAGCCAAAGTACGCTCAGCTTTCTGTATCCTGGCTCCGCTCGCTCCTCTCCATCGGCGCCAAATTTAAAACAAGGAAATACTGCAAAGAGACTGGCAAGGCTGCAAAGGCACTGGGCAAGGCTGCAGATGGACGCTGGGCAAGGCTACAATGATGGACAAGGCTGCAGATGGACACTGGGCTAGGCTATAATGATCGACAAGGCTGCAGATGGACACTGATAAGGCTGCATTGATGGGCATTTTAATGTAAGTCTTTTTCCTTAAACTTCCCTCCTAAAACTTGTTTTCCTTAAAATTCCCTCCTAAACTTGGGGTGCGTGTTATACGCCAGTACGTGTTATACGCCGATAAATTCGGTAAAAAGTTTGCAATTATCTATAAGTATATGTTGATAGCATGTCATTACTAAACATTTCTAAAGGTGACTTTGTTACAAGTTTTATGAAAAGAGTGAAAAAGCCCAACTCCAGGCTCGTCAGGTCCCCCTCCTATTTGTACCCTATGCCCTACTGGAACACCTCAATCCCTGCAGCTGTAAAAAAAAAAAAAAATCCCTATACATTCCCTTTTTTAGGTGTAAAGAGATAGAGGTAGATTCTATAACAATAAAATAATAAAGAAAAAATAAACCCTTTGTACCATCATCCAGGAACTTTGATATAAAGCGATCGGATGCTTGATTCCCAACCAAACCTCCTTAGAGAACAGGGGCAATTGGACTATCTCGGTGCAGTATAGGAGTGTAAATTCAGATGTATAGATAAATATGTGAAAAATTAATTGATATAAAAGTTTATTAATGCAAAATTAATAACACATAATAAGTAAATCAAATACAAATTAAAAGCATAGTAACAATCCATGTGTATCACCAAGATAATGATCCCCAAATGGGGAAGATCACAGTGGGATAGTTGATCATCAACAGCATCTCGACCAGTTTTGCAGTCTAATGCTGTATCATCAGGAGGATATCTGTAATTTGATTAGCAGGTAATCAAAAACAATACACTTGACCAAAATGGTAACAACATTAAATACAGTAGTATGAAAGGCAATGTTATATAAAGGGGGGCTAAAAGTGAGCAGCGCTGCTTACCCAGAACACTAGCATTCACAAGGCACAAGACATCACCAGAGAGGTTCCCGCGGCGACTAGGGGGGATTTACAAGACACTGGACTGGTATCTAAAAGGATGGGATAAACCAGATGGTATAGGTATATGGAGGGAAAAACTGGGATTGAGGGGTTGTGACTGGAATAGGTGTGTTGGGAAGGGGATGAATTGGTGAGGAGATGTAAAGAGAAAAAAATAGGGGGGGGGGGGTTGGTGTGGATGGGGGTGGTGGACAGAGGGGAAGTGTGTGTTGGGGGTAGTGGTTGTGAATGGGTATAGGATAGTGAGGGAAGGGGGGAAGGAGGAGGAGGGAAAAGAAGGAGGGGGGGGTTGGTGTGGATGGGGGTGGTGGACAGAGGGGAAGTGTGTGTTGGGGGTAGTGGTTGTGAATGGGTATAGGATAGTGAGGGAAGGGGGGAAGGAGGAGGAGGGAAAAGAAAGGGGGAAAAGAAAAAGGGGGGCAAAGGGGGAAGGGGGAGGGGGTGGTTGTTGAATGGGAGAGGGAAAATGAGGGAAAGAAAAGGGGGAAGAGGGAAAGGGAAGGAAAGGAAGGAAAAGTGGGGGGAGAGGAAGGGGAAGGACATTGAAGATAAGAAGGAAGGGAAGGAGAAGAGAGGGAAAGGAAAAAGGGGGGGGGGAGGAGGTGAGAGAAAAAGGAAAAGTAAAGGGGGGAGAGGGGAAAGGGGGGATAGGAACCAGTGAGGAGGAGGAGGAGGAGAGATTATGAGGGGAAATGAGGGACATAGTAAATACCTAATAAATAGATACAGTAAATATGAGGGTCTCGGGAAGAAGAATCCCACTAGGCATAGGAGTATCAATATTCACTAGGGATTTTTGTCCCACTCAAAGAAAAAGTGGGGGTGCAATAAAAACCCACACAATCCTGCCCAAAACTCCACGAATGGGAAACTTAATACTGTTGGCCGACACATAGGTCTTTGTCACAGGTTTAATCCCTCAGTTATCAGATTTTTGGCCCTGGAGGTGGTGCTCACCCCCCCTGATTCTAGGGGGGATGACCGCGACAAGGTGATTTTGCAGTGTGAGAACCTCTGGATTTAGAGGCTTAATACTACTACTCCACCTGGCCTTAATGAGGTCAACTCCTTTAAACCATTTCTCTAAACCTTGCTCCCTGAAGGCACCCCCTAAGTCTCCTTGTTGTCTGGTCTATATATGCACACACAGCTATCTAGCTGCGTATCTAATGTACCTCTTTTCTATGGATATTTAGCTAATTTGGCTAGTCCAGCCTTTGTCTGGTACTGTCCCCCTGTATATTGCTCCATGCCTTAATTTCTCTTCTTTGTATTTAATTTCCTTGCCCTATTATTATTGTGCTTATGTCTTTTTCTTCCAGCCTCAGGCTTTATTTACCCATGAGCCTCCAATATGAATTATTGAGGGTTGCTTTGGCATTGAAGTATATATATTTAATCCCTGTAGATCATTTTATTTACATTAGTTTGTGTTGTATTGCTTCATAAAAACTTTTTTCACTGTTTATTAACCATTATATTTGTCTTTTTGTATATACTAATGTATCCTCAGAGATTTTCTGCTTGCTCCCCCCAGTGGCTTGCGCTGTATTGCTGGTGTCCCACCATTTGTCTTTATGCGGCAGTTAGGTGATCTCCCTGGTGGATAGACGACTCTCATTTATTGGGACTGCCTTCTCCTCTTGTGCACATCCTGGCATGGGCTTCCGCCCTTAGGCCTGTGGACAATCGCGCATGCATACATGCGATTCTGTTGCATGTGCGCACTACAGGAGCTCTGACCCAGTGACATCACACACTAGCGATGACTGGCGCTTATGTAATGCCGCTGGGTCGGGGAATATATAAAGCAGGCTGTTGCCTGCTTGAATGCTCTGGACAATGGGCCCGGGAATCGTTCTAGTTACAAATTCACAGTGAGTATACCTTACTGATATACTGTCCGTTTGCAGCCATTCTGCAGCCTCCTTCAATGGAGCTGGCTGTCTGGCAAGCTTTTTATTTACCCATGGCCACTATTTTTTTTCCTCCTTCAGGTCACTCATATTGGGCAGGATTGTGTGGTTTTTATCGCACCCCCACTCCCTACTTTTTTCTTTGAGTGGGACAAAAATCCCTAGTGGATATTGATACTCCTTTCCCTAGTGGGATTCTTCTTCCTGGGACCCTCCTATTTACTGTATCCATTTATCAGGTATTTACTATGTCCCTCATTTCCCCTCATAATCTCACTTCCTCCTCCTACCCCTCACTGGTTGGTATTCCCCCTTTTTCTTGTCCTTTTTCTCTCCCCTCCTCTCTTTCCTTCTCCTTTTTCTTTCCCTCTCTTCTCCTTCCCTTCTTATCTTCAATTTCCTTCCCATTTTCTCCCCTTCCTCTCCCCCCCTTTCACTTCCTTTCCTTCCCTTTCCCTCTTCCCCCTTTCTTTCCCTCAAATTCCCTCTCCCGCTCAACAACCACCCCCCATCTCCCCCTTTTGCCCCCCTTTTTCTTCTCCCCCTTTCCTTTCCCTCCCCCTTCCTATTCCTCCTTCCCTCACCATCCTATACCCATTCACAACCACTACCCCAACACACACTTCCCCTCTGCCCACCACCCCCTTCCACACCAACCCCTCCCCCCTCCTATTTTTTTCACTTCACATCTCCACACCAATTCACCCCCTTCCCAACACATCCATTCAAGTCACAACCCCTCACTCCCAGTTTTTCCCTCCATATACATAGTTTACCTATACAATCTAGTCTACCCCATCCTTTTAGATACCAGTCCAGTGTCTTGTAAATCCCCCCTAGTCACCATGGGGGACCTCTCTGAATGACGTCCTGCGCCTTGTGCATGCCAAAACTAGTTGAGATTCTATCCATGATAAACTATCCCACTGTGATCTTCCCCGTTTGGGGATCATTATCTTGGTGATACACATGGATTGTTACCATGCTTTTAATTTGTATTTGATTTACTTATTATGTGTTATTAATTTTGTATTAATAAACTTTTATTTCAATAAATTTTTCACATATTTGTCTATACATCTGAATTTACCCTCCTATGCTGTACCGAGATAGTCCAATTGCCCCTGTTCTCTAAGGTTTGGTTGGGGACCAAGCATCCAATCGCTTTATCTCTTTTTTAGGTGTAGTCAGTCAAGTGACTTTACATGCCTTCCTCACGTTATTCTTCCTCCGTGTTGGGTGGATCTTAAATTCTGCAGAGGGCAGCACCACATAATGATATGGCTTCTCTCTCTGCAGCATTCTCCTGTATGTCAAGGACAGGAGGCAGAATCTTGACTTCCTGGGCTCACAAGAATTTGGTAGAATGACTCTGGGCATCATACTCTGAAGATGAAGAGCACTGGATCACTGAGTAGGTGAGTCTGTGGGAGTTGGCGCCACAGAAGAGGTCAGAATAGCAGCTAGAATTACTTTTATTTTTACCGGCTTTCAAAAAAATCCATTTGTCGCTTATTTGGAATTGGGCTTTAAGTATCAAATGCATATGATAGAAATAAATTAGTGTGGTGATTGCTGGTACAAAGCACTGGTGTTCAGTTTCCTAAAACTATCAGATTCAAATATTAAATCACTATAAATCAAAACATGGATTATAAAATATTATTTGTGCTGCCTGAAGAGAGAATCTTCTTTAATGACCATCCTTCACACACAAAGAACAATCAATTTGTTAACGGCATAGTCTGTAAAAAGAGTGTGAGCCATCAGCTTTCTCTTTCATCTTCAGACAGGTTATTACTTTTCTATTTTATATAAGGCATTTCATCTTGGACTATCTTTAATCTGTATATCACGCGTCAATCAACCCAGCTTTTTTAAAACATATTGATACACAGCACTTTTCATGAACAATACTGGCTTATATTAAACTTTTCTAATTATATTCATTATTTAGAGTGTTCCTATGCTGGCCTATCCAAGCATGGATTGGGTCTTGGATCTCGCTAAGTAAAAACTAATTGAATTTTGGTTTATTTCATTAAAATGTCATTTAGAAAACACAGAAGCAGAGCCCGCAATTAGGTAATGCTATATTGAAAATTGATTATATCTGTTTGTATTCTTCATTTAACTATGGCTATTGGAAGATTAACTTTGTGTTAGAAACTCATGTTGCTTTCTGATTAAACCAAGAGATTCTGAAGATAATGTAACCTTTTTGCTGAAACCAATTTCTAAATGTGGCCAGATTCTCACTGATCCTCCAGAATATCTAAACACTTTGCACACTTCTTTTTAAAATGATGTAAAAACCTAGATTCACTACAACTATTTACTAACTCAGGTCAACTTCTTAGGGTATATTACCCAACCTTTACATGCATTCTCTTCAATTTTGGAGTGTAAGATCTTTTAGGTTCTCATCGCAAGTAAAACATTTAATTGTTATGGTCCCTTTATGCCCTACTCATTTTTACAGTAGCAGTTGTGGATATTATGCAGATCAAAAATCACACAATTACTTTGTTTTAGCAGACCTTCCAGCTCAGAATGAGCTTCATATCATTTACTTTCTCCCCCTCCCTTTTAGCCCTTGTACACACGGTCGGACATTCTGACAACAAAATCCATCAGATTTTGTCAGACGGATTTTGTCCGAAACTAGTGTTGCATACAAATGGTCGGACAAAGTTGTCGGAAAATCCGATCGTTCGGAACATGATGACGTTATTTAGTTACGACGGGACTACGTTCAGGTTAGTAGCCAATAGCTTTGGTCTAGGAATTTGATCTGAGCATGCGTGGCACTTTGTTCGGAATTCTCTACAAATGATCGGACAAAGTCTGATCGGATCATGTTGTTGTAAATTTTTTATATGACCGTAGCTCCTGGAGTGTGGTGTTAAATGTAGAGGAGGTATCAATCATATGTGTGTATGTCAGTCTTTTAACATCAGAGCAGGAATGGGTGTGTTGAGTTTATTAGGTGGGGAGACGCTGTATGGAGGGATGATTTCATCCATCTTGTTTGATGAGAGTAGCAAGGGGAGTGGTCAGTCATCTGGTCTGAGTTAGTTATGGGGATAAATAAGTAGGTTGTCTTCATCTGGGGGGGGGGGGGAGTAGAGGGTTGGAGCAGAAAGAAGGGAGATAGCAAGGGAGGGAGGTGGGCTTTAGTGAAGAGCAAGGGAAGAAGGGGGGGAGAAGGGAGTCCTAGGGTGTCGCTTCCCCAGTCTGCACAGGGCATTAAGGATATAAAGGGTTCCATGCAGGGATCCTTGACCAAAGGGGTCTCCCCCTGGGATCCACTGCAGGGCAAGTGTGAGATATTCTGTGTGTCAGATTGGCATAGTACCTTTCAAGAAAGAGCTATTTGAGGTATCTTGGTTAGCTTTTTGGGGTGATCAGGGCGTTTTTAAAATGGTGGTGCAGCCTGCCACTTTCTGATTCCTCGCCCAGGCGAGGATGATGCAGTGATCAGCCACCTGCATTCCAGGAGACAGTGTTTCAGTAAGAGATCAAATATAGCAAGATTTTAAAATTCGGGTACCTGGCAGAAACATGTGCAGCATGTCTGCGCATGTGCGAAATTACATAGAGTGTCATCTGGGGGCCAGCTGTGAAAATCAGTAACAGCTGTCTCCCAATGACAGGAGGTTCAAGATGGTGCAGTGGAAGTGAGCAATAGAAGGAGCACTTCGGCTACGGGAAGAATATGCTGGACTCTTTGGACTAGTAAGTATTTTGTCTTTACAAATCATACAAGGAGACTTATTAGAGAGACGAGACCACAATTAGCTTTGCATAAGTAGAGTGAAGTTCATCTTTAGGAGAAAGTGTATAATATTCGCTAACTGTAGATAAAACAATCCAAGCAGAGCCATGAAGAAGACCTTGATCTTAATTCTCAAACATTCAGCAGAAAATACAATAAAGTTTGAATGGGCATGTTTTAAATCTCTGATGAACATTACAGTGCATCAAATACACTACTGTATGTTTTCTAACAAGCTCTCTTTTGTTCTATAGCAACGTAGCACTTATATAGAGTTTTAAATGTCTAATTTGTATTCTCGTTTCATTGTGAATGAACACTCAGGAATAGTAGATGTCAAGTTAGATTTATTCTCCTTGTGCCATGTGGAATTCGATTAAGTGCAATTGGCACTTAGTGCCTCTGGGACAAATCTCAAGACATGGAAAAGCAATGCAGTTTTACTACAGAAATGGCTTTCTTTTCCAAGTTAGTAATTCTTATGTTCTTCATCTCCTTTTGCTTATTTGTTGTTATTCAGAAAACAATTCATATGCATTTGAAAGTCACAGATCATAAGAAGAAAAAAAAAAGGTTATGTTTATGATAATGCCCGCATTGGAAGTATACTCCAGAGAGAATTAACCAGGTTTTGCAAAAATCCAATTTTCACTCTGGAAATAAGTAGTACAAGCATCATGGCAATTCACATTGTTAAAGTCTTTAACTCTCACAGAATGTTGTGATTCCATCAGATTGTTCCTGTCTTTTAATGGACTTTACTGGATCACTGAGCAATTTATATCTAGGTGACTACGCATGTAATGTATATAGAGTATTATATATATTATACGTATGTACAATCAATCACTGAGGGAGGTACTGAGCTTGAGTTTTTTATGGTGTAAACAAAATAAAAGTCAGTGGCCCTTGAGGAAGGTGACCAGCACTCCACTGGAACATCAGGTGGTCAATAACACTCATTTTAGCGCACACAAATAATAATCCAGCTCAATGTCTTTTTCAGTAATCCTCAATGTCTTTTTCAGTAATAGACTGCCTTTATACATTTTGCTGGCAGCACGTTGTTTCTGATATGTATTTTAGTTAGCTCTGCTCCTAAATATCAAGATCTTAGATATCACAGATAAGTTCCATTTTATATGGATCTTTATACCCCCAATATTCCAAAAATAAAAATATAGGTACATTTATGTTGTGCTTAATTCAGACAGCCATAAAAATATACAAAACATGTGACAGAAATTTGAGAGAGAGAGAAAGAGAAAGAGAGAGAATATGTGGTCTCTTCTTGAGAGACTCCATCTTTGCAGACTTTGCATGTATAATTGAATTAATCATACATCGCCACACCCACTGAACATTCATCCCCTTCTCTAGAATTTCTCACAGCATCTATGTTAACCCATTCCATAATTTTTTCTTCACTTTCTCCCTTGCCCTCTCCTTTCTCAACTTCAGTGAGTTTCATATCTCATCAAATCATACTTCGCGAGGATCATATTAATTTAAGCACACTGACATATATCCATCTTTTCTTAACATCATAACAAGTTTGCCAGATTTGTTCCATCACAATTATTTCTAGCTTGTGTCAAATCGATATGAAGCAATTCATAATTATTTTACTATGCTATATCCAATGAAAGCAAACATTCACCCAAAAAAAGGCATGCCCCAATCTGAAGATACCCGAATTACCCTTCCCCAGTCTGATGACACTGAAATTACCCCTCTGCTGTCTCATGGGAGTTACATGTAAAAATTACTATATCTATTTGGCAGTCTTTAAAATGCTACTTTGTCTCCCTTTTAAACTATGTATATTAATATAAATAGCAAAACTGGTTTTAGGGACTTTAAATGAAGGTATGACCTGGTAAGGCCAATTCTTCCATCCCTTGGGACTTTAAATTAAATTGTGGCCCGGTAAGGTCACACATTTCCATCCCTGTTATGGCAACCAATAAATCCAATTATGCTCTCCCCCCTTTTTGATCATAAGATACAAACTGGATACAATGGATATAGACATATTGAGGTGATGCAAGGGTAAAACAGTAAATCTCAGTCATAACATAAATATCACATAAAGCAGCAAGCAACAACTTCCCAACGTGCATCAAAAACATGATAAAGATAAAATTGTAAAATACGATAATGCCTGCAAAAACTCGGGCCTCTTAGAGCCTTGAGTAGGGTATAAGGTTAGCTAACAATGCTGTATAGGTATTGATGAATAACAAAGCATATGGCAGCTCTACGCCTTTCGTGGCTGGAGGGCCACTTGTCGGGAGATAGCACTTGATGTTTATAAGAATAGAAATATTGACATTAGCTTAGATAATAAGTGAATGCCATGAAAGGCGTAGAGCTGCCATATGCTTTGTTATTCATCAATACCTATACAGCGTTGTTAGCTAACGTAATACCCTACTCAAGGTTCTAAGAGACCCAAGTTTTTGCAGGCATTATCATATTTTACAATTTTATCCTTATCATGTTTTTTGGTGCACTTTGGGAAGTTGTTTCTTGCTGCTTTAGGTGATATTTATGTTATGACTGAGATGTACTGTTTTACCCTTGCATCACCTCAATATGTCTATATCCATTGTATTAAGTTTGTATCTTATGGCAACCAATAAATTCCAATTATGTTCACCAACTATCCACTTGCTACCACGTGCCTCATTCAAAGTCCCGCCCCCTTGCTCTCCCCCCTTTATGTATATTGATAAAAAAATTATTATTAATGATTTATGATTGAAAATGTGGTAAGTTAATTACAAAATAATAATAATAGGGTATATTGTCATTGTAATTGCCTGTGTTTCACAGCAATATAAAGCCCCCTGTATCAAAAGTTTCACTACATCCTGATTGCTAATACAGTAAGACTGGATTGAGAATAACTTGGTTTGAAAGTGTTTTGCAAGACAAGCTAATTTTTTTTAAATACATTTTGACTTGATAAATGAGTGATGTTTTGATATACAAGTAGCGTCATATCAACACTGAGTAAAATAAAAAAAAAAGAGAAGATTTAGCAATATGGTTACATTTAATGAAGGTACAACATTTAGCAAATTACCTGATTGATGATTAAAAGAAGCACATCTAAGTATGAAGGCATCCGGGATAAAGCTGTCCACATAGATAGACCACCATTCTCCATACCGCCATCAACGGCATCCCTTCCATGCTGAATTCCACAAGCGTTTCAAGCCTCGCTTTCGGATCTCTCTACTGCAAGGTAGTCTTCCCAGTTATGATTGCACACTGATAGTGGTAAGAGACAGTGGTGCATATGATGTTCTATGTGGACAGCTTTACCCCAGATGCCTGCATGCTTAGATGTGCCTCTTTTAATTATTAACCATGTAAATTTGTACCTCCATTAAATGTAACCATATTGCTACACTTAGAGGAGCCTCTCTTCTCTTTTATACTCTGTAGCTCCTGCTGGATTTTGCTTTTATTCCCCTTGTGGAGGCTGCCATTTGAGAATGGACATTTTACGGTTACACAACATATCACATTGCTATAATCTTGTTATATGGACTATAAACTGAAGGACCGGTTGCGGAACTAATCATCTGAGTTTCCATTATTTCTTATGGGGTAATTCACTTTGATATACGAGTGCTTTGGATTACAAGCATATTTCTGGAACAAATTATGCCCGCAATCCAAGGTTTTAATGTACTTTGGTAAATCTTTGTTATAACATTTTGTGTTGCTTTTTAAATGATTCTAGTCACTCTTGTTTGATTTAATGCTATCATCTTTCCTTCAGTTCCTTACTTCAAGATTGTTTTTTTAAATTTATCATTCCTCTTTTTACTTACCAAAAGCTCCCATTCAGATGGTAGCAGGCTGCGTGACCATTACTCATAAAAACAGCTTGTATTTGTGGTTTGTGCTTCGTATCTTCCATGACGATGAAGGTTAATTGGGCGGATTTTGAGCGGGCAATCAAGATACCAATATTTCCTGATGGATAGCTGATTTATCGTTAAGGACAAGAGAATATTGTAATAACTCAAGAAATTCTAGGTGAAAAACATGTTATCGAGCATATTAAGAGACCATAACATATGAAAAAGCTCCTGAAGAATCTCAGGTAAACCTGATGTAAATACCAAAAATATGTGTATCATTTAACCATATAAAACATTAAAACAGTATCTGCTGGATATGTGCTGGATTTTTTTTTTGTATTGGATTTGCCAGTATGAAAGGAGATGACCATTGTAAATTAAACTCCTAGGTTACCAAACGTTAAAGCCCAACTGAAGTCACAAAAATAAAAATACATAATTTTTCTCTCTGTGTAAGTCTGTGTAAGGACATGATGAGGAGTGTGGCTGTTACTCGTCTATGCCATACAGTACTGCGGAAAATAAGTAAGTACATTTCCTTTGAAAGAAAAGCTTTTTAAAGTAAAAGTCATAATATACATAGATACTCACAATTTGATATGTATCTATTAATAGAACATGTCTATCAAACCGATCAAAAAATGGGATGTTCATTATTGGATGTTGACAATCTGGCCACAAATTACTGGTGTTGGGGGCTGTAAAGTCTGTGAATTTGTGCAATGTTCATAACTATTTATTGTAGACTATAATAAAGATATATTGCTTAAAAATTAATAATATTAAAGGATACAAGATTATAAAGAGCAAAAAAAAAGTGTGAGACTATAAGTAGGTTTTAAAATAAATTTAGTATGTCATGGAATCTCTTTTTTGTAATATTATTGTTGCAAATGAGTGTGAGTAGTTTTAAAAAAAAAAACATTAATAAAAAGCTTAGGTGACCCAAACCTACAGTGCCTTGAAAAAGTATTTATACCCCTTAAAATTTTCTACATTTTGTCATGTTACAACCAAAAACAGAAATGTATTTTATTAGGATTTTATGTGATAGAGCATATCCCTGTGATAGACCAACACAAAGTGGCACATAATTGTGAAGTGGAAGGAAAATGACAAATGTTTTTTCTTTACAATTAAATATCTGAAAAGTGTGGCGTACATTTGTATTCAACCCCCCGAGTCAATACTTTGTAGAACCACCTTTCGCTGCAATTACAGCTGCAAGTCTTTTTGGGTATGTCTCTACCAGCTTTACACATCTAGAGTGTGAACTTTTTGCCCATTCTTTGCAAAATAGGTCAAGCTCTGCCAGATTGGATGGAGCGTATCTGGGGAGCGTCTGGGAACAGAAAAGTCTTGCCACAGATTCTCAGTTGGATTCTAACATTAGCATTCTGTTTTGAAATTCAATGCTTATATTTTTATTTATAGTCATTCATTTTTGAGGTTCTTATAGTGCTGCTTTTCACAGATGGAATTTAGTTATTCTTTAGACATTTAGGATTAATCACTTTAATCAATGTTTTAAGTAGAGGATCTTTGGTGTGTGTAGTATTGATCTTTAAACTAATTAAATTATCATATTATATGGTGGGATATGTGATCCTATTATTTACTATCACTATTAGAGCACATACATTTTTGGGTGGTGCACCATTGCTATATATTAAGGGATTGGGATACCCCTCTCCAGGTTTTCTTCTAAGATTGCCCTGTATTTGGCTCCATCCATCTTCCCATCAACTCCGACCAGCTTCCCTGTCCCTGCTGAAGAAAAGCATCCCCACAACATGATGCTGCCACCACCATGTTTCACGGTGGGGATGATGTGGGTTATGTGCAGTGTTAGTTTTCCACCACACATAGCATTTTGCTTTTAGGCCAAAACTTTCATTTTTGGTCTCATCTGACCAGAGCACTTTCTTCCAGATGTTTGCTGTATCCCCCACATGGCTTCTCGTAAACTGCAAATGGGATTTCTTATGGCTTTCTTTCAACAATGGCTTTCTTCTTGTCACTCTTCCAAAAAGGCCAGATTTGTTGAGTGCGCGATGAATAGTTGTCCTATGGACAGATTCTCCCACCTGAGCTGTGGATCTCTGCAGCTCCTTCAGAGTTACTATGGGACCCGTCACTGCTTCTCTGATTAATGTTCTCCTTGCCCGACCTGTCAGTTTAGGTAGGTGGCCATGTCTTGGTAGGTTTGCAGTTATGCCATACTATTTCCATTTTTGGATGGCAGCTGACTTCTCACATGCCTGTGCCATTTGAGAAGTCAGCTCCTCAGCCAGCTAGCCCAGTTCCTAGAACTGGCAATATGGACCAGGTGACCCCTTATAGTGGCCTTATGAGCCTCCCATAGGAAAACAGCAGAAGTCACTAAACCCAGGTTCTCGGAAAAATAGCATTGAATGTGTGACTGTATCTGAACATAGGAGACCTGACTGATGAGTAGGGACTCATTCAGTCTCCATTGATAGGCAGGTCTGGGGAGGTTCACAAGGTTCATCAGCAGAAACCAAGGGGTCATGGTCTGACCAGGTGGAGGCTGGGATTGAGATCCTATACACCAATGGTAGATGTTGAAGATGAGTGAATACGTGGTTAATTCTGAAGGAGCTCTGGTGTAGATTAGATTAATTCCCTCCAGACATCCATTAGGCCATAATTCCGCAGAAGAGAGCACATGTTTTTTTCTGATAGAATATCAGAGGAGAGGGCCATCCCACTCAGAGAGTGCCTGTCAAGGGAAGGATTATGAATCATATTTGAGTCTCCCATTAGGAGAAGAATGCCCTTCTGGTGTCGTGAGATTACGTGCAGTCAATTAGAAAAAAAAATCTATGTTGAAACCTATTAGGAGAATAATACCCCACCAAGGTCACCTCCTGGTCCCCAATGGTACCTAGCGAAAGCAAGTATCTTCCCCTGGCGTCAGCAATTTCACAAGCACACAAACAACCCGGGGGGGGGGGGGGGGGGGGGCTGTGGAAAGTTTTAAGGGCAGAAAGGAGAGGTAGTCCAATCCAAGCGTAGTTCAGGTCTCAAACAAGGAAAATCCAACAGCCTGATGGGGAGCAGCATCTGCGAGGGTAGCACCAACCGCCATTGTTTGCGCCCCCTAAAAAACAAAGTTCCAATAACATCAAAAGCGAAAGGTGAAACCAAGGGACATAACATCCAACAATGGGCTGTCAAGGCTGTCACACTGGCAGGGTCAAGGGGATCTTGACCAGGTTGCCAAGCCATACAATACGATGAAAACCAAGGCTTACCCGCTCATTTTGTCTCAACCTGGGTCAGAGCGTGAGGCTCCTGATTGCAGGGGGGTACGAGGGAGGGAGCGATTGCGGCTTCCAACTTTCTCCCAAATGTAACCCAGCTGGTTGAAAGTAGGCTGGACGCCGAAGTGCTGCACCGGACTGCTGGTGGCACCCCTTGGGAATAAAACATGTAGCGCACCAAGGGTTGACTTGCCCTCCTCTGGGTCATAGACCACGTGGCTCTGACAAAGAGACAGTCCAGCAAAGAGACAGCACGGCCCAGGTCAGCAAAGAGACAGTCACGGCCCAGTCCAGCTAAGAGACAGTCATGGCCCAGTCCAGCAAAGAGACTGTAGCATCGCAGTACAGTAAAGAGACAGCCACAGCCCAGTTCAGCTAGAGAAAGCCACAGCCCAGTTCAGCTAGAGAAAGCCACAGCCCAGTCCAACAAGAGACAGCTGCAGCCCAGTCCAGCAAGAGAGAGCTCAGTCCAGCAAGAGACAGCCCAGTCCAGCAAGAGACAGCCCAGTCCAGCAAGAGACAGCTCAGTCCAGCAAGAGACAGCCCAGTCCAGCAAGAGACAGCCCAGTCCAGCAAAAGACAGCCCAGTCCAGCAAAAGACAGCTCAGTCCAGCAAGAGACAGCTGCAGCCCAGTCCAGCGAGAGACAGCACAGTCCAACAAGAGACAGCCACAGCCCAGTCCAGCAAAGAGACTGTAGCATCGCAGTACAGTAAAGAGACAGCCACAGCCCAGTTCAGCTAGAGAAAGCCACAGCCCAGTTCAGCTAGAGAAAGCCACAGCCCAGTCCAACAAGAGACAGCTGCAGCCCAGTCCAGCAAGAGACAGCCCAGTCCAGCAAGAGACAGCCAAGTCCAGCAAGAGACAGCTCAGTCCAGCAAGAGACAGCCCAGTCCAGCAAGAGACAGCCCAGTCCAGCAAAAGACAGCCCAGTCCAGCAAAAGACAGCCCAGTCCAGCAAAAGACAGCTCAGTCCAGCAAGAGACAGCTGCAGCCCAGTCCAGCGAGAGACAGCACAGTTCAACAAGAGACAGCCCAGTCCAGCAAAGAGACAGTCACGGCCTAGTCCAGCAAAGAGACAGCCACGGCCCAGTCCAGCAAAGAGACAGCCACGGCCCAGTCCAGCAAAGAGACAGCCACGGCCCAGTCCAGCAAAGAGACAGTCACGGCCCAGTCCAGCAAAGAGACAGCCACGGCCCAGTCCAGCAAAGAGACAGCCACGGCCCAGTCCAGCAAAGAGACAGCCACAGCCCAGTACAGCAAAAGACAGCCACTGCCCAGTCCAGCCAAAGGCAGCCCAGTCCAGTCCAGTCCAGCAAGAGACAGCTCAGTCCAACAAGAGACAGCCACTGCCCAGTCCAACAAGAGACAGCCACGGCCCATTCCTGCAAAGAGACAGTCACGGCCTAGTCCAGCAAAGAGACAGTCATGGCCCAGTCCAGCAAAGAGACAGTCATGGCCCAGTCCAGCAAAGAGACAGTCATGGCCCAGTCCAGCAAAGAGACAGTCATGGCCCAGTCCAGCAAAGAGACAGCCACAGCCCAGTCCAGCAAAAGATAGCCACAGCCCAGTCCAGCAAAAGACAGCCACAGCCCAGTCCAGCAAAAGACAGCCACAGCCCAGTCCAGCAAAAGACAGCCACAGCCCAGTCCAGCCAAAGGCAGCCCAGTTTAGTCCAGCAAGAGACAGCTCAGTCCAGCAAAGAGACATCCACTGGCCAGTCCAGCAAAGAGACAGCCGCAGCCTTGTCCAACAAGAGACACGTCCACAGCCTGGTCCAACAAGAGACAGCCCAGTCCAGTCCAGCTAGAGACAGCTCAGTCCAGCAAGTGACAGCCCAGTCCAGCAAGTGACAGCCCAGTCCAACAAGACACAGCCCAGCCCAGTCCAGCAAGATACAGTCTGTCAGCAGCCCTATTCAGAAGCATTGTCACTACCAGAAACTAAAAACTTTTCTCACATTATTTCCTTTTTTCTACGTCTATTACAGAACGGAATCCTTCAGTTTATCTGGGCTCATAAGCACCCCAGTGTCCCAAGATTGACGCTTTACACCCATAGATTGCAAGGTGGCCTGGGAGCTCCCAACATGGGCAGGTATTATTTGGCATCTCAGATCTCTCAACTATCCATGTGACATGCCACCTCTGGCATCCCATTGTGGGTGCTTTTGGTACTACCTATTTGTGCTTCAATTTCTTTAGAAGCGTTGCTTTGGCTCCCCCATAAATTGCGTCCCTTAACGATAAGCCCCTTAATGCTTCCTGAAGCTGTGGGATTCTGTTCAATATGCCAGAAACTTGATGTCCCCTTTGTTCCTCTTTTACCAATCACTAATAATCCCCTTTTTCTGCCGGGGTTGGAACAACTTCGTTCCTTCTCCTGGTGAGTCTCCCACTGCTTTACTGGGGTGCATCACTTCTTTACTGCGTGCTCATTTTCCGTCATTGGAGACCCTTCAGGAGATGCACAAGATCCCCAGGCAGGAGCACTTCCATTATTTGCAATCATGCAATTTTATTGTGTCTCTTTGCCGTACTTCTGCCTTTCCTTTTCAGAAGATGTCTTTTGAGCATACTTGTCTACAGTCTCTGGGCTCTCCCAGTCTTATGTCGTCGCTTTACGCCTCTCTTAATGGTAGGTCATCTTTATCAACCCTCTCCTATGTGACACAATGGGAGCAAGAGCTTGGATCGAGTATTGAGGGGGAGGACTGGAGTAAGGCCTTGGCCACAATAGCAACATGTTCATTCAACACTACCACCCTTGAGGCCACTTATAAAGTGCTCCTGCGGTGGTACTGGGTCCCAGCTAGGCTTGTCCATGCTTATTCTGGAAGCAGTGATGGATGTTTTCGGAATTTTGGTCAGCGTGGGGATGTCTTGCATATATGGTGGTCTTGCCCATGTTTGATCGCCTTCTGGTCCAGAGTCTTTGACCAGCTGCAGACATTATTCCATGTGACAGTCTAAAAGGATGCCCAGCTGGCTCTCTTACATTGTCCTATACTGGGCCTCTTTGCACCCCAGCAGAAATTGGCCTCTTTTTATTACTGACAAAGCGGACCATTGCCCATCCCTGCTGTTACCTTCCAGGGGGTGAAAACCAGAATGACCGCTCTGATGGTAAAGAGCAGATGTCCAGTTTATTGAGTGATTCACATGTAAAATTTTTGAAAATCTGTGAACCGTGGATAAGTTATTCTTTCCCGTCCCTGCCCCTGACCAGCTATGGTCGACTTTAAACCTTGTTTACATAGGTCCCACGTCCACGTCCCTCTCTTGGGGCCGCTCTCCTTGCCTCTCTTCTTTCTCTCTCTTTTTTCCCCTTCCCCTGTTTCCTGCTTTCTCCCTTCATTCCTGATATGACGGCTATCCATATCGATTGCTGTCCTCTAGGGAATAGAATATTATAGCCTGTGATATCTGCCTAATTCCTAACTTGGACCTCTATGGAAACAGTTTTCTGTTATGTTACTCATTGCATGTTCATGCGCTGTTTCTTTACATGCCTATCCGATGTTGCCCTTGCGTGGGCAAACCGTAGTTTGTTGTGATTCTTGAAACTTCAATTCAATTATTGAAACAGAAAATAAATAACATTGTTTTAAATGTATTCAATTATATTGTTGTAGTCAGGTACTTTTATATGAATATTTCATATTTATCTTTTGCCAGCAAGCAGGTGGAACTAGGCTCCTATTCATGTATTAACCCGACTAATCTTAACTGCTTTCCTGGAAAAGCATGTTTTTGCAGAGGTCATTATATGAAGCTGAAACTGTATAGGCACAGCAGAATGAGTCAGAATAATGATTCAGCCCCTTCCCTCTTCCTTTTCCCCACACTGTACAACTCCATAGACATGGTCAATCATCAAGAAACAGTCTGAAATCAAACAGCTTCTGCTGTGCTCTCCTTTAAAAAACCCATAATGCTCAGATATGGAGGAACATGTAACCTCCTTTAACCACTTACGGACCGCCTGCCGCAGTTTTATGCTGGCTGTTTGAAAGAGGATATCGTTGTTATGGCAGCAGCTAGCTGCTCAGTTGAAGGGCTCAGTTGAAGGACACTAAATGGATCTATATTCATATGGTTGCAAGATACTGGTACCGTATGATAGTCCCTCAGTTACATCCAAGTCTGTGGCAGAGACTTTATTCAAGTGTTCTACATCCAAGTCTGTGGCAGAGACTTTGCTTTACTTAAACACTCTCTCGGCTGCCAGGCCTGGTGAGAGGAGGTCTATCTGGTGGCAGTGACAATCCAGTTGTGAGCGGTAGTTCTCTGGATTTCAATAGTGAGAGACTCTCTTTTTTTTGCAGTTCCAAAAAAGTACCTGAACTCCCTTCCTAACCCTTTACTTTTCATTGAGAAGCTTTGTTACTTGTCTTTTCAAATAAATATCCCAAAAAGAGGATCCAGTGTCAGGTTCTACAATTCTTTGGGTCATCTACCTCAGGAAACCCCTAGACTCAAACGAGGTCAAAAAGGTAAAGGTAAGCAGAATAAAACCAGCGGCTCCTTCATGGGTCAGTGCTACAATTGCAACAAAGGTAAAACATATGACAGATGGTGGAGCTTTTTAACCAGTTCCCGACAAGCGCACGCTGATGTACATTGGCAGAATGGCACAGGCAGGCATATTGGCGTACAGGTACGTCCGGTTTTAAATGCCACCCTGCGTGCCGATCAGGACCCCCATGAGTCCGTTCACGGGCCCCGCGGACTCGATCGCCGTGGGCATACCCACGATGCTCTCACGGGGCGGCTGAATGAGGAGATGCCGTTGTAAACAGCATCTCCCCGTTCTGCCTAGAAACAAGTGACGCTGATCTCTGCTCCATGTGATTGTAGCAGAGATCAGTGTTCACTAAAACAAAGCCCAGCCCCCAGGGCCGCTGATAGAAATCATGGGGCCCCGTACAGCTGATCTCCTTCAGCCCAACCCTGGTCCCGCCCCTGGCCCCTCCTTCAGCCCCACCCAGGACCTGCCCCAGATGGTCAGGGACTGCAGACATAGTACAGCAGGAGATGGTCAGAGACTGCAGACATACCACAGGAGATGGTCAGAGACTGCAGACATACCACAGGAGATGGTCAGAGACAGCAGACATACCACAGGAGATGGTCAGAGACTGCAGACATACCACAGGAGATGGTCAGAGACTGCAGACATACCACAGGAGATGGTCAGAGACTGCAGACATACCACAGGAGATGGTCAGAGACTGCAGACATACCACAGGAGATGGTCAGAGACTGCAGACATACCACAGGAGAGGGTCAGAGACTGCAGACATACCAAAGGACATGGTCAGAGACTGCAGACATACCACAGGAGATGGTCAGAGACTGCAGACATACCACTGGAGATGGTCAGACTGCAGACATACCACTGGAGATGGTCAGACTGCAGACATACCACTGGAGATGGTTATAATGCAGACATAATACAGGAGATGATCATAGACTGCAGGCATAGTACAGGAGATGGTCAGAGACTGCAGACATAGCACAGGAGATGGTCAGAGACTGCAGACATAGCACAGGAGATGGTCAGAGAATGCAGACATAGTACAACAGATGATCACAGCCTGCAGACATGGTACAGGAGATAGGTCAGAGACTGCAGACATAGTACAGGAGACAGTCAGAGACTGCAGACATAGTACAGGAGATGGTTAGAGACTGCAGACATACTACAGGAGATGGTCAGAGGCTGCAGACATAGTACAGGAGATGGCCAGAGACTGCAGACATAGTACAGGAGATGGTCAGAGACTGCAGACATAGTACAGGAGATGGTTAGAGACTGCAGACATACTACAGGAGATGATCAGAGGCTGCAGATATAGTACAGGAGATGATCAGACACTGCAGATATAGTACAGGAGATGATCAGACACTGCAGACATAGTACAGGAGATGACCAGACACTGCAGACATAGTACAGGAGATGATCAGAGACTGCAGATATAGTACAGGAGATGATCAGGAGATGATCAGACACTGCAGACATAGTACAGGAGATGATCAGACATTGCAGACATAGTACAGGAGATGATCAGAGGCTGCAGATATAGTACAGGAGATGATCAGACACTGCAGATATAGTACAGGAGATGATCAGACACTGCAGACATAGTACAGGAGATGACCAGACACTGCAGACATAGTACAGGAGATGATCAGAGACTGCAGATATAGTACAGGAGATGATCAGGAGATGATCAGACACTGCAGACATAGTACAGGAGATGATCAGACACTGCAGACATAGTACAGGAGATGATCAGACACTGCAGACATAGTACAGGAGATGATCAGAGACTGCAGACATAGTACAGGAGATGGTCAGAGACTGCAGACATAGTACAGGAGATGGTTAGAGACTGCAGACATACTACAGGAGATGGTTAGAGACTGCAGACATACTACAGGAGATAATCAGAGGCTTCAGACATAGTACAGGAGATGGTCAGAGACTGCAGACATAGTACAGGAGATGGTCAGAGACTGCATACATAGTACAGGAGATGATCATAGACTGCAGATATAGTACAGGAGATGATCAGGAGATGATCAGACACTGCAGACGAAGTACAGGAGATGATCAGACACTGCAAACATAGTACAGGAGATGATCAGACACTGCAGATATAGTACAGGAGATGATCAGACACTGCAGACATAGTACAGGAGATGATCAGACACTGCAGACATAGTACAGGAGACGGTTAGGGATTGCAGATATGATTGATTCGGGAGATGGTCAGAGACTGCGTTTATGGCTGAACCCAGTGTACAAGTATATAGTATCACAGAGCTGATCACTCTATTTAAAACAGCTCTGCAAAATCAAGTCAGTGATTTTCCTTTGAAAGTACAACCAAGTGACAGAAGACAGCTCACATACAATTTCCAAAATACAAATTTTCTTAGGCCGCGTACACACGGGCGGACTGTTCGCCCAACTTTGTCCGTCAAACAGTTTCGGCAAACAGTCCGCTCAAAATTAGCATGGACGGACATGGCCACACACGACGAACGAACAGTTTGCTGAAACCGTGCGCGATGACGTGAACGCCACGTACGACGGGACGAAAAATACGACGTCCTATACACTGCATTATAACTTTCGGCGTGAAAATCCTTTCTGAGCATGCGCGCAACTTTGTTTGACGAACAAGCCTACACACGAGCGGACTGTTCGCTGAAACAAGGTTTCAGCGGACAGTTTTACGGAATTTCCGAAAAACCTTGTTCGTCAAACTGTCCGCTGAAACTGTCCGCTGAAAGCCCACACACAAGCGGACTGTCCGCCCAAACACTGTTCAGCGGACAAAGTTGGGCGAACAGTCCGCCCGTGTGTACGCGGCCTTACAGTTAACTGCTCAGGATTAGTGGAGGGCAGTAACCAGTTAATGGGGCTGGGAAGCTTCTAGCCTAAACCAGCAGTAAATCTTCAAAAAAAAAACAAAAAAAACAATCTGTGCAGCACACACAGAGCTCTGGCTAAATAGTTCATTATAAACTGAAATGGTTAACAGCTAGTGCAGAGTCTTCCAGAGATCATATCAGTGTGATCAGACAATGTGCAGGTCAGGTTAGGCAGATGAAAGAAAAAAAGTAACCAGCAAGACAAGAGGGAGGGGGGGCTGATCGTCCTGTTCACTGACACATATATCTGGAAGACACTGCAGCCGACTAGCTTCATGTTACTGTGGTCACGACTATCCTGTTTCCATTCAGCCACAGCTGTGTGTCCTTGCAGAACTTGTATTGCTGTTGTCATACCTCGTATGTCTCCCTCCTCGCTCTCACATTCAGCCCCACTCCAGCACTGTTTAGAGCGAAATGTGAGCGGGCTGGAAAAGGGGAGGGAAACCCTTTTTTTTACTTTGCATTCTTTCAATTCCCTTTTTACAGTATATTGCCGGGCCCCCCCTGCTGGCCAGGCCCGGTACTACAGGGCCAGTTGTACTGGCTTATCGGCGGCCCTGCCAGCCCAGCCCCCCCAGTTAGTAACACGCCCCTAGGAACACTTAACCCCTACACTGCCACCCACTGGTTAACCCCTTCAATGCCAGTGTCATTTACACAGGAATCACTGCATTTGTATAGCAATGATTGCTGTATAAATGACAATGGTCCCAAAAATGTGTCAAAAATGTCCGATGTGTCCGCCATAATGTCGCAGTTACAATAAAAATCACTGATCGCCGCCATTACTAGTAAAAAAAAATTATTAATAAAAATGCCATTAAAACTATCCCCTATTTTGTAAACGCTATAACTTTTGCGCAAACCAATCAATAATCGCTTATTACGATTTTTTTTAGCAAAAATATGTAGAAGAATACGTATCGGCCTAAACTGAGGGAAAACATTTTTTTTTATATATTTTTGGGGGATATTTATTATAACAGAAAGTAAAAAATAATGCTTTTTTTTTCCAAATTGTCGCTTTATTTTTGTTTATAGCGCAAAAAATAAAAAACACAGAGGTGATCAAATACCACCAAAAGAAAGCTCTATTTGTGGGAAAAAAAGGACGTCAATTTTGTTTGGGAGCCACATCACACGGCCGCACAATTGTTAGTTAAAGCGACGCAGTGCTGAATCGCAAAAAGTGGTTTGGTCTTAAGCCAGCAAAATGGTCCGGACTGAAAGTGGTTAAGGAGGGGGGAGAAGATGAGGGCAGTGGAGGGAGGGGGTTGTATGCAGAGGGAAGAGCTACTATTTGATGCCATTTGGCAGGTATGTGTATGTGGCGGGCACGGTTGAGTTCCTGCACCTATTCTCTGAGAAAAAAAGCCCTGCTAAGTAGTGAAATGAAAAGAAAGCAGATTGCCATGGTGCTTTCAACTTCAAAAACAAGTCAGCAGCAGCCTCTATATTTCACACAGGCTCCTTAAGCACACTATTGTGTGAATTCATACAAAATAATATTTTGAAAGGCATTTCTACCAACCAGGGACAGGCCCTGTTATCTCTGCATGGGTTTAAAAGATGACATACATCTAAAATGATAAGTTATTACTAGGCTAATGCTCTTTGTGTCACTTCTTAATGATAATTATACACAAGAGCACAGAAAACTACTATACTGTACTGCTGTGCTGTTTCCATTAGTGCCTTACAATATATCTTGGTAAATGTAAGTGTGTGTAGGTGTGCACTAAATGAAATGGGCAGTCATGTAGTAATTCACCTGAAAACAAACATGCTCAGGTCCCTAAGTGTCTCTATATCATTTTACAGCAGTAACATCGGAGTGTACATTATTCTGTATAAGGATTATCCTGCAGCAAAATATGGTCACCCATAAATACCCGATCACATATATCTTGTGCGTTTCCATTCTTCATTTACATCTTCCTTGCCTGCTACAAAACTGAACTCAAGGCACACAACAAAACAGAAAATAGTCGTTTTGTGCTACTGCTGAATATTATTATTATTTTTTTAAATGTGTATGTCAAAATACATGATTTTAACCATGTCAGCCCCAGAAAGTTTTACCCACTTAATGACCAGGTAATTTTTTGCGATATGGCACTGCGTTATTTTAACTGACAATTTCACGTTCATGCAACGTTGTATCCAAATAAAATTGATGTCCTTTTTTTCCCACAAATATAGCTTTCTTTCGGTGGAATTTGTAAACCTCTGCAGTTTTTATTTTGGAAAAAATATATATTTTTTACTTTCTGCTATAATGCATATCCAAAAAAAACTAACAAATCTAATTTCTTTATCAATTTAGGCCAATATGTATTCTTCTACATATTTTTGGTATAAAAATCCCAATAAGCATATATTAATTGGTTTGCGCAAAAGCTATAGCATCTACAAACTTTGGGACAGATTTATGGACTATACATTTTTTTCATGTTTTTACTGGTAATGGTGTGCAATCAGCGATTTTTAACAGGACTGCGACATTGCGGCGGACAAATATGACACTAAGCCCTGGTTCACACTGGTGTGATTTGATATGTCAAATCGCATGTCAAATCAGCGGCAATGGCACCGTCCTAATCAGTGTGACGCTGCATTTGCGGCACCACAGCAATTTCAAAAAGTAGTTTCTGTACTACTTTTTGCGATTTTAGGGTGCAATTTCCATTGACATCTGCACAGAAACCTACACAGATGTCTGTGAAATCAAAATTGGGACTTACATGAGGGAGTGAAATTAACTCGCACAGCTTCATTCCTGCAGCTCAGTGTGAACCTGGGCTAAGTGACACTTTTTGGGGGCCAGTGACACCAATACAGTGAACAGTGCCAAAAAAGTGCACTGTCACAGTATAAATGAAATTGGCAGGGAAGGGGTTAACACCAGGGGCGAACAAAGGATTAAGTGTTTTCCCTGGGAGTGTTTCCTAACGGTGTGGGGGATGGACTGACAGGAAAAACACAGAGTTCCGTGTTCCTGCATACAAGGAACAGAAGATCTCTGTGTACTTCCTTGTCAGAACGGGGATCTGCCTTGTTTACATAGGCAGATCCCTGTTCTGCCTTTCTGTGGAGTGATCGCGGGTGGCCAGCGGACATTGGGTCTGCCAGACCCGCTGATTGGCTTCCGCTCCATGCAACAGGCGCGCCCACAGTCTCTATTGCACGCAATTATGTACAGGTACATTGTTTTGCGCAATAAAGCTGCCCTGCTGCAGTATTTATATGGCGGGCAGTCTTTAAGTGGTTAATTGCCATAAATTGGCTCCTATTATTCCTTATGTAGCACCCTCTTGTCTACATAGTGTAAATAGGTTAGGTAAATTTATTTAAGCTTTACTGTAGTCGGTGGAGCCAGGTTTAATTGATGTCATGTACAGTTCAGCTTGCAGGCTCTGACGGCTGAACCTATGTCACCTCCCTCGGGCTTCTGGAAGCTTTCAGAAAATTCCAGAACTTAGCGGGCAGAGGGTTGGAGATAGAAGTCTGAATATTTATGGGAGCTCTACCAATCCCTGGGCAAGGATGGCCCAGAAGGTGAAGAGTTGGTCCATATTTGCTCAGGAACCTAGCCATGTGGAGAGAGAATCCAGGATCCAGAGGCCTGGAGGGGACCCCTGTGCTGGGGGGCTCTGCCTCTAGACAGAAGGTTCTAGAGAGAGAGACGGTGTACTGAGAAAAAGAGAAAGGAAGCTGAGAGGAACCCTCACCTCTTCAGTCTCATCATGACTGACTGAGACACCCTGGCAAGCAAGTGGGACCTGAACAGCAGAAGGCCTGGGCAGAAGTCACCATCTATGCTGCAGAACATTAAGGGACTGAGTGAGTAACCTCTACCTGTTTCACCACCCAAAGCCTATAGGGCAGGGGCAGCCAGGTGCAGTACCCAGCTAGCCATCTGGGAGGGACAGCTACTGCCAACCTTCAACCACTGATTGGGATAATCTTGTGTTTATGTGCCAATGCTGAGATCAGTATTGGAAGTGTTGTGCCAGTATTTTTAAAGTAATTTCCCCTGGGAAAACAGGGGTTATTTACTAAAGCTGAAGAGTGCAAAATTTGGCACAGCTCTGCATAGAAACCAATCACCCTCCAGGTTTTATTGCCAAAGCTTAATTGAATGAGCTGAATTTAGAAGCTGATTGGCTACCATGCACAGCTGCATAAGATTCTGAGTGCACTGGATTTAGTAAAACTCAGTGACAGTCTGGAGTTTTGTGCTAAGAAGACATTGTAGCTACAGCTGTCCTTGAAGTTTTCTACACTTTCACCCCCAAAGCCTACAAAGAAGTTTGCAGCCAAGTGCAATATTTAGCTAGCTTTTAGAGGCACAGTATACTGTTCTCCTCCACCCTTGCTTGGGGAATTCTCGGAGACAGATGTGCTGGCATTTTGCAGGGGAGACTAAAGTCCCTGAAATCAAGTTGGGACTTGTGGCCAGCCCAGATGTACAGTTATTACAGAGGGAGTACAGTCTGGGATCTTTGCTAGCAGTCTGTGATCACTCAAGTTGTCCTCAAAGTTCTACATTGACCAAGTTCTGGGCATCCCATAACCACCCTAACCCCATCCAAGTTATTTACCCCAATAAATAACAAAAACAAAAGCCCTTGAACTGGTTTTCTGACTACCTTAGTTTGCTGAAAATGCATGTTGCCTGGCTGTGGAAACAAAGGGGGAACCAAAATCCAGTGGCTGCTGAAAGAGTAGCGCTACACTTGTATCATCTGTCTGTAAGGGCTTGTTCACATCAGGTATGGTGCAGGAATGTGTGTAAAATCACAAATTTTTCCGCAATGCACAAAAAATGTGCCTCCGTTTGCATTCCTAATGACACTCCTATGCATCTAAAAGATGTGCACACCAAACACATAGCATTGCAGTATCATGTGTTTTGGTGCAGCGCAATATAAAAAATGATGCTGGAATCATAATGATGCCTTCCGCTGCTCTTCAAGGGCCTCCCATCTCACCGGGAGACCCGAGCCAAGATCCAGCACTTCCGCCGGCTAGAGTGAGACTAGAAGGGAGCCAGAAATGGCTTTGTTCCAGTCTCCTATGTGTAAATATGGAACCAACGTCACAACGCCACTTCCTGTTTACTCGGCTACTAATGGTGGCGATTTAAAAAAAATGACCTGATTCAGAATCACCGTTTTTGACGATCTGAATACTTTGAAGTGAAAAGGAGGGATTTGGGGTCTTTTAAACCCCCGATCCCTCCATAAAGAGTACCTGTCACCAACTATTATTGTCACAGCAATAAAAGTGATCAAATTATTATTATTTTTTTTAAAGAGTAAAAAAAATAAAAATAAAATAAAAATAAGATTTTTTTTTAGAGTGCCCCCGTCCCCACGAGCTTGCACATAATATCTCCGCAGTGGGTCCTGTGTATCTTTTGGTCCGTTTCAGGTCCAAATTCAACCGAAAATTTAGGCTGAAATTGGATGGATGCACGATTTCGGGATGGAGGAACTTGAGTGGCCTACACAGAGTCCTGACCTCAACCCGATAGAACACCTTTAGAGCGGAGACTGCGAGCCAGGCCTTCTCGACCTCACAAATGCCCTTATGGAAGAATGGTCCAACATTCTCATAAACACACTCCTAAACCTTGTGGACAGCCTTCCCAGAAGAGCTGATGCTGTTATGGCTGCAAAGGGTGGGCCAACTTAATATTGAACCCTATGGACTAGGACGCCATTAAAGTTCATGTGCATGTAAAGGCAGGGGTCCCAATACTTTTGACAATATAGTGAATGTACAAAAATGTGATTATCTACCATTATTATGATTATTTTAAATGAAACAATACACAAAATTACGATAATCGGTAACCTGCACCAAGTTTTAGAAGTGCCCCATTCATGAATGGGTAGAATTTTGTAAATATCATATAGTCAGTACAATCTGAGAACAACATATCATGGCCTTATGATTGCTGGATACAGAACTTGCCCAGTTCCATCAGTAAAGAGAATGAGGAAACTTGACCCAGAGTTGTAACATTCACTGACAATCTTCTCAGGCATCTGTTTAAAAGAAACAACAAATTACTATAATCATTAACTGAGATCATCACTTTATCTTTTATTTATATTGTTTCATCGTATTCTATATTCCAGTCTAAAAAGCAATAGCAAATGATACATAAGACATATTGAATTTTCATATGCTGTATTAAATCCCCAGTGGAAGAATATTCATATACTGCAATTCTTGGTAATAAAGGTTGTCTGCAGTCTGCTGCCAAAAAATGGACATGCCATATATCTTCACTTGTTGCCTCATTACACAGTAATACTTGAACAATTTATCGTCCTCTATTTTCAGCACAAAGAGCACCAATAATAATGATGCTTGCTATTGTATAGGTAATCTATAATTCCACCTCATAAGCAACATGCAAAATCTAGAAAAAAAGCTATCAGAAATGTTCTGATAATGTTTAGTTGACAATTGATTTCTATGATACAAATTAAGGTAGACTACCCCTTACTGAAAAGCAGCATTTAAAAAAATATATATATATATTTACTCCCCTGACATTCTAATCCCCAGTACACATGAACGGATTTTCCATCGGAAAAAACTTGGATGGTTTTTCCGACAGAATTCCGCTCAAGCTTGGCTTGCATACACATGGTCACACAAAAGTTCTCGGAACTTTGTCCATCAAGAACGCGGTAACATACAACACTATGTCGAGCCGAGAAAATTAAGTTCAATGCTTCAGAGCATGCTTCGAATTGTTTCTGAGCATGCGTAGGAATTTCGCACGTCGGAATTTGTACAGATGATCGGAACTTCCGGTCTTAACTTTTTCCGACCGAAAAATTGAGAACCTGCTCTCAATCTTTTGCTGGCTGGAATTCTGCCAGCAAAAGTCCGATGGAGCATACACAGGGTCGGAATTTCTGACCAAAAGCTCAAATCTGACTTTTGCTGGCAGAATTTCTGATAGTGTTTATGGGGCTTTAGTGTAGGGGGTGACTTTATTCTTTTGCCTACATGACCCCAGGGAATGGTGAGTATTTCAAATCTCACAAAAAAACAATGCAACACAGTTTTCCCCAGATCTGGACAAAGGGGGAATGATATCACCCTGGGCGTTGCTAGGTCTGCAAAAGATCTGGGGCGAGAGCCCATACAACCTTTTTGTAGGCCCAGGGGGGAGGGGAGGCAATTTTTCGTGGGCAAAGGATGGTGTTGGCATTTCAGTCATCATGGCACCATCGTTGATATGATGTCAGGGTAGCAGATGCAGCATGTCACTTGCCACCGTCACCTGTCACCAGATGTAGCTTTTTAACTTGCCACCGTCACCTGCAACTAGATGTGGATTGTCACTTGTCATGTCACCTGCCACCAGATGTGGATTGTCACTTGCCACATCACCTGCCACCATTTGCGGATTGCCTTGTCACCTGCCACCATTTGCAGATTGTCACTTGCCACGTCACCTGCCACCATTAGCAGATTGTCACTTGCCACGTCACTTGTCACATCACTTGCCACCATTTGCAGATTGTCACTTGCCACATCACCTACCACCTAATGCGGATTGTCACTTGCCACGTCACCTGCCACAATTTGCAGACCGTCACTTGCCACACCACCTGTATTTAGCTATAAAAATACAAAAACACTAAGCACAGCCACCATTTACATATACAAGGTATGCGCTACGTAGCCACGACCAGACTTTCTGGCAGGAAAGGTCCAACTGTCTTCCCGGCGGACTTTCAACGGACTTCCAAATGAACGGACTAAAGTCCATTTGAAAGTCTGTTAGTTTTGAACGTGATGACATACGACGGAACTTGAAAAGGAAGTTCAATAGCCAGTAACCAATAGCTGCCCTTGTGTTGTATTTGGTCCGTCGGACCAGCATTCAGATGAACAGTTTTCCCGATAGGAATTGAGTCTGTCGGACAGATTTGAAAATTGTTCTATTTCTAGGTCTGTCGGAATTTTTTAAAGAAAAACGATCGCACACACGATCGGACTATCCAACGGAATGATTCCGTCTGACCTAATCTGCCGGAAAATCCGGTCGTGTGTACGTGGCATTAGTGTTTGTGTAGGAGACTTCCACTATCAGAACTATACAGGTAAATGGTTCTCAATCAAACCAAATGTGCTTGTATTTGTAAGACTATGATGGGGACATTATATTGAATTTGGGGGCATGGACTGATGTGACTGGTTCAGTCTTTTCTATATGGAGCTGTAAATTCCATTTGAAGGTGCAATATAAGTATTAATACCAAATCAAGGATTTATATGTTTGAGTTGTGTTCCACCACTTTGCAATTTAGTGAATGAAGGAGAATATGGCAAAAGCGTGTTGATAGCCATCAGTGGAAATGATAAAATTGAGAGACCAGTTGATCTTATTTTTTAACTCTCTGAGATGTGACCCTTGTGTCAACTCCAATCATAAAACAAGATTGCTATCTTTTATCCAATTTCGCAGATCTTTTGTTCGAATGGAAAATGTGTGAATCTAATAATTTGTGAAAAGACCTCGGAAGGAAGGGCAAAGAATGTGGCTACTGAATGAGATAATCTACACCATCTTCACACTGGGGATAATCGCATAGTGACACCTTAAAGCAGACAGCCCAGAAGACACGGACCTATGTGTGTCTTATTTAATGTAGAGGGCTAAAGCTTTAAATAGGATCTGCAGGAACAATGTATTTATTAGAGGGGAATGAAGGTGGTATAGATTTGTAATCATATTGCTCTACATGCTATTTTTCTATTTTTTTTTTTAATTCTATGTCATTTGTTTTGGAAACAATATGTTATAATTTTGTCAATGTAATGTAAGCTGCATGTGAATTCCTTCTCTCCCCATATTAATCTTATATATATCAATGGGTTGACTTGACAAACCAGACAACCTCAGATTAATGCAGGCTTTTTTAACCTTTTTACCCTATTGGAACCCTTAAAGTAATTTTCAAGTGCTGGGGAGCCCCTGCTAGAAAAAAATCATTGTCAGTCAGTGAGAAAAATGCCCTGTACATTGGTGGCCAGCGGCACGAATGCCCCATTTACAGTGTTGGTCTGAATGCCATTTTTACAGACAGTTAAAAAGATCATTGGTGTCATGCAGTTGGCTCTGCCAAGAGGATTTGGCCCTGGGACCATCAAATGGGAGGTGAATCAGCCACAGGTCAAGGAACCTCTAACAACCTCTGGAGGAACCCTGGTTGAGAATGGCTGGATTAATGAGTTAATACAGCTGTAACGATTTGTAGTTTTCAACAGAAGTCATTTTGTACTTATTGCAATCAATTTCCCAAATTTCCTATGAGGTCACTAAGACAGGAAGTGAGGAAAACCAGTGGGGTTGTTCTGTCAAATTAGCCAACTCGTCAGAAACTCCAACCACGTCACTTCCGGTTTCTTTAAACCATCAATAATTGGAGATTTTAATGAATGGCTGTTTGGACACAATACCGGCAATCAAATACAGTCAGATTTACAGGTTTAGCTGTAATTAGATTTAGCTGTTTTGACAGCACAGCAGCTAATGAGGACAAAGTTGTCGCTGCCTCAGGGGTGGCCATTTTGTTGGCTAGTATCGGAGCAGAGTAACGATCTCCATCCATAATATCGTGCACCGAACTCTATTTGGGTACTGGTGTTGTGTCCAAACAGCAATTCTTCAAAATCTCAAATTACTGATGGTTTAAAGAAACCAGAAGTTACGTAGTTTGAGTTTCTGGCGAGTTGGCTATTTTGACAGAACAGGGGCACAGACAGTAACTTTTTTCTACTGCAGAATGGAAGAATAGTGAGAATCTTCTCCGAGTTTTTATAGCTGTATTTGTTCTCTTTACAGCGATCTCCTAACTTCAGGTGTGGTCACGAGGACAGTAACAGCCACATAAAACACAGTATAGATGGCAGTATAGTATAGTATAGTATACTATAGTATATATATATATATATATATATATATATATATATATATACACACACTATTTTGCCATTATTAGTATTAGGACGTCTGCCTTTACACACACATGAACTTTAATGTCAACCTGATCTTAGCCCGTAGTGTTCAATATTGAGTTGGCCCACCCTTTGCAGTAATAACAGCTTCAACTCTTCTGGGAAGGCTGTCCACAAGGTTAAGGAGTGTGTCTATGGGAATGTATGACCATTCTTCCAGAAGCGCATTTGTGAGGTCAGGCGCTGATGTTGGAGAAGAAGGCCTGGCTTGCAGTCTCCACTCAAATTCATCCCAGAAGTGTTCTATCGGGTTGGGTACAGGACTCTGTGCAGGCCAGTCAAGTTCCTCCACCCCAAATTCGCTCATCTATGTCTTTATGGACCTTGCTTTGTGCACTGGTCCAAATCATTTGATGGAGGGGGGATTATGCTGTGGGGTTATTTTTCAGGGGTTGGGCTTGGTCCCTTAAATCCAGTGAAGGGAACTCTTAAGGTGTCAGCATACCAAGACATTTTGGACAATTTCATGCTCCCAACCTCGTGGAACTTTGTTTGGGGATGGCCCCTTACTGTTCCAACATGACTAAGCAACCGTGCCTAAAGCAAGGTCCATAAAGACATGGATGGACGAGTTTGGGGTGGAGGAACTCGACTGGCCTGCATAGAGTCCTGACTCCAACCTGATAGAACACCTTTGGGATGAATTAGAGTGGAGACTGTGAGCCAAGCCTTTCTTGTCCACATTAGTGCCTGACCTCACAAATGCGCTTCTGGAAGAATGGTCAAACATTCCCATAGACACACTCCTAAAGCTTGTGGACAGCCTTCCTAGAAGAGTTGAAGTTGTTATAGCTGCAAATGGTGGGCCAACTCAATACTGAACCCTACGGGCTAAGATCAGGTTGACATTAAATTTCATGTGTGTGTAAAGGCAGACGTCCTAATACTTTTGGCAAAATAGTGTATATATATATATATATATATATATATATATATATATATATATATATATATATATATACTATAGTATACTATACTATACTATACTGCCATCTATACTGTGTTTTATGTGGCTGTTACTGTCCTCGTGACCACACCTGAAGTTAGGTGATCGCTGTAAAGAGAACAAATACAGCTATAAAAACTCGGAGAAGATTCTCACTATTCTTCCATTCTGCAGTAGAAAAAAGTTACTGTCTGTGCCCCTGTTCTGTCAAAATACCCTACGGTGGACTAAGCCCCTGTACACATGGTCAGAGATTCTGCCAACCAAATCCGTCGGATTTTGTCCGTCAGATTTAGTCTGACGGATTGTGTCCGAAACTGTTGCATACACACGGTCGGACTAAGTTGTCGAAAAATGCGATCTTTCAGAACGTGATGACGTAATTTCGTTACAATGGGACTAGATTCAGGTTAGTAGCCAATAGCTTTGATGTAGGAATTTGATCTGATCATGCGTGGCACTTGGTCCGATCAAAATTCTGTACACATGATCGGATTACGTCCGACCGGCCCAGTTGGTCGGGAAATATTTCCAACATGTTGGAAAATTGGGTCCGACGGAGATTCGGACGGAATCAGTCCGATGCATACCACACACAGTCGGATTATCTGACGACACGGTCCGATAAGACGCATTCTCAGACCGTGTGTACGCGGCATAAGACTGGGATGTCATTAAGGTTCATGTGCGTGTAAGGGCAGGAATCCGAATATTTTTGACAATATAGTGTATTGCATATATATATATATATATTTATTTGAAAATATATAAGCTCCCTTTGAGAAGGATAAGACATAATAACAGTGTTATAAAAGAGCTGGTATACAGGCCAAATGGAATGTCATGGGGGTGCTTAAATCTATTTCTTTCAGATGCATACCTTGTATAGAAGTAAATAGAAGATAAGTAAAGATACTATACACATTGCAGAGATGTATAATGCAGTGTCAGAGGGTTTATTCAGCTGACGATACAAGGGCTCAGTAAATCTTTGTCTGTTGAGTTGCAATCTCAGATAAGACCCATCCTGGCTCAATGACACAAACCTGAGCTTGACATTTCTTTATTACAGTGTCAGGCCAGCCATCCAAGTCATTACTCAGCTCATTCACACTGGCGAATCAGTCGTCATTTTACTCTCTAGAGGGATATATTAGCTGGATGTCATTGTTATGTTCAGTGTCAACGCTGTCAATTGTTTGGAAGGTTTGGTGTATTATAACCATGTGACATTCTGTGAGTGCAGGAAGCCATGGAGATTTGAAACATTGTTAGAAAAAATAACAGTGGCTTTTCATAGAAACGGAAATTAATTAGCCTAAAAAATCAACCTGGGTGTTAATTAGTCCACAGATACATTATTCATCTGCTTTATCAATGATTAAAAATACATTAACCACTTTCAGACCGGACCATTTTGCTGGTAAATGACCAGAGGTCTTTTTACACTTTGGCACTGCGCTGCTTTAACTGGTAATTGCGCGGTCATGCAATGTTGTACCCAAACAAAATTTGCGTCCTTTTCTTCCCACAAATAGAGCTTTCTTTTGATGGTATTTGATTGCCTCTGCGATTTTTATTTTTTGCGATATAAACGTAAAAAGACCGCAAATTTTGAAAAAAAATGATATTTTCTACTTTTTGTTATTAGAAAAATCCAATAAACTCAATTTTAGTCATACATTTAGGCCAAAATGTATTCAGCCACATGTCTTTGGTAAAAAAAAAGTCAATAATTGTATATTTATTGGTTTGCGCAAAAGTTGTCACATCTACAAACTAAGGTACGTTTTCTGGAATTTACGCAGCTTTTAGTTTACGACTGCCTATCTCATTTCTTGAGGTGCTAAAATGGCAGGGCAGTACAAAACCCCCCCAAATGACCCCATTTTGGAAAGTAGACCCCCTAAGGAAATTGATAAGAGGCATGTTGAGCCCATTGAATATTTTATTTTTTTGCCTCAAGCGATTGAATAATGACAAAAAAAAAAATTTTTTTTTTTTTTTACACAAAGTTGTCACTAAATGATATATTGCTCACACATGCTATGGGCGTATGTGAAATGACACCCCAAAATAAATTCTGCTGCTTCTCCTGAGTATGGGGATACCACATATGTGGGACTTTTTGGGAGCCTAGCCGCGTACGGGGCCCCGAAAACCAAGCACCGCCTTCAGGCTTTCTAAGGGCGTAAATTTTTGAGTTCACTTCTCACTACCTATTACAGTTTTGAAGGCCATAAAATGCCAAGATGGCACAAAACCCCCACAAATGACCCCATTTTAGAAAGTAGACACCCCAAGCTATTTGCTGAGAGGCATGTTGAGTTCATGGAATATTTTATATTTTGCCACAAGTTGCGGGAAAATTACAAACTTTTTTTTTTTTTTTTTTTTTTAACAAAGTTGTCACTAAATGATATATTGCTCATGCATGCCATGGGCATATGTGAAATGACACCCCAAAATAAATTCTGCTGCTTCTCCTGAGTACGGGGATACCACATATGTGGGACTTTTTGGGAGCCTAGCCGCGTACGGGCCCCCGAAAACCAAGCACCGCCTTCAGGCTTTCTAAGGGCGTAATTTTTTGATTTCACTCCTCACTACCTATTACAGTTTTGAAGGCCATAAAATGCCAAGATGGCACAAAACCCCCACAAATGACCCCATTTTAGAAAGTAGACACCCCAAGCTATTTGCTGAGAGGCATGTTGAGTCCATGGAATATTTTATATTTTGCCACAAGTTGCGGGAAAATTACAAACTTTTTTTTTTTTTTTTTTTTTTTCACAAAGTTGTCACTAAATGATATATTGCTCACGCATGCCATGGGCATATGTGAAATGACACCCCAAAATAAATTCTGCTGCTTCTCCTGAGTATGGGGATACCACATATGTGGGACTTTTTGGGAGCCTAGCCGCGTACGGGGCCCCGAAAACCAAGCACCGCCTTCAGGCTTTCTAAGGGCGTTACAGTTTTGAAGGCCATAAAATGCCAAGATGGCACAAACCCCCCCCAAATGACCCCATTTTGGAAAGTAGACACCCCTAAATTTAGGGGTACACTAGTGAGACTAGGTAATAAATGGCGGGTGCCCTGAAACTATAAAAAAATAACTAACCAACCAGCGTCACCTGTAACAGTTATATGGTGATCACTGGTGAAAGGGTTAACTAGGGGGCAATCAGGGGGCTTTATGCGGTAGTATATGGGGGTCCCTGGCGCTATAAAAAGCTGCAGCGAACCTAAATACCTACCTGCCTAACTAGCGTCACCTGTGACACTAATACAGCGATCAGAAAAACGATCGCTTATTAGGCTGGGTTCACACTGGAGCGATGCGGGAACGCCACGAATGCGCGGCGGGTTCCCGCATCGCATGCCTCCCGGCGGCAGTTCACACTGCCCTATGCGAACTGCTGGGAGTGTCAGTGAAATGTTACTGACACCCCCAGATCAGTTCGCATATCGCAGTGCGATCTGCAAACTCGGATCGCATGGTGTGAACACCCATGCGATCCGATTCTGCTGCGGGCCAAAAAAAGGGTCCCGTGCGAATTTGCGGCGGGTGCGGCGGGTGCGGCGAATGGCTGAACTCGAATCGCACAGAGATCGGATGTGATTTGCACTGCAGTGCGGTGCGAATCACATCCGTTCTCATAAACCGCTGCAATGTGAACCCAGCCTTAGTGACACTGGCGACGGGGGGTGATCACGGGGTTAAACCTTTATTGGGGGGGTTAGGGGGGTACCTTAGAACTAAAGGGGGCTAACCCTAACTGCCCTAACAGTTATTAGTCACAAATGACACCCGCCGGGTGATCAGGGGGTTAAACCTTTATTAGGTAATAAATGGCGGGTGCCCTGAAATTATAAAAAAATAACTAACCAACCAGCGTCACCTGTAACAGTTATATGGTGATCACTGGTGAAAGGGTTAACTAGGGGGCAATCAGGGGGCTTTATGCGGTAGTATATGGGGGTCCCTGGCGCTATAAAAAGCTGCGGCGAACCTAAATACCTACCTGCCTAACTAGCGTCACCTGTGACACTAATACGGCGATCAGAAAAATGATCGCTTATTAGGCTGGGTTCACACTGGAGCGATGCGGAAACGCCGCGAATCCGCGGCGGGTTCCCGCATCGCATGCCTCCCGGCGGCAGTTCACACTGCCCTATGCGAACTGCTGGGAGTGTCAGTGAAATGTTACTGACACCCCCAGATCAGTTCGCATATCGCAGTGCGATCTGCAAACTCGGATCGCATGGTGTGAACACCCATGCGATCCGATTCTGCTGCGGGCCAAAAAAAGGGTCCCGTGCGAATTTGCGGCGGGTGCGGCGGGTGTGGCGGGTGCGGCGGGTGCGGCGAATGGCTGAACTCGAATCGCACAGAGATCGGATGTGATTTGCACTGCAGTGCGGTGCGAATCACATTCGTTCTCATAAACCGCTGCAATGTGAACCCAGCCTTAGTGACACTGGCGACGGGGGGTGATCACGGGGTTAAACCTTTATTGGGGGGGTTAGGGGGGTACATTAGAACTAAAGGGGGCTAACTCTAACTGCCCTAACAGTTATTACAGTCACAAATGACACCAATGCAAAAAAAAAAAAAAAAAAAAAAAAAATGACATTGGTGTCACTGTGACTGGGGGGCAGGGGTAATTGGGGGGGTGATCGGGGGGTAAAGGGGGGGTGTGAGTGTGCCTGGCATGTTCTACTGTGTGTGTGAGTGTTGGTGCAACTTACTGATCCGCTCTCCTCCGTGTCGGAACGAAAAATACCGACACGGAGGAGAGAATACATCACTTCCTCTCCTGTGTTTACATTACAGGAGAGGAAGTGATGTCACCGGGGATTTCTATTCGTCGGGAGCGATCGCGAGGGGGTGGCCATGAATGAATGGCCGTCCCCTCGTCCGGGATCGCTCCCGTACGAATTCCGACCGCCGCAGGCACCGGGCGGGGGCCCGATCGGGCCCCCGACCCGCGGGAGGCAAGGGACGTACATGTATGTCCTTATGCCTGCCCGTGCCATTGTACCGACGTACATCGGCGTGCGGCGGTCGGCAACTGGTTAAAGAGTGAACACCTTAAAAGTCTAGAGCACACCTGAATGACAATCCTTACAATGGCAGGATCCCCTACAGTACACCAAGGAAAATGATTGCAATAATGAATAGAACTTACTAGCACCAGTTCTTTAAAAATATATAAAAGATATAAATGCTATATACTAAAAAGAAGTACAAACCATTTTGTAACGTGAAAAACAGCAGGATTTCAGACCTCATTCTTTGTTCTCACCTCTCAGTGTCCTTTATCAAGTTTAGACACACAGATAATAACCACAACTACAGCTTCATTACACAGCCAATTAATCATCACATATCGTGCATTTGACCCTATAAAGAAACTTCACACTTCTGTATGATTAAAATACAACTAAAGGCTCCTTTAAAACAGTCTTAAATACCAAATCCAATTACCCTCTCTGACTAAGCCCAGTCCTCCTTCATTTGTGTTCCACATGCTCCCCATCCCAGACACGTCAGCTTTCAGAGTTTTAGCAACAGGGCAGTGCTGTCTATTCAGAAAGCAGTGGGTAGGACTAGGTAGGTCCAGGTGTTGATTGGCAAGCTACAGGCTACAATTCTAATAGACACTCCAGAGGCATAACTAGAACCTTCAGGGCCCTGTTGCAAGAAACCATAAAGGGCCCCGCTGACATCTAGTCCCAGGGTCCTTTTCTCACGTTGCAGGGTCCTTTATTATGGTCCTACAGCTGGACTCCTTCCTGCCGTCTTGGGTATGGTTGCCATCTTTTCTTCAAGCCAAACTAAAGACTTTAGTAGCGCTCGTCAATTTTTTTCTGTAGTATACACTATACTTATATTTTGTGTTTGAATACCAATTATAATTGTATATATTTATTCACAAGAGTCCCCCCCCCCTTACATCAGAGTTTTACAGAGTTCCCTCTTTACATCTGAATCCAGAGTTCTGCTTTACATTTGAATCCACAGAGATCCACTTTACATCTGAATCTCAAGTGTTTTCCATTTACATCTGAACCCAGAGTTCCCCTTTATATCTAAACTTGCAGAGTTCCATTACACTGTCGAATCTGATATAAAGGAGAACTCTGGAGACTTTGATTTAAGTAAGAACAGTGAGAACTCTGATGTAAGGGGGAACACTGCAGACTCTGGTGTAAAAGGTCATTCGGATATAAGGGGGTCCCTGGTAACCAGAGCCCCCACATACATCATCGTTCCCAGCATTCCCCTTTAATCATGGTTCCCAGAGCCCCTGTTACTGCAGAGTCTGCACTTCACTCACCATAGATGGAGGCTCGGGCTGAAAGGACATTTCCTCCACTAGATAGTTGCATGCTCCTGGGCTTTCCCACTCCCTCATCTCCTTTGTAAAGCACAGTGCTGCTGGGGATTGGAATGTGGCTGCATGCACACACAGGAGAGGGGGGGAGGAGGAGAAGCAGATTCAGTGCTCTCTCTCCTCTCCCATCTGGGAGGAGGGGGGCAGGCTGTCAGTGCTGGCTTCTAGGCAGTGCGAGAGAGAGTTTGGAGCCACATTCTGGGCTTTTGACCCCCCCCCCACAGTAGCAGAACTCCTGGAACCGTTTGCAAATGCGATTCTTGTGACCCTGGTAGTTCCGCCACTGAGCCACTCCTCCTGCAACATTTTTTTATCCCACTACAGTGCAAACAGGCATGCAGGCAGGTAGTGATTAATGCTGTCCTGCCTGACTAGGAAAGCTGGAGTTAACTGAGATTCCCGTGTTTTTTCTTGGTGGGTTTTCTTGTCCGACCCGCCAGTTCTGTGTGCTATAAAAAAGGACAGAGGCCTGGACCCTCTTGGATTCACCTCAGGTTCAGTTCGGCTGAGTTCTGGTCTGTTCTGGCTTACTAAGGGAACCCTTATGCCCCATACACACGAGAGGACTTATGTCCGACAGACTTCCAAAGGAGTTCTGCCGGAGTTCCGACGGAGTTCTGACAGACTTTTCGGCCGAACGGACTTGGCCACACACGATCACACTAAACTCCGACGGATTCGAACGTGATGACGTACGACCCGACTCGAATAAGGAAGTTCATAGCCAGTAGCCAATAGCTGCCCTAGCGTCGGTTTTAGTCCGTCGGAGTAGCACACACACGAGCGAATTTTTCGAAGGGGACCGGGTCCGGCGGAGTTCCGTCGGGAAAATTTGAAGCATGCTTCATTTCTAAAGTCCGTCAGACTTTAGCTAAGCTAAAGTCCGTTGCAGCCCACACACGATCGGATAGTCTGACGGACTCAGTCCGTCGGAGTTTGGATGTGGAAAAGTCCGCTCGTGTGTACGGGGCATTACTTGTCGTCGTTGCCGGAGTCTGAATTTCCAGTGTCATGCCGAGATCGGAGTTCAGTACGATCCATTGACTCAACCAGTTATAGACTTTTTTCCTATGCAGCTATGCTGGGGCAGCAACAAGCTTGAGTTAGGGACTAGGGATGTTATGGAAAGACTGCAATGTATATGTCATCATGGGAATTTATTCAAGTAAAAAGTTTGAAACTTTACCTTTGCCTGGTCTGAAGTTACTCAAGGGGTGTAATCCAAGTAATTGGCACATATAGTTTACAACTCGGGTCACTATACAAATTGGGGTATGACAATAACGTTACAAGAGTTAATGCAGTGTAAAGATACGGTAGTTATCAAGGAAACAAAGGTCTCTCTAGCAGCCTGTTGTAAGTGTGTACATGTGACAGATGAGATAGCCTCTTGCAATGAGGAAGATGTTGTCGGCACTCCTACAGCAGTGATCCATCTCCCATCCTGTGTACAGGTACAGAAGAGAAAGCGTTAAGTGAAGTGCATGCATGGAGTCCGCACTAGGTACACGGCAGAACCCCATACTGTTTTTGGGAGTGAAGTAGCAGTGATAAGCTGGACAGGAGAGGGCAAGGGCTCTGCATCTCCCTCCTAGATGCAAAAGTGCTCGTGGTGATGTACAATAACATCAGAAGGGTTTATTAGAGTTCAGTCATCTGTTCCAATAAAGATACCCCATGTGTAATGCAAAGACCCTATCCTAAGTGCCTAGTATAGCCCAGAAGAACTTACCCGGGGCAAGCCTTTCATGTGACCCTTGCTTGGCATTCAATGAGGAAAACATAGAGGACGTGATTATCAACCACCCCACCTACGTTGCAGGTACAGCTTGCTTTTTTCTAAATTCAGTAGCAGTGGCAACTTTTTTTGTAAATTCGGTAGCAGTGCAGCATCATTGCCACACAATCACAAGAAGCTGCATGAGGTGGACTTCACTGGCAGGATCAACCGGTATTTGTGAGATTTTGCACATATAATTGTGAGATGCACACATGAATTAAGTGCTGTAGCACATATTTTTTAATGGGAGGCCATGGTTCTACTTTATGTTAATTATTCAAAAATGTATTGATATAAGAAGCTTTCTAACTGGTTAGATTTTCAGTCCCTTTGTGAATTGTTTTAATAGAAGAAGATCCACTACATGATATGCCATGATTGGTGGAGTTTTAGAAATTAATATAATACGGGATTTATATTTATAGCTCCAACAGTTTGTGTAGCGCTTTACAACATGAGGGCAGGCAGTACTGATATAACACAATTCAATACAGGAGAAGTCAGAGGGCCCTGCTTGTTAGAGTTTACAATCTAAAAGGGAGGGTTAAGTCATAAGGGTAAGAAGCATTTTCAGGGATCGCCTAAAAGTGGACAGAGTAGGAGATAGTCGGATAGATTGGGGTAGGGTGTTCCATTGGATTGGAGGTTCTCAGTACAAGTCCTGGAGGTGAGAATGGGAGGAGGTGACAAACGAGATAGAGAGCAGAAGGTCTTGGGAGGAACGAAGAGAACGATGGGTAAAGTGAATTTTGTGCAACTTCAGACTGATAGCAAGAAACACCTGACCGATCTAAATTCTACCCAGTCTGTCCGTGACAAACTCTTTGGCTGCTATTCTAGTTTGTTTGTAAAAAAGAGACCCGCTAGCTCTTTATTAATAGTTATTATATACATACCTGAACTGTGTAATTAAAATAATGACTGCTTAGACCATAAATAAAGGTTGATCATATTTTTTAAAGTAACGGTGCTAGAAAATGTTATTCATCTTTTTAAAGAGCAAATTTCAAATGTCATGGACAATGGTTTCAGCAATTTGAGGGCAAATCTGGTACAGAAATCTAACACTTTTACATGCATATTCAAGGCTATGCAATATAAGACTAAGGCCGCGTACACAAGCGGGAACTGTTCGCCCAACTTTGTCCGCTGAACAGTGTTTCGGCGGACAGTCCGCCCGTGTGTGGGCTTTCAGCGGACAGTTTCAGCGAACAGTCTGCTGAACAAAGTTTTTCGGAAATTCCGAAAAACTGTCCGCTGAAACTTGGTTTCAGCGAACAGTCCCCTCGTGTGTAGGCTTGTTCGTAAAACTAAGTTCCACGCATGCTCAGAAAGGATTTACACGCCGAAAGTTGTAATGCAGTGTATAGGACGTCGTATTTTCCGTCCCGTCGTACGTGCCGTTCACGTCATCGCGCACGGTTTCAGCAAACTGTTCGTTCGTCGTGTGTGGGCAAGTCCGCCCATGCTAATTTTGAGCGGACTGTTCGCTGAAACTGTTTGACGGACAAAGTTGAGCGAACAGTCCCCGCGTGTGTACGCGGCCTAAGACAAAGCTATGTAAAATGCCCTGGTGGTCTTTTATCAACTTTATATTGGCCATGTGATCCCGTGTTTGACTCTCTTGCATTTTGTTTCTCTCTTGTATTTTATTATCTCGACTTTTTCCCTGACCTATGCAGTCCTGGTTTATGTGACTTTGTCTTTAGTGATATGATCTTGAATACTCTGCCTGTAAGAGGGGTTTACGTTTAGTGTATAGACATGTCTCCTCTGGATGTGTGTGGTGCTCAAAAGGCCAGCCCTGTCACTATATTAGTCAGGAGGATGAGGAGGTGGAGGTGGAGAAGTTCTGGGCCCCAGCCTGTGTACAACTCATGCAGTCATGAGAAGAGTGTAGAGTGAGTGGACATCCCCCTCTGGAGAAAGAGATGCATTCGGCAAATGAAACGTAAATAAAGGAAACCCTGCAATGCACTACTAAGGCAAAGGCGAAAATGTGCACATCCAAAGAGAAACTTGATTATATACGTGTAAACCTGATTGGCCAGAAGTAGGTGGTGGTTAGGAAAAGTGATCATCCTCCTGGTGGTGTGAGTATAGTTCCCTAAGTATGTCATGTCCTAGATGGCCTGGGCCCCCATGTACCATGGGCCTCAGATGTTCAGTTAGATCCGGGGTCTTTAAACTTTTTAAACAAAGAGTCAGTTTACTGTTCTTCAGACTTTGAGGAGGCTGAACTGTGCAAGCGTGAAGAAAAAAATGCCCTGGCATCAATGGGAATAAACAATACTTCATAACTGATAGTAGTGGGAGGCACAGTGCCCCATTGTTGGTTTCAGGGGAAGGTATAGTGCCCCATCATTGATATCAGTGGGAGGAATAGTACCCCATCACTGGTGCCAGTGAGAGAAACCGTGCCCCATTGTTGGTGTCAGTGGCAGGAATTGTGCTTCACTGTTGGTGTAAGTGGGAAGAATGGTGCCTTGTATCAGTGGGAGAAATATATTGGGATGCCCCAAGCTAATTGCAAAGCCCCAGCTGCAAACACGGGCACAACTGGTAGCTATTAGCTTACATGCCATCATTATGCTGCGTACACACGACCAGACTTTTCGACGGACAAGGTCCGACGGCCTTCCCGAACTGAGTTTCGGCGGAGTTCCGATGGACTTTCCGAACCAACGGACTTGGCCACACACAAGCACACCAAAGTCTGATGGATTTGAACGTGATGACGTGCGACCGGGCTAGAATAACGAAGTTCATAGCCAGTAGCCAATAGCTGCCCTAGCGTCCGTTTTCGTCCGTCGGACTAGCATACAGACGAATAGATTTTTTTACCGGACTCAAGTCCGTCAGAAAGATTTGGAACATGTTTTAAATCTAAAGTCCGTCTGATTTTTAGATAGCAAAGGTCCAATGAAGCCCGCCCACGATCAAATTGTCCGGCGGATTCGTTCTGTTGGACATAGTCCGTCGAAAAGTCCGGTCGTGTGTACGCGGCATTACATTTACCACAGGTGGAGTATCCTGCATGCTCTTTCACATGGTGTGCCAGTTAAAGGTTACTAATGTCCATCAGACACCCATCAGGTACAGGGAAGCAGATGCAATGGTTTATTTCCATAGTGCTACTTGCTACATTACAATAACAGTTCTTTTTTTGGAAATGGCATGTTTAAAAATGTAATGTATATGTGAAATGTGTTCATAATTAATTCAATCCACCTGCCTTATCTATTCATTTCTTTGAAAGGCGATGGCTCTCCATTTCCTCATTCTATGGTGACTAGCAAGTGCGCATGCAGAAATTTTACCTGTAACTAACTGATATGCCCTGCGAGTGACATTTTAATTTAAAGAGCCTCTCTGGGGAATTTGTAAAGTCTAGTCTTGTTTATACAACTGTCTGAGGAAAGAATTGCCTCAGGCAACACAGAGTAACTAGCCATATTCAAACTTTTATTCTCTGTTAGTTTGGGGGCAGATTTGAAAATGATTAGTTGGTATGAATTGTCTGACTTCCCTCTAAAAGTCCAGGTAAAAACTGCAATAACTCTGTTGGCAGAATACCAGCTTATTATTCCTAAAAGAAAACCTGCACTCGGAGACTATGGAGGCTGCCATTTCTAACTTACCTCTAAAAATACTAGTTGCATGACTAACACCCTGATCCAATGACTTTAATTGCCCCAAATCTGCTAACCTATAAGTATGCAAAGGTTCTGACTTCACTGACCTTCTAGCCTGCATGCTTGTTCTGGGCAGGGCCGTCTTTAAGGCAGGGCAAAAGGGGCAGCTGCCCAGGGCCCTGTCATTGTTGTGGGGCCCAAAGCAGCTGCCTCATACAGCCAACTATCCCAGTTTACATTCTCTTGTCCCTTGAAGTTTTAGTCCTGTGCTGCTACTAATGCTGCCCAGCTCTGCCCTATTGTTGTGTACAGATGACTCACCTGCAGACCTGTGTTTACATGTAAATACTGGCATTCATATGTAAATAGCAGTCACATGCAAATAGCTGTGGGCCAACGGCATTGATATGTAAATAAAGGCAGCATTCATAGGTATATCATGCCCCCCCTGCAGTGAGGAGAAGATGTGCTGTAACCTATCGCAACCAGTGAGCAGTATTACTTTACAGTAATCTCTAGCAGCCAATCAACAAGCAGAAATGTGCTGTAACCTCTAGCAACTAATCAATGAGCCTTAAGGAGTGCTGTAACCTCTAGCAACCAGTCAGTAAGCAGTAATGATATGCTGTAACCTCTGGCAACCAATCGCAATTGCTGCCTGATCTGATACAGTAAACTGATTTTAAGTCTAGCTGCTATTTATTGTATGTCTCAGAGAAGGTGGAGAGCGAAATTGCATGGGGGGGGGGCTCTAAGAAAATTTTTGCCCAGGGTCCAATCAATATTAAAGACGGCCCTGGTTCTGGGGCAGTGACTCAGAGTACTGAAGCCAGAGACAGGCAGACAGCGAGAATTTTAGAACATTTTGGCCTCTCCTTGACACAACTTTTAATCTCCCACTTGTTCATGGATAAGGCTGCAGTGGGCTTAAAGAGTCCTGGTCATTAATTTAACAAATTGCAGTTAAAAGCATACAAAAATCAAGTATTTTTTTTAACCAATTCAGCTCCAGAGCAATTTTTTTCTTTGTCGCATACATGTAAAAATCCACATTTTTGACAATAAAATTACATAACACCCCCCCCTCCCCCCCAACATTATATATTTTCTGAAAGCAGAAGCACTGTAGAAAAAAAAGTGATGCTAATTTTTGGGCAAATTAAATTCACATCATCACAGAGTGGTACTGTGGATATTAAAAATGGGTATATACTGTACATGCCATGCCCCGATATATATTGGAATTTGAAGAAAAAATTGAATGATGGACTTTAATGGCACGGAACTAATCACGTAATTAAAATGACATAAATTTTTTTTACAAAATTACACTTCGAACAATATTAAAATCATCGACTATTCACAATGTTGCCTTAAAGCATATAACACACCACCTATAGAACAGGGGTAATAATAGGCTACTTAGTAACAAAAAAACAAGAACCAATCTCCATGAAATAATATGGTGTCGTGGAGTATGTTAGGCGGTGTGTCGTATTTTAGCTCAGCTCTACATGTTACGCGTACTCAAAAAAACCTTCTTCAGGAGTCTAGGTCATATTATTACTATAGTCAAAACACAGTGTCCACTGCACAGCAAGGGATACAGGGATATCTTATCAGCAAAATTTTAAGCTAATCTGTGAGGTATTGGTCAGGCCAGACTTATGATAATTGAAGGTTGATATCATAACTAACAAAAGGAAAACATGATAAAGGTATTTTCAAGTTGTATAGTGATTCTGGAATTGTCATATAGTTCTATCTAGTCATCATCTTATTGTTCCCATGCAGACACCATCGGGATGGTCCTCCACTGCAGAGCTCCGCTGTGCCTAACCTACGCAGTGTGATAAATGGTCAGCTACCATTTATTTCCTTTTGCTGGTTATGAACCCTAGGGCAGATCAGAGCAGGATTATGTGGAGGGTATGATAATATGACAGGGAGGCTGCAGGGCCCCCTGGAGCTAGGGGCAAGGTTGTGATTGTGACCCCTGCAACCCCTTATGCTACACCCATGCGGTAAGCACTGGAAAACCCGGAAACCACGGGAGGCAGGCGGGCCACTGGCAAAAGGGGGGCACCATGCTGCTGACTCTGTGAAAGTGGTCGGCAGCTATGGAGGAGCCACATTACTTTCACTTTGAAGATGGTCGCTGGGTCTACAAAACCTTGTCCCTCATTTGTGCTCATACTTTAATGACCTCAGGAGGGGGGGGGGGGCAAAATTCCCTTCCATGAAAACACAGCATACATACATGTACTACCGAAACCAGGAAAGGATCATGGGGATTGCACTAGGTATCGCTCAATCTCCCTGATAAACACAGATCTAAAAATAATGACCAAAATATTAGCCCTTAGACTGAATTCCTTCCTCTCACACTATGTCCACCTGGACCAAGCAGGATTTGTCCCAAATCACCAAGCCTCAGACCAGACCCGCAGAATCATTAATCTTATTTCAGCTATCCAGTCGGACTGGGACGTAAGAGGGCATAGACAGGGCATGTTGCTGTCATTGGACATCCAGAAGGCGTTCGACTCCCTATCCTGGGAATATTTACTTGATGTATTACATCGCTTTGGGTTTTGGGGAGCGCTTTCTGGCCCTCCTTCAAACGTTATATGATACCCCAGCAGCATCCTTGATGATCAGGGTTTACTCTTCTCAACCCCTGGACATTAGACGAGGGACAAGACAGGGGTGCCCACTGTCTTCGTTATTATTCGCCCTCGCCATAGAGCCCCTGGCCATAAAGATCCGCTCCAGTCCAAAGGTTAAAGGCATATGACAGGGAACATAAATGTTTGCTCTTCGCTGATGATCTCTTACTAGCACTATCGTCACCCATCACTTCTCTAGGGTATTAAACCTTTCACTCCAGAACTCCATTCAAAAAACAGTGGAACAATCCCATCAATTCATATGGGAACCAGAAGCTCTTCCATACCTATGAATATGATTGACATCCTCTATACAGACCTTATATAAGCATAATTACCCAGCCCTGTTTAAAAGGCTGATGGAGGATCTAGCAAAATGGCAGATCCACCCCCCATCGTGGTTTGGCACGCTACACTCGATAAAAATGAATGTTCTACCAAGAGTTCTATACTTGTTTCCATACATTGCCAGTGTCTCTGGTCCGCTCAGACCTGCAAGCATTTCAAAAAAAGATTCTCCAGTTTATATGGGGGACAAGAGGCCTAGGGTGAACAAAGGTACAATGTATACTCCAAAACAGAAGGGGGGACTGGGCCTACCCAACCTGCAGATGTACTTTAATGCAGCTCAGCTGGCCCAACTTACGAAGTTTCACTACCAGCAATCCCAAACGATATGGATGTCTATGGAACTATATTCCTGCTACCCGATTCCAATATCACATTTGATGTGGTTAACAATGAAGGAAAGGCCACTTATATTGTGCCCTACTCTTTCCTTCTCCTTGGAGATATGGGATAGACTTTCAAGAACCCACAAATTCAGATCTCCTCATAATCCGTTAGCACCTCTTTTGAGGTACAGAGAATTCACCCTGGGCCTCTCGCCCCCCGCATTTGAATGGTGGACCAACAAAGGACTGATAAAGATTGCAGATCTTTGCGACCAGAGAGGAATACTAACTGAAGGGACCTTGATAGATAAATATCAAATGCCACCTACCGAGCATTATAGATTAACCCAAATACACCATTTTATACAAACTTTGGCACGAAAGGGTGACTTAGCAACAATGACCCCCATGGAAAATATGTGTAGACAGTATGATAAGCTCAGATGTCATATATCTGCTATATATACGGTATTAATATATATTTTTGTGAAATTGAGTTATATGACTTTATGGGAACGGGATCTCCAAGAGACCTTGGATTTCGAAGAATGGCATTTGATAACAACAGCAGCATCTTGCTCCCTTATCAATACCTTGATTATTGAGGCCAACTACAAGGTTTTGTTAAGATGGTATATGGTACCGGCCAGATTGGCCACTTTTGTGCCTGGAGCCACCCTGGATTGCTTTTGAGGATGCGGACAGCGGGGGACAGCTTACCATATTTGGTGGACGTGCCCCAAGGTCAGGAGATTCTGGATCAGGGTCTACAACTTTATTTACACCCTCACCCAGATTAACCTGCCGAAATCCGCAAAACACGCACTTCTGGGTGGCAAGGTAGCCGAGGGCCCCAAACACAGAGGAAGGCTTCTCACCTTCATATTTATATTGGCTAAAATCACGATAGCCAGAAATTGGAGGTCTGCGGTCCTACCATTTGATTAACTTAACTATCATGGATTATGCTAAATGAAAGACTTACGGCAATAGTTCAGTATAAAATGAAAATGTTTAATAAAGTATGGGACCCATCGATCAGAGATTTGACAAACAACCCTTGGACCCTGCCAACGGAGGACCCTTCCAATGTGGACCCCCTCCCCCTCTTCTTTTCCCCCTTCTTTATTCCCAACTTTATTTTCACTATTTCTACTCTTCCCCTCTCTTCACTTAGTTAATGACCAATAACTTCCCTGTTTTCGACAAGTTGAGGTTGTCAATGACTGGGGGGGGCCTCACACCTGCGGCCTGGGAGCCATAGCCCCCACTGTTAGGGGATAAGGCCGGCTTCGCAGGTCGAGGGGGGGGGGGGGTTCTGGAATATCTTAGAATTATAGGATGGAGCTTGTCTCAGCCCAAAGGTTAGGCAAGGACGGGTATGGCAGTGAAGGCCACATAAAGTTAAATATGCTTACCTTACTGCAGGTTTAAAACCTGTGGCTGTACACTACCGAACAGTGGAAAATGAAAGCAAAACTGGCGATTGGTGACACTTTCGACGGGTTTCCTATGTAAGTGTATGTATACAATGTAATAACCACTGTGTAATAGCCAAAGAAATGTAGAGAACTGTGTGATTTTTATTCTGAAAACTTTAATAAAAATGATTGAAACATAAAAATCTTGATCACTTCCCCTGAGTAGTACAGTGTTACTATGGTATTGCTCTGGCCACAGCATGTTAAAACAGGAATGTAATAAAGATATAAAATAATGAAAAAAAAGTATTAATTTACCTATATACTGTCACCAGTCAGTGTCCACGATCACTGTCACATCTGTTATATGATAACATTGTATTGCACTAGTGACAGTATGTTATAAAAAAAAAAAAATGAGAAAAATATATTTAATTTCTTAATTTTCTAAAAAATTGGACAAAAATTACAACTTTAAATAACTTGCCATGCTTCTTACTAAATACCTTAGACTGTCTACTTTCTCAAAAGGGGCTATTTGTGGGTTATTTGTACTGTCCTGACATTTATGGGCCTAAAGAAATTAGATAGGACGTCAGTACATCAGGATTGATCAATATTCGTATATACGTATACAGTACCAAAACTTTCCTACAGACTAAATAATAAACACTGATTTGGGTTATTTTTAGCAAAGAAATGTAACAGAATACATTTTGGCCTACATTTAAGAAGATCATTTATTTGCTAATTTTTTTTTAACGGAAACAAAGAAAAACACTTTTTTCTTTTAAATTTTTTGTTATTTTTTTTTTGTTTGTTTAGCAAAAAATAAAAAAAACTCAGTGGTGATTAAATGCCATCAAAAGAAAGCTCTATTTGTGTGAAACAAAAGCAAAAAAATTCATATGTGTACAGTGTTGCATGACCACACAATTGTCATTCAAAGTGCGACAGCGCTGAAAGCTAAAATTTGGGCTGGGTAGGAAGGAGGTGAAAATGCCATGTATTGAAGTGGTTTAAGTAAAAATGAAAATTAATAACGCCCAAGTGTTTCTAAAATAAAAAAAGTAGCTTTGGCTACTATACCTAGCTTTTCCTTAGCAAGGTTCAATGCCTGTTCTTTTCTGGGTTTAATAGCAGCAGGGTTATTTAACCCTTTTCAAGTTAACATAGGGTTTCAAGGGCCTGTCCTCTGGAGTGTGCCGTCAAGCCACCCCAAGCTCACATGAGAATAATGCAAAGAATAGCAACACATCATTAATTACCAATATTCTACAGGTTTCAGGATTTTCCCACCAGCCAAAGAAAAAAAAGAGAAGGAAGACGACCGAATGCATCAAATGACAAGTCTGAGGACAAATGAAAAAGTATGTATTCTAAAAAGGTTTTAACAAAAATACGGTGGAGAAAGGTCTGCAAGAAAAGTGGGGGGAATCAACCGAATGAGGAGTTCCCAACATGGGATTGGCCTTTAAGGGATATTCAGAAAGGCCATTTAAGGCATTTAGAAGACATAAATTATGTAAACAATGCAATTTATTCAGTATCACTTACAATTGATATAAAAAGTCTACACACCCCGGTTAAAATGTCAGGTTTCTGTGATGTAAACAAATGAGACAAAGATAAATTATTTCAGAACTTTTCCACCTTAAAGCGGGAGTCCGCCGGGAGTCCGCGTTTGTTTTTTTTTAAAAGCCAGCAGCTACAAATACTGCAGCTGCTGACTTTTAAAATAGTGACACTTACCTGTCCAGCGCGCCCGCGATGTCGGCACCCGAAGCCGATCTCTCGATCGTCTCTCGGGTGCTGCCGCCGCCATCTTGGGTATGGGAATCAGGAAATGGAGCCTTTGGGCTTCATTTCCCGGTTCCCTACTGCGCATGCGCGAGTCGCGCTGCGCAATAAGGATGGACCCGCAGCCTCTGGGAGCTGTGTGTTTCCCAGCAGGCAGCGGGGGACTTTCGGAAAGGGGCGTAATCTACGCCCCTTTCCGCAGAGCACTATCCCGGAAGTGGGTGCAGATACCTGTACAGTACAGGTATCTGCACCCCCCTCCCCCCTGAAAGGTGCCAATTGTGGCACCAGAGGGGGGGAGGGTTCCAATGAGCGGAAGGTCCACTTTAGGGTGGATCTCCGCTTTAATGTGACCTATAAACTATACAACTCATTTGAAAAACAAACAGAAATCTTTTAGGAAAGGGGGAAGTAAAAATAAAAAAAATAAAATAATGTGGTTGCATAAGCATGTGCCTTGAAAAAGTATTCATACCCCTTGGAATTTTGTTATGTTACCATCAAAAACGTAAATGTGTTTTATTGGGATTTTATGTGATAGACCAACACAAAGTGACACATAACTGTCAACTGGAAGGAAAATGATGAATGTTTTTCAAAAATCTTTAGAAATAAATATATGGAAAGTGTGGTGTGCATTTGTATTCAACCCCCCTGAGTCAATACTTTGTAGAACCCCCTTTCACTGCAATTACAGCTGTATATCTTTTTGGGGATGTCTCCACCAGCTTTTTAGATCTAGAGAGTGACATTTTTTGTCCATTCTTCTTTGAAAATTGCTCAAGCTCTGTCAGATTGGATGGAGAGCGTCTGTGAACAGCAATCGGATTAAGGTCTGGGCTTTGACTGGGCCATTCAAAAACGTATGAATATGCTGTGATTTAAACCATTTTCATTGTAGCTCTAGCTGCATCTTTAGTGTCCTTGTCCTGCTGGAAGGTGAACCTCTGCCCCAGTCTCAAGTCTTTTGCAGACTCTGACAGGTTTTCTTCTTAGGCCGCGTACACACGGGCGGACTGTCCGCCCAACTAGGTTCGTCAAACAGTTTGACAAACAGTCCGTTCAAAATTAGCATGAACGGACTTGACCACACACGACGAACGAACAGTCCGCTGAAAACTTGCGCGATGACGTGAACGGCACGTACGACGGGACTCGAAAAACGACGTCCTATACACTGCAATGCAACCTTCGGCGTGTAAATCCTTTCTGAGCATGCGCGGAACTTAGTTTGACGAACAAGCCTACACACGAGCGGACTGTCCGCTCAAACCAAGTTTCAGCGGACAGTCTTACGGAAATTCCGAAAAACTTTGTTCGTCAGACTGTCCGCTGAAACTGTCCGCTGAAGCCCACACACGAGCGGACTGTCCGCTGAAACACTGTTCAGCGGACAAAGTTGGGCGAACAGTCCGCCCGTGTGTACGCGGCCTAAGATTGACCTGTTTTTTGCTCCATCCATCTTCCCATCAACTTTAACCAGCTTCCCTGTCCCTGCTGAAGAAAAGCATCCTCACAACATGATGCTGCCACTACCATGTTTCACGGTGGGGATGGTGTGTTCAGGGTAATGTGCTGTGTTAGTTTTCCGCCACACATAGGGTTTTGCTTTTAGCTCAAAAAGTAAAATTTTGGTCTGCTCTGACCAGAGCATCTTCTTCCACATATTTGCTGTATCCCAAAATGGCTTCTTGCAAATGGGACTTCTTATGGCTTTCTTTCAGCAATGGCTTTTTTCTTGCCACTCTTCCATAAAGGCTAGATTTGTGGAGTGCACAACTAATAGTTGTCCTGTGGACAGATTCTGCCACCTGAGCTGTGGATCTCTGCACCTCCTGCAGAGTTACCATGGGCCTCTTGGCTGCTTCTCTGATTAATGCTTGCCCGGCCATGTCTTGGTAGGTTTACAGTTGTGCCATACTCTTTCCATTTTCGGATGATGGATTGAACAGAACTCCGTGAAGTGTTTAAAGCTTGGGATATTTTTTTATAACCTAACCCTGCTTTAAACGTCTCCACAACTTTATCCCTGACCTGTCTGGTGTGTTCTTTGGCCTTCATGATGTTGTTTGTTGAATAAGATTCTCTAACAAACCTCTGAGCGCTTCACAGAACAGCTGTATTTATACTGAGATTAAATTACACACAGGTGGACTCTATTTACTAATTAGGTGACTTCTGAAGGCAATTGGTTGTACTAGATTTTAGTTAGGAGTATCAGAGTAAAGGAGGCTGAATACAAATGCACGCCACACTTTTCAGACTATTATTTGTAAAAAATGTGGAAAACTATTTATGATTTTCCTTGCACTTCACAATTATGTGCCTTTATGTCAAAAGTGATTTTAGACCAGCTAGAAAACAGCGATAATAAATTAGAATCTCTTGCACAATTTAGCGATAGCGATTTGTGGGGAGATCCCTCATCAAACACTAAATCTAATGACAGTGACAATTCTGCAAATGAGCAAAATTCAGTGTTTTTGGATTTGATTACATTATTGAATCATTTTTATTATTATTTGTTATCATTATTTATAGTTATTTATTATATTATAAACTTTATCATACCCGGGATTTCTACTAGACTCTGGTTTGAACCGATTTAAGAGAGTTATTCCTAAGAATTGCAGGCCTACAATATAAAATGCCAAATTTCCATGCAAAATAATTGTACCGCTTTCAGCACCTAAAATCAGAAATAATCATACCGCCAGGGAGGTTAAAGTGGTTCTGATTAACCCCAAATAAAGTTCAGCTGTTCTAGTAGGTCTTTCCCGACATTTTCTTAGTTGCATCCTACAGCAAAAGCCATGGTCCGCAGAGAGCTTCCAAAGCATCAGAGGGATTTCATTGTTATTATTATTATTATACAGGATTTATATAGTGCCAACAGTTTACTCAGCACTTTACAACTTGAGGGTAAAAGGCCCCAGTCAGGAGAAAGGAACAAAAGAATTTCCAAGGCATTAGATATACCATGGAACACAGTGAAGACAGTCATCATCAAGTGGAGAAAACATAGCACAACAGTGACATTACCAAGAACTGTAAAATATAAAGGGAAATTGGGGCAAGGGGGAAGAATTGGGACTTTATATGATAACACACCCCTTGGGTAGGATGGGACATACAATATAATATCTAGGCTAATCATAGGTGATGATAATGGACTCAATACAGTGATAAATATGCGTTTAATTAATACAATAAATATGATACAAATTAGTAAAGCATGATTGAGACATCATATCATAATAGAATAACATAGTAGACAATGTATCATATAATAAAATCAATATCAGCAGTACATCCAGAATAGTCACAGAACAACATAAACATCTTGTATTAATTAAATTGATGACTCGTCCAGATAAAATCCATGGTATGGACATGGTTTCTGTGACATGACATCAACTATAAAATCTCTACGCGTTTCGGGGATTTGTATCCACTCATCAGGAGCAACTAACTGGGAATGCCTAGAATGAATAACAGGTAAATAATTAATATTCATTAATTAACACAGGAGGAGAGGGAGCAGCAACTACAGGCCTAGGACTCTTACCTGTGAATATAAAATAAATTTGTAAAGGAACATAGAAGTAAAACTGTTGATGAGAGGCTGCAACGCGCACCGGGCCTGTCCCCCACTCCCTCAATCTTGCTGGTTGCGGGGCTGGGGGCCCGTGCTCACTGCGCGTCGATGCCACGCGCCATGCACACCCACACGACTGACGTCATCATGGCGCCGTGTGTTGTCGTGTATTTGACCATCTGCGTCCAGTCTGGCGGAAGTTTGGGTTGCCTACATATAGGCGTGTATTCGCCTGTGTGTGGTCGCCTCCTCTCGCAGTGCTGGGCACAAATCTATGAAACGCGTAGAGATTTTATAGTTGATGTCATGTCACAGCTACCATGTCCATACCATGGGTTTTATCTGGATGAGTCATCAATTTATTTAATACAAGATGTTTATGTTGTTCTGTGACTATTCTGGATGTGCTGCTGATATTGATTTTATTAAATGATACATTTTCTACTATGTTATTCTATTATGATATGATGTCTCAATCATGCTTTACTAATTTGTATCATATTTATTGTATTAATTAAACGCAAATTTTTTCACTTTATTTAGTCCATTATCGTCACCCATGATTAGCCTAGATATTATATTGTATGTCCCATCCTACCCAAGGGGTGTGTTATCATATAAAATCCCAATTCTTCCCCCTTGCCCCAATTTCCCATTATATTTTACATTATCGGGGATGGAGACCTGGGTACTGGACAGTCCTGGTCTCATATAAAGTCCCAACTGTTCTTTTTCTTTACATTAACAAGAACTGGACGTCCCACCAAAATTGATGAAAAGAAGAGAACTGGTCTGGGAGGCTGCCAAGAGGCCTACAGCAACATTGAAGGAGCTGCAGGAATAGCTGGCAAGTACTGGCTATGTGGTACATGTGACAACAATCTCCCATATTCTTCATATGTTTGGGCTATGGGTAGAGTCGCAGGACGAAAGACTTTTCTTACGAAGAAAAGCATCCAAGCCTGGCTAAATTTTGCAAAAACACACCTGAAGTCTCCCAAAAGCATGTGGGAAAATGCGTTATGGTCTGATGAAACCAAGGTTGAACTTTTTGGCCATAATTCCAAAAGATATGTTTTGCGAAAAAGCAACACTGCACATCACCAAAAGAACACTATACCCACAGTGAAGCATGGTGGTGGCCAGGGCCGGACTTACCATTGGGCTTGACTGGGCTCAAGCCCATGGGCCCCGCCAAATAGGGGGCCCCGTCGTCCTGCTCTATGATGGACATAACACAGGGACTGGGCGTGACTGTGAGCTGAGCCAAGTACACTCGGCTACTCTAGGCTCCACTCGGGACTGCGAGAGGACCCGAGAGCCGCCAAGATACACAGGACTCTGTATCTCAGCGGTGCCATTTTTAAACTTCAAGGCTGCAAATGACACTGGGGCAAGGCTGAAAATGACAAGGCTACACTGACAAGGCTGCAATGACACTGACAAGGCTGCAATGACACTGGACAAGGCTGCAATGACACTGGACAAGGCTGCAATGACACTGGACAAGGCTGCAGATAGACATTGATAAGGCTGCATTGATGGGCATTTCAATGCAAGTTTTCTCCTTAAAATTCCCTCCTAAACTTGGGGTGCGTGTTATAGGTCCGAAAGTGACTCAAGCCCAGGGGTCCCCACCACCCTAAGTCCTGACCTGGTGGTGGCAGCATCATGCTTTGGAGCTGTTTTTATGTCTTTTGAGGGGTTCCCTAACCCATTGAGGAGCTGCCGGTGAATGTATGTGTCGTTTCTCCTATCAATATCACTATATCCCTGCATTGTTTCCCATGGACTTTATATGACTGTCTGTCAGTGGGGTGCTGACTCACCTGCTATCTATCAGTGTGTGATTTTGGCTGTTAGTAGACATGAACTAACCTCTCTGGTGTAAGGGACATATAAAAGAAAGAAAATAACAGCGTGATGTGTTATCTGAGTTCATTTAAATGTACAATTTGTATGTAAGAAAAGTCACATCAGGGCTACAATTAAAGTTTATGAACATATTTTTTAAGGCTAAAATATTTTGCATGCAGAAACTTTATTTTCCCAGGGGTAACCACTCGTGTTCTCTCACCTATGCTGTTTTTGTGGCATTGAAGACCATTTATAATGGCACCATATGCCTCAGGTAAGAAGAAATGGAGCTGTAAAGGTATAAAAAAAATGTCTAACTAGAGTCATAGCAGACCAGGCATGGTTTCAGTCATTGAGTAATTGCAACCTATTGATACCTAAGGTACATTTTTTTGTAAAGATTTTCATTATTTATGTACAAAAATACATTTTCGAAATAAAAAGTATATTTGCTCTCTAAATACAGCGTATGGATAGTTCACATTTTCCATCCCAGCATGCTAGAGGCTGCTGACTCAAGGTTTTCTGCAGTGATTTATTATTAAGGTATGCTGTGAATAGCCTGAATTACCCATGTAATTTTATCTCCTGCTGTTTAGGTCTAATTGTAACAAACATATAGCTGAATAAGTCAAAGTTAGGGATACTTAATAACCTTTCAGCTTGCTGACTGCTTTCACCTATTGCATGTCATTGTTCTTTAACCACTTCAGGACCATTATGTTACAGCCCCTTCCTGTGCAGGCCATTTTTCTGTGCTGTGATAGTTTGAGTGACAATTACTCCTTTATGTAGCACTGTAACCAAATCACTTTAAACCATTTTTTTTCAGACAGTGCTTTCTTTTGGGGAGATTTAATAACAACAGTTTTTTTTTTTGTATTTTTTTACTTTTTACTATATAAAAGGAAAGACATACAGACCCCCCCCCCCCCCCCCCAAAAACTGTTTACACTAATTTCTAGTATAAAATAGATCCCCGCAAAAATGGCAGAAAAGTACATAAACCCCCAAAATAACTCAGTTTTGAAAAGCGTACACCCCAGGGTGATCTAATTTTTTGCCACTATTATTGGAAATTAAAGTGGCATTAAACCCAAAACCAAAAATGTATTATATTGCACCTTACAAATCATTAGATGTGGTGGTTGCATCCGTTTTCTTTTCTTTGGCTTTTCCCCCTCTGTTTTCAGGGTTTTAAGGGCCTTCACTAAAGTCTCTATCTACTAAAAAGAATGGCCCCCCCAAGGGTCATAACATTTGTATTAAACTAAATACAGGATTCATACAGCTCTTTGAGACTGTGGTGTCAGGGGACAGGATGGAGTGGTCTGACATGAATCTGGTCATTCCCCTGCCCTCCTTCTGCCTGTGTCCATAGAGCTCAAACCCAAACAGAGTTATTGATTCCACGTTTTTTATATTATACTGCAATCAGTTAGCATTCTTTGACTGTTTTTGCTGTCAGGGTTATTTGTTGTAGTAAGTCCTTAAAAGGTCACAAATATATGTTACTGAAATGTGTTCCTAGTAATCCGTCAGCAAATAAGATTCAATTGCTTTACTTGACTGTGTGTATTTCTAAGTATCTGTCATCACAAGAAGTGTCAAAGGACTTGCAAGATCAGGGCAACCAGTGGGTTACAAATCCTTTAAGTGGTTCTTATGGGGGTAGCGCTACACATGTTATCAGTTTAGTGTTAACCATGAATAATGGCTCTAGAAATATTGCGCTCACGCTAAAGTTTGTGGCAATACCTCACATGTATACACAATCGTTGTTCATAGCGCTGAACCCGGAAGTGATGTAATACAGGTCACGTCCTTGTACATTCACTGGAGGGGAGATGAGCAAACAGATGTTCACTGATCTCCCTCCACTTCCCCCACCGACACCTGACATGTTGGTTCCAGACCCACAGGTGGGAAAACATGGTGAGGGCAGTCAGGCAGGGGGCAATATCTTGGGTGGAATGTGGAAGTGATTGAGTGGCTTTACAGCAGGAGTCACTGGTCTTGCCCTTTGCACATTTCATCTGTAAAAGGATGTCTTCAAGGGATAGAAGAAGAATGGACATCTTCTATCCCCTGAAGAGATCAGTTGTACAGATGGAATGCGCGTAGAGCAATGACAGTGGCTCACGATACAGTTATATACCCGCTGATGTTCTCTGATGTGATGTTTTTAGCTTATGAGAAGCTTTTATATTTGATTTTATGTGGTTTTAAGTAATGCTACTCTGTGATCCTTTACTCTTTCCTGCATTTATCCCTGTTCTGAGGAGTGGTCTTTGGATAACCAGTGGATGACCCTGTAGACTTTGGAGTCTACAATATTTAGTTTGATGGTCGGAGGGTTTCCGCGCTGTTGATCTCTTATAATTAGGAGATCATTACCATTTGGTAAGGGAACTGGCACATTTGATATCAAGGTGGTTTAGGACTTTTACACATGGATTTTCACTTATTTTCAAGATCTCACAAGTTGAATTGAATATTTGATTTTTGAAGCTTACCCTTCACCATGTATTTTGATGCATGTTGTGTATGAAGTCTTCTATTTGAGTTATGAATATATACGACTTATTAAAAAGTTATTGATGTATTGGTTTTGCACACTTTTTGAGTAGTTATTTCTAGACTGGCACGACAACCAGAAAACTAGCATTTTCCTGGAGAGATCACTAGTGGCAACCACCATATGTCTCTTATAACATGTTTCATTTAAGATATAATTGACAAGACAGGTAAAAAAGTCAGGCGATGGGTACGAAGGTTATATACATTGCCTGTGCTACACTATATTTTTATCAGATGAGTTAAAAACACATTGCCACCTTGGTCATCGAGGGCAAAGTGACAGTGTCAACCCCTCTTCCTCCCTTGTCACAGAGGGGTTGATTTACTAAAACTGGAGAGTGCAAAATCTGGTGTAGCTGCGCATGGTAGCCAAACAACGTCTAACTTCAGCTTGTGAAGTTAAGCTTTGACAATAAAACCTGGGAGCTGACTGGTTTCTATGCAGATCTGCACCAGATTTTACATTCTCCACTTTAAGGCCCCATTCACACCTGAACGTAGCATTTTCAGGCAGAAAGTCATGCGATTTTACCATGTTTTTTGCCGTGATTTTGATGCGTTTTTACTGCGCTTTGCTGCAACTTTGTACAGGTCAAAAGGTCACATGTAATAAGCGGAAGGACCCCAAATCTGCCTAAAAAAAAAGTTCCAGAACTTTTTGAGCTTCAGGTGTTTCGGAGCTTATGGCGTCAGGTGTTTTGGAGTGGACATGTGAACCATCTCCATAGAGAATAATTGATTTTTCTTCCCCTCCAGCTTGTTGTAGTTTCAAGCCTCAAGCTACAAAATGCTCGGGTGTGAATGGGGCCTAAGTAGATCAACCCCAGAGTGTCTGCTGGTGTTGAACAGTAGAGAAAGTGGTGGTGATGTCACTTGAATGGCAGTGCTCAGAACTAGCGACAAAGACACTGCTACTTTGCCCTGCAAGGTTGCAGCGTTTCTTTAGGTTTGAATTGCACTAAGCAGGTCACACTGTGAGGTACTAAAAGCTTACAATGGATACCAGTAAATGCAAAATAAATTTGTTACAAGAGATTTATTATCATAATCCAGGGACATTAAAGGATCAAATCTCTGCAAGGTCAAGCAGACATTTAATCTCCTGCTGTGATATATCTTTACAATTATGCTATTAAAATTAAATGAATATATTAATTACATTTGAAAGTGTTTTGAAATGTAAGAGTCTTGGCTATTAATATTACCATCACATTGGTTTTAAAAATGTAGTATTTTTTTTTTGAATCAAAGTAAATCCAAGGTTAAGAATGCCTATTTCATTACATTGTTAACTACATTAAGAAGATAATTTCCTACTGAATACATTAACAGGTCAAATCAATAAAGGGAGCTGTAACACTAATTGCATTATTAATAATAATGTTGCATGTTCACAGTACTTTGTGCTAGAACGCTTCAAAGCAATCGCGATAACAATTAAAATGATGCAAATTATAAGTACAGTAATAGGTTTAACAAAACTGAAGGGCACCGACAGGATACTAAAAATGTGGAAATATACTGGAGAGGGCTCCCTTGGGTAGCATTTTTGCAGTAGATTTTGTTTTAAAACTTTCCAAGTGATCAACATTGTTAAACTGTATAAGGATTAAAAGCCAACCCGGCTCTTACCTTTGTTTATCCTTCAGAGCACATTGGGAACCCCAAACCTAGACTGCTAAATATGCATAGGTGTGCGCAGCCTATTGCATTATTGCTTTCTCTGCAGCCTTAGCTGCATGGGGCAGTGAATGAATGGGAAGTGCTCTGTGCTGAGCGGCTACCCGTTCATTTACAAGCTGAAGCACAGCAAATACAGTTTACTATGCTTCAGTTATGAATGAATACAATGAGAGTTCATTTAGAAAAGGAAGGGCTGGTAAATAACATATTCACTAGCCCTATCCCCTGCTCTCCTGAAATATCCACTGCAGCAGCTGGGGGGGGGGGGCTAGGAAAGCCAGTAGCACTGCGGTGGGGGGGGGGGGGGGAGCAACACAGGGGGAAACGGGCAGTAGGGGAATCGTCACTGCACGTAGTGATTAGACACACCTGGCACACCCCCTGTGCATGAGTATGTAAATATGCAAATGTTAGCATTAAGCTGCAAAAGCTGGAGTTTTTGTGGCATGTCCCTCTCCTCCTTTCTTTACTCCCTAAATGCAATATATTACTTCCAATAACCTTGCAGCTCAGCTTCTATGTTACATACATAGTTGCATAGTAGGTGAGGTTAAAAAAGACACAAGTCCAACCTATGTGTGTGATTATCAGTATTACATTGTATATCCCTGTATGTTGTGGTCGTTCAGGTGCTTATCTAATAGTTTCTTGAAACTATCCATGCTCCCCGCTGAGACCACCACCTGTGGAAGGGAATTCCACATCCTTGCCACTCTTACAGTAAAGAACCCTCTACGTAGTTTAAGGTTAAACCTCTTTTCTTCTAATTTTAATGAGTAGCCATGTGTCTTGTTAAACTCCCTTCCGTGAATTTTTTTTAGCCCTATTGTGGGGTCACCAGTATGGTATTTGCATAATGAAATCATATCCTCTCTCTCGAGTCTCTTCTCCAGAGAATAAGTTCAGTGATCGCAACCTTTCCTCATAACTAATATCCTACAGACCCTTTATTAGCTTTGTTGTCCTTCTCTGTACCCGCTCCATTTCCAATACATCCTCCCTAAGGACTGGTGCCCAGAACTGGACAGTATTCTGCAGGTGAGGCCGGACCGGGAGTCTTGTAGAGCGGGAGAATTATAATTTATCTATGGAATTAATCCTCTTTTTAATACATTCCAATATTCTGTTTGCTTTGTTAGCAGAAGCTTGGCACTGCATGCCATTGCTGAGCCTATCATCTACTAGGACCCCCAGGTCCTTTTCCATCCTAGATTTTTCCATCCCCTATATGTTGGGGATAAGGTTCCTGTATGCTGTGGGGCTTCACAATTAAATTAAAAGTGGAGGAAATACTATGCTAATGCTAATATCAAGGATACATTTCCATTTGTGCCTTTATGAATATAATTATCAATTGGAAGCAGTCTAATTAGCCTGGAGCCTAGAACTGTAGTGCTCCACCAAATTGTGTAGAAAAGTCTAGAAACATTTGAACTGCAAAAGCAATGGCCACAGCCGAAAAAAAAGTAATTTTGACATTTACAGGAATACCCCACTTTTAAGTACACAATGGGGTTTATTTACTAAAGCTAGAAAGTGCAAAATCGTGCTCACTTCTGCATAGAAACCAACGAGCTTCCAGGTTTTATTAGCATAGCTTAATTGAACAAGCTTGGGTTAGAAGCTCATTGGTTTCTATGCAGAAGTGAGCCTGATTTTGCACTTTCCATCTTTAGTAAATAAACCCCATTGTGTACTTAAAAGTGGGGTATGCCTGTACTATGTGTATTATTTTAAAGATGAACTCTGAACAGCTTACAAACAATTATATGTGGGTGCCTCTGTATATTAAGGATTTAAATAATGCGTGTTTAATCTTGGGGGGGAGTAATAGAGTGGAACACAAATCAAAGTAATTTCAGTACTAACAATGGGACTCTGACTTTAAATGTATAATCATGTTGTTTTACTAATGTTATATAAGTACACTTTACATTAATCATCGATGATGGTAATGTTATGTATATGTAGTGTTCTTTTGGATGAAAAGTGAATTATGACAAATTGGGAATGGAAGGCATATATTGTATATACCCAAATTATTTTAGCTCCTATGGATTTATTTATATTATATACTTAATATTAGTACATTGCTTACACTAGCAAAAACAAACACTGAAGTCTCACAATGTATCTGGGGAAGAACATTTTCTAATAAGCTTTCCTATTAAATATTTTATATAGCTCAGTGGCTTCTGGAAACCCTTCCAGCAGGATAGCATTAAGAAACGCTCATAAAATAAAGTAGATATACTATGCATGCATTCTTCAAGCACCATACAAGGCATCCGTACTAAAAATATTTTTTCAGAGCAGTTTATTTTCTGGATCTCTCTTTGATCTAAACATTAAAAATGAAAAACTCTGGTCACCAGGGAATGAGCTAGTCTAAGTCAGATATTTACTGTCGTCTGACCTTAGGGACTTATAAAATGTGTCACTATGACCCAATCTGTTTGATTTACCATAAGTATGAAGGTTGTGAACAAGCACAAGAATTCATATTTTATGTAGTCTGTTAAAATATTCCTCTACCTATAGTAGAGAAATCTTTTTTATTGTCTCATTCTACTGTGATTCTGACACTGGGGGCTATATGAAGTATCATTAAATTCGGTACGGCAGAAAAGGAAAACATTGCTCCCAAACAACAAGTACATCCGTCACAACTAAGTGTGGAGGGTGGCATGTGAAATAACCTTCTATAGTTCACTCAGATGCTCTTTATGACACTCTAGCCATTGATAGACTGTGTCACTGACAATAATGCTGGTGGGAACTTGAAAAGTTGGAGGCTGAAAAAAAAAAAAGCTTGACATTTTCCCCAACTTTTATCAAAAACTTAGCCCAGCAAAGCTACCAGTTTAATGTGCGCTAATCAAATACTGGAGAAGCCCACCAAATAACAGCTTTCACACTATGCGGTTGATTTACTAAAGACAAAAGACGGTGAACTTTGCAAAGTGCAGTTGTGCACTGCAAGTGCAGTTGCTCCAGAGATTAGTAAATTAGGTAAAGCTACACTCTGCAAAAAGTACCCAATCGCGAGCAAGGAAAAAAAATGCATTTTTGCTTGCACACGTCTGGATGATGGAAGTCAGCAGAGCTTTCGCTCATTTACTATGTTCTGGAGCAACTGCTCTTGTAGAGTACAACTGCACTTTGGAAAGTGCACAGTCTATTTGCCTTTAGTAAATCAACCCCTATTTCTTTGGGTAGTTCAGCATCAATGTGCAGGCTGACCTCTTTTCAATCTCTTTAACCACTTCAGCCCTGGAAGATTTAGCCGCTGAATGACTGGGACATTTTTTGCGACTACGTCGCTTTAACTGACAATTGTGCGGTCAGTTGAGGTCTTTTTTTCCCCCACAAATAAAACTGTCTTTTGGTGGTATTTGATCGCCTCTGCGTTTTTGATTTTTTTTCACTATAAACATAAAAAGAGTGACAAATTTTGAAAAAAAAACCCAATATCTTGTACTTTTTGCTATAATAAATACCTCCATTTAAAAAAAAAAATTTTTTTCTCAGTTTAGGCCGATACGTATTCTTCTGCATATTTTTGATAATAAAAATCCCAATAAGCGTATATTGATTGGTTTGAGCAAAAGTTATAGCAGTTATAGCAGGTTCCTAGCTAATAGCAACTCACAATCTGTCACACCTCACAGAACAGAACAGGGATTTGTGTGTTTACACACACACTTTCCTGTTTTGCCTCTCGTGCCCACAATTGCTCGTGGCCGGCGGTCATGAGCATCGGCACCCTCGCCTCTGGCAGCGTGCGCTCCCGCTATCCTGATCCCGCGAGCTGTTGTAGCTATACGACGTATAGCAACAACGGCTCGTGTCATCATGCCAAACTGCCGCAGTAAAATGATGGCGGCTGGCCGGCAAGCGGTTAATAAAGGGAATGTATAGTGGGTATTTGGATATGGGGTTTTTCTTAAAAATAGCAATGATTTCTTCTATTTTTTGTCAAGCAAATATGCCATTTTTCATTAAGATATTCTAAATTTTCATTTTGAGCTGTAGGCTGTCTGTTTTTTTTTAAATAAAAAAAAATGCCATTGTTAACAAAAATCAATATTTACACTCAACAGTTCATTATATTGCAGGTTACCAATTCTTAGATGTGGCTGCATTCATTTTGTTTTTTAGATTTATTTTATTTTCTTCTTGTGATCTGACCAGTATGATTGTTGTTTTTCAATAGAACCAGCTGTCCAGTAGATGTAGCAGTACAGAGGCTGAGAAGGTGTTAGCTGGAGTTTGACTTCAATCTGTTATTGTATTGAAATCTGCTAGTACAACTAACACCCCCCTCTCCCCAGACTGTCCAAAAGTGTCTCTGTTGCTCCTTCATCTAGAGTGGAGGGACTGTAGCCTCCCTGGCGGTATTCCCGAGTCTGGCTCGGGGTGAGATTTCATTACCATATGCGGCATTCCCGAGCCAGACTCAGAATCCCATCGCAGGATCCATGTAGGGGTTACTTACCTTGTCCCCTGGATCCAGCGATGTCTCCCCGCTGTGATCAGCGAGCCGCTGCAATCTGTGACAGTGCCAAGCTCCGTTCCCTGCGAGCGTTGCAACGCACGGGGATGGAGTTCGGCACCAAATTCAAAAAGTAAAAAAAAGTATACTGTAATCTTACAGAATCAAATAATTACACATCCCCTTTGTCCCTAGTGGTTTGTCCAGTGTTCTGCATGCAGTTTTATATTATAAATACTGTTCTTTATGCCAGGAAACTGGAGATTGTCCATAGCAACCAAAAAATGTCAGTTTACATTAAAAGTGGTTATAGACCAACTAGAAAACAGCGATAATAAATTAGAATCACTCGCAGAATTGAGCGATAGTAACTCTTGGAGAAATTCGTCATCAAACACTAAAAGTAATGACAGCGCCAATTCTGCAACTCAGCACATTTCAGTGTTTTTGATTTGATTACATTATTGAATAATTTTTATTATTATTATTTGTTAGAATTATTTATAGTTATATATATATAAAATATTATAATTTACAATTTCATATTTCAAATTTTATCATACCCGGGATGTCTATTAGACTCTTGTTTGGATGGATTTAAGTGAATAATTTCTAAGAATTACAGGCCTACAATATAAAACGCCAAATTTCCATGCAAAATAATGGTACTGCTTTCAGCACCTAAAATCTGAACTAATCATACCGCCAGGGAGGCTAATAAAGAAGATGTATTACTGGTCAGATCACCAGGTGAAAACAGAAGTGAAAAAAAATAACCAAATGCAGCCACCACATCCAATGATTGGTATGCTGCAAACCGAAAAACACTGAAATAAAAATAAAAAAATGTCAATGTTTCTTTTTTTGTTAGTGTATCTAAAGTCAAAACTGATATGATGATGCTGTACTGCACTGAAGACAGTATGTTTCTTTATTTTCCAAAACTGTGACCCAAAAAAACTCTGCAATGCCTCTTACTAAATACCTCAGTCTGTCTACTTTCATTGGGGGGGGGGGGGGGGGGTATTTGTACAGTCCTGCCATTTTCGGATCTCAAGAAATGAGATAGGCTGTCAGTACATCAGGATTGATCGATTTTCAGATATATAGTATCGCACAAAAGTGAGTACACCCCTCACATTTTTGTAAATATTTTATTCTATCTTTTCATGTGACAACACTAAAGCAGAGCATGATCCATTTCTTCAGTGTTGTCCCATGAAAGGATATAATAATAAAATATTTACAAAAATGTCAGATGCTGTATATACTGTATATACTGTATATATTGTAAGTAACTCTCCTATAGACCAACTAATAAAAAACAATTTGGGTCATTTTCACCAAAGAAATGTAGCAGAATAGAGTTCGGCCTAAATTTATGAAGAAAACTTATTTGCAAAATTGTTAACTAAAACAAAGAGAAACACGCTTTTTTTTCAAAATGTTGGGCTTTTTTTTCATTTATTTAGCAACCCCCCCCCCCCCCCCCAAAAGAACCCCAGAGTGATTAAATACCACCAAAGAAAGACGGCTGCAGCGTGGTTGGCTTATTCAGGGAGGGCATCCATGGAATTCCTCCAAGAATCTTGCTGCCATGCGCCCCTGGGAATATCCGTGACGCATCACAGATCACGGTAAATGGCAACTGACAGCAGGCATTTACCATGTGATCACTCCGTCAAATGACGGAGCGATCACTTGTAAACAAACCGGCTTCGTGTCCTATTCATCTCTCCACTCCCCGTACTGATCGGTACAGTGCGAGGGGAGAGGGGAGAGATTGGGTGCAGTAGCGATGTGGGCTGGATGTGTAGTGTCCACAGCGCTCATCTGTGCCCATTCCAGCACTCATCCATCCATTCATACCCAGCCATCCCATCCATACTCATCCATGTTCAGCAATACTCATCCATCCATCCATGTTCAGCCATCCATAGTCAGCCATAGTCAGCCATAAACAGCCATACTCAGCCATCCCATCCACACTCAGCCATACCCAGCCATCCCATCCACACTCAGCCATACTCAGCCATACCCAGCCATATCCATACCCAGCTATACTCAGCCATACCCACCCAGCCATACCCAGCCATCCCATCCATACCCAGCCATACCCACCCTGCCATACTCAGCCATACCCACCCAGCCATACTCAGCCATACCCGCCCAGCCATACCCAGCCATACTCAGCCCTCCACATTCATGGCTCAACCATCCCCATCGATGGCTCATCAATGCCTCATCCATGCCACATCAGTTTGCATCCATAACAGAAATGAAGAAAAATGTATATATATTTTTTTTTTACAGAACTTTCAATCTTTTTTCATTTATAGCGCAAAAAATAAAAAACCCGATGGTGATTAAATATCACCAAAAGAAAGCTCTATTTATGTGAGTAATTGTCATTCAAAGTGTGAGAGCACTGAAAGCTGAAAATTGCTCTGGTTAGGAAGGGGGTTTAAGTGCCTAGTGGGCAAGTGGTTAAATGCCACCAAAGAAAGCTCTGTTTGTGTGAAACAAAATGATAAAAATGTCATATTGGTACAGTGTTGCATGACCAAAAAATTGTCATTCAAAGTATGACAGCCCTGAAAGCTGAAAATTGGCCTGGGCAGGAAGGGGGTAAAATAGCCCTGTATTGAAGAGGGTAAAGAAAGTAATGAGGTTTAATGAGGGAAGGCAGCATGTAAGATATGTGAGGCTATTGCGACTTAATATGGAAGACCGAGTAACTTACTTTTATTGTTCCGCTGTCCAGTACTGGAAGAAAAAAATCATCAATGTTGGGAACCATTTGAAAATCTGGCGCAGCTGACTGCATATATGTAATACTGTCATTGGTGGATTCCAGTGAAAAGGTAATTTTTTTAGTCACAAATAGAGCTGAAATAAGAGTAAAAAACAAAGATTACCATTACAGAAAATGTACAGATCCAGCCAAACAAAGCATTATACACTTGCATGCAAAAACATATTTGTTTTAAGTTTTGATCGTAATTGATAAGATCTACCCAAGCCCTCAATAAGCGAATATGTTCCTGTAGCAAAGTCAACAGCCAGACTAATTAGCCATTTATATGCATCATGAATTCTAGGATTTATGGGAATATCAGAATTTCAGCATCTGCAGAAAGCACTTTTTTTCCCTATTGGAACTGAGGATCATTAAATTGTATATGCACAGCACCAGCTAGTGTCAGATAGAGTCCCAACTCTAGGGTAGTATGGGATACCAATTTATGCTTGCCAGTCTACTTGCAGTATAATGCTCTGTACATACGGTCGGACTTTCCGACGGAAAATGTGCGATCGGATTGTGTTGTCGGAAATTCCGATTATGTGTGGGCTCTATCGGACTTTTTCCGTCGGAATTTCCGACATACACCTCGTTCTGAATGATCGGATTTTCCAACAACTTTGACCATGTGTATGCAAGGCAAGTTTGGGCCAAAATCCGTCGGAAAAAATCAGACGGATTTTGTCGTCGGAATGTCCGACCGATTTACAGGGTATTAGTGCACAGAAAGTAGCAAAGCCACTTGTGAATTCTGCATGCTTGCATTTTTCTGCACCTCAGGAACTGTGAGAGTTTTGTGGAACTCCAAAACAGTAAGGGCTTGTTTAGACTTGCATTTTGGGGGTGGACAAAACCAGGTTGTTGCGCTGCATTTTTACCAACCCCCAACTTCCCACCTCATGTTTGAAGGGCAGCCAGACGAGGGTATATCCATGCAGTGGCTGTGATGCTTTGCTTAAAAAATGATACCCCATCGTATTTGGTAAGCAGTATGGCAGCTGAATGTGACCCACTTAAGCAAATATGGCTGTGCCCAAGTTGTACTGTATTATAAAATACAGAATATTACCAAAAGTATTGAGATGCCTGCCTTTACACGTGCATGAACTTTAATGGCATCCCAGTCTTAGTCTGTAGGATTCAATATCGAGTTGGCCCACCCTTTGCAGCAATAACAGCTCCAACTCTTCTGGGAAGGCTGTCTACAAGATTTAGGAGCATGTCTATGGAAATGTTTAAACATTCTTCCAGAAATGCATTTGTGAGGTGAGTTACTGATGTGGACGAAAAGGCTTGGCTCCCAGTCTCTGCTCTAATTCATCCTAAAGGTGTTCTATCCAGTTGAGGTCAGGACTCTGCAGGCCTGACAAGTTCCTCCACCCCAAACTAGCTCATCCACGTCTTTATAAACCTTGCTTTGTGCACTGGTGCGCAGTCATGATGGAACAGGAAAGGGCCATCCTCAAATTGTTCCCACAATGTTGGGAGCATGGAATTGTCCAAAATGTCTTGGTATGCTGACGCCTTAAGAGTTCCCTTCACTGGAACTGAGGGGCCAAGCCCAACCCCTGAAAAACAACCCCACACCATAATACCCTCTACACCAAATGATTTGGATCAGTGAACAAAGCAAGGTCCATAAAGACATGGGTGAGTGAGTTTGGGGTGGAGGAACTAGACTGGCCTGCACTTCTGGAAGAATGGTCAAACATTTCCATAGATGCACTCCTAAACCTTGTGCACAGCCTTCCCAGAAGAGTTGAAGCTGTCATAGCTGCAGAGGGTGGACCAACTCAATATTGAACTCTACAGACTAAAGCTCCATACACACTATCAGATTTTCTGCTGATTTTTTTCCTTCAGATTTACCAAAACCATATAATATGAGGTCAAACCTTAGGAGTTTCAATGTGTATGCAATCAGGCCGGCCCTTGCACTACATGGTTTTGGTAAATCTGAAGACAAAAATCAGCAGAAAATCTGATAGTGTGTATGGGGATTTAGACTGGGATACCATTATATTTCATGCACGTGTAAAGGGAGGCGGCTCAATACTTTTGGTAATATAGTGTATGTGGTCTGTCACCCGCTCACTGCCTGGGAAGCACCTCTTAAAGTGATCCACTTTTATTCCAAGTGATTTTTAAAGGTACGGCAATAACAGCAGCATGCCTAAACATAGCCTGAGTATCAAAGTGCACAAAGAGGGTTGTTTTTTACGTAAAACTGCAATTGAATTAAAAGTGCTCAGTGTGGATATAAGCACTTCTTTTTCAAATTCTTCTTTAATAAAACTAAGTTTTAGAAATGAAATACCATAGTGTAACATGGGTAGGATTTGAGGCTAGACAACATAAGATAATTGCTGTAACTCCCGCTTCGTAGCTCCCACTGTCTCCTATGAGTATAATAAACATTTTTTATAAAGAATTTCATAAAGACCAATGAAATTCTCAGAAATAATGGTTTCTTTTCTTTTTGATCTGAAACATTCATACTCTTTTTGAATTAAAATCCATATGTCTGTGAAGAATCCAGAACCTGTGCCGGCCTGAAAATTGGTTCAATTTGCTAAAACTACTCTACTACAAAAGATATATGATTTATGGCCCAGAGCCCTCTGACCGATACGGATAAGGATGACAAACAAGGATAACACAAAACTCGCTTACTTGAACCGGACCTGAAAGTGTGCCCTGGCCTAACGTAGGGTATACCAAAATAAGGGGGCATACCCTTGATAGAGAAATGAGTAATGAATGAAATGAAAATGAAATGGAGTGAAATGAGTACTCGCCCGGGAGTATAATGCTTGAGAAATGCCCTGACAGGGGATGGGTGGGTGGGTATCGCGCACCGGAACCGACGAGGGAGCCAGGCGAACGGGCTGGTTATATACTCCACCGGGCTCCACCCATAATTCCAGGCCACCATACTGGCCTTTCCATTTATGGCCCAGAGCCCTCTGACCGATACGGATAAGGATGACAAACAAGGATAACACAAAACTCGCTTACTTGAACCGGACCTGAAAGTGTGCCCTGGCCTAACGTAGGGTATACCAAAATAAGGGGGCAAAAACATACAGGTAGGGAATGCCTTTATTGATTCGAGTTTGTTACTGGGTGAGCTTGATGAAGGCCTGGGCCATCTCTACTTGCGGATTGGGTATGTAACGGGCGAAGCAGGCGGATTTCCACCTACCCAACTTTTTGATGATGTGGACCGGGACCCCTTGGCGGGAGGCAGTTGAAGCTGCTCCGATCCGAAACGAATGTCCGGAGTAGTGAGCCGGATCGAGGTGAAGGATGCCCAGGAGTATCCTGACATGCTCCATGAACTGGGCTGCGTTCAGTGGCTTACCGTGGAATGGTAGAAGCGGGCCAGTTCCTGGTTGATCGGCCAGAAGGGTCAACAAGCGGGTGAGCATGGCGACCGGGCACCAGCGGTTGTTAGTTTTATAAAAATGTATGTCCGTCCCCGGGCCAAGTTGTTGCGTCTTGGACACTGCTATATGCAGGATGAAATGGTCTCCGTGCCTGACCAGGTGGTGCTTGCATAGCGTGCGAGCTGAGGGGCTACTGGAGGTAAACTCGCCTGGCCGCAGGAAGCCGTAGAAGGCCAGGTGTATGGCTGCTTGTATAATGGTACTAGTGTGGAGTCCGAAAGGTGCAGTGGCCAAAATATCGGACATGTTTCTGAAAATGTCTCCTGTGATAGGCAAGCGTTTGAGGGAGGCCGCAGGCTGGCGTTTCTGGATGCCACGCATGACGGCCCGAATGGCGTGGAAAGTGAACAAGGAGGGTTCAGCGGGGTCCTGGAGGGACGTAAAATGTTGTACCCCGGCCAGGTATAGTCGGATCGTGTTGACGGATAGCGCCAAGTCCGAGTGGCAATGGGCAACGAAGGCCAGAACTTGCTTGACCCGGGAGGTCTCTGTGGAGTGAGACGTTAAGAAGCGGTTAAAGGCCCTCCAGGCTGTTTGGTAGGCCTTGCGGGTATTGTCTGCGAGGGAGTGATTGATGAGTTGAGTCGCGGCTACTAGGTGAGGGGTTAATCCAGGGTCAGTTGAGACCAGTCCGGGATAACTGCTGACGTTGGTCCGGCTCCGGGCACCTGATCAAAAAAGGAAACTAAGTTAAAGCGGGAAAGGGCGTCCGCTGCCCGGTTACATTTACCGGGGATAAAGGCACAATGGACATTAAATTGAAACAATAACGAGAGCTGGACCAGTCGCCGCAGGAAGGACATAATCTCCAGAGACTTGGACCTGCCTTTGTTAATGATTTCCGCAGTGGCGAGATTGTCCGTTGAAAAGGTCACTGTTTGACCGGACCAACTGCGGCCCCACGTATGGGCAGCGGCTACGATGGGGTACAACTCAAATAGGGAGGACGTCTCGGTGAAGCCCGGAATAGCCAGTATCTGAGGAGGCCAAGGGGCTGCAAGCCAGAGGTGGCCAAAAATTGCCGCGAAACCCGTGGAGGCCGCTGCGTCGGTCACGACCTGCGGCGATGAGGAGGACACGGAGGGAATGAAGAGGGACACGCCATTCCAGGACGTCAGGAATTCTTCCCACATGGCAAGGTCTGCTATAGCTGCGGGGTCCAGGCTGAGGATATGCTCCGGGTCTTGTGAATGAGACAGTAGGACTAACAGGCGTGATATGAAAGCGCGACCTTGAGGGATGATGCGCATGGCAAAATTAAGCATACCGAGAAGGGACTGTAACTGCCTCTTGGTACAAGTCCTGGTGCGGGTGAAGTCCCTCATGACCGACCTGATGCGGCTTAGTTTATCCGGGGGAAGGCTGGCCTGCATAGTGCTGGTATTTAAGCTGACCCCGAGGAAGGTGATTGCCTGCGCAGGGCCCTCTACCTTGTGCTCAGCAATCGGGACGTCAAGATTATTGAAGACCACCCTTAGTTTATCCAAATCCCCTGGAAGGGAGCCAGGTGACTCGACCAGCAGGAAGTCATCCAAGTAGTGTATGACTCCCTGGCACTGGGCTACGTGCAGCAAGATCCATTCGAGAGCCTGCGCAAACGAGTCGAAGAGCCAGGGGCTACTCTTGGACCCGAAGGTCAGCTTAGTGGCAAAATAGTAGAGCTCCCTCCATTTGATGCCATGCCAGCACCAGAGAGATGGATGGATAGGAAGGAGCTTGAAGGCGTCCGAGATGTCGGCCTTGGAGAGCCATGTACCTGTGCCTGACTTGAGAATGGCCTGGATGGCCATGTCTACGGACGCGTATTTGAGGGAGAACTCCTCGGAGGGGATAAGAGAATTAAGACTGGGGACAGAGGAAGAATAAGGCGCTGACAAGTCGTAGACCAACCTAAGTTTATTTGAGAACTTGCCCTTGACAAGCCCAATAGGGCTGACTCGCCAGGTGTTAAATGGGGGCTTCGTGAAAGGGCCTATGATGAAATTCCGGTCTAGTTCTGCCTGTAACAGCTGGTCGATGGCCTGTACGTCGGTGGCTGCTGACCGCAGGTTCTGGCACTCGTGTGTGAGGTGAGGGAGGGAAATAAGTCCTGTATGAAAGCCCTGAGTAAAGCCCTGGACTAGGTAGGTGGCAAGTGAGGGGGTGGGGTGATTGGCGAGGTAGACACCGAGCCACGACACGTTGACCCGGCTCAGTCATGATTTCCTAGCCTGCTTAAGCTCGCACATGAGCCTGGGATGAGCTCTATTACACCGTGAGCATACATGGAGCAGCCTGCACTGGCTGAAATTGCACGACCCACTGTTATAGTTGTTACAGATGGCTGCGCCACCCAAGGTCTTGACCGGGCGCCCCAGTTTATCTGTCTGAGGCAGGCGTGCCGGTGCTGGTAGGGCCTGGGCAGAACCTGAGGTCGATGGACCGTCTACAGGCGGGGTTGCCACCGAGCTGGCACACCAAGTCGCGGTGTGAGTAGCTGACTGGCAGATGGCACAAAGAGGAGACCGCAGCCCTGCGAAGTGTCGGCAGAACAACTCGGTGTCCAAGGCACTCCAATCCGTAGGTAACTGAAATTGAGAGAGCCTGGCGGCCGCCTTAGCGGAGAAGGAGCGGTGATAGTCATAAAAAGCGAAACCGCCGTATTTGTACCCCAGGTCGACTACTACGTGGAGGTAACGATCCAGTTCCTCCCTTCTGCCGGGGGAGGCCGAGCAGATGACATCCCTCAGCATGCCGAAGGCCAGGGTGAACTCGGTGACTGACAGCTTTCTGTCCAGCCTGGGGTCTTTGGCTTTGAGGACCACCGACACGTCCCCCCAAGTATAAGCTTTATTTTCTGCCAGCTCGTGAATGGATATCAGTAGCGAGGCCAGATTGACGTCCTTTCCCTCTAGGATGTCCTTCCTGATGTTGGCTGATATTAAATGGGAAGGGTACACTACTGGTGTACACCCGGGGGTACCTGCGCTGGTGTTCTCCACTGCTTGTGAAGCTGGTATAGGAGGAGAAACGACTGGGCGGGTCTCGAGGAGGGCCACCCGACTCTGAACTTCTGACATTGAGGTCGTCAGGGATGACACCAGCGTGTGAAGCTGCGTGATGGAGGCAGCGATGGAGCCCAGGGAGGCCTGCTGGGCACTATCCTCAACCGCGGCTGGGGGAGGAAAAAGGAGCCTGAAGAGCTCGGCCTTTCTGGCTGTAGCTGGGAAGGGTACACCCCTACGCCTCAACTCGGCCGTCAGCCTGGGGATGGTCCATGTTCTGAAGGACCTTTGGCTGCCGCTCTCTGAGAAAAGAGACGGAGACAACGGAGCCGTGTAGTCCTCGCTGCCAGCCTGGGACATGGTGGCAAAATCCGGGCTTGGTAAGCTTTATTAATCCCTGGGACCGGGTTTTTCTCCTATACGAAACCTAAGAGGGTGACATGGATTACAAGACTCGTAGGAGACTCCTAAGCAAACTTTTTTTTTTTTTTTTTTTTTTTTTTTTTTGAGAAGGGTACTACCGCTTGTGGGCGTTTCCCTTCCCGAAGATTCTCTTACCTAAGGAGGCACCGTCCGACCCGGTGCAGGTTGGACCTACTGAAAACTCGACTGATCTGAGGAGATGAAGGTAAGTTTGTATGAGACTCCTATGCCTGCAGAGAGATGTCTAGCTAAATCGTGGAGGTAAGACTGGAAAATGTGAAGAAAGACATAACTGAAACGAGCTGCATAAATGAAACGAGCAGACAACCGAATTTAGAATAATGTGCGTATGGCGACAGAGGCGTGACTTGGTTGCGTCGTAGATGCAAAATTTCCTTTTCCCTTCCCCGTTTTTTTTTTTTTTTTTCCCCGCAGATGCGCATAGAACGTGGGGCTTAAGCGGAGGTGGACCCGCCACGTGGAGCTCAGGCGGAGGTGGAGCCTGCCACGTGGAGCTCAGGCAGGGGAGGGGGGGGGGGGGGGGGGGCTGCCGCGTGGAGCTCGGGCGGGGGGGAACCCCGCCGCGTGGAGCTCAGGCAGGGGAGAGGGGGGGGGGGATCTGCCGCGTGGAGCTCAGGCGGAGGTGGAGCCCGCCACGTGGAGCTCAGGCAGGGGAGGGGAAGGGGGGGGGATCTGCCGCGTGGAGCTCAGGCGGAGGTGGAGCCCGCCACGTGGAGCTCAGGCAGGGGGGGGGGGGGGGGCCTGCCGCGTGGAGCTCAGGCGAGGGGTGAACCCTGCCACGTGGAGCTCAGGCAGGGGAGAGGGGGGGGGGGATCTGCCGCGTGGAGCTCAGGCGGGGGTGGAGCCCGCCACGTGGAGCTCAGGCAGGGGGGGGAGGGGGGACCCTGCCACGTGGAGCTCAGGCGAGGGGTGAACCCCGCCACGTGGAGCTCAGGCAGGGGGGGGGGAGGGGACTTTGCCGCGTGGAGATCAGGCAGGGGGGGGGGACCCTGCCACGTGGAGCTCAGGCAAAAAGGGGGGGGGGTACTGAAATGAGGCGTGCAGCTGGGCGCACCAGCACGAATCGATGCATGAGGAATGCGATGGGATTCGAATTGGAGCGTAATAAGTGACAGAAATGATATGCCATGACAAAGAAAATTAAATGATCCGACATCACCGACTGACATGATTGAAGTGACTGCAATGATTGACATGAAAGGAAATGACATGACGGACATAGTACAAACGGTATGACATGATTTTTTTTTTTTTTTTTTGAACAACCTGAGATTGACATTGCCCGGACTGCTCAATTTAGCGCGACAAGCAGACGGCTGTGATTTCGAGATGGTTCGATCGGTTCGAACACAACAAGAGTCATTCGGTTTAGCAACGACGTGCTACGAAACGAAGTGCCAGTTGGCACGAACGACATGTATCGAAAAGGTGACAACGACTTCTACGAAGAAGGGGTAGTGACAGTGAGGTACCGAATACAAGTGTCGCGGTTAAGCCGTTCGTGTGACCTAGAGTGAGTGGTTCGTGAGTTCAGGAATCTAATTTTCGTGACTTTAATAACACATGAAACGAAAAGGGTGCCGAAGCCCTACCTGCGACAGCCGGCCCAGACGTGTTGTACGACAACGAAACTTTCGATTAGAGTATAGCGACTCAGACGGCGACCGGACGGACGCTGATGAACGACAAGGGTTTGTCGACACGAGGCGGACGAAAACGTAGGAACTCACGAACCCGGCTCACTGTAAAGTCTCGTGGATAGTCGGCCCTTGATTTCTGACGTATCAGATATCGCGCACCGGAACCGACGAGGGAGCCAGGCGAACGGGCTGGTTATATACTCCACCGGGCTCCACCCATAATTCCAGGCCACCATACTGGCCTTTCCATTTATTGTGCTTAAACTGAGGTTTATTAGAATAATTTCTCAACTCATCATGCGGCCCTTCTTTGTTATAATATGGTCTTTTCTGTCTATAAAAAAATGTCTATTTCTCTGGGTATAAGTGATATCTCTAGCTTTTTTTCCTCAGTTTTCATATGTGGCAATTTATTTTGTGTTGAGGGAAAACAGTGTTCTCTAAGTAATATAATTCTCACTGGGATGAGAAAAATGAAGGAAACAGCCTTGTTTCCTCTAAAACAGCACCTTCTATTCAAAGGGCCCCAAGTACAGTATATATTTCTCTTTTCTATACCTAAAACTTATTCCCAAATACTCATTGCATATTATATCTTCTTGATTGTAAGCTCTAACGAACAGGGCCCTCTAGTTCCTCTTGTATTGATTTGTATTAGCCCTTGTACACACGGTTGGAGAATCCATCGGAATGTGTCCTATCGGATCGTGTTGTCAGATAATCCGACTGTGTGTGGTATGCATCGGACTGATTCTGTCGGAATATCCGTTGGACCCAATTTTCCAACATGTTGGAAATATTTCCAGACCAACTGGTTCAATCGGACATATTCCGATCATGTGTAGAGAATTTTGATCGGACCAAGTGCCACGCATGCTCAGATCAAATTCCTACATCAAAGCTATTGGCTACTAGCCTGAATGTAGTCCCATCGTAACGAAATTACGTCATCACGTTCTGAATGATCGGATTTTTCGACCGTGTGTATGCAACAGTTTCGGACAAGATCCGACGGACAAAATCCGACGGACAAAATCCGACGGACAAAATCCGATGGATTTGGTTGTCGAAATCTCCGACCGTGTGTACAGGGGCTTATAAGTGTACTGTCTGCCCTCATGTTGTAAAGCGCTGCGCAAACTGTTGGTGCTATATAAATCCTGTATAATAATAATAATAATAATAATATCAGTAAAATGAACTCTATGTACTACTGTTGACCTATTTAGTGGATATTAAGGTTTTAATTAACAGCACTTACATCCATATGAAATCAAGTGATTTGATAGAGATGTTATATACTCCTTTGCATTCACTTTCTCCAGCCTTGAAGAAGTAAAACAGACAAAATAATCAATAAAAAGGATATTATGTACATAAATAGATAAAGTCAATTTTCACAATGTCTGTTTCTTTTACATTTAGGAATAAACTGCAGCAAAGGTAGATTAAGTTAGCAGAATGCCAGAAAGCTATGTGGCAGTACAACATGGGTCCTTATAAAGGAAGTAAACTCTCCCACTCTGATGCTTCTTTTCATTCAGTCCTTTATAATAAGTAATAGACTATAGCCACTGTAATCCAGCCCAAATCGCATATTACTTACTGTTTAAAGAAACTTTAAAAAACTTGTTTCCAGGAGTAAGGCAGCGCCATCTTAAGTATTGTCCACAGTGGAGTGTATTTCTGCCCTTACATTGAGCACTTCCTGTACTGTTAGCCAAGCCTCCCTTTCAAGCCAACATTTCTATGGCAACACTGCTTCCCATAGCTGACTTGTTTTATTTCATAGTATTTACTTTTGCCGATTATCTAGTGTTTGCCTGTGTGAGTTTTATCTGCTTCAGCTGATAAGACTGCAGTAATGGTGTCCGGTGGCCAGGTTTACACTGCATGTGATGTCACATGGTCACATGGGTTGTAGGAGGAAGCTCTGAGTGATTATGAAGTCTCCTGGGAATTCAGTGTTGTGCTGTAGGAAGTCCTTTTAATAGATAGACAAATACACAGAGTGTGCCACTGATGTGTTGAATACTGTCCCCCGTTGGATAGTGTCCGTCCTGTACTGCGCTTTCTCAGTACGGAGGACAAGGAGACGCCGAAGGTCTTCGAAGATGAACGATGCCTGCTCACTGAGTCCAGGTTCAAGCCCCACCATCCAAATGGACATAAAGTTAGAATAAAAAATAGCCGAGTGAAGCGAAGCCATGCCCGAAGCGTGGTGAGCAAAGCGAGCCCGCGAGGGGCCCTGTTACTATGTGCTACCATATGTCCACTTGGATGGTGGGGCTTGCACCTGGACTCAGTGTGCAGGCGCCATTCTTCTTTGGAGAATTTCGGAGTCTCCTTCTCCTCCATACTGCGCAAGCGATGTGCCTGCCCAGTACGGGGTGGACACTATCCGATGGCCGGACAGTTTTTGACACAACACCGTAAATCATGGGAGATCTGGGCATGCTCAGTGACGTCATTCTAAAGAACAAAAAGGATTACAACATTTTGTATGCTGATTTACATGGGACAAAGTTGTGGGGGAGAGTTTACAAGCACTTTAAAGTGGACCTTCAGTCATTTGTTCATCTTTCTATCTATTAAATCTTCTGCCCTTATTGTTTTAACTTTGGATAGTAAAAACAAAGTAAATACTTTATACAGCCCACTTTCTGTTTCTTGTCTGGTCATTAGCCTAGGCTTATGACATCATGCACAGCTCTCTCTCTCACTCTCCTGAGAGTTTGCCAGGAAGGGTGGGGGGTGAGTCATAAGAGGGCCAATGAGAGCTGCAGCGCAGGAGGTGTGCCTCTGTGTGTCTGTGTAAATCTAGGAAGTAAATCGGCAGCAGCTTCAGCTGCCCACAGTTAAAATGGCTGCGGCCAGGCTTAGTGGAGGGAGATTTCTGCAGCATATTTGGCAAGTACAAAATCATAGTATATATAAAACATTATGCAAAGTAGTTGGAGGGAAGCTTCAGAATGGCAAAGATGTTTTTATTACAAATTATGTGAGCAGACTGCAGTTCCTCTGCAAGGCCTCATACACACTGGGCGTGTTTACAGCTGCTTTTTTGGGTGTCAGATTTTTTTCCCCCTGCCTCTAAATTCCACTGCATGTTATTCTATGTGTTCTTGCACACAAAGGGGGATATTTACGAAAGGCAAATCCACTTTGCACTGCAAGTGCACTTGTAAGTGCAGTCACTCTAAATCCAAGGGGTAGATCTGAAATAAGGGGAAGCTCTGCTGATTTTATCATCCAATCATGTGCAAGCTAAAATGCTGATTTTATTATTATTATTATTTTCCTTGCATGTCCCCCTCAGATCTACAGCGACTTTATTTTCAAGTGCACTTGCAGTGCAAAGTGGATTTTCCTTTAGTAAATAACCCCCATAGGCTTTTAGCAGAATTTTGTGGCAGGATAGTTTAGTGGCAGAAAAAAACCCCCACTGCCAGTGTGTTCTGGAGCAGCAGCATTTTGGCAGAAAAAATGCTGACAGCTCCAACACTCTTCTAAACTCTGCTAAACGCCAGTGCCAAGTGTTTTTTTTTCTAAGGGGAGGCCACTGGCATCTGTAGCAACCAGTGAATAGCTCGTTGTTAAGGAGCGGGCGGCAAGCTGGCTGTGGTGTCCTTAACAACAGATGAGTCCTCAGCTCTCAGAAGGGTTCCCCGCTGTCCAAAAAAACAATTGCTGGAAAAAAAAATTGGTTCCCAAACCATACCAAGCCCTTAAGGTCTGGTATGCATTTAAACCCCACACCAAAATTAAAAAAAGAGAAAGAAAATGGCATCCCCCTCAAAATCTATACCAGGTTCTTATATGACCATGTAGCCTGGCAGGCTAAGAAAAGGGGGAGACCAGCGAGCGCCCCCTGGTCCATACCAGGCAACATGCCCTCAATATGGGGGTGCTTTGCCCTCCCAAAGCACCTTGTCCCCATGTTGATGAGGACAAGGGCCTTTTCTCCACAACCTTGGCCCGGTGGTTGTGGGGGTTGGAGGTTGACTTATCAGAATCTGGAAGCCCCCTTTAACAAGGGGGCTCACAGATCCCAGTCCCCCTTCATGTGTCAGAAAGTAAATAACTATACACACAGTCCTCTATAAAAGAAAACAAAAAACTAAAAACAATGTCCCCCAGTGTAGATCCATCATCAATCACAATGAACGCTGGTTGCTGACCTGAAAAAAATAAAAATAAACCTGCACCCACCGAAGGCTACCGCCATTTGACAGCTCCCTCGCCCAGGGCATGCTGGGTCAAAGATATCACAGGGGGAGGAGCTACCCATAACATGACCAGATGGTAGCCTTTGTTGAGTGCAGACTCTTTTTTTCCCTTTCAGGTTGGTGGCTGGCGTTCATTGTGATTTATAATAGATACCCCATACTCATTCACATAAGGAGGGGGAAGGATCTGGGGTTCCCTTGTTAAAATTACCGTATTTGCCGGCGTATAAGGCGGCTGGGCATATAAGACGACCCCCTACTTTTCAATTTAAAAAGTTGGTATTGTGCTGTACTCACTGTATAAGATGACCCCCTTGTGCAGGAATTACGTATGTTCAGAAACGAAGTTGGCGCCGGGTAACATGCTGTCTCACAGTATACATATAGTATACCGCCCTGAGCCAATCACGGAAAGCTATGCATTCTATTATTGCATACAGTGTCTGCTCGGATTGGCAGAGGCTGTTACATCATCAGCCCGCGCCTCTGACTCTCACAGCCAATCCGAGCAGGCTGCAGAGGTTGTTACTCCAATCCGAGCAAGCGCTGTATTCATTAATAGAATACATCGCTCGCCGGGATTGGCTCAGCGGTGTATATTGTATGTATACAGTACTACCGCACACTCGGTGAGTATTTGGCTTTATATCCGGCGTATAAGACGACTCCAGCTTTTTGCTAATTTTTTTTTACTGTAAAAGGTCGTCTTATACGCCAGCAAATACGGTAAGTCACCCCCTCGCACCACCACAACCACTGGGCCAGAGTTATGGGGAAGAGGCCCTTGTCCTCATCAACATCATCAAAGCACCTCCCCCACGTTGAGGGCATATGGCCTGGTATGGTTCAGGAAGGGGGAGGGAGCACGTGCCCACCCCCCTTTCCTGGCCTGCAGGGCTGCATGCTCGGATAAAAAAAGATTTTGGGTGGAAGCCCACGCAGTTTTTTTCTTCTTACTTTCACGTGGGGTTACCCTTGAAATCCACAGCAGACAATTTCACAATATTTTATTGCCGGAAATAGTTTTTTTCACATTCAGCTGCCAGTTGGGAACACCAATGACAGAGGATGACTCATTCGCTGTTATGGATGCGTTGGCCAAATTGCCGGCCCACTCCTTTAACAAACAGTTATTCACTGGTTGTTAAGGATGTGGCGGCCCTGCTCATTAATGCTAAATGAATGTAGCTTACACACTGTGCTAAAATATTAGCATTTTATGCCCAGATTTTTTATTTATTTTTTTGCAGTTTTTAGCTTTCTAGTGTGCATGAAGCCTTAGTCAGTGTTTCTAAAACTATGGGTTGGAACCCAAATTAGGTAGCAGAGGCATTTGTGAAGGGTCACCACTTGACTGAGAGACCTAATTTGTCCATGTTCAAAATCAGTTGATTAAAGGTAAGTAAGTGATATAGCACACAAACTATGATAATGTGAAGGGAAATCAGCACCCGTGCAAAGAGGGGAGTGGAGAGATCTACACAGGCAAGGTCTGAGCTTTTTTGTACAGGGATTGAAAGAGGTTAATACCAAGTCAAATTCAGGTCTTTACACTGCCTGCATTAAAGAATCCTGGTGTATTACAAAGCTGAATTAACATATCTTTATCCTATCTTTATCATTCTTCATCCTTTATCTTTAGCTCCAGAAGATTCTACCCTCTTTATGACCAGGGCATTTTTTGCTTTTCAGCACTGCACTATTTTAACTGGCAATTGCGTGGTCATGCAACACTGTACCCGAATAAAGAAGATCAAACATTTAAAAAAATATATATATATATTTTTTTTTTACTTTTTTTTACTATATATATATATATATATATTTTTTTTTTTTTATATATTTTTTTTACTATAAAACATATCCAATAAAAAAAAAATTGTGGACCTGTGCTGGGAAATCTGACACTAACTAACATTGGGTGGGAACTGACTAAGTGACACTGACATCACCAGTGACATGAACAGTGATAAAACTAGACACTGTCACTGTACTAATGAGACTGGCTGGGAAGGGGTTAACATCTACGGGAAATCAAAGTGTTAGCTGTGTGCTAAACCATTTGTAATATGTCCTGATTTTACCATTCAATGAGGTTGTTTTTTCTCCCTGCTTTGGGAGAAAAAAACAGCCACATCACTGCTCTGTGTACAGAGCCAAGTGTTGTTAGTAAACACAGCTAAGCTGATCAGCAGGTTCTGACCATAAATCATTGGTCAGGACCTGATGACCGACTTGTGCTGTACCAAATCACATCACAGATGGGGCAGTGGACACCCTCTACCAAGAAAGCCCAGACCACGTACATGTAAGTGATGCAGACCAGAGCGGCCGCCCTGTATTTGGTATCTAGCACAAAATCCCAGACTGTACTCCCATAGAAATTTCTGACTGGAACAAAAGGTTCCAACACTGTTTGCAGGTACTCTATTCCTCCTCACAAAATGCCAAAGCACCTGGCTCTGAACTTCTGGATCCTGTATCCTGGACTCTCCTCCCACATGACCAGGCTGCAGAATATTTATGGACCATCTCTCCACCTGGTGGGCCATCCTCAAGGTGGGATTGGTAGAGATCCCATAAATTCCAGAAGCCAGGGGGAGGCGACAGAGTCTCAGCCCTCAGAGCCTGCCAGAAACCATAAACAACCCAATTAAACCTGGCTCTACTGGCAAAAGTAGAAACTAAATTTACCTACACTATCTACACAATGTACACTTGAATGGAATCAAATGTGTTTACTGTTTGTATGATTGTTATTTGTTTTTATATGGCTTGTGGACATTTTGTTAATATTTCTCCTCTTAGTCTCGCTACTGTAACGGTCTTCTTGTTTGGATTAAAAGTTTTAATATCCCCTGCCTTACAGGCCTTTACATTGAGGCCGACAGCGGGGATCAAGTTCTTTTAAACTGCAGGAATATTTGACCAGATAAGCTATGGATAGAAGGTTTTTCTTGGATGTGTCAGACTTCATAGCCCACATTTGGACAGTGGACCTATCACAAGTCGAGTCCTTTTTTTTACTGGTAGGACACCTGACTGGAGCCACTTACAAATAGTAGCAGAGGATAGTTTCTTAAAATGCTGCCGACAGCTTTTGCTGCGAGGAGCGGGAATGCGGCCTGGCCGGTCCAAACCCAAATCGGAGGCCTCTTAGGTGGAGCGAGCGTAGTCCTTGCACTTTTCCTATTCCTCAAGAAGCTTTACCTGCCACTTTGCATTATCCCTGCCAGACGGGGGAACCTGTTCCTACACTAGCCACTGGCATAAAGGCGCCAGACCTGGGAGTCAAGTCTTAAATAGACACTGTCCTGAATCAAGATGGCTGCCAAGGTCTCTTGAGGCGCAGCATCCAATCGGACAGCTGTCTCCCCTGGTGACCGTAGAAAACCATAGAAGAACCAAGTTCCTCAAGACTTCCTTCACTCTTCTGTATTGCCACTTTGGTTGCGTGCCACCTACAGTGGGGAGTACAGACTGCACCTGACTACAAGCTTCAGCTGCCTGCCTCTATAAAAAGGTATCTTACAAGGGTCAGTCTTGCTATTCTACAGGCTGGTATGGATTACATGGACATCTGCTGTTACATTTTATGGACATGGAACAGTGGGGCTATCATTGTGAAGGACTACCTGTTTCTTCAGTGTATGTATCCCAGCTGTGAGTTTCCTCAACTCCATTTGCATGTTGTGGATGATTGCAGTGAAGTTCTTCATGTCTATGTCAGTTATGTGTAGAAAAAAGGATCAGAGCTACTCCTGATTAGCCTAGGTGAATAAACGATAAGGCTAGGTTCACACATATGCAAATTTGGATGAATTTTGAACCACATCCAATTCGCATGACATGTGAAAGAACATTACTTTCTATTGTGCCTGTTCGCATATGTCCAGTGCAGCCAGGGTGCGGATTCAGTGTGAATTGAAAACGAGTCCGTCATTTTTCTGAGCAATGTGGTCTGTCTCGGGTGCAAATTCAGGGCCATTGACTTCTATGGGAATGCTTCTGAATTGCACATGTCATTTAGTTGTGAACAGGATAAAATCCTGACCTGATCCCAATGTAAACCTGACCTGATTCTGGTGCAATCCTGACTAAAAACTGACCTGAAACGCTGCACAACTACTTTGTCAATTAGCTGTGAAAACGGTTCTTCAATTCACACCACACATGTGTGAACCCAGCCTAAGGAGTGGCCTCAGCCTACATGTCTCCACCACACCACACACCCTGATGCATTTTGCCATGGCCACCGGGGCTTAGTCATGGCGCCTCATGCTATAGGACACCGGGATATGCTTTCACCGTTGCTTTGAGCGATGCCAAGAGCTACAGCATATAACAGGTCACTATGTCTGTTATGTGGTTCCAAAAAAAAGAGAGACACCAAGTACTAGTTTACACTTGCTTGAAAACATTGCTTTGGACACGCTTTGTTAAAGCTCTCTGAACGCCAGTCAAAGTCCCTGTCACTAAATAAAATGGTTAGCTTAAAGTCCTGTTTACACTGTTTAAACTTTGCTTATGCTTGGTGCTTCGATGAGGCTTTGGTGGAGCTTCGATGAGCCTTTGGTGGGGCTTCGGTGAGGCTTAACGGGACTTCGATGAGGTTTCGGTGTGGCTTCAGTGGGCCTACAAGCGAGCTTTGCCATAGACTTATATGGAGGCTTTGAAGATGTTTTGAAGCACCACTAAAGCTACATGGGGTATCATTTTTGAAGTGAAGCCAAAGCAAAGCAAAGTAAAAGCCAGGTGTAAACAGGACTGTAAGCGAACTATTTTATTTAGTGACAGGAGCTTTGACTAGTGTTCAGAGAACTTTAACAAAGCCTGTTCGAAGCCTTGTTTTGAAGCAAGTGTAAACTAGCCGTTAGTGTGTGTTGAAGCTGAAGCAAGTGTAAATGAGCCCCAATGGTTTCAATGGGTTAGTAGGGGACTCAGAGTTGGCACAAGACACCAACCATTGTAACTTTATTTGGAGGGTTCTCTTACCATACAACAAAAATACAGTTACTGCAGGTAGGATAATTGGATGGGGGGGGGGGGTGTATTTAATCTTGGTGCAATTCATTAGAGTGCAATGGTCTTCCATGACACTGATTCTGGCTTGATTACCTAGCTAAGCTTGTAAATTCCAAAACCAATCTATTAAATGTTAGAAAAGTCAGAAAAGCCTGAGAAATTCAAGATTATTGTCATTTATGTATACCAAAACTATTCTTATAATACAGTTCTATTACAAAAAAAAACCCAAAAAGGAGTGAATCATAATACAGTATCCATGTTCTCCTGTACTACTTACTCTTCTCTTAGAGTGTTCAGGGCTTTAATATCTTCAGAACTATGAAGTGTTGTTGGTGGAGAGTCATCACTATTTTTTCCTTCAAATTCTCTTTCTTTAACTTCATTTTTATCTTCAGCTTCCTTTGTTAAAATCTCAATTTTTTCATTAGTTTCCTCTGGTGTATGGGTCTTGATGGTATCCATAATCATAAATTGAAATAGTTTCTGGCTTTTTACACAACAAAATAGCTAGTGGCAAAAATATATACGGATTATGTTTATAACAAATTAAAATTTACATTACAGCAGCAGACAAAGTATAATGTGTCCCTCTTCAGACACAGCAGCTGTCACGAGAACTTCAAGGAAATAATCACATCAACAGGATACTGAATTGATATCGTTTCTGGTTTTCCACTCAACAAAATAGCCAGGGGCAAAAAAGAGAGACAACACACAATAATGATTATGTTTAGGACAACAAATTAAAAAGGTACTTCATGGCAAAATGAGTCCCTCTCCAGAAACAGCAGTTTAGAGAATGTCAAGCAAATAATCACATGAACAAAACTCCCCCTGTAAAATAACGGATCCATCCAGAGAATCTCTTGTGTCACTTAGCCAGTCATTAGATACAGTAGAGGAATAAGAGACAAATCTAAGCAAACAGCTCAGACACAGGGAAAAATTGTTCTACATACTTAGTACACATGGTTTGCAATAAGATTATTCAGGTTTTAAGAACATTTGTTAACTAATTCTAATCACATACACTATATTGTCAAAGGTATTGGGACACCTGCTTTTACACGCACATGAACTTTAATGGCATTCCAGTCTTAGTCCGTAGGGTTCAATATAGGTGGCACTTATGGGCACTGATAGGTGACACTTATGGGCACTGATAGGTGGCACTGATATGTACCACTGATGGGCACTGACAGGTGCCACTTATGGGCACTGATAGGTGGCACTGATTGGCAGCTGATGGGCACTTATTGGCAGCTGTGGTGGCACCTCTGATGGGGGCTCAATGCGCTGATTATCAGCTCAGACCCCCCCTGTGAGAGGGAGAGCCGCAGATCGGCTCTCCCTGTCAGCATGAACTGAGGAAAGCTGTTTAGCGGCACTTCCTGGTTATACACTGTGATCAGCCTACATCAGAGGCTCTTCACCTAGATAGGAGTTGCGGCACGTCAGACCACAGCACAGATCACTGCGCTGCACTCCCCCGCAGGCATGCAATCGTGGCTTATTCAGTCAGGATGACAGAACCACCGCCTGGCCGCCATTCTGCTATAGGCTGGGCGGGAAGTGGTTAATAAATGTTATACTTTTAAGCATTTGTGTGATTTCGCTTTGCAACTATCGAACATAACTCCAAAAAATGTGACAAAACACTCACTGTATATATGGATACTGTATCAATGGATAAGCAGCATTGTCACCCTAAGCAGTTCTCCTAAATCAAACCACGAACAACTCCCCTCTCCTCATTTTCATACTATAGGGGGAAGGGGTTCTGTTGTCCTTAGAGATAACCAATTACAGTATAACTGATAAGACTGCAGATTTTTTCTTCTTGTTCTGCGATTATATGGCATCAGGGCCGACTCCTAGCCTGACCTGCACCCTCAGTGGAATACACTGAATGGGGGACATAGATGCTGGAATGGAGACCCTAAAGTTAGCTTAGGTTCACGGGCAAGGAGCATCAATTCACAAGTTTTCAACTGACAAGATTTATGGCAGGAACCATGTCTTTTTTGCACTTATTGAACGGATAACAGACCAAAATGGACTAAATGAGAAATATTTTTTATTAGGATTTACATACAATAAAAAAAAAAGTTTGTTTTGGTGAGTTGGCTAGATATGATTTTAACCCCTTTGATATGCTATTGTTCTGATGAGAAAAACAAATCAATAAAATTCCTGTTTAATCCCAATAACCTTGCCTGCTGCCTGACATTGACACACAGTTTGATCTCATCTCACGGATAGTGAACTTGAGTGAAACCTGTGATGAGAGGAACATGAAGCTTGTTCTTGCAGGTATCTACAGTAATCCTAAAACTGCTAGTTATGGGTTGCATACTGATCCTCTTGCATTATTACTTTGATTACTGAATCAGATAAGGATTTATAAATTCTCTCTGACAAGTTTGGGACTTGGGAAGCTTTAAAGTCAAAGGATCAGCATTAAAACCAGTGAACTAGAAGCAGCAAAACAATGGAAGCTCCTATATTTCTTTTATGATGGGATTATTGTAACCTGGCGTAGTCTGACCACCCGTAGTCATCTTTGTTGACTATGAAATGTCTAAATACAAATGGCTGTCTTGAGTGACTGTTCATGTTTGGAATATGGTGGAGAATTCCAGAACTGCTTTATCTAACCTACACAATTTTCATCTAATAAACCATGCCCCAGGCTTTGGCTTTTGCAGCTACTGTAGCTCACAGTGCTAGTTTGTTGCCTAACCTGGCTAATAAGGGCAATTTCAGTTAGTCTCCATCTACAGACACCTTGATGCTTTTGTTTCTATTGCTTGTAGAATGGAAATAATTAAGGTACCCATAAATATAAGAGGGTAGTTGAAAGATTCATCCAGCATGCATCATTCTGTAGAGCAATCACACCATAAATGTGCACAATTGCACCAGGAAAGCATGTACTTTTATGCCTTGTGCAAACAATCCAAGCACAAGGTTTATTCCAGTGGAACAATATTGTCAGTCAGCTGCGGTCATCCATTCTAATTGATTTTTGCCCCAGGATTGGTTAAATCTGAATTTTTGCACAGAAGAGGAATAGCCAATAGGCATATGATTGTTTTTAGCTGGATGGGGTGACAATCATTTTATGCCTTGGGTACCTTCAGTGCAACCTCCACTGATGATTGTCAAATGCAGTATACACCAAGAGGTATATGATAACAGCAACTTTAAATAACCAGTAATAAATTATACATACAGATTCAACATAAAGACAAACACTACTATATTAAAATGACAAAAGGATTGTAAAAGTTTAGTTCATAATTACAAAAAAACATTGGCATGGATTGAGATAAATGAACTGTGCTTATTTTACATTGGAAGTAAATATATTTCCTGCAATAGGAAAAATATTATATTTCCAGCATCCAGCATTCAGATTTATTCAGTAAGGCAAAGTCCAGTAAATTGAAATATGATTGATTACTACAGGTTACTGCACTTTACACATTGTAGTTGATTTACTAGGAGTAGTGCATGTTTAATTTGTAAAGTGAATTGTCACTTACTTTAATGAATGAGTTGAAACTAAGAGAAAACTCCCTTTGCAAAAAATACCCATTCGTATGCAAGAACAAAAAATGTTTTTCCTTGCACATGATTGCATGATTGAAGTCAGCACACCTTCCCCTTCATTAAGTAAGTGAAAATAAATTTTTCAAAGTGATAATGCACTACTACTTTAATAAATCAATCCCATTGTTTTTTCTCTTACAAGATAAAGATGTCTAATGTTACTAACCTCAATGTAGTTTATATAAATGCACTCACATTAAATCTTTTGCTACTTACCCAACCAATTTATTTTTTTAAAACAGTATTCTTTAGTGTTAAATGAATGTACAGAGCACAGCTGTCAGACTCAGTAAAAAACACTAGACTTTTACCATGCCAGAAGGTTCAGAAATTACTTGCTCTACTGATGGAAAAGGCTTCTTGGGCTTCAGGCAGAAGTCACAACTCACAAGATCTTCGCCGACTTCTCTTTGGGGATATTCTTCAACACTTAAAGTAATCTAAAGAGAAAATATAGGTGTAGTTTAAATACAACAGCAAAAGACAACATATAGAATAATTCAATATGTTTTCTATATTCGGATATATGTTTTCAATAATCGAACTATAGTTTACATACGGTACGTAAGACATTAGAAAAGCAATAACACATTTTACAATAGCGATTCATATACCTCTGTGAGGGCAGTACAATCTCCAGGAGGTTCAAAATCACATTAAGGTGTTCCCAGCATCAGTTCTCACACCACATACAGTGATTTCAAAATAATCTGTTAATTACTATTCTTCAATTTCAAAATGTCTTAAGTCTTTGGAAAAGTCTACAGGATTGGTTGGCATGCTAACCAAATTCTTGTAGGTAAATATAATATTATTGTCTAATTAAATGTGCTTATTATGCAGTAGCTGTTAGCCAATTCTAGAACCTCCAGGCTGAAGATCTTTCTAGCAATACACACCAAACTGAGCATATGCAGAGTGCCCCCAACTCTGTTCTATCAGCAGATGGATTGGGGACTGTGGAAGGAGGAGATGATCAGAGAAGACAGAATCAAATAGCCTTTTTATACAATGCGGAGGATTAACGCCTTAGGTTCCACAGTGAGTATAGCAAGCATGTTTTACTGCATATACAGACTGATTTTACTGTTGTGGATTTAGTAACATTTTAATAGTTTAGCGCTTTACCTCTGGTGATCCTGGAACCTCACCATCTTCTGAATCTACAGACTTACTCTCTGGAGGGGTTTCAATAGTTACGGAATCTACAAAAAAGAAAGGATGACAACAATAGGTGGGCTAGCTAAGTTTTTTTCTGGTACATTTTATGATTGTCGATCTTTATTGTAAAAGCAACAAGATAATACTTTAGTAATATATTTAAATATATGAATGTTTGTATCTACTTGATGACTATGTTAGAATAGAGTAAAGAAAAGTAAAGAATTAAGCCCGATTAGTTACTATAAGCAACGCATCCAGTTTGATTGGGTTTTCTTTTCTTTAACACATATTAAAACAATAGAGAAACAAAAACAAAATATAACATTCACCACAGGAAAGAGAACAGTAATAATAATAAGAAGAAAAGTACTAATAAATAAATAGTGATATATCTAGTTTTCTGTTAAGATGTGTCAGATAAAGAATGTTCAAATATTTAGTCCAGAATGCTTTTCATCACCTTCATGTTGTGCTCTAGATACACCTTTTCACTTCCACTGGCTTGAGTGTTTTGACCCAATTCTTAATTATTTGCATCGTTTACACTATGTGTTAAAGACCAGTGTGTACTCAATGCAATAAAAAACCTAAGTACTGTTACTTTTGAAGAAGCCCTAGAATGGGGTATTAATACTTGTATCAGAATGTTAGAAATCTGAACTGTTCATTATATTTATTTCCTTATTTCTCTACTTGTACTTTGTGCAATATATTAAAGGATTGATATCTTCTCTGTGATGGTATTTCTTTAATAATAGGGTTTCTAATAGGACATTTATGGGAAAATTCCTGGACAAATAGCTTGTTACAATTTCAAATGTGTGCTTAGCAACCTCTGTACTTAAAATGTTATGTATGCTGACTTGCTGTGCTCAATATGTCTCCTCCAAAACCCCCAAACCTATAGGTTTATTGGCCTAATCAGAAACAATATTCTTAATTCAGGTGGCCTGACTTTTTTGGTATTGCCCCGATGATTGATTCTGCAACAAATCTAGTATTATCTAGAATTTAATTACATTCTGTAGGTGTCACAAATCAATTTGAACAGATGCGACCATCTACAACCCTGTAGGTTGAGAAAACAGCAAGCCACACAATCAGTATAGAAATAGCTAGGGAGATGCACACTAATAGAAATTGTTTACTAAGTGCACAATACAAAAAATGAATTTCCTCAGCACCAGTCCTGCTAGGCATCTAACTTATAATAAATACAGTGGTCTCCCTCTTATATCTTTGTAAATATATATGGAAGCTGCATGCCATTTTGTTTTTATTTTTTTGGTATACATGAGAAACAGGTTTAATAGATCAACATTTCTATTTAGCAGGTCTTTGGTCTATGGTACTTTGTTTTAGTTGCGCCTTACTGCCCATGAGAAGCCTTTAGCTGTACTGTGCATGTCTTGACCCTTTATGTATTATTGTAGTATTGGGAAAACTGGGTAAACTTAAAACTGGCCATAGATGGATAGAATTTTGAACGAAAATTGGTACGAAAAATATCAGAGCATTTAAATGTTGTTCAAAAGATTTCATTTGAGTGAATAAATGGACTTTACCAAATTAAAACTATACACTGTTAGAAATTAATTCATTTGAGAAAACATTTCCATCTTGCTCCTCTGAATATTCTCATCACTGCGGTTAAAAATGAATATCGATTTGACTCTACTAATGATTAGAAAACTGAACAAATTGTTTTTAGAACATTCTTTTCATGGGGATTTTCGTTTGAAATTCTAACCATCTATGGCCAACTTGAGTAGACCTCTGTTCAATTTTTGCTGTATACTGTATGCCCCAACAGTAGTACTACCATAGATGAGAGAAACACTGCACAGACAAGAGTCTTCTGGACATGATGTGTTTGCAAATGTTTTCATGTTTTTTTTATTACGAATAAGCAAAATATTGCCTGAAGAGACATTGATTATGTAACAGACAATCAAATGGACAGTGACAGGATATATGGTATACATTGCAGTGTATACAGTGTGACAAAGTAACTTTATTATATATATATATATATATATATATATTTTTTTATAGTCTTTATTTGTGCATAAAATGGCGGGCAAATATAGCAAGGCATTACATTTTCCATCATAGATAGAAAACGTACACAGTACATATAAACATGTACAAAGTACAATTGGTCCTATAAGTGATCTATTGGTTTTTTCACCACAGGAGGCGTTAAAAATACATGGCTGAAAGATGTACATAGACTACAATATACAAAGATGTGATGGTGCTACTGTGTTTCTCCATTTCTACTATCTTCTCCATAAGTAAGTTATGTAAAACCTTTTTCCCTGTCTTTTAAAACAAACTGAATTGCCCATATACTATGCTATTTCTCATATTGATCCCTCAGTTGATACACCCACTGCCCTGTCTTCATTATTTAATTTATTTTAGTAAACCAATCCTTTAAGGTGGGTGCTTAATTTGTTATTCAGGAGATGGAGTGTAGTAGGAATTGCATACCATTTAATGGAGGTAAGGGTTGAATGGAACAGAACCACAAGTGGCTCAACTGGGATCCACATTTTAAGGTACCATAGAAGGTTGCATAACAGAACGAAAACAACAGCAAACCAAAAGGTTTTTTTAAAGTTAAAATATACCATCCTCTCCACAGTTCTGCCTTCAGGTCACTGCACCCTGTACCACCTTATTTAAAATCTTTAGCAAGCCTGTGTTTTGGAAGTGATGGAGGAGATGTTGGCTAATCTAGTAATTTTGGTGTTCTGACCTTCTGTCAGAATGAACCCTAAGTCCCCCTTGCACTGTCTGAGGAAGTATGGGTCAGTCTGCGGGTTCCATGCTTAGAAGCAGTTTATTTGCCCATAAGAGAGGCTTAACATCTGAATTTTTCAATAAACACATTTTTCAAAATCTGTGAGCATTTCTACTGTCCTTCAGCTAGGTCCCAAACTGTGAATGAAATGCTGCAACTGCGTATAACTCCAGTTACCTACTGGGCATGAGCCCTGTTCTTTTTGGATAGGGTAGGAGGTTCAGTACATCATTCACTTTCAGCTTGCCACAGGGCACTTTCAATTTACACCTCCTCACCCAAAGAATTATTTTGTACCAAGCTAAACCAAGGAAACACCCCTAAGCCCTCATGCACATGGATATATGAAAGTACTCCTATGTGTAGCACACTCTAGTGTGCTTGGGGTTGTTAGTGTAGATTTTGTAGTTGTTAGTGTAGGAAAATTTGGCATGGCTGAGAGCCAGGCCTGGGTTGAATCTGCATCAGGGCTGAGTGACTCAGGGAGGCTACATGACTCAGCAAGCAGGATCCCTGGTAACGTCCCCTAGTCTCTAGAACATTGGAGAAGCTTACAGAAGCAGAGGGTGGAGTCAAGGAGGAGCTGTCTCGAGTAATGATGAGGGCCCCAGCCAATCCCCAGCAAATGGGCTGGCAGAGGGCAGGTACTTCATAAATACTCATGCATCAGGCCAGCAGGGGCAGTCGTGTGGAAGATGGAGTAGGAATGCTGAGGAGGCTGTTGATGGCCCTTGAAGATGCCCCCTAGTCTGGGGGGTGACCTCAGCCTGGGGCTCGGGTGCAGGATGGACCCTCTACAATACATGGAGGAAATCCTTCCTGTAGGCATGGGAGCAAGAAGAGGACAGTCAACACTTCAAGGAGTTCTCCAGAAGAGTCAGCCAGGTGGGCTGGTGAGTGAATTTAATTCTGGAAGGACTGTGAAGGAGTAGTCTGGAGGGCTAGCGAAATGGGCAACTGCAGCCAGGCAGGCCGGCAGTGCCTAAAGAGGTGGTGCGTGCTCGGATCAGTAGCCACAGGGATGTAAGCTGGACAAAGATTTTTGCTATTATATATTACAATGGTCAACATGCAAAGGCATTTAGAGGCAGAAAAAAAGCCATATATCCCCAGTAGCAGTGTCAAAAACGTCCATGAGGTCTAAAGAGTAAATAAAAGCAAAACTTTTTTTTCATTTTGTAGAGAGTAAGGGAGGGTTATAATCCCTGTCAGTTTTTTTGGTTTTTTTTTCCATCGGTGTCCCATTGGTGAGATTTTCCTTCACGTCGCGTCCCATAGCTAAAACAGGAAGTTAGATGTAATCCCTCTAAAGTGAGGAAATATCGATATGTCACCAGGGTCACCAGAATTGGTGTCCCCATTGGAAGATTTCCTTTCTATTACTGTTCTGATGTCAAGCCAAAATGTGGGATTTACTTTTATTTTCACTTTCGATGATAGCCGTAAACAAGACAAATAGAGAGTGTGAAGCTCCCTAACTGGAGCACAGAGCAATAAAAACTGACAAGTGTTCTAATCCCTCTCCACTCTATCCAAAACAAAACAAAATTTGGCCTTTAGTTACACTTTGATTAAAGGATACATAATAGAAACAGTGGTAGCGTTCTAACCTTTCCCTTAACAGACCATAAAATAAAAAATTGAGTTTAGTCAGGATGCACTTTCTAACATATTGCTAGAACTGAACTAGTTCATAGGCATAATTTTAAAATTTGACATATAAAAGGAGTATTACTGTGAAATTGAATTGGAGTTCTATTGTATGGCCTTTGTAGTGTTGGCGTTCTTGAAGCCATGGGTCCAGGGACAAATATTTCTACTGCAGACTTCGCATTAAAAGAAAAGAAACTTTTGTTGAAGGGCTCAAGAACACAGCTTGTGTTTCTTTACTGTTAGCAGCACAATATTCAATGTTTTAATAGCTTGAGGTGCTTTAACAGCACGCTGTGCTTTGAGAAAAATACCTAGTGTGGCTGTGAAAGAATAATGAATGAAAAAGAAAACCTTATGAAAACAGAAGAATACAAGCTGTAATTAACATTTAAGCATGTACGCTGAAGAAAACGTGAGAACCAACATAATTTGATAAAAGATTTGTATGCACAAAAGAGTGAATCAAATTGTTCTATTTGCCGGATAAGTCCTGTATGAAGTGCGCTAAATCAGACGCAAATCACATTTCTTATACTGTTACAATAGTGTTGTCTGACTAGTGTTGCATTATGAATATTCTTATTCATATTTAATAAAAAAACTAAACTTTGATGTGTATTATCATTTTGCTCTGCACATTCCATCCCTTTTAGCAAAGGTGACACTTAATCATAACCTGTCTCTCTTCCTCTGCTTCTAAGGTACACTGAGCCTGCCAGGTCTTCCTAGTGTAGCGCTGGTTCCTGAAGAGCACGCGCTATGTTTTTGAAATTTAATGTTACACCTGAACTACAGTTTGGTTTGGGTATAATTATTCCAAATTTTGACCTCAGCATCAGTCTGACTGGACTATAGGGTTTTCAGTCTGGCCATAGGGGGCACTGTCTCTTCTGGCAGGCATGGAAACACAGTCCGGTTGGGTGCTTTAAGGTTACTTTCTCTCGGAGCCCACCCAGTGGGAGTGTCACTCTTGCTGTGCTTTCTGGGAGAGGGTACTTAAGATGCGGATGTCACGTGGTTTGGGGTTCCGGTCCAGAAGTATGTTCTGACTCCATGGTCCTAGTCCTCCTGAACAGCCCCCAGGAAGGCTATGGCCTGGGGTGCGGATCCACCCGACTTTATGTCTCGGGGCTGGCTAGCCCGAGGCAAGGAAACTAAGGAAATGGATTGGTCCAGTGCTGTCTCCGGTTGTGGAGCAGCACATCAACTTCGTAGCTATCCAGGGGAGGACTCTTCAGAAGAAGGTCATGCAAGGGTTGGCTTCTTAGCAAGAGCCTGGTAAGGCTGAAGGACCTGTGTGAATCCAATTTTGTGAAGTATCGTCAAACTGCCTGAAAGATACTGGTACCACACGAGTGTTCTACAAGTCCTAGTTTCCTACGTGTTCTACAACAGAGTCTGTGGCAGAAACTTATTCCCACATGTTCTACAACAAAATCTGTGGCAGAGACTTATTCCTATGTGTTCTACAACAAAGTCTGTGGCAGATACTTATTCCTATGTGCTCTACATCAAAGTCTGTGGCAGAGACTTATTCCTGATTTGAGCACCCTGCTGGCTGCTAGGCCTTGTGAGAGAGGGACTATCCAACTTGAGTGAACATCCAGCTGTGAATGGCTATTCTCTGGATTTAGTTGAAGTAAGAAAGTTCTTTATTATTGACTTCGACACTAACGCCGCGTACACACGACCGAATTGTCCGGGGGACTTAGTCCGGCAAACAATCCGCCGGACTTTCTAACGAACGGACTTGGCCACACACGGACACTCCGAAAGTCCGGCGATTTCTAACACGATGACGTACAGCACATACGACGGGACTAGAAAAAGGATGTTCAATAGCCAGTAGCCAATAGCTTCCTTCTCGTACTTGCTTCTGAGCATGCGTCATTCTTAGTCCGCTGGACTAGCACACTGACGAATGGATTGTCCGCTGAAAGCCAAGTCCGGCGGACAAATTTTGAGTCAAAACTACTTTCTAAGTCCGCCAGACTTTGCGATGAAAAAGTCCGCTGGAGCCCACACACGATCGAATTGTCCGGCGTAATGCGGTCCGGCGGACTTAGGTCATGTGTATGCGGCATAAGAGTACCTGGACTTTTCTCCTAACCCTCTGATCCTATACTAAGAGACTTTTTGTTAACTACGTTTTTATAAATAAAATTTCCTTTAAGCGGATCTTTCGTCAGTCTCTAAAGTTTCTGGGCCATATACCACGGGAAACCCCTAGACAAAAATTGAGGTGAAGAAGGTAACGGTAAGCCCAATTAAACCAGCAGCTCCTTCGGGGGTTAGTACTACACTAGATATAGTGATGATTTATTTTTTGTTCTTTGCCACATCCAACCACTCACTACATGTTGTGCGTCAGTTGTGCCAATGCTGGCATCACCACAACTAAAACATCTTCTCCTTCCAGGAAGTGATTATTAAACCAGGAGAAATGGTGATGCCACATGTTTAAATTAATGTAAATATTTGAATGATCTTGCATAGAACTCTGCAGTTCAAGAATCCAGGAGGTTGTGGTTCACTAATTGATTGACTCTCAAAAGACTAGACAAATCTGCATACATATATTCAAATAGATAATTAAATGTACAACTCACCAGTTTGCAAATCAAATTGCTCATCACTAATTACTGGTGTTGATATACCCAATCCACTGCTATAGATCTTATATATCATGTCTGGTTCCTCTACAGAGGTGTCCAAGTGATCAACATTAAAAGGGGTGTCCCATTTCCATCACCACATACCCCTGCACAGCTTGCCCAATACATTTGTATCCTTTGATACCATGTATTTTCATGTTCATAAGTACCCACTTACTAACCTACAATATATACTCTATGTTGAGTATATACCACACACCGGCCACTTTATTAAGTTCACCTGTTCAATTGCTTGGTATCACAAATTACTAATAAGCCAATCACATGGCAGCAACTCAATGCATTTAGGCATCTAGATGTGGGGAAGACGACTTTCTGGAGTTCAAACCAAGCATCAGAATGAGGAAGAAAGGGGATTTAAGTGACTTTGAACATGACATGGTTGTGGGTGCCAGGTGGACTGGTCTGAGTATTTCAAAAAGTGCATATCTACTGGGATTTTCAGACACAACCATCTCTTGGTGGTTTACAGAGAATGGTCCAAAAAAGAGAAAATATCCAGTGAGCGACAGTTATGTGGGCAAAAATGCCTTGTTGTTGTCAGAGGAGAATGGGCAGATTTGAGATGATAGAAAGGCAACAGTAACTCAAATAACCACTCGTTATAACCAAGGTATGCAGAATACCATCTCTAAATGCACAACACATCGAACCTTGAAGCAGATGGGCTATAACACTAGAAGACCACACCAGATGCCACTCCTGTCAGCTCAGAACAGGAAACTGAAGCTACAATTCGCACAGGCTCACCAAAATTGGACAATAGAAGATTGAAAAAAATGTTGCCTGGTCTGACGAGTCTCGATTTCAGCTGCGAAATTCAGAACGTAGGCTCAGAATTTGGTATAAACATGAAAGCATGGATCCATCCTGCCTTGTGTAAACGGTTCGGGCTGGTGGTGGTGTAATGGTGTGGGGGGTATTTTATTGGCACACTTTGGGCCCCTTAGTACCAATTGAGCATTGTTTAAAAAAAACGGCCTGAGTATTGCACACAATGTACCCATCTTCTGATGGCTACTTCCAGCAGGATAATGCACCATGTTACAAAGCTCATATAATCTCAAATTGGTTTCTTGAACATGACAATGAGATCACTGTACTCCAATGGCCTCCACAGTCACTGGATCTCAATCCAATAGAGCACTTTTGGGATGTGGTGGAACGGAAGATTTGTATCATGGCTGTGCAGCCGACAACCAACCCGGTACTATCAAGGTGTACCTAATAAAGTGGCTGGTGAGTATATATATATATATATATATATATATATATATATATATATATATATATATATATACACACACACACACACACACATATATATATACAGTTGTGCTCATAAGTTTACACACCTTGGCAGAATTTATGATTTCTTGGCCATTTTTCAATTTTTCAGAGAATATGAATGATAACAAAAACCTTTCTTTCACTCATGGTTAGTGTTTGGCTGAAGCCATTTATTATCAATCAACTGTGTTTACTCTTTTTAAATCATAATCACAACAGAAACTACCCAAATGACCCCGATCAAAAGTTCACAGCCTGATAATATGCACACAAGTTGATACAAAGGGGTTTGTATGGCTAGTAAAGGTAACCATCCTCACCTGTGATCTGTTCGCTTGTAATTAGTGCGTGTATAAAAGGTCAATGAGTTTCTGGACTCCTAAAAGACCCTTGCATCTATCATCCAGTTCTGCACTGACCTTTCTGGATTCTGAGTCATGGGGAAAGCAAAATAATTGTCAAAGGATCTGCGGGAAAAGGTAGTTGAACTGTATAAAACAGGAAAGGGATTCAGCAGTCTTCAAACTCTAATCAATAAGTGGAAAATGACGGATTATGTTGAAACCAAACCATGGTTAGGTAGGCCAACTAAAATTTCAGCCACAACTGCCAGGAAAATTGTTTGGGATGCAAAGAAAAACCCACAAATAACTTGAGGAGAAATACAGGACTCTCTGAAAACATGTGGTGTGGCTGTTTCAAGATGCACAGTAAGGAGGCACTTGAAGAAAGATGGGCTGCATGGCTGAATCGCCAGAGGAAAGCCATTACTACGCAAATGCCACAATGTATCCCACTTACAATACACCAAACAGCACAGAGATCAGCCTCAAACCTTCTGCCACAAAGTCATTGTCATGGTTATGCAATAGAGTTGGTCTGCTTACCTGTTTCCATGTGTTCATCTCTAGAGACCAGCCGACCCTCACCTGACTGCTTTTGTAATCCATCCTCTGGCATGACTCCACCCTAGCTCCTATCAGAGAACTCTATATTAACCTGTGCACTGCAGGCCAACCCAGCTGATCAACCATTGTGTATTCCTTTGTGTGGTTAGCTTCCTGTTACCTGCCGTGTGCTCTTCTGTTGTTCCGTTACCGACTTTGGCGTGTCTTTGACTATCCCTGTTTGCCTGTGATCCTGACCTTTTGGCTTGTCCCTGACTATTCCTGTCAGCTTGTGGTCCCGACCTTGGCTTTGTCCCTCACCATCCCTATCCTCCAGTTGCCTACTGTGGGTGTGAGCTGGGGGACCCTGGGGGTCGCGACCTGGAGCCAGTTGCAGCCAAGTCCATCCTCACCACTCGAGGCTCTGGTGAACACCTGCTGGCTCTTAGACTCCGCGCCCCAGGGAATCTTACGCTCTAACCCCGGTGGGACCTGTCTCCCATCCGCAGCAGTCAGCCGTAGGGTCCACAACCTTGTGGTGCACTCCTGATCCCTACGGTGTGCATCTGTCACCTCGCCTAAAGGTGACCTGACAGTTTGATCAGCCATGGACCCGGCTGACGTGCCGCTTCCTGCAAATGATCCATTGCAGAGCTTAGTTCGCAGACTTGAGACCCAAGAATCGCATCAGACCCAGGTGATGCGATTCCTTCAGGATTTGGCATCCCGTGTTGAACAGGTTCAGGCCTCATTAGGACCCCCGGTTCAACAACCTCAACCGCTATCTGCCGCTGCACCTATCGCATCAGTCGCAGCCACACATTCATTACAACTACCAGCTCCGGCCGTTTCTCTGGGGACTCCAAGGCTTGCAGGGGGTTCCTTAGCCAGTGCACAATTCATTTTAAACTTCAGCCCCAAAACTTCCTGTCCGATTGGGCAAAAGTTGCATATATCATATCCCTTCTGTCCGGCGAGGCGTTAGCTTGGGCTGCCCCTCTGTGGGAACTGAATGATCCAGTGGTTTTTAGCCTGTCTGATTTCTTGAAACATTTTCGGAATATCTTCGAGGAACCTGGTCATGTCTCCTCCGCGGCTAGCGCTCTTTTACGTCTCCGTCAAGAGTCCGCGTCTGTGGGACAGTATGCTCTTCAGTTCGGTATCCTCACAGCTGAATTGAGCTGGAATAATGAGGCCCTAGTTGCAACCTATTTACATGGCCTCTCTGATAAAGTGAAGGATGAATTAGCAGGAAGATCCCTTCCTGCTGATCTGGACAGTGTCATCACCTTATTTAACCAGATCGATATTCACTTTCAGGAGAGGGCTCTGGAAAAAAGACGCCAGCACTCCCCGTTCTTTAGGCAGCCTGAGCCCCCAGTCCCTTCTCTTCGATCCGAGGAGCACCCCCTGCCTACCGAGGAACCTATGCAGTTGGGCTGGACTAAGTTTTCTCCCGAAGAACGTGCTAGGCGCAGAACTCCGGGCCTATGTCTCTATTGTGGGGCCAAAGGTCATTTCCGTGACACTTGTTCTCTTCGTCCGGAAAAACGCTCAGGGCTAATACATCTGGAAGGTGGAGTATTAGACCCTGAAATATCACCTTCACCTTCTCGTCTTCTCCTTTCTGTGTTGCTTCATGTCGGTGCTTCCTCTCGTTCGGTCTCAGCACATCTGGAATCCGGAGCCGCTGCCAATTTCATGGATTGGGAAACTGCATCCTCCATGAGACTTACCCTTTTGCCCCTTACAACACCATTGGTGGTCTTGGCGATTGATGGCATGGTTCTCCCAGGGGGCCCTATCCGCTTTCAGACTTTTCCTGTTAAGATGTCAGTAGGGACACTCCACCAGTAGTGGATATCCTTCCTTGTCTTACCTAAGGCTTCATCTCCTATCATATTAGGTCTTCCTTGGTTACGGCTCCATTCTCCACACGTTGACTGGTCTGCTGGACAGATCCTGGCTTGGGGTTCCTCCTGTTCCTCTTCCTACCTACTCAAGGGTACCCCAAAGAAGAAACTTCCTGTTACCACCATCCCAGTATCTTCTGCTATTCCCGCTTTATATAGCGATCTCTGGGATGCGTCCTGCAATAGTCGGACTGATGCTCTCTCTAGGTCATGTGGTACTCTGGATGAGGGGCCCACCTATGAACCTGAGTCGATCATTCACTCCAGTTCGCATTACCATTTACCTTTGCCTGTCCCTAATCTCCCTTGGACGCACAGCCAGGCTAACTTGTCTGCAAGTTCCACAGTTGCTATGCCCTGTGATGCAATTGAGATGGTCGCTACACCTGACAATACTATTCAGTCGACCTCTGCACCAGTTATGCCAGTCCAGCCCATGCCCAATGAGCTTCCTGCTTCTTGTTCAGCACCTACGGTGACCTGGCCTCACCCTACTGCTACTATGTCCGTTCAAACCCGTTTAAGAAGCTCAATCCATCCTTTGGATAGAATACCTAATTCAGCCAGGAGGGGTTTTCAATCTTTTTCTCAGGGTTCTCTGCATTCTGTTTGTGTTGCAGCTATCCAGCTTGACTCTTGTGACATATCACCTTCTAACCAACCTGACCTTAGGGATCCACTGACCTCTGCCCAGTCTGGTGGTCCTGTTATGGATGCCCAGCTCATCTTTAAGGGTCTGGGGGACCCTGCTCAGGCTCCTGTTCTTCTCATGCCCTTACCCATTCCTAAAAAGCCTTTAGTCCTCAAGTCCTCTCGTCCTCTTCCTACCTCGGTTCCAGTCTCTGAGGATAATCTAAAATACGAGGTTAGTCAAGTTTTGGATTCCCGGCTCCGTAAAGGCATTCTTCAGTACCTCGTACATTGGAAAGGGTTTGGCCCTGAGGAGAGGTCTTGGATCACTGCATCTGAGGTCTTTGCTCCTAGTCTGTTGAGGAGGTTCCATCTGGAGTTTCCCTTTAAGCCTGGACCCAGGCGGGGGAGGGGGAGGCCTCGTAAGAGGGAGGGTACTGTCATGGTTATGCAATAGAGTTGGTCTGCTGACCTGTTTCCATGTGTTCATCTCTAGAGACCAGCCGACCCTCACCTGACTGCTTTTGTAATCCATCCTCTGGCATATCTCCACCCTAGCTCCTATCAGAGAACTCTATATTAACCTGTGCACTGCAGGTCAACCCCGCTGATCAACCATTGTGTATTCCTTTGTGTGTTTAGCTTCCTGTTACCTGCCGTGTGCTCTTCTGTTGTTCCGTTACCGACTTTGGCGTGTCTTTGACTATCCCTGTTTGCCTGTGATCCTGACCTTTTGGCGTGTCCCTGTCTATTCCTGTCTGCTTGTGGCCCCCGACCTTGGCTTTGTCCCTCACCATCCCTATCCTCCAGTTGCCTACTGTGGGTGTGAGCTGGGGGACCCTGGGGGTTGCGACCTGGAGCCAGTTGCAGCCAAGTCCATCTTCACCACTCAAGGCTCTGGTGAACACCTGCTGGCTCTTAGACTCCGCGCCCCAGGGAATCTTATGCTCTAACCCCTGTGGGACCTGTTTCCCATCCGCAGCAGTCAGCTGTAGGGTCCACAACCTTGCGGTGCACTCCTGATCCCTAAGGTGTGCATCTGTCACCTCGCCTCAAGGTGACATGACAGTCATTTGGAGCGATGAGACCAAAATTTTGCTTTTTGCCCACAACCATAAACACTATATTTTGAGAGGAGTCAACAAGGCCTATAATGCACCATTCCTATTATGAAACATGGAGGTGGATGTTTTGGGGATGGGTGAGCTACAAAGACACAGGAAATTTGGTCAAAATGAATGGCAAGATGAATGCAGTATGTTATCAAAAAGTACTGGAGGAACATTTGCATTCATCAGCCAGGAAGCTGCACATGGGGTGTACTTGGGCATTCCAACATGACAATAATCAAAAACAAAAGACCAAGTCAACCTGTCATTGGCTACAGCAGAATAAATCGAAGGTTCTGGAGTGGCCATCTCAGTCTCCTGACATCAATATCATTGAGCCACTCTGGGGAGATCTCAAACGTACAGTTCATGCAAGACAGCCCAAGAATTTACAGGAACTGGAGGCTTTTTGCCAAGAGGAATGGGCAGTTTTACCATCTAAGAAGATAAAGAGCCTCATCCACAAATACCACAGAAGACTTCAAGCTGTAATTGATGTTAAAGGGGACAATACACAGTATTAAGAACTGAAGTATGTAAACTTTTCTTTCAATTGTTTTTTATTAAAATTTTCACATAAACAAATAGAAAGTACATTTAGACATAACTGTCATACAGTACAACATGTTTCTCAGAGTTCTTTGAAGAGAAAGGTATGACATAGTAAATGAAGATAACTAGATGAAGAGAACATATTATATTAATTGTCAATCGTAGGGTGGAGAGTGATGCCCCCCCCCCCCCCATGTCCAAGCACCCCATCTGGGAACAAACTGTGCCCAGGAGGAAGACAACACAACCCCTCCTATAGTTCACCTATGCACATGAAACAACAGGACAGTTACCCATCATCACTCATTGTTTGTTGTTTATGCATTATGGTATATATACGTATTATTGTACTTCAGAACAAGGTATAAAAATAAGGAACAAATTAGTAAAATAATAAAGTGAGTAAAGAAAATAAAGAAAAAAACTGGGAATTACCACCGTTGAAATATTAATCAGTATCATTAAATATTATTCTGGTTTATATACCAGTGTATCAAGGAGGAGTCTCTGGAAATCTTGTGGACCATGTCAGTCATTTAGTTGTAAATTGAAGCGATGAGTTAGATGAATATGCAAAGAACTTTTCATAGAGATATTGGGTTTTTACTCTGTTTATTATGTCGGATACATTAGGTGCTGCATGTTTTCCATTTTGAGGTAACGGTTAGGCGTGCTGCTATAAGGACATGGGTGATAACACATTTGTGCTTTCTGGGTATGTTTGTTATCTGTCCCTAAGGGCCGGTTCACACAGCGAGGCGATGCGAGGCGACACGGCTCGCCTCGCCTCGCTCCCGCAAGTCGCCCCCGTTCTGTACAATGGAACCGTTCTGAGAGGAGCGACTCGAGTCGCTCCGACTCAGAAAAAAGGTTCCTGTACTACTTCTGGGCGACTTCGGGGGCGACTTGCATTGACTTCTATACAGAAGTCCTCTGCAAGTCGCCGCTGAGGTCCCCGCAGGTTGCGGCGAGGCAAGTCGGAGACGCCTCGCCGCGCCTCGCTGTGTGAACCGGCCCTTAGTTGTGGAGGGCCAATGTGGGGTTAGGGAAGAGGGTGATACCTGTAATTTTTGCTAATAGGAAAAATAATGAGTTCCAGAAACTCCTCACAGATTTAGATTCCCATAGAATGTGGAATATTGTCCCTTTAGAGTCACAGTTTCTCCAACAGGAGTTAGTAACCTTTTTAAAGATATGTGCAAGTCTCACCTGTGTTAAATAGCTCCTGTGTAATATTTTGAGAGCTAAGTCCCAATGGTTCATACAGTGAGAATGATTGTAAGTGGACTAAATTGCTTTGTTCCAATCTGATAAAGCAAATGTAGCTTTGAAGTCCCTTTCCCAATTTATCATTCCTGAGGTTTTAGTATAGGTGGAATTATTTTGTAGTTTTTGGTAAAACCAGGAGAGACCTTTAGGTTTATGGAATGAGGTGGTCAGGTACTCCCATACATTTGGTCGCAGTATAAAAGGGGAGGGTGGGTTCTTAATGTGGTAATGGTGTAATTGGATGTCTGCATATGATGTTCTAGAGAGGCGTTTGGATACAAATTGTGTGTATGTGGTTTCTTTTGAAAAGGATCCGTCAGTTATTTTCTGTTTCAATATGTTTATTAGAAATTTAAGAAGACAGGAAATAGAATCCGCTTCTTGGACGCCCTCGCAGGGGCTACATAACATGAACATAATTCCAAAGGGCAAAACACCCAATATACAAACGGGATAATACAGGTAGGGGATGGCATCAAAACAACACAAATAATCTTAACCCCAACGCCATCTCTGGGGTGGAAGCTCTTCACCCGCTACCCCCTACCATGAGGGGCAGCAGAAATTTTAGAGAGGAGAGAGATACTTTAGAGAAGAATAAAAAAAAGAAAAAGGAGAAGAAACTAGAGAAGAGAGACAAGGGAGAGAGAAGGAGATGAGAAGGGGAAAAGGGAGGAAGGAGGGGAGGGGGAAAAGGCTCGGGCGTGGGGTACCCAGCAAGGGGGGGTAAAACCAGGCCAAGGCAGGCTGCGTGGAGCGTAGGGAATTCATATGAAATCCACGGTTCCCACATTTTCATGAACGATGCTAGACATACGTTCATGTAGTAGCATAGCGGACATGCGTGTCTTTACCCTATGAAAATCCACCAGTGGGGTCTTCCAAGCCTGGGCGATGGTCCGCTTGGCTTCTATGAAGAAATAGGTAGCCAGCTTCTGCTGCGGACCTCGCAACCCAGGTATCAGGCAGTGGAGAAGAGCTAGCTTAGCATTCCTTCGGATTGTCAAATGGAAGAGTGTGTGCAGCAAACCAAAGATCCTGGACCAGAACCCCACCAGCCTCGGGCAGGACCACCAGGTGTGAAGAACATCACCTCGTTGTCCACAATTGCGAAAGCATCTGTCAGTGCTTCCAGGAAAGGCCTGAGCAGTGCGGGCCGGAACCCAGTACCACCGAAATAGTACTTTGTACGCAGCCTCCAAAGTATTTGTGTTAAACGAGCATTTGGCTACCATTCTCCAGGCTTTACTCCAGTCTTCCATATATGGGAGGAGGAGTGCTGAAGGCGAGCGTCCATTCAGGGATGCATAAATGGTCAAGATAAGGCCTGGGGACCCAGGGGCATGTAGGCAAACGTGTTCAAAAAAGTTTTTTTGGAATGGGTAGGTGGACGTGCGACGCAAGGCCCCGATCCAGTGTCTCAGTTGAATAAAGCGATAGTGCTCACTAACTAGTGCCTCGTGTCTTTCCTTAATAGCCTTCCAGGAAGGGAAGAGGCGTGTGGAAAGAAAGTTTTGGACTCGCGGGTAGCCATGTAAGGGCCACCAAGAGAATGCCAGATGTTCTTCTAGACCTGGGGGGAAAAGAGGGTTACGAGTGATGGGGAGCAAGGTAGGAAGGAAGACATCAGGTTGCCAGAAAAGTGAACGTAAACCCAAATTTGCAGACCATGAAGCAACAAGGGGCTCAAGGAAGAAGGGCGTAATGTCCGGGGGAGCCAAAGCAGTGCTTGAAGTGAACAAGGGTCGCAATTAGGCACCTCCAGGAGCACCCACAAGGGAACATCCGAAGTTGCATGGAGCATAGTCAGTGGGGAGATCTGTGCCGCTATATAGTATTTAGAGATGTTGGGAACCCCCATGCCTCCTTGGAGTCTATGGGTAAAAAGAGTCACTCTAGATATCCTAGGACATTTGTGCGCCCAAATGAATTGGAGGATCTTATTCTGCAGGAGACTAAGAAAAAAGGCAGGCACGCGGACCGGCAAAGTGCGGAAAAAATAAAAAACTTTGGGCAGGATCATCATCTTCGCTGCCGAGATGCTGCCAACCCACGAGAGAGTAGGGAATTGCCAACTCTGCATAAGAGTGGACACTGTGAGCAGTAGAGGATAATAATTGTCAGAAAACAGAGAGGAATAAGCGGGAGTCAATTTAATACCAAGATAGTCAATTGAGTGAGATGCCCAACGGTAGGGAAAATGGTCCTGGAGGCGCTGCACTAATTCCAAAGGGAGATTGACGTTCAGCGCTGTGGTCTTAGAGGGATTCATTTGGAGGCCGGAGAAGGCTGTGAACCGGTCCAGTACAAGCTGTAGGTTGGGTAGGGAGATAAGTGGGTCAGACAAAGTCAGAAGAGCATCGTCCGCAAAGAAATTCACTTTATATTGAGTACCAGCGTAGGGAGCTCCCGAGATGCCACCATTGGCCCTGATCGCCACCGCCAGCGGTTCTAGTGCCAAAATAAATAGTGCCGGGGACAGGAGGCATCCCTGTCTAGTGCCCCGGAGTATGGGGAAAGGGTCTGAGAGAAAGCCCGCATATTTTACCGACGCCGACGGTGCAGAATAGAGGGCTTGGATCCAACTCAAAAAATTAACCCCGGTACCCCATCTAGTCGGAACAAATTGGAGATAATCTCAGGAGAGCAAGTCGAATGCTTTATAGATATCCAATGAAAGCAAAAATCCCGGGATTTTACGTTGTTGGAGGATATGGAGGAGATGAATAACCTTGCGGACATTGGCGACCGGGCACAAAGCCCACTTGGTCCCTGTGAATGAGGGCCTGAAGGTATCTATTAACTTGCGTACTCAGAACTTTTCCTAAGACCATCAGGTCGACATTCAGCAGGGAGATGGGGTGAAAAGATTGTGGGTCCGTGTCTTCCCCAGCCGATTTGGGGAGCATGTAAATATGAGCTTTGAGCGAGTCGGGTGAGGGCCGTGATCCAGTCCGCCAAGAGTTGAAGTAGGAAGTCAGGTGGGGCGTGAGCAAGGGTGCAAAAGTCTTGTAATAAAGCCCAGTAAAGCCGTCCGGGCCAGGTGCCTTGGACGGTTTAAGAGACTTAAGGGCATGGGCAACTTCCAGCTCAGATATAGGAGAATTCAAAGAGTCTTGGGCTTCCGAAGATAGGGCGGGGAGGCTAAACGTCTGAAAGAATCTCTCGGCCTTGTCCCAGTCAAAAGCAGCTGGTCTGCTATATAAAGATAAGAGAAATGAGGCAAAGCCGGCCACTACCTTGGATGGGTTTGGCGTGAATCTCCCTCCCCTCACCTGCAAGCGAACCGGCCTGTTCGGGCGCCCCACCGAGTTGAGCTTCCTAACCAGCATAGGACCCGGTTTGTTTGAGCTACTATAGAGTTTATACTTGGTCCAGCGCAGGGCCTTCTCAGCCTGGGCGGATGCCAGTAGGTCCAACTCAGTGGCCAAGTCATCACAAGCCTTTCTGTTAGCTGCCATTGGACACGCCTTCCAATTCGCATCCGCGGTCTCCAGCAGTGAGGTCAACTCCCACGTCCGCTGCTCTCTAGCTCGCTTCGTGCGGGAGGCAATCTGGATCAAGTGTCCCCTGACTGTTCCCTTCTGGGCTTCCCACAAAGCGACCAGGGATCCAACCGAGCCCACGTTTTCCACAAAATAAGTTTGGATATGCATTTGCACTTGGGTACAAGTATCCGGTGTAGTCAAAAGGGATTCATTAATCCGCCAGAGATAGGCTGGGTGGGATACTCCAGCCGGGGAAATCCCAAGAATCAGGGGGTCATGATCAGACCACGGGAAGGTAGAGATAACAATCCTATGGGCCAACGGCAAAGAGGAAAGATGCAGAAAAACATGATCAATTCTACAGAAACTCTGGTGAGGGTTAGAGAAGAAGGTGAATTCCCGAGACCCCGGGTGTTGCTCCCGCCACACGTCCACCAAGCCATATGAAAGGAAAAGATCGCATAGCGCTCGTTCTTGAGAGTCATCGTGGGATGGAGGCACTTCTCTGAGGCTACGCCTGTCCAGGGTAGAGTTAAAGACTAAGTTGGAGTCCCCCATCATGATCAGCAGGCCTTTTTGATGCCTGGCTATTACTCCAACCAGGTGCGAAAAAAACCTCAGCTGGAATGAGTTAGGGGCATAATATCCAACCAATGTGACCTCCTGATCCCACATGGTGCCTTGCAATATATGCCCATGGGGTCTGCTATCTCTCTAGAACAGTGAAATTGCAGATTACGCCGAAAAGCCATCAGCACCCCTCTCTGTTTTTCAGAGGCGGAAGCCGTGAAAAACACTGGATAATGGGAGGACAAATAATTGGGTGATGAGGATTGGGAGAACCTGGTTTCCTGCAGACAGACCACATCAATTGACTGGGATTTCAGATGAGGAAAAACCTTTGACCTTTTAATAGGAGAATTAAACCCATGGATATTCTGCAAAAATATTTTCAACGCATTCTGAGCCATCTGGGGGCGGGAGCAGACATCCTATACATATACAGTAGCCGCCTGGCCACGCACCCACCTTGATCCCAAGACGAGGCACCCCGAGCCCAAGTAGGAGGAGGGAAGGGGAAGGAGTAAAGAGAAGGGGGAAAGAAGAGAAGAGAGAAAACCCAAAATAGGCACATAACACACATAATCACCACACTTCGTGAACTCCGCATCCTAGCTACAGGATACTTGGAGGGGTGGCTCTACCCCCAACCACATGGCATGTAAAAAGTAAAACAATAATACGATAATAATAATAAGACCGCCCCTGCACGGGGGCTATTAAAGCTAAACTAAGAACAGGAAGGATGGGCTCAGCCCATCTCGCTGAACTCACACCCAAATTACCAACGAGGACAAACTTATTCTAACAGGTAACATGAATGAGGGGGTTTTCCCCAAACGGCATCTCCATACAGGGAACGCCCGAGGGGAGAACAGATTCTTGAGCCCCGGCCATGGCTCCTACGCTGGGCACCGCCCAGCCAACGGAGGCCCCCAGAAGGGTGGTCCTCACCAGGTCAGAGCAGCACGCCGGCGGGAAGCCACCAACCCGGGCCCGACCCGCCCCCCCTGAAGGAGGGCGGACCTAAAAAGCCTTACTTCACACCGGGCAAGGAGGGGGAGGGAAGGGTAAGGGTACGGGGAAGGAAGAGGGAAGGGCCAATGGAAGGGGAGTGCATGGGGGAAAAGGGGATGGGAGGGAAGGGGAGAGGAGGAAGGGGGGCACAGAGGGGAATAGAAGATGGGAAAGGAGGGGGAAAAGGGAGGAGAAGGAAGGCCTGGTGGTGGGAGGGACAAGGAGAGGAGGGGGAAAATGGGGAATGACAGGGAGGGGAACAGGGGGGTTATGAGGGGAGGGAGTGAGAGCCGCTTAGGGGGAGAGAGGGAAGGAAAGGAAAAGGGACCAGGGGAGGAAGGGTGAGGAAAATTGGGGTACTGGGCAGTGCCCGGGTTCCTACCAGCAACCAATAAATTGTAGAACATGACCCAGTTTATAACAATCCTTAGCACTGTCCCGAAAAACAGCCAAGTCCGCCCTATCGGGGAGACTGTCCTGGAAGGGAAGTATAAAAAAAAGAAAACATATATCCCCAGTAAAGGCCTGTACATTATCCAGGGAGCCTGGCAGAAGACAATCAGTCCTAGGGAGGCCAGGCCAACGATTAAACACCAAGTCCTAGAGGACAGTCCTTGGGAGTTAAAATCCAGATATAAATACAAATAAAAAAAACAAAAACAAAAACAAAAACGGGAGGAGGGACAAAAGGTGGGGATGATAGGGACTTGGTCTTAGTAGTCCGGTGGAGGCTAAACGTCAGCCACAAAAACAGTACATCAGGGCCTCCGGAGGGCAGTTAAACCAGAAAAAAAAAGTAATGGACAAGCTCACCCACACAGTCCTCATCTCGGGTCCGAGCAAGGGGATCGCAAAGGTGGCGGGGTGCCATGCAGCGCCAGCTTTCGATTGCTGACCAGTTCCCACACATGGCCTAATCGCCCAGGGGATGGGTGAGGACCCGGGACCTTTTCCCCGCTGGTGGGGTTGTTCGGAGGGGGGAGCAGGTGCAGGGCCGCAAAAGTTGCCTGGGCCTCCTCCACGGTGCGCACAGAGTAGTTCTTTCCTTGATGAGCGAATAGGAGGCAGAAGGGAAAGCCCCAGGTGTACTTGATGTGACGCTCCAGCTTCAAGAGGCGCCTCTTCTGCAACGTGGTGGGGGCCAGATCAGTGAAAAGTTGGTACTTGTGACCCTGGAAGCACAGGTCAGGCTTGTCCCGGTCCGCTCTAAGTAAAGTTTCCTTAGTGCGGAAATATGTGAACCTTATAATGATGTCTCGCCCCCATCAGTTATTTTCAAAGAAGGGATAATGTATTTGTACATGCCCAAGGTGATATGTAGGGATTTACTACTATCAATTTGTCCATTTAGAGCCCTCCACGCAATTACCGTTGCATCAATGGAGGGAAACTTGGTGTAGTATAGTGGTCTTTGTGTTAATGTTGCCAGTAAAAGTGAGGGTAGATCTCTTTGTGCGACTATTGCCTGCTCTATTTGCACCCATAGTTTATCAGTTTTGCTATCAAGCCATGACTTGGCTTGGTCCAACAACGCTGCATAATAATATTTGGCAGGTTGGGAAATCCTGTTCCCCCTTTCTGTCTTTGAGTAGTATAGGGTAGGAGAGCCTTGCTAATTTACCAGCCCATATGAATTTTCCTAAACATCTTGTCGACAGTAGTGAAAAAAGATTCAGGTAAACAGATGGGTATAGTGCGAAAATAATAGATTATTTTTGGCAATAGTGTCATTTTTAAAGCGTCTGTTTTCCCTAACCAAGTAAGTTCATGTGAAGAAATATGTGCTAGGTCATGTTTAATTGTATTTAGAAGGGCAGGGTAGTTATTTTCATTTATAGACTTGGAGGGATAAGAGAGGATAATCCCTAGATATCGCAGACTTTTTGTAGCCCATTGGAAAGGAAATTTTGATTTTAATTTATTGAGATTTGGGGCGAGTATATGCATAGGAAGGATAGAGGATTTGTTAACATTAAGCTTGTAGTATGATACTCTCCCAAAGTGAGTAAGTAGATTTTGAGTCCTTTCAAGGGAATTTGCAGATGAGGTCAGGGTCAGTACCACTTCGTCCGCGAATAAGCCGATTTTATGGTCTGTGTCACTATTCGTATGCCCTTAATTAAAGTGTCTTGCCTAATTGCTTCCACCAGGGGCTCCATCACCAAAATCAAAGGGGACAGAGGGCATCCCTGGCGGGTCCCATTTGTGATATAGAATTTGTCCGACATGGCATTGGAGGTATATACCCACACTGTTGGGACAGTATATAGCTCTAAAATAGCCAAAAAAGCCAAAATTGTTGAGTGTCGCTTTTAGGTACCCCCAGTGAACCCAATCGACTGCTTTTTCAGCATCGAGTGTCAGGAACACTGTGGGTACCTTCCGAGTTTCCACAATTTTGAGTAGATAATACATCCTATGGGTGCCATCTGGAGCCTGTCTGCCCTTCACAAATCCCACCTGGTCAGCTTTAATTAATTGGGGAGTAACTTCTGCTAATCGATTAGCTAAAATTTTTGCGTATACCTTCAAGTCTGTGTTGAGAAGGGAGATAGGGTGGAAATTTTGAGGAACATCTGGCTTTTTCCCTGGTTTTGGAAGTGCCACTTTAACCCGCTTGAAGTATCTCTTCCGGAAATGAGGTTAAAGACAAAGCTTCTTGAAAGAGTTTGCTCATTTATGGCACTAGTGTATTTTGAAAGGCTTTGAAGTACTCGGCTGAGAAGCCATCAGCACCTGGAGATTTATTGGGAAGTAGGGAGTGGATGGCTTGGATAATTTCTCTGTCTGATATAGCAGAGTTTAAGTATTGCAATTCCTTAGTAGCTATGGAGGGAAGATTGATAGATTGAAGAAAATTGTTGATCTCTATATCTGTGGGTTGAGGTGTTGAGGGGTCTGATTTTAAGTTGTATTGTTGTTTGTAATATGTGCAGAATGCATTGGCTATATCTAGGGGGTGATATACAGGTTTGGCCATATGGGGGTCAATAGTACGGGAATGTTTTTTTTTTTGCGAATATAAGCAGCTAAAAATTTGCCAGCTTTGCTTCCCTGGGTATAGTGGGTGGCTTTAAGTCATGGTAGGTAAAAGTGATGATCAAAGATTAAATGTGTACGTACATCCTGTCTGGTTTGGAACCATGCAGAGTGTACCTGAGGGGTAGGATTGGATTTGTGCTGCATCTCAATGGTCTTAAGTTTAGTTAATAGTGTCGTCAATGCCTGCAATTTCCCCTTTTTTTCTCTTGATGCTGCCTGGAGGAGCAGGCCTCTGCTGTACGTTTTGTGGGCACACCACAGAGAAAAGATAGAGGTTTCTGACATATCTTTATAAAGGAAAAAGTCCTTGATCTGATCCTGCAGCCTACCCCTATATTTAGGATTGTTAAGTATGGGTGTATTGTTCCGCCATAAATGCACTGGTGCCGCCGAGTTTTGATCTTTGATTGACAAGGAGATCAGTGCATGATCAGACCAACTAATTGAATGAATTTTAGCCGACACAAGATTTTTTAGAAGTGATAGGTCAGAAACAAACAGATCGATTCTTGAATACAACTTGTGGGGAGCAGAATAATAAGTGAAATCTTTTTCTCCAGAATTAACACAACACCATATATCATGCATATCAAATGAGTGTAAAATAGGTTGGATTTCACTGCATGCTGAACGCTGTGGGGCAGAGCAATCCAACCGTTTGTTAGGTACACAATTAAAATCCCTACAACAGCAGTAAACCTTTCTTAATAGTTTAAACTTTCTGAGAGCATACAGGAAAGGCAGTTGTCTACAATTGGGAGTGTAAAGGTTGATTAGAATATACATGATATTATTAAATTCGCAGACCAATATAATAAAGCTTCCCGCTTTACCCTTAATCATGTCATGGAGGCGGAAGGCAACAGTATGGTTAATTGCGATCAACACTCCACATTCGTTCATACACGTTCATGACGTGGCGACCGGTAGTTAGTAGGTTCCAGAGAGTTGTCATTAAGTTTTCTGTGTGTAACCATAGGTGGTAAAACAGAAAAGGGAGAAAAAAAATGTCAATAACCAAGTAATAAAGGTGACATAAAAAATAATCCTCAACGTGCAAAAGGTATTGCATAAGAGCAACTGGGGGTTTAGCTCTTAGTAACCAGCTTTGGCCGCAGCTTTATTGAGCAGTGGGCCTGTATGCGACCCTGATAGAGAAGGTATAAGGGTAGGGTCAGGTTGCATCAACTTGTCTCCATTCTGGTGAGCTGTGCCCAGGTGTATTGATAGTCAGTGCGGTCTCTTCTTCACTCGTGAGAAGACCCCATTTTTTTGTAAGTTGAAGACCCTCCTCCAGGGATCTAATAGCGTAGGTGTGGCCATCTTTGGTAACAAGGAGTTAAGTCGGGAAGCCCAAAGAGTATGCAAGGTGGTTGTTTCGTAATAGCTCAGTGAGCGGCACTAGCTTTTTATGTGCCAGCATGGTGTGTTGGGAAAGGTCAGCATAAATGGTGATTCCAGAGTAAGGGTTAGGCAATGGAGAGTCTTGTCTTGCAAACTGCATCAGGTTGTCTTTAACGTGTAAAAAGTGTAAAAAGTGATGCAGGCTATGACGTCACACCGGATTTTGTCTGGGTGTTGTGGCTTGGGTAGCTTATGAGCCCGATCCACAATAACTTCACCAGCAGATGTGTCAGGGAGCAAGTCACTCATCAGTTGTTGCACATAATGCCGGAGGTCAGAGGGAGGTACAAATTCCGCCAACCTGTGTTGTTTAATTTTATTTCGGCGAGATCTGTCCTCTAAGTCCGCCATTTTGTTTTTCAGTGCCTCCATTTCATCATCTTTGTCATTGTGCGCATCCACTAATTCATTTTGAGCAGACGCAAATTCCCTCATTTTTTTATGGCTAACATGGTCCCCCACCTCAGCTATGTCAGATTTCATTTGTGAAGCACAGTCCATAAGACCCCTATGCATGGATCCCTGCAGGGACACCAGCATCTCTTTCATGGTGGTATTGCTGAGTGGCTGCCCAGTAGTTGGGAAATTGTGGATTTGATCATAGAACTCAGCAGTGCTGTCCTGGGATGTGTGAGCACTGTCTTTCCCCTGCATAATTGTGGGCAGAGGAGCATTTTAGTGCAGCCCTTTGCGGGATTTGTAGTGAGGTATTGCAGGAGGAGGAACGGCTGCTGTGGCTAGGTGAAGTGGAGCGGAGTTTACTACTGTCCCTCTCATCTCCTCATGTGTCATCTTGGGCTTTCGGCATGCTAGCCAACACGAAAAAGTCAGTCAATTTTCTGGGGCCCCCTTGGGTTTCCTCTTACCCATGCCTGCGACGATATCTGATGGGTTCTCAGGGACCCGTGGGCTCTGCTAGTGTCACGTGGAGTCACTGTATATCAGCTGGGAGAGCTGGAAGACACAGCGCTCTCTCCTCACGTGGCCATCTCCTTCAGCTGCCTACGCCCCAGTATATAAACTTTTGATCAGGGTCATTTGGGTAGTTTCTATTGCGATTATGAATTAAAAAGCGTAAACACAGTTAATTGATATTAAATGTCTTCAGCCAAACACTAACCACGAGTGAAAGAAAGATTTTTGTTATCATTCATATTCTCTGAAAAATGGCCAAGAAATCATAAATTTTGCCAGGGTATGTAAACTTGTAAGCACAACTGTGTGTGTATATATATATATATATATATATATATATATATATATATACTGTATATATACATACACACACACACACACACACACACACACATACACACATATATATATATATATATATATATATATATATATATATATAACATATATATACAGTATACACATATATATATTTCTTGATCATACATCACGGGACACAGGAGCTTCATTACATAGTGGGTTATATAGGCACCTTTGGTAATTGGACACTGGCTAACCCAAATTAAGGAGAATTCCTCCCCTATATAACCCCTCCCATATGGGAGGCACCTCAGTTTTTTCGCCAGTGTCTTAGGTGGTTGGTCACGTAAAACATGTGCTATGAAGAAAGCTCTATGCAGGTCCCTGCAAGGGTCTAAGGGCTATGATAACTGGATCCATATCTCAGGCCGATATTTGACTCCCAAAATGATATGGTACCCGGGCCTCGTCATCCGAAGAAACAAGGTTTTGCCTGTAAGTCCTCTCCTTTGGAAGACTGGTCTCTGGGAAAACCAGACTTGGTGTACTATTTAACCACTTCAGGACCGCCGTATTGCCAATGTACGTCAGCACAATGGCACAGGCAGGCACAATCACGTAGATGTACGTGATTGCCTTCCAGCGAGTGGGGGGTCCGATCGGACCCCCTCCCGTTGGATACGACGGTCCGGTTCCCTCCAGGAGCGCTCCGTGATGAGGGGATGGCCGTTCGTTTTCGGCCACCCCCTCTGGATCGCTCCTGGCCAATGAGAAGCTTCCTCCCATTGTGTATTGTTTACACAGGAAGGAGGAAGTGATGTCATTCTCCTCGGGGCGGTCTTTTTGACCGGACTACGAGGAGAAGAGTAAAAGTAAGTGTGCACCAACACTACACTGACATGTAGGTACACACAGGCACACAAACCCCCCCCCCCCGATCCCCCCCCGATCGCCCCCCGATCGCCCCCCGATCCCCCCCGCCCCCCCTCCCCCCCCAGTCACAGTGTCACTGATTGCATTGATCATTTCTTTACTGATCAATGCATTCAGTGTCAGTTGTGACAGTAAAAACTGTCAGGACAGTTAGTGTTAGGTCCAGGGTAGCCCCCTATCACCCCCCAATAAAGATTTAACCCCCTGATTGCCCCTAGAGTTAACCCTTTCACCCCCTTTTGCCAGTGTCACTAAGCGATCATTTTTCTGATCGCTGCATGTGTCGCTAGGTAGCTGGTTATTTTTTTAGGTTCACCGCCAGGTTTTTATATCGCTAGGTACCCCGATATACTACCCAATAATGTTTTTAACCCCCTGATTGCCGCTAGTTAACCCTTTCACCCCCTTTTGCCAGTGTCACTAAGCGATCATTTTTCTGATCGCTGCATGTGTCGCTAGGTAGCTAGTTATTTTTTTAGGTTCACCGCCAGGTTTTTATAGCGCTAGGTACCCCGATATACTACCCAATAATGGTTTTAACCCCCTGATTGCCGCTAGTTAACCCTTTCACCCCCTTTTGCCAGTGTCACTAAGCGATCATTTTTCTGATCGCTGCATCAGTGTCGCTAGTGTCGCTAGGTAGCTAGTTATTTTTTTAGGTTCACCGCCAGGTTTTTATAGCGCTAGGTACCCCGATATACTACCCAATAATGGTTTTAACCCCCTGATTGCCGCTAGTTAACCCTTTCACCCCCTTTTGCCATTGTCACTAAGCGATCATTTTTCTGATCGCTGCATGTGTCGCTAGGTAGCTAGTTATTTTTTTAGGTTCACCGCCAGGTTTTTATAGCGCTAGGTACCCCGATATACTACCCAATAATGGTTTTAACCCCCTGATTGCCGCTAGTTAACCCTTTCACCCCCTTTTGCCAGTGTCACTAAGCGATCATTTTTCTGATCACTGCATCAGTGTCGCTAGTGTCGCTAGGTAGCTAGTTATTTTTTTAGGTTCACCGCCAGGTTTTTATAGCGCTAGGTACCCCGATATACTACCCAATAATGGTTTTAACCCCCTGATTGCTGCTAGTTAACCCTTTCACCCCCTTTCACCAGCGATCACAGTATAAGTGTCACTGGTGACGCTGGTTAGCCAGTTAGTTATTTAGGTTCCCCGTCAGGTTTTTATATAGCGCCAGGGACCCCCATATACTACCTAATAAAAATTTGAACCCCCTGATTGCCCCTAGTTAACCCTTTCACCACTGATCACCGTATAAGTGTTACGGGTGACTCTGGTTAGTTTGTTTTTTATAGCACCCACCATTTATTACCCAATAAAGGTTTAACCCCCTGATCACCCGGCGGGTGATATCAATTAGGTTTTAGGGTCAGGGTCTGCGTCGCCCCAGGCAGCGCTAGGTTAGTGCCAGTACCGCTAACACCCACACGCAAAGCATACACCTCCCGTAGTGCTATAGAATCTGAACAGATCAATATCTGATCTGATCAGATCTATACTAGCGTCCCCAGCAGTTTAGGGTTCCAAAAAAACGCATTGTTAGCGGGATCAGCCCAGATACCTGCTAGCACCTGCGTTTTGCCCCTCTGCCCAGCCCACCCAAGTGCAGTATCGATCGATCACTGTCACTTACAAAACACTAAACACATAACTGCAGCGATCGCAGAGTCAGGCCTGATCCCTGCCATCGCTAACAGGTTTTTTGGTAGCATTTTATATTTAAATCCGGAAGGCAGTGCTTTGTTTTCGGGGTCCCGTACGTGGCTAGGCTCCCAAAAAGTCCCCCACATGTGGTATCCCCGTACTCGGGAGAAGCAGCAGAATTTATTTTGGGGTGTAATTTGACTTCTGCCCATAGCATGTGTGAGCAATATATCATTTAGTGACAACTTTGTGCAAAAAAAAAAAAAGTTTGTAATCTTCCCGCAACTTTTGGCAAAATATAAAATATTCCATGGACTCAACATGCCTCTCAGTAAATAGCTTGGGGTGTCTACTTTCCAAAATGGGGTCATTTGGGGGGGTTTTGTGCTATTTTGGCATTTTATGGCCTTCGAAACTGTGATAGGTAGTGAGGAGTTAAATCAAAAATTTGCACCCTTAGAAATCCTGAAGGTGGTGATTGGTTTTCGGGGTGCCGTGCGCGACTAGACTCCCAAAAAGTCCCACACATGTGGTATCCCCGTACTCAGGAGAAGCAGCAGAATGTATTTTGGGGTGTCATTTCACATATGCCCATAGCATGTGTGAGCAATATATCATTTAGTGACAACTTTGTGCAAAAAAAAAAAAAGTTTGTAATATTCCCGCAACTTGTGGCAAAATATAAAATATTCCATGGACTCAACATGCCTCTCAGTAAATAGCTTGGGGTGTCTACTTTCCAAAATGGGGTCATTTTGGGGGGTTTTGTGCTATTTTGGCATTTTATGGCCTTCGAAACTGTGATAGGTAGTGAGGAGTTAAATCAAAAATTTGCACCCTTAGAAATCCTGAAGGTGGTGATTGGTTTTCGGGGTGCCGTGCGCGAATAGACTCCCAAAAAGTCCCACACATGTGGTATCCCCATACTCGGGAGAAGTAGCGGAATATATTTTGGGGTGCAATTCCACATATAACTATGGCATGTGTGAGCAATATATCATTTTTTTTTTTTTTTGTCATTATTCAATCCCTTAGGACAAAAAAAAAAAATATTCAATGGGCTCAACATACCCATCAGCAATTTCCTTGGGGTGTCTACTTTCCAAAATGGGGTCATTTGGGGGGGGGATTTGTACTGCCCTGCCATTTTAGCACCTCAAGAAATGAGATCGGCAGTCATAAATTAAAAGCTGTGTAAATTCCAGAAAATGTACTCTAGTTTGTAGACGCTATAACTTTTGCGCAAACCAAAAAATATACGCTTATTGACATTTTTTTTACTAAAGACATGTGGCTGAATAAATTTTGCCCTCAATGTATGACTAAAATTTAGTTTATTCGATTTTTCTTATAACAAAAAGAAGAAAATATCTTTTTTTTTCAAAATTTTCGCTCTTTTTCCATTTATATCGCAAAAAAAAAAAATCGCAGAGGCAATCAAATACCATCAAAAGAAAGCTCTATTTGTGGGAAGAAAAGGACGCAAATTTCGTTTGGGTGCAATATTGCATGACCGCGCAATTACCAGTTAAAGCAGCGCAGTGCGAAATTGGAAAAAGACCTCTGGTCCTTAAGGTGTTTATTGGTCCGGGGCTGAAGTGGTTAAACAGTGGCACGAAAGTTTCTGGCAGAGTCTTTTACAAGGTCCAGGTAAGAGATTCCTCTGAGAAGGAACCCAAAAAATCCTGAAGATTGGCACAACTCTGCCCGCTGTGATGGGTGAAGGTTGGAATCTGTCTGTTTCAGCAGTTCCTGCGGCAGGGACAGGTAAGAGAATTTAATCCTATATAAATCATATATTATGGATTTCTTCATGTGAGTAGTTGGATGTCTTACCTGGTTTCTGCCACTAGAGGGAGTAAGAGCAGCCTGATGCATACTTACATGCCTTTTCAGTATACACGCTCAGTGATGCCAGTCTCCGGATGGCTCACATCCTCCGCTGCAGACTCTGCCACAATACAGGTAAAAAAGAGGTCCCACTTAGTCTGGGGGTCCTGCGCAGCTCAGTAGGTGGTCCTCTTCCTCCCCCTCGGACGCCGTGCACGAGGACTGGGCGCGCTCCCATAGTAATTGAAGGGGGGTGGTTGCGGGCCGTGCACGCCAGCGTGCACGGTGCTTTACTGCGCAGGCGCCAAAGCGGCAGTTTTAAAAGCCCAGAACGCCAGGGGGCTGTAAGTGGAGGACACAGATCTGTGGGCAGTAAGCATCCTAAGGGGTTGGATCCAGGCAAACCTAAGACACCTACTCAGCATCAGGTTGTGCAGTTTAAGCATATATGTTTATTGTGAGACTTGTAGCACAACTGTGATTGCACTTTTGTACTAGTACCTCTGCTTTGTAGCTTAGGACTATGTCTCCTCGTAAGAGGGTCTCAGGGGGAGGTAACAAGGGCACTGGTAAATCACCGCCTAGGTCTAGGGGTCCTAAAGATGTCTGTAGATTACCATCCCCCCCTGCAAGACTGGAGCCAGCCTCACAGGAGGAGTCAGTGCCCCTGTCAGGTTTTGCAGCCTCTCCTAATATTTCAGCCCCAGCGTATGTCCCTGAAGACTCCCTTAAGGCTACATTGGAGGGTTTTGAAGGGAGAATTATGAATTTTATTTCAGCTTCCCTGGAAAATAGCAGAAAAAGGGGTAGATCCCCTCCCTCTGCTGAAATTCCTCTTTCAGATGACACCTCTGACAATGAGGAGAGATCCCTATCGTGGGATAGGGATCAAGAGCAGTTGGATGAATCAGAGGAAGAGGAAAGAGTTCCCTCCTCCAAGGCACTCAGAAAGCAGATTCAATATTACACTGAATTGGTGCGTACCACTTACAGAATGCCCGCTGCTGAGGCAGCTACATCCTCTGTTTCTTCCCTGGGGGTCAGGAGAATCCCACAGACTGCCTTTTCCTTTCCAATTCATCCCTTAATGGATAAATTGTTGTATGAGGATTGGGGACATGCCAATAAACTGTTTTCTCCTCCTAAAAGGTTTTCTATGCTTTATCCTCTGGAGGAAAGTTTCACCAAGAAATGGGGGGTCCCATCTGTCAATGCGGCTGTTTCTTGTGTGAATAAAAGCCTGACCTGTCCTTTGGATAATGCTCAGATATTTAAGGATCCAACTGATAAGAAGCTGGAAACTTTATTGAAAGCCTCTTTTTCCATGGCTGGCGCTGTGGTGCAACCTACAGTCGCAGCTGTGGGGTTGTGTCAGTTCCTCAAGGAACAGGTTAAGCAGATGCTTGGCCTTCTTCCCAGTGAGGAAGTGGAGAATTATGCAGAAATTCCTCAAATTCTGTGTTTTATGATTGATGCGATTTTGGATTCTGTCCAACAAGCATCTCGTTTGTCTCTCCTGTTGGTACACATACGAAGGGCCCTATGGCTAAAAAATTGGGCAGATGAGCTGTCGTGTAAAAGATGTTTGACTGGGTTCCCATTTAAAGGGGAACGCTTATTTGGGGAAGAATTGGATAAATTCGTCCAAAAGATTACAGGGGGTAAATCTACTTTCCTACCAATCAAAAAGAACAAAGGTCAATCATTAAGGCGTTCTCTTTCTCCCGAAGCATCAAGCTCTAAGCAGTGGCGACGGCCTTCCCATCCTCCCTCTAGAGGAAAGGCCCAAGGTCACACCCAGGGGCAGAAAAAGACTCGTGGGCGAAAGCCTGCCAAGCAGAGCCCAAAAGCTTCCTTGTGAAGGGGCATCCCCAATCGGCCGAGTGGGGGGAAGGCTCCTGCAGTTTGCAGAAGCCTGGCGGGAAGAGATTCAGGACAAATGGGTAACCTCCTCAATATCTCTGGGCTACAAACTAGAGTTCCAGGAGATTCCCTCATCTCGCTTCCTAAGGTCAAGGATCCCCAAGGATCCAGTAAAGCAAAGACCGCTACTTCTGGCCTTAGATCACTTACTATCCCAGGGGGTGATAGTGGAAGTGGACCCAAAAGAACAGGGTTCAGGGTTTTACTCAAATCTCTTCACCGTTCCAAAGCCAAATCGAGATGTCAGACCTATCCTGGATCTAAAGGCTATGAACCAGTTTTTTTCACATTCGGTCTTTCCGAATGCAGTCAATAAGCTCTGTGGTCTCTTAAGCCGCGTACACACGATCGAATTGTATGACGTACTTAGTCCGTCATACAATCCTACGGACAATCCGGCGTACTTTCTACTGAACGGACTTGGCCACACACGGATACACAAACAGTCCGACGAAAGCTTGCGCGATGACGTACAGCACGTACGACGGGACTAGAAATAGGAAGTCCCCGACACAGCAAAGCACCCTTTGGGCTCCTTCTGCTGACTTTGCGTTAGTGGAAGTTTGGTTAGAGACGATTCGTGCTTTTCAGACTTCAGCTTAATTCGTCCGTTTTTTTTTTTTTTTTTTTAATACAAACGTTTTTATTTTTGTTGGTCATAATGCAGCAAACAATATAACAAAAGCAAATACAATGCTGTAGTATAGGTCAACATTCTGGTACATTCCATTGTCAAGCAATATTGAGAAAACAAAAGAAATTATACAGCATCGTGAGGAATAAAAGACCAAAGAAAAAACAAAAGGAAAACCCGTAATAGATCCTTCTTGACTAGCTCTAACTAGTCAAATTACTGGATAGCAGACATTAATAATCGGGTTATCCGCTTCAAATTAACTTAACTTGAAACAAATGTTAAACTATACCGCTGACTATACATATAGGAACCTGTTCAAATCGTTTCCCTGCACTTCAATAACTCGTCTGAATACTGCTCAGTGTGTAACGGTGGTCCCCTCCAGCTGGCAGCGTATATTCAGAAATCGAAGCGGTGGGAAAAGAAGACCAAGCTCCACCCCGTTGGGGGCCACCGGAGGGGGACCGTGTAGAGGCCCCACTCCAGCAGGTTCATTGTTAGTGGGCCACTTGGCCCATTTAGCAGTATGCTTGTGCATGGTATCCATGATAGTATGATGGATGCGCTCCATAAGGCGGATAGAATCCATCCTATACAGAACCTGCGCCCAGGGAAGTAAGTGCGTACGCCAGTGTAAGGCCACTGTCCAATGAATGGCACAGAATAGGGTATGGAGTAACCTCTGGTCCGTTAGTGAAATCCCCTGGATTGGAGCAAATAGTAGGCATTGCGCGGCCTTGTTTTTTTAATTTATTCTCGAATTGGAATATTAATCATAAGATGAGGATGAATAAAGACATTTGTGATAACTCTGTGTGAATATAAGCAGCAAAGCAACTTCACTTTTCTCGCATTATGAAGAAGAAAAGAATATGCTATATTAAAAGATCACAAAATTAGCAGCATGACGAATATGCTAGCTTCAATACGAACACTAGTTTTACAAGACAGAACGCTTCCGCCCTGTAAATCCTTTCTGGGCATGCACCATTCTTAGTTCGTCGGACTAGCATACTGACGACCGTATTGTCCGCTGAAACCAAAGTACGACGGGAAGATTGGTGTGCAAACCGACCTTCTTAGTACTCCGGACTTCACGCTGAAAAAGTCAGCTGAAGCCCACACACGAGCGGATTGTCCGTTGAAATGTGTTTCAACGGACTAAGTACGTCATACAATTCGATCGTGTGTACGCGGCATTACCTGCAAGGGGGAGAGTTTATGGCATCAATAGATATCAAGGATGCATATCTTCATGTGCCAATTTTTCCCGCACACCAAAAGTATCTAAGGTTCGCGGTAGATCAGCGCCATTTTCAATTTGTGGCCCTGCCTTTTGGTCTCGCTACAGCTCCTCGAGTCTTCACAAAGATTCTAGACCCTCTCTTGGCAAACCTATGAGCTCAGGGTATAACCGTGATAGCTTATTTAGACGATTTGCTACTCATAGAGCAAACAGTAGCGCTCTTGAACCACAGTGTTATCAAAACATTAGAACACCTGAAACACCTTGGTTGGATTATAAACCTAGAAAAGTCGTCCCTGCAGCCTGCTACCAGGTTGGAGTATCTGGGCATGATCATCGACACCGCTCAGGGCAGGGTGTTTCTACCAAGGTCAAAGGCCATGGCTATAGGGGCTCTGGTGCGCCTAATACTGAGCAGAAGGACTTCCCCCATTCGGTTGTGTATGAGACTGTTAGGGAAAATGGTCGCCTCCTTCGAGGCTGGTCCATTCGTCCAGTTTCACTTAAGGCCTTTGCAGAGATGCATCCTTGCGGCTTGGAACAAGAAGCCCAAGGCCTTGGACCTTCCTATGTGTTTATCCCCAGGTATACGCAGAAGTCTCTTTGGTGGTTACAGACCAAGAATCTGCTGAAAGGCAAAACTTTTCTTCCCCTTCTATGGAAGATTGTAACTACAGATGCCAGCCTGACAGACTGGGGAGCAGTGTTGGAAGAAGTATGCACGCAGGGCAAATGGTCTGTGACCGAAAAACTACTGCCCATAAATATTCTGGAAATTCGGCAGTTTATATGGCCCTCATGAACTGGTCCTACAGACTACAGGGTCACCCTGTTCGAGTACAGTCTGACAATGCCACAGCTGTGGCTTATATCAATCACCAGGGTGGCACCAGAAGTCTGGATGCACAAAGAGAGGTGAATCGCATACTTGCTTGGGCGGAGAGGCATGTTCCATGCCTTTCTGCAGTCTTCATCACCAGGAGTGGAAAATTGGCAAGCAGACTTTCTAAGCCGCCAACAGTTATGCCCAGGAAAATGGGCTCTACACCCCGAGATATTTCAGACCATATGTCACAAATGGGGCACGCCAGACGTAGATCTGTTTGCGTCCAGATTCAACAGGAAGCTGGACAAGTTTGTATCAAGGACAATGGATGTATTTGCTCAGGGGTCAGATTCTCTGACAATTCCCTGGGATCGGTAAAATCTAATTTATGCCTTCCCACCATACCCGCTTCTGTCACGGTTCCTGGGAAGAGTCAAGAGGGAAACAAAGTCGGTTCTATTGGTAGCCCCGGCTTGGCCCAGGTGACCTTGGTAAGCAGAGATCATGAAGATGGCAGTAGGCAGGTCTTGGATCCTTCCTCTCCGGTCAGATCTGCTCTCGCAGGGTCCAATTTACCATCCTGCTTTACAGTCTGAATTTAACGGTTTGGCTGCTGAGACCCACATTCTGAGAGACCGTGGACTCTCGGAGTCAGTCCTTTCTACTCTGTCAATGCCAGAAAGCCGGCATCCAGGCTTATTTACTACAAAATCTGGAAGGCATATGTTTCCTGGTGTGAACCCAGGGGATGGCATCCTAGAAAGTATGTTGTTAGCAGGATCTTGGCTTTCCTCCAGTCAGGCCTAGAAATAAATTTGTCCGAAAGTACTATCAAGGTTCAGATTTCAGCCTTGTCAGTGTTTTTTCAGAAGCCACTTGCATCACATTCTCTTGTCCGGGCTTTCATTCAGGGGGCCATGCGGTTAAGGCCGCCAGTCAAACCTCCGGTATGAATTTGGTTCTCTTGGCATTGCAGGGACAACCATTTGAATGATTGCATCAGGCTTTGTTTGTTCTTTTGACTAAAAAATTTGTTTTCTTGATAGCCATATCCTCGGCTAAAAGAGTGTCAGAGCTGGCAGCTCTTTCAAGCAAGGAACCTTATCTAATTATTCTATAATTCTGATCTGTGTCTCCCTCCCCTCAAACTGAGCATTGCTTTGGGACATCCCACTATGTAATGAAGCTCCTGTGTCCCGTGATGTATGATCAAGAAAATGGGATTTTTATATACAGCTTACCTGTAAAATCCTTTTCTTGAGAGTACATCACGGGACACAGAGCTCCCACCCTTCTTGGGTTTTACATGGTTTCTTATTGCTTTGCTACAAAACTGAGGTGCCTCCCATATGGGAGGGGTTATATAGGGGAGGAATTCTCCTTAATTGGGGTTAGCCAGTGTCCAATCACCAAAGGTGCCTATATAACCCACTATGTAATGAAGCTCCTGTGTCCCGGGATGTACTCTCAAGAAAAGGATTTTACAGGTAAGCTGTATATAAAAATCCTATTATACACATATATATATATATACACACACACACACACACACATACATACATATATACACACACACACACAAGCTGGTGCAATGATTACTTCTCAGTAGTCATTCAAAGACAGTTTGATTTTATTTACCGAGATAAAAGTACAAATGTTGATTTACACTTACAGGCTTTTTATTTTTTATTTTTTTTACAATTACTTGTTCCTAGTGGTTTGTCACAGAAATTAAACAGCACCATATTCACAACACATCAATAAACACATGTGGCAGGTTTTAGGGGGCAGTATATTTCACAAACAGGTACCCAGCTACGATACTAACACTATACTAAACCTGTGTCAGGGCTCAAGAGCCAAGATGAATTATGCAGCATAAGAAGATAAAAGAAGAGAGCCACATAAAGATATGCAAAATCAGACATTTAATGAAAGTACATAATGGATGATCAGTGATGTACTGAACAATTTCCAAGAAAGTGCTTAATGTTATTGTAGCACTGTACTGGAATTTAAATCTGTCTGTGTTAAACGTTAGTCTACCGTGGACAAGGTCAATGTGAAGGACTGTATGATAAATACACAGAGTAGGTGGCAAAGCAGCTGTATAACAAAATATATATCTTTCTATGGGTTAAAGTGCCAGTACAATTTAAGATAGGGGAAAACATGCATTAGCCTATCACAAAGCCCATCTTTAGTTTGCCACTATACCTATTTACTGTTTAGTTGTGAGAGTTGGTCTAAATTTAGGCAGGCCATAGACGATGCTAACAAATGTTTCTTGCATGATTCCGGGGGGGGGGAAGTCATTTCCATTTGGGAGAAGACAATGATAAGCACTGGTGGCTATAGTGCGATAATTGCAAGTGAATCTGGCAGGCTAGTTGTACCCAAGATCCTCTTAGTACATTCAGCCTGCCCAATAAAGGTTCAAATCTCAGCTGGTTCCTGCTGGCTTTCACCTCACATCAAACAGACAAGCAATGTGCAAAATAAATTGTTAGTGGTAATTGAACAGAATGCCAGCCAAAAGTTTTTTTTGTGATTTAGATAGATTGCGATAGGGTTAAAAACAATGCAAAAAAGATCATGCATTGATATGTCTAAATTCCTCTGTGAGCTAAAGTGAAACCAAACTTAGTTATCCATAAAACCCACATATACTGTCATTATTTAGAACAGTGAAGCTGTTAATATATAAATCTAGATGTATTTGGCCCACTGTATACAGTATACATAGCTCCCAATGGTCCTTGATTTTGAGAGACTGTTCCACCTTTGAAAACAGGTCCCTCCTTACTTCTCAGTTGTCCTTTTTGTGCTAAACGTGTTATGCTGCACTAAATCTTTCATCTAACCCTACATTAAATTACATTTTCTAATCTAAATTGAATCTAAAATTGTTATGAAAAGCCAGTATGAAGCAAATGTATGAAAAAATATATATGTGTGTTGGTGCCAGGAGGCAAAAACCAGTGGAAAAATTTCAAATCTGAATACACTACTCTAAATCATAAATTTTTATAGAAGGAGAAAATACTTTTTGCAGCTTACAGGGTGTACATTACAAACACTAGAGCTCAGTGGACCTGGTAGTACTAGAGTACCTCCTGCCTGGAGTTTTCATGTTCTCCCGGGGGCTGCGTGGGTTTCCTCTGGATATTCCGTATTCCTCCCACACTCCAAAGACATGCTGGTTGACTAATTGACCAAAAAACCACACAAATCAATCTCCTGGGCTGTATAGTGTGCCTCTATAGAGCTGTGAGCTTTGATGCTTAGTGATGAATAATGCACTTCTCGCTGCCCTCAATGGACTGAGGAATCTGAAGCACTGTAACATGAAAAGAAACAGAAGGCACGTGGACCTAGCGCATTACTAGCGCATTATCCTTAAACAAAGATATTTATTTAAATACGAAGTTGTCAAACTCACAAACAAAGACTTGATAAAAGCATGTCTTATTGGCTGGCTAACACGTTTCGAGAAATTCCTCTTCCTCAGAGCCACTAATTGACTCCTGTCTTAATCTAGTATCTGAATGTATGGATATACGTTAGGGACCTTAGATTGTAACCTCCTTAAGGAAAGGGACTGATGTGAATGTATTATATATATGTAAAGCGCTGTGTAAACTGTCTGCTCTATACTGTATAAGTACCTGTAAGAATAATACTTTTATTAGATTTCCATTAAAAGAAAGGATGATTAAAGGCTTGGAGTGAAGTGGATCCTCTGTGAGTGGAAAGTAAGACCTGAAGAAGAATAAATGGATGTAGGATCTGCCTGACCAGGCAGAGGAAGTGGTCCAAGAGAGAGAGTGAAAAGTTCAGTGTGTGGAGGTCTTACCTTATGGGAGATTGAAGGTCAGAGAAGCAGGAAGGAAGGGTTGATCCTGTACAAATTCCTAGGGCATCATTACAGAATGTACTGCTGGAAAGGGGAATTATTATTTGGATAAACAATGGCCATTTAGGTAATGGGGAAGAAAAGATTGTCTCAGCAGCTTAGCCGGTTTAGGAGATTTTTTTAGGGAGGTCCTATGGAATTGTCAAATTGTTACAACAATTGGGTGGTATGGGACTTCTACTTGGTTGTTTGAGGTTCCCCAAGGAACTAGGTTCCCTGGTGCAAATTAACAGCATGTGAGTCTTGTAACATCTTTGAGCCAGTGTGGTGTGGCTGAGTACAAGGGAGATACCAGTCTAAATAGTGTGTTTAAAGTCCACCTAAAGATGCCCTTTGTGGTAACATTGTCAACACTATATATAGTTTGGTATTGTTTAATTTATAAATAAAAACGCTGCTATGGTCATTGAAAACCCTTGTCATGCAGTCTGTCATTGTTTGAAGGTAAAATAAAGGATCAGTGATCAATGAATCCTTTAGTCAAGTGGGAGAAGGTGAGGACTACTCAATCACTTGTATATGCATATTTCAGCATGAGCTGTTGAGCTTTATGAAAAGGTTTATTTTTAGCAAAGCACAAACTAAACCGGCAAGCAAAAAAAAAGGATCCCATAGTTCACCTGCTGGCCAAAAATAAAAATACAAAATATTAATATGCAATATTTCATGTTTACCTGATAAAAAAAAAAGTTTATATCCACACAGTTCGATTTAAAATGCACCACACTTTTTAGCATTTTTTTGAATGTCTGTTTACAGTGAATCTGCAAGATCTCAGTTGAATCTCTTTTCATTTAAATTGATTTTCTCATTTCTGTGTATGACCAAAGGATATTTTAGAAAATATACAACTGTGCTGTGACTCAGAGTATTGTATATACAGAGCATTGGGTCAGATACCTTTCAGTCCTTCCCTGAATGATGCCTCATTGAAGTAAATGAAGACTTTAGTTCCTTGGAGGCTATAGATTGAGTCTGCAAACTTTAAGCATCATGAAAGTGATTATAAAAAGAGCAAAGAAGCCACAGGGAGCAGATAAAGCCTAAGAAATCTAGATCAAGAAAATGTCTTCAGGTTGTTTGGGTCAACTGAACAAGCCTTCTGATTGCAGTGGAACACAGGGAGAAGCCAAGTATAGGTTCAGCCTTGTAACACTGTCAAGATCCCAGAAGTTTCATTTATTAGCCTTCCTGCACTGCACTTCGGAGGCTTTCAGGAATATTTGTCATGTTTCTGTAGGCAATATTCCATCCTCTTGAAAAAAAAAACAACTATTATTTCCTGAAACATTGTGGAAAACTAGATGTGTTTTGCTACACTTACAGATAAGAGGGCAAAGCACTTTGAAGAGCATCTACTTCATAGAAAAAGCAGAGCCATCACCAAATATAGATGCACAGATGCATAATTCACTATTGCAAAATAAAATAAATAACCCACTTCTTTTAAGTCTGATTGCCAAAGGGATTTTCATCTCTATTTGCTCATAGAGAAAATTGTGCATGATTCGGTTGAGCTGTGTGTGATACAGATAGTGAATAAATAGGGCAATGTCTGAATGATGATACCACAAATTGAACTGGACGAAAAGGGTGAAGTGATGGAATAGTTGCTTATGAATGCAAAATAATCACTGCATCATCTTCATGATATACAAAATAGAAAAGGTAATGTATGAAAGCAGAACAAATAAGACCTGAATAAAAGAAAAGCAAGCTTTTCTCATTTATAATCTCTTTGTATTCTATTCTATCCAAAATAAGTAAAATGAGAAAAATCAAAGGAATTCAGTTACATTCCTTAGATTCCTCCAGTTCTGGATCAGATATTACCATTCTGCAAAATGTGCAGTTTAGTTATCTATCATTACCTTGAAAATCAGAATTACATTTGGAAATTCACTGCAAGTGTGAACAGTAATGCGGGTTATTGTCATCAGTGTGCTGCAGTGCATTTCATTTAAATGACACACTGGTGTACCTCCACGACACAAATGTGCTACAATGTGCAGATGTGCACTATAATGCACTATAATGCACCACATCAAGTGTGGTGCATGCACTGTAGAAAATAACGGAGCCCACACCTTTTTATTTTTGTGTTTTGGGGCATTGCAGCCTAGTGATTAGGAATCTGCTACGTAATGCCTTAATGGAAAAATCACATATGTTGAGTGTAGTGGCGAGTGAATGGGTCCTTTCTTTTCATACGTTGACAATACAAACTTTGAAAAAGCTTACTAAAACCTTCTACTTGTGATTGCTTTAATGATGGGACAAATGATCTCATGCAAAGTCTTAAAAATGGCTTAAAGTATATTTTTAGCCAAAACATTTTTTTTTATAGTAGTGGATGGAGTAGGGGAAGGTTTTGTCCTGTTTTAATTGCTTATATTGTGGTGGGATAGTGGAGTGCTGAACCTATAGGCACAATTCTAGTCCTGGTTGGATGTATTTTAATGCTGTGTATAATCACGCAAGGTGCTCTAATCGTGCAGGAACCTTAGCCAGAAGAAGAGTAAAAGAGGATAGAACCAGTCCACCCAGTTATTTTATTTTAATATTCATTGCATTCATTAAAAGCAGACAACCACTTTAGAGGTTCCCTTTCATCAGAACTACAGAAACATGTATCAAGAATAAGTATGTTCAGCACACAGTTGCATGTTAGAAAAGTATGATGATCAGTAAAAAAGTAATATAACCCATTACTGTTTCAAATTATATAACATGTGAGGTAAAAATAAGAATTTATAAGAGGTGTTCAAGGATCACCAAACTGAATTTAGAGTACATATGACAGCCAAATTAAAAATATAATAGTTTATTTAAAAGATATTATAAAAACATCCCAACACGGATTACATTTAATATCACTTCAACAGATAGAAATTTCCATAAAAGTTTAATGTCTATTGTCATATTGTTTGTTTTTTGTTTATTCTCCTCCACATCTAAAGTAATATTTTTTAAAATATATAACTAGCCACCTATCAGCAAAAAATTAACTGTAATTTTTACATCTAGAATAATAAAAATAAACAGTAGTGGTTGTAAGATTGACTGGATGATAGTATGTCTATGAATGATTGTATGTATATTTTATCAATGTTAGTAAATTTTATGTAAATAGTATGTATTTATGTAGAATTGAATTTGATGCTGTCTACTGTATATTATAATTTTGTTTGAAGATGGCTAAGATGATTATACTGTATACAGATCTTAAAGCGGAAGTAAAACCATCCATTTAACAGCTTCAAAAAGCACATGCCGGAAACATAGCACTCCCATTGGTTGGGCTCTCAACCAAACTGTCAAACCATCCAATGGCTGGTGTCATAACTGATCACATGTGTAGCATCATGACCTTGTATGGATTGAAATTCGGCTGGTTCAGCGGGTATTGGCCAAATTTTGATCTAGGTGTGGAGACTGTGACTGAACAGAATCAATCCATTGATCAACTTCTGTTCAGCCACCCTTTTGGTTTGTTAGTGCTTGATCATTGCTGCACGTAAAAGATTGCAGCACTGATCTGTGTACTCTGAAGCCAGAGAGTCTCCTTGCTGTCAGAATACACACAAAACAGTGGCGAGGATTCCCCCATCCACCTGAAATGTGTGGATGGGGGATTTGGGTCAGGTTTTTTTTGTTCATCCAGGTAGTTGAACAAAAAACCTTGACCCATGTCTGGTCAGCTTTTCTTTTCCCTGTACCGCTAATAGAAGGTGATGTCTGGAACCCTTAAAACATGTTGGCCACTTTTATTGAGTGCAACAAATAATAAGAGGAATGTGAACACAAATCAGTGGACTGGAACTCTCAACTAAGGATGAGCCAAACACCCCTTGGGTCGGTTCACACCAGAACCTGCGAACAGACCTAAACTTCGTGTGAACTTTAGAACTCTACTAAAGTCTATGGGACTCGAACGTTCAAAATCTAAAGTGCTAATTTTGAAGGCTAGGCAAGTGGGGAAGCCTGGCTTCCCCAATGACATGTGGGTGACCCCGCCCCCTGATGTAACGCAGGTTTCCGTTACATTAGAGGGGGGAGGGGTCACCCACACGTCATTGGGGAAGACAGGCTTCCCCACTTGCATCAGAGGGGGGTGGGGTCAGGTGACGGGTGGCCCTGCCCTCCTCATATAAGAAATGTCAGGCTGCCGGGATCCCCGCAGTGTCTCCACCAGTGGAGACAGAGGATGGATGGACTGCGCTGTGCTGGAGGGAGAGATCACCCGTCGCTAGATCAGATCAGGAATCTTTTTACATTTTTTTTTATTTTTAATAAATGACTTTTTCAATGGTGTGTGTGTCTTTTTTAACATTCTTTTACACTTTCTTTGTGAAATTGTAGGGGTACTTTTGTACCCCCTTACCATTTCAAACAGGGGGGCCGGGATCTGGGGGTCCCCTTGTTAAAGGGGGCTTCTTGATTCTGATAAGTCCCCCACACACAGACCCCCATAACCACTGGCCAGGATTGTGGGGATGAGGCCCTTGTCCTCATCAACATGGGGACAAGGTGCTTTGAGGGGTCACAGACCCCCAAAGCATCCTCCCAATGTTGAGGGCATGTGGCCTGGTATGGTTCAGGAGGGGGACGCTCTCTCGTCCCCCCTCTTTTCCTGCAGCCTGCCAGGTTGCGTGCTCGGATAAAGGGTCTGGTATGGATATTTAGGGGGAACCCCATGTCATTTTTTTTAATTTGACACGGGGTTCCCCTTAATATCCATACCAGACCTGAAGGGCCTGGTAATTGAATTTGGAGGAACCCCACGCTTTTTTTTTAATCAATGACTTTCAATGACCGTTCTCTGTATTACGGGAGCCGACAATTCATTATAGCCGCAAGTGATTTTAAATGACTTTTTTTCCTGGAGAAATTACACTTTGTGCAGGGACAGTTCTAAGCACGGGAAACATGCGCCCCTTCACAGGCATACTATAGACACCCCTCAGGTATGAAATTTAAAGGAATATTACACTTTTATTGTTTCACTTTAAGCATTATTAAAATCATTGCTCCTGAAAAACTGCCTCTTTTAAAACTTTTTTTGCATTCATACATGTCCTCTGGGGCAGGACCCAGGTCCCCAAACACTTTTTAGGACAATAACTTGCATATTAACATTAGCACTTTAGATTTCTCCCATAGACTTGTACAAGGTGTTCCTCGGCTTTTCGAATTTGCCGCGAACACCCCAAATTGTTCACTGTTCGCTGAACAGGCGAACAGGCAATGTTTGAGTCGAACATGAGTTTGACTCGAACTCGAAGCTCATCCCTACTCTCAACCTTTTCTTCTAGGTTTTATTGCTGTTTGTATCTCCTTTGGGTAGTTATAACCTCACTATTTGTCCTATAGGAGAGAAAATAAGAGAGATCCAACATTTTACAGGTCTCGGGGGCACAGAACACTGTCACAGAACAATGGGGACACTTATGTGCACAATTCAGAGGTGGACTTTCTCTGCATTTTTTGGGAGGTTTCGACTTCCTGATGTATCACTGAGAGAAGGAAGTTAAGAAAAACACCTCTCCAATGGAGACACAGAATAAAAATGTGGCAGAAGTTTTAGCCCTTTTGACTCTATTACAGACACAAAAAGATGGCTTTGACATTAGAATTAACGCAATAATGCCTTCAAATGTTAATAAAATCCAATTTTTTGTGAGACTTGGGCCTCTAAGTGCATGGGCTTATACTTCGCTGAATGTATCCTATATCCAAACATGATATCACTGAATTGTGTAATCATACTCCTTCACAGTTCTGAACCTTGTAGTACTCTGTAAGGTCACCTTATGCTTGTGGTCCTCTATGCAGCAGCACATTGATCAGATAGTAGACTATTGGCCTCAACTACTTGGCCATAATATTTTGCATTCAATATACAGATTGTATACAACATGATTATATGAAATCAAAGTTTACATACCATTTGCTCTTGATTTTAGGGATGATGCTGCAGACACCATTGCATGTCGATTTTCTGTCTCTGTAAGTCCTGTGAAAATGAGTAAATGTGTGTTGATACAGTGACAATGAGTGAATAATTTAGCATTAGTTGCATAGGTGGTGATTGCAGAAGTGTGCATCATTGCAGTGGTGACACATGCAAAAGCAGCAAGTGCAGATTACTATTAGTGCAGTGGTGGTGAGTACAGGGTTCTGTCACCATGACACAGTCCCATGAACCATGCATCATTTTACAGACCAGGCAGTATCTATTGTGCCTGTGTGGTTGTCGTGCAGCTCCTGGAGGATATGCAACTATTTGGTAACATAGTCAGCAGGATTGTGGTTATTGACCAGCAAGTTTATTGATCTGTGTCACAAGGTAGGAGATCAGCCTAGGAAGCCATACTATTTTCCAGAAAAAAAGCCACCATATTTTAACCATTTATTCTCTTTTTTGCTTTCTGTACTTCCAAGCAACCTTACTTATCACACCAATAGCATTAAAGTGTATGTATAGCCAAAACTTTTTTTTTTAAGCTTTGGAAAGAATAGGGAGGTCAAACCTCCTGTCTCAGAGATGCAAATTGAAGTTAGAGGGAATATAAAGTGAGACAGTTGCCCTTGCCCCATTGGAAATGTTTGCCTTCTCTTTTGATCTGGTGGCAACGCTAATCTTTTTGACTTCCCCTCACTTCTGTCACCAGTACAATTAGAATGTTGAATCTCCAAATGGAGAAACACGCTGCAATAAAAACTTGACAGAAGATTTATTCCTTTGCCACTCTATCTCATATGTAAAAAAAGTTTTGCCTAGAGAAATACAATATATTCAGAGAAAGCTTTGCATTCTGTGAATGAAGAAGGTGCAGATGAATCTTCCAAACTTTCCTTCTCTTAGGCTGCTTTCACACTGGGGTGGTATTCAGGCGTTACAGCGCTAAAAATAGCGCCTGTGTAGCGCCTGAAAAAAACCGGCCCCTTTCAATCCAGTGTGAAAGCCGGAGGGCTTTCACACTGGGGCGGTGCGCTGGCAGGACAGTGAAAAAAGTCCTGCTAGCCGCATCTTTGGAGCGGTGAAGGAGCGGTGTATTCACCGCTCCTAAACCGCTCCTACCCATTGAAATCAATGGGACAGCGCGGCAATACCGCCGGCAAAGCGCCGCTGCAGCGGTGCTTTGCGGGCGGGTTTAACCCTTTTTCGGCCGCTAGCGGGGGTTAAAACCACCCCGCTAGCACCCGCAGACCGCCGCTAAAACGACGGTAAAGCGCCGCTAAAAATAGCGGCGCTTTACCGCCGACGCCTGCACCGCCCCAGTGTGAAAGCAGCCTTAAGGCAGGACTTTTTCTGAATGGAGAAGGTGCCGAGCAAAAAGTCTCAGCACCAGATGTTCAGCGCCAACTGCAGACTGCAGGGCTAATCAAGAGCAAAAGATTTGACATACACTTCAGCATCCAGAGATGGGGCACTCTTCATGGGAGGTAACTTATTTTTACTGTGGAAATGTACAAAAATGATCTTTGGTCATACTTCAGCTTTAGGCCACATGCACACTGTATTCTCGATGATGCTTTTTCTCCTACAGTTTAGCAACCGAAAAACGAGGTAAAAAGCTGCGTTTTTGCATGTGCGTTCATGCTCATCACGTGTCTGGCATTAATACAGTCTATTGGCCAGAATGCTAATTTATTCTGGCTATTAGAAAGTATTAACACATGAACACGCATAAACACAGCTAGCAAGTGTTTTTTATGCTTAAAAAATCCTCTCCTGAACTTGAAGTTAGTGACTTTGGACTGATTTAAAAAGCTATAAGTTAATACAGCTGAGTCGTTGAATTCTGTGTAAAAACATAAGGATTGCAGCAAAGTGAGAGCCTGGGAAAATGAAGAGGAATCTAAAGGTTTAACACATTAAAATACAGTATATACTAGTAACAGGACTAAAAATTCATAAAACTCAGTATGCCATCCCAGAGAAAATACACAAGTGGTATCCACAAACATCCGACAGATGCTGGAGGTGTGACAGAGGAAAAGGCACTTTGCTCCATATATGGTGGCAATGTGAAATGGTGGCACCATTTTGGTCGGGGTAACGGCTTTGATCACCCAAATCACGGAGACCAGGCTCAGGTTGGACGCTGCGTGCTGTTTGCTACACATTTCGAATATTTCTTTTAGGAAGTACAAAAACTCGCTTTCTTTTCATTACTTTTCTCTTCTTTTCTTGTTTCTCCTATATTTCTTTATTTCCATTCAACCCTATTTCTCTTTTATCTAAAGGGAACAAATGGGACAACTTGGAGTGGAGGTGGCAGACAATGATTCACATTCCGGGGGCCAAAATTGGGCCTATACTGGATGTTGCTTTGCATACAATTTATACCACCTTTGTTGTTATAAAAGACAATGTTGGACTGTATTATGCTATGTTTTGATTCGGCATGATTTATTTGTCTTTGGTTTTATGCCCATGTTGTTTGTATCTTAATTTTGCAAATAAACTTTGACTTTAATGTAAAAAAAAAAAAAAAAAAATTAATAAAACATATTTTTGGGAACTGGAAATCAACAAATCCACATATGATGGGTGCATGGTTGCTGAGGATGCCCAAAATCTGCCTGAATTGACAGTTTGAGTTTCAAACCCTTTTTCTCCATTTAGGAAGGCAGGCTAACTTTTAAAACCTTAGACACCTATATTGACTGGATGGCCAATATACCCAATGTGGTATTATCAAGTGATTCACTCCATGCAAACAGCTGTAAGACAACATTGTTGAACATCTTTATTTAGAACAAGAATAAGAACAGAAAAAAACACCAAGATGTATCCCCCCCGCATCTCCCCCATTTCTTTTTGATTCACTGCGCGTGAAGCTAGGGGCTGCCACCACCAAGGCTGCTGATCACTTCCCCAGAGTACTACTATGTTACTATGGTAACACTGTATTGCTCTGGTTACAGTGCGTTAAAAAGAAATAAAAAAAAAAGTAATAAAAATAAAAAAGAAATTTAAAAAAACAATAATTAATTTTTTTTTCACCACCACACCTGTGGTGGTGAAAATGCTGTACTGCACTGTTTTTTTTTTTTTTTTAATTTAATTTTCCAAAAAAATTGTGACAAAAAATACAACTTCAAAAACCTCTTACTAAATACCTTGGACTTTCCTGCCATTTTCAGGCCTCCAGAAATGAGATAGGCCATCAGCACATCAGGATTGATCAATTTTCAGATATACTGTCTATACCAGTGATGGCAAACCTTGGCACCCCAGATGTTGTGGAACTAAATTTCTCATGATGCTCATGCACTCGGCAGTGTAGTTGAACATTGTGGGAAATGTAGTTCCAAAACATCTGGGGTGCCAAGGTTTGCCATCACTGGTCTATACCATAGTTTATTGACGCATAACTTTCCTACAGATTAAATAAAAAACACTAATTTGGGTTATTTTCACCAAAGAAATTTAGCAAAATACAGTTCACAAAGAAAGATTATTTATTTTCTAATGTTATAACAAAAACAAAAAAAACTTTTTTTTTTTTTTAATTTTCTTTCTTTTTTCGTTTATTTAGCAAAAAATGTAAAACCCAGCTGGGATTAAATACCAACAAAAAAAAAGCTCTTTTTGTGTAAAATGATAAAAATTTCATCTGGGTACAGCATTGCATGACCGCACTATTGTCATTCAAAATGTGATAGCTCTGAAAGCTGAATTGGCCTGGGCAGGAAGGGGGTGAAGGCCTCAGTATTGAAGTGGTTAAGAAAGGATATAGGGATAGTTCTGAATAAAATGCAGCATGGTATTATGTTCATTTGCTGTATGTTATACAGTAAGGAATGCATACCTCAAAGATGGGTTGCAAAATGATTTTTAGAAATGTATTTTCTGCCCTAAACATGAAAGATAAAGACAAAAATACAAAAACAATTACAAAATCATTATATATTCCCTTTAAAAAAAAAAACACTTCAAAGAAAATATCAATGATATGAGTTTTTAATAAGGCAAAGAAAAGTGTGAAAAGGATTATAAAGTGTGAAAACCTCATAGTAGCCAATTAACAATAATCTTTCATTATTTCAGCTGACTGAAACTGATAAAAGTGAAATTTGATTTTGACTGCACACACACACACACAATGAAAATAATTTTGGATTAAATTTTAGATTTTTGTATCTTTTATTCTGCAGAGTGAGGCGAGTATTCTGAATCATATTTATGACATATCTGTTCTGAAATAATATACCACTGACTTGCACAAACAATTTTCTATGTCAATCACATGTGACAGGGAGTTTTATAAGATTTAAAATTTTTGACTTTAAATATCCTTCCCGTTGATTTTTTTAGGTCCCAGAAATACCCTAACTGGAAAAAGTAGCAAAACTAAGTAAACAGGTGTGATTGGTATATAGTAGGCCAGGAAACACCATAATGGACAACCTATCTCTCAATGATAGATGAAAAAATGTTGGCAAAAATGTTCATATGTCTCCACACTGTATTTTTCTAATGAAAGGTTCTTCCTTTACCTCTCCTATCTGGAGACCCCGCCTCTTGTGTCATCACAAGGGGCAGGGTCTTTGGGTGACATCATCGGAGGAAGACTGTGTTTTTTATTTTTAGCGGGCAGCGGTGGTGGAGAAGAAGCCCCCCTGCCCCAAAGCACCCCCCCATGTTAAGGGAATGCAGCCTGGTATGGTTCAAAAAGGGGGGAGGGGGCACTCACTCGTCCCCTCCCTTTTCTGACCTGCCGGTCTGCATGCTTGGATAAGGGTCTGGTATGGATTTTGGGGGGGGGGGGGGGCCACATGTCATTTTTTTCATGTTTTTTTTTTTTTACCGTCAATTTTTGTTTCTGCATTTAGCCCGCTGACAGCTGATGAGTCATCAGTTTAGGACGTTGCGGATTGTTTCCTAGATCTCCCCTTAGCAACCAGCTATTTTACAGTGTGTTTAAAGAAAAAACAAAAACACAAAATGCATGAAAGCTGCATGCAAAAACACACAAAGAAACAAGGGTTTAAAAATGCAAAATGCACTACAGAACGTGCCTGAATAACGCATGGAGCTCAACCCGCATAGATGTGAACCTAGACTTAAGGGAAGCCTGACAGGAAAGAAATGGAGTATATACTTGTTTTTTGAGGTGCAAGCTTTTGCCATTGTTATTCTTGTTTCACTACTGAACCACTGGCTGGAACATGCATCTAAGTAAAAGCTTTAAAGTGGTATTAAACCCTGAACCAAAAATGTAATATATTGCTTACCAATTAGATGTAGTGGCTGCATTTGTTTTATTTTTTTTGTTTTTTCCCCCCTCTGTTTCTTGTTATCTGGCCAGTAACATACCCTTATATTAGAGTGCCTCTACTCCCCCACCCACATGAAGAAGCACAGGGGGCACCTTTGGACAACAGCATAATCCGGGGAGAAGTTAGGCCGCGTACACACGCGGGGACTGTTCGCCCAACTTTGTTCGTCAAACAGTTTGAGCGGACAGTCCGCTCAAAAATAGCATGGACGGACTTGGCCACACACGACAAACGAACAGTCCGCTGAAACTTGCGCGATGACGTGAACGGCACGTACGACGGGACTAGAAATACGACGTCCTATACACTGCAATGCAACCTTCGCCGTGTAAATCCTTTCTGAGCATGCGCAGAACTTAGTTTGACGAACAAGCCTACACTACAAACTAAGTTTCAGCGGACAGTTTTACGGAATTTCCGAAAAACTTTGTTCGTCAGACTGTCCGCTGAAACTGTCCGCTGAAGCCCACACACGAGCGGACTGTCCGCCGAAACACTGTTCAGCGGACAAAGTTGAGCGAACAGTCCCCGCGTGTGTATGCGGCCTCAGATGTACTAGCAGATTTAGATACACCAGCTGAAAATAAAAGTAAAAAAGCCTAAAAAAAGAAAACAAATGAAGCCATCACACCTAAGAATTGGTAAGCTGCAATATAATGAATGTTTCCTTTTGGTTAACACTGCTTTAAATTGCTGTATATTTGTTACATGTTAGTGGCCTACCACTTTGATTGATAGTGGAAAAGCTTAAAGGGTTACTAAACCCAGGACACTGCATTCACTATATCTTGTTTACCACAGTACACCGAACATGGAAATGCAATTATTTTAGTAAATATAAACTGCTAAATACCTTTTCTCATCAGCAGTATATAGCAGTCTTGTGATTTCTATCAGTGTCTTGTTAAAGTTTGTAGGAGGAGTTTTCATTCTCCTGACTGTCCTATTAGGCTGCATGACCCCTGATCCTCTGTCTGGACAGTGCTGATTGGCCCTGTGCTGATCACATGCACCCTCCCAAGAAAAAAGAAAAAAACACTCTAGCAATACACACCAAACTGAGCATGTGCAGATTGCCCACAAGGCTCTGTACTGTGAGGAGATGGATTGGGGACAGTGGAAGAAGGGGAGGATCAAAGAAGACAGGATTAAACAGCCTTTATACACAATGCACAGGGTTAACCCCTTAGGTTCCACAGTGAGTATAACAAGCATGCTTTACTGCATATATGCACTGATTTTACTGTTGTGGGTTCAGTAACACTTTAAAATATTAGGGTGTTTAGCTAGCAGCATGGTCCTTAAAAGATATACATCAAGCCACTTTCCCCCCTGCACCTGCAGACCGTGACACACATATAACATATCATTACTGGGCGGAATGATTAAACATTTTCTGCTCTACACTATACCTGTTTCAAGTCTTTCCAAAATTGCACTGACGATTTTAAGACTGCCAAACACATTTTGTATGGTTTGGATGACTAGGCCAAAAAAAAAATATGTACAAAATTAGCTGGATGTAGAAGACACAAGAAGCACTCGGACTTCCTATGTTTTCCTAGTATTAGTATAAAGCTGCCAGCCTGGCCTGATTTTTTTTTTCTTGGAATGCTGAAAACCAACACTGGGTTGAAATCAGCTTAAGGCTGGGTTCACACCGCTGCGGGGGGAGAACCGGATGTGATTCGCACAGCAAATCACATCCGATCTCCGTAGCGCTGCGAGTTCAGCCATACAGATAGTATGGCTGAACTCGCAGCGGTCCCGCAGCAAACTCGCACGGGACCCTTTTTTGGGTCCGCAACGGAATCGGATCGCATGGGGGTTCACACCATGCGATCCGATTCCTGTGCGAGTCGGCAGATCGCACTGCGATATGCCGACGGATCTGGGGGTGTCATTAACATAACATTGACACCCCCAGCCGTCCGCATAGGGCAGTGTGAACTGCCGGCGGGAGGTGTGCGATGCGGGAAAACGCCGCGGATTCGCGGCGTTCCCGCATCGCAGCAATGTGAACCTAGCCTTAGGCTACTTTCAAACCAGGGCTGGTGGGAGCTGCTTTACTGTTGTTTTTAGCAGCACTATTCGTCTGCTAGCAGGCGGTTTTAACCCCTGCTAGTGGCCGAAAATGGATTAAAAGCACTCGCAAAGCGCCGCTGCTGCTCCGCTTTCAGTTTTCAGCTTTGTTTTCAATGGGAAAGGGCGCTTTAGGAGCGGTGAATACACCACTCCTATAGCGCTGCAAAGATGCGGCTTGCAGGACTTTGTTGACCATCCTGCAAGCACACCGTTCCAGTGTGAAAGCCCTCGGGGCGTTCAATTTGGAGTGAATTGAGCGGCTCTTTCAGGGTGCTTTGCAGGCGCTATTTTTAGCACTATAGTGACTGCAAAGCGCCTCAGTGTGAACATAGCCTTAATTTAAAAACTGCCTTGATCTCGGATCAGCAAGTTGATGGCCTATTCTCTATCTTACATACTATTTCCTTGCATTCTATGACTTTTGGGAAAATAGCTTTTCAGTTATCTATGAGTCAAGAAGATGATTGAGATATATTATTTGAGGACACACATCTCCCAATATAGTTAGAAAAAGGGGCTAAAAATATTCTATTCGTGGTATCACTTGGCAGGGAAAAATGCAGCTGGACGCAGATCAAATTTGATGCAGCAACGTGCACGACTAGTGCGCATACACAGCTGTACAGGGGTTATCCACTTTATCTTATGTCAAATTTACCTTCTGATTTTGTCATTAGTTTAAATGTGTACAGAAAATACAGTTGCACTCCAAAGTTTGCATAAAAAACTTTTATGTAAGAATAGTGATTATATGAAGCCATTTATTATCACATAGTTGTTTGGCTCCTTTTTAAATCATATTGATAACAAAATAAAAAATAACCCATATAGCCCTGATCAAAAGTTTACATACCCAGGAATGTTTGGCCTTGGTACAGACACACTAGGTGACACACACACAGGTTAAAATGGCAATTAAAGGTTAATTTCCCACATGTGGCTCTTTAAATTGCAATTAACGTCTGTACATAAATAGTCAATGAGTTTTTTTTAATCTCCAGTGTGGATGCACTGAACAGGCTAGATACTGAGCCACTGGGAGCAGAAAATAACTAACTATCAAAGGACCTGTGTAAGAAGGTAATAGAATTTTAAAAAGATGGAAAAGGATATATATATATATATATATATATATATATATATATATATATATATATATATATATATATATATATATATATATATATATATTGTGAAGGGTTAGCTCGGCAGCGGGTGTGTGTGACCCCCTGGATGGGTTCACAACACAAAATCAGGCACAGCAGACAGCGTTGTAGGTGCAAAAAACAAAAGATGCGGTTTATTTATGCTACATGCAGTGAAACATATAACAGCCAAACAAAATAAAACATGAAAATAAATCCTGGTCAGCTTGACCTCTAATTACACACTTAGATTCCCTGTCTAACAACTGAGTGCAGCCTTGTGCTGCACCAGTCCCCGTCTCTGTTGTAGAGGTTTGCCACACAGGCGTTAACTCACCGCACAGAACAGGTATCACACTCCCCAGTCTATACACACAAAACTGGTTCCAGGATGGAGCATCTCCCTAAGCATGCTGGGGTTTTTTGTAGAGGTCTTAATGAGCCCACTTACTTCAGCTGGGCTCATTAACTCTTCCCCTCTAATTGTAAAAGTCTGCATAAAGCCTGAATCTAGGGCACACATATTTCCCATCCTGGATACAACCAGGTGACTTTACCTGCGTGCTGTCACAATATATATATATATATAAAGACATTAAAAAATATATAAGTATCTCACATAAGTGAGTACACCCCTTACATTTTTGTAAATATTTTATTATATATTTTCACGTGACAGCACTGAAGAAATTACACTTTGCTACAATGTAAAGTAGTGAGTGTACAGCTTGAATAACAGTGTAAATTTACTGTCCCCTCAAAATATCTCAACACACAGCCATTAATGTCTAAACTGCTAGCAACAAAAGTGAGTACACCCTTAAGTTAAAATGTCTAAATTGGGCCTAAAGTGTCAATATTTTGTGTGGCCACCATTATTTTCCAGCACTGCCTTAACCATCTCGGGCACGGAGTTGTCACTGGAGTCCTCTTCCACTCCTCCGTGGCAACATCACAGAGCTGGTGGATGTTAGAGACCTTGCATGCCTCAACCTTCCATTTGAGGATGCCCCACAGATGGGTTTAGGTCTGGAGACATGCTTGGCCAGTCCATCACCTTTACCCTCAGGTTCTTTAGCAAGGCAGGTCATCTTAGAGGTGTGTTTAGGGTCATATTGGAATACTGCCCTATGGCCCAGTCTCCGACGGGAGGGGATCATACTCTGCTTCAGTATGTCAAAGTACATGTTGGCATTCATGGCTCCCTCAATGAACTGTAGCTCCCCAGTGTCGGCAGCACTCATGCAGCCCCAGGCCATGACACTCCCACCACCATGCTTGACTGTAGGCAAGACACACTTGTCTTTCTACTCCTCACCTGGTTGCTGCCACACACACTTGACACCATCTGAACCAAATAAGTTTATCTTTGTCTCATCAAACCACATGTCTTGGTTCCAATAATCCATATCTTTAGTCTGCTTGTCTTCAGCAAACTGTTTGCAGGCTTTCTTGTGCATTATCTTTAGAAGAGGCTTCCTTATGGGGTGACAGCCATGCAGACCAATTTGATGCAGTGTGTGGCGTATACTCCGAGCACTGACAGGCTGACCCCCACCCCTTCAACCTCTGCAGCAATGCTGGCAGCACGCATACATCTATTTCCCAAAGACAACCTCTGGATATGACTCTGATCAAGTGCACTCAACTTTTTTTGGTCAATGGTCTACAATGGTGAGGCCTATTCTCTTGTTCTGAGTGGAACCTGTCCTGTTAAACCACTGTATGGTCTTGGTCACCATGCTGCAGCTCAGTTTCAAGGTCTTGGCAATCTTCTTATAGCCTAGGCCATATTTATGTGGAGCAACAATTCTTTTCTCATTTGCTCAGAGAGTTCTTTGCCATGAGGTGCCATGTTGAACTTCCAGTGACCAATATGAGAGAGTGAGAGCGATAACACTAAATTGAACACATATGCCCCCCATTCACACCTGAGACCTTGTAACATGGGCCCAATTTTGACATTTTCACTTAGGGATGTACTCACTTTTGTTGCCAGCGGTTTAGACATTAATGGCTGTGCGTTGAGTTATTCTGAAAAAATGTAAGGGGTGTACTCACTTTTGTGAGATACTGTATAATTACATATTATTATTATTATTTTACAAGATTTATATAGCGCCGACAGTTTACTCATCGCTTTACAGCATTAGGGAAGACAGTACAATTACAATACAATTCAATACAGGGGGAATCAGAGAGCCCTGTTTGTTGCAGCTTACAATCTAGGAGAGGTTTATGAAGAAAGAAGTAAAAGAAAACATGTGGTACCTGTTGCCACTAGGGTTGCACCGATACTTGTATCTGTGCACATAGTAAGCATTTGCACGAGTATCTGTACTCATGTAAATGGTCCGTTACCTGAAACTTTCAGGCTCGGTTCTTTCAGCTGCCAGAGGGATTTCCCCACTGACAGCTGAAATCTAAAAAAAAAAGCAGACACTTATCGGTTGTTAAGGAGCGGGACCACCGTGTCCTTAACAACCAATGATTCAGTCAGCTGTCAGTGGGGTTCCCCTGTTGACAGCTGAAGTGTAAACTGACGTCCCGGTAATTGGACTGATGAAAAAAAAGGCAGCCGGACAATGTTTATCACCAACAATGCTCAGCCGCTCAGCTGAAAGATAAAACTTTTCATATCAGTTTCTCTTCATCTACAGATCAAAGGAATGAACTTCGATTTGCAGATGAAGTCAGTGTAAAGCAACCTAATGAAGTCCCACCCCCTGGGACGTAATGCGCATGAAACCACGTGACTACGTGAAGTCACCCGCGTCTTCCGTTCACACTCGTGGCTATTACGATCATTATTACTGCTGATCCTTAGCACTGGGAAACAGTGCAGAAATATGTAAGTGCAATAGTCATTTAATAAACTCGTATTTATTTTACTATACGGAGAGCACTATTTAGTACCATTATTGCCATTGGATGTCCGCACGTTTGGAAACCTGTGGAGCCCATTTTTGGATACATGTGATCTACATTGCTCAGAAGTATATCCCTAGCATTGCAGATGTTAAAGTGGAATACTACATTTACCCTGTATTAAGGGACTGCTTGTTTGACCCTATCCATGCTGAGAGGTCCATCAAGTGAGGCAAGCTGCTAGCACTCTCCATTGGTGGAGGAGATCACTTGGTTGAAGAGAATGGCTTGTTTATTAATAGGATCACCCTGTATGGACACTTGTCGGTGCTTCTATGGACTTCCTTTTCTTGCAATTATTATACATTATGTTTCTTTGTGTCAATTGTTTTGCACTGCACTGCTTTTTATTCATACATATGGGGCTATATGTATATGGGGCTATCTCTTGTTGGTTATATGTGGACTGTCTCTTGCTGAATATATATAGGGCTGTCGCTTGCTGGATATATATGGGGCTGTCTCTTGTTGATTATATGTGGGCTGTCTCTTGCTGTTACAGGCTATATGCTGACACATTTTGGCTTTGAAGCCTTCATCAAAGCTTTGTTGAAGGCTTCATAGCCGAAAAGCGTCAGCATATAACCTGTACCCGTGTATCTATGTAACAAATAATAAAAAAAAATTGAATAAAAGTAATTTATTATTTATTCATCAGAGTTGCCAGCCTTCCTAATTCAAGATATACAGTATTTGGCTCTGTCTCTTGCTGGATATATATGTGGGCTGTCTCTTGCTGGATATATATGTGGGCTGTCTCTTGCTGGATATATATGTGGGCTATCTCTTGCTGGATACGTAGACTGTCTCTTTTTGTATATATGTGGAATGTCCTTTGTTGTATATATGGGGCTGTTTTTTGCTGAATGTGGGGATATCTGGAAGTGTATCCGAGATTTCTTTGGTAAGCACTGGATATTGCTAATATTTTGTACTTCTTTGCTTTTTATTATCAAATTCCATACAAAAATACCTTATATATCCCCCCAAATTACACTTGGCTCCCTGTTCGCTAAAGGGGGCGGTGCTAGGTGTGTAAGAGTGGAGACAAGGGGTGGTCTTAGGGGTGGTTCTAGGGAGTGGATAGGGGCTGACCTAGGGAAGGGGGGTGAGTTCCTGCACCTTGTCTCTGAGAAAAAAATCCCTGTCTAAAGGCATGGGGAATCTTGTGAAAATTTGTCCTTCTGCAGTCTCTGTGTCCTTCTGCAGCCTCTGTGTGCCAAAAAACATACGGCGGCCATGCCAGGATCGCCGCACCTCTTCTCCTCATCTGTGACAGACGGCGGCCATTCCACTGTTCAAAAGCCGCGCCTCCGTCTGTGATAGGCGGAACACTCAATTTCCCAGCAGTCAGTGTTCCGCCTATCACGGACATCCTCTCATCCTCATCTGTAGTATGAGGATGAGCGGATGTCCGTGATAGGCGGACCACTGACTGCTGGGAAATTGAGTGTTCCGCCTATCACAGACAGGGAGGCGCGGCTTTTGAATAGTGGAATGGCCGCCGTCTGTCTGCACGACACGCTGATCGGGTAGGCAGACGGCGGTGACTCGAGTATAAGCCGAGGGGGGCACTTTCAGCCTAAAAAAAGGGGCTGAAAATCTCGGCTTATACTCGAGTATATACGGTAATACAAAAGACTGCACACTTTCTGCACACTAATGCTAAGACTGCACACTGTCATTGATGCTAAAGGGGGCAATACACAGTACTAAGAACTAAGGGTATGTAGACTTTTGAACAAGGATCATTTCATTAGTTTACTTATTGCCATGTTTTGTTTTATGATTGTGCCATTCTGTCATGGCCAACAGTTGAATATCAATCACATAAGAAATAAAAGAAATGTCTTTTTGCCTACTCACTCATGTTTTCTTTTAAAGGACACACACTATTACCAATTCTCCAAGGGTATGCAAATTTTTGAGCACGGCTGTACTTTATATGCATAAGCTAGTAACATATGCATAGCACCCAGATGTGTTTTTGCCAAATTATGGCAAAATCCTGTACCAAAGTTCAAACCCTAATCAACAAAACTAGCTGGATGCATCATAAAAAGCAGCTATCCTCCACACTCTAAGTTAAGATTGCACTTTTTAAATTAAGTATGGGCTTCATGACTACAAAATATTGCTTTACATTTACAAAATACATCTAGTTAGGCTTAAGTGGACAGTTGGGTATGCTTGATTTCTTCTGGTACACAATCATGTGTTTGTATATTCAACCTTAGGATGTTGGATTATCATTTACAAGATTTAATGTCCATCTCCTTTATCAGTAAGCGTAGACCTTTTAGTTTGCAAGAGGGAGTCATTTCCTTTAATAGAATGTTGACAGGTACAGTATCATGTGCTTAAAAAGGGAAGTATGTGGTAGGCACCTTTTAATCACCCCTACCCTTGGGCTCCTGGCAATATGGAAGCTGTGTTACCATCCTCCTCTATTGCATTATATGGACAGGCTCTATATTTATACCACTGTAACCATATTATATCCTAACCTAACTTGCCACATCATTGTCTTGTATATTTATTTGTATGTGAAAGATTTTCCAATATAAACATAAGTAGAAAAACAGTAACGGCAGTTCCCATGTTCCCGTTTTGATAGGCTCCCTTTAAAAAATTAGAAGACAGAAAAGAACCAATTCATAGATTTTAACTCACCATTTCCACTGATGGCTGGGGAGAGAGTGGACAAGCTCCATTCTGTTTGTGTTTGAACACTTTTATATTGACATTTGTCTGTATTTACCAACGGCTTTCTCCCAGTGGTTGCCACAGGGACTTTGCTGTATGAATAAGACAAATATTAAAATAACTTGTAAGTTCTATAAATGTTTTCAGTGTTTTTTTTTTTTTAAATAAATGTTATCACAGTTCATAGAACTACCTAGTAGTCATGCATTTTTCAATTATACGACTAATATACCAAAATTCATATAGTAGCAACGGTTTGTGAAGTGCTTTTCAATATAAAAGGAGACAGTACAGTTACAATATAATATAATTCAAGAGGGTTAGGATATATATAGTTAAATGTGTGTAATACAAGACCTTAAGAATCATTGCTGAGCTCTCTTTCCTGAAAATGCTAGTTGTCTGGCTGTTACGCAGAGTCTCTGATTTTAAAACCCGACTCCAGGAGTTTTCATTTCTTAAAAAATAGCTCTAACTGCAATACATACCTTCAATCCAGGATTGCTATTCATTGAACCTCTTCTTCACCAATCACCACAAGATGTCCAGGGTCACTCAACCTGGAAGACTTGGCACCCAGTACTCATATATTGTTGATGCAGAGTGTGGCACTGATGTCATCTTGCCAGCTTGACTCTATGCATCATTTAGGAATGCTTACTGCCTGAAGAATACTAGGACTCAGGTGATCAGCCAGAAGACATCAGAAAAAGGTAAGTATGGAAAAAAATATAAAATTCTGCTGGCAAGGAGTCTCACAGCAACAGGGTCTCTCTGAGGGAGCCTAGAGTTGGCCTTTAATACTTACTTTATACCTATAATACTAAGCTACTGCCAGAATAAGGCAAGCAAAAAAGGGGGAGGGAAGAAAAGAGATTTCCCAAAATAATTCTTCAGAGAGGAACTGTCAGTATTCATGAGTATAAATTTACTTTATTGAAAGAATTCCACATAATGACAATAATTAAAGGACTTGGACAAGACTGATCCTGGACACACGGACAAATGGTGAGACCTTTCCAATACTTACCTTGAGTTATCCAAACAGCCTATTATTCTCACATTTGTCCTATAGGATCCATTAACCAGTCCATAGCAGCTAGTGCTAACTGGGTAATCTATGTCTGTTGCTGTAGGGGGATGCACTTATGTTAATCTACTGTCGAAACTAATGTGCACCATGCTACTAGGAACATTACTTGATACATCAAGCAGACTTTATTAACCATGTAGTTACTGGACGGATGTCCTGGAGGTCTGACTTTACATTTATAAGCAATCTGCTAGAAATACTAAATGGACTGCTTTGTTCCCCTGAAGCTTTTCCCCAATTGGTGTGTGGAATAGGACTTAACACAGAGAACCAGCTGCGCATGATAACAGAGAGGCCTGCATATCTGTGTGTGGTGGCCACCTGTATCCTTAGACCTCTATATAATTGTATATGAATGTGGTGGAGGTTGATTTCTTTAATTTATGTCATTACGTGGAATTGTTTCAATAAAGTAAATTTATACTCGTGAATACCGACATTTCCTCCCTGAAGAATTCTTTTGGGAAATCTCTTTTCTTCCTTACCCCTTTTTTGCATGCCTAGTTCAATTCAGCGGAACACCCCTAGTTGGCCGATTATATTCAATCCCCTAGGTGACGGTACCTTATGACTATTATCGGGACTACGCTACTGGTAAAAGTCCCCACTATAGTCTTACCTACTGGGATGTAGCCGGTTTGTCTTCTTTTACATGTTTTTGTTTTGGTGGCCAGAATAAGGCAAGGACTTCCAATTCTAATTTTACTTTCCTGACCTGCACGGTTCTTTAGCAGTGGCTCAGCAAGCACTGAAACCTGTGCATCAACATACATGGGTTTATTGGGTTAAAGTGCATCTGTAACATTTGTATTTATTTATTTATTTATTTAGTTTTAGGTACAGTTTTAGAACAGTTAGAACATCTACAAGGTTTTTTAATGTTGCCTGTGTACCTGTTTGGGCAAATAATTTATTTTATTTGTACTGGTGACATTTGCCATTGGGAGAGAAAGTGATAAAGAGAATTTCCTCTGACTTTAAATTGTGCCTCTAAAAGAGGAAGTGAAAGAAAAAAAAACAGACAGCAAAAAAGAGATTAAAGCAGTGTTAACAATGTGCCTAAATGTGTTTAAATAAACATGGGTTTCGGCATGTCTTTAACTCTGCTTTTCTCTGCGTTTGTACACACATTTTGGCATGCTTAGAAGCATTCAGGCACGTCAAGCATTTGGGAGTTCATTCATTTAATTGGCCAGAATATTATTTATTCTGCCCATTGAAATGAATGAATTCTGAAGCACTACATGTGCCTAATTTTTAGGGACATCGGGTGTTTTTTCTGCCCAAACACTCTTCTACTGGTTCTTTTGGTGCATTCAGATTTCTGCCCCTAAAAACCCCTGCCTCTAAACATATAGGCTTTCACTGACACATAGGCTAACATACAATGGCATTTAGGGGCAGAACAAAGTTATATGCATATAGAACAAGCGTTTGACGGCTGCTAGTGTGCATGAGGCTTAAAGGTTGGATATAGTAATTACCAACGTTTTTAAGGAACAAATCGAATTTTAGTCCTGAACAAAATTGAATTTTCTGAATCAAACTATCTGATAAGCCTGAAAGAATACAGGCAGTTTCTTTCTGTTAGATATCCTCTACTTCCTAACTGTGATTTGTTTTTTAAAGTTCTTGCCAAGAATAGAAAAGCCCATACCTTTTTTTTTTTGTGTCAGAATATATTTGCATTTTTTTTTCCTTGCCTGCAAAAAAAAAACAAAAAAACTTTATTCATTATTTACCAGGATGTAAAATGGTGAAAGAGCTACAATGTACAGTTTATGTTTGTATGCAACTACTGTAAATAAATCCGGCATAAGTCTTGATTGTGTTTTTTACTTTAAAATGATAATAAATCCTACTCAATGGGATGAAAGTGGCTTCTTTTCTTTGTCCAATGGCAAAGCCTCAGAAACCTGATAAAATCATGGTTTCCAAATCAATTGTAATCATGTCTGGCAAAACAAACCATCCTGTAGCTGCTGTGGAGGCTGTTAAGACTTCATTGTACAAGTAGGATGCCCAGGGCTGCTGCTGGGCAGAACAACTGGCCCTGTTGTACCGGGTCTGGCCCCATTAGCTCCACGTGGTCAGCATTGCAGTTCATTACTTCATTAGAAAAAATATGACTTACTAAACTTCTCCCTCACTCTTACGTGCTTATGGGGGGTGTAATTAGATTTTCCTGGGCCCCATCAGGTCAACAGAGGGGTCCACGAGGTAAGCGTAGTGGAGGAACTTTTTTGGGGCGCATCTACATCATTCTGCCCCACATGTAGCTTGGCTACTCAATTAGTACCGGCTGCCGTTGCCCACTGCCTTTCCTGGTGGAGCAATACTATGATTCTCTGCTCAGCTCAGCAACGGTTTGTATCACTGGCATTCTAGGAACCTGGCTTTGCTAACCTACACTCCCCGTCCAGTAAGAAAACCTGCCCCATGGTCCTGGCTTCTGGAAGTATCTCCACAGCTCTGAAGTTCCCGCCGTGGTCCGCACACGCCAGCAGGGGAGGAGCCATCCCATACAGGATTCAATTGGGTCCTAGTGGGGGTGGGGCTAGGATTTAATAGATGGAAAGTAAAAAAAAATACTGAAGGTCCACTTTAATGTGGATAACTAATAAAGTAAAGAAGTAAGAAGTAAGAAGTAAGTAAACTTTGAAAGGATGATTATTTGTCTGTTTGACTTAGGCAGGATACCCAAGTTATACCAAGTAAGTAGAAGTAAGAAGTAAAGAAGTAAGTAAACTTTGAAAGGATGATTATTTGTCTGTTTGACTTATGCAAGTTATACCAAGTTATACCAATGATTTTACATTTAAGTAAAATATGGCACTCACCTTCAAGCAAACCTTGCTGCATGCTTTTATAAGCAAATCGATAAATAATATCTCATTTATTTACAGTTAGAAACTAAATATGTAGTGCCACTCTGGTGCACACATTCCTTGCTATTCTGGTGTTGGGGTGTATTTTGGAGAAGCCTGGTTGAAGTAGCCTTTGCCTGCTTCAAGGGATATTACTTTATTTTCTTGTTTTTCTCAGAGCCGCTGAAAATGAAAGTTGTATGTGTCACTTTATAGACATACAGATCAATACAGAAAGGGGCTTGGAAAGAGTGAGAGTGCTGATATGCAGGGCAGCTGTTAGAAATCATGGGGCCCTGTACAGCCTACCTGACGGGACCCCCTTCAACCACCCTCGACCCCACCCCTGATCCCGGCTTGAAACAAAATGCAGGTTTGTTGCCATTTACATATGCGTGTGGAGCCAATGCATACTTTTGCAATTAATAAGCACGAAGGGGGGGCAGTTTAAAATGATTTAAAATTGTATTTTAGTACAAATAAAAAAAAAATCTTACACTGCATCTTTACATTACTTGTGATAGCATGGGCCATGACAGGTCCTCTTTATGGAGAGATATGAGGTCTTTTAGACCCCATATCTGTCCTCTGGCCTCCAAAGCATCTGATCAAACTAAGATCAGTTTGATTAGATGCTTGTTCAAGCCAGTGATGGCTTCTTTACATAACCGGCAGTGACAACATCCTTGTCACTTCCGGTTTCTGACATCACACAGTGGGAAGAACAATATCCATCCCTCTCACTGTGTCCCTGGAACCGGATGCTACTGGTCACATCTTAAAAGCAGTAAAGGTGGTGATGGGACCCCCTTCCACTGCCTGTAAAAGTAATCCAGTGTCTTCTTAGCCATTAGGATTACTTTACTTTGTGCAGAATTGCTGGGACTAAAAAAATGATATCTTGATCATTGCTGTAGTGATGATCAAGATATCATCCGTCTATCCCAGCGATTTACTGGTACATTGCTGGATGGGAAGCAGTTAAAGGGGATTGGTTTGGGGAGCCGTAAAAATGTAGCTCTGCTGCATGTTTACTGCTCCCCCAAATGAAGTCTAAGGCCGCGTACACACGGGCGGACTGTTCGCCCAACTTTGTCCGCTGAACAGTGTTTGGGCGGACAGTCCGCTCGTGTGTGGGCTTTCAGCGGACAGTTTCAGCGGACAGTTTGACGAACAAGGTTTTACGGAATTTCCGAAAAACTGTCCGCTGAAACCTTGTTTCAGCGAACAGTCCGCCCGTGTGTAGGCTTGTTCGTCAAACTAAGTTCCGCGCATGCTCAGAAAGGATTTACACGCCGAAAGTTATAATGCAGTGTATAGGACGTCGTATTTTTCGTCCCGTCGTACGTGCCGTTCACGTCATCGCGCACGGTTTCAGCAAACTGTTCGTTCGTCGTGTGTGGCCATGTCCGTCCATGCTAATTTTGAGCGGACTGTTTGCCGAAACTGTTTGACGAACAAGGTTGGGCGAACAGTCCGCGCGTGTGTACGCGGCCTAAGGGTCGGTTCACACTAGGACGACTTGTAACGTCCCGTTCTGTACAATGGAACCGTTCTAATCGGAGTGATACAAGTCGCTCCGACTTAGAAAAAGGTTCCTGAACGACTTTGGGGGGGACTTGCATTGACTTCTATACAGAAGTCATTTTGCAAGTCGCTGCAGCGGTCGCGTCTGGGTCGCCTGAGGCAGTAGCGCTGTAAGTTGCGCTGCCTCAGTGTGAAACGATCCTCAAGTAGCATCTCGTTGTTTCTTATGATCATCAGCATTACAATTATCACAGGTAGCACAATAAGCAGGTGCTCTGTCATGGCTCTATCATTGCTCTAGGTCACATTGCTTTTGGGTGCTCACTGAGTTAACTTATGGCTGTACTGTATGTAACAGACTGTAACAAAGCACAGCCATAATACAGTGAGCACCCAAAAGCAATGTGACCTAGAGCCATGATAGAACCATGACAGAGCACCTGCTTATTGTGCTACCTGTGATAATTGTAATGCTGATAACCTACTGAGCTGTGAGATACATGATAGGACACAGTGAGTATTCTAACCTCTATTCCCCACTCACTGTGTCCAGTGCAGCCACGCTGTCCTCCTCTCCCCTGTCAGCCGATCAACTTCTATATAACTCATGAGGAATGCAGCCGGGAGACGAACGGAGAATCACTGTATCACTCCGCCAGCCGGGACTAATAAAATAGTGGGGCGGCATGATGTACATGTGCCCGAAAATAAAGAAATAGTCCCTCTGCTGCGCCTACACTCCCCTCCTGGAAAATTATATAACCCCCCCTCTGTAAGCAAGTAGGAGCGGGAGGGGAATTTAGGAAACTTTTTTTTTTAAAATGCAGTAACAAACTGTAAGATGCCCGGGCCCCACTGTGTAGCTGATGGGGGCGGGCCCCGTACAATGGGGCTGGTTGTACTGCCCTATCAGCGGCCCTGCTGATATGACATATCAAGTGACCAGCAGAAACCAGGAATACTGAGTTGCCCTAACAGAAAAGCATAAAGCTTTGCTGAGGTTGGATCAGCAGCATGCAGTTGGCAACCAGACATTGTACTCCAGAAAACACGGGTCATGTTTTTGGTAATTTTCTTGCCGACAGACACCAATTCGATTCAAATATTCCAGCCATTAGAAAAGTAGAATGTTACTGATGATGTTGAGCAACACAAACAGATTTTTAAGGCAGTATGTTAGAATAAATACACCAATATAATAACAACCAGATTCAAACTACCTTTCTCTTACTTAACAATGCACTTTGGTGAATGGGTCCCCATGTACAGTGTTACCCAGAACCCCCCTGGTAGGCCAACATTATATTTCAGAAGATACAGTGGCATACCATCTAGACTGGAATCTTCTGCTGTGCCAGTTCCGCTCTTCTTGAAATCTTCTTCTGGCTGCGGTATGGGATGAGAGGACAATACACTTCTCTGTTGATCAAAGTGTTGGCTTTTCCTGATATATTCTTCCACTTTCCTCAGATCTCCATCCACAGAGTCATAATGAAGCTCTAATTTGGTCACATTTTCCACTGTTAGAGTACTGTGACTTGGTGTTTGGCCTTGGTGATGTTCTTTAGATTTATTATCCATTACGATATTATGATTTCATTTAGAAGGTATGTGATAACTGTTTTAGTTATTTGATCAATCAAACATGTTCATTGTGATAAAGCATTCTGCAAAATGGAAACAAAAATAAGGTCAATATATAAATGCAACAAACGTATAAATAATATTTCTTTGATACATTGTAAACTAGAACTCAGAGTTAGTCACTGTATGGATGAGAAGTGTTCATTGGAATGCAGTCTGCTAATTCAGGAGTAAAGGATCCTGTAGATATGAGAGTGTTGTGTTTGTATATACAAATTCTGCACACTCTAAAGACGTTCTCCAGCCTACCAATCTCAAAAGAAGAATCATTTCATGGATCTGTATTTTATTTGGGATGTATTGATTTTAATGGACAATTGGACCTTATGCCACCTACATAACACATATGTGCAAATTGGGTGTCTGGTCAAAATCGAATGGGGTGGCCTTCTGATCGTGTGACCATTGTAAAAGCCAATCACACTGGTCATGTGACAGGAAATTCCTTCTCAACCTCCAGGCATAATGGCCAACTTAAAAGGATGCAGGGGCTGGAAAGGGGTTAAATAAGGGTTTTACTTATTTACAAATGGGGATATAAAGGCTAACTAAAATGAAGAGGATGAGTGGCAGGGTAATGGGGGATGGAAGGAGAGGGACTATTCTCTATGGTAGCACAATCATTCTCATCACAAAAAACCACAGACACCAGGGCACTTTAAACCACACAATTGGCAAGTCTGAACACATTTCATCCTTCAGTCATAATTAAAGAAGAACTGTGCAATAGATCATTATTGTCCTCTGTTCCATTTTTATGACATCAGATTTCTGGGGTGTGCAACCAGGCTGAGAAAATTGTATTCCTAGCAGATTGTCAACACTTAAGCCCCATACACACTATCAGATTATCTGCTGAGTTTTTCCTTCAGATTTACCAAAACCATATAATATGAGGACAAACCTTAGGAGTTTCAATGTGTATGCAATCAGGCAGGCCCTTCTACTACATGGTTTTGGTAAATCTGAAGGAAAAACTCAGCAGATAATCTGATAGTGTGTATGGGGCTTTATGCCACGTACACATGACCGGACTTTCCATCAGAATAAACTCTGACTGTCTTTCCAATGGAGTTTCTGACTGAGTTCCAACCGAACAGACTTGCTTACACATGATCACCCCAAAGTCCATTTGTTTTCGAACACGATGACATATGACGGGACTAGAAAAGGAAGTTTAATAGCCAGTAGCCAATAGCTGCCCTTGCGTCGTATTTGGTCCGTCGGACTAGCATACAGATGAACGGTTTTCCCGATAGGAATTGATTCCATCGGAAAGATTTAAAAATTAAAATGTTCTATTTCTAGGTCCATCAGACTTTTTGAAAAAGAAAAAAGTCAGCTGAAGCCTACACACAATCGGAATATCCAATGAAATGATTCCATCTGACCTTTTCTGCCAGAAAGTCCAGTCGTGTGTACGCAGAATAACAGGTGTGACCTTATGACTATATTTAACTTTTTGTTAGGAAAAAAAAAAGAATTCATATCTAGTTTACAACTGATAATGAGATCTACCAGTACTGTACAGACATGGTTAATTATGGAAAATACAGCTCTCCAGCCCCCTTACGAACAAAGAGAACTAGTTAGGAATTGTCACTGCTGGAGTTTTCAGAAAAAGGATCTGAAATGGTAAGCAGAATCTTTTTTTTTTTTTTACATTTTGCTTTCTGAATGATAACAATTATAAAGTAGGTGTTATCCCAATTTGTCTGTAAAAGTGGAAATACACCTTAACCACTTCAGCACTGGAAGGTTTTACCCACTTCCGGGGAGAATGGATAGATATAAACAGAACTGGCAGAATGTAACAATACAACTTACTAAAGGTGCAAATAAACGACATAACCACAATATAGATATGATCCTATACAAATAGTGAAAAAGACATCAAACAATGAACAGATAAACTGTATATAAAGTGTTAAGTGCTCTAAAAGTGCAGGAGTGCTCCAAATATATTGCTGGTGCTCCAAAAAATATTGCCAAATACTCACCAAATTGCATGGACCCACAGCTTTGCCGTCCGGGGTCAAAAGTGCTATGATCTGTAAGAGCTAGTCTGGGACAAATGGATTTTTCAGAAGCCTCTCACAAAAGTTGTTCCCATGGGTGTTCAAAGTTAATAGATCGTAATCATCCATGGGAGACAGAAAAGGAACTGATAGTGAAGTACTGTTTGTAATGTCCCTCTCTACCCACTTCCTGATCAGGCCATTTTTTGCAATACGGCACCGCAGTGCTTGAACTGACAACTGACATGCGACGTTGTACTCAAATAAAATTGATGTCCATTTTCCCCACAAATAGAGCATTCTTGTGGTGGTATTTGATCACCTCTGCGGTTTGGTTTGTTTTGCACTAAAAACTAAAAAAGACTGACAATTTTGAAAAAAAAAACAATATTTTTTACTTTCTGCTATAATACATACCCCCTCCCCTCCCCCCAAAAACAATTTTTTCATCAATTTAGGCCATTTATGTATTGTGCTACATATTTTTGGTAACAAAATCCCAATAAACGTATGTTAATTGGTTTGCGAAAAAATGACAGCGATCAGTGCTAAAAAAAAAAAATGCATTGATCAATGTACAAATTACATTGGCAGGAAAGGGGTTAACACCAGGGGCGCTCAAGGGGTTCCCTGGGAGGTGTTTTCTAACTGTGGGGGGAGTGCATTCACTGGAGGAAAAGAGAGATTGTCATTGAGCTTAACTGAAACACGATCTCCCTCTTTTCCTCCCTGACAGACCAGCGGTGTGCATTGTTTACATCGGCACACCGCTGCTCCAGTTCTCTTCTGAGTGATCGGTGGGCTGCGGCAGCCATAGCGGCCGCTGGATCTGCTGATTGGCTCCCGCTGTGTCCAATGAGAGCGGGGGCGCCGGGCGTGTGCCCCCCTAAACCGCGTGCACAAAATCACGTACAGGTACGTGATTATGCGCAGCCGAGGCCATCCTGCTGCAGTAAATGCACGTGGGGCATTCTGGGAGCGGTTAATATAAGGATACTAGCAGTCTGTTCAAGTAAGAGGCAAACCTAACCCTAAAGTTAATCTTTAAAACAAAGCATAAATACAGGGAAATCTTTTTTGGATAGATCAGAGCGCCCATTTTATTGTTGCCTGTGCCCCCATACGATTGACCCTCACCCTCTCTATTTGTCATGTTTACAATTATCATTGAAAGTGAAAGTAAGAGAAAACCCCAAATCTAGGGTTGTCTACAGAACAGTAATTAAGGGAACATCTTCCAATAGAGACACTAGTTCTGGTGACCCTGAGTGAGGGATCTCCTCACTTAGCAGGGATTTTCTCTAACTTCCCAATGGGGCACAGATGGCAGAAAAAAAAAAAATTGACAGGGGTTTTTACCCTTCCTTACTCTATCCAAAAGAAAAAAAAAGTTGTATCTGTAGTTCTACTTTAAATGTAATTCCCTAATCCCTGGACAACTTTAAGCTACGGTAAATGCTTCCTGTTTGGTGAGCAACTCTACTAAATCCTCAATCTTGCAGACAACTCTGAACTGAAAAATACCAGTGCCGATAACTTCTGAACTCTACAAAAAGGGGTATTAATAAATCCTTTCCAGCTCAACAACATGTGCTTAATAATCTTTGCTGTCTTTATCAATAATGGCAATTTCTCTCATATTTTGTTTACTGTTTCACTACATGAAGAGTTGCTTGGAGAAGATGATTTCCTTTTTTATGTGAACATTCATAATTCAGAATAAAAATCCCATAAATAAAAATGCAATTTGTAAATCCAAGATGAGCACTGAATAAATTGTATTTTCCACCTTTAAAATCGATGGATTCTCAGAGAACAATTCCAGTGTTGGGTGCTAGCATTAGTCACTGTCACATTTCTACATACTAATGATAGAGACTGCTAGGCTAGCTTTGTATACGGAATCAAGGAAAAGCAGGTTTTGGTTGGCAGTAAGAGCAGTCTGACAACTTGTACTGTGCCATGCCAATAGATTAACTTTGACACATTACTTCATTAAAGTGGTAATGATAACTGTAAACATCATCTTGTGACATTATATATATATATATATATATATATATATATATATATATATATATATATATTGTACTTCAGTGGAGACTGCTTGATGCAACTCCGTTGTCAAGATGAGGTTATGAAGATGGGATATTTTTAACCGTATAGAATTCACAACAGAATTGATATTTAAGCCTAACTCCAGCCAATTAAAAAAAAGTTTTGGATAGTGTGGGAAGGGATACAGCGTTACTGCTTTCTGGGACTTCCTGTCCCAGTAACACCCTGGCATTCTAACACAGGATGTCAAATAGAAGTTAATCATTTTCTACTATAGCAAATGCTAAAATTTGATGACTGTTTGACAAGTTAAACTAGTTAAACAAAGTGGAAAACCTACTGAACATGGCAGAACTGATAATTTTCTGCTGCCTGCCTCTGTGGACTGTTATGAATTCCATTGCTGCCAGCTATCTCTAAAGATTACAGAATTATACACCCACCACATCTAAGGACTGGTAAGTCAATTATTTATTTTACTGAAGAATGCTATAAACAAAAAGCAGGCCACAAAATTAGGAAATAACACAGGAAATGTGTTAAGGGCCTTTGGTTGTGTACCCAACTCCACATTGAGAGGTAGAGGCCTCACACAGTAGCATTAAATTGAGGATGTGGAGTTGCTGGTGAAAGGAAAAGGGAAGGTTGTAAGGCGGCAGAACAGCAGAGAAGCTGGATTTGGTCCATGGGCAGTGCCATCTTCCAAAGGACTAGAGGGAATAGCCAACCTAATCTGTGTGACTGGACTTCCCCACAAGTACAGGGCATTGTTCACAGAGGTCTGCTGTGTGGGCCTTTTTTTGTAATGTATCTGCTATAGGAGCACAAGAGAAAAAAAATTCCCCCAAATCATCCACACGTCCGGTGTCTTAATCCTAGCTTTGCAAAGCTCATGTCCATTTGCAATTTTATGGTCTGTGCTAAACTACCTTGGCAGATACCCATCTACCACCATTTTACCCCAATGGCCACCCTGCCCTCCACCAGCATGTGGATTGTAATGTGTTTGTCTTGCTGGACCATGCATTCACCAGCAGGGTACACATGACAAGGGACATGTGGTCCAGTAAGCATGTGCAAGGATGCTTAATGTCTTTCACAGAACCATAAGCCAATCTTCTTGCAGTTGAAGAGATGGGGCACACCACTGGAGCGGTTGGTACCACTACATGTTTTGTTCAATCTTGAGAGCACAGTAACCTATCTTCACTGGCCCCATCCTCCTACTCTTTGCATTACATACATGTTTTATGTATTTTCACTTTTATTATACAGGTAGATTTAATGTTTTTTAAATAATTAGTTTATTTTTCTCCCCATTTGCCCATTTCTGGCCTGGTCAAGTAAACATGGACAGGGACAGTAATGCAAACTCATTGAAGCATAGTCAGCCGGACAAGGGGAACCTTTTAGAGTTTGTGGGGCTAGCATATTTGGTGGAAGAATCATTTTAACCTCCTTTGGTCCTGTTTGGCCTTTTCAAGTGAGTCTGTCTCTAGGGACAAGCTGTTAGGAAAATTACCTGTAATGAGTGGAGGCCAATGGCCGAAAACGTCAAGCAAGTTAAGTTCTCAGGTCTGCGAGAGATTTGAAAGTCTGAATTGCTAGACCAATGATCAGTTTTGGGTTCACAAGCCAAGGTCGGCACAGGAGAGAGTTTCGTAGTCGAAGTCACAAGCCAAGGTCAATGCAGGAGAGAGTTTAGTAGTCCAGGTCACAAGCCAAGGTCGATGCAGGAGAGAGTTTCATAGTCGAGGCCCCAAGCCAAAGTCACTTCCAAACAGCTATAGAGGTAGCTCAAGTAGTATGCAGGATCAGACCACAATAATCTGGCAACAGGAAGTGCAGAGGCAAGGCTTATATAGGAAGTTCATGGGAGGCACAAGGAGTTCAAGGTTCAACAGCAATCAAGACACAAGGCAGGGTTGTCCAATGGATTAGGCAGAATTGTTCACTAGATCTGGCAGGTAGCTGTCCAGCATCCCAGATAGCTCAGCAAGAAGAGTCAATGCCAGACACAGAAGAGTAATATTAGGCATACAATCCTACAACCATAGACTGACTGCTCATTTTCCAGAGTGAAGCCTTGCAACTCAAAGCAACACTTGTCTACATCCACACCACCACCTCCAGAAATAACCTTCCCATGTCTTTTTTCCTGATTGGAACCTGTACCTTCACACATAACCCCTCCCCACCCCCTAGTGGTTAACTCCTGCACTGGCAGTGTCATTTACACAGGAATCAGTGCATTTAAATAGCACTGATTGCTGTATAAATGACAATGGTCCCAAAAATGTGTCAAACATGTCCGATATGTCTGCCATAATGTAGCAGTCAAAATAAAAATCGCTGATCGCCGCCATTACTAGTAAAAAAAAAATATTAATAAAAATGCTATAAAAATATCCCCTATATGGTAAAAGCTATAACTTTTGCGCAAACCAATCAATAATCGCTGATTGCATTTTTTTTTACCAAAAATAGGTAGAAGAATATGTATCAGCCTAAACTGAGGAAAAAAACATTTTTTTATATATTTTTGGGGGAAATTTATTATAGCAAAAATTAAAAAATATTGCATTTTTTTCAAAATTGTCGCTCTATTTTTGTTTATAGCGCAAAAAATAAAAACCGCAGAGGTGATCAAATACCACCAAAAGAAAGCTTAATTTGTGGGAAAAAAGGAAGTCAATTTTGTTTGGGAACCACATTGCACGACTGCTGCAAATTGGTCCGGGGCTTAAGTGGTTAAACACAGGCTCATTCTAAACTATGTAAGTCAGCTCAGTACCACATACAAATCTCAAAATGTGAACATTTTTAAATATTTGTTCTGCCAGTAAGAAGCATAAAGAAAACTTTAAATGTAAATGTCTTCTACAGAAACATGTAAAGGTTTACAAATTTAAACAAAAATAGTGCTTGCTGGAGGTTTTTTTTGATGTACAAAAGTTTGGGAAAATCTTGAACAACCGTGTAGAAATAGGTACGGACTTATTACATTTTCTGGGTAGTCGCTGGTTCCCCCTCCTCTCACAATACTGCAGTCATAACAGGAAGATTGGATAGATAGGTGAGAAGCAATAACGGTCCTGCTTAATAAAAACACAGTCTTTTCTCAATCCAACACCTTGCTGGAGAGGAACAGACAAGTCGATTTGAAACATGAAGCCTATTCATCATCTGATCTCAATTACTTTTTTCTCCACCTCTTCTTGGTAAGGCTTACTTCAGATGAAAAGGCTGCTGTAGCTGCTACAATACTGAAATAACAACAAACATCATTAACCTGCTTCTTTCTGCTGACAAGAATGTCAGTTAGATGAGTTGATGAACGTTGCGGCAAATGATGCATACAGAGAGGCTGTTTTCAAGTCAAGTTCTTTGGGTTATCTTCAACTTGAACAACACATTCTTGATAAATTCTATTGGCAACAAATTAAGATAATTATCAAAAACAATATGGAGTTTAACTGCCATAGGAAACATTCTTTAAGCTGAACTCTAGAATAAGAAGGTGCTGTCTAAAGGCAAGAGGCATGTGTATGTTGTATTTTTACATTAAACTTGTGTAGCACTACCCCCACAGGAGCCATTGATTATGTTGGGTCCTCTGTTCTTACCTCAACCTTGGCAAAGACCTCAGCATCACTGACAACTTTGGTGTACATAACAATAGATAGAGATTAATAGCTTTTGTTAATACCTTAGGATCACCCTGAAATGAAACTCAAGGCCTTGTGGTAACGTAACAAAGGATATTGACAAATAATGTTCAGAAAAGCAAATACAATATAATATGGCTTAATTTGATATAGTTAGAACACTACCTTAATGCCAAACCAAAACCAGCATAAATTGTAGCTCTTCCTACTAAATGAACAGCATAGGGCAACAACAAACTGGTACTAATGCAGATCATGGCTACTTTGTCTATGGTCCTTGGGGGGAGAGAGCTAAACCTAGGCTTATTAGCAACAGAGAAAGATAAATATGCTGAAAAAAGTGTTATTTAGTGGGTGAATTGTGTACAGTCTTTAAGGTTAGTGTTCTGCCGGCTATGTTGGGGCCCTTAAAGACGTTGGTGCGCTTGTTAGGTGGGGGGGGGGGGGATATCCCTGCAAACAGTAAGTCAGTCATAGAAAACAATGTACTTTTTGGAGCACTAACAAGGGATTGGCCACATGAGGTTTAACACATGATTATGGTTGTATATACCAGTGTTTCTCAAACTTTTTTCAGTCAAGGTGCCCTTTTAAGTTATGAACACTCCCTGGGTACCCAATTCTAAAATAAAAAAAAGAGAAAATAATAGTTTTACATAATGCAACAGCAGCCACACACATAGGACACCCAACATTAGAGGTGATTTATTCTTCCAAAACAAACACACCTTTGCACACTGGTACTGACTAGTAATCCAATGTTTACCTTCTCCCTTAGTTTCTCTCTCTTGCCCACCTAATGTGACAATGTGCAAACAAGAACACTATGTAATGGTGCACAATGAAAACCTGTGGCTTTGTGTAACTAAAAGGCAGGCTTGATCCACCCACCGGCTAGTATACAGTTTTGGGGCAATTTTTTGCCATTTTATCATGGCACCCCTAAAGAAACCCGAAGGCACCCTGATTGAAAAAGGCTGGTAAATACAATATATATATATATATATATATATATATATATATATATATATGTATATATGTATATATATATATATATATATATATATATATATATATATATATATATATATATATATATATATATATATATTGTATTTACCAGCCTTTATATATATATATATACATATACACACACACACACATACATACAGTGGGGAAACGAATTTGATCCCCTGCAGATTTTGTACGTTTGCCCACTTACAATGAAATGAAGGGTCTATAATTTTTATCATATGTGTATTTTAAATGACAGAAACAGAATATCAACCAAAAATTCTGAAAAAACACGCTACAAATGTTATAAATTGAGTTGCGGTCAGTGCTAATTTTAACTTCAAATTTAGATTTTGTTTTAATTATAGTCTTTTGACTAAAATGCCATTTTAGTTTTAGTCGTATTTTAGTTATCTGAATTGTTTTAGTTTTAGTCATATTTTAATTGACTAAAATCACGAGTAAGCACTGAGATACACAATGTTTAAAGATAAAATGTTTTTATTACAAATTGATTAAAAAAAGAACAACCAGACAGAGACTAGTTTAAAAACTTTTCAAAGTAGAAATTGCCTATATGCTATTACAGTACACAACCCATACACCAAGAAATATACTCGTGATTGATCATGTCCTTGTTGAAACAACAGTTATTGTTCTAATAGTCTTGGTGTGCAATCATAGTGTGCAGTAGCTCGGCTCTACATGTTACGCGCATAAACGCTTCTTCAGGAACTTGGGTTTACATTCTATATAAAAACAGAGAATCAACAATACATCTTTAAAACAAAAGGCTGGTGTGCATAAAAAAAACAATACGTAGCAAATATTGAAATAACACATGCTGACTGTTTATCAGCCCATACACATAATTCAAAGATTTGCAGGATCCAGCACAGAAGAATGTTTTTGTATCTTCCTTAGGCTGGGATCCTCTGTGTTCATTATTCCTTTTCCTTTTCTCACTTACCAATCTGATCTGTTCAATATTTGTTTCTGCACTTTTATTAGGATGTCACTGCTTCCTGTATCGGGTTAATACCTGCTTAATTCTTTTTTTCTTTTAAATACCAGATAAAGCTAACCAATGGCTGTATCTAAATTTTTCCTATTTGGTTATGCTAGATTCTTGTTCTTGTTCAAAAACCTCTTGAAATGCAATTGATATTTATGTTTATGCAGGGTTCTGTGGGTCCCCAACCCTGTTGTATGTTTCTAACCAAGCTGGCTGTTTGTCTTCTTTGTCCACATGCAACAGAATAGAAAAAATGCAGCACTTAAATATATTGTGTGGAAAATTATAATATTGTGTATCACCAATTTTAAAAAGTGAAAAAAATGAAAAAATATATATGGAATAACTCTATAAATATAGGAACAACAAATGTCTAAAGAATGACAAAAATAAAGTCCACCATATGAATGTTGATTGGCATCGATTATCAATAGAACAACATATCTAGTAAGGCTCCATGCACACTGAAGCTCAAAAAAGCTTTTTTTGGACGCCAGATTGCTGGCAGAAAACGCTGGTTGAAAAACCTGCTTTTAACAGCGTTTTATACTAGCGTTTATGAACGTTTTACAGCGTTAGCGTTAATGGGCGTTTTTTATAAAAATACACAGAGGACACTCCAAAAATCCCACAATGCATTGAAAAATAGAATGCCGAACACTAATTAACGCATGTTTATGAACATTTATGAGCGTTTATCAGCGTTTATCAGCGTTTGCCGTTTTTTGGCGGTGAAAAACGGCACTTTGAACGCGAATTTCTGGCGTTCAGAAAAAAGCCCATAAACTCCACTGCTCATTAAAGCTTAAAAACGTCCATGTGTGCATGGACACATAGGCTAACATAGAATGGAGCTTATGGGCTTTTAAAAAAAACGCCCAAACTCCAATAAACTGCAGTTTATGAGCTCCAGTGCGCATGGAGCCTTAGTCTTCAAAGAAAAACTTGTTGGAGAGGACTAATAAATGGAGAAAAATCTTGTGGAGGACATCACCACCAGTTGTATGAAGGCTTACCAGAAAAGATGGACTTAAAGAGGTATATACCACTTAAGTCAGCCAAGCTTGTAGTGATAAACACAGTATACGGTATGAAACCGTCAACGATCTAGATATCCTGATCACAATGGAGATTTATGAACAGCACTGGTCAGCAGATTGTTTTCAAAAACAGACAGGTAGGTTCGGTAGGGAGAGGAACATCCAGAGGGATTTCTCATGCCTTTTGTTATTCTGAAGAAATCTGTATGTTCCTCTGTGCCTCTGTACTGAGTTATTTATCCACATGCAAGCCTAGCTGTGGTCCTTGTGCCTCTTGAGGCAACATTTTGCGCTATGCGGCTGCCTAACATCGCATCATCATCTCCCCTGGATATATAGGATGCGGCGCATGGAGGTCCAGGCCAGGGGGTGCTGTCCCCCTGAATGTTCCTCCTTAGATCACCGCTCTGTGGTTCTCACTGGCCCGCATCCCACGGTGCATGGGCGGACCTTGAACGCATGTGCGGTGACTTTACGGCCGGCCGTTTGACGTCACTGTGGGCGTGGCTTGCGAGGACGTCTTGGCTTGGGGTGGATGTATAAATGAGTGCAATGGCATCGCTGATTACATCCTCACCATCTTAATGCTGAATGATCTTTGCAGTGGCGGATGTCCCAATGCAGTACTTGCCAACAAGGGTTTCTCCACCAAGTACTAAGTCATGTTTTGCTTTGGGGATCAAATACTTATTTTACTCACTGAACTGCAACTCAATTTATAACATTTGCATCATGTGTTTTTTTCTGGATTTTTGGTTGATATTCTGTCTCTATCATTTAAAATACACCTGTGATAAAAATGATTTATTTGTAAGAGGGCAAACTTACAATATCTGCAGGGGATCAAATGGTTATTTTTCTTACTGTATATATACGGTATATACACACACACACACATACAGTATCTCACAAAAGTGACTACACCCCTCACATTTTTGTAAATATTTTATTATATCTTTTCATGTGACAACACTGAAGAAATGACACTTTGCTACAATGTAAAGTAGTGAGTGTACAGCTTGTATAACAGTGTAAATTTGCTGTCCCCTCAAAATAACTCAATACACAGCCATTAATGTCTAAACCACTGGCAACAAAAGTGAGTACACCCCTAAGTGAAAATGTCCAAATTGGGCCCAATTAGCCATTTCCCCCTCCCTGTGTCATGTGATTCATTAGGGTTACAAGGTCTCAGGTGTGAATGGGGCTATAAGAAGATCACCAATACCCTGAAACTGAGCTGCAGCACGGTGGTCAAGACCGTACAGTGGTTTAGTAGGACAGGTTCCACTCAGAACAGGCCTCGCCATGGTCAACCAAAGAAGTTGAGTGCATGTGCTCAGCATCATATCCAGAGGTCGCCTTTTGGGAAATAGACGTATGAGTGCTGCCAGCATTGCTGCAGAGGTTAAAGGGATGGGGGGTCAGCCTGTCAGTGCTCAGACCATACACCGCACACTGCATCACATTGCTCTGCATGGCTGTTGTCCCAGAAGGAAGCCTCTACTAAAGATGATGCACAAGAAAGTCCGCAGTTTGCTGAAGACAAGCAAACTAAGTACATGGATTACTGGAACCATGTCCTGTGGCCTGATGAGACCAAGATTATTATTATTATTATTATTCACGATTTATATAGCTCCAACAGTTTACACAGCGCTTTACAATGTAGAGGGGGGGACAGCACAATTACAGTACAGTTCAATACAGAAGGGACAGGAGGGCCCTGCTCGTAGAGCTTACATTCTAAAGGGAGGGGGTAGTGGTACAAAAGGTAATAGATGCGGGGAATGATTTCATGGGGTTGTTAGGTGGGTCTTGGATAGGCTTCCCTGAATAAGTGAGTTTTCAGGGATCTCCTAAAGGTGGATAGTTTAGGGGCTGATCGGATATACCAGGGCAGGTAATTCCAGAGGATGGGTGAGGCTCTGGAGAAGTCCTAAAGACGAGCATGAGGGGAGGTAATAAGGGAACTAGAGAGCAGGCGTTCATGAGAGGAGCGGAGGAGACAATTTGGGCGATATCTGCAGATGAGGTTGGTGATGTAGCCAAGGGCAAAGTTATGGATGGCCTTGTATGTTGTGGTTAGCATTTTGAATTTTATACGGTGGGGTAGGGGAAGCCATTGAAGAGATTGGAAGAGAGAAGTAGCAGTCACAGATCAGTCAGTGAGGTGTATTGGTCTAGCAGCAGCATTCATAATATACTGAAGGGGGGGTAGCCTGTGTAAGGGTAGGCCATTAAGGAGAGAGTTTCAGTAGTCAAGGCGGAAAATAATCAAGGAGTGAATAAGTTGCTTTGTGGTGTCATTAGTCAGTAAGGGTTGAATTCTGGAGATGTTGCAGAGGTTAAGGCAGCAGGATTTAGCCAGTGCTTGGATGTGGGGGCTGGAGGAGAGGTTAGAGTCAAGGATTACACCCAGCACCCTGGCATGTGTGGAGGGGCCAATGGTTGTGCTGTTGATCTTAATGGTAAAGTCATGGGAGGGGATGGGGGACCGGAAAGGAGGAAATATTACAAGCTCAGTTTTAGAAAGATTGAGTTTGAGAAACTGATGTGACATTCATACCGAGATGTCATTCAGTAAGTTTGAGATCCGTTAGGAGATTGAGGGGGTGAGTTGAGAGGGGGGAAAGATAGATCTGGGTGTCATCGGCGTAGAGGTGGTATTGGAAGCCATAAGAGGTTATCAACTGGCCCAGGGAAGAGGTATAGAGCAAGAATAGGAGGGGCCCAATGACAGAGCCTTGGGGTACTCCAACAGAGAGAGGAAGGGCAGTAGAGGAGATGGAGTTGTAAGTGACACTGAAAGTGCTCTGAGATAGGTAGGAGGAGAACCAGGATAAAGCAGAATCACAGAGGCCAAGGGAGTGTAGTTTGCTGAGGAGGAGCAGGTGGTCAACTGTGTCCAAGGCAGCAGAAAGGTCTAAGGCGGCGTACACACGCGGGGACTGTCTGCCGAAACTAAGTTCGTCAAACAGTCCGCTCAAACTTTTGAATGAACGAACACGCCCACACACGGCACTTTTTGAGCGGACAAATACGGCAAACTTTGTTCGTCGTACTAAGTCCGCGCAACTTTTGAAATGAGCGGACTCGCCCACACACGAGGCAACAGTCCGCTCATTTCGAGCGCGTGTCAAGGTAGGCGGGGCCCGCGACGGAGACGCCGCGGGCTCCGCCGCCTGGAATGGACTTAAAGGGGAACCCCAACGCCGAAAAAAATCGGCGTGGGGGTACCCCCAAAGTCCACAACAGACCCTTGTCCGAGCACGCTACCCGGCCGGCCAGGAAAGGGGGGCGAGCGCGCCCCCCCTCCCGAGCCGTACCAGGCCGCGTGCCCTCAACATGGGGGGGTGCCTTGGGGAAGGGGGGGGCCGCGCGGCCCCCCCACCCCAAAGCACCTTGTCCCCATGTTGATGAGGACAAGGGCCTCTTCCCGACAACCCTGGCCGTTGGTTGTCGGGGTCTGCGGGCGGGGGGCTTATCGGAATCCGGGAGCCCCCTTTAATAAGGGGGCCCCCGGATACCTGCCCCCCACCCTATGTGAATGAGTATGGGGTACAATGTACCCCTACCCATTCACCTGTAAAATAAAAGTACCCAAAAAAAAAACACAACACACGAGATAAAATATTTTATTGCACAGCTCCGGGGGTCTTCCGTCTTCGGGGGTCTTGTCCCCCTCTTCTGTTCTTCTGCCGGGCCACCGCGCCTTCTTATAGCTCTTTTGCAGGCGGTGGCCCGGTCTTCTGTCGCCGCCTTCCGTTCTTCTGTCGCCGCCTTCGGTTCTTCTGCCGGGCCACCGCGCCTTCTTATAGCTCTTTTGCAGGCGGTGGCCCGGTCTTCTGTCGCCGCTGTCGCCGCCGCCTTCCGTTCTTGTTCTTCTTCTTTTTCTTCTTCTTCTCCAGGAGATGTTGACACGTCGCTCTCTCCGGCCGGAATGCCAGAGCCGCGCTGAGCGGCCACTTATATAGTGACAATGGGGCGGTGTCACATGGTATATGTCACATGGGTTGGTCACATGGGTTGATGTCACATGGGGACTATGACATCGTAAGGGGCGGGGTCACCATGTGACCAACCCATGTGACATATACCATGTGACACCGCCCCATTGTCACTATATAAGTGGCCGCTCAGCGCGGCTCTGGCATTCCGGCCGGAGAGAGCGACGTGTCAACATCTCCTGGAGAAGAAGAAGAAAAAGAAGAAGAAGAACAAGAACGGAAGGCGGCGGCGACAGAAGACCGGGCCACCACCTGCAAAAGAGCTATAAGAAGGCGCGGTGGCCCGGCAGAAGAACCGAAGGCGGCGACAGAAGAACGGAAGGCGGCGACAGAAGACCGGGCCACCGCCTGCAAAAGAGCTATAAGAAGGCGCGGTGGCCCGGCAGAAGAACCGAAGAGGGGGACAAGACCCCCGAAGTCGGGAGAAGAGGCCGGCGGCGGGGAGGAAGAAAGCCGGACTCCTCTGCTAGCAAAAGAGCTACACGAAGATAGCGGAGGAGTCCGGCGAGAAGACCCCTGAAGACGGAAGACCCCCGGAGCTGTGCAATAAAATATTTTATCTCGTGTGTTGTGTTTTTTTTGGGGTACTTTTATTTTACAGGTGAATGGGTAGGGGTACATTGTACCCCATACTCATTCACATAGGGTGGGGGGCCGGTATCCGGGGGCCCCCTTATTAAAGGGGGCTCCCGGATTCCGATAAGCCCCCCGCCCGCAGACCCCGACAACCAACGGCCAGGGTTGTCGGGAAGAGGCCCTTGTCCTCATCAACATGGGGACAAGGTGCTTTGGGGTGGGGGGGCCGCGCGGCCCCCCCTTCCCCAAGGCACCCCCATGTTGAGGGCACGCGGCCTGGTACGGCTCGGGAGGGGGGGCGCGCTCGCTCGCCCCCCTTTCCTGGCCGGCCGGGTAGCGTGCTCGGACAAGGGTCTGTTGTGGACTTTGGGGGGACCCCCACGCCGATTTTTTTCGGCGTTGGGGGTTCCCCTTTAAGTCCATTCCAGGCGGCGGGGCCCGCGACGTCTCCTTCGCGGGCCCCGCCTACCTGGAGACGCGCTCGTAATGAGCAGACTTTCCTCCGAGCGGGAACAGTTTGCTCATTTCGAAAGTGGCCTACACACGGGCGGACTGTTCGCTCAAACAAAGTTTCAGCGGACAGTTTTTCGGAATTTCCGAAAAACTTTGTTCGTCAAACTGTCCGCTGAAACTGTCCGCTGAAGCCCCACACACGAGCGGACTGTCCGCTGAAACACTGTTCAGCGGACAAAGTTGAGCCAACAGTCCGCCCGTGTGTACGCGGCCTAAGAGTATGAGTATGGAGAATTGGCCATTGGTTTTAGCAGTTAGTAGGTCATCATTGGTGTGTTTTAGTAGGACAGTTTCAGTAGAATGTTGTGGATGGAATCCGGACTGTAGGGGGTCCAGAAGGTTGTTGTTTGTGAGGTAGTGGCTCATTTGGTCATGGTCATGGACAAGGCGTTCGATGAGCTTGGAGGCAACTGGCAGCAGGGAGATGGTTCTTAAGTTATTCAAACAGGTGGAGTCTAGTGAGGGTTTTTTTTAAGTATGGGGGTGACCAGTGCATGTTTGAGCAGCAAAGGAAAGGTGCTGGAGAAGAGGTTGAAGATGTGGGTTAGTGAGTTTAGGATAGAGTGGGAAGGTGGATGCAGCAAGATGAACTTATTTGGTTCAGATGGTGTCGAGCGTATGTGGTGGCAACCAGGTGAGGAGTACAAAGACAAGTGTGTCTTGCCTACAGTCAAGCATGGTGGTGGGAGTGTCATGGTCTGGGGCTGCATGAGTGCTGCTGGCACTGGGGAGCTAAAGTCCATTGAGGGAACCATGAATGCCAGCATGTACTGTGACATACTGAAGCAGAGCATGATCCCCTCTCTTCGAAAACTGGGCTGCAGGGCAGTATTCAAACATGATAATGACACAAACACACCTCCAAGATGACCACTGCCTTGTAAAGTAGCCGAGAGTAAAGGTGATAGACTGGCCAAGCATGTCTGCAGACCTACACCCTATTGAGCATCTGTTGGGCATCCTCAAATGGAAGGTGGAGGGGTGCAAGGTCTCTAACATCCACCAGCATGTTGTCATGGAAGAATGGAAGAGCACTCCAGTGGCATAAGAGGGTTAAGGCAGTCCTGGAAAATAATGGTGACCACACAAAATATTGACACTTTGGGCCCAATTTGGACATTTTCACTTAGGGGTGTACTCACTTTTGTTGGCAGCGGTTTAGACATTAATGGCTGTGTTGAGTTATTTTGAGTGGACAGCAAATTTACACTGTTATACAAGCTGTACACTCACTACTTTACATTGTAGCAAAGTGTCATTTCTTCAGTGTTGTCACTTTTGTGAAATACTGTATATACAGTATATATTTGGGCCAGCAGGACTATCCGTGTTTTGTAGTGAGCAGATGGGAGAGGTCAGTAGGAATGAGGGAAAGCAAAAGCTCTCCACATGATTAGGCAGGAAGTCAGCATAAGGGATCACTAATGGGTTAATGGCGCATTCATCAGCTCCTCTGTAGTTATAGAATCAAACTTGCTTGGGGAGCCATCTTTAATATGGTGTTAAATCTCAGAAGGCTTCCTGCAGCGTTCTGACAAATGGTGGATTCTGCAATGCAGCTGTGAACCTCAATGGGACTCTGTGTAGCAATAACAGCGGCCAGCTAGACTGGGTTCAGTGCTCCGAGTCCTCTGGCAGCACCAGCAATAGGCCATAGGGCAGACATTTTCTGCAGCAGGAAATAAATCTGCCTCTGTCTCAGTCCAGTGGTCTGCAGCTAATTTCCAAGACATCCGAGACCTGAAACCGATGTAGAACAAACTGTTTAAGGGGGTTTCCTAGCTCTCTCCCTCTCCAACACTGGACTTTACCTTCTTGCAGTTAACTCCCAGCTGCCTCTGAGTTTTTCTGGGCTCTTCTATTCACCTCACCCCCTCCCACCTCTAGGCAGACTGGATCTTGTAGTTTCTTTTGCTTGCAAAGATACTGGCATCACTTCTGACCCAAACTACATCTCCCAGCATTCAGTGATTCAGGCTAAAAAGGATCAAAAGTATCATCTTGTAGTAAAAAAAGAAAAACACATTTAGATAATATTCACTATAATAATGCATTGAAAGGCCAGAACATTCTAGTAACACTGATTCTGTAAACACATGGTTTGCTTTTTGTAAAAAAAAAAAAAGGTCACTGCTGCTCTCTCTATTGTGCAGGGTCACTGGTCTTGTATCCACCCCCACCTGTTATTTTCTGTAGGCAGCCTGTAGAGGGAGGACCTCCCTCCTACAGTTTTGCTCTCTGCACCGTATATGTACAGAACAGCAATGATATCATTGCTATTTTTACAAGGTAATAACTAGGTTTGCAAAGGAATTTGTAGCACACAGAGGTAATTTATAGCCTTTGTGCCAGGAGTTCAGCTTTAAATTCTAGATTGTATTTTATCTTTAATCCATATTTAAAAAGTCAGAGTACCAAAAATGGATACTTTAGTTATACGCAGAGATTTGTGGGCTCAGTAAGCCTTTGCCTTCTTATATGTTTGGAAACCCAAACTGTGAGATCTTCCTGTTCATATTTTTTGATTGTTCCTGACCACCTGGGAGTGTTATTTGTTCTTGTGCACTAATGCTCCTCCTGCACTCTCCGCATTATGCTGAACACTCATATACAATGAACAACAATTTTTTTTTATTAATTTGGTAATGTGTTTGCAAATCCAGCAATGCTCAAGTACAGAAATATTGTCAACAGAGTCTACAAGAGAAAATACTGTTATGCTGTGTACACACGTTCGGAATTCTCCTCGGAAAAAGCTCTGATGGTTTTCCTGGCGGAATTCCGACGGAATTTGGCTCAAGCTGTTTTGCCTACACATGGTCACACCTAATTCTGATCGTTTATAACGCGGTGACGTACAACACGTATGACGCGACTAGAAAAAGGACGTTCAATAGCCAGTAGCCAATAGCTTCTGTCTCGTAGTTTAATCTGAGCATGCGTGATTTTTAGCTTGTCGGAATTGCATACACACGATTGGAATTACCGAAAGAAAGTTTTTGCGTTGGGAAAATTGAGAACATACTGGCGGGAATTCAGACAGCTAAATTCTGATGGAGCATACACACGGTCGCATTTTCCAATGAAAAGCTCTCATCGGTCTTTTTCTGGCAGGAATTCCGATCATGTGTAAGCGACATTAGGTGGATGAGTGGTCTGATCCTTTAAATAAGACAACACAACAAGACGTCTAGCAGTTTATGCTTTGCAAACCAGCATACTAAATTGTCTGTTCACTCACCACAGAGAACCTCTGGCTGAGCAGGAAGTCATTTATTAGAGGTGGTATGACAGCTTCCTATTCAGGGATGAGGTGCCAGCATTCCAGCAACCAAAGAGGCATCCCCAGCCCTACTCATTGTAAACAGTGGAGCCTGGAATGCTGGCTGATGTTACTGACCAAATATGGCCATGTGTGGTCAATGACATCAGCCAGCCTTTCTGGTCCGATTACCCATCTCACAGCTACATTTAAAGTGGTTGTAAACCTCAGACATGAAATATGAACAAAGTGTATCCTACTTTTTTGCCATTTTGGTCATAATGATTTAAATACAGGGTGACCAAACAATGGGATGTAATTTTCCTTTTACTGCCAAGGACCTTAGGCCTCTTTTATACGGGCGGCTGTTCTGCCACTGGTAAAAGCATGTTTGGTTATTTTGAAATTCCAAGACTCCAAGCACAGCAATCACTTGCGGTTGTTCATTGCGATTAACCTCCCTGGTGGTACGATTATTTCGGATTTTAGGTGCTAAAAATTTGGCGTTTTATATTGTAGTCGTGTAATTCTTAGCAATAACTCACTTAAATCTGTCCAAACCAGAGTCTAGCATATATCCCGGGTATGATAAAGTTTGAAAAATTAAATCATAAATTATAATATAATAAATAATTATAAATAATTATATCAAATAATAATATAACACTAATAAAAATGATTCAATAATGTAATCAAATCAATAACACTGAAATTTGCTCAGTTGCAGAATTGTCACTGTCATTACTTTTCAATATTTGGTGACAGATCTCCCCACAAATCACTATCCAATTTATTATCGCTGTTTTCTAGCTGGTCTAAAATAATTTTTGATGTAAAGTGACAGTTTTGGTTGCTATGGACAATCTCCAGTTTCCAGGCATAAAGAACAGTTTTTATTATATAAAACTACATGCAGGGCACTGGGCAGACCACTAGGGACAAAGGGGATGTGAAATTATTACATACAGCAATGTAATCTGTAAGATTACATTATACTGTATGTATAGTGAGTGTTTCACTTTTTGAATTTGGCGCCGATCTCCGCCCCCGTGCGTCGCAACGCTCGCAGGGCATGGAGATCGGCTCCGTGATAGATCGAGCGAGACACGGCTCGCTCGTACAGCTGGGGGACATCGCTGGATCCGAGGGAGAAGGTAAGTAAACGTCCTTCTGGATCCAGCGATGCGGTCCCGAGTCTGGCTCGGGGTTACCGCTTTTTGTATAAAAATTCCACCCCGAGCCAGACTCGGGAATACCGCCAGGGGGGTTAATAGTGATTACTTGCGTTTACATGTGGCTGCGTTTAGCTGCGTTTAAACATTCTTGTCATTTCCATAGCAACTATGTCTGTTTATTTTTTGGTCCCTTGACTACCCATAATGCATTTCGGTCCACCCATTTCCTGTGCCTTTGGTCAGTGCCTGTTTCTTTGCTCAGTGGGAGGACTTTGACCTTTGTTGAATATGGATTATTATGGAAGAAATCTGATTTACATGTTCATTTTGCTACTTATGAGAATGAAAAGGAGGAGACAGATGGATCTGATTCAGTGGAGGAGATATTGTCTTTACTGGGTGCATCCCTTGACCTCCCAGCGTCCATCTATTGGCTACTTTGCCTTCATTTTTGGAGAAATGCGTACTCACCAAGACAAATTCTACAATTTTACTAGGATGTCAGTTGGAGGTGATGATAAGGGCCTATATACAGGATTTTAGTAATTAGTACGGTATCATTAGCAGTAACCAGCATGGATTTATGAAGAATCATTCTTGCCAAACCAGTCTATTAACCTTCTATGAGGAGGTGAGCTGCCATCTAGATAAAGGAAGGCCTGTAGATGAGGTGTATCTGGATTCTGAAAAAGCATTTGACACAGACGTTTGCTGTACAAACTAAGGTCCGTTGGCATGGACCATAAGGTGAGTACATGGACTGAAAACTGGCTACAAGGGCGAGTTCAGAGGGTGGTGATAAATGTGGAGTACTCGGAATGGTCAGGGGTGGGTAGTAGGGTCCCCTAGGGTTTAGTGCTGGGACCAATCCTTTTTAATTTGTTTATAAACGACCTGAAGGATGGGGTAAACAGTTCAATCTCTGTATTTGCGGACGATACTAAGCTAAGCAGGTCAATAACTTCTCTGCAGGATGTGGAAACCTTGCAAGAAGATCTGAAATTAATGGGGTGGGCAACTACATTGCAAATGAGGTTTAATGTAGAAAAATGTAAAATAATGCATTTGGGTGCCAAAAATATGAATGCAATCTATACACTGGGGGGGGGAACCTCTGGGGGAATCTAGGATGGAAAAGGACCTGGGGGTCCTAGTAGATGATAGGCTCAGCAATGGCATGCAATGCCAAATTGCTGCTAACAAAGCAAACAGAATATTGTCATTCATTAAAAAGGGGATTAACTCCAGAGATAAAGCGATAATTCTCCCACTTGACAAGACTCTGGTCAGGCCTCACCTGGAGTATGCTGTCCAGTTCTGGGAACCAGTCCTCAGGAAGGATGTACTGGAAATGGAGCTAGTACAAAGAAGGGCAACAAAGCTAAATGAATATAAAGGGTCTGGAGCACCTTAGTTATGAGGAAAGGTTGCGAGCACTGAATTTATTCTCTCGGGAGAAGAGACGCTTGAGAGGGTATATGATTTCAAATTTACAAATACCATACTGGTGACCCCACAATAGGGATAAAACTTTTTTGCGGAAGGGAGTTTCATAAAGGAACGTGGCCACTCATTAAAATGAGAAGAAAAGAGGTTTAACCTTAAAATTCCTGGAGGGTTCTTTACTGTAATGCTGTGTACACACAAATCGCACATTCCGACAACAAAATCCATGGGATTTTTTCCAACAGATGTTGGCTCAAACTTGTCTTGCATACACACGGTCACACAATGTTGTCGGAAATTCCAAACCTCAAGAACGCAGTGACGTACAACACGTACAACAGCACTAGAAAAGGGAAGTTCAATACCAAGTGCGCCACCCTTTGGGATCCTTTTGCTAATCTCGTGTTAGTAGAAGTTTGGCGAGAGATGATTCGCGCTTTTCAGACTCGTGCTTTTCCTATCGTTACTGCTCTTTAGTTTGTGGTTGTGGGTTCGTATCTGGTTTTCAGTGCGTGTAGTCAGTTCGCATTTGTTTTTCAGTGTGTATTTTATAGTACGTATTTGAATTTGCAGTGCGTTCTTGTCCGCTTGTTTCTGATTTTCGACTCGCTTTTCTCAAGTCTTTTTGTTTTTCAGTGCGTTCTGTTAGTTTGTTCTGACCTGCTAACCGCTTTGAAGCCATGTTGCGGTTACGTATTCATCATAGAGTTCGTGTTGTGCAGGGGCTTGGTGTTGGGGTTCTTACTTTGACCCAAGCCCAGTTCATGAACAGGGAGGGGAGGAGTTCATGGACGAAGAATTATATGCTCCAGCATGACCTATTCTTGCACATGTATTTGTTGTGGGAGATCCAGGAGAATGATCCTGATGACTTCAGGAATTATCTCCAGGTGACGGACCCCGTTTTTCACCGTCTGTTGGCTTTGCTGTCCCCTTATATTAGCATGGAACTTTGTGTGTCGGAATTGTGCACACACGGTCGGAATTTACGAGAACGCATTTTGTTGTTGAAAAATTTGAGATCCAGATCTCAAATTTTGTGTTTTGGAAATTCCAATGGAAAATGTCAGATGCCTACACACGGTCCGAATTTCCAACAAACGGGGCATAAGAGCGGCAATGATGTGGAATTCCCTTCCACAGGCAGTGGTTTCAGCAATGGGCATCAATAGTTTAAAAAAACTTTTAAATAAGCACCTGAATGACCGCAACATACAGGGACATACAATGTAATACTGACATATAATCACACACATAGGTTGGACTTGTGTCTTTTTTCAACCTCACCCACTATGTAACTATGTAACCTTTGATCAGTTATTAGACATTGTAAGAGGATGTCTGAGCCGAAGGTATATCAACATGAGACGAAGCATTAGTGCGAAGAATGGCTGTTAGTGACTTTAAGGTAGGTTTTCCATATGTTGAACAGATGCTTAAAAATGTGTAATTATTTTTCTTTTAATTTCATCCTTTCTGAATTTTTCTCAATTTTGTATTGCAGATATCTTGCCACTGGTGCCAGTTTCACCTCCCTTCGCCATCAATTTTTAATTGGAATCTCAACTGTGTCAACAATTGTGCATGACACTTGTCTTGTTCTGTGGGATTACTGAAAAGCTCAGTAATGCCAGAACCAACGTCCAGTGTGTGGGAAGAAATAGCTGATGAGTTTTGGGAGAAAACTAACTTCCCAAATTGCATTGGATGGTAAACATATCCTTCTCATCAAGCCACCTAAATCTGGTTCCTGCTTATTCAACTACAATTTTTTTTTTTCCAATTGTTCTACTGGGACTGCCAATATGAAACTTACATCAGTGGATGTTGGGGACTATGGAAGTTCTGGAGATTGTAGAATATTTCGTAATTCTGTGATGGGTCGGCATTTCCAATATGGGGAATTTGATGTGCCACAATCAAGACCTCTGCCTAGTGCTGCTGGACCAGATCTGCCTTTATTAGTTCTAGCAGATGGGGCATTTTGCTTTATCCACCTACCTCCTCAGGCCCTACATGATGCATGGTCTCAATTCCAGGAACGCATTTTTAAATATCGACTGAATAGAGCACCCCACATGGTGGAATGTTCTTTTGGAATATGTACATAAAAATGGCGTGATTTATTAACATCAATGCACCTGGAGGTGGAGCATGCAGTCAATGTAGTTTTGCCGTGCTGTGCTCTACTCTACATAACTTTTTAAGAATAAAGGAATGTGTCCAGTGAATCTCCAGAACTGATCTCAAGTGATCCCCGATGTCATCTGACTGGCACTTGTGACAGTAATCATGCACTCCAAATATGTGAACATTTTGCAGACTACTTCCTTTCTGATGAAGGACAGGCTCCATGGCAAAATAACTTTATCTAATCTTATTTTATAATTTTTTAGGCTTTATGTTGTGCTATCTGAATAAGAACATATAACAAATAAAAAGTAGTAATCTCAATTTGGTTGCAAAATTTAAAATACACTTTAAATATTAACAAAGTTATTGCCAAATAAAAAAGATCCATAGTGTAAATGTAAAAAATATAGGGTATACATGCACGACAGCTGATTAAAAAATATAAAAACAAAAAACAAAAATAGCTGTGTCTGGAGTTGAACTTTAACATAAAAATATATGTCGCCAGGGACGTTATCAACGTCAGCCTTCAAGCTTTTTTAATAACGGCTTACTTTACTAATTTTTCTATCAATTTTTTAAAGTAAAAACTATGGAATCCATACTAGTGCAGAGGTTATGTGGCACAATGGTTTTGCATTTACAGATCCCTGGTCTAGGATTTTCAATGGACACTATTTGCTTGGAGTTTGTATGCTTCTCCTATGCACCTTTTCTTTCTGCGGTCCATTCAACAAACAGGCACACATTTGCTATTGTATTATAATGCAAAGCACATCACAAGATCACATGATTCAAACTCATTGCCACCTTGTTAGAGGATATATTGAACTACACGAAGGAATATCAAATGCTACATTATCATGAAGATTGTGTAGTAATATCTTATTGATTTAGATGTTCATAGGAAAATGGCAAGGCATCAGGTGCTCAGTGTATACAAAACATCTAGTAACAGTCTGATTGATGTACTTCAAAGTAATGAATCAATCTTCATATCTTTCCAAATATTGAAGAGGCCTTCATGATATGAAACAAACCAGGAGTTTGCTTATATCTCACCCAACATTTCTGTGAAGCAGAGCTCACTTTTTTCAAGGAATAAGTTCATGTAAAAAAAAAAAAAAAAAGGCTTTTACCAAGTATAGCACTGCTAGTCATGCAGCAATTAACATGGTATAAAATATAATGGATGTACCCCCTAATTTTGGGGACAGAACCTACCATAACAACAGACAGAAACTGTAGCGTTGTACTAAAAAAAACAAAAATGATCTATATATATTGTAATGTTCGGGGGACCAGGTAGATCGCAGGACACAGGCTTTTCACACAACAAGGGGTTTATTAAACTTAAACAGCTTTACAGCAGCCAAAAACAAAAGGAAAAGGTTTTTAGTCTCACCGACTTGCAAAGTCCAGAATAGCTGTCTCAACCAAACAGTACTTGATCTTTCTTTTATGGCAGGTAGCTTCCCCTGCCAGGAGGCTTCCAGGCAGGACACTGCTGTTCACTTCTGTTGCTGCAACCCAAACAACAAACACCATCCACCATGTCCTCTGCACTCTTCCACACCCATCTACCACTTCCTGTCTTGTTTTTAAACACACTTCCTCTGACAGGTGAGTTAATCACTTTTGTTCCATTAAAGGGACCACAGTCCAAACAGAGGGGAAACATAGCGCCCTTCCAGGACCCAGCCACGGCGTCCTGTACATATCCCCCCCTCTGCCCAAACGCCAAGGAGGTGGAGGCAACAGTGGAGCTCAAACAATGGACTCGGGAGAGGGCATCTTCATTTTGATACAGTCTCCCGGGCCTATGCTCCATTACAAACTTAAATTCCTGGAGTGCCAGGAACCACTGAGTAACCCTGGCATTAGTCCCTTTTCCTTGTCTCAGCCATGTTAAAGGGGCATGATCAGAAATCAACCTAAACTTCCTCCCCAAAAGGTAATATCTGAGGGATTCCAGAGCCCACTTAATGGCCAGACACTCTCGTTCAATTATGGCGTAGTTTTTCTCCGCTGGTATTAACTTCCTGCTGAGGAAGACTATCGGGTGTTTCTCGCCATGAATAACCTATGACAACACCGCTCCCAATCCTACATCGGAAGCATCAGTCTGGACAACACTCTTTTGAAAAATTAGGTGCTACCAGGACAGGGTGTTGGCACAGTGCCAACTTGAGCTTCAAGAAAGCCTTCTCAGCGTCTGCATTCCACTCCACCATGACCGATTTCCGACCCTTAGTCAGATCGGTCAACGGAGCCGCCAACGTGGCAAAGTTGGGTACAAACCTCCTGTAGTTTCCCACCATGCTCAGGAATGCACGTACCTTCTTTTTTGTGAGGGGGCGGGGCCAATTCTGTATAGCCTCTATCTTGTTGACCTGAGGTTTCACTACCCCTCTACCCACGATATAACCCAGGTATTTCACCTCCTCCATTCCCAAAACACATTTTTCAGGATTTATTGTAAACCCCTCCTTCCAAAGAGAGTCCAGCACTGCCTGAACTTTGGGCAAATGTGATTCCCAGTCTTTGCTAAAAATTACTATATCTTCCAAGTACACTGAGGCATAATTCCGGTGAGGTCATAAAATCCTATCCATTGCCCTCTGGAACATGGCTGGAGCAGTTTGCAATCCAAAAGGCATCCTTTTGTACTGAAAACTCCCCTCTGGGGTATAAAAAGCAGTTTTCTCTCTAGCGGCCTTAGTCAACGGGATTTGCCAATACCCATTGGTAAGGTCTAATGTAGTGATATACCTGGCTGGGCCTAGTCTCTCAATAAGCTCATCTACCTGGGGCATGGGGTAGGCATCAAACAGGGAAACTTTATTAAGTTTCCGGAAATCATTGCAGAAACGCAGAGTCCCGTTGGGCTTCGGTACCAACACAATCGGGCTCGACCACTCACTCTGTGACTCTTCAATAATCCCTAGGTCTAACATCTTCTTTACTTCCTCTGAAACGGCCTTCCTTTTAGCCTCTGGGATGCGGTAGGGCCGGACAAAAACTTTGACTCCTGGTTCTGTGATAATATCATGCTCTATGACACTAGTGAGCCCTGGCAAGTCTGAAAATTTTTCTTTATTTCTCTGCAAGAACTCCTTTGCCTGCTGACTTTGGGTTTTAGACAGGGTGTTTGCTACTTGGACACTCTCCACCCCAACCCGAGGCTCAAGTTTTGTACTAGCCAGGGAGGTCACTGGTTCCCTGTCTGTCCAGGGCTTTAACAAGTTTACATGATATATCTGATAGGGTTTCCTCTTGCCTGGCTGGTGGACTCTATAATTTACCTCTCCCACTTTTTCTACAACCTCGAAAGGGCCTTGCCATCTGGCCAAGAATTTACTTTCCACAGTGGGAATCAACACTGCTACTCGATCCCCCACTTGGAAGTTCCTAATTTTGGCTGCCCTATTATAGACCCGTCGTTGAGCCTCCTGGGCTTTTTGTAAATGTTCCTTAACTAGTGGCATCACAGTTCGGATCCTGTCCTGCATTTGAGAGACATATTCAAGAACACTCTTATGCTGAATTGGTTCACTTTCCCATTCTTCTTTAACAAAGTCCAGTAGTCCGCGAGGTCTCTGCCCATATACCAATTCAAAGGGAGAAAACCCAGTGGAGGCCTGGGGCACTTCTCGGATAGCAAACAGGAGAGCTGGTAACAGGCAGTCCCAGTCTTTCCCATCCCTTTGTACCACTCTCTTGAGCATAGACTTAAGGGTTTTATTAAAACGTTCTACCAATCCATCTGTTTGGGGATGGTAGACCGATGTGTGCAGCTGTTTAATCCGGAACAGTTTGCATACATCAGCCATAACCTTCGACATAAATGGGGTGCCCTGGTCTGTGAGTATTTCCTTGGGAAAACCTGTCCGTGTAAACAACTGGAATAGTTCCCGGGCAATAGCCTTAGAGGAGGTATTCCGCAGGGGTAGCGCCTCAGGATATCGAGTGGCATAGTCGAGAATCACCAGTATGTAAAAATGACCTCGAGCCGACTTTACCAAGGGACCCACTATATCCATGGCTATCCTCTCGAATGGGACCTCAATTATGGGCAGAGGGACCAACAGGCTCCGGAAATGGGTCGCCGGAGCGGTCAACTGACAGGTGGGACAAGAGGTACAGTATCTCCTTGCCTCTGCTTTCAAGCCTGGCCAATAAAACCGGTCGGCGATCCGTGCCTCCGTCTTTTCAACTCCCAGGTGTCCCCCTAAAACATCATCATGGGCCAGGTCCAGGACCTTGCGTCTATACTGTTGGGGTACCAATAATTGTTCTACCACATTTTCCCTCACTTTAGTAACCCGATAAAGCAATTCATTACATATTGCAAAATGTGGCCACCGCTCATTAGCACCTGGCTCTTGGGGCTCCCCATTACTATAACCTGTTCCCGTGCCCTGGCCAAAGTGGGGTCCTGCATCTGGGCAGTACCAAATGCCCCCTGGGGAACACCCAAATCTGGCAAAGCAGGGGTAGAGGCCACTTCCTCATCCTCTTCCCCCAGCATTACCTGAAGCGGGGAAGGTTCCCCCCCTCAGAGTTCAGGTAGGTCTGTGAACCCCACATTTTGACATCCTTAACAGTATCAGCACTACTTTCATCACCATTAACCAAATCCTTGGCATTTTTATCAACTGGGTCCATATTACGATCATGCTGCATCTCAGGGTTATTACCTTCAACAACAGGAACAGAGGGACTAGTTTCTTCCCAGTCTCTGGACCTTTCAGATAGTTCTCCTTGTCCCCACAGTTTTGCAAATAACGGACAGTTTCGTCCTATGATAACATCATGTAACAAGTTCTTTACCACCCCCACCTCTTGAGTACCAGTGCCACATGCTGTGGAGATGGACACCGAGATGAGAGGGTACTCTCTAGTGTCCCCATGAATGCAAACAACCTGTAAAATTTTGCTTACCGGACCGATCTTCCCAATTACTCTAGGGTGAACCAGGGTTACCATGCTTCCAGAGCCCAGCAAAGCCCATGCAGGGTGGTGGTTCACTTGGACTTCACATTCAAATTTCCCCTCTCCAAGGTCAAGATGTGTTGTACAGGCTTTATGGGCATAAAAAAGACCCCCTTCGAAGAACCCCGCATTCCATGGGCTTTTCCTGCAATGGGCAGTGGGCCCGGGTATGGCCCCAGGCATGACATCGCCAACATCGTGTACCCCCTCCTCTCCGAACAGGAACAGGTCGCTGAGGGGGTAACGGGTGTGACTCTTGGCCTTCCGGGGTGTTGGTTCCAGGGCTCCTGGGGACATCCTTTCGAAGGGCGGCAGTTGGTCGGAAAGGCTGTGGCAGACTGGGCCCTTGACGCTTGGTAGGGCCAAGCAGATCCTCCACCACTGTATATCGTTCCACCATCTCGACAAGGAGGTTCACCGTTTTGGGGTCCCCATGGCTGACCTACCGTTAAAGGTCGTCTGGCAGTGACCTTAAGTATCGGTCCAGCATGACCCGCTCCACAATTTGGGGACCAGACAACACTTCGGGCTGCAGCCATTTTTTTACTAGTTGCACCAGGTCATGCATTTGAGACCGCGGTGGCCGATCTGGACAATACTTCCATTGGTGCACTCGTTGGGCCCGGACAGCCGTAGTCACCCCCAACTGAGCCAGTATTTCTGCCTTTAATTTTTGATAACCTTTAGCGTCTTCTGGTGGTAGGTCGAAATAGGCTTTTTGAGGATCTCCGGTGAGGAAAGGAGCAATTAAGCCGGCCCACTGGTCCTGGGGCCACCCTTCTCTCTGCCGTCCTCTCAAATGTAGCCAGAAACGCCTCTACATCATCACTCAGGGACAATTTCTGCAGAAAATGGCTTGCCCTTATGGTCACCTGGTTGCCAGGGGCAACAGCCACTTGTTCACGGCCCTGAGAAAGCTGTTGCACTGCTTCTTTTAAGGCAGCCATCTGAGCCTGCATAACCCCTTGTTGGGTCGCTTGCTGGGCTGCTAACTGGGCTACCAACAGGTGAGTATTTTCTTGCTGCAGAGCCAGCGCCTCGTTGTGGTGCGTTTTTTGTACCTCCAGCTGGGTTGCCAAGCGCTGATTAGCTTCCTCATGGCGAGTCTGCACTTGCATATTAGCCAAGGACAGCTGTTTAATTAGCTCCTCCATTGTTTCAGCTTTCAACAGTTGTGCAGCTTCAACCCAGGACATAAATTCACTGTACTGTCCCTTTAAATGTCAGTTTAAATCCAATGCAAAAAAAAAAAAATGGCAAGAAAAACGCCTGTTACTTTGTCTTGCCCACATTCGAGCACCACTTGTAATGTTCGGGGGACCGAGTAGATCGCAGAACACAGGCTTTTCACACAACAAGGGTTTTATTAAACTTAAACAGCTTTACAGCAGCCAAAAACAAAAGGAAAAGGTTTTTAGTCCCACCGACTTGCAAAGTCCAGAATAGCTGTCTCAACCAAACAGTACTTGATCTTTCTTTTATGGCAGGTAGCTTCCCCTGCCAGGAGGCTTCCAGGCAGGACACTGCTGTCCACTTCTGTTGCTGCAACCCAAACAACAAACACCATCCAACATGTCCTCTGCACTCCTCCACACCCATCTACCACTTCCTGTCTTGTTTTTAAACACACTTCCTCTGACAGGTGAGTTAACCACTTTTGTTCCATTAAAGGGACCACAGTCCAAACAGAGGGAAAACATAGCGTCCTTCCAGGACCCAGCCACGGCGTCCTGCACAATATATATACACACACACACACACACACACACACACACACACACACACACACACACACACACACAGCATCTCACAAAAGTGAGTACACCCCTCACATTTTTGTAAATACTTTATTATACCTTTTCATGTGACAACACTGAAGAAGTTACACTTTGCTAGTAGTGAGTGTACAGCTTGTATAACAGTGTAAATTTGCTGTCCCCTCAAAATAACTCAAAACACAGCCACTAATGTCTAAACCGCTGGCAACAAAAGTTAGTACACCCCTTAAGTGAAAATGTTCAAATTGGGCCCAATTAGCCATTTTCCCTCCCCAGTGACTCGTGACTCATTAGTGTTACAAGGTCTCAGGTGTGAATGGGGAGCAGGTGTGTTAAATTTGGTGTTATTGCTCTCACTCTCTCATACTGGTCACTGGAAGTTCAACATGGCACCTCATGGTGCACGCTGCATAAAATTGGTCTGCATGGCTGTTGTCCCAGAAGGAAGCCTCTTCTAAAAAGGTGTTGCACAAGAAAACCTGCAAACAGTTTGCTGAAGACAAGCAGACTAAGGACAAAGATTACTGGAACCATGTCCTATGGCCTGATGAGACCAAGATAAACCAAGATATTTGATTCAGATGGTGTCAAGTGTGTTTGGTGGCAACCAGGTGAGGAGTACAAAGACAAGTGTGTCTTGCCTACAGTCAAGCATGGTGGTGGGAGTGTCCTGGTCAGGGGCTGCATGAGTGCTGCCGGCACTGGGGAGCTACAGTTAATTGAGGGAACCATGAATGCCAACATGTACTGTGATATACTGTAGCAGAGCATGATCCCCTCCCTTTGGAGACAGTATACCAACATGATAATGACCCCAAACACACCTCCAAGATGACCACTGTCTTGCTAAAGAAGCTGAGGGTAAAGGTGATGGACTGGCCAAGCATGTCTCCAAACCTAAACCCTATTGAGCATCTGTGGGGCATTCTTAAACAGGAAGGTGGAGGAGCACAAAGTCTCTAACATTTACCAGCTCTGTGATATCGTCATGGAGGAGAGGAAGAGGACTCCAGTGGCAACCTGTGAAGCTCTGGTGAATGCCATGCCCAAGAGAGTTAAGGCAGTGCTGGAAAATAATGGTGGCCAGACAAAATATTGACACTTTGGGCCCAATTTGGACATTTTCACTTAGGGGTGTACTCAATTTTGTTGCCAGTGGTTTAAACATTAATGGCTGTGTGTTGAGTTATTTTGAGGGGACAGAAAATTTTCAACTGTTATACAAGCTGTACACTCACTACTTTACATTGTAGCAAAGTGTAACTTCTTCAGTGTTGTCACATGAAAAGATATAATAAAATATTTACAAAAAATGTGAGGGGTGTACTCACTTTTGTAAGATACTGTATATCAAAATCTGCAGAAATGTTTACAGTGCCCTCCACTTTATTAAAAAGCAAGGCATTGGGGAAACAAGGAGTTACCAAAGGCATATTTACATAAATGAGTTCAGAATGTATGGTTAAAATATATTCAAACCCAATCATTAAAATGTTGTATAAATTGAAATGAGCTTGATGCGATTCCTGGAGGAATTCATTTTAATAGAAGAGAAAGTTAGTAAACAAACCCCTGGAAACGTGGTAATAATAGGAAGAATTTTGAACCTCTACAAAATTCACACAGTATCTATAGGTAATGATAGACTGGAACCTCCTCCTTTTTTGTTTTTTTTGTTTTGTAGAGTGTGTGATGGATGTATGTTTGTCCTGTCATTTAGTAGTATGTATAGAGGTGTAGGTTGAATAATAGCCAAGAGAGAATATTATAAAGGTATACCTTATACATTAGCTCTATGCGAAGAAGGAAACTATAGTAAGATGAAGAAGTATTTTGTTAATATACTGTCTGTTTTATTAAAGAGGAAATAAACCCTGATGAGTTTACTTCCTCTTAGATTCCCTGCAAAGGTAAAGCATAATGGACTACTATGCATCGCATAGTAGTCCATTATGTGTCACTTAGCTGACACAGGAGCCAGCAAAGTCACCGCTGTCCCCTGTAGGCCGGAGCCTCAATCTTCTCGGTGGGTCTCGCTGCTCCGCTGCTGTCATTCGACGAAGCCGCAATGACATCCCTCCCGCGCATGCGCACGGGGGCCGCGGCTCACGGCATATCGCCTTTGACAGCGGCGCGCTTAGTGTGCCTGCGTGCCGCTGTCTACGGCGCATGCGCGGTAGACAGCGGTGCCTGTGTTTTGGCAAATATCTCCTAAACCGTGTAGGTTTAGGAGATATTTCTTGGACCTACAGGTAAGCCTTAATCTAGGCTTACCTGTAGGTCAAAGTGGTTTGTAAGGGTTTACAACCACTTTAAGATATTAGAATATCCAAATATTCAAAAAGTGTTATATATGTTTTTGTATGTTTGTCTAAAAGTTGAAAATCAATAAAAGAGAAATTGTAAACAAAAATGTATACATTTTAAGATATTTTTGTAATTTCAAAAGTCCATTTTAATTGTTTAAATCTACAGCTTTCTTTAAATTAATACTTGGTAATCCGGCCATGACTGTCCTTTTTCGAGTACTGTCTCTAGGGTGCAACCTGTTCACAGGAGACCATCAGGAGAGTGACACACGCTGAATATATATATGTTTAAGTGTCTTGTATATGTATGTATAATTGGATGAAGGACATCTATTTCTGAGCCTATCCATGTACATATGCCCAGCACAATGCCGATCTCCGGTGGCCAAAATTCTGCATTTGATGCGGTTTCTAGTTATATGGAGTGTGCCACAATCACCTGATTGCTGCAATTAGTTTCTGTATCCTAGTTACCCCTGAGGAAGGTGTGTCTCTTGTAGACTCTGAATCGCGTCGAGTGAAGGATCAATTTTACTACCGCCTACCCCTATAGCCTGCAGTATCAGTTATGGTTGACATGTACACTCCATGATTCATTTTTTTTATTTATGTTCAATATTTTCAATACATTTTGACCTTTTTCTATTTTACCATTTTGTGACTCTATATAAGTGCCATTAAAGCCCTACCCTGAGGGGAACCCTCTTTTTCTGTTTTGATAATTTAATGTTGGCACTGTGCAACAGTCATTGCTATTTCTTTATTGTCTCTAGGGTGACATCTATGTCCCTGTCTCCCAATTGTTCATCAATGTTGTCACATGCTCTCTTATTGGAGACTATAAGTAGCTATGCAGATGCTAATTACATAATGTCAGGGATGTGCTGGCCATAATGCATAATGATGAAGCTCCAAAACAAAGACAAATGCATATGTGCAGGCTTGGCCCTAAGGCCTGATTAACACCTATGCATTTTTGGTGCTTTTTGCATTTTGCAGATTTGCACTACAGAACGTGTTCCATAGGAAACCATGTTAAATGGACTGTAGTGCAAATCTGCAAAATGCAAAAAGCACTAAAAATGCATAGGTGTGAATCTGGCCTAAAGGCGTGGTGCCAGTCTTGCCGAAATATGCACGAATATATATACAAATATCCATGGCTTTTTTCTCAGAGAATAGGTGCAGGAACTCAACCATGCCTGCCACCCACATACCTGCCAAATGGCATCAAATAGTAGCTCTTCCCTCTGCATACAAACCCCTCCCTCCACTGCCCTCATCTTCCCCACTCCTTAAAAGCTCCACCATCTGTCATATGTCTTACCTTTGTTGCAATATTCAGCTGAAACACCTATCCGGCTGTAGTACCTCCCAGCATACTATACTATACTACAGTCAATTGCAAGGGAGATCATGCAGTAGGAGCATCAACAACTGGTCACCAGGGAAAAAAATGGAGACCACAGAGGGTGCCGCCTACCATGCACACTCTCCTGCCCATGACTTCACTGAACCCTGGGTACCTGTTCTAAATCTCCCTTGTCCCTGTCCGGCATTCAGTGGGATCTGCGCAGGAGATCTGACCTGTGGGAGCTACTGGGAGATATCACTTCTAAATGCAGAAGCTGGACTTTAGTGTGATAAGTGATAGTGGTGAGCAGGGAGCAGAAGACCTGAGTCAGAGGTGCTGGAACCGAGTTCCCTCTAGTTCCTGCTGAATAAAGCCCTGCAAATATTTGCATACTGATGGGAATGCCTAAGCACATGCGCGCATCCGCCATTAATGCTGACGCCAAATGTCCTATATAAGTGTAGCAGATGAACTTGTACATTGCTGTCTGATTTGCAGCTTTACCTGTGTTCCTGTGCCCTCTGTTTGATTCCTATGCTTGCAACACAAAACAATCTCCTGCGCTCAGGAGCTAAGTCCATATGCAAGTGGTGTAGCCAACCCTTTGGATAGAATATGAAAGGTCATAGGTCATGCTGCCCTCCTCAGAACAATGGGTATCCTTAGAGCTGAAACATATAGAAAAACAGGGAGGGCGCACCGACCGTGCGCATTACTAAAGATAACATTTATTTAGATAGAAAAAGCAAGAGTCATACTCACAAACAAACGTTTAAAAAGGCTTAACATAGCTACACAAAATCGTAATTGTATCTTTTGCAACCTGGACCGGGTATAAGGAGGAAACAGATGGTATCACAAACAGCTTACGCCTTATGACAGAGTACCTTCTTTCTCAGAGCCTCAGGTCATCGCTCACTATTCAAATAAAATACCAAATTATCTTTGGTAATGCGCAAGGTCGGTGTGCCCTCCTTGTTTTTCTATATGATTCCTATGTTTGACTGGCTTATCCTGACCACATTTGCTCTCCATCTGTCCCGACCTCACCTTGCCTTAAGATTCTACACATCTGCCTGATATTCTGTTGCCAACCTCTGCATGCATCCTACCCATTCTGTGTGTAGCACTTATGCTTATACCTGATCGTCTGTTGCTGACCTGGCTTGTCTGACCATGCATCCAGTCATCTGTTTGTCCTGCTCTGCATTGTGACTGGTGATGCTGGTGCTCTATCTGCTGTGTGCTGCAGTCTTACTGCATCTGCTACCAGCTGCTGCCTACCCAGCCTGGGGTCTGCTGTTCCTGCTGCCATCCGCTGCTTCAGCTGTCCAGCCCAACTCTTGAGATGCACCTGCCACGCACCTCTGGTCACCAACTCTTATCTCACCATGTTCTCACAGCCACTGTCGCAACATCAGTGGTCTTAGAGCCTGGGCTGTACAAGAGGTCTCCCACTAGAGGTCAGGCTCTGCCCCAAGGTACTGGACACATAGGCATGTTGCTTTGTTGTCTCTTCAAGAAGCCCATCCTAAGCAATCCTCTCTAGCCAGTTCTGGCATATATGCATGTGTACAGTAAGTAAAAGAAAAGAAGGCGCAGAACAGCAGTGCAGAGAACAAAAACAGTTCTTAATAAAAAAAAAAAAAAAAAAAAAGGCAGTTGTTTATGATACATAGTGGTTTAGAAAGCTTAATATGCAGTAAGGGTTTACATCCACTTAAATGGCCCTTTAGTTCTGGGAATCTGTAGCTTGGTGTGTTAACTATTGGTAACTTATTTTTCTTGTAAGATTGCTATACACAAATGGGTCTTTATAACACATGAAACACACAGCTATTTCATCACCATATAAGACTTTCTCTTGTTATGAAAAAAGTGACACAGTACAGTAGACATCAGTTGTCTTCATTTCCACATGTAAATGAAGCAGCAAGGCTGGAGATGCTTATAATTGCCATGGCTCTCATGAGATTTTTTTTCTGCAAGTTTGGTTGCTTTAAAATGAAATGTGATGAATTAAACTGATTGATGAATAAATGCCAATATAAGGATGTCCTAAGAGAGAGTTTTAATTGAGAGCACGAAAATATGATGGATCCCCTGAAGACGTTACTAGGCGGATCGAAGAAGGTTATGGAAATGAGTTTGATAAAATACATTCTACCAAATTATCTTTACGATTTCTCATTTAAATAGTATTCTAATAACACATAGACTAAGCCAGTGGGTATGAGGATTATAAAATGAGCACGCTTAAAAGATTATAATGCTTTGCAGGTTGCTCGATATTTTCCCCATGACTGTGTTCTTCCATGCATCAGTAACCCCTTTAATTCTCAGTGGCAATCACAGCTGATGTGTTTGTTGGCATCAGCAGAACTGCCTTCATTTATCAAAGTGCAGGTTACGTTTAGGGCAACCTCTTGAAGGCAAAATGTAATCTGGTATTTTCGAAAGAGCGTAGTCACCATTCTACATGATAAAAGGTGAATTCCTGAAATGTTTATGTTGTTTACTTCATGTCTGATATTTTGTGAAGAATGTCTCCTTGTCCTGTAAAGAATCAAAGATAAATGTCCTGAACTGTTTATCTTGTTTGAAAAATTTTCAGGAACATAATCTCAGACCTAAAAATGATTTATAGGGTGCTGTCCAGGTTTATCAAAATGTCCCAGCTCAGAAATCTTTTCTCTAGCAACACAAATGTTTCTTCCAATCCCAATGTTATATTGCTGGCAGGATTTGTTCTTCGCGTTGACTGTATTTGAATCCTTCCATTACCGTATAATGGCACACTTGTCAGCATAAGTTGTTCAAAGTGGATGTGAATTAGTAAAATTCACATTTAGTATAATTTGTATAATTCCTATATATTAAAATGGTAGCACTAAAGAAGGGTATTATATAGTGCAGGGGTGGCCAACCAGACAAAGACCAAGAGCCACATTTTTTACCAAGTTACCGCAAAGAGCCACATCATATGCATGGGCACACATGAACATCACCCCATCCCTTCCTCATACACACATACGTTTGCTCTCATCCAATGCGACACTAAAATACTCACAAGCTTGAAGATCAGAGTGCAACTTTGACTGAATAGACGTGTTAATGTCTGATATTCTGTGCTCAACAGTGTGGCGGTACAGTTGGAGGTCTGATACCATTCGTTTTAGTTTGTCGTTTTCAGGAGACAAGATTTCAACAATGTCACAGAGGCATTTTTTAATGAACTCCCCTTCATTGTATGGCTTTTTGGCCCGTGCAATGTTCCAAGCCAGTTGATACGATGCAAGCGTTACAGTCTCTGTACAGGCTTGCGAAGTTCAGTCCCTTTTGGAAATTCATGGTCGATGTTAGCATGGAGTGAGCTGAAGTGGCGCTGAAGGTTTGAAGCTTTGAAATGCGACAAGGACACCTGACATATAAGGCAGAATGGCTTTCCATTACGTTCAACAAAAAAATATAAACTCTCCCACTCTGTTAAAAACGTCCTGTGTTCTTCTTCATATTTTCGTTTTGCTGTGCATTTTTTCCCTGCCATTTTGCTCTTACTGAAAAACTGCCCACGTGTGCATTTGACGTAAATACAGAGCAAGGGGGTGGGGTAGTGAGAGTGAGGGGTGAGCGGAGGTGTGTATGAAAGCGGATGGCGAACGGCAGAGTTCTGGCCACACACAATCACACCAAACTCCGACGGATTCGAACGTGATGACGTACGACTCGACTCGAATAAGGAAGTTCATAGCCAGGAGTAGCCAATAGCTGCACTAGCGTCAGTTTTAGTCCGTTGGAATAGCACACACACGAGTGAATTTCTCGCTAGGAACTGGGTCCGGCAGAGTTCTGGCCGAAAAATTTGAAGCATGTTTTGCAATTCTGACGGACTTTCCGAATGAGCGGACTTGGCCACACACAATCACACCAAACTCCGACGGATTCGAACATGATGACGTACGACTCGAGTCGAATAAGGAAGTTCATAGCCAGTAGCGTAAGTAACGTAAGAGCCGCACGGAACCGGGCAAAGAGCCGCATGCGGCTCGGGAGCCGCGGGTTGGCCACCCCTGATATAGTGCAATCCATTTTTTACAGTATATTTCTATATCATTATTATATATTCCAGTTTATTCCAGTCAAGACAAAACCATTTTCTTTACTTTTACATGGGAAAGGTTAGAGCCCTCGTCATCTTAGTACCGTTATCCAAAGTTCTGATTTCTATTCCTGTTGGGTTCTTACTGTTTTCTGGAGAACTATTATACACACGATCGGAGTTCTGGCCAGAAAAAGGCTGATGAGAGCTTTTCAACAGAAAAAGCGACCTTGTGTATGCTCCATCGGAATTTAGCTGTCCGAATTTCCGCCAGCCAAAAATTGATAGCATATTCTAAATTTTCCAGACGGAGAAACTTTCTGATCGTGTGTATACAATTCCGACACGCCAAAAATCACGCATGCTCAGATTCAACTACGAGCCGGAAGCTATTGGCTACTGGCTATTGAACTTCCTTTTTCTAGTCCCGTCGTACGTGTTGTATGTCACCGCGTTCTAAATGATCGGAATTTGGTGTGACTGTGTGTAGACAAGACAGCTTGAGCGGAATTCCATCAGAATTCTGTCGGGAAAACCATCAGAGCTTTTTCCGACGAGAATTCTGATCACGTGTACGCGGCAATAGACCTCATACACATGGATATACTTATCTGTAAACCCTTGCATAGGGTCATTGTTGCTTGTATGGGGTGAATAGGTGTTCCATGCATCCACATGCAGGCAGTCCCATGTCTATTGGGACGCTGCGGCTGGACAGACATAGCATTAGGTCCCAATTTGACAACCATGCAGGTGCGTGTCCTCGAATGCAGACTGTGCAAATTGGGACCAGTGGCTATGTCCATGAATCTGCTGCATCCCAAAAGACATGACTGGGACTGCCTGCATGTGGATACATTAGAACACCCGTGCACCACATGTGGGCCAAAATGGCCCTTCGTAAACGTGTATGTATAGATACGACTGTGAATGAGGCCTTAGTGAGGTATACCCTCACCTCCTGTCCTGTTGACATTTTACCAGAGATGAAGTAAGAGGAACTCCCCAGTGGCGCGACCCCGATCTCAGTAAATAGCCCATGATGTGGCTCTTTACCCATGTGATTGGCTGTGTTCAATCATAGCCGGTCACATGTAAACAAAGAAGTGCCGTTTATTGGCTCTCCTCGGCTCATACTGATAGAGTGTGAGGTGAGGAGAGCCAATCAGCGGCATCTCCTCACTGGTGAGACCTGTACAGGTACCCTAATGCAATAGGCTGTGCACGCCTATGTTTGTGATAGAAAGTAGGCTACGTTTGCTGTGCTTATTAAAAAACATATAATACTCTGTGAAAAAACTAGCGATATTGTTGTTATTTTATATACGTGGTTTAAACATCAATTTAAAAATGAAATATGTGGAAAAGAGTAATATAAACCTGACACACGGCCATTATCATTTCCATTTAACTGTTTATGCAAAAGATATAGACTAAAAAAAGATCCCAGTAATTAAATTCTCCTAAATAAAGTAGCACAATGAAAGGAATGCCTGGGAGAGATCTTTAATGTACTGTATGCCATACCAAATTATGCATGCAGTCCTAAAGTGTATATCAAGCCAAACCTTTTTTTTTTATTAAAGCTGTTTAAGGATTAGAATCTTGTAAGGATTTTACTGCTATCCAGGGCTCTAATCGTCAGACTTTTCTCCATGTTCTTTCTTGCTGGCAGATATTTTACAACAGAGTAAATCTACAACTGAGGCACAGACAGAAATAAAAATCTCACAGGTGTTCTAGCTTTTCTCTGCTCTACTATAAAACATGTTTAATCCAAAAAAAAGCTGCTTAGAAAAGTTAAAAATATTCTTACCTTATACCCAGCCTATGCCCATGACACCTAAGCAAGAGCAATGGCATGATCCTCCTGGCAAGGACTTGGGAATGCTTAGGATCCCAAATCTTGTATAAAGACACTCCAGCGCTGCGTTGGAGCATCTTATTGTGAGCTTTGGATTTCTGTACAGAAGCTGTGTGTAAGGTAAGTATGTTTGTTAAGAGAAAGGGGGGTTACGATTTAGTAAGTGGACTTTGTACTTGTATGCAAGATCCGCTTTAATAGCGATCAGGAGTCAGGACAGTCTGAAGGGTGTAAGGGTTTCAAGATGCAATAATCATGTAACCCCAACAAGACAACATTTGCAACATACAATTTTTTATAAAGCTATTGTGAACCTACTGAACAGTTTTTGACAGATCTGAAGCCCTTGTGCTCATTCATGGCAACATTTTTTTTACAACAAACTCTCCTCAAGTACAGGAAAAATACCCTGAATCTATATTAAAACAAAAAAAAAAAAACATTATATTACAGTTTAGAAATTCTTAGATGTGGTGGCTGAATTTGTTTTCTTTTTTAGTCTTTCTCTTATTTTCACCCGATGATCCAGCCAGTAAGTCTGTTGTTTTTCAACACATTGTCCTGCAAATCTAGCACTATAGTATGTTGAGACAAACCTTTTACCACTGGCAGGGGTGCTTACATCGATCAGCTTTTATTTATTCATGTTAAACCTTTATCTCAAAAGAAAACAAAAAACCAAAACACTTGCTGCTTGTGTAACCGCAGTGTTAACTGGAGGTTGGTTTCAATTTGTTAGTGTATCTAAATCTGTAAGTACATCTAACACTCCCCATCCCTCCAGATTAACAATGCTGCTGTCCAAAGGTACCCCTGTCCTTCTTCATCCAGAGTGGGGGCACTCTAGTACAGGAAGTGTGCTACTTGCCAGATCACCAGGTGAAAACAGAAGAAGCCTAAACAAAGGAAAACTAACGCAGACACCATATCTAAGGATTTGTAAGCTACATTATATTGTTGGATTGGGGTTTATTACGGCTTTAAGGTACTGTTCTTACACAGTTATTATTAATGTAGCACTGTCACCATATGGCTTGCTGAGTGTTGACTTCTTAGGCCTCTCTCTGGTTACCAGCAGCTGGATGCTAAGGGTTCCCATTTGGTTGCTAGGGGTTCCTGTTTGCCCAACCCTTCTCCTGCTTGCTTGTTACCAAATGACCAGTCCAGGGTATTTGTGTTTTTGTATTTTATTTTGGAATTTGGATAGCAGAAGGGATTAATGGAATACTCCAACTAGAACTATTCACAATGGATAAGGACAACTCTCACTTGACCTCACTGGATTACTTGTGGAAGCTTTAGCCATACAGCCACGAGTATGGAGGAATTAAAGTGGAAGTAAACTCCCCTGTCGTTTTCAGCCAAGGAAGCTGCCATCTTTGCCTCTGTTTAAGCTTCAACTGCTATGGTGCTGCACATGTGATTCGTTATGACACCAGCCATTGGATGGTTTGATAGTTTGGCTGAGAGCACAGCCAATGTGCAGTTAGCATTCCCGGCATGCCTTTTTTTTTTAACTGTTTAAATCGATGGGTTCACTTCCACTTTAAGTATTCTTGCTCTTACTAACAGCAGACTTGATGCACTACATTATCTTCAGGAGACTCTCTAGCACCCCCTTTACCGACACCTGTCCACTAACTCTTCAAGCTGAAGGGGGTGGCCCTCAACCAACAGACCCCAAAGACACAGATCTGTACTCACAGTAGGCAGAGTCAGACCCTCCCTGGTGTCTCCCTTTTAGTCATCACTGTAGGACCTCCGGGTTCAGCTTCTCTCTCTCTAGGCCCCTGGGTTGACCACCCAGGGCTGCACAGTCACATCCGTGGAGGAAAGGGCAGCCGCTTCCTCCCTCCTGGACTCTGTTCCTCGGCTCAACTAATTCTGAGCACATGTCCCATGGGGATTTAAACACAGTATCCCAGCATGCAATGCAGCACTTCTCCCCTGCCAATTGCCAGGACTGTAACAAAGCCTGTGCACTCACTTGTCAGGTCCCCTCCCACTGTCCAATATGCCTCCCTATTGGACCAGTGAGGGACAGTCAAAGAAGCTGAGCTACACCTGAGCACAACGAGCAGACCTAACCAATAGATCCTGCTCCTTAGTAGGCAGAGAGCACTCTTTTACCTGACCATCTTCCTGGTAAGAAGAAAGATGAAAAACAATACTCTAGCACCTACCTAGGAGGGTGCTACATCATCATTATTATTATATAGGTATTTAAATAATCGCAGTTCAAATAAATGGCTACTGCCCTCACCTATAAATGGCCTTTGCAGCAAGGAGCACATGGAGGGACAACACATGCAAGAAATTCCCATCTCAACTTACCGACCAGCCTGCAATCAACCAAATCATTCTATATAACAGTATGCATTAAAAACAGGGGTTTAGTTTGCACACGTTTGTAAATACATGCACACATTTGGGATGCCTTGACAGGGCTCTGTAGCTTACACATGTATTTGCAAATGTGTAAACTAAACCTCCTTTAACTAAACAGATACATGTATTTAAATAATCACAGATATTTTGCGCAGCACTTTACATATTGCACATGCGCATCACTCCATGCCCTCAAGGCTTACAATCTAAATCTGGCCATAGATTTATTTTTTTGATCAGCCAGGTAGGTGATCATAAAAAAGAAGAAAGAAAGAAAAACAATAGATTCCTCCATTTACACATTCAAGGTGGATAAAGGAATCCTACCCGCTGCATTATTGTATTCTGACTGCTGGATTTCTCTGCTGCCAGAATACACTGATCAGTGCTGCATCTGATTGGCTGCATGTGCTGATCGATCACAAATTTTCTAGCAGTCTCATTCGAGAGGAGTTGAACACTAGGTTGACTCCTCTCAACCCATAGGTGAATTGAAATTTGGCCAGTCCCTGCTGAAGTGGCTGAACTTTAAACCATCTATGACTAGCTTTAGGTCCTTACATGCCCCATCATATGAAACATGCACACACACGCTAGAGTAATGCTGGCCATACATTATACAATTTTCTTATGCAATTTCCTTTAGATTTACCTTCAACTATGTAGTAAAAAGGCCTGCCTGATTGCATACAAATTGAAAGCGGCGGGCCCCATTGACTTCAATGGGAGGCGAACTTTACAAACCTACAGGTCAAATTTGCAGCCACAAAATAATTACTAGCTGTGCACACATAGTCCCACCACATGGCCAATGACATAACACATGTATGAGGTGAATCTGGGATCGGCAACTACAAGCATTCTTTTTTTATATGTGAAATTGTGACAATTCAGGACTGTGGAGCGCATGAAGGCAATGGAGGAGAGGGAAGGTCAGGGTAGGCAAAGAAGAGGGTGTAGGAGATGATCAACCGCACCGTGATAGAGAGCACTGACATCAGCAGCGTGACATACAGCAATGACACCTGCACCGTGATAGAGTGATCTGACACCAGCACCGAGATAGAGAGCACTAGAGGTCGACCGATATATCGGCCGATATTTGTCATTTTTTAATTGATCGGCATCGGCTGATTGTGCTGATAAAAAAGCCGATTACATGTTCAGCACGACTTGCAAAAGACTTCTGTAATAGAAGTCAATGTAAGTTGCCTGAAGACATCAGTGAAGGACTTTCCTCCTCTCTGGGCAGGCTGCCAAGGAAAGATCAAAGTGATATGTTTCTTCTTCAATGGGCTGAACTCCCTGTGTAGAAGTTCTCAGTTTAACCATTTAAAGACTAAATCTTTTCTGACACTTGTTGCTTACAAGTAAAAATCCTGTATTTTCTGCTAGAAAATCACTCAGAAGCCCCAAAAATTATATATATTTTTTTAGCAGAGACCCTAGGGAATAAAATAGCGGTTGTTGCAATATTTTATGTGACGCTGTATTTGCGCAGAGGTCTTTCAAACGCAAGTTAGCCCTTTTTTTTTTCGTCCAAAAGTTTTGAGTACCTGTTTTTGTGTATTTAATAAATAGTTTTTTTTTTTTAAATCTAAATTATACATACAAGTGAACTGATTGGAGATTTGTTTTGTTTAATAAATGTGTAAGAAATTTTCTGCATCACTTATTAAGGCTGCTTTCACACTGGATCGGGCAGGCGTTGACGGTAAAACGCTGCAGGTTTTAGCAGCGATTTACCGTCATTTTAGCCCCACTATTCGGCTGCTAGCGGGGCAGTGAAGCACTGCTGCAAAATCGCATTGCATGTGCTACAGCAGTGGTGACCATTCATTTCAATGGGTAGGAGTGGTGGAGGAGCGGTTTACACCGCTCCAAAGATGCTACTTGCAGGATTTTTTTTTTTTTTTAACGTCCTGCCAGCGCATCTCCTCATTGTGAAAGCACTCGGGCTTTCACACAGACTGCAGGAGAGCCGTTTTGAAGGCAATTTACAGGCGCTATTTTTAGCCCAAAATCGCCTGAAAAACGCCCCAGTGTGAAAGGTGTCCAACTTAGATTTTATGAGATGAAGGGGGAAAAAAAAAAGGAAAAAATAAATAAAAAAATCGGCCTAACATATCGGCCCAAAAAAATCGGCATCATATATCGGCCACGATTTCTAAATATCGGCATCGGCCAGAGAAAAACCCATATCGGTCGACCTCTAGAGAGCACTGACATTAGCAGCGTGACAGACAGTAATGACACCTGCACCGTGATAGGGTGATCTGACACCAGCACCGTGATAGAGAGCACTGACATCAGCAGCGTGACATACAGCAATGACACCTGCACCGTGATAGAGTGATCTGACACCAGCACCATGATAGAGAGCACTGACATCAGCAGCGTGACATACAGCAATGACACCTGCACCGTGATAGAGTGATCTGACACCAGCACCGTGATAGAGAGCCCTGACATCAGCAGCGTGACATACAGCAATGACACCTGCACCGTGATAGAGTGATCTGACACCAGCACTGTGATAGAGAGCACTGACATCAGCAGCGTGACATTAAGCACTGACACCAGCACCGTGATATACAGCACTGACACCTGCACCGTAAGCAGCCCCAGGAGGAAGTCAGCATACCACAGGGATGGTGGGAGCCCCTCATAATGAGCATAGCACAGGGATGGTGGGAGCCCCTCATAATATGCACAGCAGAGGTACAGCCCCAGGAGTAAGTCAGCATAGCACAGGGATGGTGGGAGCCCCTCAAAATAAGCAGCCCCAGGAGGAAGTCAGCACAGCACAGGGATGGTGGGAGCCCCTCATAATATGCACAGCAGAGGTACAGCCCCAGGAGGAAGTCAGCACAGCACAGGGATGGTGGGAGCCCCTCATAATAAGCAGCCCCAGGAGGAAGTCAGCACAGCACAGGGATGGTGGGAGCCCCTCATAATGAGCATAGCACAGGGATGGTGGGAGCCCCTCATAATGAGCATAGCACAGGGATGGTGGGAGCCCCTCATAATATGCACAGCAGAGGTACAGCCCCAGGAGGAAGTCAGCACAGCACAGGGATGGTGAACTTTACAAACCTACAGGTCATATTTGCAGCCACAAAATAATTACTAGCTGTGCACACATAGTCCCACCACATGGCCAATGACTTAACACATGTATGAGGTGAATCTGGGATCGACAACTACAAGCATTCTTTTTTTATATGTGAAATTCTGACAATTCAGGACTCTTGAGACAATGGAGGCGAGGGAAGGTCAGGGTAGGCAAAGAAGAGGGTGCAGGAGATGATCACCAGCCCCGTGATATAGAACACTGACACCTGCACCGCGATAGAGTGATCTGACACCAGCACCGTGATAGAGAGCACTGACATCAGCAGCGTGACATAAAGCACTGACACCAGCACTGTGATATACCAGTCCTTAAGGATTAGCAGACTGTACCTCACTCAACCCTATATACTGTAGTACACTATACCTTACCAGTCCTTATAAGCAGGGCCGCTGATAGGGCAGTACAACCAGCCCCATTGTACGGGGCCCGCCCCCATCAGCTACACAGTGGGGCCCGGGCATCTTACAGTTTGTTACTGCATTTAAAAAAAAAAAAAAAAGTTTCCTAAATTCCCCTCCCGCTCCTACTTGCTTACAGAGGGGGGGTTATATAATTTTCCAGGAGGGGAGTGCAGGCGCAGCAGAGGGACTATTTCTTTATTTTCGGGCACATGTACATCATGCCGCCCCACTATTTTATTAGTCCCGGCTGGCGGAGTGATACAGTGATTCTCCGTTCGTCTCCCGGCTGCATTCCTCATGAGTTATATAGAAGTTGATCGGCTGACAGGGGAGAGGAGGACAGCGTGGCTGCACTGGACACAGTGAGTGGGGAATAGAGGTTAGAATACTCACTGTGTCCTATCATGTATCTCCCAGCTCAGTAGGTTATCAGCATTACAATTATCACAGGTAGCACAATAAGCAGGTGCTCTGTCATGGTTCTATCATGGCTCTAGGTCACATTGCTTTTGGGTGCTCACTGTATTATGGCTGTGCTTTGTTACAGTCTGTTACATACAGTACAGCCATAAGTTAACTCAGTGAGCACCCAAAAGCAATGTGACCTAGAGCAATGATAGAGCCATGACAGAGCACCTGCTTATTGTGCTACCTGTGATAATTGTAATGCTGATGATCATAAGAAACAACGAGATGCTACTTGAGGGTCGTTTCACACTGAGGCAGCGCAACTTACAGCGCTACTGCCTCAGGCGACCCAGACGCGACCGCTGCAGCGACTTGCAAAATGACTTCTGTATAGAAGTCAATGCAAGTCCCCCCCAAAGTCGTTCAGGAACCTTTTTCTAAGTCGGAGCGACTTGTATCACTCCGATTAGAACGGTTCCATTGTACAGAACGGGACGCTACAAGTCGTCCTAGTGTGAACCGACCCTTACACTTCATTTGGGGGAGCAGTAAACATGCAGCAGAGCTACATTTTTACGGCTCCCCAAACCAATCCCCTTTAACTGCTTCCCATCCAGCAATGTACCAGTAAATCGCTGGGATAGACGGATGATATCTTGATCATCACTACAGCAATGATCAAGATATCATTTTTTTAGTCCCAGCAATTCTGCACAAAGTAAAGTAATCCTAATGGCTAAGAAGACACTGGATTACTTTTATAGGCAGTGGAAGGGGGTCCCATCACCACCTTTACTGCTTTTAAGATGTGACCAGTAGCATCCGGTTCCAGGGACACAGGGAGAGGGATGGATATTGTTCTTCCCACTGTGTGATGTCAGAAACCGGAAGTGACAAGGATGTTGTCACTGCCGGTTATGTAAAGAAGCCATCACTGGCTTGAACAAGCATCTAATCAAACTGATCTTAGTTTGATCAGATGCTTTGGAGGCCAGAGGACAGATATGGGGTCTAAAAGACCTCATATCTCTCCATAAAGAGGACCTGTCATGGCCCATGCTATCACAAGTAATGTAAAGATGCAGTGTAAGATTTTTTTTTTATTTGTACTAAAATACCATTTTAAATAATTTTAAACTGCCCCCCCTTCGTGCTTATTAATTGCAAAAGTATGCATTGGCTCCACACGCATATGTAAATGGCAACAAACCTGCATTTTGTTTCAAGCCGGGATCAGGGGTGGGGTCGAGGGTGGTTGAAGGGGGTCCCGTCAGGTAGGCTGTACAGGGCCCCATGATTTCTAACAGCTGCCCTGCTTATAAGGACCTTTGTGGAACTAGTAGGTTGTGATTAGCAGAATGTACCTCAGTCCCTATACTAATAAAGGACTGCTGCAGAGCAGAATTGGGCAGCAGTCAGCAGTAGTGCACCTCAAACCTATATATTGTGGACCTATACCAGTCCTTAAGGATTAGCAGACTGTACCTCACTCAACCCTATATACTGTAGTACACTATACCTTACCAGTCCTTATAAGCACCTTTGTGGAACTAGTAGGTTGTGATTAGCAGACTGTACCTCAGTCCCTATACCGATAAAGGACTGCTGCAGAATTGGGCAGCAGTCAGCAGTAGTGCACCTCAACCATATATATTGTGGACCTATACCAGTCCTTAAGGATTAGCAGACTGTACCTCACTCAACCCTATATACTGTAGTACACTATACCTTACCAGTCCTTATAAGGATCTTTGTGGAACTAGTAGGTTATGATTAGCAGACTGTACCTCAGTCCCTATACTGATAAAGGACTGCTGCAGAATTGGGCAGCAGTCAGCAGTAGTGCACCTCAACCCTATATATTGTGGACCTATACCAGTCCTTAAGGATTAGCAGACTGTACCTCACTCAACCCTATATACTCTAATACGCTATACCTTACCAGTCCTTAGAAGGACCTTTGTGCAACTAGTAGGTTGTGATTAGCAGAATGTACCTCAGTCCCTATACTGATAAAGGACTGTTGCAGAATTGGGCAGCAGTCAGCAGTAGTGCACCTCAACCCTATATATTGTGGACCTATACCAGTCCTTAAGGATTAGCAGACTATACCTCACTCAACCCTATATACTGTAGTACACTATACCTTACCAGTCCTTATAAGGACCTTTGTGTAACTAGTAGGTTGTGATTAGCAGACTGTACCTCAGTCCCTATACTCATAAAGGACTACGGCAGCAGAAGGGCAGCAGTCAAGTATAATATTCTTTCTATATTTGGAAGAAAGAATATTATACGTGTACAACCCTATTACCATACCAGTCCTGAAAAGAACCTTTGTGGACCTAATAGTAACAGCTACTGATTAAACTGACTGTCCCTCACTGCCACACACAGCTTCCTGTCTGTCCCTATTTAAACTGACAAAACACAGGCTGCTGCAACAATAACTTGAATAGCACTCAAAACTATATCCTGTACTACTTTACCATACCAGTCCTGAAAAGGACTTTTGTGGACCTAATAGTAACAGCTAATGATTAAACTGACTGTCCCTGCTGCACACAGCGTCCCGTCCCTCTCTCAGCTCTGACAAAAGACAGGCTGCTGCAACAATGACTTGAATAGCACTGCCTCAAACCTATATCCTGAACTACACCTATACCATACCAGTCCTTAAAATAACTTTTGTGGACCTAATAGCTAGCGATTTGGGTCACTGCAGTCTCTTCCTGCTCCACACAGCAACCTCTCCCTATAGTGACATACAAAAGAATGTAAAATGGCCGCCGGATCGGGTATATTTATAAGTTAGGGGGAATGTCCAAGTGTCCATGTGCTGTAATGTCTCAATTGGCTGTCCTGTACCACATGATGGATGTGTCATCATAGGTCAAAGTTCTTTTACACAGTAAACACGTAAGTCCGCCGGGCGAACAGCGGCAATAGTCCGCCGATCGGGCGGACCCCGAACAGCCAAAATTCGCCGCAAACCGACCGCCGGGGCGAACCGTTCGGCCATCCCTATTTAGGACCTTCCCACTCATAGTGCAATTTGGCCAAAGCAACCATTTGATGCGCCATGCTACCACTCCCCCTGGAGGGGGGGGGGGGGGCTGGGTCGTTGAGTTTCTGCACCTATTCTCAGAATTTTTTTTTAGATATTCTTATGGGTGTTGAATGTGCAGTTTTCTGCAGCAAGGGTATCTACTGTGTGAGGACTGTCTCAAATGAAACAGCACCATAGAACAGACCATAACCTGGAAAGACCACAATTTCTGAAAAATGATGATGAATGAAAAATTATGTATCATTCTAATGAACGAGTGACAATCATCTAATAGGCTTTGGAACCTGTCAGTTGAATACTAGCAGTGTCCCATGGGTAGAGAGTCCTTCCTATTCTTTAGTCTCTCTTTTCTTTCCATTAGTAATAAAGTTGTTAATTACCTAGATGTTAGTTTCCATATACGGTACATCAAATGTGGGTTTAGCAAATACATTTACTGGGACATTCCCACTGTGTTGCTAGGCTTGGACCTGTGTGGTTATATTCAAAGCATGTTTTTAAAAGGTAATTACACTTTGGCTTAAAAAAAAAGAAAGAAAAGAACCAGCACCATTACATATTTAACTGCTACACAAGCTATTTTGTAATTTAAGGTTATTAAAATGATCTCTCCATCTCAGTCTGGAGTGATTTTATAGATGGTTTTCTATAACTGAAAAAAAAAAATTGTTAATTACTTGTAGACATGGCAACAATGGGGCCTTCTGTAATATGTACAGAATTCCTGTTTGACAATTTGTTTGCCATCTCTAACTCAAAACTTCCTTAGAAACTTCTTGTTCATTTTAACATGGAGAGATTTGTTTATTTCCTCATTTCCTCAACAAAAATGGAGTTACACTTTAAATGTCAGTCTCCTACTGTTCCCCATTAATATTCTTGCTGAGCATTTCCATTTCCCTGGCGATAAAAATGCTGGGAAAGTGATTGATGGAGTCTGTGTGTCACTCAGATTGCTGTCAGATAGTGCTTAAAGGATTACTGCAGTTTCATCAAAAAGTGCAGAGTTCCAATAGTTCAACAATGTATTGCGAATAGGTGAATGTGACCCTGAGCACTGTTGGGTCTTCTTCATCTTCAAGCTGCCCTGGTAAAATGAGTCCTCTACAGCAGTGGTCATCAACCCTGTCCTCAGGGCCCACTAACAGGCCAGGTTTTTATGTATTATCTTGGGAAGATGCAGACTAGAATACTGCAATCACTGAGCAGCAAATGATATCACCTGTAATGTATTTCACTTATCTTGCAAACCTGGCCTGTTAGTGGGCCCTGAGGATGAGGTTGATGACCACTGCTCTATAGTATTTACCTTGGCTCTGACCTCCACGCCTGAAGGAGGGTAAAGAAATGGTGTGCAGTCTCATTGGAATGGCCAGTTTAGTATATATTATTGCAGGGACCCTGCTTCTCTTCTTCATTCACCCTTTGTAGGGAACCACTACTTCTGTACAAATGAATAACCATAAACATAGACCATTGTGGTTATCCTTATTGTGGAAGTATCTTGTGAGACAGTTACAATATAGAAAGGAATCTGCAAGGCGTTTCCTAATACTGGTACACACATCTCTTTTGGAATAATCTAGATTTTTCTCTTATAGGGAGAAAATAACATACAAAACTTTCAACCTGAAGAAGAATCAAATACTGGGTATCTGTGAGAGCCATGCTGAAACATTGCTGCTGTAGGTACAGTTATATTGCACAGCAATACCAGGGTGTCCTGGCTAGACTGCTGCAGGGTTGTAATGTGTAGTTTTTATCATCAGATGGGGGGGGGGGGGGGTAATCTGTTTTTGAATGTCTTTATTAGCCACAATGTGGCCAAGCACATGTAGCACTGACCCCCAAAGGAGCGGCTGAATTTATTGGGCTTGCCGTTACTTCCTTCACCTCGTATGCGTCTAGGGGTTTCCCGAGGTAGATGGCCCAAGAACCATAGAGACTGACGACAGATCCACTTGAAGGGATTTTTTATTTGCGAATGGTAGTTTACAATAGTCTTTCAACATAGGATCCGAGTGAAACAGTCTCTCACTTTGAATAAATCCGGAGAATAGCCATTCACAACTGGATTCTCACAATAATTGGATAGTACTTCTCTCACCAGGCCTAGCAGCCAACAGGGTGCTTGAGTCAGGAATAAGTCTCTGCCACAGACTTTGCCATAAAACACGTGAGGTTAAAGAGGAAGTAAACCCTGATGAGTTTACTTCCTCTTTCATTCCCTGCAAAGGCAAAGCATAATGGACTACTATGCATCGCATAGTAGCCCATTATGTGTCACTTACCTGACACAGGAGCCAGCGAAGTCGCCGCTGTCCCCTGTAGTCCGCCGTATCCATCTTGTTGGTGGGGTCTCGCAGCTCTGCCACTGTCATTCGGCGAAGCTGCGATGACGTCACTCCCGCGCATGCGCACGGGAGCCGACACGCACGGCAGCTCCGTCGCTGAGAATGCCGCGCTCAGTGCGCCTGCGCGCCGCTGTCTACGGCGCATGCGCCGTAAACAGTGGTGCCTGTTTTCGGGCAAATATCTCCTAAACCATATAGGTTTAGGAGATATTGCTTGGACCTACAGGTAAGCCTTAATCTAGGCTTACCTTTAGGTCAAAGTGGTTTGTAAGGGTTTACAACCACTTTAACATGAAAGCTTGTAGAACACTCATGTGGTACCAGTATCTTGCAGCCGGTCTGGCGATACCGCACGAGATTGGATTCGCTTAGGTCCTTCAGCTTTTCCAGGCTCTTGTTGAGAAGCCAACCCTTGCGTGGCCTTCTCCTGAAGAGTCCTCCCCTGGATAACTTCACAGTCGCTGGGCCTCTCCACTAACCAAGACAGCACTGGATCACCTCTGAATCCTTTTTTCAGTTTCCTTGCCTCGGGCTAGCCAGCCCTGAGACGTAAAGTCAGGTGGATCCGCACCCCAGGCCATGGAAGTCCTGGGGGCTGGTCAGGAGGCCCAGGACCATGCAGTTAGAACATGCTTCTGGATCGGAACCCCGAAAAACGTGACATCCGCCCCTTAAGTACCCCCTCCCAGAAAGCATAGCAAGAGGGACACTCCCATTGGGCTTGTTCCGAAAGAGAGCAACCCTAATGCACCCAACTAGACTGTGTTTCATGCCTGCCAAAAGTGACAGCGCCCCCTATGGCCAGGCAGAACACCCTGCAGTCCAGTCAGACTGATGCTGAGGTCAAAATTTAGAACAATTAGACCCAAACAAAAACTGCGGTTTTGAGGGTAACATTAAATTGCAAAACTTATATAGCGTGTGCTCTTCAGGAGCCGGCGCTACACACAGTAACCCAGGCAAACCAAGCAACAGTATTCCACAGTGGATACATCTTTGTCTCCTGGCTGCCATGAAACCCATCCTAAAAACATGGACTACCACTCTCCCCTCTCCCCTACTGTCTCAGCACAAAAAAATAAAAATAAATATAGAGAGACATTGTTTATAGAGACTGAACATTGTGCTCCTACCAAAATACCAACAAGTTTTTCTTTTATTAGGTGATGCTCCTACATACCTTCTCCCCATCTGAAATAATGTTGTTAATGTCTTCTTTTCATTACATGAACTGGTATCTCAAACTGCAGACTGGTTTTCTCCTCCTGCACCATGTGAGACAGCTAACCACTGTGCTGGTATTAGTACCACATATGTCATAATACCAGTATATCAAGATTGTCTCTGACTGTGAATTGCCAAACCAATATACTCTTTAGTTGTCATACTACAAAACCACATTACTTTTCCATCATTTTTTCCTGTGTTGTGCATCTTTAAAAATGTCCAATAAAAATATGAAAAAGAAAAAAGAAAAACAGTTATGAATAGCTAATAAGAAAAAATATATATAAATACAAATTCTACAAGCAATTAACATATTGTTTTTATGTTATAGAAAGCCACCCATAAAATCGCCCCTGAGTGAGATGGAGAGATTATTTTAACCACTTCAGCCCCGGCAGATTTTACCCCCTTCCTGACCAGAGCATTTTTTTTCGATTCGGCACTGCGTTGCTGATAATTGCGCGGTCGTGAGACGTTGTGACCAAACAAAATTGACATCCTTTTTTTTCTTACAAATAGAGCTTTCTTTTGGTGGTATTTGATCACCTCTGCGGATTTTATGTTTTGTGCTATAAACAAAAAAAGAGCGACAATTTGGAAACAAAAAGCAATATTTTTTACTTTTTGCAATAATAATTATCCCCAAAAAATATATAAAAAAAAGGACTGTAATTTCTTTCTCAGTTTAGACCGATATGTATTCTTCTACATATTTTTGGTAAAAAAAACAAAAAAATGCAATAAGCGTATATTGATTGGTTTGCGCAAAAATGTATAGTGTCTACAAAATAGGGGATAGATTTATAGCATTTTTTATTATATATTTTTTTTTATTAGTAATGGTGTCGATCTGCAATTTTTATCATGACTGCAACATTATGGTGGACACATCGAACACTTTTGACACTATTTTGGGACCATTGTCATTTATACAGTGATCAGTGCTATACAAATGCACTGATTACTGTGTAAATTACGCTGGCAGGGAAGGGGTTAAACACTAGGGGGCAATCAAGGGATAAACTGCGTCCTAGGGTGAGGTTCTAACTGTAGGGGGGATGGGCTACCAAAGACATGACAGCAATCACTGCTCCCGATGACAGTTGTTTACAAAGGCATCTCCCTGTTCTGCCTCTCCACGCTGCAATCGTGGGCCGCTGAACATCGAGTTCCTGTGACCCGTGGGCTCGCTCCTGCGGCAGGCATGTCCATGGCGGCAAATTCAAAGGGACTTACAGGTACGCCCATTTGCCTGCCTGTGACATTCTGTCGATGTACATCTGTGTCTGGCGGTCAGCAATCGGTTAAAGAACTGCATTCAGCTCACATAATCTGCAATAAAATACATCTTTGCCATTCGGACGCTTACCTCCAATCACTTGCATATTATTTTATATACACTGTGATTCTGTACTTGACAAATATGCTGCAGAAATCTCCCTCCACTAAGTCTGGCTGCATCCATTTTAACTGTGGGCATCTGAAGCTGCTGCCTGTTTACTTCCTGGATTTACATGGACACACAGAGGCACACCTCCAGCTCTGCAACCCTGCAGCTCTCATTGGCCCTCTTATAACTCATCCCCCCTTCCTTCCTTCCTAGCAAACTCTCACGAGAGTGAAAGAGAGAGCTGTTCACGATGTCATAAGCCTAGGCCAGTGATGGCGAACCTTGGCACCCCAGATGTTTTGGAACTACATTTCCTATGATGTGCAACTACACTGCAGAGTGCATTAGCATCAAGGGAAATGTAGTATCAAAATATTCGGGGTGCCAAGGTTCACCATCACTCGCCCAGGCTAATGACCGGACAAGAAACAGGAAGTGGGCTGTATAAGGTATAAACTGGCAGAAATTTTTTTTTCACTACCCAAAGTTAAAACAACAAGGGCAGAATATTTAATAGATGGAAAGTTGAAAAAACTACTGAGGGTCCGCTTTAAGAACATTAATATATGATAACATATTTATTTATCAAAAATACGCACACATATTAGTCAGGGAATCAGATCCCCCATTTTCTCCTTGGTGTGTTCTTTGGCATGTTCTCCATGTTAGATTAGGTGAGGAAATAATATCCTTCAAGTCTACTACTAGTTGATTTACTCATCCAAGTATTAGAAAGAATAGGTACACCAGTTCATTTTATATCAGTGACACAGACCAAGAGTCGCAGGACAGAATTAATTTATATATATATATATATATAGACACATCGTGTGACAAATCTTCAAGACTGAAAATACTGGTCTCCAGTGGGACATTACTTTTTTGAACTAAGTGACACTATTAAATGCATAAATCAGACGCCCGAGAGGACATTTTAAAAGCTCTCGAAAAAGGAGATCTTTCAGCGAAATGCGGTAGTTTGCCTGACTCTTCAACCTTTGACATTAACAAGACCTTCTGACACTCATGATTTTTTTTAATTAGCAATCATAAGCCTACCACACATTTCTTTTGTTTTAAGCCTCTATACATCAGTTCTGCCAAAAGCCTGATATGGATTCCTGGCAGTGCCATTTTGTATGCTCTGCAGCTCCAATAATACAACAAGCTGAAATGGACCATTGCTAGATTACAGTTTATGTTGGTCCTTAAAACCCACAGGGTGTCTTGTTGCACACATTATACCTAGAGTTACCACCTCATCCCTTTAAACCTGAACACCTTTGAATTACACAGGTTCTAAATGCAGATAAGGCACCAAGTGAATTTAATTACCACCTTAATCAGTCACAGAACCTGTGTGCTTAATATGTGTTTGGGTTTAAAGGGATGGAGGTGGCAACCATAACTACACCAGATTGTTAGCTAATGCACTGCAGTATGTGTGCGTGCATATAATAGGATTTTTATATACAGCTTACCTGTAAAATCCTTTTCTTGAGAGTACATCACGGGGCACAGGAGCTCATTACATAGTGGGTTATATAGGCACCTCTGGTGATTGGACACTGGTTAACCCCAATTAAGGAGAATTCCTCCCCTATATAACCCCTCCCATATGAGAGGCACCTCAGTTTTGTAGCAAAGCAATAGGAAACCACGTAAAACCCAAGAGGGGCGGGAGCCCTGTGTCCCGTGATGTACTCTCAAGAAAAGGATTTTACAGGTAAGCTGTATATAAAAATCCTATTTTCTTGATCATACATCACGGGACACAGGAGCTCATTACATAGTGGGATGTCCCAAAGCAATGCTCAGATTGAGGGGAGGGAGACACAGACCATAATTATAGACCGCCATGGGCCGGAGGACCTAAACTGCAGCCTGCAGTACACTGCGCCCAAAAGCGATATCCTCTTGCCCTCTGACATCCACCTGATAGAATCTGGTGAATGTGTGGACTGATGACCAAGTTGCAGCCTTACAGATCTGAGCCAGGGAGGCCTGCTGATGCACTGCCCAAGAAGCACTTACAGCCCTAGTAGAGTGCGCTTTCACTTGAAAAGGAGGGATTTTTCCTTTAACACTATAGGCGTGAAAAATAATCTGTCTAATCCACCTTGAGAGAGTGGATTTTGATGCCGCCTGGCCCTTCCTAGGGCCTTGCGGCAAAATAAATAAGCAATCAGTTTTCCTTATCTGAGCCGTTGCTTGAAGATAGATACTGATTGCCCTAACCACATCCAAAGTGTGCAAAGATTCTTCTTCTGCGGACTGTGGGTCCGTAAAAAAGGATGGTAGGATTACATCTTGATTCAAATGGAATCCCGAAACCACCTTAGGTAGAAAGGACCTCTTGGGGCACATGACCACCCGGTCCTTATGAACAATTAGATACGGCTCTTTGCTGGAGAGAGCTGCTAGCTCTGACACTCTTCTAGCCGTGGATATGGCTACCAAGAAAACCAATTTTTTGGTCAAAAGAACCAATGAAGCCAGATGCAAAGGTTCAAACGGTTGCCCCTGCAAAGCCGTGAGAACCAAATTTAGATCCCATGGGCATACCGGAGGTTTGACTGGCGGCCTTATCTGCATAGCCCCCTGGATGAAAGCCCGCACCAGGGAATGCGATGCAAGTGGCTTCTGAAAAAACACTGACAAGGCCGAAATCTGCACCTTGATAGTGCTTACGGCCAAATTCATTTCTAGGCCTGACTGGAGGAAGGCCAAGATCCTGCTAATGACATACTTTCTAGGATGCCATTTCCTGAGTTCACACCAGGAAACATATGCCCTCCAGATTTTGTAGTAAATAAGCCTGGAGGCCGGCTTTCTTGCATTAACCAGAGTAGAAAGGACTGGCCCTGAAAGCCCACGGTCTCTCAGAATGTGGGTCTCAGCAGCCAAACCGTCAAATTCAGACTGTGTAAAGCAGGATGGTAAATCGGACCCTGTGAGAGCAGATCTGGCCAGTGAGGGAGGATCCATGGCCTGCCTACTGCCAACTTCATGATCTCTGCATACCACGGTCACCTGGGCCAAGTCGGGGCTACCAAAAGAACCGATTTTGTCTCCCTCTTGACTCTTCCCAGGAACCGCGACAGAAGCGGGCACGGGGGGAAGGCATAAATCAGATTGTATAAAACCTTCGAAAAACAGCGCTGGTCTAAACAAAGTGCTAGACAAATATATATGAAAAAATCAAGTGTAAATAAAACAAAAACTTGATGTTAGTGTTAATACTGACAGTAGTAAGTTCTTGCTGCAACCCAATGCGAGACACACACAATATACAACAATCAAAAAATATAGCTGCGCTAAAACTTATAAAACAAAATTATAAAGTGACATAATTTTTCTAATTTACAAAAAATCCCCAAAACATGCAAAAATAGTGCCAAAGTAATGATTTCCAGGCATATAAGCAGTCCAAAGAAAAGGAAAGATGGATAGGATGCTGAATCTTAGTCCATTTTCGGTGACTCTCAAAAACCACCCTTTACACACGTAGCAGGTGCACCCAGAGTAGAAAGAGATTATCCACCACCAAATTAGAGGAGGCTTACTAGCTGTCAAGATCTCTTTTTAAGGAGATCATACGGGCTTGTAAAATGTTACGTTCCTGGTCCCCACACTGGGCCCTGTTGGTAACACCAATCTATCTGCTCCCTCTTTATGGTATATCTCGTTCCACCACATTCATTTAGTACGGCAAAGAGAGAAGAAAAAAAGCTCCCATAGCATAATTCCGTAAAGATTTATTAAAATATAAAAAGTAAAGTAACAACTCACGAATTCCCAGCAGAGTATAAGCGTATAGCGTATAAAAAAACGAGCCGGCCGGCGGCGTGCTGACGTCACCGCATTTCCACGTTAATCCGGAAGGGCGGGCAGTGCAAACAAGAGAGAGCCGGCCGGCTCACTTTTTATATTTTAATAAATCTTTACGGAATTATGCTATGGGAGCTTTTTTCTTATCCATCTTTCCTTTTCTTTGGACTGCTTATATGCCTGGAAATCATTACTTTGGCACTATTTTTGCATGTTTTTGGGATTTTTTGTAAATTAGAAAAATTATGTCACTTTATAATTTTGTTTTATAAATCAGATTGTACTGATCCCAGGGAACTGTCAGGGCATCTGACCCCTGAGCAATTGTATCTCTTGTTCTTGACACGAACTTGTCCAGTTTGCTGTTGAACCTGGACGCAAACAGATCCACGTCTGGAGTACCCCACCTGCGACATATGTCCAAAAACACGTCGGGGTGCAGAGCCCATTCTCCTGGGCACAACTGCTGGCGGCTCAAAAAATCCGCCTGCCAATTTTCCACTCCTGGAATGAAGACTGCAGAAAGGCATGGAACATGCTTTTTTGCCCAGACAAGTATGCGATTCACCTCTTTTTGCGCAACCAGACTCCTGGTACCGCTCTGGTGATTGATATAGGCCACTGCTGTGGCATTGTCGGACTGAACCCGAACAGGGAGACCCCGTAGTCTGGAAGACCACTTTATGAGAGCCATGTAAACTGCCCAGATCTCCAAGACATTTATGGGCAATAGCTTCTCGATCGCAGACCATCTCCCCTGCGAGCATGTCTCCTCTAACACTGCTCCCCAGCCTGTCAGGCTGGCATCTGTCGTAATAACCTTCCATGGAAGAGGAAGAAAAGTTTTGCCTTTCAGCAAATTCTCAGTTTGTAACCACCAGACGAGACTCTTGCATGTCCCTGGGGATAGACGCATAGGAAGATCCAAGGATTGGGGCTTCCTGTTCCAAGTCGCAAGGATGCATCTTTGCAGAGGCCTTGAGTGGAACTGGGCAAATGGAACGGCCTCAAAGGAGGCGACCATTTTCCCCAACAGTCTCATGCACAAGCGAATGGGGGAAGATTTCCTGCCCAGAATTAGGCGCACCAGATCCCCAATGGCCAAGGCTTTTGGCCTTGGAAGAAACACCTTGCCCTGAGCGGTGTCGATAAACATACCCAGGTATTCCAACCTGGTAGCAGGCTGTAGGGACGACTTTTCTAGGTTTATAATCCAACCTAGGCGCTGCAGGTGTTCTAGCGTTCTGGAAACACTGTTGTTCAGGAACGCTACTGTTTTCTAGATGAGAAGCAAGTCGTCTAAATAAGCCATGATGGCTATACCCTGAGCTCTTAGGTTTGCCAAGAGAGGGTCCAGAATCTTTGTGAAGACTCGAGGGGCCCGTAGTGAGCCCGAACGGCAAGGCCACAACTTGAAAATGGCGCCGCTCTACCGCGAACCTTAGATACTTTTGGTGTGTGGGAAAAATTGGCACATGGAGATATGCATCCTTGATGTCTATTGATGCCATAAATTCTCCCCCTTGCAGGGAGGAGACCACAGTGCGAATTGACTGCATTTGGAAGGACCGGATGCGTAAAAACTGGTTCAGCTCCTTCAGATCCAGGATAGGTCTGACACTTCCATTTGGCTTTGGAGCGGTGAAGAGATTCGAGTAAAACCCTGAACCCTGTTCTTTTGGGTCCACTTCTACTATCACCCCCTGGTATAGTAAGTGATCTAAGGCCAGAAATAGCGGTCTTTGCTTTACTGGGTCCCTGGGGATCCTTGACCTTAGAAAGTGAAAAGGTGGAATCTCCTGAAACTCTAGCTTGTAGCCCAGAGATACTGAAGAGATCACCCACTTGTCCCGGATCTCTTCCCGCCAGGCTTCCGCAAACTGCCGAAGCGTTCCCCCCACTCGGCCGAGCGGGGGCGCCCCTTCACAAGGAAGTTTTTGGGCTCTGCTTGGCAGGCTTTCACCCCCAAGTCTTTTTCTGCCCCTGGGCTCGGCTCTGAACCTTTCCTGTAGAGGAGGGTTGAGAAGGCCGTCGCCACTGCTTAGAGCTTGATGCTCCGGGAGAGAGAGAACGCCTAAAAGATGGATGTTTGTTCCTTTTGACTGGAAGGAGAGTAGATTTACCCCCTGAAATTTTTTGGACGAATTTGTCAAATTCTTCTCCAAACAAAAGTTCCCCTTTAAACGGGAACCCAATCAAATGCTTCTTGCATGATAGCTCAGCTGCCCAATTCTTTAGCCATAGGGCCCTTCGCATGTGTACCAACAGGAGAGACAAACGAGATGCTTGTTGGACAGAATCCAAAATCGCATCAATCATAAAACACAGAATTTGAGGTATTTCTGCATAATTCTCCACTTCCTCACTGGGAAGGAGGCCAAGCATCTGCTTAACCTGTTCCTTGAGGAACTGACACAACCCCACGGTTGCGACTGTAGGTTGCACTACAGCGCCAGTCATGGAAAAGGAGGCTTTTAATAATGTTTCCAACCTCTTATCAGTTGGATCTTTAAATACCTGAGCATTATCCAACGGACAGGTCAGGTTTTTATTCACGCAAGAAACAGTCGAATCGACAGATGGGACCCCCCATTTCTTGGTGAAACTTTCCTCCAGAGGATAATGCATAGAAAACCTTTTAGGAGGAGCAAACAGTTTATCGGGATGTCCCCAATCCTCATACATCAATTTATCCATTAAGGAATGAATTGGAAAGGAAAAAGCAGCCTGTGGGATTTTCCTGACTCCCAGGGAAGAAACAGAGGACGTAGCGACTTCAGCAGCAGGCATTCTGAATGTGGTACGCACCAATTCAGTATAATACTGTACCTGCTTTCTGAGCGCCTGGGAGGAGGGGACTCTCTTCTTCCTCTGATTCCTCCGACTGCTCAAGATCCCTGTCCCAAGATAGGGATCTCTCCTCATTGTCAGAAGAATCACCTGAAAGAGGAATCTCAGCAGAGGGAGGGGATCTACCCCTTTCCCTGCTATCTTTCAGGGAAGTAGAAATAAAATTCATGATTCTCCCTTCAAAACCCTCCAATGTAGCCCTAAGGGAGTCCTCAGTGATGTATATCGGGGCTGAGACATTAGGAGAGGCTGCAAAACCTGACAGGGGCACTGACTCATCCTGTGAGGCTGGCTCCAGTCTTGCGGGGGGGATGGTAACTTACAGGCATTTTTAGAACCCCTGGACCTAAGCAGTGATTTACCAGTGCCCTTGTTACCTCCCCCTGAGACCCTCTTACGAGGAGACATAGTCCTAAGCTACAAAGCAGAGGTACTAATACAAAGTTCAATCACTGTTGTGCTAAAAGTCTCACAATAACATATATATGCTTAATACTGCACAATCTGATGCTGAGTAGGTGTCTAAGGTATGCCTGGATCCAATCCCCTGGGATGCTTACTGCCCACAGCTCCTGTGTCTCTCACTTACAGTCCCCTGACGCTCTGGGCTTTAAAAACTGCTGCCTGGTGCCTGCGCAGTACAGCGCCGTGCACACCAACGTGCACGGCTCACAACCACACTCCCCCCTCCCCCATTAGCCCGGGAGCGCGCAAGGCACATGTGCACACGCCCGCGCGCGTGCACGAGGACCGCCGGAATCCAGGGGGGGAAAAGGAATCTCATCAGAGCTGCGTGGGACCCCCAGACTACGTGGGACCCCTGTATTACCTTATTGTGGCAGGGACTGCAGTAGAGACGTAAGACCTCTGGAGAACCAGGCTTCACTGAGCGTGTGTACTGAAAGGCATGTAAGTATGCATCAGGCTGCTCTTACTCCCTCTAGTGGTGGAAACCAGGTAAGACATACAACTACTCAAATGAAGAAATCCATCATATAATTATATAAGAGGGCCAGTATGGTGGCCCGTAATTATGGGAGGAGCCCGGAGGGTATATAATCAGACCACCCACAACGGTCTGTGTCGGTTCCAGTGCAAGGTACTGCACATCAAGGGGCCGACTCTTCTCAGCTCCCTCTCGGTCGACTATCTGTGCGTCCAATCGCAGGTGCACTTCGGCTTCTTCATTCGTGGTCTTCGTCGGCGGTTTCCGCTTATGGTCGCAGATAAGTAGTATCCGAATCTTTTCATATCATGTGCAAACTTGCGGCTTATCATGCTTACTATCCTGCACCCCTTTCGCAAAACCTACCTCTGAGTTGTTGACACTCATGTCCCGACATCTTTCGGCACAGGCATAGTACATTCGTAAATTCCTTCTACCTAACATACGATTCATTCATAGATCCAAGCCTCCAAGTCGCTGTCGGTCGTTATCACTCGCCATAGGCTTCATTGGTTATAAGATTCACTGTTCTCATCCTTTTTGAGATAAACAGGTATTGTTTGTATGGGTTTCTGTGGCTGATTGAGGTGTAATTAAACCCACCTGAGGTTTTTCCTGCACTTGACTAGCCTGGGGGGATGGGTGGTTGATAGGTGTTTGGTTTCACAGTAAGGAATGGCATACACTCTACAGCCAATTCGTATCAGATACTCCTTACTGACAATTTATATCAGATTCATCTCATACATTTTTTAAGCTGATTCGTGTCAAATGCATTGCACAGGCTGACTCTGCCAACTCACTGCGTGTCCACGTAGTTGTACTTTCGAGATCGGTCGTATATCTTCATCGATTGTCCCACGCTCGGACCGCTACACACTCGCTGTCACAGGTAGGACTTTGTTGTTACCGCTCTTCTAAACTCTAGTAGTTACATTATCATGTTCGTTTTGCAAAAAGTCGCACTTACGCCACCGTAAGGCTTTCTATGTCATCTTTCATGTATTTCATGCTTTCTACCCAACGCGGGTTTACTCGAGCCGTTCACTTCACGGCGATGCGGTCAAATCCGACATTCAAGCCCCTTACTCACCTTGCATCTACGGCCAATTCGAATCTAGTCGCAACTTCGCTTCTATGTTTCGGATCCTCTGCAATCACAAAGCCCCTTCAACCGCCATCACCATTTAGTTGATTCGAACCCAGCCATATCATCGGCAATACGGTCAGATCTGTCATACGAGCCCCGTAGTCACCTCACACCTATGGCCGATTCGAAATCTGGTCGCAACTTCGCTTCTATGTTTCGGATCCTCGGCAATCACAAGCCCCTTCAAACCACCATCACCATTTAGTCGATTCAAACCCAGCCATATCGGCAATACGGGCAGATCTGTCATAAGAGCCCTGTAGTCACCTCGCATCTACGGTCGATTCGAATCTAGTCGCAACTTCGCTTCTATGTTTCGGATCATTGGCAATCACCAGCCCCTTCAACCACCATCACAATTCAATCAATCTGAACCCAGCCATATCCTCAGCGATACGGTCGGATCCCATATACGAGCCTCTCAGTCGCATCTAGGGAGGATTCGAGTCTAAGTCGCAGCATCGGCGCAACGATTCCAGTCCTTGCCAAACGCAACTCTAACAACCAAGCCAAATCCTGTTGCATCACCGACTCAAATCAAATCTTTGCAGACTATTCCATAGCTATAACCCTGTTCAAACTAGTCACATCAACAGTACGAATTCAGCAGTACTTACGTTTGACTTTCTCAGTCTATCCATACATGATCATACACAATTTTCTCCACCAATTTGCTCAGTGTTGCGCATGGTCATTCCTACATAATCACATTTCCTCTATAACCTTTTCTTTCGACTTTCAACAAAGCTCCTTGCAATCGCTGCAAGCATCAATGCAATGGCTCAATACGGCCACTCATCTCCAGTAGCAACACGGCTGCTCTCCTCATTCCTACACACTTATAATTTAATTTATAAATTCAAATAAAGCTGCTTTCTTGCAATCACTGCAAGCATCTCTGCAACAGCTTAATACGGCCACTCATCTCCAGTAGCAACACAGCTGCTCACCTCATTCATCCATTCATTCATTCTCACCTCATAATTCAAATAAGGCCGCTTCCTTGCAATCGCTGCAAGCATTTTAGCAAGTGGCTCAAACTGCCACTCCTCATTTCCAGTAGCAACACGGCTGCTCATCATTTTCTCTGTCGCTTTCCCCTTTTTAGGCCAGTTAGAACACCAGTTAGTCCACCCTGCACCATGTTTGAACAGTATCTCCCAAAAAAAAAAAAAAAAAAAAAACCCATTGTCGAGGGCTTGCATCTTCACCAGGGGGCCAGCTTTGCCCCAAACAACTCTTTGCAATCCCCCTTGTCAAAACAAAATTCTCATGTCACCTTACTACAGGCTCCCGGTCAACTCAGTTCCCGACCCCAACCAGTCGACTTCACAACTAGGGCATAAAGTCAGGTGTTTAGTTCAATGGGATTCCCCCTTTCTCTTAAACACTCTTTCACTACATATTTTTACTTCACATACAGAATTTGACCTGCTCCTGAGGCGTTAGCAACTGTCACATACTTCTGTGCACTTCACTCTGTTTTCGAAGCAAAAGCCTTCAATACGCAGACAAGGTCGCCTAATCTCCATACTTGCTGGCAGTGCAAGCATTAGTAGACCGAACCCACCTCAATTAACTACAGATCGCAACATTCCTACTTAGTATACCAGACTTCAGCTACCCACCCCAGTCCGCCCTGGGGCGCTCTGGTTCATTAGTCTGTGCCGAGCACAGACTGACACCCGAGCTATCGGTTAGGCCGCGTACACACGGCCGGACTGTCTGTCCAACTTAGTCCGCTGAAACACATTTCAGCGGACAGTCCGCTCGTGTGTGGGCTTCAGCGGACTTTTTCAGCGGACAGTCTGGCGGACTAAGTATTTCGGAATGTTGGAAATACTGTCCGCTGGACTCGCATTTCGGCGGACAATCCGCCCGTGTGTGTGCCAGTCCGCCCTACTTTTGAAATGAGCGGACTTTTCCCGCCCGGAGAAAAGTCCGCTCATTTCGAGCGGGTATCCAGGTAGGCGGGGCCCGCGACGGAGACGTCGCTGACCCCGCCGCCTGGTATGGACTTAAAGGGGAACCCCAACGCCGAAAAAAATTGGCGTGGGGGTCCCCCCCAAGTCCACAACAGACCCTTGTCCGAGCACGCTACCCGGCCGGCCAGGAAAGGGGGGCAAGCGAGCGCCCCCCCCTCCTGAGCCGTACCAGGCCATGTGCCCTCAACATGGGGGGGTGCCTTGGGGAAGGGGGGGCCGCGCGGCCCCCCCACCCCAAAGCACCTTGTCCCCATGTTGATGAGGACAAGGGCCTCTTCCCGACAACCCTGGCCGTTGGTTGTCGGGGTCTGCGGGCGGGGGGCTTATCGGAATCCGGGAGCCCCCTTTAATAAGGGGGCCCCCGGATACCGGCCCCCCACCCTATGTGAATGAGTATGGGGTACAATGTACCCCTACCCATTCACCTGTGAAAAAAAGTACAAAAAAAACACAACACAGGGTTAAAATATTTTATTGCACAGCTCCGGGGGTCTTCCGTCTTCGGGGGTCTTCTCGCCGGACTCCTCCGCTATCTTCTTGTAGCTCTTTTTCTAGCAGAGGAGTCCGGCTTTCTTCCTCGCCGCCGGCCTCTTCTACCGACTTCGGGGGTCTTGTCCCCCTCTTCGGTTCTTCTGCCGGGCCACCGCGCCTTCTTATAGCTCTTTTGCAGGCGGTCTTCTGTCGCCGCCGTCGCCGCCGCCTTCCGTTCTTCTTCTTCTTCAGGAGATGTTGCCTCGACGATCTCTCCGGCCACAATGCCAGGGCCGCGCTGCGCGGCCACTTATATAGGGACAATGGGGCGGTGTCACATGGCTTTATGTCACATGGGTTGGTCACATGGTGACCCCGCCCCCTTACGATGTCATAGTCCCCATGTGACATCAACCCATGTGACCAACCCATGTGACATAAAGCCATGTGACACCGCCCCATTGTCCCTATATAAGTGGCAGCGGAGCACGTCCCTGGCATTGTGGCCGGAGAGAGCGTCAAGGCAACATCTCCTGGAGAAGAAGAAGAAGGCGACAGAAGACCGGGCCACCGCCTGCAAAAGAGCTATAAGAAGGCGCGGTGGCCCGGCAGAAGAACCGAAGAGGGGGACAAGACCCCCGAAGTCGGGAGAAGAGGCCGGCGGCGAGGAAGAAAGCCGGACTCCTCCGCTAGCAAAAGAGCTACAAGAAGATAGCGGAGGAGTCCGGCGAGAAGACCCCCGAAGACGGAAGACCCCCGGAGCTGTGCAATAAAATATTTTAACCCTGTGTTGTGTTTTTTTTGTACTTTTTTTCACAGGTGAATGGGTAGGGGTACATTGTACCCCATACTCATTCACATAGGGTGGGGGGCCGGTATCCGGGGGCCCCCTTATTAAAGGGGGCTCCCGGATTCCGATAAGCCCCCCGCCCGCAGACCCCGACAACCAACGGCCAGGGTTGTCGGGAAGAGGCCCTTGTCCTCATCAACATGGGGACAAGGTGCTTTGGGGTGGGGGGTCGCGCGGCCCCCCCTTCCCCAAGGCACCCCCCATGTTGAGGGCACGCGGCCTGGTACGGCTCAGGAGGGGGGGGCGCTCGCTCGCCCCCCTTTCCTGGCCGGCCGGGTAGCGTGCTCGGACAAGGATCTGTTGTGGACTTGGGGGGGACCCCCACGCCGATTCTTTTCGGCGTTGGGGTTCCCCTTTAAGTCCATACCAGGCGGCGGGGTCAGCGACGTCTCCGGATATGCGCTCCAAATGAGCGGACTTTCCTCCGCGTGTGTGGGCGAGTCCGTTCATTTCAAAAGTAGGGCAGATAGTATGGCGGACTTAGTCCGCTCAAAAAGTGCCGTGTGTGGGCAAGTCCGTTCATTCGAAAGTAGGACGGACTGTCCGTCGGATTGTCTGACGGACTAAGTTGGCCAGACAGTCCGCCCGTGTGTACACGGCTTTACCTAGTCAGTCACCTCCTGGCTCACCTCGGTTGTCACGCAATCCTTTGAGTTTTCTAAAGTCACACTTAACAGCGCTCGAACGCAAACCAACTGTCACTATGGCTGTCGTTCCTTGTCCTATTCTTCTTGTTTCCTTCCGCCTTTCATCTTATCTACCCAAATGCAACTATCCCCTCCTACCTTTGCAACTTACCTCAAACATACGCACCCCCCCCTTGCTTTTAGTTGACGCCATGTCGCAAGCAGACAGTGAGGACTTTGCCTCAGCCCTGCCATCACCCTTTACGGGCTCAGCAAGCAGCGTTTTACAGTCTCACAAGAGCTTGGACCAACAAAAAATAAAAATAAAAATTTCATAGCAGAACGGTGTCACAGGAGTAAATCCTACCCTGCCGCAGCCAGGAAACCAAGCCTTTAGGCTACTGTTTCCACCGCCAGTGGCAGCCCTTCCAGGCACCACTTCAGTCTATCTTCTTTGCGACTACTCAGCTGCACTCCTGGGTAACCACACTGTCAACAGCAGTAGCCGAAGTACAAGCAGAGTGACAGCCCTGGAGGTACGCCCAGCCATGCCCCTACCAGCTCCAGTCACCACCTTCATTCCCGTACCTTCACTTACAGATACACCCCACTTCTGCACCATCGTCTTCCCTGCACACCTTGTCCTAGCAGGGCATCTAGGAGGACATCTTGGATGACAACGATGTTAACTTAGCATCCCTCCTCATAGCAGTACACAACTTGGCCTAGAACAAATCATATTCGCGGGGAGATGTCTCCGTCATCCTGAAGGCCAGAGACCCTTTACTTAATCGCAAGCTCACTGTCACAGAGTTTGTGCTGGCCTTGGGGACAGTCAGAGACATGCTAGGCAGGGCAACCCCAACAGGAGGGTAGAATTGGACCCGTATCTGCATGCAGCAGGTCACAAGTACGCCCATCCTTTGACTATCACCGCTCATTTTCAGCCAAGGCAGCAGCCAGACTCAAGGGGATCCTTTACCTCCCATCTTTTAGTGTTTCTCTTCCAGGTAAAGACCCTGACTAAATCCTTAAATGAAGATGTGCCAGCTATAGCAGATCTGCCCATGGGAGTCGAATTTCTCACAAATTGGAATGGCATGACAATGTGTATTCCCTCAGCATCTCTCTCTTCATCTCAGGTAGTCATGGTCACCACAGCCTCCACAGGTCCTCGCCTCAATTTTGGCCAAATTGGGTTGATAGGGCCATGGCCGTCAGAAATCCTCTTGATTCCTGGGTTCAGTTAGTTCTCCTCTTTGTTCGACCTCTACCCCATTGTCGCAGCAGCTCAAGTCTGGTGCAACAACTGGGCAGGACAAACAGTGACGTTCGCCACAGACAACCAAGCCACAGCCAGTATTATGAATAAAGGAGGTCCTAGTAGCCTGCCATCGTGGCCTTCCTGCGCAGGCTGGTGCCACTATCCCCACAGCACCAATCTAACGTCCTATGTGTCCACATCCCAGACAAACGCAATAATCTGGCCGACGTACTACCCGTTAACTTTGCTTCATTATTTTGCAGGAACCTGGAACCGACCCGACCATGTCTCTTATCCCACCCTGGTCGTAGCTAACCTCGGATTCAAACAACACTTTCACGACGCTACCTGCCTTATTAATCTTTCACTATCTCACAACACCCTGAAGGCCTACCGTGCAGCCTAGAGGTTCTATGTCAGGTTACTAGCCTCAAACCCTAGAGCAATACCAAGAGTTCTCCATCACATCCTGGTCTTCATATTATGCCACCACACACAGTTGGCATTGTCACACAATACCTTAGACCCCACTCAGCTGACATCCAGTATTTCATCCCCTTATGAGATCCTAACAAACCGTCTTGTTTGCCGCCCATACGGTCAAGACCATGTTGTGTGGTATTCACAGGCAATGACCCCAAATCAGTATCAAACGGCTACCCATCACCAGCGCCATATTCCGAGACATGTCTTTCATCCTGTCACATTCCCCTTTGGCTAAATTCAGCCTGGTCGTTCAAGCAGCCATCTACCTGGCTTTCTACAGCTTCTTACGCCCCAGTGAATACTGTCACCATCCCAGTTGTAAAGTGTTACGTAGACGCCACCTCACACGCCATCAGACTTACTTCATCTTGCTCCTCAGGGTGTCCAAAACACAATAGTCCGGTCCAGGGGTTGACATCAAACCTTTCCAAACTCTCAAAGCCTGGTGCCCCGTGTCCATCCTATATCAATTTTTGGCCCATATGTTTGATCCCTCGCAGGACAGCCCATTACTACCGTTCCCGATTAGTACCCCAGGCAGCAACCAGTTCATTAGTCACGTCAGGTTCCTTTTGAGCAAATTAGGCCAGGACCTTGGTCATTTTCTTGGACATTCTTTCGCATTGGAGCAGCATCAGCAGCCTCACGAAACGGGGTCCCAGTCCATGCGATCAAAGATGGGCAGGCGGGAAACCACCTGCTTTACTCGATACATCTCCAATCCACAAGTGGAAATGTCCTGAGCGTTCAGCAACTTTGCCCCGTAGTGTCTTGTTGTACATAAATTAATAATTACCTCCCTAAACCAAATCTTTTGCGGCCTTCTCTTGGCATATCGCCCAGCAGACCAGGGCTCACCGCCCAGCTCACCAGGGCTTACCTTACAGCAGACCAAGGGCACAATTCAGGTCTATTTTATGTTGTTAGTCTTGTGACGTATTTATATGTTCTTTCATATCTCTTACAGCGGAGGGCTCCGACCATAAATAAGAGGGCCAGTATGGTGGCCCGTAATTATGGGAGGAGCCCGGAGGGTATATAATCAGACCACCCACAACGGTCTGTGTCGGTTCCAGTGCAAGGTACCCACCCACCCATTTCCCTTCTCAGAGTACTTCACTTAAAACACGTTTCTCTACAGAAACATCCATTTACTTTCTTAAGGTATGCGGCCTTCTCTTGGCATATCGCCCAGCAGACCAGGGCTCACCGCCCAGCTCACCAGGGCTTACCTTACAGCAGACCAAGGGCACAATTCAGGTCTATTTTATGTTGTTAGTCTTGTGACGTGTTTATGTGTTCTTTCATATCTCTTACAGCGGAGGGCTCCGACCATAAATATAGGATTAACTTCCCTTACCTGTCCTCGCTGCAGGAATTGCTGAAAACAGACAGATTCCAGCCTTCACCCATCATGGCGGGCAGTGTTTGCCAACCTTCAGGTTTTTCTGGGGTTCTTTCTCAGAAGAACCTCCTACCTGGACCTTGTAAAAGACTCTGCCAGAAACTTTCGTGCCACATGTGTAAACAGTACACCAAGTCTGGTTTTCCCAGAGCCCAGTCTTCCAATAGGAGAGGACTTACAGGCCAAACCTTGTTTCTTCGGATGACGAGGCCCGGGTACCATACCATCTTGGGAGTCAAATATCGGCCCGAGATATGGATCCGGTTTGTTGTAGCCCGTAGGCCCCCGCAGGGACCTGCACAGAGCTTTCTTCATAGCACATGTTTTACGTGACCAACCACCATAGACACTGGCGAAAAAACGAAGGTGCCTCCCATATGGGAGGGGTTATATAGGGGAGGAATTCTCCTTAATTGGGGTTAACCAGTGTCCAATCACCAGAGGTGCCTATATAAGCCACTATGTAATGAGCTCCTGTGTCCCGTGATGTATGATCAAGAAATATATTTACTACAGTATATCTCAAACATGATTAAACAACAGTCACTAAGATGTACGAAGATTTGATAGATTTTGTTTAAGTTTATGTCATATGGGTGCTAGGTTTGCCACCTCATCCCTTTAAACCCGAACACATATTAATTACACAGGTTCTGTGGCTGATTAAGGTGGTAATTAAACTCACTTGGTGCCTTATCTGCATTTAATTAGCCTCAGAACCTGTGTAATTCATATGTGTTCAGGTTTAAAGGGATGAGGTGGCAACTCTAATGGGTGCTTTAAAGCACGATATCTTTTTAACCTAAAATCAGGATTGTTTTCAAACTCTTTTACTCTATTTGTAAAAGTGGCCAGGGGGATCTTGGTTAATAATGTTCTTCATATGGTCATTACCATATTCGGTCAATTGTGTTAAGCATCCTTTCCAGTCACAATCACTGGATTCAGAAACCACCCGATTTGTTGACATTCAGCAGCCAGTCAGGTTGTCGTCATTTGCAGTAAGAGACAATCCTTATTGGTTGGCATATTGGGGTTGATTTATTAAAACTGGAGAGTGCAAAATCTGGTGTAGCTGTGCATAGAAACCAATCAGCTTCCAGTTTTTTTGGTCAAGGCTTAAATGAACAAGCTGAAGTTGGAAGCTGATTAGCTACCATGCACAGTTGCACCAGATTTTACACTCTCCAGTTTAAAGATGGCCATATACCATACCATTTTCTTATTCAATTTCCTTTAGATTTACCTTCAACTGTGTAGTACAGGGGCCTGCCTGATTGCACACAAACTAAAAGTGTTCAGATTTGACCTCATACTATATGGTTATGGTAAATTTAAAGGAAATCTATAGAAGAAATTTGTATAATGTATAGCCAGCCTTTGTATGTGTCAGCAGGTCATCATTCATTGCGATTGCTGGATCTACACCACTGGATCACATAATTGATGATGGATTTACACCATGGAACGTTTTTAAACTAAAGTACATTGCTGTCTATGTGTTTATTTACATCATAAATTTTTTGGGTGGCGAATGAGTAAGGAGGGCTACTAAGTACCCCTTACTCATTCACATTGGGTAGAGGCATCCTTATTATGAAGGTGGCTTCCATACTCCAAGAAAACCCCCTGCATCTGTTGCTCAAAAAAAGCCGGAATAGCAGACACGGCTCAAGATAGCACACAAGCACACAAGGTCCGATAGCACACAAACACACCATACAGAAAACTAGAAGATCCAACAAACTGGACACCTAATGATGTCACAGCAGATATTGATTTTTACTGGCCAAAACAAAAAAACACATTAAAATGCAATAAAATAATGCATCATGAGCCATAAAACACATTAAAAACACAGGAAAATTCTGAGTTAAAAGGTGTGAACCTAGCATAATCTAGAACACATACATTGCTTCTTTGGTGAAAATAGGGGAGACTCTGCTTTCACAGGAACCCAGGCAATTGACTATGGGCATCAATGATCAATTACGGTAAGTTAAAGACACTAAAAATTAACTTGGCACACATTCTCATTTAGGTCATATTTGTTCATGTTCTTATTCATACATTATTTGCTTCTTTTGTATTCTGTTTAATCCTAGAGTATTTGCAAGCAGCATTGCTAGCTGTGATTAACCCTTGATCTGGCAACAGGAATATTCTTTTCACTCAGCAGGGCAAGGTTTAACTAGGCCTTTTACAAAGGAGAGCTAGGTGCTTTTTATGTATTGAGCTCTAGCTATATTAGCTGAAAATTCCAGCATGGCTTAACAGCTCAGGTTGTTTTCTTCTGGATAGATGTGAACATGGATTGCTGTACCATTATATTCATAGTTACAGCTGAGGTTCATTCAGCCCTGGAAGATTTGGCTGCTCAATGACCAGACCATTTTTTGCAATTCGGCACTGCGTCGCTTTAACTGACAATTGCGCGGTCATGCGATGCTGCACTCCAAAAAAAATTGAGGTCACTTTTTTCTCACAAATAGAGCTTTCTTGTGGTGGTATTTGATCACCTCTGCATTTTTTATTCTTTGCGCTATAAACAAAAGAAGAGTGACAATTTTGAAAAAAAAACCCACAATGGGGGTTATTTACTAAAGGCAAATCCACTTTGCACTGCATGTGCACTTGAAAGTAAACTCGCTGTAGATCCGAGGGGGATATGCAAGGAAAATAAAAAACAGCATTTTAGCTTGCACATGATTGTATGATAAAATCAGCAGAGCTTCCACTCGTTTCAGATGTACCCCTTAGATTTAGAGCGACTGCACATCCAAGTGACTGCAAAGTGGATTTACCTTTCCTAAATAACCCCCAATATCTTTTACTTTTTGCTATAAAAAATATCCCACTTTTTTTAATCAAAAAAACAAATTTTTTCCTCAGTTTAGGCTGATATGTATTCTTCTACATAAAAAATAAATAAATCACAATAAGAGTATATTGATTGATTTGCACTAAAGTTATAGTGTCTACAAAATAGGGGATAGTTTTATGGCATTTTTATTATTATTTTTTATTTTTTTACTAGTAATGGCGGCAAGCTGCAATTTTTATCAGGACTGTGACATTATGGGAGACAGATCGGACACTTTTGACAAATTTTTGGGACCATTGACAATTATACAGCGATCAGTGCTATAAAAATGCACTGATTACTGTGTAAATGTCACTGGCAGGGAAGGGGTTAACACTAGGGGGCGATCAAGGGGTTAACTGTGTTCCCTATGTGTGTTTCTAACTGTGGGGGGATGGGACTGTCTAGGAGGAGAGAAAGAGCTTGGTGTTCATACTTAGTAAGAACACACGATCAGTCTCCTGTTCCCTGAAAGAACCGAGATCTGTGTGTTTACGCACACAGTTCTTGCTCTGTCACGAGTCGTCGCGCCAGCCAGGCACTCGCATCGGGGTCAGGCACGTGTGCCTCTAGTGGCAAAAAGGGGAAGCGATGTAAGATAACGTTGTTTCGCCCAGCCGTGCCATTCTGCCACAGTAAAACTGTCACGGCTGGTCAGCGAGTGGTTCATCTGATGCCATAGCTCCCTAGAGCAGGCATGGAAGGCTGGCATTTTTGGCCACTTGTCTTTAAGGCTGGGTTCACACCTATGTGAATTGAATGAGGGCTTCCCTGCATCCAATTCACATAGAAGGAGATTGTGACCGGCTCGCTATGGAGCCGGTTCACACATCTCTGCAGCCTCTCCGGTGCCAATTGCAAAGGAGCCCTGTGCATCTTCTGGTCCATTTCAAGTCCGAATTCAGAATTCAAAGTTCGGGCTGAAATCAGACCTGAACTGGTGAATGGAGACGCACCAGACTCCTGCTGTGAGCCACTGCGTTCTCAAGCGTGAACCTAGCCTAAAGGCTAACTACACCTTTACAACATGTTATACCTATATTTAAATAGAGAAAGCCCCTCCTCCTGAGATAAAAAAACAAACATGTCAATGAAGACTTATGGGATGGGGCTATGCAGCCACAGATTGGTCTGGGTACCCAGGCTGACCCGTGTCCTCAGCTAAAAGCATCTACAATAGGCATGCGAGCATCGTAACCGGACCACGGACCAATAAATAAGGTGGCCTGGTTTGATGAATTATTTTACATCATATAGATGGCTGGTTGCATGTGTATTGTTTACCTGCAGAACAGATGGCATCAGGATGCACTTTGGAAAGAAGGGAAGCTGGCGGAGGCAGATACTACAACATACCTTCAGAGGTCTAGTGGCGTCCATGTCTTGATAGGTCAGGGCTGATTTAAAGAGGAGGGCCGTTTAAAAAAAAAAAAAAAAAAAAAAGTCAGCAGCTGCAAACACTGCAGCTGCTGACTTAATAAACACACTTACCTGTCCAGGGCGCCCGCGATGTCGGCCGCCCGAGGCCGACCCGTCCCTCGGGTCCCGGCGCCGCCATTCCCTCTAAGGGAAACAGGCAGTGGAGCCTTATGGCTTCACTGCCCGTTTCCTACTGCGCATGCGCGAGTCCCGCAGCGCTTTCTGAATGGGACGCGCTGTGTTCTGGAACACACAGTTCCCAGAACACAGCGCGACCCATTACCCAGAAGACGCTGCGACGAAGAGAGAAGACAGAAGATCTCCGCGGAGGAGGAAGAGGAAGATTAGGATTATGTGCCTAGCAACAGGCATTTCTGGTAAGTAAAAAAAAAATTTTTTTTCATTTTTTTTTTTTAGATTTTTTAGTAATTTTTAAAATGTTTTTGTTTTCAGGGTGGCCCTCCACTTTAAAGACTCATTATTAGGCAGGTGATCAGGGCTGGATTAACATAGGGCTATTGGAGCTGCAGCTCCAGGCCCCTTCCTTAAGATAGGCTCAGCCCAGTGCTGTGAGTGAGTCAACAATGCTGCCCAGCCCTGCTCTGTGTCCAGTGTACACATGATTGATGTGTAAATCATGACGGCATGGATATGCAAATTGTTAGAGCTTTCATAGGTATGTCAAACTCCTAGAGCCCTGGTCCACCATCACCTCTGCTGAATGCTGCTGTAATCGGGTTGTACAACAAACCCTGTCTGCCACAGTCACTGAGCCTGATATCAGCCTGTACTGCAAAGGTGGGCAAATGATATGGGGGGGGGGGGGGGGGGGTGGTGTGTCCAGAGGTAAACAGAGAAGGGATTACAGTTTGGAGGGCAAACATGAAGGGGTGCAGGGGACAGTACAGAGGTTAACAGGGGGATTTAGAATGCACATGTGTACTAAGAGGAGGTTGAAAAAGATGCAGATAGGCACGGATGGGTTTTTCATAGTAAATACCCCTGTTACATGATTGGTAAGTGTAAGGCACCATTCACATTATGCAGATATGACATAGCATGCACATTCCCATGCATTGCGTGTAGGGCAGCCCCTCCTACTCTTAGCCCTTGTTCACATTGAGCCACGGCTTTGAAATTGTGTGCCTTCATCTGAATTCACAGGATTTCAAAGCCACCCGAAATCGGCAAAAGTAGTGCGACTCTGACTTTGTGGCACCGCACTGATTGCTGGCAATAGGCCCTGACCTGTCAAATCGCATGACGAAACTCTCTGCAATGTGAACGAGGGCTCGCTGCAGTGTAGCTCCACCCACAGTTTGCCATGCTGCACTATGCACGCCACATTACTACCCTACTAAGATTACCCATAGGCACCTATTCTCTCTCACCCCCCCCACCCCCTCTCTATTTAATTTCATTTGTTTTAACAAAATATTGTTCGCATTTTCATTTTTTGTTTTCTGAATTGCATTTTCATTTTAATAAATTTCCATAAAAAGGCCTACCATAATCCTCAGCACCAGGCCCATTATGCTCTATGACCACCCGCAGGGCAACATCAAACTAGAGATGGGCTCGGGCGTGTTTGAAACCCCACATGCCCGATACTGCCAGGAAGCTGACACTACACACGGCTAATCGCAGGCATTGAGGCAGTGAGACATTTCCTGATCTGTGCAGTTGCGGATTGAGAAATGTCTCACTGCTAATGATTAGCGTTGTGCAGTGTCGGCTTCCTGGCGGGATCGGTCACATGGGATTTCGAGCTCGCCCGAGCCAGTCATAATGTTATGGCTGATTGCAAATTTAAAAAACAGCATCGAAACAAAACAGCATGAAATGCATACTTCACAACTTTTTTAGATGAGAGTGAGGGACACCTATCAGCAAAAGAATACAGGCATAGGGCACACCCCCTTAAAGGAGAATTGTACAAAGAAAACAAGATTGGTTAAACCCACAAGTGCCTTTTTTAACCACTACTATTCCTTTATATTGACTTTTGGAATTTACAAATGCAGCAATTTAGAAATCAGATGACAGGTTTAGGGCTGGAAAACACTTTTTGATAGATAAAAAGTGCATTTTATATACATCTATATAGATCAGACCAAAATAAGGGACAAATGAGGGACAGAGGGATATTGCTGAAAATCAGGGACAGTTGGGAGCTATGGAAATGGGCCAGAAAGCAGTAAACGGACTGGCAAAAAAGTTTCAACATTCAAAGTACAAACAGGATAAAATGCAACGGTTATAAAAGTATCCAATAGAACTAAAAGGGGGCACCAGGCAAAACACAAACTTTAACAACATATAAGCCGTAAAAATAACTTCTTACCTGTTCTGCGTTTTGTAATTGCTGGAGAGGATGTTTGGCAAGTTTTTTTTTTGCTTGCTGCTAGTTTAATGACAAAGTACGTGAAAAGTCAAAGTGGATGCATCCACAATCGATACCAGTGATTAAAAAGGAACAGCGGGGGACTAGAGGGGATCAAAGACTGAAGTTTAATCAAGGCTCTCAACAACTTTGTTTTTTTTTTCCCTTACTAAAGTTCTCCTTTAAATGTGTCTGAAATCAGTGCTCACAAAAAGAAGGCTGGAAAAGGCTGTGAGCAACACTGCTGATAAACAAACAAGCTGCTTCCACATTACTGATTCTATCATTAAGCTACAAGTGGTCTGATTTATTGTGTTCTTCTGTTGGAAAGAGAACAGTAAATCACTGCACCTGACCCAGTTCTCTGCAGGCCTGAAGTGTTCTGGAACCTGCCCTCCCTCTCTGTGGAAGTTGTTGCCCCGTCTATTGTCTCTGCGTGTCCTCACCTCTTGTCTTGTGTTGTATGTTCTGTCTCTAAGGCAACAGTCACTCATGTCAGATTGCAATGTCTTTGTATAGCCGAGCTGTCTGTCTTTCGAGAAGCTTGGCAAACGGTTTTACTTCTTTTTTTTTTTTTCCTATCCCACAGCTTGGATTCACAAATATGCAATGCCATTTAGTGAAACAGATTTTTTTTTGTAATTCTTTTCTGAAGTAATAAAGTCATTAACTCCTAACCGATCCTTCCTTTGGAATTAAATCCCTCTTTCCTTCTTAAGCCTTGTACACACAATTGGATTTTCTGCTAGACAAAGCATCAGACTTTTGTCCGAAGGGTGTGTGCCGTGAACTTGTCTTGCATACAAACGGTACACAATTGTCGGGCAACAAACACGAACGCAGTGACGTACTACGACATCTGCTAATGTCGTGTTTGGTGAGCATTCATTCTAGGCATGTGTGTTTGTATTTTGGAAGAGAAGGTAGAAAAGGAAGCACCACCTGTGTAGTATTAGAGGATGCTTTAATGATACAATATAAGGTCACACTAAAGGCCCGTACATACGATCGGACATTTTAAAAACAAACATGCAAATTAGCTGTTTTAAGGCAACATCCGACCGTGTGTACACTCCATCAGACAAACTTTATCGGTTTTCATCAGACAAATGTTGGCTGTGCGAACAGACAAATTTTTCGACAACATAAGTCCGATGGAGCAAAGTCTGATCGCGTGTACAGAAAACCATGGGACTTTACAAACACGCATGCTCAGAACCAATGCAAAAGATCAGACAACAATACAGAAGTTGACCAAAGGTGGCGGTAGAGAGCAGAAAACCACATGATTTGGTGAAAGTTGGCTGAAAAAGTCCAATTGTGTGTATGCTTAACAAGTTCATGGGCAGCGCCCTTTGTACAGAAATCCACAGGAAAGTTTGTATAAAGTCCGATTGTGTGTATGAGGCTTTACAGGAAGAGAAGATTAAAAAAGGCTCATCTGTGTTTATGGAATGATCCATAGTTTGGTCCTCAGATCAGGATCCTTTGGTAATTTGTTCAGTGGTTCTGCAGAAAAGCAGGGCTGTGGATCAATGTTTCTCGGCCCTGGGAATGTCCTGTGGCCGCCAGGAAAAAAAGCTGGAGCCGGCATGGAACGCACGTGGAGCGCACATGACGTCACGGGTCATACAATGACTTCCGGGAGCACTTCCAGGGGAGGGTATCAACCAAGGAGAGAGATTCTGGATTGGCTAGGCACTCAGAGACACTGCTCTGAGTGTTTATGGAATGATCCATAGTGTGGTCCTCAGATCAGGATCCTTTGGTAATTTGTTCAGTGGTGCTGCAGAGAAGCAGGGCTGTGGATCAATGTTTCTCGGCCCTGGGAACGTCCTGTGGCCGCCAGGAAAAAAAGCTGGGGCCGGTGTGGAACGCACGTGGAGCGCACATGACGTCACGGGTTATACAATGACTTCCCGGGAGCACTTCCAGGGGAGGGTATCAACCAAGGAGAGAGATTCTGGATTGGCTAGGCACTCAGAGACACTGCTCCTTCAATAGGCCTGTTTGTATTTTGGACTTTTGTGTGATGTCGATGGACTTGTGTACAGACGATATGAAAATCTGACAACAGACCGTTGTCTGCCAAAAATTTACTAGCCTGCCATCCAACATTTGTTGGCTGAAAGTTGGACAACAATTGTCTGATGGAGCGTACTAACGGTCGGATTTTACTCAGACAGTCTGTCATCACACAATTCCCGGACAAAATTCCTATTGTGTGTATGAGGCTTAAAGTGACACTAAAGGTAAATTTTCATTTTAAAATAACAAACATGTTATACTTACCTCCAGTTTGCAGCTCGTTTTGCACAGAGTGGTCCCGAACCTGGTCTTCTGGGGTCCCTCGGAGGCTCTTGGCTCCTCTCCACCTCAGATAACCCCCTTGCAGAAGCGATCTCCCGGGGGGTTACCTTGCGGGCTCGCTCCCAAGTCCAGCATTCGGCACCCATAGACGCCGAATGCAAGACTTGGCTCCGCACTCCAGTGGCAGTGTCATTGGATTTGATTGACAGCAGTGGGAGGCAACGGCTGCGCTGCTATCAATCTATCCAATCAACAGCCGAGAACCCCCTAGCAGAGATAAGCTGCATCCCCATAGGACAAGTTTACAGGTTCAGGTAAGTAAAACGGGGGGCTGGGGGCTGGTCACTGTCAGGTGTTTTTTCACCTTAATGCATAGGATGCATTAAGATGAAAAAACACGAACCTTTACAACCCCTTTAAGTTGCCCCTCATTTTGGACAGATGTGAAGGCCTCCATTAAAAATGCAATACTTAAAGCAGAAGCACAGCCAAAGCTCATGGTTGTGAGGTGTATAACAGGAGTAAAGTTTGTTCTGCCCTCCCATGACTCATTTTCAGCCGATAGTGGGCTAAAGAATATGGTCGCGATCCACGCAGGAGCCTGGACCGGAACTTGGCTAATCATGAGCCAGCCACTCCTATCCCTTCCACAGCCCAGAACTCCAGTGAGCATGGGGGGTTTGGAGGGAGGGGGGGAGCAGACAGCAGTGACTGACTGTCACCAATTTGCTGCTCTCATGAGAACTGAGCAATCAGCGGTGTTTGATCGCTTAGTTCTCAGACTTATGGCCCGTACACACGATCCGAAAATCGGATGAAAAATACCGCTTTCGACAATAATCAGTACAATGCTTTCGAGAGCCGATCACGACAATTCATCTGATATCATCCGATCGGACATACACGAACATTTTTCTTGTAGGATACCAGATCGTATGATTTACGTTTAACCAGTACAGTTGTAGTCTTAAAATACAATACAAATACACTACAACACATTACATCACCTCTGATTTTTTTACTCTGTTGTACGAGAATTTTCGTAACTTTAGTAAACTCTTCAGGTTCAATTTTTGACTAGCATGAAAAAGAAAACGGACGTTCTGTCAGCCGATTTTAGGATCGTGTGTACAGGGCATTAGAGCTGTCAAAGGACAGATGCAGCATCAGACCTAGGTCAGTATGATTAAAGAAAAACATAAAAAAAAAAAGACAGACAATTCCCCTGTCAGAACAACCGTGCTGTACTAACGTCACATAGTACAACACAATACAACGAGTTCCTTATTTTTTCATTTTTGATCAGCCCGCTAGGTTGAACAAAAAAAAAGCAAAAAAAAAAAAAAACGCCTGTGTGTACCAGGCATAAGTGTGTTGTTTTTTAAAGTGGTTGTAAATCCTATACTACCACTTTTACCTACAAATAAGCCTATAATAAGGCTTACCTGTAGGTCCTGTGAATATCTAATAAATCTGCACCATTTAGGAGATATTCACTGTATCCGCATGTGCCAACGTCATTTTCACATGCGCACTGAAGAAACGTTTTGCTCATGCCGTTCCTTCAGTAGTTGTGCCGTGACCGTCAACTCCCACACACATACATGGGAGTGACGTCATCGCAGCTTCAGCCAATCACATGGCCAAAACCCGCGAGCCCAGAGACATGTTGCCCGTCACAGACGTGTACGGGGACTGCTACAACAGCTTTGATCTAAGGTGAGTATTTCTTAATGAGCTAGTATGCGATGCATACTAGCTCATTATGCCTTTGTCTTGCAGGTTGTTTTTTTATTATTTTATTTTTTTTGAGAGAGAGTTTACAACCACTTTAACAGAACAAGCTCTCCTGCTTTGTAGCCTCTGTAGCTCCTTTGTATGCCACTGTAACAGTGATGAGCCTGTCAAAAGCTTGATAGGCGAAGGAGGGCGATGGTCGACCTCCTGGCTGCCACTTGCCACAGCCTCCCCCTGTCATAGGATGCGCACGGGTAAAGCACTCTGGCGCACAGCTGTGTGCAATAGGAATAAACAAAAGCACACAAGCACACACACACAGGGTGTGACCCCTCGCTGACCTATAAAGGAAGTGAGGTCATCCAAACACACTGCTGGTTTGTCTTCAGCTTCCTGTGATTCCCACTCCTGTTATCTGTATTACCCGTTGTGACTCGGATTGCCTTATCGACCTCGCTGATCTTCTCCTGACCCGACCTCTGGCTTGATCTTGGACTCCTGCTTTCTAAACGTGTTTGACCCTCAGCCTGCATCTGGACTTACCTGCTGTCTCCTGTGTTCGACCCCTGGCTTGTCTTGGATTATCCTTCTGTCTCAGCGTTCCTGGTACTTGTCTTCTGATCTGGACTGTGTTTGACCCCTGGCCTGTCTCCTGGATTCTGTCTTTGCCTTACGGACTTGCTACCTTTGCTTCTGGACCTTCCCACGGGACATCACCTTTCAGCTCTGCTCAGGCTGCCCGCTGATCTGCTAGCAAGTGACTGTCCTACTGGTAGCTTGTGCCTCTTGGTGCAACCACCCCCTGTGCCACCTTCAGGGGTGGTCTGCGCCGAGTCGCAACAGCGACCGCTCTCGGCATCTTGGCCTTGGCGAGTACATTTATATGATACCCCCTGGCTGAGGTCTTCCTGTGTATGAAAATGGGACATAGTTTTAGTTTTTTGCTCATCAATCACACCATTTTGAGCTCATGACTGTTGCAAATTGAATGTTACCAAATAGAACAGACTATCATTCTGAGCCCAGCATTTTTCATTCTTGTACCAATCATTTTTGCTCACTACTGTCTATTAAGATGTAAACCACTTTGTTAAATCACAACTTACTGATCAATAAGAACATCTAGTTAACATCATTAAATGTACCACAAGAAATATGTTCAACAATGCAATACCTGTCTCAAGCTGGGCCCCTCCACATGTTGCTGCCTGGAAGGCCCAGGTTGGATGTTGGAAGCCTCAGCTGGGGGTGATGGAAGCCTTGAAGGAAGACGGTCGAGTGGTGGCGTGGGTTCCCCCTGGTCTACCAGAAAATGCAGCCTCTCGAAGTAAACCAACCTGGGGTAATAAATGGCATCTGGATCTCCTGATCTCAGGGACTCCATGTGCTTCTTTCTCTCCCTGAGATATGTAATCTTCATGGCACCAATTTTAAACTTCACATAGGTCATGTCTGCCGTGGGGACCATGATCCGCACCAAAGCAAGAAGTTTCTCCAGCGCTGCCTTCATCTTTCTTTGGTCATGATAAAATGGGTTGTTGATCTGCCACAGGCAGGGCAGCTCCCTGTACACTTCAAGGAATAGCCCCATAAAATTGGGGTTTTTGAAGGGATCCATCTTGTCTGCAAGACACAACACAAGACAAACCCTAAAATACTAATAATGCCACGATAAACCCTCCTAATCTTGTCCCAACATAGGCCTAGATAGAGGCAGTCTAGTCTAGTGATGTACCAAGTTCAAAATGTTACCTTCGTTTGCACGATCGTCACGTCAGCTCCTCACTCTGTTCACAGATCGTACGTACGACACACTCGTGTTGCGTTTTATATACGGTGCGCAAGCGTGAAACTCTGCCCGCCCCTGACGTTCTTTCTAGACTATTCCCCGTCCCTTCCCTTTCGGCGCAGTGGGGAGAGCACATGGCGGAGACAACGCAGGTGCGCAATCAGAGTTCCACTAACGAGGAGGAGGGTAAGGAAAGCCCGGAGCCTGAAACGTCCCGATCCAGGAAGAGAAGATTTAAGGCCTCAAATATGTCTTTTGTAGAGATGTTGGAGATGGTGGACATATTGAACAGGACCAACTATGATGGGAAGTATGGACCTTAACCAAACCCAAATATCAGAAAGGCCAAGATCATGACTAAAGTTGTGAAGAGTCTTCAGAAGAATTTTGGGGTACAACGATCCAAGGATCAACTGAGAAAACGCTGGTCAGACCTGAAACTGAGGGAGCACGATCAGTACAGAAGGATCAAGCACGTTCTTCAAAAAAGTAAGTAGTTGTCGTGTGTTCATATGATTATTCTTGCTTGCATACTGCTCCAAGTGCTTTGATTTCATGTTGTGCAGTTTAAAAAGGCCACTTTCAAGTTCATGGTTTCATTCGTTCGTAAGAAACATCGTTATGCAGGTAAGTATTCCAGCTTTAGAAAGTGTCCACAATAATGTTCTCACCTTTGAACTCGGCCAAAAAACACAATTGTACAACACTTCCAAGCAATGTTTCATATTCCTATTTCTGCCCTCTGTGTGCTAAGTATTCCTTTTTTACATTCTCATAGGGGAGAGAAGACTCGGGAAGTCTGAGGACACCATAGACCCCACCCCTCACAAAGAAGGCAAAATTCCAACACCAGAAGCAGAGGAGCAGGAGGAGGAGGAAGGAGAGATCGTTGAAGTTTGACAAATTGTCACCACAACAGGTGAGTGTCGGAGACCACAGCTTCCGGTAAGCTCATCAATGTATGTCGGCATATTTATAATACATGGTGTGTTTTTTGCTTTTTTTTGTAAGTGATGTGGAAGAAGAATCACATTTTACCAGTGAAAGTGCCCAGATCCTGATTGGGGAGATAATGGTGTGCAATCGGGATTTAGAAAATATACAGCAAAACATCAATGATGTTAAAAATAAAATGAAGAACATCATTGATGTTTTGGGGAGAGTGTGAAACACCGCAAACTAGCTAGGGTTTTATTTTTTTGTTTTTAAACAACAACTTTTGTCTTTTACAAAAAGCCAAATTTGGAAGATGCACGGAGTATGTCAACATTCGCTATCTCCCATCATGGGGGATCAATATACGTGTTTTGTGGAAAGTGGCTGAGTTGAAGGGGTTGCAGCCCCAAAACATGTACATTGATCCCCCATGAGGGGAGATAGCACATGTTGACACACTGTGTGCATCTTCCAATTTTGGATTTTCCAGGGGTGACACCCCATGTGATGAAGGCAATATCAGCCCAGTTGTACAAACTCATACTCATACTCATGTCTGATATTGTCTTCACTTTTCAAAGTTGAACTTTGTAAGTTCCTGTGTTCTGTATGTTACGCTTTGATACATGCCTGTTTACACAAAAACACCAAGTTACCCAAAAATTACCTTAACCACTTAACAACCGGCCCATAGCCGAATGACGGCTACAGAGCGGTTGTTTAACTCTGGGAGGCCGTCATATGACGTCCTCCCAGAATTCCGCTCTCACGCGACCAAGGGGCGCCCATTCGAGAGCATCCGTGGCCACTGGGTCCTGTGGATCACGGTAAACGGCCGCTCATCGCGGCCGTTTACCACGTGAACGCTCCGTCAAATGACGGAGTGATCACTCCCTCCCCCTCTCTGTACCGATCGGTACAGCGGAGGGGGAAGAGATCGGTATCAGCAGCGCTGCGGGCTGCATCTGCAGTGCCCACATCGCTGCTCACCGAAAATGAACCCCATCATACTCTGCTGCAATACTCTGCTGCAATACTCTGCTGCAATACTCTGCTGCAATACTCTGCTGCAATACTCTGCAATACCCTGCAACAACACTCTGCAATACCCTGCAACAACACTCTGCAATGCTCTGCAACACCCGCCAATACCCTGCAACACCCGCCAATACCCTGCAACACTCTGCAATACCCTGCAACACCCGCCAATACCCTGCAACACTCTGCAATCCTCTGCAACACCCGCCAATACCCTGCAACACTCTGCAATGCTCTGCAACACCTGCCAATACCCTGCAACACTCTGCAACACCCGCCAATACCCTGCAACACCCTGCAACACCCTGCAATACCCTGCAACACCCTGCAATACCCTGCAACACTCTGCAATACCCTGCAACACGCTGCAATACCCTGCAACACTCTGCAATACTCTACAACACCCGCCAATACCCTGCAACACTCTGCAATGCTCTGCAACACCCGCCAATACCCTGCAACACTCTGCAATGCTCTGTAACACCCGCCAATACCCTGCAATGCTCTGCAACGCAATACTCTCCAACGCCATACTCTGAGATATCCAGTCATACTCTGAGATACCCAGTCATACTCTGAGATACCCAGTCATACTCGGAGATACCCAGCCATACTCGGAGATACCCAGCCATACCCAGCCATAGTCGGTGATACCCTGCAATACCCAGCCATAGACATCCCCCCCCTCCCGCCGCCCTCCGGTGCTTCTACCGACTCGCCAATACGATCAAAGCCAGAATCTTTTTTTTTTTTTTCAGGCTTCCCAGCTTAGAGGGGAGATGCGAGGTCTTATTGACCCCATATCTCACTGTAAAGAGGACCTGCATGCCATATTCCTATTACAAGAGATGTTTACATTCCTTGAAATAGGAATAAAAGTGATCAAAAAATTAATTTTTGGGGAAAAAAATGTCAAACTAAAATAAATAAAGTAAAATGAACAATAAATTATTATTTTTTTTTTTAAAGCGCCCCTGTCCCCATGTGCTCGCATGCAGAAGCGAACGCATACATAAGTCCCACCCACATATGAAAACGGTGTTCAAATCACACATGTGAGGTATTGCTGCGAACGTTAGAGCAAGAGCAATAATTCTAGCCCTAGACCTCCTCTGTAACTCAAAACATATAACCAGTAAAAAATTTCTAAATCATCGCCTATGGGGATTTTTAAGTAGCGACATTTGGCGCCATTCCACGAGCGTGTGCAATTTTGAAGAGTGACATGTTAGGTATCTATTTACTCAGCGTAACTTCATCTTTCACATTATGCAAAAATTGGGCTAACTTTACTTTTTTTTTTTTTTAAGCACAAAACTGTTTTTTTTCCAAAAAAAGCATTCGAAAAATTGCTGCGCAAATACCGTGCGAGATAAAAAGTTGCAACGACCACCATTGTATTCTCCAGGGTGTTTGCTAAAAAAACATGTATAATGTTTTGGGATTCTATGTAATTTTCTAGCAAATAAATGATGATTTTTACATGTAGGAGAGAAATGTCAGAATTGTCCTGGGTGCTCCAGAATGCCTGATGGCGCTCCCTGCATGTTGGGCCTCTGTATGTGGCCACACTGTGTAAAAGTCTCCCACATGTGGTATCGCTGTACTCGGGAGTAATAGCAGAATGTGTTTTGGGGTGTAATTTGTGGTATGCATATGCTGTGTTTGAGAAATAAACTGATAATATGACAATTTTGTGAAAAAAAAAAGTAAAAAAAATCTTGATTTTGCAAAGAATTGTGGGAAAAAATGACAACTTAAAAAAACTCATCATGCCTCTTACTAAATACCTTGGAATGTCTTCTTTCCAAAAAGGGGTCATTTGGGGGATATTTGTACTTTTCTGGCATGTTATGGTCTCAATAATTCAAATAGGCCGTCAGTACTTCAGGTGTGATCAATTTTCAGATATTGGCACCATAGCTTGTGGACTCTATAACTTTCACAAAGAACAAATAATATCCACCAATTTGTACTTATTTTTACCAAAGATATGCAGTAGTATAAATTTTGGCCAAAATTTATGAAGAAAAAATTACTAATCTGCTAAATTTTATAACAGAAACAAAGAAAAATTCATTTTTTTACATAATTTTCTGTATTTTTTCTTTTATAGCACAAAAAATAAAAAACCGAGCGGTGATTAAATACCACCAAAAGAAAGCTCTATTTGTGTGAAAAAAAGGACAAAATTTTCATATAGGTCTAGTGTTGCATGACTGAGTAATTGTCATTCAAAATGTGAGAGCACCGAAAGCTAAAAATTGGTCTGGTTATTAAGGGTGTTTAAGTGCCCAGTGGTCAAGTGGTTAAATAATGTTTTTGATACACCCAATATGTTGGTTTGTTGTAAAACCCTTTTCTAAACGCACATGTGAATGTGCTTTGATTAAAAAGTGAGATTATCAACAATGTGTGGCTTCCTTTTTCAATGCGCAAAAGCAGTATTTGGAGTAAAATTGTTGTTTTCGGTGACAATGGGTGTTATTCACTAAAGGCAACTCCACTTTGCACTCCAAGTGCAGTTTCAGGTGCACTTTTGCACTGCACTTGTAGTGCATAGTGGATGTGCCTTTAGTAAATAACACCCACAGTGATGTGTTCATTTTCACAATCATGCCATTTTCATGACCCCACATATTTCTGCCATGGTGCTGAAAATGAGCAAGATTTTGGTCAGTAATGCACTACATACATTAGTTAACAAAAACAAGGTGTGTGTGTAGCAGACCCACAACATAATAAGATTATCTGAAGAAGAGACTGTCCCCTCATCTCACTCAGAACTTGGGTTTGCACTGTTCAAAGATTATTGGAGTTTCAAAGAAAAATGTATTCCAAAAATGCTGCTCAGACATTGTCTGGTATATCAATGCCCCCCCCCTACCCACAAAGTACTCCATGTATTGGGTTCGGACCTCACGGCGCTTTGGGGGGGCAAGCCAGGACGAGCAGCTTCAAGGGCCGTGAGGTTATCATTTTCAAGCAAGTCTGCATCTTTGCCAACTGAGACCGCATAGTTTGCTGAATGTCTTTTTAAGAAATTGTGAAGAACACAGCAGGCAAGCACTATGTGATTGATTTTATATTCCGCCATGTGGATAGGCGTTAAAAAAAGGCGGAACCGGCTGGCCAGTATTCCAAAAGTGTTCTCCACCACTCTTCTGGCTCTGGCCACCCGGAATTTAAAAATCCTCTGGTCCAGGGGGAGGGTCCTCATCGGGAAAGGCCGCATCAGATGGTTTGCCAGGGCAAACGCCTCGTCCGTGACGAAGACGAACATGAGTCCTTCCTGATTCTCTTCTCGGGGTGGCAAGCCCAGACTGCCACTCTGGAGACACCAGTAGAACTCCGTCCCTGCGAACACTCCACCATCTGACATCCGGCCATTTTGCCCCACGTCCATATACAAGAAGTCATAGGTCGCAGACACCACCGACAACATCACGATACTATTAAACCCCTTGTAGTTAAAATAGTACGACCCCGAGTTGGGGGGGTGGGACGATACGGATGTGTTTCCCATCAATTGCACCTCCACAATTGGGAAAGTCCCAACGACTGGCAAAGTGGGAGGCCACAGTCTGCCATTCCTGTGGCGTTGAAGGAAACTGTGGAGTGAAACAAGATCTGTATAACATTTTGGGAACTGAGTATTTAAAGCCTAAAGTATAAGGTCCCCTTATCAGAGTCATCACCACCCCCCCATCCCCCCCATCCCCGATCCCCCCCATCTGATGGGCCCTTGCTAAAAATGAGGGGGAATGTTTTGGACAGGTAACCATCTCCACTTGATTGAAAGCTGAATGCCTAAATAATGTGTGATACTTTCGGAAACCCCTCCTTACTTACACTATTGGCAGCCCACCGGACAGGTAAGAAGTGTCATAATACCAAAAATAAAACAAAATGGAAGCACATTTTGACATTCTGCTATTACATATCAAGATAATAATAGGGTAAAAAAAAATGATAGCATTTTAAAGTATTGAGGCAGGCCCTTGCACTACATGCTTTGGTGAACTCGTCCATAAATGTGACCATCAAAAAGGTAGGTATAGTGGGTGTTGGGTTTGGTAAAGTCAGCGGATAGAGGATTGCTATCAGCTGACCTAGCAGTTGGCGGGAGGGGGGTTCCTAATGAGTTTGGCACAACCAAAAAAAAAAGTCACTCTGCATGAATTGAACATTTGTAGACATTTTAGGGGGTGTTTAGGGGAAAGCAATACTATGGAGCTGACAAAAGACATTAGTAAGTGACTAGACTATAGTTTTATGGACCAAGAAGAGCATGGTGGGGAAGTTAGTGAGGCAAATATGCATGAGGACAAAGGGGCAGAGCATATGAATTAGAGCATATTGCAATGATGGTAATTAGGGAATGAGGAAAGAAATGTAATACATTAGCAAGCATTAAAGAACTTGAGGTCCTGAAGGCTTCTCCCTGTCGCCAAGTAGCGCAACGTGGCGATGAGCCTCTGCTCCGGAGTGAGGGCTTGCCGCATGCAGGTATCCTGCCTGGTGATATAAGGGGATAGCAAAGCCAGCAGATGGTGAAAAATGGGGTCCGTCATCCGGAGATAATTCCTGAAATCATGAGGATTATTCTCCCGGATCTCACGGAGCAAAGGCATGTGTGAGAACTGGTCACGCTGGCACAACAAATTCTTGGTCCACAAATGCCTCCCCTCCCTGTTCATGGACCGGGCTTGTGTCAAAGTAAGAACCCCAACACAAAGCCCCTGCACAGCACAAACTCTACGACGAATACGTAGACGAAACATGGTTTGAAAACGGTCGGATGGTCAGAACAGACAACAGAAAGCACTGATAAACAGCAATGCCTGAAAGAACTACCTGCATAGCAGAAGCAAGCAGACAATATGCAATGCAAATCAAAGCGTACTATACCAAGATATAGTCCACAATGAGACACAAATGCTTACTGACTACACGCACTGATAAGCAGATATGCAAAGACAAGCAGAAACTGAAGAGCAGTAGCGAACTGAATCACAAATCTGAAGAGCGCGAATCTTCTCTCACCAAACTTCTACTAACACGCAATAGACACAAGATCAGCAGAAGGAGCCCAAAGGGTGCCGGACGTGGTGCTTAACTTCCTTTTTCTAGTGCCGCCGTACACGGCTTACGTCACCACGTTCTTGGCAACCGGAAATTCCGACAACTTGGTCCGACCGTGTGTATGCAACATCACTTCCGGACCTCTTCCGGAATTAATCCGTCGGAAAAACTCTGACGGATTTGGTTGTCGGTATCTCCGACCGTGTGTACAAGGGCTTATACAAGTTGTACACTCACTACATTGTAGCAAAGGGTCATTTCTTCAGTGTTGTCACATGAAAAGATATAATAAAATATTTACAAAAATGTGCAAGGTGTACTCACTTTTGTGAGATACTGTATATATTATCGATCAGCTTTTTCTCTGTTTCTCTCACTGTAGGTTTCATCATATATATTGGTTCATCTCACAAATAGATAAATCAATGAATAACAATGCATAGCAAAGACACTATGGTGAAGCCTTTGAGGAGTGATCTGGAGAAGGTCAGAAAGCAAGCATCAGCTACAGCTACCTTCCCGAAACCCTCAAATGTGCTACAGTTTATTTATTTTATATATTACTTGTATAGCTCCATTATTTACACAGACCTTACACATATAGTTTTACCTGAATTGTATTCTACACAGCAGAGGCCGGCAGATGTGTTACACTTGTTAAAGCGGAGTTCCACCCAAGAATTGAACCTCCGCTTATTCGTCCCTCCCTCCAGTGCCACATTTGGCACCTTTCAGGGGGGAGGGGGGAACGGAGACTTGTTTTGGCAGTTCGTGCCATCTATCGGACGTTCGGCCCCCTCTTCCTTCCCCCGCCGCTGGGCCAATTAGAAAGGCTTCACTGCAGGGTTCCCTTACTAGGAATGCCAGCGGCTACACCTGACAGCCGATCCGAAGCTCAGCTGGGGTGTCAACATCGCGGCTCCCTGGATAGGTAAGTGTCTATATATTAAAGTCAGCACCAACAGTATTTGTAGCTGCTGACTTTTAATTTTGGGGCGGACCTCCATTTTAAAATATAGAAATCAAAATAATACATAATTGAATAATGCAACAAGGATACCATACACAACAAAGCTGTAGTTTAAACAGAATTTCACTGGCAAATTCTTCCTCTACAAAATTCAAAATATCTGAAAATGTAATCTCTTATCATGCCAGCTGCAGATCTCTATGAGCCATGCTACAGGGGCTCCATTAAACACTGAACATGCTGGCTGACTGATCTCAGTAAAAGTTTATGTAGTGAGACAAATTCTGTTAATTGATTTTTTATACAGGATTCTGAGCTCTATGAGCCTTAGAAAAACAGATTTTCAATTTAATAAAAAGCACCGGCGTAAAAGGGTGTTATCCCTGGATTCAAAAAATGCTTGCAATATTTCTCCTACAATTTCCATGTTTGGAATTTTTTCAACAAGAAAAGTGTATAACTAAGTATGAATGGGTTCTTTAATGTTAGTCTATTGATAAATGTAATATCCCTTAAGATCTGTTGAAGCATCTATACAGCATGTATAAAATGTATATTTATATGTTATCAAATTAGAAGTATGACCAAAGCTTATTTATTCATACTTTTCATTTGTGCCCCCCTGTGACCCAGGATCGGCCTACAGTGGGATAAAGCCTGCTGTCAGCTGACATCACACCAAGCTGGCTCAGCCTCTTAGTGTGCTGCTAAGAGCTTGAGCCAGCTGCTTCCTTCCCCTTCACAGCCCTGTGCTCCAGCGAGCACTGGAGGGGCAGAGCAGAGACTGATGGTCACCATGCTGTGCTCAGAGGGGACCCGAGAACGAAGCGGTCAGTGGTGTACAGCTGGCAGTGGTGGTGTAGATCAATGCTGCAGCCCTCTAGGTGAGTATGTATGTATTATTATTTGGGTTTCCCATACTTCTCTTTTTCCTTTAACCACTTGACCACTGGAAGGTTTTACCCCCTTCATGACCAACCCATTTTTTGCCACCTTAACTGGCAATTGCACGGTCATTCAACACTGTTCACAAATGACATTATATCCTTGTTTTTACACATATAGAGCTTTCTTTTGATGGTATTTGATAACCAGCGGGTGTATTTTTTTACATAAATAAAAAGAAAAAACATTTTTTGAAAAAAAAAACATTTTCTACTTTCTGTTAAAAACCATATCCACTAAAAAAAAAATAAAAAAAATATTTATTTATACATTTAGGCTGAAATGTAGTCTGCTACATGTCTTTGGTAGAAAAAAATCCCATTAAAGTGATTGTAACACTTTTATTTTTTTTTTAAATAACAAACATAACATACTTACCTCCACTGTGCAGCTTATTTTGCACAGAGTGGCCCCGATTCTCGTCTTCTGGGGTCCCCAGGTGGCTCTCGCGGCTCCTCCCCGCATCAGATAAACCCCTAGGAGAAGCGCTCTCTTGAGGGGTTTACCTTGTGCGCGCGCTCCCGAGTCCAGCATTCGCCGTCCATAGCCGCCAAATGTATGACTTGGATTTGATTGAAAGCAGCGGGAGCCAATGGCTGTGCTGCTATCAATCTATCCAATCAAGAGCCGAGAACCCTGAGCAGAGACAGTGCATTCCCGCCATGTCAAGTTCTAGGGCTCAGGTAAGTAAAACAGGGGTGGGGGCCGGTCACTGCCAGGTGTTTTTTCACCTTAATGCATAGGATGCATTAAGGTGAAAAAAAACCACAAAGGTTTACAACCCTTTTAAGTGTACGGTATAGTAATTGGTGTGAAAGTTATATTGTCTACAAACTATGGTATGTATAATGGTAATTTAGCAGCTTTAGACACTATACTGTAATGGCGGTGATCAACGACTTATAATGTGTTATGGTGTGACTGTTAGCTGTGATAGTGTGGTGGACAATATGGCAATATGGCTGGTAGGGTCACTAACTGACACTGACATTGCTAGTGACACTAATACAATGATCAGTGATAATACTATACACTAATGACACTGGCTGGGAAAGAGTTAACATCAAGGGGTAATCAAGGGGTTAATTGTGTGCTTAACAATGTGTAAAGGGGGTGCAAACTATAAGAAAATCAGAAGAAAAATTCTGTATGAGGCATGATCATTCGATTTTCGTATAGCGTGTACATAACTTTTGACATCTGATTCAGACTTTGCAAATAAAAATTTCCAGACGGGACAAACTCAAAATATGTGAATAGAATAAACAATTTTCGTTTAATGTGTACCATTTTCATTTGATTTTAACATGAGAAAAATCAGAATCGAAAGACTGCGCTTTATCAGAAACAATTGAAAAAAAAAAAAAATTTGTCGTACGAAAATTTTCATACATTATTTCCTTCCTCGGTTCCGACTTTCTGTGAAACAACTAAGAAAATCAGAGGATCGTTCACCCGATTTTCTCATATTGTTGAGCAGCCTTTTTGTGTATAATGTGTGTTGCTTTTATTGATCTGGCTGTTTTTTTTTCCTGCTTTTCAGGAGAAGCAACAGCCAGATCCCTGTTCTGTGTACACAGAGTTCTTTGTGTTTTTTTTAATGTAGAACTCTGTGTGTGATTGGACACAGCCAATCAGCAGGTTTCACCTGAAATCCTTGGCTGAAATCTGCTGCCAAACTCATTCTGTGCCCGATAAGAGCATGGGTTGATAGTAGGATTGCACCAATACCAGTGCGGTATCAGTGCCGATACTAAGCATTTTCGCGAGTATCGGTACTTGCGAAAATGCTCCGATACCTGAAGCTCGGCTGGTAACCTGCAATGCACTGCAAATGTATTAGAAGAAAGAGGATGATCATGTTACAGAAAAATACAGAGCAGAAGTTACAGAAGTTTTCATGTTTTTAAACTTAAGCTGTTCCCCATTGTGACTACAGTGAATAAATGGCTGGATACTTTTCTATTCCCTATGATGAACATGGGGAGTCATGTCTGCAGTCTTTTACCATCTTCCGTCTCATGTCTGCAGCCTCTGATCATGTCCGCAGCCTCTGATCATCCCTGCAGGCTCTGACCATGTCCGCAGCCTCTGACCATGTCCGCAGCCTCTGACCATGTCTGCAACCTCTAATCATATTCCACAGCCTCTGACCATGTCCGCAGCCTCTGATCATCCCCACAGCCTCTGACCATGTCTGCAGCCTCTGATCATCCCGCAGCCTCTGACCATGTCCGCAGTCTCTGTTTAAGCCCGCAGCCTCTGACCATGTCCATGGCCTCTGATCATGTCTCCAGCCTTTGATCATGTCTGCAGCCTCTGATAGTGTCCTGTACCATATTCGCAGCCTCTGATCACCTCCTGTACCATGTCTGCAGTCTCTGATCATGTCCACAGTCTCTGACCATAACCTGTATCATATCCGCAGTCTCTGACTGTCTCCTGTACAATGTCTGCAGTCACTGCTGTCACTTCTGGCTGCTGCCTCCTCCTTCCCTCCACCAGCTGTCACCTCTGCCCCCATGCCTCTCAATGATGCTCCCATCCTCATCCTTATCCCCCAGCGATCACAGCCTTTTCCATTCCAACTTTCCCACCCCACAATCCTTATTTTACCCCACCCTCAACTATCCTGCCCTCACTTACCCATCTAATCCCTCCTGTCCTCACCCAGCTGCCTAACAACCCCCCCCCCCCTCTACCTACTCTTTCTAGGTTATAGGTATCAATAATTGGTATTGGCAAGTATTTGAAAAAAAGTATCAGTACTCGTAATCTGTGGTAAAAAAATAGTATCGTGCAACCCTAGTTGGCAGGGGGCTCAAATGCATGCCCCAACCCCAGAACCATGGTTGGCAGGTGATTAATCATAGACCAACAGTTAACTACAGACAATGGGGGGAATTCAATCCCTCTTAATGTATTGTGCAAAATTCCTGCAGCATTTTGTGAAGCAAAATTATGAGGCTGATTGCTGGGGTTTTGTTAAAAACCTGCTATAATTGTAACTCCACTATATACATCTGTACATAACTGCAGGTAATCGCAGTGCACTATTTCAACTGTGGATAGCAGCAGCAAAAAAAGAAAGAAAAACAACAGGAAGCACATCAAAATCACAAGGGAAACCTGGGAATGACACAGGAAGTTGAAGGGAGCGTACTTATAGAGAAAGGAGAGATGACGGCCTGTGATTTCTCTCATGAGGCCATAATGGCCTTGGTGCATGACTGACAAGAGATATGGGACCCTGAATGCCCAGGATACTAGACAGGTTCATGAAGAGGCTGAAAACGGAAGGAAGTGTACCGATTTCTGATTCCAAACTGGGAAAATATATCTGCAAGTGAACAGGAGAATCAATGTGAGTCAATCGATTGATGTGTGGGGTTCACATACATGGGATCAGTTGCCCATAGCAACCAAACCTAAAAAATAGCAAATGCAGTTTCCTACAGTAATTGTTTGCTATGGTCAATTAATGCTTCATCCATCATGTTTGTAGTATGTTTAATTTTTTCCAATGGAATATATTGCAGGAAAGGAGATTTCTACAAGATGGAGGTCCCTACCTGACCACTACAAGAAGGAACAAAATGAAGAGAGATCTGCAGCGAGATGTGGAGCACCTTCAACACATCGTAGGCCTAACCCACATGCAGAGGCTTTGTCGTTTTTAAGGCGCACCACTGAGATGCCATTATACATTTATTTTGAGCTTTTTTTGCATCCAAGAAGCTTCAGATATTGTCTAATTTTACCTTATTATTTGATCTGTCTCTGGATAATATTGCTCGCTGCTATCGTCTGCAGCAATCATTATTTTAGCACAATATTCCTACAAGGAATCTGACCTATTTTTTGACTGTTCCCTCAGCTGTTGCAAGAGGGTAATCATGTAGTTTACACTTGACAGGATTCGATTAAAAAAATGTAAACACTGAAACAACTATATGGTTTGTAAAAGCGTTATCCAGGAATCTAGCCTCAAAGTTGTATGCTATTATTTTTACCTAGAACCATCTCAAGCATTCCTGCAAGAGCAAGGCATGCAAGTATATCATCAAACAATGGAACCAAAGCTGAAACAAACCAAGAAACAAATACAGAACCAGTTTCTCCTGATGAAAATCAACCACCCTCTCAAGCACCTGTGGTACGTTTCTTTTAAAATGTCACAATCGTCATGCCGCAACCTCCTTCTACAAAGCACTTATTGCTGACACCATCAAAAAATGCCAGCTGGTGTTGGTGCAGTGACATATTTGTGGAAAAGCGTAATCTAAATTCTCATTCTATCTACAGGCAAATATGGATAGGAGAATCTAGTCAAGTTCCACCACCTGTTGAACACGCCATACCGTTTTAAAGAATATTTTGATCGACTACTTGAAGAATTAAAAAAACACTCTCAAACTTCTGCGACAAAAGATGATGATGAATTCTTCACTATCTTGAACCCTGATGTGATGTTTTGCATAAGGTTACTGTCTGTAATAAAGGAGGATCCTCTTGATAACCATACTGAAGTCATGGCACCAGAGGCTGAAAACACATATTAAACTTTAATAATAAATAAATGTAATCAAACGGTACACATGGATAAAAAATGGCTGCGGCCCTTTATTATTGGCATAGCAAATGCAATTTTACCAATAATAGTTTATTTACATCCATATTACTAAAATTACACTATTAACTTGCAACATCTTTTACATATCAACAGTTCAGCGATCAAACTTGAACTATATTTAAACCTTTAGCATACCAATAGCTCAGCCATTAAAGCTTGAACTATATTTAACACATATACACCAACTATCCCTTTACAGCAGAAGGGATCAGCCACATAACAAGCACTGCGACATAGGGAGGGGCGGAGGGATGCTTCTTCTTGAATTTCTGCCATTATTCTGCCAACTGTTAAATTTATTTTCTTCTCATAGGTTCCTCTAGTCACTTGACCTTCTCAAAAGCTTCCAGAAGTTTTAAATAAAGTTTATTGTTAACAGGCGAGTAACCAATTAAATTAATTTAAATTTAACTGCCTTTTTTGTTTCAGTCCCTGTTCCCATAGGCAGGGGTCGCTATTGAGCTTCTCCTGCCTTTCATGGGACCTGAAAACACATATTATTATTATACAGGATTTATATAGCGCCGACAGTTTACGCAGCGCTTTACAACATTGGGGTACAATGCAATACAATTCAAGACAAGGGGAATCAGAGGGCCCTGCTCGTTAGAGCTTACAATCTAGGAGGGAGGGTCAAGTTATACAAAAGGGTAATAGCTGTGGGGGATGAGCTAATGGAGAGAATAGTGAGGTTGTTAGATGGAGGCAGGATAGGCTTCTCTGAAGAGGAAAGTATTCAGGGATCGCCTAAAAGTGGATAAATTTGGAGACATTCTGACAGATTGGGGTAGTGAGTTCCAGAGGATGGGCGAGGCTCGGGAGAAGTCCTGGATATGGGAGGAGGTGATGAGGGAGCTAGAGAGCAGGAGGTCCTGGGAGGAACGAAGTGGGCGATTAGATTGATATTTTGAGACTAGGCTAGAGATGTAGCTGGGGGCAGAGTTGTGGATGGCTTTGTAAGTAAGTGTTAGTATTTTGAATTTAATTCGTTGGGCAAGTGGCAGCCAATGGAGGGATTGGCAGAGAGGGGTAGCAGACACTGTGCGGTTTGTAAGGTGAATGAGTCTGGCAGCAGCATTCATGATGGACTGAAGGGGGCTAGTCTATTTAAAGGTGAACCAATGAGGAGGGAGTTGCAGTAGTCAAGGCGAGAGATAACCAGGGAGTGAATCAGGAGCTTTGTGGTTTCATTGGTTAGAAAGGGGCGTAGTTTAGAGATGTTTCGGAGGTTGAGGCGGCAAGCTTTGGAAAGTGATTGGATGTGGGGCTGAAAGGAGAGTTCAGAGTCCAGGAAAATACCTAGCACGCTGACATGTGGAGATGGGTGGATGGTTGTGCCATTACTCTTGACAGAGAAGTCAGGGGAAGAGGTGCGTTGGGGAAGAAATATTATAAGTTCGGTTTTGGACAAGTTGAGTTTAAGGAAGTGTTGTGACATCCATACAGATATGTCTGTTAGTAAATTGGTGATGCGTGTGGAGACTGATTGAGTGAGTTGAGGGGTGGAGAGATAGATTTGAGTGTCGTCAGCATAGAAATTATATTGAAAGCCATGAGAGGCTATCAGCTGACCCAGGGCAGAGTATAGAGTGTAGATTGAAAATAAAAGAGGTCCAAGAACAGAATCAAACTTTAATAATAAATAAATACATTCAAGCTGTACACATGGATAAAAATGGCCGCAGCCCTTTATTTTTGGCATAACAAATACAATTTTACCAATAATAGTTTATTTATAACTATATTACAAAAATTACAAAATTTTTTACATATCAACAGTTCAGCCATCACAGCTCAAACTATATTTAAACCTTTAACATACCAATAGCTCAGCCATTAAAGCTTGAACTATATTTAACACATATACACCAACTATCCCCAAACGCCAGGCTAAACGTACATAGCCTGGCACCCCACCCAGGCTACAGCCAACTCTACACATCATTTTAAATCCAAATTCAGGATATCAAGCCCAATGTCAGAAAGGTGGACCATATCAGGGTGATAAAAACCATAAAAATCTCCCTCTAAATCCACGTGTCTGTAGGAAAACCCTTGAACAGAAGGCATACATTTAGCAATAATCATGTTTACCCTTTTTGTGATCTTTTCAAGATATATGAGATCAGGATCAAGCAACCACTTCAATCATGGAATGATCTCATAAAAAATCAGAACAGAGGCGGGAAGGATAGAACGTAAATGCAGGAAGTCAATTTTAATTTGTGAAACCAAGTCTAACGTCTTCTGTACTCCTAAATCATTACCCCCCAGTGAACAACAATAATATCAGGATGTGACCATAAAGAAAGTAATGTAGTTAACATAAAGAACGTAAATCAAACCATGACATACCATGGCAGCCAAGCCAATGAATAGAAAATGATGCATTGTCCAACCTCCAAATTTTTTTTTATCATGCTCTGAGAAACCCAGCTTGGCCGTCTCAGTCACTGCTCCAATTCGAAAAGAGTGACTAGTAACATGTAAATGACCTAAACCCAAATAATTAAGACATTTCTTAAGCACAGCTGAAAATTGGTGTTGGGTAAGAGGAATACCAGAGCTGTGAAGCAAGAATTGTTTTGAACCAAGGGGTTATGACATTAAATATTTAGATAACCAGAAAAAGGCACAGAAGGATGAACCAGGTGAATGTTGTATTACAATCCACCGACCTTTACCCAACTGATCAGCCTTGCTGAAATTTAAAAATATCTTAATAAAATCAGGATCCAGCCAAATGTCAGAAAACAACAAACCATCTAATGAAGATGAAGATTTAGGCAGCAGTTCGGAAATGCGGAATAAACTAAAAGAAACCTTAAAGATTAACGCTTCTTCAGGAGAATAACAAACAAAAGAAGAGGCCGACATCAAATGTTGCAAAAGATGTAAAGTTACAGGAACTCGAGTATCACTGTGCAAACAATGCTTGCAGTAACCTTTGAGGGCCGGTTTAACCAAGAAAAAAGAGGAACAAGGAGGAAAACCTCTTAATTTGGAAAAGAATGAAATCTCTGCTAAAATTTTCACTAGGTGCTTGGTGGCTCACTCCTGATAGGACAAACCCTGCCACCTTGGTTGAGGCGGCGGTGGTGAAGTCACTGGAAGCGCTGAAATTTTTACTGTATCATGGCCCAAAAGCCCCATACCCGCTGACCCCCTCCATGCGCACCACGTTACGTGCATGGGGGCAGGACTTAAACTTGAAAAATACCCTACCAATGCACTTTCTCCAGCTGCCCCCTTGTGGTTGAACCCCACTCTGGAGCAGTTTTACAAACTACCTGAACCCCATGCTTGGACTAAGTTCAACGTTAAAACAGTGGACCAAATAATTTCCGACCAATCGCTGGCTCCATTCCCCAAGTTGATTTCTACGTCCCGCAGAGCTATTTTTTTCGATATCTACAACTCTCCCATGCCTTCAGATGCCAGTTCTCCAGGTCTCCCTCCCAGGTTGTCCAGTCCACACTGGAGGACCTCCTCACCTCCAGATGTGAAAATAAGCCCACCTCGAAACTTTACTCCCATTTGATAACGACCTCCCTCCCTACCTTGGGAAAACTCAGAGACAAATGGGTGCGCGACATTCCCACCTTTGATAATGATGATTGGGATGACATGTGGGACTTCCCTTTCAGATCCCTGGTCTCCCTGAGAGACCGGCTAATACAGTTTAAGATGGTCCACCGAGCATATTTCACCCCCATATAGATTGCACAAAATGAACCCCGCCTCCCCCCGGGGTGTTGGCGTTGTGGGACAATACCGGGGGACTTCACTCATATTTTTTGGACCTGCCCAGCCATTGTCGACTATTGGAAGGAGATACTAAGGGTCATTACACAGGTCACCTCCATATCGCTCCAGCCCTCCATAGAAATTTGCATACTGGGCCTGATAGATCATATAATTCCCACTGTGGCGCGACGCACCCTGGTTGGGCTTCTTCTCTTCTACGCCCGCAAGGCCATAGCCCTCAGCTGGCGTAAGCCAACTCCTCCTCCTCTCTCCCTGTGGAAAAAATTGGTCAACGGCAGCCTGCCTCTTTACAAAGACTGCTATGTTAATAGGGGTTGCCCGCAAAAATATGACAAGGTCTGGTCCAGCTGGCTGGCTAACGCCTCTACAGCCTCTGACCCGCAGCCTACTTAACAAGTTACCTTCTGCTAGTAAACAGGAAACTGCACCAGTGAAAATGTTGTATATCTGAGTAGCATGTTTTAGCTCCAAGTTTTCCTGCTGCACGTGGAGTCAGCTATCTGTGGCCAATGAGGTGCCTTAGACTCTCCGTCATAATCTGTATGTACCAAACTGTCTTGTATTACAATACTGTATACGCCTGCAACTCTAGTCGTGACCAATGTATGTGTTCTTTTTTGTTTGTTAGTTTGCTTGCTGTTTGTTTACTGCCTAAATCTCAATAAAAAGATTTGCAAAAAAAATAATAATACATTTTCACTAGGTGGGAATAGGAATAAGAGCGTTGCATTAAATCGTCCAAAAATTGCAGAACCAAACTTTCAGAGAAACAAGAGGAAGGAATACCCAAAGAGCTCAGAAAAACACACCACAAGGACCACGCCGCATTGTAATTCGCCCATGTGAAAGATGCTAGAGAATTGACTACTGCAGCATTTACGAATTGCAAACTACGGACCACAAGCCACGGGCAAGATAGACCAAGGAGATCCACTTCCGGGGGTCAATTTGCGAAATTGATCCAGCTGAAAATGGGACAGAGAATCAGCAATAACTTTAAAATAACCTGGGATGTATTTAACCTTAATCCTCAAATTAAGTTCTAAACATTTAAAAACAATACAACGTAAAACTGCTAAAACAGGTAATGACTTTGATGACAAACAATTACTCGCATATGCAACCCCTTTGTTATTGGAATGAAATAACAAACGTGAATTGCGAAGGTTAGTACCCCAAAAGTTCCAAAGAAACCAAAATCGGGAATAGCTCAAGGAGAACTATATTTTACGCATAACCCATGGAAAACCAATAGTGTGGCTAAGATGAAGCTGACCAATGGCCGTTGTAAAAAGCATCATAGCCCAAACTTCCAGCAGCATCCGTGAACAAAGAAAAAACCAAAGCATCTTGGAAAGGGGTTTGCCAAAAGGAACAACCATTGTATGATGAAAATAAATAATTTCAAATCAACAAATCCGAGACTAAGGAGGAAATCATAAGCACAAAATGATTTTGAGATTTAAAACCAGAAATTGCTTTGTATAATCTTTTCGAAAAAACACGGCCAACAGAAATAACATGAGTAGCAAAGGCAAGTAAGCCCAACAAAGACTGTAACATGCGAACTGTCACTTTGGGTTTTGAAATCACAAAAGAAATCATAAATCGTAAACGGTCCAACTTGGCCTGAGGTAAACAAAATTCCATCCTATCAGTATCAATAGTAAAACCCAGAAACACAAAACAAGTTGTTGGCCAGACCAATTTTTCAAAGGCCAATGGGACACCAAAATGTTGACACATTAAACGAAATTCCATGAATAAATACAAGCATTGTGCAGAATTACCTGGAGCGAAAAAAAAAAAAAAATTGTCAAGAAAATGCAATATATTTACCGAACTGGTCAGGAAAGTAACAACCCATTATAAAAATGAGGAAAACTATTCAAAATATGTACAAGATAAAGAACAATCCATGGGTAAACATTTGTCATAATAATAAAAACCATTATCGCAAAAACCTAAAGAATTAAAGGCTGAAGGGTTTATGAGCAACAAGCGGAATGTTGACTTAATATCAGCTTTAGCCATAAAGGCAGATTTACCCAATAGGCATATCTTAAAAACTGTCTCATCAAAAGATGCATAGGTAAAAGAACTCAAAATGGGGTCATTTTCATTATTAAGAGAAGTTCCAGCAGGGAAAGATAAGTGGTGTATAAGATGGGAACTATTTGGCTCTTTCTTAGTTACCAAACCCAAAGGAGATACCCTAAAATCAACAAATGGGGAAACAAAAAGGGGCTTGCTACTCTGCCTTCATATGCCTCTTTTGAAATTTTTTCAGAAACAATAGCGGGGAAACGGTGAGCAGAAGAAAGGTTGTTACAACAAAAACAACCGGGGCCAGAAAATTGCGTCCAAATGAGGAGGAATGGTAACATGGCGGTCAATTTCACCGGTGTTACTCCCAGCATGAAAATTATCCTTAGAATGAGGACTCGTGTTTGAATGTAAATTTTTGAAACAACAGGAGGCTGGGTGAGCTCCAGAACAAGTAGCACATTCATGCTTATAACGACACAAATTTAGCCACTTACATTGCCCCTCATTGAATAATCAAATAATAAACCTTTCTTAAAATGGGAAGCTTGGGAAGATTGCATCAGTAAAGTAGGCTTACGTGGTATGAGAAGGTTCAACCACAAACCTACTTCTTTTGTACCCCATTTCAGATTTCTAAGCATAGCAAGTTTTTGCCGGAAGGACTCGTCGTAAAAGAACCATACCCATCCCGGAAAGTTTTTATATGCTTCAAGGATTATTTCAAGATGCTGGAATAATTCACTGCATAGTTCTGGGTGTCGTTCACCTAAAACGCTATAAAAGATACAAAAGGCCTGGAGCCAGCTGTTAAACCTGTGCAGAGCAGATTTTTTCTTATCATCATCATTCTTGTCAGAATCGATACTATCCAAGCAATTGTCCTTAAAGGACAGAAAAAAAGAAAGGAGATCAATATAATAAAGTAAAAAATACAAGTAAAGTAAAGTAAAGTAAAAAAGTATAAATTATGCAACTGATCAGACTCACCACTAGGTGTCATCTGTGACACAGACTGTGCTTTAACCATAGGTCTAGAAGACCCCAGAAATTCATCTGACACAGTCTATGCAGTAGGCACTGAGCCAGATGAGAGAGCTGTAGGAGAAGAAACATCACCAACAATATCAGTGAGTAGGGATGAGCCGAACACCCCCCGATTCGGTTCGCACCAGAACTTTCGAACGGGCCGCAAATTCGTACGAACGTTAGAACCCCATTGAAGTCTATGGGACTCAAACGTTCGAAATTAAAAGTGCTAATTTTAACGGTTAATATGCAAGATACTGTCCTAAAAAGGGTTTGGGGACCTGGCTCCTGCCCCAGGGGACATGGGTCAATGCAAATTTTTTTTTTTTTAAATGGCCGTTTTGGCAGGAGCACTGATTTTAATGACGATTAAAGTGAAAAAAAAAGGTGAAATATTCCTTTAAATATCGTGCCTGGGGGTTATCTATAGGATGCCGGTGAAGTGCCACGTGTTTCCCGTGTTTAGAACAGTCCCTGCACAAAATGACATTTAACGGAAATAACGTCATTTCAAACTGCTTGCGGTTTTAATGTTATATCTGGTTCCTGCAATATGGATGAAAATCATTGAGAAAAATGGAATGGGTAGCCCTCCCTGCCCATTACCAGCCCCTTTGGGTCTTGTATGGATATTAAGGGGAACCCGTACCCATATTAAAAAAATGAAATACGTGTGGCCCCAGGCCCTATATACTCAGAACAGCAGTATACAGGCGGTGCAAACAAGACAGGGACTGTGTAGATTTGTTGTGTTAAGTTGAATCTGTTTGTAATTTTTTCAACTGGTACATTTTTAAAGTGTAGCTCCAGTCAAAAAAACATTTTTTAAGCTTTTTGGAAAACATACGGAAGGGTTATCACCCCTGTATAATTTGTTTTGCCGTCCGTCTTTTTTCATCTCACTTGCTGTTGTCTCCTTCGGTTTGCAAGTAGGAGATGTTTGTAAGTTGGATGTTTGAAAGTAGGGGCCTGCCCTATATGCTCTGCAGAAATGGCGGAACAAGGTGTTGGTTTTGCCACAACATTGTAAGCCCTCAAAGTGACTCTTGGTGGGCGCTGGAGCGCCCTGCTGTGAACGATTATATCAAGAATTGTAATTACATGCCATTGTTGAACAGTGGTAGAAAAATTGACCTTTGGTGGTTGTGGTGCTGGTGCCACAACACTATAAGTCCTCACAGTTACTCTGGGTGGGCACAGGAACGGGCCCTCCTGTGAAATATTATATCAAGAATTGTAATTACATGTCCCTTAGGCACTGGTGCTGGTGCTGGTGCCACGACACTGCAACCTCTCCCATATACTCTAGTTTTAGTGAAGGAATTAGCCCTGCTGCAAAGCATTGCATCAAAAATTGTAATTAAACGCCCCTGTTAAACAGGGGCAGAAAAATTGGGCCTTAGGCACTGGTGCTGGTGCCACGACACTGCAACCTCTCCCATATACTCTAGTTTTAGTGCAGAAATTAGCCCTGCTGCAAAGCATTGCATCAAAAATTGTAATTAAACGCCCCTGTTAAACAGGGGCAGAAAAATTGGGCTGATGGCATCACCCAGAACCAAAAATGTTCTTCCAACATATCAGCGGAGGAGGAAGAGGATAGACAATCAACATAACAGGACAGTCACTCAGCATCAGCATAGGCAGTCTTGAAGGGATGTGATATTTAAAAAAAATATTCGGTTACATCAGCTTCAGGTGCTTGGTAGCTGTGGGTGATCCAAGACTGATTCATCTTGATGAAGGTCAGTCAATCAACTGATTCGGTGGACAGGCGCACCCTGTGATCGGTTACAAAGCCACCAGCAGCACTGAAGGTGCGTTCCAAAAGAACGCTGGATGCAGGACAGGCCAGTAGCTCAATTGCATACTGTGCAAGCTCTGACCAGTGATCCATCCTCAAGACCCAGTAAGCCAGAGGATTTTTGGTGGGAAAGGTGTCCAAGTCTGACCTTGCCCCTAGGTATTCCTGCACCATGTAAATCAGACGCTGGCAATGGTTGCTGGAACCGATCATATCTTGGGGCTGCGGACTAAAAAATTGTCTGAAAGCATCGGTCAGACGGTCACCTTCTCCACCGCTCCTTCTGACTGATGCCTCAGCAACACGTTGTCCGGGACCAGGAGTTTGTAACCTCCCAGTCTCTGGGAACGCGTTGCACAGACCTTTCTGCAAGGCCTCCCGGAGATGTCTCCTCCTCTGCTCCCTCTGCGACGGCAAGATAAGGTCGGCAACCTTACCCTTGTACCGTGGATCAAGGAGAGTGGCCAGCCAGTAATGGTCCCTCTCCTTGATCCGAAGAATACGAGGATCCTTCCGCAGGCTTTGCAGGATCAGGGAGGCCATGCAGCGTAGGTTAGCTGAGGCATTCGGTCCGGAGTCCTCTGGATCAATAAGGACAACATGATACCTACTCCCAGCCACGTACAAGTCCACGGGTTTCTTGGGACGGTAAATCATCCCTACAAGACTGCTGCTGATGCTGAGTGCCAGCCTCCACCTCCATGCTGACACAATCATCCTCCTCCTCCTCCTCCTCCTCGACATCCTCTTCCTGTGTGATGGGTGGTACAGCAGGAACACTGTCTGGATAAAGGGGGCCTTGAGAGGCAAGGAAGTCCTCCTCTTCCTGCCTCTGTTCTGCCTCAAGTGCCCTGTCCATTATTCCACGCAGCGTATGCTCCAAGAGGTGGACAAGAGGTACAGTGTCACTGATGCATGCACTGTCACTGCTCACCATCCTTGTGGCCTCCTCAAACAGTGACAGGACAGTGCATGCATCCCTGATCATGCCCCACTGGCGTGGTGAGAAAAAACCGAGCTCCCCTGACCCTGTCCTGGTGCCGTAATCGCACAGGTACTCATTGATGGCCCTCTGCTGCGTGTGAAGCAGGCCAGCCGAGCACAGGCATTAAATGATTGGCAGAAATGCACACAGACTTTCCTGGCCTGCTTCAGGACATCCTGTAAGCCCGGGTACCTGCCCAAGAAAGGCCAATGGGACACCAAAATGTTGACACATTAAACGAAATTCCATGAATAAATACAAGCATTGTGCAGAATTACCTGGAGCGAAAAAAAAAAAGAAATTTTTAAAGAAAATGCAATATATTTACCGAACTGGTCAGGAAAGTAACAGGAAAGTAACAACCCATTATAAAAATGAGGAAAACTATTCAAAATATGTACAAGATAAAGAACAATCCATGGGTAAACATTTGTCATAATAAAAAAAAACATTATCGCAAAAACCTAAAGAATTAAAGGCTGAAGGGTTTATGAGCAACAAGCGGAATGTTGACTTAATATCAGCTTTAGCCATAAAGGCAGATTTACCCAATAGGCATATCTTAAAAACTGTCTCATCAAAAGATGCATAGGTAAAAGAACTCAAAATGGGGTCATTTTCATTATTAAGAGAAGTTCCAGCAGGGAAAGATAAGTGGTGTATAAGATGGGAACTATTTGGCTCTTTCGTAGGTACCAAACCCAAAGGAGATACCCTAAAATCAACAAATGACAGTGACAGGACAGTGCATGCATCCCTGATCATGCCCCACTGGCGTGGTGAGAAAAAACCGAGCTCCCCTGACCCTGTCCTGGTGCCGTAATCGCACAGGTACTCATTGATGGCCCTCTGCTGCGTGTGAAGCAGGCCAGCCGAGCACAGGCATTAAATGATCGGCAGAAATGCACACAGACTTTCCTGGCCTGCTTCAGGACATCCTGTAAGCCCGGGTACCTGCCCAAGAACCGCTGCACCACCAGGTTTAGGACGTGAGCCACACAGGGCACATGGGTCAGTTGTCCCTGTCGGAGGGCGGAGAGGAGGTTTGTGCCATTGTCGCAAACCACCATTCCTGGCTTAAGCTGGCGTGGCGTCAACCACCTCTCGGCCTGCCCCTGCAGAGCTGACAAAACATCCGCCCCAGTGTGGCTCCTGTCCCCCAAACAAACCAGCGCAAGCACAGCATGGCATCGTTTTGCCTACGTACTTACGTAGCCCCTGGAACGCCTACGGAGCACCGCTGTTTCTGAGGACAGAGCACTGGAAGAGGCCATGGAGGAAGAAGAAGAGGAGGGGGTGGAGGAGAGAGGTGTGTCACAACCAATAGTAGCATTTTGGAGGCGTGGTGGCGGAACAACCTCCAACACTACTGCACCTTGTCCTGCATCCTTCCCAGCTGCCAGAAGAGTGACCCAATGGGCCGTGAAAGACAGGTAACGTCCCTGTCAATGCTTGCTGGACCATGAGTCAGCGGTAATATGCACCTTACTGCTGACCGCCCTGTCCAGCGAGGCAAGGACATTGCCTTCCACATGCCGGTAGAGAGCCGGAATCACCTTCCGTGAGAAAAAGTGGCGTTTGGGGACCTGCCACCGAGGAACCGCACATTGTACAAACTCACAGAAGGGGGCCGAGTCTACCAACTGAAAAGGCAGCAGTTGAAGTGCTAGCAATTTAGCCAAGCTAGCATTCAACCGCTGGGCATGTGGATGGCTGGGAGTGAACTTCTTTCGCCGGTCCAGCAGCTGGGGCAGGGACATTTGCCTGCTATAATCGGACGTGGGTGTACTGCTAGCAGAGTGCCCGGAAGCACTTGGCTGTGACACACCTAATTGTACACCTTCATTCCTCTCAGAGCAGGTTTCAGAGAGGACTGAAGGTCTAGTGGGGTTGGAGATCCCAGCTGATGAGGAGCAAGGAGAGGTCCGCTTTGTTCTTTGGTGTGGGTCTTTGAGGTACACTTGCTAACGAGCTGCATGGCAGGTCAACATATGTCTGGTCAAGCATGTGGTGCCCAAGCGGCTGATGTTTTGGCCACGCGAGATACGCTTGAGACATATGTTGCAAATAGCAGCGGTGCGATCTGATGCCCTCGTCTCAAAAAAGGCCCACACCAAAGAACTTTTAGAATAAGGCGCAGAGGCAGCGCCCTGCACAGGCGGAGCTCTGTGGTGTGATTCAGTCGGTGTGCTGCCCCTAAGCTGGCCCCCGGAGGGCATCCTGCCTCATTGGACATGTGCCTCCTCCTCCTCCTCCTCCCCTCTCCTACCAGGCACCCACGTGGAGTCAGTGCCCTCATCATCCCCTCCCTCTTAATCGCTGGAGCAAACCTGGCAGTATGCTGCAGCTTGTGGAACATGACTGCCAGATTGCTGTCCTTCTTGAGCATCCCCTCTATCTGCATTCACGCTACTGCCTTCCTCTAGCTGAGTATCATCATCAGAGCCTACAAAACACTGGGCATCCTCCTGGAGCATGTACCCAACACTGTGCTCAAAGAGTTCAGGAGACTCCTCAGGAGGACGTGGTGGGTCTAGGGAAGGAGTCACTGATGATGACATTGAGAGGAGGGAAGACGATGCGTTGGCAGCTGCTTTGCTACTACCCTGAGACTGGGTGAGAGAGGATGAGGAGGATGAAGAGGGCTTGGCCATCCACTCTACCAAGTTGTTGGCATGTTGCGGCTCAACATGTCCAGCTGCCGAAAAGAAAGACAAACGTGTCCCATGGCCACGTGCTGATGATGACGATGCACCGCGTCCACGACCAGCACTGTTGTCTCTAGACACAGAGCATGCTTGCCCTCTTTTATCGGCTCGCGCCTGTCTGCCTCTCCTTGCTGGCCTTCCAGACATGGTAATGGCCTGAAGGGAGTTGGGAAAACCAGCAATTGGATAGTGTATATTGTGCTGGAGGCACACACAACTTCCACTAACTCCTGCAGATGGCAGATGGCTCAAATAGAGAAGAGCTATGTAGGTGGATATAGCGGTGTATACTGGGTTCAGAGCACGCAGACAGCACGCACAATCTCCTACCGCTGACTGCAAGCTCTATTTAAAATGAGCAAGATAGTTAGCTATATAGGTGGATATAGCAGTGTATACTGGGTTCAGAGCATGCAGACAGCACGCACAATCTCCTACCACTGACTGCAAGCTCTATTTAAAACGAGCAAGATAGTTAGCTATATAGGTGGATATAGCGGTGTATACTGGGTTCAGAGCACGCAGACAGCACGCACAATCTCCTACCACTGACTGCAAGCTCTATTTAAAACGAGCAAGATAGCTAGCTATATAGATGGATATAGCGGTGTATACTGGGTTCAGAGCACGCAGACAGCACGCACAATCTCCTACCACTGACTGCAAGCTCTATTTAAAATGAGCAAGATAGCTAGCTATATAGGTGGATATAGCGGTGTATACTGGGTTCAGAGCACGCACAATCTCCTACCACTGACTGCAAGCTCTATTAAAAAAGAGAAATATAGCTAGCTATATAGGTGAATATAGCGGTGTATACTGCGGTCAGGGCACGCAGACAACAACCACTACAGAAGAGCAAGAATGAAAAATCGGCCGATAACGATCGGTGTATACTGTGTTGAAGGTACACAGAACACCCACTAACTCCTACAGACGCGAACACACTACACAAGGCCGCCGCGCTGGCGGCCTTATATAGTGTGGGGCGTGTACTACACAGCCTGAGCTATGATTGGCCACAGGCATCCTGAAGGCTGAGCAATGAAGGCTGCACAACTGGAGAAGGCAAACAGTCAAACATATTATCAATATGCAAATTAGGCATTAATGAGGAGGAAGGCAAAACATTGTAAAATGCAGAGTCAAAATGAGGGTCAGTCCTGTCAGCAGGCTTTTCAGAAATAACAGGCAACACTGAAGGAAATTTCTGCAAAGATCCTTTATCATTACCTATTTTCTTACTCTTTTTGCTTTGTGGAGGTCCCCGGTATTCGATCTGGGGGACCATCTTCTCTTTCTCCGACCACTCAATGGCAGTAACCACTGCGCATGTGCAAGCTTCCATCGGAGGCTTTGAGCCAGATACCGAAGCGAACTGAGGCACGGCCGGCGTTATCAAAGACGGAGTCGAATCGCTGTTAATCACCAGGGGGGCCCAGGAAACAGTCGGAGGATGAATTGGAGGAGGAGCCCTAGAAGGAAGTGACACACCAGATGGGCCCAGATGTGAAGCCAGAATAGGATGATGCTGTAGGAGAGAGAGAGGGGGAGAAGGAGGTAAACAAGAAGCCGAAGGGGGCGATGGAGTCACCGAGTAAAGGCAGAAGCTCATCCAAGAATCCCCGTCCGGAGCAGAGGCCCGGTCCATGATCTGACACCACAAATTTTCCATGGCGAGGAGACTGACACAGGAGGTGATTTCTTATTGAACTGCTGCCATTTTTGTGACTGTTAAATTTCATCTTTCTTCCCATAGGTTCATCTAGTCACCCGACCTTCTCAGAAGCTTCCAGAAGTTTTTAATAAAGTTTATTGTTAACATGTAAGTAACCAATTAAATGAATTTAAATTCAACTGCCTTTTTTGTTTCAGTCCCTGTTCCCATAGGCAGGGGTCGCTATTGAGCTTCTCCTGCCTTTCAAGGGTGATATCTATGCATATATTATGTTCATAGTTTCCTCTTGCAAAGAGCAACACCCATTTCCTAGATTTTAGCCCTGGTGTTCGGATTTTAATACACCTAGTAGCTCTTTTACTAAATCACTGCCCCACCACCATTGCCATGACACTACACCTGCCATGAGCCCTTACTCAGGACCTCCCATCTATGTACATACCTTTCCCATCTCATCAGGGTTTTCAAAGAATGCATGAGCATATCATCCACCCTCATCTTTATCTTCCCTATCTGAATCACCCATAGATGTGAGCAGGGAACCAAGCCATTCTTCACTAAATTCCCTTTACCCAGTTTATGGAAAATTGGAGTTTGGTTTACTGCCTCTAATTTGTTATTTATATGCCTGTTTTGTTGTTTTTATTCCTGCTGATTGCTATGTATTATGTATGCTATTCCCACTAAAGACAGGTTTTCATCATGGCATGGTCAAACTGCTTAAATTTTACCATTTCAACCTCCCGTTTGTGCCCTCTGCTCCAGTCACAAGCCATCATGTCTGCACACTAGAATGTGTCCAAATAAAATGAATGACATTTCACTCTTCACAAATCCCGTTTAATCTAGCCAAACCAATTCCTGTTTTTTTTCTAAATGAAGTAGAGGAGATGAAGGAGAGGTTACTGACACAAAATCACCACACGCAATATAATGACACATCTTCAAAGGGGGCATAATAGCTCTCAGCAGGATGTTGGACACACTTTCACGTTTGTGCATTTCAGAACCCAAGTAGTTTAATTATTTTTTTCTTTCATGCAATAAATGTGGCCACTGTAAGCCGAGTATGTACCATCCAGTACACGCAGTACTACACAGTAGTTTTTAGTTCACGTCCACTACATGGATAGAGTAAAGCTGTGAAGATCTCTGATAATTATCAACGATTCCAAAGTGGTTGGCTGATGTCGTTATCTGCACTCCTGTAATTCAGAAGTCATGCATGCATTTATTTTTTTGTGTGTATAAAAATTATTGAAAATTTCTCCAGTAATAAACAAAGCTGTTTACTATGCTCACAGTGCCCATATGTATTAACAAACTTTTTGTTGCTACATCACATGACAGAGGAATACTTGAAATAGTTGTGATTTATGCAAGGGATGTATGGTGTTATTACTCGGGTTATTACACCTTCAATACTCAGTCAAAAATAGTGTTATATATTTGAAATTGAAAAATGTTCTCAACATTCCAAAGGAAACATTTTATTATTATTATTTTTTTTACATGCAAGCATCAAGGTTTTGTATTTTGAAGACCTAAAGTCTTCTTTCCTTGGTTACCAAGTTTGTTACTTGTTTACATAAAGCAAACCTAAAAATAAATGCAATATAATCAGACAAAGGTGTTTGACTTTTTTAAATGTTATCAAAAATATTTAAGCTGGTATATTATCCATAGAAATGTAACAAAAAAGTAAACATGTTTACAATTATAAAATGGTACAACAGTGGTAATAACAAGTTTATAACATGGAAAAACTCATAAAAAAATATTAGATAAAGTTATTTTACCATGGAACCTGTCCTTCATCGGAAAGAAAAAGTCTGCGAAATGTTCACATATTTGGAGGGCATGATTACTGGGATGAGTGTTAGTCTGATGACCTTGTGGTTCATTTGAGATCAGTTCTGGAGATTTACTGGACGCCTTCTCCTTTATCCTCAAAAAGTTATGTCGTGCATAGCATACCAGGTGCATTGATGTTAATAAAACATGCCATTTTTATGTACAGTTCCAAAAGCACACTCCACCATTTGACGTGCTCTATTCAGTCGATATTTAAAAATGTGTTTCCTGGAATCGGAGCCATGCCTCGTGTAGGGCCTGAGGAGGTAAGTGGATAAAGCAAATGCCTCATCTGCTACTACTACTAGAGGCAGATCCGGCCCAGAAGCGCCAGGCAGAGGCCTTGATTGTGGCATGTCAAATTCCTGTATTGGAAACGCTGACCCATCACAGAATTACAACATATTCTGGAATCTCTAGAACTTCCATAGGCCCCAACATCCACCACTATCAATTTCATATTGGCATCACTGAGTCCCAGCAGAACAATTGGGAAATATTTCTTGTAGTTGAAGTGGGAACCAGCATTAAGTGGCTTGATTCCCACAAGATGAGACAAGTGGCATGCACAATTTTTGACACAGCTCAGATTCCCATAAAAAAATGATGGTTTAGGGAGGTGAAACTGGAACCATGGCAAGGTTTCTGCAATACAAAATTGAAAATAATTGATAAAAAATGAAAACCAGAAGAAAAACAATGACGCATATTTTTAAGCATCTGTTCAACATATCGAAAACCTACCTTAATGTCACTAACGGCTGTTATTCTGCACTAGTGCTTCTTCTCATGTTGGTATGCATTTGGCTCAGACGTCCTCTTACAAGGCCTAATAACTGATCAAAGGTTGCCACCAACATCCTAGTAAAATTGTAGAACTTGTCTTAGTGAGTACACATTTTTCAAACATGAGGGCAAAGTAGCCAATAAATGGACGCTTGGAGGTCTCTTCTGCTTAATCTGATCCATCTGTCCCCTTCTTTTCATCCTCATAAGGCAGCAAAATTAGCTTGCATTCAGATTGCTTCCTTAATCCATAATCAATGATCACACTTTACCAAAGGTGAGTGTAAAAATGTGTGGTAAAATTGTGAAGGAAGTAAATTGTAGAAATGTGTGGTAAAAATTGTGAAGGGTATAATGCGAATTACCATGCTTTCCAGTAAAGCATGCATTAATGCAGCTCAATAGTAAGTATTAAAGTGGTTGTAAACTCAGAAATGGGTTTGATGAGTCCTTTCCATGTCATTGCACCTTTTTGAATTTTATGCTTTTGTGATCACAGAGGAGATTTTTTACTTGATGCAATTCATCTTGGAATTTATGTAAAGCCTTTTTATTCCAAATAAACCCGTAACCAAACAGCTTTTCACTATGTGGAGACTTTCTGTTGTTTTATATGGATGCTGTAGCTAACCATAAACCTACCAAACAGTTCTATAATGGAAAGAGGTTTTTTACCATCTGGGACATTGCCATCCTGATCCATATTCTCACATGCCGGGTCGAGGTTGCAAGGAATTGCACCACTCGCTATCCAGAGCTTTGATATCACATGCCTGATTGATGCTACCTTCTGGTAAGCGTATTCAATCTTCTCCCCTGGGTGGTGGATGCACACACAGCGGTGACTCCTTTAGTCCTACACTACAGGATTCCTTCCTATCAATATATACTAATGGATTAATATTTTAATCACCAATTGGACTATGCTATCAATGTTGATTTACAATTTGCACAGTGCATTTTATTTACACTATCAATCACTATCAATCAGATGATGGTGTTAAGCCCCATACACACTATCAGATTTTCTGCAGATTTTTTCCTTCAGATTTACTAAAACCATATAATATGAGGTCAAACCTTAGGCGTTTCAATTTGTATGCAATCAGGCAGGCCCTTTTCTATATGGTTTTGGTAAATCTGAAGGAAAAAATCAGCAGAAAATCTGATATTGTGTATGGGGCTTTAGAGTTTTTTTGTATATGCTAACCACAATTTATTTTGTATATCACAGTATGTTGATATGTCAATACTCAACATTTGATTCTTAGCGCTGCACTGTTTTCACTTTATACAAACATAAAAAAAGAATCTTGAAAAATAAAACAATATTTTTTAATTTCTGCTATAATACATATCCCAAAAATATATAAAATACAAATTTATTCATCAGTTTAGGCCAATATGTATTCTGCTACATATTTTTGGTAAAAAAAAAATAAAAAACGCAATAAGCGTATATTGATTGGTTTGCACAAAAATTTTAACGTCTACAAGAAAGGGGATAGATTTATGGCATTTTTATTATTATTTTTTTACGAGTAATGCCGATGATCAGTGATTTTTAGTGGGACTGCGACATTGCGTCAGACAGATCAGACACTTTTGACACTTTTTTGGGACCAGTGACATTATTACAATGATCAGAGCTAAAAATATCCACTGTATAAATGATACTGGCAGGGAAGGGGTTAAGTGTGATCTAAGGAGGTGTTTCTAACTGTGGGGTTGTGCACTGGCTAGGAGTACAGAGAGATCACTGTTTCTGATTACTAGGAACAGACGATCACACTGTACTTCCCTTGTCAGAATGGGGATCTGCTTTGTTTACGTTGGCAGATCCCCATTCTGCCTCTCTGAGGAGCAATCACGGGTGGCCAGGTCCGCGATGTCTGCAGAACCCTCGCATGCGCATGGCCACAGTATCTCGTGCATGAAACAACGTACGGGTATGTCGTTTTGCGCATTAGGGCCACCCTGCCACAGTATATATGTCACGTACCTGGTGGTTGAGCCCACTTATGCAGGGAGCAGCTTCTCGTATTCCTCTGCCTCAAGAACCCCTGATAGAGCAAACAGGGGCTCAGGAGTGCAAAGGGGCACAAGTGCCTGACAGGTCACAGGTGTAAGGGCTGATCTGGACTTCAATAAGCTGTAAGGAACCCAGATGCGGACTGGAGCTGGGACCAGCAGGAAGCAGGAAAAGTAGGAGAACTGGGAGCTGGACCGGACCAGGAGGTGTATTGTAGTCCAGAAGGGGAAGCTGGAAGCTGAATACTGCAGACAGCAGGGTGGTATAGCAGTGCAACAGGAACAGCAGACTGGAAGCTGGAGGCCGCAGATACCGGGAGTTGTTCTGTAGTTTAGGACACAAGCAGGTCAAAGGCAGGCCGGGTCAAACACTGGTGGGCAGGAACAGTACCGAAGCAGCAGGCAAGGCGTAGTCGTGAAGCAAGCCGGGTCATACACTGGCGGGCAGCGAGGTACTAAGGAGCAGGCAGGAGAAGTGTCAAGACAGGCCGGGATCAGAGGCTGGCAGCAATCAGGGAATGGTCAAAGACATAAAAAATTTGGAAAAACAGCGCTGTCCAAAAAATTACTGAAAAGATCCTATATCAGTGAAACAGGAAATTAGATTAAATTATAAATTCTTGCTGCAACTTAATCTGAGATACACACAAAATACAATAATTCAAAAAGAAAGCTGCGCTAGAAATCATACAGTGCAAAATAACAATATTCATCCTGTGTGCAAAAAAATTGATGTGACCACAAATAATACAGATATAAACATAAATCAATTAAAGGCGTGAACAGTCCAAAAAAAAGGGGAGAGAGACAAGAAGATGAGGCTTCAGTCCATTTAGGTGACTCTGTACAAAAACACCCTCCAGATATGTAGTGCACACAGAGAAAGGAATTTCTCCACCACTAGATTCAGTGAGGCTTACCAGCTGACAAGATCTCTTTTTAGGGAGATCATACGTGCTTGCAAACAAAACCATCAATCCGGTCCCTTTAAAAGACACTGCTGATATCTCTAACTCGTGTATCCCCTCCTCAGAGCGTCTCCCGTTTCAACACTGTTGGGACCGCACGGATCAGCACCCCCCTTACCGCTTCGCCCCAGCCAGGTTCTAGCCTCTCCTGGTTGGAAGTCCTTACTGGTACAGTCTCTAAATGAAGCTAAATGGAAGGAACCCCACTCTGGTGATCTCAGGGGTATGTTTTAAAACCCTCTCTGTGACCTTGGGAAAAGCCTAAAACAGGCTTAAAACTTCAACAACTTGATGCAGTTTTCAGTTATTAGCACCATAGTTTGTAGACTCTATAACTTTCACAAAGACCAAATAAAATACACTAATTTGGGTAATTTTTACCAAAGCTATGTAGCAGTATAAATTTTGGCCAAAATTTATGAAGAAAAAATACTAATTTGCAAACTTATATGACAGAAACAAAGAAAAAGGCATTTTTTCACAAAATGTCTTTTTTTATTTATAGCACAAAAAATAAAAAACACACTAGTGATTAAATACCACCAAAAGAAATCTCTATTTGTGTGAAAAAAAAAGGACACAAATTTCATAAGGGTACAGTGTTGCATGACTTAATTGTCATTGTCAGTAATTGTCATTCAAAGTGTGATATCGCTGAAAGCTGAAAATTGGTCTGGGCAGGAAGAGGGTTTAAGTGCCCTTTATTGAGGTGGTTAAAGTATATCTAAACCCTTACCTTAAAAACCCATCCAATTTAAAATAGAAGTGAAAGGCAAAACATTTGTGTATATAAATCACTGTTCTCAGCTGCATAAAGAGCTTAGAGAGCTAGTGGTGAAGAAACAGAAATACACAGACCTTCCCAGTGAATGGTTGTCCAGGGAGCCATGTCAGCAGGAGTCTTGGCCTTTGAAGGAAAGGCCAGCTGTGCTCCCAGCACAGGCAGAAAACTGACTCTGCTGGGATGGATGTGCTTTCATGCCTGATGTGGTCAATTTGAAATAGGAAAGCAGAGGGACGGCCAGGATCACCATCACAAGTATTTCATATAAAGGAAGCAATACAGAGAAAACAGGACACTTTTTAACATAAGCGCATGGTACAATAGGCACATATCAGAAATATAAAATGTTGGGGTAATATATTCTTTTTCTGCATTGCATTAGATTGCAGAGGTCTGATAGAGGGCTTTGGAAAACAACAAATGTTACAGCAGAATGTATGAGTATGTTTGCTGGTAATCACGTTGTTTTATTGATTGTAATAACAGTCTATGAAAAGTAAAATATTTGTAAGCATTGGTAGTGAACAGATTGGCAATTTGTGGAAAATGTAATATTGAATATTTTATAAAAGTAACTCTTTAGACTGTATTGTTTTTCTGAAGATATTGATTTTCAGAAGGCTACAGTAACACTGAAATGTTAGTGTTCCATCCTGTCCATTACATCAAGCACTATTGCTAAGAGATCAAGAGCAAAACAGAAAATGAGGCACGTAAGAGAACACTAGAACATTCATCACTTTTGGCTGTGTAGCAAATATGAAAAACTTTGGAATAGATATATGAGTGCACTGCTGACCATTCACTTGCAGGATATCATCTGAACCCTATAAAGAAATAGCACTGGTACAAGCGGCACAGAAGAGTGAATGCTGATAAAGCAGTCAGTACAATATCCTTTAGAGCTTGTTCACATGTGTTGATTATGAAGAATGAGGCAATGATTATTAATGTGCCTGTAGCATTTATGACGTGTTTTTTACATGCTTTTGAAGCACGAAAAAAAGAATCAAGAATGCTTGTGTAGCGGGTGCTAATCCAGGGCCTCTCCCCTCACATCCTGCTGCTGCCGCCAGACACAGGAAACGGTGCTGATACTGCTGACAGGCTGGGAAGAGACACAGAGCATGTCACAGCTGTGGGGGATTTCCCCCCTTTCCTCCCCTGTGCTGCTTGCAGAGACACTAGCCTGGTGCCTCTGATCCCTCCCCTGCTCTCCCCTGGGTGCAGAGTAAATACCACAACATGCCTAGGGAGAGTGGAGGAGTCAAGCCCAGAGGAGGCAGCCTGAGAGCAAGGAGAGAAGACCATGAGGCAGATAGACTGGATGCAGGAGAAAGGAGCTCCTATTCCAGGATGGTGTAACCGCTTTCCTGCCAGCAGCTCGATGGTCAGATGCAGACCCCCCACCTCAGGCACCTTATCGGCTGTGTGGGTGCCTGTGTCAATGTCGCTGGGCCTCCTGGTTGCCAACCTGAAAGAGCCTGTTTCAGAGTATCTTTCTATCGGGCCTTCTTGTCACAGGATTCTCTTCTTATACCAAAGGACACTGCATGCAGACACCGTTCTCATCCAGAAAGGTTGAGGGGCTGCAGGGTTCTTGTCTCATACAAAGAAAACTGGATTTTCAGTTTCCACAGAGATTGATAAAACCTTGTTTGGGACCCGGAGTCTCAAGGCTTTATAGATACTTGGGAGGGATGGGGCCTCCAAACTGGGGTTCAAGTTTTGTGGACAACAAGCACATTGATTGGGTGGGGCTTTTATTAGAGGTATGACTATGGTTCAGGAATCCACCCTGGCTGAAAAAGGAGACTGTTTTGAGGAGACAGACAAGGGCCTGATGATTGAGGCCCAAGCAGCAGTGCTACATGTGTAAGTTAGGAGGCTGATGAACAGTTGTTTTGTGGCAGAAAAATGCTGAAAAATTCCTGTGAGGGAAACACATGCAATGTCTTGAACTTTGTTTTAATAAAAGTGGGCAAGGAAAAACCCTTCAACAGAAGACTTAAAGCGGAGGTCCACCCTAAAGTGGACCTTCCGCTCATTGGAACCCTCCCCCCCTCCGGCGCCACAATTGGCACCTTTCAGGGGGGAGGGGGGTGCAGGTACCTGTACAGTACAGGTATCTGCACCCACTTCCGGCGTAGATTCTGCAGAAGGTACGCCCCTTTCTGCAGAATCTACGCCCCTTTCCGAAGGTCCCCCGCTGCCTGCTGGGAAACACACGGATCCCAGAGACAGCAGGGACCATCCTTATTGCGCAGCGCGACTCGCGCATGCACAGTAGGGAACCGGGAAATGAAGCCGAAAGGCTCCACTTCCTGATTCCCATACCCAAGATGGCAGCGGCAGCACCCGAGAGACGACCGAGAGATTGGCTTCGGGTGGCGACATTGCGGGCGCGCTGGGCGGGTAAGTGTCATTATTTTAAAAGTCAACAGCTGCAGTATTTGTAGCTGCTGGCTTTAAAAAAAAAAAGAAAAACGGCGGACTCCCGCTTTAAGTAATTGTCCTTAATGCTGTACCATTTAAAGAGGGTTCTTACGGTGCATGTACCCGCCATGTCATTAGAAACCAGTGTTTTCAACTGGCCTCTTTAATTTACTGTCTGGAAGTCCCTGACCATATAGACCAGAAAAAAAAAAAGGTGTAGAGATTTATTCTCACAATTCATGCCAGGGCATTCAAGTCTGGTATGAATTTTAATCAGGGCTCCATTTCAAAAATCCACACCAAACTCTTATCCAAGCATGCAGCCAGGAAAGGGAAGATGAGCGTGGGGCCCCCCTCCTGAACTATACCAGTCTACATGCCCTCAGTATGGGGAGTAACTTGTTAAGGGGAACCCCTCTGGCAAAGCACCTTATCAACATGTTGATAAGGACAAGGGCTTCTTCCTCACAATTATAATCTGGTGGTTGTGGTGGTCCGTGGGTGGGAGCTTACTGGAATCTGGAAGCCCATTTTAACAATTGGGGGCACCCAGATACCAGCCCCTTGTGTGAATGACTAAGGGGTACATGGCACACCCTAGACAAAAACTGAACGTGTAAATAAACACACATACATAGTTTTTGACAAGTCCTGTAATAAAAAAAAAATTGCATAATGTATATCCATCATCAATCACACCAATGATTGCTGACCCACATAAAGAAAAAAGAAACCTGCCAACTGCCAAAACACATCTTCACAGGTTGCTTTCCTTGGCTGAATAACAGCTCTACTCCCTGCCTCAAAAATATGAACAAAGGTGTGTGTCTCCCAGGTGAAGGTATTGACCATATATGGAAATGATCATATTTGGTCAATGACATCAAGGGTCTCAGCATCTTCTAGGATAGAGATCCGGCAAAAAATGTATGGAATTCCTTGCAGCTTTGTTTATAAACAGGTGACATACCGCGTAAGGCAGAGTAAGGAGATTATGTGGGCAAAAGGGAGGTCTGCAGGAGCAGGAAGATTGGGAGAGGCCATGCATTAGCTCTGGAAGAGTGTATCAAACAGCACTGGGTACAGAGAGTACTATGCACTAGTTTTTGTTTCCTTTGAGTCCATCATCTGTCTGAGGTTTGTAAATATAGTTGCTTTGATTATGATTCATTGCTGTGCTTCCAGCTTTTTTTTTTTTCATTCTTTATTTAAGAAAGGGTTGAATCACAAACATCAATATAAAAATAATATACAAGTCATGGTCACCGGAAAGAACAGAATAAAGACTGCATTAACATGTTAATAGATATGTCTGAAAGTGTTCCCAGCTTTAAGGAGGACATCAACTTTTCATTTTTAAACTTATTTCAGTTTTTTTTAAATCTCATCATGGATAATCAATGATCATGATCACATAAAGAAAAATGAGGCAAAGAGAAAAATGTAGGTTCTTTACCTTCTATTGTTTTTTTAGTAGTATAAAAATAAGTGCAAATATAGCAACTCAAGAGCAGTTAAAGAGAAATACACCATATATCTTATTGTTAAAGGGATTGTAAAGTGAATTTTTTTATTTTTTAAAAATAACAAACATGTTATACTTACCTCCACTGTGCAGCTCGTTTTGCACAGAGTGGCCCCGAACCTGCTCTTCTGGGGTCCCTCGGCGGCTGTCTCGGCTTCCTCCGGCAGGTGCGTCTCACGTTCATGCGAGCTCCCTCGCATGGTGAGAAGCATCTGCGGGCGCGCTCCCGTGATACAGCCGGCGGCTATAGCCACTCGCTGTATCACTCGCTGTATCACACGGCCCCGCCCGGCGCTCCACGTCAGTGGATGTGATTGACAGCAGCGCGAGCCAATGGCTGCGCTGCTTTTCATCCATCCACTCCAGCCAATCAGCGGCCAGGCTGAATGGTGGAAAGGACGTCGGGGGACGAGCGCGGGACTTTCGAGGGGTGAGGTAAGTAAAATGGGGGGGCTGGGGGCGCAGGCAGTGTCAGATGTTTTTTCACCTTAATGCATAGAATGCATTAAGGTGAAAAAACATTTACCTTTACAACCCCTTTAAATGTTTCGAAAAATAAATAAATATAAAATACACAAAAAATGATCATGTACAAAATCTGAATAACAAAAGAGTGAAAGGAGTTAAAAAGAAAACAGTTTTACTTATTTGTGACCAAAACACTTGTTAAATAACAACAAAAAAGAAAACAAAACACTCAGAACAACAGAAACCACTCAGGAAACATTTAAACCCCCCAAATCACCTCTGAATGAACCCTAATTTTGCCTTCAAGTTCACTATATAACATACATTTCTCTTAAATTTTGGTGAAATGAAAACAATCAGTTTTGCTCATCCCTACTGTAGATACAAGGTAAAATATCTATTTCTATTCTTTTTTCTACTATGACGCTAAAATTATGTGTCTAGTAGAAAGCATGGCAATGTTCTTTTCTATAAATGAAATAAAGATGTCTATTTATTGCAACGCTACAAAATGTGATAAATCACAAAGTGAAGAAGAGGAGGAAGGGGTTAATTAGGGCTAATTAGAGGAATTTTATGCTGGGTGAATACTGGCCGAAATATCGTCCATTTCTGCAGGAAGCAGTGTGTACAACTGTCTGCCCAATAGAAGTCAGTCTAATGACCAACTTTTGGCAAAGACATGCTTGAAATCCATCATCTGATCTGTGCCTGCAGCCAATGACTGCAAGTGCTGATCAATGTGGTCTGGCGGTGGTCAGTATACAAAGGCAGGGGAGATTGCTGCGCCAGTAGAGATGGCCTTGCGGTTCGCCCGGCGGTCAGTTCACTGCAAATTTTGCTCGTTCGTGATTCGCCAAACTGGCAGAATTCTGCCGCATATTTGTTTACATTGTGAAGAACTTTGACCCATGACACATCCATCATGGGGTACAAGACAGCCAATTGAGACATTTCAGCACATGGACAATTGGACATACCCCCTACCTTATAAATAGACCTGATCTGGCGGCCATTTTACATTCTGTCTTTTGTCAGTGTAGGGACAGGACGCTGTCTGTAGCAGGGCCAGTTAGTTTAATCACTAGCTATTACTATTAGGTCCACAAAGGTCCTTTTAAGGACTGGTATAGGTTACAGTATATAGGGTTGTAATACACTTAGAATATACTTTCTTTTAAAAATACAAAGTATATTCTGGTGCACTGCTGCTGACTGCTGTGCTGCTGATCGCTGAGTGCACTGCTGACCGATTCTGCAGCTGTCTTTTGTCAGTGTAGGGACAGGACACTGTGTGGAGCAGGAACAGTCAGTTTAATCACTAGCTATTACTATTAGGCCCACAAAGGTCCTTTTAAGGACTGGTATAGGTGTACAGTATATAGGGTTGTACACGTATAATATTCTTTCTTTCAAATATAGAAAGCATATTATACTTGACTGATGAGCTGATTGCTGCCCGATACTGCAGCTGTCTTTTATCAGTGTAGGGACTAAGGGACAGTTTGGTGTTAGTCACTAGCTACTAGGTCCACAAAGGTCCTTTTAAGGACTGGTATAGGTGTACATTATATAGGGTTTTACACGTATAATATACTTTCTTTCAAATATAGAAAGCATATTATAGTGCACTGCACTGCTGTACTGCTGACCGATTCTGCAGCTGTCGTTTCTCAGTGAAGGGAGGGACAGTTTGGTGTTTGGAGCAGGGACAGTATGCAATTCACTAGCTACTAGCTAGCTACTATTAGGTCCACAAAGGTCCTTTTAATGACTGGTATAGGTTTACTATTTGGTGTGCAGTATATAGGGGTGTAATACACGTATAAAATACTTGCAAATATAGAAAGCATAGTATAGTGCATTTCCACTGTGCAGCATTGTGACTGCTGAGCGGTTCTGCAGCGAAACTACAAAGAGTGACAAACGCAATTTAAAAAAAGTATTAAAACTGGTGTGATAGACCAGTGGCCCCCCAAAATGACTGATTGAAGCGGGGTGTTATATATCTTCTTCTCACGGTGCTGGTGTCAGTGCTCTCTATCTTGGTGCTGGTGTCAGTGCTCTCTATCTCGGTGCTGGTGTCAGTACTCTCTATCATGGTGCTGGTGTCAGTGCTCTCTCTCTATCTCTGTGCTGGTGTCAGTTCTCTCTCTCTATCTCGGTGCTGGTGTGGTGTCAGTGCTCTCTATCTCGGTGCTGGTGTGGTCTCAGTGCTCTCTATCACGGTGCTGGTGTCAGTGCTCTCTATCACGGTGCTGGTGTCAGTGCTCAGTCTCTATCGCTGTGCTGGTTTTAGACAGTGAGGGAGATAGCAGCGGAGAGGCCAATCAGCAGGCAGTGCCAGCACCATGGCTGAGGATCAGCACTGGACTGGCACCTCCGGGCCGGGCAGAGGGAGGGGCTCAAGCACAGGTTGACACACTGGGACACTGGCATAGGACTGCACTGCCCTAACTGTGGCACTGATCATCTCATGCACCCCCTTCATAGCCTGCCCTGACCTTGCCTCTCCTCCATGGCCTTCATGCGCTCCTGAATTGTCAAAATTTCACAGATAAAAAAGAATGCTTGTCGTTGTCGATCCCAGATTCACTTAATACTTTTGTTATGTCAGTGTCCATGGTGTGGGACTATGTGTGCACAGCTAGTAAGTATTTTGTGGCTAAAAATATGACCTGGAGGTTTTTAAGGTTCGTCTGCCATTAAAGTCAGTGGGGTCCGCCGCAAACTTTGCGTTTTGCGAACTTTTGGCCGCGTTTGCGGTTCACGTTCTCGAAACGTCCCGTCGGAAGTTCGTCCATCACTATGCGCCAGCATTGCTTTGTGTTAGTACAGCAATCTGTACATTTTTTTCGTTCAGCCCACTGGGCTAAAGAAAAAAAAAAGACTAGCAGTGTGTACCACACTTAAAGGTTAATAGGGGTTAAATAGATATACTTTTTATTAAGAATGCATTTTTTTCATCTGCACTACAGTGATGAGCTCGATGTTTGGGTCGAACATAAGTGCCATGGAATGCCCCATAACGCACTGCAAGATTGCAGTGCATTGCTGTATGATGATTAGCCAAAGCATGCACCTGACCTACATGCTTGGCCAATCCCAGCGCCTTCTGCTAAGAGAGCCATAATTGGCCAAAGGCAGGGTGCCTTTGGCCAATAATGGCTCAGGGGGACTAAGTCCATGCCCCATACTATATAAAGCTGCCTACACGGCGGGCCCTGTGTAGTGTTGTTGGCGTGGATCGAGAGATATCTTGATTTAGATTAAACAGGCAGGTTATTCAGTTAGTGTCAATGTATTTGATATATATATATATATATATATATATATACAGTCAGTTTAGTGTATATATATATATATATATATATATATATAGATATACTCTGCATCCAGTGTAGCCTATATCTACAGTGCAATCTGTGGTGTACTATTTGTAATATACTTCAGGTGGTGTATTAATATACAGTATCTTACAAAAGTGAGTACACCCTACACATTTTTGTAAATATTTTATTATATCTTTTCATGTGACAACATTGAAGAAATTACACTTTGCTATGATGTAAAGGAGTGTACAGCTCGTATAACAGTGTAAATTTGCTGTCCCCTCAAAATAACTCAACACACAGCCATTAATGTCTAAACCCCTGGCAACAAAAGTGAGTACACCCCTAAGTGAAAATGTCCAAATTGGGCCCAATTAACCATTTTCTCTCCCCTGGTGTCATGTGACTCATTAGTGTTACAAGGTCTTAGGTGTGAATGGGGAGCAGATGTTTTAAATTTGGTGTTATCGCTCTCACTCTCTCATACTGGTTATTGGAAGTTCAACATGTCACCTCCTAAGCAAAGAACTATAAGAAGATTGGCAAGACCCTGAAACTGAGCTGCAGCACGGTAGCCAAGACCATACAGTGTTTTAACAGGACAGGTTCCACTAAGAACAGGTCTCGCCGTGGTTGACCAATGAAATTGAGTGCACGTGTTCAGTGTCATATCCAGAGGTTGTCTTTGGGAAATAGACATATGAGTGCTTCCAGCATTACTGCAGAGGGTAAAGAGGTGGAGGGTCAGCTTGTCAGTGCTCAGACCATACGCCGCACACTGCATCAAATTATATATATATATATATATATATATGTAGCTCCTGATGGGCAGACGCTATTATTTTTCAAATTTAGTTGTCTGAAGCTGTAGTTGGCTCAGACTAATTTTCTTTAAAAGTCCTGGTTTCTGTACCAGTCCAGCTGGGTTGCACTGATTCCCACTTGACCGTAGGTGTCGCTGTCCCCGCCGATAAGTGTGGAAATGCAGCAGGCTGGATGTATTAAATACCACCTCTTGCTCGGATATGGCTCAGTGGGAGTGGTCTCCCTGCTGTGCATTCTGGGAGAGGGTATTTAAGGTACCGACGCCATTTTTGGTGGTTCGTTTTCTGAGGTCCGCAATCCCGACTTCATGGCCCTCCTGGCTTGGGGTCTGTGCGGCATGGTCCTGCGCCTCGGGGCCGGCTGGCCCGAGTCTCTGCAACTGAGAGGGTAAGCCCACAGCAGTCTTGGGGCCTACTGATCCAGGGGTGGTCCTGTGCTGTCTCACCTGCGGGGAGAGGCCAAGAAAACTGGAGGATCCAGGGGAGGACTTTTCTAGTAGAGGACCGAGTGCAAGGCTGGTGACTGTGGAGGAGCCTGGAAACTCAGTTTGAGGACGCAACCCGGATCAATAGAATACATCATACAGTATCGCCGGGTCGGCTGAAAAATCTGGTACTGTATGGTAGTTCTTTAATACTCTCAAGATTTCTAAGTTCAATTGACAAGTCTGTGGCAGAGACTTTGCTGAGCATCTCCTCGGTTGCTAGGTCAAGTGAGAGGGGCCTATCCGATGGTTGCTGGATCCAGTCTGTGGAGCTGTTTGTCCTCTGGATCTGACCAATACCTCTAACCCGTAATTACTAGGTGCCTGAACTCCCCTTTATCTTTTGACCCTCTATTGAAGGACTTTTGTGCTTATCCTAAATAAATGTTAAAAAAAGGACTAAGGGGCTGATTTACAAAGCATTTGTGCCATGAGTAGCAGCTCACCTCGACACGCAACGGCCATTTTTGTATTCACAAAGCATTTGTGGCTGTAACACAGTGCAATTCCCCATTTACTATCAAGTTGCCGGCGCACGGGCGACCGCGATCTGTGCGCCATTATAGACCTGGCACACGGCATCTTCAACTCAGAATTAAAAGAAACTGGAAGTGCAAATATTATGGGGGTAATGTGGGGTGATGTGATGAAGTACAGATATGACTGTCCAAGTAACAAATATGCACAAAATAGGACGGAATATAAACTTTCTCTGAGCAAGCCTGTTGCGCCTGCAAATACACTGGAACTGCGTGAGATAATTTTTGCACTGCGCATGCGCAAACGGCATTTGCACCAGTTCAAGTGCTCTGATTCACTGCGCCGGCAAAATCTTAGTGAATGTCAAGTCACGTAGGTTCATTTGCATGCAGGCGCACCTCTCAACTTGACTTTTTTTGCGCTGGTTAACTTCTATGGGTTTTTTTTAAGGCTATTTGCACAAAGGACATGTTAGCATTAAGAAAAAAAAATGAAGAAAAGAAATTGCGTGGGGGTCCCCCAAAATTCCATACCAGGCCCTTCAGGTCTGGTATAGATATTAAGGGGAACCCCGCGCCAAAAAAAATATGGCGTGGGGGCCCCCCTCAAAATCCATACCAGGCCATTTAGGTCTGACATGAATATTAACCACTTACAGACCGAACCATTTTGCTGGTCAAAGACCAGACCACTTTTTGCGATTCGGCATTGCGTCGCTTTAACTGACAATTGCGCAGTCGTGTGTGGCTCCCAAATAAAATTGACGTCCTTTTTTTCCCACAAATAGAGCTTTCTTTTGGTTGTATTTGATCACCCCTGCGGTTTATATTTTTTGCGATATAAACAAAAATAGAGCGACAATTTTGAAAAAAACGCATTATTTTTTACTTTTTGTTATAATAAATATCCCCCAAAAATATATAAAAAAAACATATTTTTCCCTCAGTTTAGGCCGATACGTATTCTTCTACATATTTTTGGTAAAAAAAATCGCAATAAGCGATTATTGATTGGTTTGCGCAAAAGTTATAGCGTTTACAAAATAGTGGATAGTTTTATGGCATATATATTAATATTTTTTTTATATATTTTTTTACTAGTAATGGCGGTGATCAGCGATTTTTATTGTGACTGCGACATTATGGCAGACACATCGGACATTTTTGACACATTTTTGTAATTTATACAGCAATCACTGCTATATAAATGCAGTGATTCCTGTGTAAATGACACTGGCAGTGAAGGGGTTAACCAGTGTGTGGCAGTGTAGGGGTTAAGTGTTCCTAGGGGTGTGTTACTAACTGTGGGGGGCTGGGCTTTCATTTATTGAACACTGATCTCTGCTCCAATCACATGGAGCAGAGATCAGCATCACTAGTTGCTAGGCAGAATGGAGAAATGCCGTTGAGAAGAGACGATCGCGGGTATGCCCGCGATGATTAAGTCCATGGGACCCGCGACCGGACTCACGGGGTCCCGACTAGCGCACTCGCGATGGCAGGGCGGCATTGAAGATTGGACGTACCTGTACACCAATATGCCTGCCTGTGCCATTCTGCCGACATACATCGGTGTGCACTGGTCGGGAACTGGTTAAGGGGAACCCCGCGCAAAAAAAATGGCGTGGGGGTCCCCCTCAAAATCCCTACCAGACCCTTATCTGAGCACGCAACCTGACAGGCCGCAGGAAAAGAGGGGGGACGAGAGAGCGCCCCCCTTCCTGAACCATACCAGACCACATGCCCTCCACATGGGGAGGGTGCTTTGGGGTAGAGGCCCCCCCAAAGCACCTTGTCCCCATGTTGATGAGGACAAGGGCCTCATCCCCACAACCCTGGCCGGTAGTTGTGGGGGTCTGCGGGCGGGGGGCTTATCGGAATCTGGAAGCCCCCTTTAACCAGGGGACCCCCAGATCCTGCCCCCCGTGTGAAATGGTAAGGGGGTACAAAAGTACCTCTACCATTTCACCAAAATAGTGACAAAGGGGTTAAAAAATTACAGGAGACAGTCTTTGACAAGTCCTTTAATAAAGTCTTCTTTCATCTTCTTTCTTCTGGTCTTCTTCCTTCTTCTTTTCTTCATCCTTTGGTTTCTTCATCTTCTTCCTCCATCTCTGTGGTGTACACAGTACACAATATAGTGCAGCCGTAGTACAGGTGCTACTACTGTTCTGGTGGTGTACACAGTACACAATACAGTGCAACCATAGTGCGGTTGCTACTACTTCTCTGGTGGTGTACACAGTACACAATACAGCGCAGCCATAGTACAGTCACCACTTCTTTTCCTGGCGGTGTACACAGTACATAATAAAGCATAGTGTGGTGTTGCAAAACAAAATATACATCATGTCAGGAAGGCCACCAAGAAGGAGAGGCAGACACTCACAGGCCACTAAAAGAGGGCAAGCAGCCTCTGTGTCTACAGACAACAGTGCTGGTGCATCCTCTGCAAGGGGCTATGGGGCACGTTTGCGCTTTTTTTTCTGTTGCTGGCCGTGTTACTGAGTCAGAACATGCAGAAGAGTTGGTGGAGTGGATAACAAAGCCGTCCTCATCCTCATCATCCTTTGTCACCCATGGCTCAGAGTAGTTTGCCTTCCTATGCAGCTGCCAAAGCGGCCTATTCCACCAGCTTCATGTCCACAGTCACTCCTTCCGTAGCCCCACCATCATGCACGGAGGAGTCCCCAGAACTATTCAACCACAGTGTCAGGTACATGCTGCTGGAGGATGAGCAGTAATTTGAAGGCTGCAATGTTGGTTCCCAAGTTGAGGAAGGGAGTAACGTGAGCCTAGAGAGAGGGGGTGCCCAAGAAGGACAAGAAACTGGCAGTCATGTTCCACCAGCTGCAGCATACTGCCAAGTTTGCTCCAGTGACGAGGAGGGAGGGGATGATGGGGTCACTGACTCTACTTGGGTGCCTGATAGAAGAGAGGAGGAGACGACAGCACAACTCCAACGAGGCAGGATGTCCTCTAAGGGGCAGCTTAAGGCAGCCACACTGCTGCATCCCACCGCAGAGCTCCGCAAGTGCAGGGCGCTGCTGACTCCCCGCTGATTTTGAAAAGTTCCTTGGTGTGGGCCTTTTTTTGACATGTGTGCAGCAGATCACACCATTACTGTTTGCAACCTATGTCTGAAGCGGATCAAGTGTGGTCAGAACAGCAGCCACTGGGGCACCACATCCTTGGCCAGACATATGACGACCTCCCATGCAGTCCGTTGGCAACAGCACTTGAAAGACCCACATCAGTGAAAAAGGCAGACTTCTGCTTGCTCCTCATCTGGGATCTCCAACTCCACTATACCTCTAGTCCTCTGAAAAACCTGCACTGAGAGGAATGAAGGTATAGCAATAGGTGTCCAAAGTACTTGTAGCCAATCTGCTATCAGTACACATCCATCTGTTTTTAGCAGGAAAATTTCCCTACCCCAGTTACTAAACCGTAAAAAGAATTCGGTCTCAGCCATCCACATGCTCAGTATCTAAATGCTAGCTTGGCCAAATTGCTAGCACTGCAATTGCTGCCTTTTCAGCTGGTAGACTCTGCCCCCTTTTGTGAATTTGTGGAATGTGCTGTACCTCAGTGGCAGGTTCAAAAACAACATTTATTTTCACGGAAGGCCATTTTGGTTCTCTACTAGCATGTGGAAGGCAATTTTTTGTCCTGGTTGGACAGGGCAGTCAGCAGTAATGTGCATATTACCGCTGACTCATGGTCTAGCAGACATGGGCAGGAAAATGACCTTTCCTTCACGGCGCACTGGGTAACTCTGCTGGCAGCTGGGAAAGATGCAGGACAGGGTTCAGTATTGTTGGAGCCTGTTCTGCCACCATGCCTCCAAAATGCCAGTGGTGATTCTGCCACAGCTCTCTCCTCCACCCCCTCCTCTTCTTCTTCCTCTATGGCCTCTTCTGCAGGTTTGACCTCTGAATCAGCAGTGCTCCATAAGCTTCAAGGGCCTATGCAGGCACTCAGGCAAAAAAGATGCCATGCGGTGCTTGAGTTGTCTGTTTAGGAGACATGAGCCACACTGGAGCAGAGATTCTGCAGGGGCAGGCTCAGAGATGGTTGATGCCATGCCAGCTTCAGCAAGGAAGGCTGGCTGACCGATGCCTTTAGACAATTTTCAGTCCTCAGCACCAAGGTCTGATCAGTTCAAGCAACCATCACCAGCATCTGCATTACATGGTGCAGGAATATCTAGGGGCAGGAGCAGATTTGGAGACCTTTCCAACAGACCATCCACTGGGTTACTGGGTCTTGAGGATGGACCACTGGCCAGAACCTGCTCAATATGCAATTGAGCTACTGGCCTGTCCTGGATCCAGCATTCTTCCTGAATGCACATTTAGAGCTGCTGGAGGGTTTGTCATAGAGTGCGCCTGTCCACAGACTCCATTGATAGGCTCACATTCATAAAAATTAATCATTCTTGGATCACCAGCTATCAAGCACCTGATGCTGGTGTAACTGATTGATTTTTCTAGGGATGTGGGATCCTTTGAAGACTGCTGAGTGACTGCTGAGTGACTATCCTATTTCTCCTCAAACTTGATGATGCTAGCTTCTAAAAATATTTTTGGTTTAGGGCACCACCACCACTGCCTAAGGCCCAATTTTTCTGCCCCGTTTAACAGGGGCATGTAATTACAATTCTTGATCTAATATTTCACAGCAGGGCCCATTCCTGCGCCCACCAAGAGTAACTGTGAGGGCTTACAGTGTTGTGGCACCACCACCACCACCAAACGCCCAATTTTTCTGCCTCTGTTTAACAGGGACATGTAATTACAATTATAGTTCAAATATTTCACAGCAGGGCCCCTTCCTGTGCCCACCAAGAGTAACTCTGAGGTCTTACAGTGTTGTGGCACCACCACCACTAAAGACCCAATTTTCTGCTGCTGTTTAACAGGGGCATGTAATTAAAAAATTTTAAATAATGGTTAAGCAGGGCCCATTCCTGCGCCCGCCAAGAGTAACTGTGAGGGCTTACAGTGTTGCGGCACCACCACCACCAAAGGTCCAATTTTTCTGCCCCTGTTTGACAGGGGCATGTAATTAAAATTTTTGATATAGTATTTCACAGCAGGGCCCATTCCTGTGCTCACCAAGAGTAACTGTGAGGGCTTACAGTGTTCTGGTACCACCAACACCTAGAGCCCAATTTCCTGCAGAGTATATAGAGCAAGCCGTATAATAAAATTTGAGTGCGGGGTTCCAATTAATATCCATACCAGACCCAAAGAGCCTGGTAAAGGGCTGGGGGGGGGGGGGAACCCATGCCTTTTTTCTCAATGATTTTCACCTATATTGCCGGGACCCGACAATGCATTACAGCCATGAGCAGTTTTAAATTACTTTATTTCCTTTAGAAATTTAATTTTGCTGTGGTATTGTTGTAAACATGGGAAAACTGTGCCACTTTACAGGCATACTATAGACCCCCCCCCCCAGCATGATATTTAAAGGAAAATAAAATTTTTATTGTTTCACCTTAAGCATTATTAAAATCACTACTCCCGAAGAAACAGGCATTTTTAAAACTTTTTTTTGCATTGATACATGTCCCCTGAGGCAGGACCCATGTCCCCAAACATTTTTATGGCAATAATTTGCATATGAGCCTTTAAAATTAGCACTTTTAATTTTACACATTCGTGTCCCATAGACTTTAATGGTGTTCACGTGTTCAAACAAACCTTTTGCATGTTCGCATGTTCTGCTGCAAACCGAACTGGGGGGGGGGGGGGGGACGTTTGGCTTATCCCTATACAGCACTAATTAAAATAAAAAAATTTGTCTGTACTGCATATATCCATGTATTTATGTACAGTATATTTTCTTTCATAGTAATATCCCACTCAGGGCACCAGGTCTGATATGTTTTAAATCCTCAAACAAATTGTATTAATGTTATTACAATGCATTTATGAATGGAGCCTGCAAACAAGCCTGCAAAAAGGAAATTTTCAAAGAAGCCTCTGTCAGCGCTCCTGTAGTGGAGATCAGGATCTGCAAGTCAGTTTGTCCCAGTAGAAAAAAGGAGGATGCATATTTCTCTCATCACCACCAACCCCCTTCTGTCTCTGTCCCCTCACTTCCTCCCATCTCAGCCATTAAAAATGTTACACTGCATCCTAAAATGTAGTGAAGCCCACAGTAGGGCTGACAGAAGCCTCCACACAATGCACACTGGATGGCTCCACCTTCTATTTGAATGCATTATGAAGTGAGCCACTGAGTGAACTATGTGAAATTGGGCATGGCACCCCTGAGAAGCCCACCTATTTGGGACCAATGTAAATCATCCACTGTATTTCTATATTACATGCTATACAGTACTTAAACAACAGCAACATGTATTTCCCATTTGCTCTTCTTGCAGACCCCAGTCTGACAGTTTAATGCAATAACAGCAGGGCCATCCTTGCATTCTGACATGGATGCTTAGAAAAGACATTTAATGTTTTATTAGCTCAAGCTTGCTCTGCCTTCCGGTTGATATTTTAATTTCTTAAAAGCTTTTTTTTCTTGTCTTTTCAGCATGTATAGTCATCTCCTTAGCTGCTGAATCAATCTAACTCAATTAGCTCTGAACTCTTGAGATATCTTTACCCGCATAAATTGACAATGCCAGGCAAGAATTTTAATTCATTGGGAGAGGAGTTCAAAAGGGGTCCAAATCTAAAACTGCTGGCTAGTAATTGAATGAAATGTTTAATTCTGAAGTAAAAAAAAAAAAGCGTACAGTGATGGCTAATACTTCCAGATGAAAATGACCTTGAAACTTGGGTGTGTTTTATTCATCCCTTGCTTTGTGTTTGTGGAGACTCCCAGGAAATTAGATTCTGGGAGTTAAATGCATTTCTTTATATTTTGGTGAAGTATTGCTATTTCATGTTCAAAGGTAATAAAATGCTGAAATTATGATTGCTGAAGGTCTTACAATATTTCCATGACCGGCATAACCCATATAAGAGAATATGTACGTGATTTACCAGGTTTTCAAGTACAATAAAACATGTTTCTGAATAATTCATACAAGTATCTCAAGAATTTCTGTGATTCGAAAACGCAGTAATATGTTCTCATTTAACGCAAAGCTGATATGTTTTTGCAAATGTTTTGACCCTAACTAAGCTTTCTTTTACAGCAAATGAAATTATTCCACTGGGTACAATGGCAGTTGTAGTGATAAATATTAATCATTTTAAATGCTCGGGGAGATAGATTAGTACTGGGATTTCTAGTTGGTCAAAACTTTCAAGTTTCAAAGCAATTTTAGAATAGTGACACAAAGGATAAAGGCACGCTTGACCTAAGGCTAGTTATAGATAAAAACGAAAAAGTATGCCTTGCCATTAGTGCTGCTGCTTGTCTTGAAAGAGTCATGCTCACTGTACTGTACTATGTGATTATGTGTATGTGGATAATTAGGCTGGAGTGGACCCACAGTGGGGAATAAGAGGGAGAAAATTGCCCAATGTTATCGGAAGAAAGCATTTCCAAACCTTCTAAATGAATGAATTCAGTCTAACAAGACAGACGTTTCAGTTACAGGAAGGGATGAGGGATTTTGGCAAAATTGATTGTGCTGTGAAACTACCAGTTTCATCTTTCAAAATGTCACAAAATTAGGAACACTAGAATTTGCGTAATGAGATACTTGGGTGAAAATAGCTTGAAATACTTTTAGAAAGTGTGTTTTTAGTAGTTAAAGTGGTTGTTAAACCACTCAAAGACATTCTTACAATTCATTCTGCTATATTAAATAATGTCATTTGTGTATGTGTTTTTTTTTTTTTAATGCCATTCTGTACCTTATTTCATAGCGCTCACGTGACTGGCCGCCTCCCTCCTCTCTCGATCTGGCAGCAAAGCAGGCAAGGTTGAGAAACCCCTGCTTACACCAGTCAGGAGTAGGAGATGAACGGAGGAGAGAGGCAGCAGGTCACGTGAGCGCGGATTCATTTTTACAATTTTCACACTTTTTTTGTGAAATGGTAGAAGTAGATTTGTACCCCTGTTACCATTTCACACAGGGGGGAGGCCGTGATCTGGGGGTCCCCTTGTTAAAGGGGGCTTCCAGATTCTGATAAGCCCCCTGCCTGCAGACCTCCACAACCCCTGGGCAAGGGTTGTGGAGATGAGGCCCTTGTCCCCATTAACATGGGGATATGGTGCTTTGGGGGGCTACCTCAAAGCACCCTCCCCATGTTGAGGGCATGTGCCTGGTATGGTTAAGGAGGGGGGGGGGCGTTCTTCTTCTTTCTTTTTTTGTTGTGGTGCGAACAGGGCACATGGAGAAGAATTGCTTTTTTGTGCCTTTGCAAAATGCAGGCAGAAAAACTGATGTCTCTGCACCATGGTGTGAACGAGGCCTAACTGGCAGATTTTCAACATTTTGGTTATGATAGGTCCATTTCACAGTATAGAAATGCATATTATTCAGTTTTTTGTCTTTCTTGTAAATTACCAAACTTTTGTATTTTTTTTTTTTTTTTTTTTTAATCTTGAGGTTAGGACATGCTGTGATTTACATTTCAAGGAGAAGCACTGGGGTAAGTATAAAGGACATTTCCATGATTTAGTTAGAAGCTAAGAATTTCAATTCCCTCATAGTGAGGCTCTTTATGGACAACATATATCAAGATATAAAATGGAAACTGAGGACTGACCAGTAGCCATAGTGATTTATTTGTCTAGTCTGTATTAGATCATTTCATCCTAACATGATCTAGAGAGAAATGTCACAGAAAGCAATGGATGGGCTGTGCTTCATTAGAAAATGTAGATGTCAAAGAAGCAGTGTGTAGAATTAATAGTGACAATCACAATGACTTGGAATTCACAGATATAGCATAGTATTAGTAATTTGCTTTAATATACAGTACCTACAGTATGCTGACTGAAATAAAAAATCTAAATTGGTATACTTCATGTATATAAACTAAGTACATTTAACAAAAAAACAAGTAAAATATAACAGTTAATGATCCTTTAGCAGCCAGATTAAAATGTTTTGGTCAAAATGGAAATATATTTTTTATTGTAGTCTGTGTTCCCTTTGTAGAGATTTTTCTTCACGTTCTCTGAGAACAGAAAGCAATTTCTCAGTAAATGGGGAAGGGTTACAACCTCTGTCTGGTTATTATAACTGTCTATGTCTTCCTGTTACAGTGACAACTGTTCTATTTTATTGTGCTGCTGTCACTGGATGGGCTAGGATGTGAAGTATAACTTTGCCCAATGGGGGTCCCAAACAGTTACAAACTTAAAATAATAATTGTACTCTTCCCATGTCTAAAACCAACAGAAACAATTTTGTATGGAGTTTGTATATATCGATCATGTCATGTGATACGTCAGTAAAAATATCTGCATGCACAGAATTAATTATCTATGGGGCTGTCTCCCAAGCATCTCCAACTTTTGGCAGATGGCCCCACAGATGTCTAAGAATTATGAAAACAGACAATCTCAGTTGGACTAATTTGTACTAAATTAGTCAGTAAAAGTTTCCCTTGAGTGATCTCTTAAGGAAGTTGGATATTCCCTGGACCAATCTGTTGAGATAAATAGAACTAATGCGTAGGGAAATATGTTCCCTATTTTCATAGCTGTTACTGTAATGAAACATGTTTGTATATAGACGTTAAACTCTTTTCCTCCAGGAGCAAAGAGGGCCCCCTTGTCATTTGTGTAGGGCTACCCCCGCTGGATTTTGGGTTCCCCTATTCCTGCACAGCCAGGCAATACACATCTTTCCAGCTTTCATCTTGAAACAGAATTCAGTTCATGAGCTTGCTTTTTTTTTGTTTTATTGTGGGAAAACAACTTGTATAGGGAATAGGGATCATGGGATGCCCAACTTGACTTGAAGAACAACAAATGAGGACAATATCCTTCAATATGTATACCTCAAAAATGTCAAATTATTGACTGTATTCAATCTGGAACAGCGACAGTTTTTTTGTGGAATTAGCAACAGAAATTCCCCTAGTAGGAGCTTTGTGTCCCCTGGGTGGAATTTGAGCAAAGTCGCAACTTGCAGGAGCTCTATGCCCCCCCTCTTTAAAATTCAAGCCAACTTGGCTGCTTGATGAAATGTTCCAGAACAAGGGATTGGGTTTAGCTTGTTGACACTGTCCTAGAAAACTTGCTGGATAATGAATCGGCAGCTTTTTCCCTTTTCTCCCCAAGGGTGTAGAGGTATCCACACTGTTCCTGGAATCCTGCTGCTTTTGAGAACACTGGTGTTCAGGCTTCCTGCTTTACAGGCCCTCCCATGCTAGCCAGGTTGTCTCCTAGAAGAGATTGTAGGGTAGTGGAGATCCCTCTGTCCTTCCTCCTTCCTACAAAGCTCCAGCCTGCCCTCAGTCCCAGGGTCCCTTTCCAGGCTACACGACTACTCCATCTTGGGCTTGACACCCCTGCTGGCCCAGCTCCACAATTTATGGGCTGATACAGCTGCCCTGCCAGGTCTTCTGCCTGGAGATTGCCAGATTCCCAAAAATTTTCAGATAATGGTCTTGTTGCCTCCACCCACTAGCTTCTAGAAACTTCTCCAAGCTTCTAGAAACAGTGGGAGATATCAGAGGCCTGACCAAGCAGTCCCCTAAAAGAGGCATTTAAAGGGCTGAGACAAACCATCTAACACTGACAGGGTACTTATCGTTCATTTATGTATAGCCTTTATCCCAAAAGGTAAAAAAAAACTTCTGCTGTAACTGACAACTGCAAAACAACACCAATCTAGCGCATTAACATTATACAATTTTATTGGATAATTAAAAGGAGTTTTATACGTACAAACACATGACATAAATTAGAATTTCAAAAAAATGCTAAGAGGATCACTTCCAAGCCCACAGCACTCAACTGATAACATAGGAAGGCCATACAGCATTTATGTTTTGTTGTGCACATGTAAAAATACCCATAGTCCTGAGGAGGCAGCAAGACACTTTGTTGCTACACCTATAAGCCTGTTAACAGGAAGAGAAAGAGCCCAATAAGCCTCAAAGCACAACACTTAAGCGCAGGAGAGTACTTTTTCTTTTTTATTGGCTGTAACTGACAACAGTTGCCCAGTGGAGTCGGGACACCATAATGCCGCGTACACACGATCGGAATTCTCGTCAGAAAAAGCTCTGATGGTTTTCGAACGGAATTCGGCTCAAGCTGTCTTGCCTACACACAGTCACATCAAATTCCAATCGTCTATAACGCGGTGACGTACAACACGTATGACGGGACTAGAAAAAGGAAGTTCAATAGCCAGTAGCCAATAGCTTCTGTCTCGTAGTTGAATCTGAGCATGCGTGATTTTTGGCGTGTCGGAATTGCATACACACGATCGGAATTACCGATAGAAAGTTTTTCCGTCTGGAAAATTGAGAACATGCTATCAATTTTCGGCTGGCGGAAATTCGGACAGCCAAATTGGAGCATACACACGGTCGCATTTTCCGATGAAAAGCTCTCATCCGTCTTTTTCTGGCCGGAATTCCGATCGTGTGTACGCGGCATAAGACATGAAGTTTGTTACTGTCTGGATCAACAGGTGAAAAATAAAGGAAACAAAGTCCCCCATACTAGCTGTCACTTTTTAAAATCAGCGTGGCCATGCGGGGCTCCGCCACACGGCTACATCATTCATTCACACAGCTCTGTGGTTGTTGGCTTGTAGTTCTCAATGAAACACCATGGTGCTGTGGAGTGCCCTGACAGCTTAGTGATTCTTCCTGTCAGATTGTATCTGCTTGCCCATACAGGATGTAGGGGCACACAGATACACTGACAGATCTGAAGGAGACCTGACACATGACACCAGCGATCACTAGTGCCATGCTTTACAGGCTCCAAAAAAAAAATGCACATTTTTACCTGCAAAAAATTAGCATTTATAATTTTTTTCTAAAAAGGGAACTTATCCTTCAATGCCACAGTATGCAAATGTAGCACCCTCTAATATGCATTCTAGTGTAGGTAAATGTATTTCTGACTAACAGTAGTTGTGTGAGTCTGGTTAATTAGTAGTGGTTATCGTAAGTCAGGCTGGAGGGCTCTTTTGGGGGACTGCTTGGTCTGTTAAAGGAAGTTAAAAAATTACAGACTTACTGGCTGATTCACCAGATGAAAAGAAAAGAATAAAAAAATAAAAAAATAAAACAAATGTAACTACTACATAAGAATTGGTAAGCTTTAAATGAGTTTAAAACTGCTAGACCATTTATGTATTTATGCAAGGTTACAGTATCCCCCTTAAACATCTCTTCGCAAGGGAGGATACATTTAACTCAGTAAACCTTTCTTCATAGGTCCACTATGCCTGGATAAGAAGGAGAAACATACTCACCTTTTCAGCTGTCTCCATCACTGAACTCCACTTGCTCATTGAGAAATCTTCTGCAATGGTTCAAACTGAATTCAAGAGTGTTGACCTCTCTGGTCCCCTGCAGCTCTCACTGGTTCCTTCCTATGTGTCAGAAACCATGAATCAGACTGAGACAGAAGTACAATTAAATCACACTTGTTCATTAATAAAAATAAAAAGGTAAATAGAAAAAGCGTAGTCAAGCATAACCAGAGTCCAGTAACCAGATCGGGTAGTCAGCCAGTTCAAAGTTCATTAACCAGATCGGGTAATCAGCCAGGCCTGAAGTCAGGGATCCAAGGAGAGCAACTGCAAGCAGGATAAGGAGCCAGGAGGGATGTCAGCAAGCCAGTCTTGAAACAAACAGCAGGAGATGGCTCCTTGTGATGTGACCAACGCGAAGGCAGAGGAGAAGTGAGCTGGAAGGCTTTAAATATGCAGGTCAGACGAGCATCATCGGGAACAGCTGGTAACTGTGGAGAAAGAAGAGAGCTGCCAATTAGCCGACAGCTGAGCGGCCAGCCCAGAGGAGGAAGGGCTAAGCCAGCCCTGACACTATGACCTCTAAATATCACAGGATACAGTAATGACATTGAGGCCAGAGGGAAGAATAAGTATGAGTTGTGGGTTCATGGAGAGCAATGATCCTAGATGTGTCGTTTTCAGTGCACACCTCAGCAAGAGAGTTCTCCGTATTGGCGAGGAATTCAGCAGCATGGACAGTAAGAAACATGACCATGTCTTGCCTTTTTTTACCCGAATTATGGGGTTGAATTTTTTTTATAGAGCATCAGGATCACTTTAGGAGAGTGCAAAAAGCAATGATGAGGTGCAAAGTGTTGTAACATATATTAAGCAAAGAGATATCACCAGCTGGAGCAATGGAAGATCAATGCTGGCTTTCTGCTATGGGTTACCACATTTTGTATAATGATGGTTGCCTTACTATATAATTCCGCATGTGGTTATTTACAGAAAAACAAATACCTGTGGTTTGCAAAATTCAATAATTTGTTGCTTTCATTTGTATGCTTTACCTAAAGCTAAATTATATAATTAGTAAAATAACGACACTGTCTGTCACAAGTCTCCCATTTATTCACCTAAGCATTAACTGTGACGGATGGGATTCCAAAATACTTTTGAAATATTGATGTGTACAAAAATGTGTTCTTTTTCTATATAGCACTAAAAATAAATGATACCTTCTTCTGCTTTGAGCCTCATGTATTTTTGTAATCAGGTTTTTTTTTTCTTACTTACCCATCGCAGGTAAACCGTGTTATGGATCAAGAACTCTGTGGCCCTGATACAAATCACAATTTATGCCTCATATGCATGCTGCTAAAATTGATTCCAAGAGGGCGAAAGGCTTTTGCTATGCACCACAGATTAACCAATTGAAAACTATATATAATTTATTTCTTTTTAGATGGAATTGGCTGTAACAATATCATTGTAGTCTGGAACAATTGTGCATGTGAAATTGAAAATGTTATAGATAATTTAGAGTGCTGTTACTTATAGTGAAAAATAACAATTATTATTTTGTTACTTGGAAAAACTAACACTGCAGAAAAAAATATAAACATGAGCCTGGCATGCTGGATTTAAATATGAACCTGACCCCAATTATACAAATAGTTTTAATGTGCATACCTGGTGGCAGTAAAAATATTTTATTTCCAATCATTGTTACTAGCAGAATGTAACTAAAACTTAACTATCTCAAAATGTCATTTGGTTAAGCTAGATGAACATGTACCTATCTGGATCTTATCACTGGAACATCACTGATCTCCATTTCAGTAAGCTCCTTATGCCACGTACACACGAGCGGAATTCCGCTCAAGCTTGGCTTGCATACATATGGTCACACAAATGTTCTCTGAACTTTTGACCATCAAGAACACGGTGACGTACAACACTACGATGAGCCAAGAAAATTAAGTTTAATGCTTCTGAGCATACGTCAAATTATTTCCGAGCATGCGTAGGAATTTTGTACAACGGAATGGCCACAGTCAATCGGAATTTCCGATCTGAACTTTTTCCCTCGGAAAAATAGAGAACCTGCTCTCAATCTTTTGCTGGTTGGAATTCCGCCAGCAAAAGTCCAGTGGAGCATACACACGGTTGGAATTTCAAATACCAAAAGCTGTCATCAGACTTTTGCTGATGGGATTTCCAATCGTGTGTATGCGGCATAAAACTCAAGCTTACCATAAATGGCCACATACACTCATAAGCCATGCTATTATGTAAACCTATATGGTGTTTGGGTAGAAAAAAAGTGTGTTCTTGTCTGGATCTTATAACTGAAAAATCTTTTGTCTCAATTTCAGTAAAATCCTAAGGCCTAGACTTATAGTAAAAAAAGCACATACATTCATTTGCCACTTCATTAGATAAGCCTTTTTAAAGTAATTGTAAAGGCTTATGTTTTATTTCTATTAAAATCATAAACATATCATACTTACCTGCTCTGTGCAATGGTATTGCACAGAACTGCCCCAAACCTCCCTTTCTGGGGTCCCCCGCTGGCACTCTTGGCTCCTCCTCTTCCCCATGAACCACCATAGAGGTCGACTCCTATTGTGCCACACCTGTGTACTCGCTCCCAAGCTGGACTGTGTGGATCCATAGACACACACACAGAGCGGCTTGGCCACACACCCCAAACTCTCTGCTCACAGAATTTTATTGAAAGCAGCAGGACACAATCCCTCCCACTGCTACCTGTGAGAGAGAGCTGCTGAGACATGCACGGCACTGGATTGATACAGGAGTCAGTATTGTGGAGGGATACTACTGCTAGGACAGAAATAGAACATGTTTCAAATCCGTCCGACAGGACTCAATTCCTATCAGGAAAACCGTTTGTCTGTATGCTGGTCCGACGGACTAAATATGACACAAGGGCAGCTATTGGCTTCTGGCTTCTGGCTATTGAACTTCCTTTTCTAGTCCCGTTGTATATCATAACGTTCAAAACGAATGGACTTTCAAATGGACTTTAGTCCGTTCGTGTGTGGGCAAGTCCATTCGTTCAGAAGTCCATCGTAACTCCGTTGAAAGTCTGTCAGGAAGACTGTCTGACCTTTTCTGCCGGAAAGTCCGGTCATGTGTACGTGGCATTAGACTCTGGCTTACAGTAGACAGGAATATACACCCAGGAGCCTCTTTGTTAAGTATACCTATCTAGTGCTTGGATAGATGGATGTGTTTATCTCTGGATCTTATAACCGGAAGATCTCTTATGCCTAATACACACAATGAGAATATCATATGGAAGAAAAACACGTTTGAAGCGATTGTCCGTTAATCTACTTGTTGTTACACAGTTTATGAGACCCAATCATGACACTTCATGCAAAAATATCTGAAAGGACAAGCATGACAATTTTTCTTGTAAGTTAACAGAACAAACGATTTTTGTGTAATTAGTATAGTATTTGTATTGAAAAAAAATCGAGACCATGCATGCCCTGAAACTAAAGAATACATTACAATACAATACAATACAACATATTACATCACTTCTGAAATTGTATTCTATCTTACTAGAATTTACATAACTTTAGTAACTTTTTTCAATATCAGACCAGCTGTCACGATCAGGAGTCAGACTCAAAGACCAATTGCTATAGCAGTAGCAGAACTAGCACGGACCAGTAGGATAGGTACACAGGCAGTCACCCTGGTGAATGACTTGGGCTCACCTGAGGGCTCACCTGAGGTGCGGAGTCAAAGTACTAACTGGTGTTCACTAGAACTCTTCATGGTGGAGATGAATTTAGTATTAGTACTAGGTCACGGTCCTCAGGATTGCCCCACTAGGAGTTAAGCAAGCTGAGTAGTTGCAGGTTGGGATAAGGCAGAATTGTAGTCAAGGAACAAGCCAAGGGTCGAAAAGACAGGAGCGAGATACTGGCCGGAGAGAGCACAATAATCTGGCATAAAGGAAGGGCAGAGACATGGCTTAAATCAGGACATTCATTGGAGGAGCTAAGAGTTCAGGGTTCAAAACAAGCAAGGTTCAAGACAGGATCATTCAAGGAATTGTCCCAGAAACTGCCCAGCATTCCAGGTAGCTCAGCAAGAAGAGACATTGCCTGATTCAGCAGAGGTTTGGGGTTTAAATCTAGGTCCTGACTAGCATACAAAAACAAAACAAACAATCAATCATCCAATAATTTCATTGTTTGTACTAGTCATTCGGTTGACCATAGGCACACATGTTCAGTAGCCACTTTACCTGGTACCCCCCATGTAACGTTTGGGTAGATGAACATGGGCTTTTCTGGATTTCACAGGATGCTAAGACTTGGGCCCACCATAGACAGGCACATACACTCAATTGATTATATCTATGTATTTACTGTATGCTGGATCCCTAGATTTGTGTTGTGCTCACCAAATGATTACCCTACCATGTCAAAACAGCAATACACCGTTGTCATGCAATGTTTTTTTCTAAGCTTCAGTCATAAGTTTTAGTGATCCCATGCCAACTATAGCCTCTTTTTTCTTAGCTGACATGGGTGGAACCTGGCATGATAGCCCATTGTCTTTAAGATTAATATGTTGTGTGATTAAAAATTCCCCTCTGCACACCATCATTGTAAAAAAAAACAGTTTCACCTCCACAAAATACAGGTCTACACTGAAATGCTTCACTCAGGAATCTTCTCTCTACATAGGAATGAATTTGCTGACAATTAATAACTGTCAAAGCAGCCACATGTTTACAGGCTGAGAGATGACAGAGATTCACATCATTATGTAGCTCTGTCATCTCCTTGCCTGTTAACATGTGGGGTTATGTGAGACTTGCTTCTTTTGCTATCTGTTTTTACAGAAACACACTATATATTAAAGTCTATATATTAAAGTATGCCTGTCATGAAAGAACCATTGAGCTGCTATTGCTGACCTTCTTTTTTACTTACCCAGGACAAGTATGTATTTCAGGAAAGAGAGAGATGTTTTTTTGGACCAGCACCTTAAAGTATTGAAACTAAAACAGACATTATTTAAAAGGAAAAAAAAATAGGATATCCTGCATGCTTTTCTTATGACGTGATGTGTTTTAAATAACCACTAATAAGAATAAATATCTCTTGTAACCTAATTTGTATGTAATTGTGTATGTAGGCCTACTGCTGGGGCTACTCGCATAATTTGAAATACTTTATATACAAGTGTTTCTTAATCTCAGGAGTTCGAAAAATTTACAAATTAAATAAGTGGTTTTAGGGAAGTTGCTGAGAGAACATTGCAAATGACAGAGAAAATAAATCTCTAGGGCAGGTACTTTAAGATATGAATAATGGAATACTCCTGTGCTGCCACTCACCTTCTCTAAAAATAATAATAGTGTTTTGAGCTGCTGCTACCAATTGTGATGTGTTCAATAAACAATAAAATTTAGTGCGGCACTGCTCTTTCTCTTTAATAAATATTACACAGATAATTTTAAGAAACACATGAAAAATACTTCAAATCAGAATATACTTGTTGTGCATTAAGACATTGTTATGTGTTGTTTGACACACAAGGAAACTAACATTTATAGGTAAAGTTGATCCAAGGCAGGGGCGGATCCAGGGGGGAGCAACAGGGCAATTGCCCCCCCCCTGAGAAATGAGTGAGAGGGTTTGGCGGGCAGGCAGCTCGGCGGGTGGGTGAGTGAGCATGCGGCTCGGCGGGTAGGCAGCTCGTCAGGCTGGTGAGTGAGCAGGCGGGCAGCTCAGTGGGTGAGTGGGCGGGCCAGTTGGTAGGTGAGCAGGCGACTGGCCAATCAGCTGGCTTGCAGGTGGGGGGAGTAGAGAGATGACATCCTCTCTCACCACCAGGCACCCACCCTGCATCCCTGCAGTTCCACCCTCTCTATGCATACAGCCATGGGCAGCAGAGATATTACATCATCTTTCTGCTGCCTGACTTCACTCTGGGACACAGGAACTGAATATCCCCACCTTAGCAGGAAATTGACAATTGTAGCAGGCAAGTGACAATCCACAATGTGTGGCAAGTGACAGTCTGCAACCTGTGGCAGGTGATGTGGCAAGTGACAATCTGCAACATGTGGCAGGTGATGTGGCAAATGACCATCCGCAATTTGTGGCAAGTGGAAATCAGCAACTTGTGGCAGATGACGTAGCAAATGACAATCCGCAACTTGTGGCAGGTGACTTGGCAAATGACAATCTGCAACTTGTGCCAGCTTACGTGGCAAGTGGAAATCTGCAACTTGTGGCAGGTGACATGGCAAGTGACAATCCACAACGTGTGGTAGGTGAAGTGACATGTGACAATCTGCAACTTCCGGCACGTGCTGTGGCAAGTGACAATCCGCGTCTGGTGGCAGGCGACGGTGGCAAATGGCACACTCAGGGCTCCCACTGATTCTGCATTATGGTGAGTTGAACTATTTCATTTTATATAACAATGTAATAATAGAAATAATGTGCTTCAATCATCCTGACACCATAACAACCATGGTGCCAGGATGAGTGAAGCGCAAACACCAGCCATTCCCCGATAAACTGCGGATAAGCTGCTGATCCAGGGAATATCTGATTGCCTCTCAGGGGATCAGGAAATAATTTTTTCCCCTTGCAGGAGCAAATTGGATCATGCTTTGCTGGGGTTTCTTGCCTTCTGCTGGATCAACTGTGGATATAGAATTGTGCATATAGGATTGTATAATTTTTTTCTTTTTCCTTTTTATTGGTTGAGCTAGATGGACTTCAACAAGACTAACTATGTACTATGTGCACACCCAGCAATAATGTTATACTGTATATCAAAATATATATTTGCAATAACCCAATTATTACCGCAAAAAAATACCACAAGTATAAACCAAAAAATACATCAATATACAAATAAAAGCTGTTTGTGCATTATTTTATGCATACTGATATCCAACAATAATAGTGTAATGTAAGTATGCAAAAGTCCATAAATTGCCTGAGTGATAGTTCATTAATGGTATAAGCAATCCAATGCTGTCAGTATTCTGTGGATAAGTGTTCATACATATAACACCAGACCTAGATGCCAGCAACTGGAAGCAGTGCTCAGATATAAGGACCTATATCATAATACCATTTAACACTTAATACCTTCTTTATTAAGCAAAATGCACTCAGATTTAATTATAAAAAACTTGCAGGCAATGTAAAAAAAAGTCACTTAAGGGATATAAATTGCTCTTCTCACCACACCTCGCTAAGTTTCTCTGGTTTTGCTCCGTACCAGAAGTAACATCACTCAGCTTTGCCCAACGCATTACGTCACAGATCACATGACCCCCTCAGGGTATGGGGCTGGGTGGCACTGACTAAATAAAAACAATTAGTTTACATGTTGCCATGGAAACCCTACTTACTAACACACTACAATGATAGCTATCATTTTACAAGCCATCATGCTTACACCAGGTACACAGTATAATAGGCAAGTAGCAATTAATTGTCATATAATTGATATATATATATATCGACATTTGAGTGTGATTATAATGAATACACTTAGTCACACTGTAAGTATATAAACTTCCTCAGCTAATGTAAATAAACTTTCCATTGCACTATACAGTATCTCACAAAACTGAGTACACCCCTCACATTTTGTATATATTTTATTAGATTTTTTTGTGTGGCAACACTGAAGAAATTACACTTTGCTACATTGTAAAGTAGTGAATGTACAGCCTGTATGACAGTGTAAACTTGCTTTCCTCTCAAAATAACTCAACACACATCCATTAATGTCTAAACCGCTGGCAACAAAAGTGAGTACACCTCTAAGTGAAAATGTCCAAATTGGGCCCAAATTGTCTATATTTTGTGTGGCCACCATTATTTTCCAGCACGGCCTTAACCCTCTTGGGCATGGAGTTCACCAGAGCTCCACCAGTTGCCACTGGAGTCCTCTTCCACTCCTCCATGATGACATCACAGAGCTGGTGGATGTTAGAAACCCTGCTCTCCTTCACATTCCGTTTGAGGATGCCCCGCAGATGCTCAATAGGGTTTAGGTCTGGAGACATGCTTGGCCAGTCCATCACCTTTACCCTCAGATTCTTTAGCAAGGCACTGGTGGTCTTGGAGGTGTTTTTGGGGTCTTTTTCATGTTGAAATACTGCCCTGCAGCCCAGTCTCTGAAGGGAGGGGATCATGCTCTGCTTCAGTATGTCACAGTACATGTTGGCATTAATGGTTCCCTCAATGAACTGTAGCTCCCCAATGGCAGTGGCACTCATGCAGCCCCAGACCATGACACTCCCACCACCATGCTTCACTGTAGGCAAGACACACGTCTTTGTACTCCTCACCTTGTTGCCACAAAACACACGCTTGACACCATCTGAACTAAATACGTTTATCTTGGTCTCATCAGACCACAAGACATGGTTCCAGTAATCCATGTCCTTAGTCTGCTTGTCTTCAGCAAACTGTTTGCGAGCTTTCTTGTGCATTATCTTTAGAAGAGGCTTCCTTCTGGAATGACAGCCATGCAGACCAATTTGATGCAGTGTGCGATGTATATTCTGAGCACTGACAGGCTGACCCCCATCCCTTCAACCCCAGCAGCAATGCTGGCAGCACTCCTATGTCTATTTTCCAAAGACAACCTCTGGATATGATGCTGAGCATGTGCACTCAACTTCTTTGGTCGACCATGGCGAGGCCTGGTGTGAGCGGAATCTGTCCTGTTAAACTGCTGTATGGTCTTGGCCACCATCCGGCAGCTCAGTTTCAGGGTCTTGGCAATCTTCTTATAGCCTAGGCCATCTTTATGTAGAGCAACAATTCTTTTTTTCAGATCCTCAGAGAGTTCTTTGCCATGAGGTGCCATGTTGAACTTCCAGTGACCAATATGAGAGGCTGAGAGAGATAACACAAAATTTAACACACCTGCTCCTCATTCACACCTGAGACCTTGTAATACTAACGAGCCACATGACACCGGGGAGGGAAAATAGCAAATTGAGCCCAATTCAGTGTTTTCACATGAAAAGATATAATAAAATATTTACAAAAAAATGTGAGAGGTGTACTCACTTTTGTGAGATACTGTATATTTTGAGATATAACATTATTAATGTTGAATTGTCACATGTATCAAACAACAAACAACATGCGCATTTATTCTGATTTGAAGTGTTAATCTGTTTCTTAAACACTTCCTGTATGTTGTCCTGGGATAAAATCTAGCCCGCCCTATTTTCACATGTGTTGTCGTGTGTTTCATTCCAAAACAAGTTGGGCTGTTTAACGCACCACAATGTAATGCACACAGCATTGTCGTGTGAATTGGCCCTAAAACCAGCTCCACCTTTTTCTCTTGATTTTTAAAATCTTTTTAACATCAAATGAAAGAAATTATTCTCTTTTGTGAAACCAAAGTCATGTACATTAGTGGTGTACCTGATGCTCAGGTTGCCATGTTAATGAAAGTTAATGCGTATAGACCACTTTTGCCATGAACTGATATAAACAATTGTTCTTTTTTCTTCAATTAAATCAACATAACAATGCATTTTATTTAGGTGGAGTCAGGCCAAAATTAACAGCACTGCAGTCTGTAAGCACACAGATTTTGGCACGCAAGCCAACCCCTCTCTATTAGCATCACCTCCTTTACACTAAAATTGCTTTGCTGGCTCTATCATGGGAAAATCTATTGTGGCCATGGATAAATAAGCTATTATGAGACGTGTGCACCAAATTTGAAACAACCTAATATGGGATAAGTGATGTAATTCTACTAATGATGAGGAAAAATTACGTGGATGGTAAATACACATCTAAAACCTCTTATGTGACTGTCCCTTGTAAAGCTATCCATCACATTTTAGTACATCAGGCTTGTGCCTAATGGTAAATCCAGTACTGGTCAGGGAATTCATGTAATCCACAATTAACCATTTGTGGCCAGGTAACATGAATACAGGTTCAGTATTGGCTGAAAGATCAGCCAGAGAGTAACTGTAACTTACAGTTTTTTTGTATAGTTAGAATCAATAATGCAAAACGGAAAATCAGAATGGAAAATAAAATCTCCAAATATCTCCCCTTACATGGCAATCCAATGTTCATACATGCCATGGATCATGAAGTTTTAAATATTGGAAATCAAAAGGTCTACTTTTGGTGTCGTCCTTTTTCATTCAAATCCCTGTCGGATGAAACTGTTCTTGGAAATATCCCAGGAGTTTCAATTGCCAAATCACCATGCAGCTTGAAGTGGTTGTAAACTCTCCCCCACAACTTTGTCCCATGTAAATCAGCATAAAAAACCCTAATGAACATTGCTTGTAGATATTACCTTACTTGCATAGTATTGTTATAATCCTTTTTGTTCTTTAGAATGACGTCACTGAGCATGCCCATATCTCCCATAATTTACAGCACACTCTGTGTGCTTGTCTATCTATTATCAGGACCTCCTACGGCACAACACTGAAATCCCACGAGACTGCATAATCACTCAGAGCTTCCTACTATTCCCCATGTGACCATGTGACATCACATGGAGTGAAAAAAAAGGCATCGGACATCATTACTGCAGTCTTATCAGCTGAAGCGTTGGATTGAGAAGGAGGCTTGGTTAACAGTACAACAAGTGCTCAATGTTAGGGCGAAAATACACTCTACTGTGGACTCAGAAAACAATACTTAAGATGGCGCTACCTTACCCCTGGAAACAAGTTTTTTAAAGTTTCTTTAAACAGTAAATAATATGTGATTTGGGCTGGATTACAGTGGCTATAGTTTGATAATTACTTATTATAATGGACTAAATGAAAAGAAGCATCAGAGTGGGAGAGTTTGCTTCCTCTTTTGGAAAAACATTTTAAAGAATTGTCCCAGCCTGGGGAAAAATAATTAAAAGTCAACCGTCACAAATACTTTAGCTGCTGACTTTTAATATATGGACACTTACCTGTCCATGGAGCCCACAATGTTGGCACCCCAGCCGATTTTCAGATCGGCTGTTGGGTGCTACCACCGCCATCTCCATTATACAAAACCGTCCGTGAAGCCTTTTGCATTCATGGCTGGTTCCCTACTGCGAATGTAGAAAGTGCCCTTTGCTTTCTAATTGGCCCGGCAATGGAGGAAGAAGGGAGGGTGAACTTCCAAGGGATGGCACCATGATGCTGCCTCCTGGAAGTGGGGACAAGGACCTATCAAAAACAGGTACCTGTTCCCCCCTCCCTCCTGAAAGGTGTCAAATGTGGCACAGGAGGGGGAGGAAGTAAATAAGCAGAGGTTCCACTTTTAGGTGGAACTCCGCTTTAAGTCATGCTATACCTCAAAAAAGGACCCTTTCCAACAATCACTGATAGATCAAGCGAGACAATGTTGACAATACTCCATATCTGATCTTTATTTACCTCTCCATTTGCAATTTACAAAGCTGCAGAGGAACCAACTTCTGAAAAGCTAGCTAAAGGACTTTCCAGGTGATACTTTGGCAGACAAACTCCTTGAGGGTTTATGTAGAACTTATAATTGAATCATCAGTTAAAACTGGGAAGGCACGCAGTTTAAGGTAATGCATAGAGCTTTTATACTCATTTATACCATGATAGATAAAGCTGATCCTACATTATCTATATGTTCTTGGTGCGGCAAACTACGCCCCACATTGGGTCATCACATGTAAAATTTCCATATACTTTCAACATTCTTGGACCAAGTACTCAATTCTATTAATGGAATCACTTCTAAGATTATTCGTAAAACCCCCCTACTCTGCTTGTTTGGGTATTTCAAACTCACCGATTTATCGTTACCTTTTCAATGATTTTACTACTGTCTACACACGGCCTGAAGAGTTATACTAAAATCCTGGACATCACCATCATCTCCAAAGGTCACTATGGTGAAGAAAGAACTGAAAACTTAAATATACAAAAATGTGGATACTATAGTCCAGTCCTTGGGCCCTACTAAACATTTCTTTGACAGCTGGAAACTTTTCATGGAACATACCTTATCAGATTACATAGTTACATAGATTCTGAAACGTCCTTCTTAATTACATCATTCCAATACACAGAATGTAGGCTACCTTTTCCAACTCGGCTGATTAAAACTCAAGTAAATAAACATCCCCTATAACCTTACTGTTTCACTTCCTAAGAGCTAAGACACTAGGATTCTCTACTCAAATATTTGTAGTTTATTATTATCTTCTTTTATTTTTATTTTTATATTTGTAGAAACATACTCTTGGTATACTCTGGAATTATAACTAACTCAGTTTGGGAGACATTTCATCTACGCTTAGACCAATAAAAGTTGCAATATCTTTATTGATTAAAATTAATGTTTTCACTTTGTCAACATTAATGTAACCTTGATTACTGAACTTTATGTTATGGAATGATTTTATATATTTGATACTAATATTCAATGGTTACATGCTATTTTTACTGATATTGCGAAAAAGGTAAAACTACAATTTTTGTTCTTTTTTCATATTATTTTCCTGTATTTTTTGGAAATAACAATAATATTTTGCAAAGAAAAAAAAAGAATGGCAAATGACACGCATACTCTATAGAATAATAAACAACAGATAATGAAAGCTGTATAAACATGGACTCTTCTATCACTCAATTAGGGTAACATGTGGCAGCATAGCATAGTCTCTATAAAACTCTATAACAAACTGTGATTTCCTCATAATCAGCATCCCTCACACTGAAGTTTAGGACATCTCTGGTAACACAGCTGATGAGATCCAAGGCACAAGAAGGAAGTGCCACCTCACTGGAACTGCAGTACTCAAGTAGTAATTGAGGAGGTGCTCCTCACATCAGCTGAGTCTTTTAGAGATGCTGTGTGCATGCCAGTTCTGACAGTGGATGGCCTCTCATCTAGCTGCAGATCAATTGTCCAACTACCTTTGCCTCATCAGGTGTGTGGTCTCTCTGATCTGCTGAGGGAGGGAAGCAGAGCAATTTACCTGTCCCTGGCATGTTCAGGAACCAGGGAATCATGGGAAAAGCAGTTAAAGTGTATTACTACGCATATATTTTCAATTCTGGATATAGTAGTGAAAGCTTAAAACCCTGTCAGTTTATTTTTTTCTGTCCCATTGGAGTGATTTCCCTTCACTTCCTGTTATTGAGACAAAACAGGAAGTGAGGGAAAATCTCTACAAACTGAAGAAAATGTCCCACTTAGACAGTTGTCTTCAGAACAAGCATCCCCATTGGAAGCCTTTGTTTATATTCATGTGCATGCTTGGTGAGTAAATTAACACTGTACCACAATACTAATATGCCATAAAGACACAATATTAATAACAGATTTTTTTGTAAAAACAGTTGCAATAGGCATTGGATGACAGTCTTCTGATCTGGCCGAAAGCAATTGGATCTTTGTCAATAGATCAGTCCCAACAGCTCTGAATTATTGTTCGTGGATTAAAAGGGGACACGAAGGTTAGAAACACTATCATTCTTGTTTTCCCCAGGATAAATTGGCAGTGGGACAACATGTTGCTTCCCCCTTCCTCCTCAATAATCTGAACAAGAAGACTCTGTTTTTTTATCATAAAAGCCAGAATAAAAGACATCATTAGACAGTTGAATTGCCTCTGATTAGAGTATGCATATATGATTAAGGATGGCTAAATCCCTCTCATTTGAAATCAGGATAGACTGTGTCAGCATAATGTATTCATTTCCTTCTTTTACCAAGGTGGATGACCACAGGTGACCTAATTGAAGCTATTTGAGCATAATGGTCCTCTACATACATAGCAATATGGCAAGTATCTGCAAAAGAGAAATGTCTACTCAGCAGCATTGTACCAAGGGTGGGGCAATGGGAACTGTCAACCTGCCACAACCAGTGCCACTGTACCAGAAGAGTATATTTTCTGTCAGTAAACACTAACAACAGAGACCATTTAAGTTCTTAGTAAGGGAGTTCTTTTTCCCACTGACTACTAAAGTAGTTTCCACTGACCAGACCACTAGTGTAATGGGCCATTCTTCTTCCAATAGACTTCCAATGTATGAGGACTTCTTCTCTTTCTTCTCTTTCCTCCCAATGAGCACCAATGTAAGGAGACGTTCTTCTTTCTACTGATCATCAATGTAAGGAACATTTTTGCCACTAACTACTAGTGTAGCACTACCCCCCACAGGAGCCACTGGTAGATCTGGGTTCTCTGCTCCTGTCTAGACCTACGTGAGACCTCATTTTCACTGACACCACCAGTTATAGCTTTCTATAACTCCAGCAGGCACACAAGAATTAGACCCACAACTTTATAAAGGAATAACAGATTGTATTGTCAGGTTTTTTCATTCCATTTTGAAATTGATTTCAGGTCAGCAGTCACTTTAGCTATCCCATCCTTTGTTTTTGCTGCAGGGCTTTCCCCAGCCATCTTGTATGTGGGGAGCTGGCTGTTACTTCCTCTGGCTTCATATCCAGCTCCCCACTTTGCATGACAATAATAAATACTTGCTTCCAGAAAAAATAATACAAAAGTGAAAGAGGATTAGGGAGCAGGAAGAAAAGCGGAACTTCCCTTATTAGGTGAAGTTCTACTTTAACTGCAGCAGAGAAGAGTCAGGTTGTCATCATGGCTATGCTGTTTGCCAGGGCTATTTAAATCTCAGAATTGGATAGGCAGAAATATAAATACTTCATCAGCTACCATTTACATATTTCAACTGAGCAATTAACACTTTTTCCTAAGTTCAGCTTTAACCTGAGAGTCACAGATACATTTTTTGCAGTTCTAGAAATAAGATAGAAGTAGTTAAAAAACCTGTAAGAAGAAACAGTAATATGTGATGAGAATAGGACATTAACATACATTATATACTGTATATAATAAAGTGTATTTTGGGACCAACTTTTTTATTGCTTTCACAGCTTTACTGTGGCTTCCTTCTCATTCATTTACTGTGAAATACAAAAGCGTACCCATACAATTAGGAAATGAAGTGAATGATAGCTCTCATTGTGAAGCTACTAGCAAAGCTGCTAGTACGTTTAATTGCTCGGCTAATTATTTTTAAAGACTGATAAACATAACACGTCTTTTTGATTTTTATAAAGCTGCATGGAATGTCAATGCATCAGTAATCTCAGTTGGCTTTTAGTGTCCAATATGCACAACTTATTTTAAAATATACAAATTACTTTGCAAAGAAGGATGGAGGGGTGCAAAATATACAGTTTGTATCAAAATAGGTGGCAGGGTTTTTTTTCTGTTACCAAAATATTTTTTTGATGAGTAAACACTGGCATATAACATGCTCCCTGTAGCACTAGATACAAATGTATTGCAGTAATTCAGGATGCATACAAGCCTATAATGGCTAAATAAATGTCATGAGCATTAACATGTAATGATCAAACACAACATCATGCGACATAATGGATGAGATGCCATCATTTGAGTAGCCACATAAGCATACCATTAAGATCAAGCTAAGATTTGAAAAAACATGCCCCAAACTAGTTGCCCGAAGGTTAGTTTAAATTGAAAAAAAGCTTGGAAAATAGTAAGCTCTACATACATGGCTTTCAGTAGCAGAGGTCATACGTGCAAGGCTAAAAACAGTGGAGAAATTAGATTAGAGAGAGAAGAAGATATGCGAAAGGAAGGAAATAGAGCGCTAAGGAAGGATGACGGGTGGGTGAAAGAGGGCATTGAAAGCTAGAAAGAAGGGAGAAGAGGGTCCTGAAGTTTCAATTCTAGCTATTAAAAGTCTGTACATTGAAAAGAGCAAGAGTTTATTCTAGGTAGAGGGTCTAGTTTGGGTTTGAGATGGAGAAGATATAGGTATGTAAGAGGGTGTAGTAATTGAGCCATGGCTGCAAAATTGAAAAAAATAATTGCATGGAAATCCAGTAAGGTGGTTATTTTTTCAGTATTAAATGTGCTCTGTATATGGCTTCTGTTCTGACTTTAAGAAAGTTGAGGGATGGATGAAAAGGTGATGGTTTGTTTGGTAGCTATGGATATACTACACTCACCGGCCACTTTATTAGGTCCACCTGTTCAATTGTTTGGTAACACAAATTGCTAATCAGCCAATCACATGGCAGCAACTCAATGCATTTAGGCAACTAGATGTGGTAAAGATGACTTGGTGAAGTCAAACCGAGCATCAAAATGGGGAAGAAAGTGGGCTTAAGTGACATTGAACATGTCATGGTGGTTGTTGCCAGATGGGCTGGTCTAAGTACTTCAAAAACTGCTCATCCACTGGGATTTTCACATGCAACCACCTCTAGGGTTTACAGAGAATATCCCACAATGTTCAAGGTTTGAATATTCCAGAAAAGAGAACATCCCTACTCAGAGAACTTAATAAGGTAAAACCTCTTTTTGTATTTCTGCAGGAAACACATTTTCATGCCAAAAAAATTCCCAATTTATTCCACAAGAACTTCCCAAAAGCTTATCATGCCACGAACCCCGAGGCAAAGACCAAGGGAGTTTCAATACTTATAAACAAATCAGCGGGTTTTGAGGTTACCCAGCAGCTGGCAGACCCGGGAGGCAGGTTTTTATTTTTGAAGGGGATGTGGAGCTCCTCCCCCCTGACCCTAGCAAACGTGTATTTCCCCAACAAAACCCACGTACCCTTTTGCAGACATGCGACAGATGAGTTGAAGGGTTTCGCCTCGGGACGAGTCCTGTTGGAAGGAGATTTTAATATCCCACTCAATCTACTGCAGGATACGTCCACAGGGAAATCAAATCAGATTTATCGCTCACTAAAACAAATTAAAACTTCTATACAATCCCTTACTCTGATAGACTCTTGGAGGGCTGCCCACCCCATGGGTAGAGACTTCACGCGCTATTCGGTACCACACAGCAAATACTCATGTATTGATTACATGTTTCTATCACAAAGAGATCTCACTGATCTACTTGAAGCTCATATAGGTATACAATCATTCTCCGATCACGCACCAGTCTCCTTGACTATCAAACGGCCTACACCGTACTCTAAACCTTGCGGAGGTTAAATCCCTCCCTCCTTACTGACATTGACACAAAGTCAAAATTGACTGATGCTTTATGCAATTACTTTGTAGAAAACACTTCGAAAGACCTCTCGCCCCAACTATTTGGGAGACGCATAAGTGCGTCATGAGAGGGAAACTGATCACCCTAGGAGCGTCCCATAAAAGAAAAGCTGAAAACAAAGTTAAGTTATTAGTGACCCAGATAGCACAACTTAAGGGCCAACATAAACAATTACTTGATGAAGCAATAGCTGCAGAACTCCTATTGACACGACAGGAACTGCAGAGTATATTAGAATTGAAAAGCAAAAGAGCCCTTTTTCTAAAAAAGAAAGTGTATTATGAACACGGAGAAAAGGGGGGAAAGTTGTTAGCTAAAGCTTTGAAAAAAACTTCTCTGGCCAATAACATCTTGGCAATCAAAACCACAGAGGGCAATTTGACCAATCACATGGATAAAATTTCTGCTAGTTTCGAACAATTTTATGCTAAACTCTATATTATCCCATATCTATATCGGGATTCAATACAGGACTTAAAACCTACAAAATTGCTGCGTACGTGGACAATTTATTATTCTTTCTAACCCATCCACATACATCAATCCCTAACTTGTTACATGCCTTCTCTCTATATGGATATGCATCCCACTTAAAGATTAATTATAACAAATCTGAGGCAATGAACCTCACACTACCTACGCCTTCACTGACTCTGGCTCAACAGAACTACCCCTTTAAAAGGGTACCGGAGGTGCTCAAATACTTGGGTGTTGGATTGACCCCTTTTCTTAACAGCGTATTTATAAAAAAAATTTAATCCATGTTACGACAAATCAAAATTGCCCTGCTAAGTGGTCTCCTAGGCCCTTTTCTTGGTTTGGAAGGGCAGCCATCATCAAAATGGTCATACTCCCAAGACTGCTTTATCTGTTACATACGCTGCCGATCATTATCCCTGCCAGTTTTTTTCAAACAACTCCAATCTACGGTGTGGAAGTTTTTGTGGGCTCAAAAAAGACCCCACATAGGCTTACACGTTCTGGTGAAGCCCAAAGAGGCTGGAGGTCTTGGTTTATGGGACCTCAAACTCTATTATTATGCTACACATCTGACCAGGATAATTGATTGGCATTGCCACGCCCCACACAAGGATTGGGTGACCCTAGAGGAAAGATTTTCTACCACGCCATTAAAATTCCCACCCTGGATTGTACGGGCAAAATGCCCCCCCGATCTCATGCAACATCCGAACATAGGCGCCTCTATTAAAGTTTTCCATAAAGTGGCTGCCTTGTACCAAATTGCTTCCTCCTCGGACCGCTTACCCCTTTGACAAATAACCCAGACTTCCCCCTGGGTGTAGATGCAAAGGCCTTCATACGGGAGGACAATACGCCTTATATTGTGGCACAGTTTCTAGAGAGGGGCCAGCTCATTACACGTGCTAAGCTGCTGGAGAACCTCCCGCCCGCTGTACTCTCTTTCTGGAATTATAGACAAATCCATCATTTCCTCTCTTTGGCGGATAGCATACGAAAAATCTTTAGAGAACCTATGATGTATGAGTCAATTTGCTTAAAAAGGGACCCTTTTTGGAAAACCACCTAGTTTCTATATGCACACCTTCAGCGTGGAAATGGGGCAGACTCAGTCAGGTTTAGAAAACAATGGGAATCTGCCTTACATACCCAATTTACGGATTCCCAATGGCAGAGTGCATGCGTTTTGGCTCACAAGTGTTCTGTTAGCATGAGAATACAGGAGAACTCGTATAAACTTCTCTCAAATTGGTACTCCACACCCGATAAAGTGAAAAAATGGTATCCAACTGCCTCTGACTCATGCTGGAGGTGTGGGGAAGCTAGAGGTGACATGCTCCATGTGTGGTGGAGTTGTTCCCATATATCCTCTTTCTGGGATAAAATCCGAGAACTAATCCTCCATATTACAGAAACCAAAGTTAAACTTACCCCCGCATGTTGTCTCTTGCATATTTCGGATGCGCCTCTGGGCAGATATAAAAGATCCCTAACTAAACACCTTCTAACTGCTGCCAAAACGCTAATACCCAAGTACTGGAAACTCACATCAACCCCCTCGATTGGAGAATGGATTTTTATGGTAAACCACATCTTTCGACTTGAAGAAACGCTGGCCATCAGCAACGAAACGGCAGACAGCTTTCATAGAACCTGGGTGCCATGGCTGCAATTTAAATTTTACTGAGCTTTTGAAATGTTAACAACCGGCTGAGACTCACTCCACGGATACGTGGTCTTTACCTTTTTCTTACCTCACCTGGACGGTAGAACATGTGCTGATCACACGCCTCTCCTTAGCTAATCCGATAGGAGATTGGCTTCTCATGTGCTGGGGCTATTCCACCTCTCTCTGACGGTTTTCCATTCCCTCATCTGACCTCCTCCCCTCTCTGATGCTCTACCCGTCTGCTTTCCCCCCTTTTTTCCCTCCCCCCCCTCTGTCTTCCTATCCTACTCTCCTTTTTCCATAGTCACCATTGACTAAGCTGAGCGAGGGTCTATACTCCTTGATACGGGTTTCGGAAATGGTAACCAGACCCTACCCAATACTTTTATTAGCTTAATGTACTGATAGCTTTGTGCCAACATATCTTTGAATTTGTATATTGAAATCTATACTTCTTATGACTATGTACCTGACATGTTGTATCTTTCGCTACCATCTTTGTTCAATAAAAAATTTATTGTGGAAAAATAGAACTACTTTAAGGCAGTTCTGTAGGCAAAAGGGGGTCCAACCCAGTACTAGCAAGGTGTACCTAATAAAGTGTCCGGTGAGTTTTTTCTTAATAAGTATTCAAAAGGGTACTTTCAGAGATTAATCAGCAGGGATACATTAAATATAGTATAAACCCTTTTCCATAGGCAGTAAACATTCAGGCGGGTCCACCAGATGCTCCCTATGTCCTGTCACCCTCTAAAACAAGAGACAGACTAAAGCCCCATATACACTATCAGATTTACCAAAACCATATAATATGAGGTCAAACCTTAAGCGTTTCAATTCGTATGCAATCAGACAGGCCCTTGCACTATATGGTTCTGGTAAATCTGAAGACAAAAATCAGCAGAAAATCGGATAGTGTGTATGGGGCTTAAGACAGGGTGCAATTGGTGAGTCTTCCTGGAGTAAAGTGCCAGTGCACCATTACCTTATAAGAGTTTTCCAGCACTTTCATATTTCAAATGCACTTAGGGAAGCAAGATGAATCTCATCCCATTCCTCTGGCAAGAGGGTTTTGATGAACTTGGTTTTCCAAGGAAGACAATGAAGGGGATTGAGCTAAAGATAGTGGAATACAACATAGATATTACTTATCTCAATGTGGGTTTGAAGCTGCAGATGAAATATAGTGTTGTCACCATACGATCCAGCTACCTTAAAACTGGGATCCCTATTGGCTCCCAATGCATGGCTGCAAGTCTGTGAGTAGTCTGCATTCTCTTAGACCACACTACTGGTTCACTTCAGCAAACTGGGTTTACCAAATGAGCCAGCAATAGATGGATCAAAATTCAGCCAGAAAGACAGAAAAATAGAGGGACCCCTTTACCTCTTTTGTGGATATAAAAAAAGCAGGGACTGTAAATGGCCAGAGATACAGTACATTACTCTGACAGAATGGCAATGGCAGGTGTGGGTGTTGTTTAGACAGAATGTCAATGTCTGTGACACAAGTACAAAAAGTAGAACAGAATTTGCAATATAATGTCAAAAATGCTGGGGTGAATTTAAATTCCCAACTTAGGCAACAGGCTGAGCGCAAAGTAGATGTCACGTACCTTTAAGGCAGAGCCCGGAGTGCAGGGAGTGGCTACTCGTAGACCTCTGACTCAAGAGACCCTGGTAGTGATGACAGGGGCTCAGGAGCACAGAGGGGCACAAGTGCCTGACTGGATGGTAGGTGTAAGCAGCAGCAGACCGTTGATGGTGGAGGTGTATTGTAGTCCAGTATCGGAATGCAGGCAAAGGTGAGGTAGGGTTCAGCAGATAGCAGAAGGATTCCTGTAGTCCAGTAACGGGATGCAAGTGATTGCAGGGAACAGCGAACAATGGAGGGGTACTGTAGTCCGACAGCGGATGCAGGTGCAAACGGAATACTGCGGAAGTGGGAAGAGTCTAGTAGTCTGCAACAAGAGGTAGAAGGCTACGAACGCAGAGGGAGTAGCAGCTGGGTATGGTGGAAGACTGGGAGGTGTCCTGTAGTACAACAGCGGTGAACAAGCAACTTACAGTTGACGGATGGTGTAACAGTCCAGGTCAGGCACAGGCGGGCAGATCAGGTACAGAAACGGAATCCAGAAGAGTAGTCGGGTACAAAGCCAAAGTCGGGGGGCAGGCAGCAAACAGCAGAGTCGGGAACAAGCCGGGTTCAATACGGATCAGGATACGGATGCAGGTTCAGGTTCAGATGCAGGTTACCAGGAAGCACGGGAACGCTGCTGATCAGGCAGCAAGGCAGTGAAGCATGGATCCAGTTTAAATAGCGCTATTGGCGCCAATTTGCGCCAAACGGCCGCACGCGCACCCGCGTGCGCGCTCCCGCACGCACGCGCGCGCACCGCTGATCGCGGTAACGCACCCGAAATTGCGCAAAAGATCTTCTGCGACTTACGCCGCTCGGACGTCCGTGAGGAGGATCTTCCTGACATTGCCCCCCTCCAATGGGCAGCCTCCGGATGCCCAACTGGGACATCTTACCTGGGTGACATCTTTTGAATGCCAGAACCAACCTCTTGGCGTGGATACCAGTCTCTGGTTCCCAGGAGTTCTCTTCTGGACCATACCCCTTCCACTTCACGAGATACTGGACCTGGTTGCGTCTCTTTCTGCAGTCCAAAATTGCTTCTACTTCAAATTCCTCCTCACCATTAATAAGCACAGGTTCAGGAGGACCCACGTTCCGATCAGTGAAGGGATCCTGGATTGAAGGTTTTAAAAGAGACACATGAAACACAGGGTGAATACGCAGCGATTCCGGTAATTTTAGTTCATAAGCCACATTATTAATTTTCCTGGTGATTGGGAAGGGACCCACAAATCTTGGACCCAGTTTTCTAGATGGACATGTTAATTTCAAATTCAGAGTAGACAACCAAACTAAATCTCCGGGTTTTAGATCGAGCTCCCCTCTCCTCTTTTTGTCAAAAACCACCTTGTTGCGTTCTTGGGTTCTTGCCATCGTTTCTTGAAGCAACTTGTTATTGGTGCAGAAAAAGTTCAAAGTTTCTTGAGCCGCTGGAACTGTACATTCTGGGATGTCGGCTGATAAGAACTGAGGGTGAAAACCATAGTTCGCGAAGAAGGGAGACTGATTAGTTGCAGAATGAATAGAGTTATTGTAGGCGAACTCGGCAAGCGGTAAAAGGGATACCCAATCGTCTTGCGAAAAAGAAGAATAACAACGCAAATATTGTTCAAGGGTCTGGTTTGTTCGCTCAGTCTGGCCATTGGTCTGGGGATGGTAGGCAGAAGAAAACGAAAGGTCAATTTTCAGGGACTTACACAAAGCTCTCCAAAATGTTGATGTAAATTGCACCCCACGATCGGAGACAATGTTCGCAGGTATACCGTGGAGCCTTACAATCTCCTTAATGAAGATCCTTGCGGTCTCAGGGGCAGAAGGTGTACCCTTCATGGGCAGAAAGTGAGCCATCTTGGAAAATCTGTCAACCACCACAAGGATAGTGGTATAGCCTTCTGACGGTGGTAATTCTACAATAAAGTCTATGGAAATCATTCTCCAAGGTCTTTCTGGAATGGGGAGTGGCTTCAGCAACCCCCAGGCTTTGGTCTTGCTACCCTTGTTCTGGGTACAGGTGATGCAGGATTCTACATAAAGCTTACAGTCTCTTAGCAGCTGAGGCCACCAGAAGGTGCGTTGGAGAAGTTCGGCAGTCTTGTGTACCCCAAAGTGGCCGGCCAGTTTGTGGTCGTGGCAGGATTTGAGGACAGCAACCCGTAGTTGTTGGGGCACGTAGATTTTATTTTCATGCCATAACAAATCGTTGCTAGAATGTAGGGTGGTGTTGGATGGATGCGGAGCTGAAGATGAAGCTCGCTTGAGTTGGGATAAAAGGTCTTCCTGGAGCATAAGGAAATTTCCGGGTGCAAGGATGGTATCTGTGGATTGAAGAACTTCGGGTTCGCTGAACATCCGAGATAACGCGTCGGGTTTGGTGTTTTTCGATCCGGGCCTATAGGTAATGTGGAAGGAAAATCTTGTAAAGAAAAGTGCCCATCTGGCCTGACGTGGCTTCAGCCTCTTAGCAGTCTTCAAATACTCTAAGTTCTTGTGGTCAGTGTATACCAGAATGGGATGAGCTGCTCCCTCCAGGAGATAGCGCCATTCCTCAAGTGCAGCTTTGATAGCGAGCAGCTCCCTGTCCCCGACATCATAATTCCTCTCCGCTTCAGACAACTTACGTGAGAAGAACGCCACCGGATGCAATAAGGCCTTTGGGCCCTGTCTCTGAGAGAGGACTGCCCCCACTGCAATTTCGGATGCATCCACCTCGAGGATGTAGGGTAGCGCAGAATTAGGGTGATTCAGGACAGATTCTGACACAAACTGCTTTTTAAGGGAGGAAAATGCAACCTGTGCCTCTGGAGTCCACTGAAACTTGATACCTTGTCTAGTTAATCTTGTGATCGGAGCGATGATCGTAGAAAACCCCTTGATGAATTTACGATAAAAGTTCGCAAACCCCACGAAGCGTTGAACTCCTCTCTTATCAGTAGGAGCTGGCCAGTCCAGGATGGCCGAGACTTTTTGCGGGTCCATCTTAATTCCATCCACCGAAATAATCAGCCCCAGAAACTGAATGCTGCGACGTTCAAACTCGCACTTCTCAGGTTTTGCGTACAAGCCGTGTTGACGAAGCCGAGTGAGAACTTTTTTAACGTGTTCCCTGTGAGCGGGCAAAGAGGGGGAGAAAATCAAAATGTCGCCCAGGTACACTATGACAAACAGGTCGAGATAATCTCTAAAGATATCATTCACAAAATGCTGGAAAGTCGCAGGAGTGTTGCACAGCCCTAGGGGCATTACGACATATTCAAAGTGTCCGAAGCGGGTACGGAAGGCCGTCTTCCATTCATCCCCGCTTCGGATACGGACCAAATTATAGGCTCCGCGAAGATCCAGTTTTGTGAAGATAACGGCTGATCCAAGGCGCTGAAATAATTCGGGCACCAAAGGCAATGGGTACCGGTTTTTGACTGTAACCTTATTTAAGTCCCGATAGTCAACACAAGGGCGGAAAGAATGGTCCTTCTTTTCCACGAAAAAGATTCCTGCCCCTGCTGGGGAAGTAGAACGTATGAACCCCTTTTTCAGATTGTCATCAATATAAGTCCTGAGAGTCTCCAGTTCCACTTCCGTTAAGGGGAATATCCTCCCGAAAGGGATCTCGGCTCCGGGAAGGATTTCAATCGGACAATCATAGGGTCTATGAGGGGGAAGTGTTTCTGCCCCCTTCTTGCTGAACACGTCCAAGAAGCTATGGTAGGCCTCAGGAACACACTGGCGAGTCTCAGCATCAGTCTCCATACACATCAAATGGGGTGAGACCTTAATTGCTTCTTGGAGGCAGTGCTGACGACAATAGGGAGAGGAAAAGTAAATGTTTCCGGTGGACCAGTCAATTTGCGGGTTGTGTGCCCGAAGCCAGGGCATACCCAGTATGATAGGGAAAAGGGGAGATTCAATAATGTCCAGGCAGAGTTGTTCCTGATGGTTACCGGAAATAGTGGCTGTCAAAGGAAATGTCTCTTGTGTCACCGGCCCAGATTTGATAGCTGTTCCATCGGCGAGGTGTACAGACAATCCCTTCGCCCTGGGCCGTAAGGGTACTTGGAACTCTCGGGCAAACAATAAGTCCATAAAACCACTGCACGCTCCAGAATCAACTATCGCGGCGACTTGAATGTTCCCTCCGGGAAGCTGAAGAGAAACAGGAACAGCCAGGTGAGAAGCATTACTAGGCACAGCAGGTAAAACAGGAGAGGACACAGAAGAATGCTTACGGAACTTGGCAGGACAGGATCTCACGTAGTGTCCGGGTTCCCCACAGTAAAGGCACAGATTGTTGAGCTGTCGGCGTTGTCGTTCCTCAGTGGTGAGCGTTGGTCTAAGTAAGCCCAGTTGCATGGGTTCAGGAGTGTCAGCAGCAGGATGTGCAGGGGGATTTGGGACACGGGGTAACATCCAGACTGGTCGGGAAGGCCCGGCAGTGCGTTCTGCTCTCCGTTCTCTCAGACGTCTGTCAATCTGGATGGAGAGATTGATAAGGGCTTCAAGAGTTGCTGGGACACCAACCCGGGCCAGTTCATCCTTTAAAGGTTCAGAGAGTCCCATGCGAAACTGCTATCGCAGAGCGGCATCGTTCCAGGTAGTATCGGAACTCCAGCGCCGGAATTCGGACGCATAGTCCTCTGCCGCTCTACGGCCTTGCTGAAGAGAATATAAGGCTGCTTCCGCAGTGGCCGCTTGTTGAGGATCCTCATAGAGCAAACCCATTGCTTGGAAAAAGGTATTCAGGTTGTTAAGGCATATATCCTTTTGCTCCAAAAGGCGGTGGGCCCATGCCTGGGGCTCACCCAGTAGGAGGGAGATGACAAAACCCACCGTAGTGGATTCAAGAGAGAAAGTTCTGGGTTGAAGTGCAAAAAACAGTTCACAGGCATTGCGAAAAGCTCTATACTTGCTGCGATTTCCCGAAAACCTCTCCGGGGTTGGGACCTTGGTTTCAGGGGGCATCATAACCACTGACGGCGCAGAAGGAGTTCCCGGCACGGTAGGGCCTGTGGTAGATAAGACCTGGACACGCTCTTCCAACCGAGAATAGCCTTCTTGTAGAGATTTAACAGCCTAGGTAAGTCCAGCAAGATGGCGGCATAAATCATCCATAGCCGAATCTCCCTGCGTGGGCTCAGACATGGCTGCCTGATACTGTCACGTACCTTTAAGGCAGAGCCTGGAGTGCAGGGAGTGGCTACTCGTAGACCTCTGACTCAAGAGACCCTGGTAGTGATGACAGGGGCTCAGGAGCACAGAGGGGCACAAGTGCCTGACTGGATGGTAGGTGTAAGCAGCAGCAGACCGTTGATGGTGGAGGTGTATTGTAGTCCAGTATCGGAATGCAGGCAAATGTGAGGTAGGGTTCAGCAGATAGCAGAAGGATTCCTGTAGTCCAGTAACGGGATGCAAGTGATTGCAGGGAACAGCGAACAACGGAGGGGTACTGTAGTCCGACAGCGGATGCAGGTGCAAACGGAATACTGCGGAAGTGGGAAGAGTCTAGTAGTCTGCAGCAAGAGGTAGAAGGCTACGAACGCAGAGGGAGTAGCAGCTGGGTATGGTGGAAGACTGGGAGGTGTCCTGTAGTACAACAGCGGTGAACAAGCAACTTACAGTTGACGGATGGTGTAACAGTCCAGGTCAGGCACAGGCGGGCAGATCAGGTACAGAAACGGAATCCAGAAGAGTAGTCGGGTACAAAGCCAAAGTCGGGGGGCAGGCAGCAAACAGAAGAGTCGGGAACAAGCCGGGTTCAATACGGATCAGGATACGGATGCAGGTTCAGGTTCAGATGCAGGTTACCAGGAAGCAGGGGAACGCTGTTGATCAGGCAGCAAGGCAGTGAAGCATGGATCCAGTTTAAATAGCGCTATTGGCGCCAATTTGCGTCAAACGGCCGCGCGCGCACCCGCGTGCGCGCTCCCGCGTGCGCGCTCCCGCATGCACGCGCACGTGCACGCGCACGCGCGCACCGCTGGTCGCGGTAACGCTCCCGAAATTGCGCAAAAGATCTTCTGCGACTTACGCCGCTCGGACGTCCGTGAGGAGGATCTTCCTGACAGTAGACAAGGAATTGTGGATGTCCCCGGAAGGTGAGTGGCAACAATTGGAGGACTTACCTTTTACTAAAACCTATCAAAGTACTCTGCTCTTAAGTGGTCCATGCAGACACAAAGAAAAAAAATGTGAATAAATAATTAGTTTTTTAGGATCTTAATGTAATAAAAACAAATTCATAAATATTTTTAATTATTGGGTAATTTTGGCATATACAGTGCCTTCAGTATTCATACCCCTTGAAACTTGCTACATTTTGTCATGTTACAACCAAAAAACATTATTAGAATAATAAAAAAAAATGGTGCGCTAATTCAAGAAGCTATGCAGAAAAACTATACAAATATGCATGAATGGCTATCCCTAATTAAAAAATAAATAAATAAATAATGCAGTAATATGTGATAATATGCGATAATATGCGAAACAGTGATGAAGTGCGCTAATTTGAGAAGCTGTGCAGCAAGAATATTCAAATATGCATGAATGCCTATCCATAATTTCAAACAAAAAATTGCAGTAATATGGGATAATATGCGATAATAGGTGAAACAGTGATAAAGTGCACTAATTAAAGAAGCTAAACAGCAAAAATAGACAAATACGCATAAATGAGTAACCTCAATTTAAAAAAAACTAAAAATACAGTAATATCTTCTAGATTTTAAGCTCTAAGGAGCAGGGCCCTCTAATTCCTCCTGTATTGAATTGTATTGTGACTGTACTGTGATACTGTACTGTGATATAAATCCTGTATAATAATAATAATAGTAATAATATGCAATAATATGTGAAACAGTGATAAAGTGCTTGAATCAAAAGCAGATTTGATCAGATTTTACATGAAAAATATTAAAATAAGTTCCAAATAATAAAGTGCTTGTGCATCAAAAAGTGAGGAGATTTGAAGATTACATGCTCAAAAAACTGTTCTTGAGAGTTGTGAACACAATTTCTCCCCCCATCCAGTAGGAGTGCAATGGATCATCACTGATCCGTGATCCAAACGGGTCACCCCGCTCGGATCAGCACATGCCGCGATCCGCGGAGCGCTCCGCGGTCTCGGCCTTAGGAAAGGCCACGGCTTCGGCCTAGCTCCGAAGCGGCGGCCATCTTTCTACACCCAATGTGATAGCTCCGTCAAATGACAGAGCGATCACTTGTAAACAAACCGGCGCCGTCATGGCGCTGGTTCCTCTCTCCCCTTCGTGTACAGATCTGTATAGTGGAGGGGAGAGATCGAATAGAAGCATCGCTGTGGGCTGCATCTGTAGTGCCCACAGCGCTGCTCTGTGACAATTGCAGTCGCAGCCATCCCTCAATACCCTGCCTATACTCTGCAATACGCTGCAATACCCTGCCAATACTCTGCAGTACCCTGCCAATACTCTGCAATACTCTGCCAATACTCAGTCTGCAATACTCTGCCAATACCCTGCCTATACTCTGCCAATACCCTGCCAATACTCTGCAGTACCCTGCCAATACTCTGCCAATACTCTGCCAATACCCTGCAATATCCTGCCAATACTCTGCAATACCCTGTCAATACTCTGCCAATACTCTGCAATACCCTGCCAATACTCTGCAATACCCTGCCAATACTCTGCAAATACTCTGCAATACCCTGTCAATACTCTGCAGTACCCAGCCAAACCCTGCCAATACTCTGCCATAACCCACCAATACTCTGCCATACCCAGCCAATACTCAGCCATACCCAGCCATACTCTGTAATACTCTGCGATACCCAGCCATACTCTGCTATACCCAGACATACTCTGCGATACTCAGCCATGCTCAGCCATACCCAGCCATGCTCAGCCAATATTACAGTGGGGGAGATTGTGGATATTACAGTGGGGACTATATGGTGGTGGAATTTTTACAGGTTTTTGCTAATTCAATTATTATTTGCTGATCCGAAAAAATTATCCGATCCGTGACTCTGATCCGAGGAACGATCCGATCTGTGAGTTCTTTGATCCGTTGTACCTCTACCATCCAGGTATCCATCAGGCATGTGCCCTAGCAGCTCACCTTAAACAAAGACCACAACAGGTCTAGTGGCGCGTTGGTATAAATATCCTTAACGGCAGTTCACGTTCCACTCTCTCCTCTCCTGCATCAAAATCCACAGCTGGTCTGACAAGGCTTTAATATATGGATCCTTTATGGTAAATCATATTCCACTCCACTCTCCTCTCCTTATAGCATAACCCAGGAGTAAATATCCACTATGCTGTATTGGATCTCCTCCTCACCTGCATTCACAGGCCATACAAGGCAAATATGAACTTCATAGTGTAGTAATTTCACAGAAGAAATGGTTTTATTAAAACATAATACCTTACATCTAGGTTAAAAGCAAGCAGTATCGATAAAATTCCTACTTCCTGGTCTCGGCTATGACTGAAAATGATGTCACCGACTCCTCCTACGCGTTACATCACTGTCACGAGACTTTTTCAAGGCTGTAAAGGGATGTAAAAAAGTCACGTGACTAGTGACGTAACACGTCACCTGTTGTGGTCTTTGTTTATGGTGAGCTGCTAGGGCACATCCCTGGTGGATACCTGGATGGTGAGAGAAATTGTGTTCACAACTTTCAAGAACTGTTTTTTGAGCACGTGATCTTTACATCTCATCACTTTTTGATGCACAAGCACTTTATTATTTGGGACTTATGTTAATATTTTTTATGTAAAATTAGATGAATATCTGCTTTTGATTCAAGCACTTTATCACTGTTTCACATACTATTGCATAATATCAGATATTACTCTATTTGTTTTTTAATTAGGGTTAGTCATTTATGCATATTTGTCTATTTTTTTGCTATTTAGCTTCTTCAATTAGTGCACTTTATCACTGTTTCACATATCATCGCATATTACTGCAATTTTTGTCTTTGAAATTACGGATAGGCATTCATGTATATTTGTCTATTTTTGCTACATAGCTTCTTGAATTAGCACACCGTTTTTGTTTTCATTATTTTTTACAAATAAATTTGTGTGTGGTGGTGTGCATTTATATTCAGCCCCCCCCCCCCGATACTTTGTACACCCACCTTTTGCTACAATTACAGCTGCAAATCTTTTTTGGGATGTCTCTACCAAGTTTGTACATATAGAGAGTGAAATTTTTGCCCATTCTTCTTTGCAAAATAGCTCAAGCTCTTTTAGATTTGTTTCTCATTGGATTTAGGTCTAGACTTTAATTGGGCCATTCTAACACGTGTATGTGCTTTGATCTAAACCATTTCATTGTAGCTCTGGCTGTAAGTTTAGGGTCGTTGTCCTGCTGGAAGGTGAACCTCTGCCCCAGTCTCAAGTCTTTTGTAAGCTCTAATGCCGCGTACACACGATCGGACTATCTGGCGGACTTAGTCCGGCGGACCAGAGTCCACTGGACAATTCGACCATGTGTGGGCTCCGGCAAACTTTTTCTTCCCAAAAGTCGGGTGGACTTTGAAAGAAGTCTTGACTCAAAATTGTCCGCTGGACTCGGCTTTCCGGCGGAAAATCTGCTCGTCTGTCTGCTAGTCTGCCGGACTTTTCAAATAAATGGACTTGCCCACACACGGAGTAAAGTCTGTTCATTTTGAACGTGACTCCAGGTAGATGGGACTAGCGAAGGAAGTCAATGTTGCCGCCTCCATCAGCGAGATTGACACCTTGCTAGCCCCGTCATCTGGTATAGATTTTAAGGGGAACTCCTACGCCGAAAAAACTGCGTGGGGGTCCCCCCAAAGTCCATACCAGACCCTTATCCAAGCACGCAGCCCGGCCGGTCATGAAAGGGGGTGGGGATGAGCGAGCGCCCCCTGAACCGTACCAGGTTGCATGTCCTCAGTTGGAGGGGTGCTTTGGGGAAGCACCTTGTTTCCATGTTAATGAGGCCAAGGGCCTCTTCCCAACAACCCTGGCCATCGGGGTCTGCGGGGGGGGGGGCTTATCAAAATCCGGGAGCCCCCTTTAATAAGGGGGCCCCCGGATCCTGGCCCCCCCACCCTATGTGAATGAGTATGGGGTACATCCGAGGGATGCTAGGACTGGGACATCATAAGGGGCAGGGTCACCATGTGACATCACCCGGTGACCCCACCCATTATGTCTATATAAGTCGCTGCGCAACGCGTCCCTGGCATTACAGCGAGAGAGAGCGTCATGTCAACATCAGAAGAAGAGGAGAAGAAGAAGAAGATGAAGAAGAAGGCGACAACAGTGACGAACGAGAAGACTGGTCCAATGCTAGTAAAAGAGCTGGAAGAAGATAGCGGAGGAGCCTGGCAGAAGAACCGAAGAGCGGGAGAAGTCGGAAGAGGACCCCCAGATGGCGGCGACTAAGGAGAAAGCCGCGCTCCTCCGCTAGTAAAAGAGAGGTAAAAGAGCAGAAGATAGCAGAGGAGCCCGGCAAGAAGACCCCCAAAGTCAGAAGAAGACCCCCGGAGCAGTCTAATAAACTACTTTAAAAACCTGTGTTGTGTTTTTTTTATTGACACTTTTTCACTCAGGTGAATGGGTAGGGGTACAATGTACCCCATATTCATTCACATAAGGTGGGGGGCCGGGATCTGGGGGCTCCCTTATTAAAGGGGGCTCTCAGATTCTGATAAGCCCCCCGCCCGCAGACCCTGACAACCAACGGCCAGGGTTGTTGGGAAGATGCCCTTGTCCTCATCAACATGGGGACAAGGTCCTACCACTTCACAATTATGTGCCACACATAAAATCTCAATTAAATACATTTATGTTTTTGTTTATAACATGACAAAATGTGGAAAATGTCAAATGCTATGAATACTTTTTCAAGGTACTGTACCTTAGAAAAGAACAGGTCAGTAGTAATCTATTGTGCACAGCTACTTCTAAATTAGTAGTATATAATATCCTTTTGCACACTCTTACCTATCTGTTTTCTTTAACTTCAGGCAATATTCTGAGGGACTTGATTATCTAAATTGGATTCTATTTCAGTGTAGCCTAGTTACCACTAGTTACTAATGCATATTAATGTGGGAGTGCGTATGCATGTAATTAACATTGAAAGAAACAAACAATTCGCTTAACAAATCACTTGGTGCTTCATGTTTTTCATTTTTCATTCAAAGCTGTGACCCAGAATAAATAGGAAACATTAGTGATCTGTCCAGTTCAGGATATAAAGGCTTTTTTATTCATTGACTGCCATCAGGAAGATTAAAAAACCATGAATATGTTTCAATGTGCTCCTCTGTGCGTTTAATCTTGAATACCCATGAAAACAAAATAGATGTGTGATACTTACCTGAATATGACCCTTTATAAATCAAGAGACAAACATGGGACTATTGCTTTATTTGTCATGTAAATGCTTATGCAAATTATTACTTCATTTACATATAAAAGGTGTGAGTAAGCATTAAGTCCTGAAAAAACAGTATTTACCATTGACCATTCTCCTACTAAACATGCAAGTCAAAACTGAAAATGAATTCCAGGAAGCATTTTTTTTTTATTATGACTATTATGTCCATTCATTAAAATTTTAGGCTAGCATATTTAGCAGAACAGTATACATTTTATCTGCTGGGTAACCAACCTCCACAATCATTTGCCATTGTGGTAATTTTCATGTGTTTATTTAGTCAAAAGGTCAATGCAAAAGGAAAAACAAACATGTCAAATAAAATTACAAATATACAGGGGCTGATTTATTACAGCTAATGTGGATGTGCCAAAATTTTGGCAGCACATAAATGCGCAAAAGTGAACCTCACAACACTTATTAAACGCCATGGGGCAGACATTAAAAGGGTTGTAAAGTCTCCAGGTTTCATAGAATGCATTAAGGTGAAAAACCTTCTGTGCTGCAGTTTCCCCTAGAGCCCCCCTTTCTCTTACCTGAGCCCATCCGTTCCAGCGATGTGCACAAGTTCAGTGACTCCAGATGCAGTCTTCATCCTCATTGGATAGACTGATAGCAGCAGGAGCCACTGTCCCCGCTGCTGTCAATCAAATCCATTGACATGGGAGCGGGGGTTGGTGCAGAGTCCTGATGTCTGTGTCAATGGAAAATGGAAGCAGCAGTGGGACTCGTGAGCACGCTCGCATGGGTGCCCCCATATAAAGTGACTCTCCATGGGGGCACCCTATGAAGAGGAGGAGCCTGGATCACTGCCGGGAAACCCCAGAAGAAAATAATTGGGGCTGCTCTGTGCATAACCGTTGCACAGAGCAGGTAAGTATAACATGTTTTTATAAAAAAAAAAAAAAAAAAAACCTTTACAATCACTTTAAGATCCAAACACAGATATGCTCCATTTAAGAACCTGGAGAGAATCTGTGCAAGGCATGTGAAATTGGGCCAGTCACCTTGCAGAAAATCAAAATCATAGCAGAGACAAAAGTGATTTATTTTTTCACAGACCTCTGGTAACTGTTTATGGTGAAAGTTGGCCTAACTTTGAAAAGTACAGATTAAATTAATATAATTGATGAAACCTGCTCTCACTGAGACATAAAAATCTGCTCACGAAAAAAGGAGAGATACATGAAAAAAAATCTGCTTTAAATCCCACAAAGTATTCATTGCATATTTATGATTGATGTTGTGTATATGTTGTTGAAGTGTTTTGATTTTCTTTTTTTTTATATATCTTTCTGGGAATAGACTATTACATCTCTTTTCTTCATTATACAATTAAGGCTCTGCTACTCTTTCTTGCAATTCCTTCTTGGACACTGCATCATGATGCTTAAAAGCGATGGACCACACATAACATGCACACCAATATGACTAGAATATTAGACTGTGTTTTCTAGGCCTTTTGTATACAGAAAAGGAGTTGGATTGTAATTAGTTTTTTTTTTCATTCACTGAAAATTCTGCGCCTATGTTTTCTTTTGGTTTATTTTTTTGTTATAAAATGGTTTAAAGCGGTTGAAAAACCGCGGCTGGTAAAAAATAAATAAAAGAAAAACACCTGTAAGGCAATTGTACAACGTGGGTGCTAGTATGTATTACATATAGTACTAGCACATTATGGAATACTGAATGGAATACTTACCTTGAAATATTTACCTTAGAATCTCAAAAGGGAGTTCATCCCTCACATTTTTGTAAATATTTTATTATATCTTTTCATGTGACAACACTGAAGAAATGACACTTTGCTACAATGTAAAGTAGTGAGCGTACAGCTTGTTTAACAGTGTAAATGTGTTGTCCTCTCAAAATAACTCAACACACAGCCATTAATGTCCAAACTGCTGGCAACAAAAGTGAGTACACCCCTAAGTGAAATTTTCAAAATTGGGCCAAAAGTGTAAATAATTTGTGTGGCCACCATTATTTTCCAGCACTGCCGTAACCCTCTTGGGCATGGAGTTCACCAGAGCATCACAGCTTGTCACTGGAGTCCTCTTCCACTCCTCCATGACGACATCACAGAGTTGGTAAATGTTAGAGACCTTGCACTCCTCCATGTTTCGTTTGAGGATGCCCTACAGATGCTCAATACGGTTTAGGTCTGGAGACATGCTTAGCCAGTCCATCACCTTTACCCTCAGCTTCTTTAGCAAGGAAGTGGTCATCTTGAAGGTGTGTTTGGGTTCGTTATCATTTCGGAATACTGCCCTGCAGCCCAGTCTCCGAAGGGAGGGGATCATGCTTCAGTATGTCACAATATATGCTGGCATTCATGACTCCCTCAATGAACTGTGGCTCCACCAGTGCCGGCAGCACTCATGCAGCCCCAGACCATGATGCTCCCACCACCATGCTTGACTGTAGGCAAGACATACTTGTCTTTATACTCCTCATCAGGTTGTCGCCAAAAACATGCTTGATAGACATTTGCATTCGTTTTCATCCGAATGCATTTTCATCCGAATTTCAGGTATTTTCGTTTTCGTTTTGACAAACGATAACGAAAGTGCAGAATCTGAAAAACAAAAGATCCGACATAAATAAATGCTTTATTTTTGTTTTCATTGTTACAACAGTTTGATATAGAATAGGGGATTCAACGTGACTCTAACAATCTGTGTCTATTGAACCTGTGGTCGAATGTGCCTAACCTTACCTCTATTAGTCCAAAATTATATAGAGAAAATATTCGACATAGAGAGAAAAGATTTGACAGAGAGAAAAGATTCTAAAGTGCTAATTTTAAAGGCTAATATACTGTCCTAAAAAGTGTCTGGGGCCCTGGGTCCTGCTCTAGGGGACATGTATCAATGCAACAAAAAAGTTTTAAAAACTGCAGTTTTTTTCGGGAGCAGTGATTTTAATAATGATTAAAGTGAAACAATAAAAGTGTAATATTCCTTTACATTTCGTACCTGGGGGGTGTCTAAATGCCTGTGGAGGGGCGCATGTTTCCTGTGCTTAGAACTATCCCTGCACAAAGTGTCATTTCTGCAGGAAAAAAAGTCCTTTAAAATCACTCGTGGCTATAATGAATTGTCAGCTCCCGTATCACTCACTGAAAGTCATTGATAAAATTTTTTTTAAAAAAAGCGTGGAGTTCCCCCAAATTCAATTAGCAGGCCCTTCAGGTCTGGTATGGATATTAAGGGGAACCCTGCGTCAAATAAAAAAAAAATTGATGTGGCGTTCCCCCTAAATATCCATACCAGACCCTTCAGGTCTGGTATTGATATTAAGGGGAACCCCGCATCAAATTTTAAAATAAATTGACGTGGGGGTCCCCCTAAAAATCCATACCAGACATTTTATCCGAGCACGCAACCTGGCAGGCCGCAGGAAAAGAGGGGGGAATGAGAGAGTGCCCCCTCCTGAACCGTACCAGGCCACATGCCCTCAACATGGGGAGGATGCTTTGGGGTCCCCCCCAAAGCACCATGTCTCCATGTGGATGGGGACAATGGCCTCATCCCCACAACCCTGGTTGTGGGGGCCTGCGGGTGGGGGACTTATCAGAATCTGGAACCCCCTTTAACAAGGAGACCCCCAGATCCCGGCCCCCCCGTTTGAAATGGTAAGGGGCTACAAAAGTACCCCTACCATTTCACAAAGAAAGTGTAAAAAATAGTTAAATAAGACAAACACACTTTTGAAAAAGTCCTTTATTAAAAATAAAAAAAAATAAAAAAAGATTCCAGTGGTTGTAATCCACTCTTGCTATCCAGCGACGGATGATCATCTCCCTGGGGTCCAGCGATGGCTGATCTGATCCAGCGCAGCAAATCCATCCATCTTCTGTCTCTTCGGAGGAGACACTGCGGGATCTTGGCGGCCTGACGTTTCTTATATGCGGAGGGCGGGGCCACCCGTCATCTGACCCCGCCCCCCTCTGACGCGAATAGGGAAGATAGGCTTCCCCAATGACGTAACGGAAACCTGCCCTATATAAAAAAATCAAATAATTCTCTGCAGCTATTACCTTTTGTACCCCCACCCCCTCCCTTTAGAATGTAAGCTCCACAAGCGGGGCCCTCCTGTACCTTTTGTATTGTACTGTAATTGTGTTGTCCCCCCTTATACATTGTAAAGCGCTGCGTAAACTGTTGGAGCTATATAAATCATGTATAATAATAATAAGTGAAAATGTCCAAATTGGGCCCAATTAGCCATTTTCCCTCCCCGCTGTCATGTGACTCATTAGTGTTAAAAGATCTCAGGTGTGAATGAGGAGCAGGTGTGTTAAATTTAGTGTTATCGCTCTCATTCTCTCATACTGGTTACTGGAAGTTCAAAACGGCACCTCGTGGCAAAGAACTCTCTGAGGATCTGAAAAAAAGAAATGTTGCTCTACATAAAGATGACCTAGGCCAGTGATGGCGAACCTTGGCACCCCAGATGTTTTGGAACTACATTTCCCATGATGCTCATGCACTCTGCAGTATAGATAAGTATCCTGGGAATTGTAGTTCCAAAACATCTGGAGTGCCAAGGTTCGCCATCACTGACCTAGGCTATAAGAAGAGTGGCAAGACCATGAAACTGAGATGTAGCATGGTAAAAGCATATGCATTTCTGAAGGCATTTCCAAAGCATTTGTTGAAAGGATTCATGTTTGAAAACATTCACCCTCAAGTTGTATGAGATGGTCATCTATTTGTTGAACATTTTTTTTGTGTAGCTCTAATTCTTATTTTCTTTAATTAATTATTACTTTTTTTTCCATAGGCGATAAGGCTATTCCTGGTGCCTCCATGGCAGCATACCTGTGACAAGCTCCACCTTGTCTCCTATATTATAGGATATTCTCTCCTATAGAATATTATAAAAGAAAAGGATTAGTGCACTCCCAGCAGTCTCCTTTTTTCCTCATACCTCATGGTCAGTGAATGGTGGTCGAATGTCCCTTACCTCTGTTGTCTCTCCTTCTCCCTACTGTCATCCATTCTCATTTGCTTTGCTTTCCTTGTGTTCCTCTCTCTTTTTTTGCTTTTTTCCTCCCCCCCACCTTCCCCTCCTTGTGATATTGTACCTTCATTCCTGGTTGCTATAGTGGCTGCGCACACCTCACGGCAACTTTTCTGAGTCCCTCAGCATCTTCTAGCCTGCTCTGCACATGGGTGGCCATCAGGACCCGGCTGCATAGGCCCTAGTGCTGCCGGCCGCGCTTGCACGGTCTGGCCTGAGGTTATGGCGGCCATCTTGAATAGGGGCAAATTTTAAATTTTTTTCATTTGTTTGTCGAAATCATGTTTTAGAGGATTGCATCTTCCACAGATGTCCCTCCCCTCTCTATTATTTATTACTGGGGCCTTTCAGCATGTCATCCTGTTGTCATCTGAGGAGGTTGCCTATGCGGGGAGCTGTTTTTTGGCAATGGTAAATGTAATTTCTTTCAAAATACGTTTACCGAATACTGTTTCCTTGCTCTATCTGAAATACCAGTTGCTAACTCCTTTATCTTTCTCTAGCTTCTTTTTCTGTCTGCTGCATAAAATAAGCATTATGTCACCCCAATAAGACCCTCTCCAACATTTAAAGTAGGGTCCGTCGTCCAGGTGCTTATGCTGGTACGTTTATGTATTTCATTTATGTATTTCAGCCTTGTACGCCAGAAGAAGTCTAAGCGGACATCAAGGCGACATAAACGAACCTAAGCTAAGTTCAAAACCTTTGTCTGAATCAGAGCAGCAGATTTTAGACAAGGGTTTGAAATTTGTGCCACCCACAGGTCTAAATAAATTTCAAACATACATGGATGTCCATAAATTTGGAAGAAAACTCAATATAAAAAGATATATGGTGGGGCTCTCTAATAACGGTAATGGGAACAATACGAATACTGTGGTTACACAGGTGGTTCACTCTGGATTAGCGAACGCTTCACTTTTCAATCCCTCAGGCACACTCCCATCATCTTTGCGAGTATTCAGGGATGTTGTTTTGAGGGACCTTGACTCATTGGAGGTTAAGAAAACCAGAATGAACAGAAATTTACAGGAAGGATTAGATTCACTCTGTAATAGGAAGTACCTTGTTATTAGGCCAGCTGATAAGGGCGGGGCAATCGTAATATTGGATCGTGCTGATTATCTATCTGAAATGAATAGGATCTTAAGTGATACCAATACTTATATAGAGTTGCCCTCTGACCCAAAGATGCAATACAAGAAAGAACTTGAAAAAATAGTGAGAGTGGGTCGCGAGGCTGGTTTTTTGAATACCAAGGAGAGCTTATTTTTGGTTCCTAAGGCCTCCGGTTTTATATTATTTACCTAAGTTACATAAGAATCCTATCTTCCCCCAGGGATGACCCATTGTTAGTGGGATTGATTCTATCACATCCCGGGTGGGCAGATATATAGATTCTTATTTACAACTTTTAGTTCAGAGAATGCCTTCTTATGTCAAGGATTCGAGACATATTATTAATCTGCTGGCAAATATTTCTGCCAAGCCTGGTATTTGGATGGTCACAGCGGATGTTGCCTCCTTATACACAATTATCCCACACAATTTGGGGTTTGAAGCAGTTCAGACTTATTTGGAAAGGGACTCTGGTCTTTCAGGGGAACAAGTGTCTTTTCTTATGTCTTTTCTTATATAGAAATTTTTTTAATTTAAATTTATATGTATATATGTTTGGATTTTTCACTGATGAGGTGGGAGTTACAATATATTAGAGGTAGTTGGATCTTCTTTGATCATCCAACCCCTGTCATCTGGAATGACATATTGTTATCTACGATCGTATTTGAAGTGCGGTTGTTTCTTCCAGATTGGTTCCTCACCTAATTGGGTAAGGTTAAGGGTTTTTGCCATCAATCAAAATGGCGTTGTTCGGCCGGATCTTGCATCTCAGAACGAGGTTTGGCTATAAAATGGTGGTGTGTCGCTGCGCTGCCCGTTCCCCATTGACAAGGTCATTTGTGACGAAACGTGTCTGGGAAGGCATGCAGTGACGCCACCACGCTGTACGAGGGGTGGACGGGCTCCCGAATGCTGGCCGGCTTTTCGTTTTTCATTTATGCTTTATTCGAATGGATTTAAATGTAAGTTCAATTATCCACATGTTTTAATAAATTATTCAAGCGGTGTTACACTATGAGGGCTTCCTCTTCTTTTTGAGCCATTGAAAGTGTTATCTGGGATCGCTGAACGGGGGAAATGTTTGTGTGAACGCTACCACTCATTTCTGGTTAGCTGATCCATGAGCGTATCACATAAGAAGAAGGACACAGATGATTCATGTATAAGGCTTTATTTGAGCTTCCATCTGGTAAGCGCATCCACTTCTCGGTGACGGGCACTTGTTTGTTGTTGTGTGTGGATTCACCGCGGTGTCCTGGAAAGAATTGCAATAGAGGACTTTTTCTTACAAGCCTTGTTTATTCTTTCCCTTTTAGGTTGATGAACTGTGACCTATGATGTTATTTTATTCATTTACGTGTATTTAATGTGATCTATATTAACTCATTCACATTCACTCATTATTGATATTTGTTAGGGTAGTTAACAAGGGTTGTGGCGCAGTTTTTGAAACCTTTTTTTCAAACCTATGAAGGCCCCAACCAGAGCACACCATCCAGATCAGGATACCATGCAAGGTGTAAGGGTTCATCCGTGAAAAGACATAGTTCTTCCCATTCAAAAAATCTCAAATCCCTAAATACCGAGCATGTGGGGTCATCCCATTACCAACCAATTGGTCTGCAGCTGTTTTAGTCTCTGCAGCAGACAGAGAGTCAGAGGGTTAACAGATAAGCTGTCCTACTCAAAAGATGGGCAGGGGTTACATAACAGAATGAGCAAGAGCAGTTCCATTGCAGCAATTAGCTCAACCTCCTCCAGAGATGTTAACTCTTCCTGGCCCACCCTCGAGAGAATCCTCTCACCACGCAGCAAGTATCCCTCCTTGACATTTGGATGATAGTGGGCCATTTGAGGATACCTCAGAAGAGCTCAGCCCTCGGACTTCAACCTTTTTCTAGTTCAGCCATATGTCCAGGCTATAATGCCAGCTATTGGCTGGGTGGAAGCTGACACTACATCTGAGAAGTCAAAGATGTACTTCCCATTTCTAAAGAAGCAGGTTTCCTTCTTTTGGCTCGGTTTCCACTTGTCATGCGACTTGGGACTGCAAAGTTGCATGACAGGTCATACACCATGATTTCCAATGAGTACCGTTCATATCTGTGCAACTTCAAGTCACAGTGACATCAAAGTAGTCCCTGCACTGCTTTGGTCCCACTTTGATGCGACTTGAGGTCTATAGACCTCAAGAATACACAGGCATTGTTTCAAGTTGCATCAAAATCGTGGCAAAATGGCACGACTTTCAGGTCGCTATAATGGAAAAATAGGCTTACTTTGATCGATGATATCTGGGACATTGTTGAAAGAAAAAAAAATTCCCTCTCAATTGCCTAGAAAAACTTTATCCACTGTAGGAACAAATTTCTGCAATGCCAGATGGTCCACCGGAAGGTAGACGCGGCAGTGGTTCGTAGAACAAAGAATTTCATCTCAGCAACTGATGGTTCAGCCTCAGTTGAGGACAGACGAATAGTCCCCAACTTAAAGGAGCTTACCAAATGGTGGATAAATGCCTGGAAGTCAGCAATTGCCTTATCATTTGTATCCAAAGCTCTGCGGCCATGGACCGAAAACATGGAAACAGTGATTCATCAAAATGTCCCTAGGGAAAATATTGTCAAGCCTTTGGACGAATTATGTCTCTCAGCAGACTTCACGGGTGAGACGGCAATGGATTCAATTCGATACTACGCAAGATAAATGTCACTACTTGTGATAGCCATATGGGTATTGTGGTCAGAACTACACCGTGACACTGTGTCAAAACAAAATTTGTATAAATACAGTTTTTTTTATGGTAAATCACTCTTTGAAGAAAGGTTACAGAAAGCCTGGTTACAGACTTGATTCCCCAGAACAGCAAAATTAGGTGTACCCGGGGATTCAGGGATGCTTACTTGCACGCACCCATACTACAACTGTTACAGAAGTATCTGAGATTTCTGGTCGACCAGGTCCATCTACAATTCCAGAGTCTCCCCTTTGGACCCTGCACTTCCCTCAGAGACCTCACAAGGGCTTGGATCACTATCCAAGCTTCTTTACGAGAACTTGAACTCAGTTCTTATCACTAAAGAGACAATATCCTCCTTTTATCAAAATATCCAGCCCAGCTAGTGGAACACAAGTGGATGCTGTGGCCTACACTATTAAGATACAGTTGGATGGTAAATCATCAAATTAGTCATCGTTTCTCCAGTTTAGACACCCTATTCAACATCGCAAAAGGGACAGTGTACCTGCCATCTCAGAAAGTGTGGGCAATCATTCAGAAAGTAAGGAGAGTGAGGACATGGTCCTACATAAGAGCCTCAAGCTAACTCGACTCAATAGGGATTTTTGTCTATTTGTATCCAGATGGTACCATGGACACATAGATACCTTAGGCACCTCTTACCTATAATTCCTAAAGCAATGGAGCAAACCGTCTATCCCAGTCCATATATCAAACAAGATTGATGCACAGGGGTCTGCACTAGTGGACAAAGAGGGAGATGCCTGTAAAGCCACGTCCATTAAGGCTTGTCTTCTGGACCACAGTTACCACAGACGCCAATGCAATAGGCTAGAAGGCACATTGCAACCAGCTAATGGTTCTGGAGAGATGGGCGTTCAATGCAGCAGACATCATGGCAAATATCCTGGAAATCCAGGTGGTTTATCTTCCATCAACAAAATTTTCTCTCAGATCATGGACAAATCAGTTCTGATTTGGTTAGACAATAGAGCTGCAACATCGTACATGCACAACCAAGGTGGAACCCACAACAGTTCCTTACTAAGGGAAGTGGACCCCATCTTCATTTGGGCAGAGGGGAATCTGAAGGACCTAAGAGTAGTCTATCTTCCAGCCCATATAAAAAAAAAACGCCAATTACCTATCCCAAGGATTCCTTTATCCCAACAAATGGTCCCTACAACCAAAGTTATTCAGTTGGATTGTTGGCCAGTGGATCTTTCCTGAACTGCATCCTTTTGCTATAGCCAGCAATACTAAGCTGCGGAGGTATGTTTTACATGTACCTCACCCTTGGGCAGAAGCAATAGATGCCCTGTCATGTCCTTGGGCATGCAATCTAATTTAGGCTTTCTTCGGCCTCCTACCTAGAAAATTCTCTTGGGACTTGCAATATCAATAATAATGGTGATAATAGTCCTTATTTGCAGGGAGACCCATGATTCCCTAGGGCAATATACCTTAGTGTCCAGTCTTAGGTAAACATTCCTCTGATACGTTTTCTTCTGGCTCGAGGCATCATAACCATCAGAATACTCACAGATTGAACCTTCACATTAGAATTATAAAACACAGAGGCTTTAATCATTAAAATGTTCCTCCAGAGTTGTTTCAACTCTGCTCAAAGCACAGGAGCATTCAACGAACAATACTTATGACAAGGTTTGGAATAAGTTTATGTCTTTTGCTAATGGCAAAACTTAAATTCTGATCTACCCTCTTCTTCCCAGCTACTTCTACTTGACTTCCTGCAAACAGACCTGATTTAGGATTAGGATTAAGCAATTTAAGATGGTGGCAATCTCTGCTGTGACCACAAGAGATGGGCTGAAGATCCTTTAATAATCAAATTCTTCAAGACGCAAGACGGTCAAGAAGATAAGCCCATCCATTAAAACAAATCTTTCCACTTGGGATCTCTCTATCGCTCTGGAGCCTTTATCCAAACAGCCTTTTGCCCCATCTGATTCAGGGTCCTTGTGGAATCTTACTTAAAACTTCAGGCTCTGGAATCAGAAGACAATAATATTATTTTCTGTACTCAGAGTGGACAGTACATGGATTCATCCCTAAGTTCTCCTCTGCCTCTACTATCTCCAAGCCTTGGGCCCTGCCAATCTATTCAGATCCAATTTCAAACTTCTTCATGAAGATGATATTACTTTGGTACTAAGACACTATATTCAAGCCACAACTCCCTTCAGACTTTCATCTAACCTATTTGTAATACTCCAAAAAAAGAAATTTAAAAATAAAAACCAGGAGCAAAGAAGCATCAGCTGGGGCAGGGTCTTCCAGAATGTGGCCCTCCGGCTATTCCGGAACTGCAGTATCCATCAGGCCTAGTCATGACTGTGAATTTCAGAGCTTTAAAATACCTCACGGGACAGGTGAAATAATTTTCTGTTTTATGTTTGATTGCTGTACACGTCTCCAGTGAGATGTCCCCTCACTTCCTGTTTTACTATATACTTTATTGACATTTATATCTTGCTATCTATATAAAATATCAATGCTATCCGCCTTTACAGTACATTAGCCTTGAACCTCACAACACTCATCTACTCAACTCATATTCTGTTGATAACATTTTGCATCCCTTAAAGTGGAGGGCCACCCTGAAAACCAAAAAATGTTAAAAATGACAAAAAAATCTAAAAAAAATAAAATGAAAAATTTTTTTTTTTTTTACTTACCAGAAATGCCTGTTGCTAGGCACTTTATCCTAATCTTCCTCTTCCTCCTCCGCGGAGATCTTCTGTCTTCTGTCTTCGTCGCGGGGCTTCTGGGTAATGGGTCGCGCTGTGTTCTGGGAACTGTGTGTTACAGAACACAGCGCGTCCCATTCAGAAAGCGCTGCGGGACTCGCGGATGCGCAGTAGCTGCGGGACTCGCGCATGCGCAGTAGGAAACGGGCAGTGAAGCCGTAAGGCTCCACTGCCTGTTTCCCTTAGAGGGAATGGCGGCGCCGGAACCCGAGAGCCGAGGGACGGGTCGGCCTCGGGTGGCCGACATCGCGGGCGCCCTGGACAGGTAAGTGTGTTTATTAAGTCAGCAGCTGCAGTGTTTGCAGCTGCTGACTTTTTTTTTTTTTTTTTTTTTTAACTGGCCCTCCTCTTTAATAAGGTCTTAGGAGTTTTTCCTTCACAAAACACAGCTAGCAAACACATAATAGCTCTTTTACTGCTTTAGCTATCAGAAAAGATTTTTGTCTATGTCAGTGAAACTGAATTAAAATCTTTTGCAAAAAATAGCATGCAAAATAAAGCTGAACAACAGCAGAGAGAACATCTAAAAAATAAAATAGAGAAAACAATTGAGATGGAGAGCGAGGGAGAGAATGAAATGTTTTTGTGGTGACATAAGCCTAAGAAACAAATTATAGGTGATATAGGTCAATTTATATATCTATATATACAGTATATCACAAAAGTGAGTACACCCCTCATATTTTTGTAAATATTTTATTATATCTTTTCACGTGCACTCAACTTCCAGTTCAACCTGAGTGAGTGTGGGTGCATGTCTACAATTGTCCCTATCCCTGTACATTGTGTCTCATTAAGATGTTCTTCTATTATATTATTATTTATTTAAGGTACCCATATAGGGCCGTCAATTTACGCAGTGCTCCACACATAAATCGCACACTAACATCGCTCCCTACCCTCAAGGAGCCCACAATTGGTGCCTACAGTTTATATACGGTGCCTTGCAAAAGTATTCACCCCCTTGGCTTTTTACCTACTTTGTTACATTACAGCCTTTAGTTCATTTTTTTTTAATCTGAATTATATGTGATGGATCACAACACAATAGTCTAAGTTGGTGAAATAAAATTAGAAAAATATATACATAAAACAATTTTTCAAAAACAACCTTGAAAATTGGCATGTGTGTATGTATTCACCCCCTTTGTTATGAAGCCCATAAAAAGCTTTGGTGCAACCAATCACCTTCAGAAGTCATATAATTAGTGAAATGATGTCCAACTGTGTGCAATCTAAGTGTCACATGACCTGTCATTACATATACACACCTTTTTGAAAGGCCCCAGAGGCTGCAACACCTAAACAAGAGGCAACACTAACCAAACACTGCCATGAAGACCAAGGAACTCTTCAAACAAGTAAGGGACAATGTTGTTGAGAAGTACAATTCAGGGTTAGGTTATAAAAAAAATCCAAATGTTTGATTATCCCTAGGAGTACCATCAAATCTATCATAACCAAATGGAAAGAACATGGCACAACAGAAAACCTACCAAGAGATGGCTGCAAAACTCACAGACCGGGCAAGGAGGGCATTAATCAGAGAGGCAGCACAAAGACCTAAGGTAACCCTGGAGGAGCTGCAGAGTTCCACAGCAGGGACTGGAGTATCTGTACATAGGATGACAATCTGTGGTCAGACTTAAAGATTGCTATTCACAAGCGCAAACCATCCAACTTGAATGAGCTAGAGCAGTTTTGCAAGGAGGAATGGGCAAAAATCCCAGTGGTTATATGTGGCAAGCTCATAGAGACCTATCCAAAGTGACTTGGAGCCAGGCCCGTTCTGGGAAAAAAATAGGCCCGGGCATTTTAGACTGGGCAGCCAACTTTTCCAGGGAGCGGGGGGGTGGATTTGGTAGACATTTACGGGGGTGGCTGGTGTCGGTCCTCCACACTGTAATGTGCAGGGACACGGTGATATAAAGGGAACTGCACTGCAAAGGGGCCCTTTACAGTGCAGTCCCCTTTATATTACAGTGTCCCAGTCCTATTGTGGCCATACAACGCTAGTACTGTCTGTCTCCTATTGTGCCCACACTGCCCAGTGACACTGACCTGCTCTCTTTTGGTGGTGCGGTGCTGCGTGGTTCTCTCTCTGGTGGTGCGGGAACAGCATGGCTGTCTCTCACTGGTGGTGCAGTACAGTGTGGCTCTCTCTGGTGGTGAGGTGCAGTGTGGCGCTCTCTCTCTGGTGGTGCAGTGCAGCGTGGCTCTCTCTCTCTGGTGGTGCAGCGTGGCTCTCTCTCTCTGGTGGTGCAGCGTGGCTCTCTCTCTGGTGGTGCAGCGTGGCACTCTCTCTCTGGTGGTGCAGTGTGGCGCTCTCTCTCTGGTGGTGCAGCGTGGTGCTCTCTCTCTGGTGGTGCAGTGCAGCGTGGCTCTCTCTGGTGGTGCGGTGCAGCGTGGCGCTCTCTCTGGTAGCGCGGTGCAGCGTGGCTCTCTCTCTCTCTGGTGGTGCGGTGCAGCGTGGCTCTCTCTCTGGTGGTGCGGTGCAGCGTGGCTCTCTATGGTGGTGTGGTGCAGCGTGGCTCTCTCTGGTGGTGTGGTGCAGCGTGGCTCTTTATCTGGTGGTACGGTGCAGCGTGGCTCTCTCTCTGGTGGTGCGGTGCAGCGTGGCTCTCTCTGGTGGTGCGGTGCAGCGTGGCTCTCTCTTTGGTGGTGCGGTGCAGCGTGGCTCTCTCTCTGGTGGTGCGGTGCAGCGTGGCTCTCTCTCTGGTGGTGCGGTGCAGCGTGGCTCTCTCTCTGGTGGTGCGGTGCAGCGGGGCTCTCTCTCTGGTGGTGCGGTACAGCGTGGCTCTCTCTGGTGGTACGGTGCAGCATGGCTCTCTCTGGTGGTGCGGTGCAGTGTGGCTCTCTCTCTGGCGGTGCGGTGCAGCGTGGCTCTCTCTCTCTGGCGGTGCGGTGCAGCGTGTCTCTCTCTCTCTGGCGGTGCGGTGCAGCGTGACTCTCTCTCTGGCGGTGCAGTGCAGCGTGACTCTCTCTTTGGTGGGGCGGTGCAGCGTGGCTCTCTCTCTGGTGGTGCGGTGGTGCACTTCTGCCTGTTTCCAGGTTTTTCTCTCCCTCCCCCTCCAGCAGTGTGCATGCTGGGGAGTGTAGTCATCTCCCTGATGAAAACAATTGGGTTACCTTTCTCTGGGACTACATTTCCCATGATGCCCCTCTAGGTCTCAGATTGGCCCTCTGTTGGGGCCAATGGTGAGGGAAGCTTTCTCCTCACATGTGCTGCCGACAAGAGAAGGGGGGGCGCGAGCGAGGGAAACATCTTGACAGCAACCCCGCCCCTTGCCTCACCGTGTGGACACCTTGGCTGGAGGAGGAGGAGCAGCCCCCCGGGAGCAGAGAGCGGAACTGTCAGCGCAGCGCTGAGGCTGAGCTGTGTGTGAGAGAGACACACAGCTCAGCCCATGCCGCCAGTTCCGCTGGAGGAGACACGGAACGGCCGCATAGCGGTAGCGGCAAGCGGCGGCCGGGACCTGTGTTAACCATGTTCAGGCCGCGGTCGCCGCTTACCTCCCGCTGTGCGGCCTAAACAGCAACATTCTATGGAACGGGCGGCCCCGACCCACCGGGCAAATGCCCAGTTTGCCCTATGGCCAGCCGAGGCCTGCTTGGAGCTGTGATAGCCGCAAAAGGTGGCTCTACAAAGTATTGACTTTAGGGGGTGAATAGTTACGCACATTGACTTTTTCTATTATTCTATTCTATTGTTGTTTGCTTCACAATAAAAAAAAAATCTTCAAAGTTATGGGCATATTCTGTAAATTAAATGATGCAAATCCTCAAACAATCCATGTTACTTCCAGGTTGTGAGGCAACAAAACACGAAAAATGCCAAGGGGGGTGAATACTTTTGCAAGGCACTGTAGCATATTTGATTATATCTTAAGAGCTTATAAACCCCATTATTAAATTATGCTGCACATTGGATGGCGAGCCTCTAAATTTGCGCCATCCAAAATTGACGTACGAACTGTTGCATGAATTTGAGTTTTAATTTCCTCCTTGTCATTCATAAGTGAAACCTATCAGTCATGTTTCATAAGATCCTAATCATGCTATTAGTGGATGTATCTGGCTTTCTCATTGGAAAATCAGACCTTATTAAATGGACGTTTTCATGCATGATCAACCAAGGCTTAGAAATAATTTGTTCACATGTATAGGCAATGCTGTTTGCACCAAGGGAGGAAATTATTTCTGTTGGTTACTGGAATAAAAGCTTATCAGATGAATCATGAAAATGCATGCATACTAATACATAATCTCATTTTTGCATTTTGTATAATACTTTTTTATTATTATATATAGTATTGGCTTATCTGTGTTTGTCACCATATTTCCAGAAAATTTAATTTACTTTATAATATCTTAAAATAGGCCATACTACAATAGCACCCCCCGCTCTCCTGCTGAACTCCACCAACTTCAAATCAAATTTCTTAAAAGAACTCAAATGATTTACCAGGGCTAGAGAAAATTATGTTTCAGAAACCAAAGATGGCCAATGATATGACCAAATGCTTGGAGTTTGGTCATATATTAAAAACAAACAAAATTTACCAGTAAGTGGTCACTGTAAGGGGCAGCTGAAAATGATTAAAAAGATCGTTCAGTAAATTACAATTTGCTTAAAATTAATGGTTAATAGATGAATTTGGAGATTGTGAGTGCAGGCCATACTATGGATTGGGGTGGTATGGATTGTAAAGGCAATGTTTTGAGTGACCAGTAATTTTCCAATGTTTTCCTGACTAGGAAATCCTTTCTATCCAGATCTGTAAATGTCTGTACAGAAGTGGTTACTTTTGCATACATAGTAGCAAATGTAACTCTTTCACGTAATGTTAAAAAAAAATCAAAAAATGTATGTCTGGGCAAAATAAAAAATATACACAGTGCATCTTTGCAATACATGTACATTTCTTACTGTTTTCTCTGTTTAAAAATGCTATAAGTGCAGAAAAAACACTAGCTACTGTGCTGTAACTTCAAGCAGCCATGTGAAGCTCTCCCCCTCTGGATTACGGAATACCTTCTCCTCTCTTCAGCCCCATAAGATAGGGAGACATATACATATTTATTAGTGTCCATTAATGTTTAACCACTTCAGCCCCAGAAGATTTTACGCCCTTCCTGACCAAAGCACTTTTTACAATTTGGCACTGCGCCGCTTTAACTCATTTTGTCCCACAAATAGAGCTTTCTTTTGGTGGTATTTGATCACCTTTTTTATTTTTTGCACTATAAACAAAAAAAGAGCGACAATTTTGAAAAAAAAAACTATATTTTTTAATTTTTGCTATAATAAATATCCCCAAAATTAAAAAAAGAAAACATTTCTTCATCAGTTTAGGCCAATATATATTCTTCTACATATTTTTGGTAAAAAAATCACAATAAGCGTTTATTGATTGGTTTGCACAAAAGTTATAGCATCTACAAACTATGGGAAAGATTTATGGCATTTTTATGGCATTTTAATTTTCTAAATTTTTTTTACTAGTAATGCCGGTGATCTGCAATTTTTTGACAGATTTTTAGCAGTACTACGACATTACGACGGACAGATCGGACACTTTTGACACTTTTTTGGGACCATCGACAATTAAACAGCGATCAGTGCTATAAAATGCGCTGATTACTGTGTAAATGTCACTGGCAGGGAAGGGGTTAACACTAGGGGCGATCAAGGGGTTAATTATATGTTCCCTCAGTGTGTTCTAACTGTGTGGGGATGGGAGTGACTAGGAGAGGAGACATATTGTTTTTCCTATTTAGTAGGAACAAACAATATGGCTCCTCTCCTCTGACAGCACAGGGATTTGTGTGTTTACACACACAAATCCCTGTGCTGGCGCTCGTGCATGTGATTGCTCTTGGCCGGTGGCGATTGGCCACGCGCATCGCGTCCCCCGCAGTGAAGTGGGTGCATGCCCTCTGGTGGCCGAAAAAGGGTAGGACGTACCTGTATAGGGTTTTGCCCAGGAGAGCCATTCTGCTGTCGTTTGTCTGCGTGGGCCGATCAGGAACCGTTTAATCATACCAATTTACTCTTTTTTTTGTGGAACTTCAGTCTCTCAATCAACATTGACTATTTTTAATCCTTATGCTGCTAACATTAGTAAAGAGATAAGAAAAGAGATAAGAAAATATATCATATTTACGTGTTTTAAACCTTTTTTTTTTTTTTTATTTCTTCAGTTCCTGGTTTTCAGGCCTAAGCAAATTTCATAAATCTCAGGAGACTTCAGGAGGTGAGGGGGTTTTTCTCTGCTAAGCACACTGTCCTAGCTGCATGCCTGAGCTAAGGACAGGTGGATTCCAGGAAGTAAATGCTACATAAATCATTTGCCCTTACTTAAGATGGCTACGGCCAGAAATGCTAATGCCGCGTACACACGAACGGATTGTATGGCGTACTTAGTCCGTCATACAATCCGACGGACAGTCCGTCATACTTTCCACTGAACGGACTTGACCACACATGGATACCCAAACAGTCCGACGAAAGCTTGCGCGATGACGTACAGCACGTACGACGGGACTAGAAATAGGAAGTCCAAGACACAGCAAAGCCCTGTAAATCCTTTCTGGGCATGCGTCATTCTTAGTCCGTCCGACTAGCATACTGTATTTTCCGCTGAAACCAAAGTACGACGGACAGAATTTCGGAAAAAACTAAATTCTTAGTACTCCGGACTGCACGCTGAAAAAGTCAGCTGAAGCCCACACACGAGCGGATTGTCCGCTGAAATGTGTTTCGACGGACAAAGTACGCCATACAATCCGCTCGTGTGTACGCGGCATAAGGGGTGTTTTTCAAAGGTATTTCCCAGCAAAATAAAGCATGAAAACATGGATGGATGGGTGAGTTTGCTTTGAATATTGAAAATTAATTAAATAGCATTTTTGGTTTGTGATGCTAAGATGCAGTGTATTTCTGCTTTAGGAATAAATGATTTATGTCATTACTTTTTGGTTTGGGGCTTGTGATGCTCTTACAGAAATGCACAGATGAGCTCAACAGACATTGGACAGATTCCATTACACTAAAGATGGCCATACACATGGAGATTTTTTCAGGTCAGCCTATGCAGTGTTGATGGACAAATCTCCTGCTGCACCTATACTGTATTAACTGCCAGCCCATTCACCTGTCAAAATATGAAAACAGCAGCTACATCTGACAGCATGCAGCTACTGTTCAGCTGGCCTTTTTCTGCCCAACTCCCTTGATTTTTTTTTTCAGTTGAGGGAGGTTGGGCAGGAGCGGTCCCTCAGGACCACTTTCTGAGGCAAATACGAAACAGTGTCTGTCCAACTTAAAGTGGTTGTAAACCCTTACAAACCACTTTGACCTACAGGTAAGCCTAGATTAAGGCTTACCTGTAGGTCCAAGAAATATCTCCTAAACCTATACGGTTTAGGAGATATTTGCCCGAAGACAGGCACCGCTGTCTACGGCGCATGAGCCGTAGACAGCGGCGCGCAGGCGCACTGAGCGCGGCATTTCCAACAATGGAGCTGCCGCGCGTGTCGGCTCCCGTGCGCATGCGCGGGAGTGACGTCATCACGACTCCGCCGAATGACAGCGGCAGAGCTGTGAGACCCCACCGAAAAGATGGATGCGCCGGACTACAGGGGACAGCGGTGACATCGCTGGCTCCTGTGTCAGTTAAGTGACACATAATGGGCTACTATGCGATGCATAGTAGTCCATTATGCTTTGCCTTTGCAGGGAATGAAAGAGGAAGTAAACCCATCAGGGTTTACTTCCTCTTTAAGGCTACATTCACACGGGTGCAGGATGTACATTGGATTGCAGCATCAGAATTGAGACAGCATTTTTCCTACATTACAACCTCCAAGAGGGTGGAGGTCTTCATGTGAAGTAAGGTAATACTATATATATGGACAGCCATGGCTTAGCTTTGGTTACAAATAGCATTCAGTAAGCAGTGCTGTATTGTAAATGCTCTACAGAGGTCAGAATCTACCTAGTTCAATGTTTGTTTGAATCCATATGCATATTTACTAAATGTCTTCTACCTATCACCATGGTCCAAATGCCAGCTCCAAATGAATTCCAAGCCCAAAAATTACTATATAGATTAGCTAGATTAGCTCAATGCGTTAAAAAGAAATTAAAGCATAGGTAACATACATTTCATGTGGAATAACATCTGCATCTCTTCTTCAGTCTTGTTCAATTAATAGTTCTTATTCTTAAATTATAATTCAGTAACCCATAGTAACTAATCAGTATTCAGAATTTTTATGGTTGATATGGGTACATTTTTTGGCTGATATGGATACATTTTCTGGTTGATATTTGGCTAATATTTGTAAATTTTTTTGGTTGATATGGGTACAACACTTATGCCGCGTACATACGATCGGAATTCCGGCCAGAAAAAGACAGATGAGAGCTTTTCATCGGAAAATTGCGACTGTGTGTATGCTCCATCGGAATTTAGCTGTCCGAATTTCCGCCAGCCAAAAATTGATAGCATGTTCTCAATTTTCCAGACGAAAAAACGTTCTATCGGTAATTCCGGTCGTGTGTATGCAATTCCGACACGCCAAAAATCACGCATGCTCAGATTCAACGAGACAGAAGCTATTGGCTACTGGCTATTGAACTTCCTTTTTCTAGTCACGTCATACGTGTTGTACGTCACCACGTTATAAATGATCAGAATTTGATGTGACCATGTGTAGGCAAGACAGCTTGAGCCGAATTCCGTCGGGAAAACCATCAGAGCTTTTTCGACAAGAATTCCGATCGTGTGTACGCGGCATTAGTCACATAAATTGAAGCCAAGGAAAAAACTGTTCCTTGCAAAGAAGAAACTAAATACAATTTATAGATATATCCAGGCATTTGACAGTGTATGAAAATGTAGGGACCCTTCCCTAAGCTGTAGAATCCCTAGCTTAAATTTAGCTTTTTGTCAGGTTTTCCCTAATCTCAGTGTTATTGCTCACTTATCCCTGCTGTTAAGTAGTGTCCCTGGCAATACTAAGCAGATACTATAATATATATTATGAATATTTATGTCTCCCTGGCCAACCACTTAGCCCTTGTACACACGGTAGGAGATTCCGACAACCAAATCCGTCGGATTTTGTCCGTCGGATTTTGTCCGACGGATTTTGTCCGAAACTGTTGTATACACACGGTCGGACAAAGTTGTCGGAAAATCAGACGTGATGACGTTATTTCGTTACGACAGGACTATGTAGGCTAGTTCAGGCTAGTAGCCAATAGCTTTGGTGTAGGAATTTGATCTGAGCATGCGTGGCACTTTGTCCGATCGGAATTCTCTACACATGATTGGAGTATGTCCGATCGGAGCATTTTGTTGGAAAATATTTCCGGCAAGTTGGAAAAGTTGGTCCGACGGATATTCCGACGGAAACAGTCCGATGCAGACCACACATAGTCGAAATATCCGACAAAACGCTCCGATCGGACACATTCCGACGGAATCTCCGACCGTGTGTACAAGGGCTAAGAGGTTTATTGCCTGTGGTGCATGCTGGAGAAGGATATAAATAGTTGGGCTGACTTGGAAAGTTCTCTTCCTCCCAGACCGACTGCCTGGGGAGGGCATACTGCATGTAAAAAGTTATCTTCCTCCCAGGCACATTGCCAGAGGAGGGTGTGTTTCTGAGGTTCACTTCTACTCCAGTCTGCTGCCTAAGGAAAGTATAATGTGTTAGAGGGGCCCAAGCCTAAGGACTGAGGCTTCCTGCTATCTTGTTAGAGGGAAACATTCAGGGGAGAAAGGGCAGAAAGGTGTCTATCAGAATTGAAGCACCAGGGGTGAAACTCTTCCTGCTGAAGAGTGTCCAGAAGAGCTGGATAGTTTTGGACAGAGCAGTGAAGTGTTATAATCCCTGTCATAAGCTCTCTGTAAACACCCCTGAGAAGATAGTGATGGACGAACTTCCGACGCGACGTTTCTCGAACGCGGACCGCGAACGCGGCCGATAGTTCGCGAACCGTAACGTTCGCGGCGGGCCCCATTGACTTCAATGGGAGGCGAACTTTGCAAACCTACAGGTCAAATTTGCAGCCACAAAATAATTACTAGCTGTGCAAACATAGTCCCACCACATGGCCAATGATATAACACATGTATGAAGTGAATCTGGGATCGACAACTACAAGCATTCTTTTTTTATATGTGAAATTGTTGTGACAATTCAGGACTGTGGAGCGCATGAAGGCAATGGAGGAGAGGGAAGGTCAGGGTAGGCAAAGAAGAGGGTGCAGGAGATGATCACCAGCAGCGTGACATACAGCAATGACACCTGCACCGTGATAGAGTCATCTGACACAAGCACCGTGATAGAGAGCACTGACATCAGCAGCGTGATATACAGCACTGACACCAGCACCGTGATATACAGCACTGACACCAGCACCGTGATATACAGCACTGACACCTGCACCGTAAGCAGCCCCAGGAGGAAGTCAGCATAGCACAGGGATGGTGGGAGCCCCTCATAATGAGCATAGCACAGGGATGGTGGGAGCCCCTCATAATATGCACAGCAGAGGTACAGCCCCAGGAGGAAGTCAGCACAGCACAGGGATGGTGGGAGCCCCTCATAATAAGCAGCCCCAGGAGGAAGTCAGCACAGCACAGGGATGGTGGGAGCCCCTCATAATATGCAGCCCCAGTGGAAATATGACACCGCTCAAACAGGAGGGTACGGGCATATAGTACGGTGTGCTTTTTTTGGACAAGGAAGTGAGCCAAATGAAGAAAGAAGGTCTGTGTGCTCGATTAAAAAAATTGTTTCTAGACATATACATGGTCTACTGGTCACATGTGTTGAATTCCTCCGAGATCCATGCCTCATTCATTTTTAGAAATTTGAGGTAGTTACCACTGTCGTGAGCTAGGCGAGTACGCTTATCGGTCACGATCCCCCCTGCTGCGCTGAACCAGGACACTGGACGAGGGGCAAGCCAACAGTTCGATTGCAAATTGGGCAAGCTCTGGCCAGAGGTCAAGCCTGCCCACCCAGTAGTCCAGGGGTTCATCACTCCTCAGAGCGTCCACATCGGCCGTTAACCCGATGTAGTCGGACACCTGACGGTCTAGGCATTCCCTGATGCTGGATCCGGATGACACCTGTCGATGGGTCGGCTGAAAGAATGACCTCATATCCGAAGTCACCAACACATCTTCAAACCGGCCTCTTCTTGCAGGCGCTGTTGGATTGGTACCCGCAACTCCTTCTCTGGCAGTGGGAATTGCTCCTCTGCCAGCGCACGCAAAAGCAGAATGCAGCATTTCTCGAAGCAAGGCCTGGAAGTGCTCCATTCTGACAGCCCTCTGTGACGGCGGTAACATTTCCGCCATTTTGTGTTTCTACCGGGGGTCTAAGTACGTTGCCACCCAGTACTGGTCCTTGACCCTTATGCTTTTTATACAGGGGGTCCCTATTAAAACACTGGAGCATGAAGGCCCCCATTTGCACTAAACTGGAAGCGGTGTGGTGGCCTGGCTCCTGCTCATCATCCAGGATAATGTCGTCCTCTTCATTCTCCTCTCCCCATCCACGCACAACAACAGGGATCTGAGAAAGGTTTAAAGCATGCTCTTCTTGCTCCTCATCCGCCCCGGAACCATCCTCCTCTGACTCCTCTTCAGACTCCTGTTGTTCACTTGTTTCAGATAGAGTTGCCCCCCCTGGGAATTCATCCAGCATTACGACTTCCTCATCTTCCCGCTCCTGCTCCTCCACAGCTTGATCAATGACACGACGCAATGCACGCTCCATAAAGAAGGCATAAGGTACCATGTCACTAATGGCGCCATGGCTGCGACTGACCAGTTTGGTGATCTCCTCAAATGGGCACAGAAGTCTGCATGTGTCGCGCATGAGCAGCCACTGGCGCGGTGAAAAAACCCCCAGCTCCCCAGAACCTATTCTGCCGCAGAGTTCATACAGGTAGACGTTAACTGCACGTTTCTGCTGGAGCAGCCTATCAAGCATATAGAAGGTTGAGTTCCATCGCGTCGGGCAATCGCAAATAAGACGTCTGACCGGCAGATTGTGTCATCGCTGAATGTCAGCAAGGCGAGCCATGGCCGTGTAAGATCTTCTGAAATGGACCGAGATTTTCCTTGCCTGCCGCAAGATGTCCTGGACCCCAGGGTATTTGACAACGAATCGCTGCACGACCAAGTTTAAGACGTGTGCCATGCATGGCACGTGCGTAATTTTGCCCTGTTTCAATGCGCTAAGCAGATTGGCACCGTTGTCACACGTCACACACCACTTTACCAACTGTCAAATTGAGCGGTGTTAGCCACTGATCTGCCTGTGAACGCAAAGCTGAAAGGAGTGCTGGGCCAGTGTGGCTCTTGGCTTCCAGGCACAACAGACGCAGCACGGCATGACAACGTCTCACCTGGCATGTCGAATAGGTTCTGGGGAGCTTGAGCGGCGCAGCGGAAGAGACGCTAGCAGCGGAAAAGGAGGAGTCAGCTGAGGAGGAGAGGGAGGAGGATGGAGTAGGAGGAGGAGGAGGAGAAGAAGAGCCAGGCCTGCATGCAATCCGTGGCGGTAAAACCAAATCTACAAAGGTGCCACGGGTTACATGCTTGACGGCCGTCAGAAGGTTCACCCAGTGGGCAGTAAAAGTGATATACCTTCCCTGCCCGTGTTTGCTAGACCACGTGTCTGTGGTCAGATGTATCTTGGCACGGACACTGTGTGCCAGAGATCTGCTCTGGGATGCCCTTCTCTGAGAAATACTTCCTTCCTGGGACCTTCCATTGTGGTGTTCCAATGGCTACAAATTTTTCGAAAGGCCTCCGAGTCCACCAGTTTATATGGCAGTAGTTGGCGGGCTATCAGTTCTGACAAGCCAGCCGTCAACCGTTGGGCAAGAGGGTTATCCGGCGTCATCATTTTTTTTACACTCGAACATTAGGCCCACGGAAGCCTGCCTTTTTGCAGAAAAATCTGAGCTTGGCGTGATGGAAGGTGGAGTGGAGGACAATTGTGAGGAGAGAGGAGAAGGAGAAGTAGAAGACGAGGCTGGACGGTGAGAGCCTGGAGTGTGGCTTTGTGTGTTCCGTTGCTCCCACTGGGCTCGGTGATGGCTGCTCATGTGCCTTCTTAAGGCGGTCGTCCCTGGGTGAGTGTTGAGCTTACCGCGACTAATGCGTTGACTGCAAAGATTGCAGATGGCAACGCTATTGTCAGCAGCGGACACGTTAAAAAAAGCCCACACTGCGGAGCCATGTGCCGGCGTCCTGCGAGCGCCAGATGTGACTGTACATGGTCAATGACTTGCTCCTGATACATTAGCAGTCTGCTTTGTCCCTCCTGTGCAATGTAAGTTATTCCTGCTTCTCCTCCCTATCTGCTGGTCCATATCTCCCTCTGAACTCCCCTCCTCTTCCTCTCTTGTGGGCACCCACGTGACATCACTAGACACGTCATCATCGACGTCACCTTCCCCACCGCTATAATTAGAGATCTCGGAGTAGGCAGCAACACCGGGGACCAACCTTCTCCTTGGGCTGATCTGGGTACTGTCGACAGACTGCTGAGTGGCGGTTGTTGCTACCTCCTCTTCCTGATCCAATGCCAAGAGTGGCTGTGCATCAGAAATGTCTTGATATGGATCGGAAAATAATTCCTGTGACTCAAGCGGAATGTATGTGGTGGTGGTGGTGTTGTTGGTGGTAGTGTCTTTGGGGGTGCACATAGCAGAGAGTGAAGAAGAGGGTGCAGATCGAGAGGATGAGGAGGGTGCAGAAGGGTAAGGCTGAGTGAGCCACTCAACCATGTCTGGTGCGTCCTTTAAAGTAATTGAACGCACCTTCTGCAACTTCCCACTTTGGCTCAAGCCTGTTGCTCCTGCCCTACCCCTACCACCCCTGCGGAAGGGCCTGCCTCTTCCTCTGCCTGTCATTTTTTAAATGACTCTGTGACAAAACTCTCAGTCCCTATACTGATAAAGGACTGCTGCAGCAGTAGGGCAGCAGTCAACAGTAGTGCACCTCAACCCTATATATTGTGGACCTATACCAGTCCTTAAGGAATAGCAGACTGTACCTCACTCAACCCTATGTACTGTAGTACCCTAGACCTTACCAGTCCTTATAAGGACCTTTGTGGAACTAGTAGGTTGTGAATGATTAGCAGACTGTACCTCGGTCCCTATACTGATAAAGGACTGCTGCAGCAGTAGGGCAGCAGTCAGCAGTAGTGCACCTCAACCCTATATATTGTGGACCTATACCAGTCCTTAAGGAATAGCAGACTGTACCTCACTCAACCCTATGTACTGTAGTACCCTAGACCTTACCAGTCCTTATAAGGACCTTTGTGGAACTAGTAGGTTGTGAATGATTAGCAGACTGTACCTCGGTCCCTATACTGATAAAGGACTGCTGCAGCAGTAGGGCAGCAGTCAGCAGTAGTGCACCTCAACCCTATATATTGTGGACCTATACTAGTCCTTAAGGAATAGCAGACTGTACCTCACTCAACCCTATGTACTGTAGTACCCTAGACCTTACCAGTCCTTATAAGGACCTTTGTGGAACTAGTAGGTTGTGAATGATTAGCAGACTGTACCTCGGTCCCTATACTGATAAAGGACTGCTGCAGCAGTAGGGCAGCAGTCAGCAGTAGGTCACCTCAACCCTATATATTGTGGACCTATACCAGTCCTTAAGGAATAGCAGACTGTACCTCACTCAACCCTATGTACTGTAGTACCCTAGACCTTACCAGTCTTTACAAGGACCTTTGTGGAACTAGTAGGTTGTGAAGGATTAGCAGACTGTACCTCAGTCCCTATACCGATAAAGGACTGCTGCAGCAGTAGGGCAGCAGTCAGCAGTAGTGCACCTCAACCCTATATATTGTGGACCTATACCAGTCCTTAAGGAATAGCAGACTGTACCTCACTCAACCCTATGTACTGTAGTACCCTAGACCTTACCAGTCCTTATAAGGACCTTTGTGGAACTAGTAGGTTGTGAATGATTAGCAGACTGTACCTCAGTCCCTATACTGATAAAGGACTGCTGCAGTATAGGGCAGCAGTCAGCAGTAGTGCACCTCAACCCTATATATTGTGGACCTATACCAGTCCTTAAGGAATAGCAGACTGTACCTCACTCAACCCTATGTACTGTAGTACCCTAGACCTTACCAGTCCTTATAAGGACCTTTGTGCAACTAGTAGGTTGTGAATGATTACCAGACTGTACCTCAGTCCCTATACTGATAAAGGACTGCTGCAGTATAGGGCAGCAGTCAGCAGTAGTGCACCTCAACCCTATATATTGTGGACCTATACCAGTCCTTAAGGAATAGCAGACTGTACCTCACTCAACCCTATGTACTGTAGTACCCTAGACCTTACCAGTCCTTATAAGGACCTTTGTGCAACTAGTAGGTTGTGAATGATTACCAGACTGTACCTCAGTCCCTATACTGATAAAGGACTACTGCAGCAGAAGGGCAGCAGTCAAGTATAATATTCTTTCTATATTTGGAAGAAAGAATATTATACGTGTACAAGCCTATTACCATACCAGTACTGAAAAGAACCTTTGTGGACCTAATAGTAACAGCTACTGATTAAACTAACTGTCCCTCACTGCCACCCACAGCTTCCTGCCTGTCCCTATTTAAACTGACAAAACACAGGCTGCTGGAACAATAACTTGAAAAGCACTCAAAACTAATCCTGTACTACTTTACCATACCAGTCCTGAAAAGGACTTTTGTGGACCTAATAGTAACAGCTAATGATTAAACTGACTGTCCCTGCTGCACACAACGCCCTGTCCCTCTCTCTACACCGACAAAAGACAATCTGCAGCAACAATGACTTGAATAGCAGTGCCTCAAACCTATATCCTGAAATACACCTAACACCTATACCATGATACCAGTCCTTAAAAGAACTTTTGTGGACCTAATAGCTAGCGATTTGGGTCACTGAAGTCTCTCCCTGCTCCACACAGCAACCTCTCCCTATAGTGACAGTAGAAAGAATGTAAAATGGCCATCCGGATCGGGTCTATTTATAAGTTAGGGGGAATGTCCAAGTGTCCATGTGCTGTAATGTCTCAATTGGCTGTCCTGTACCCCATGATGGCGAAATTCGCCGCGAAACTATCGCCGGGCGAACCATTCGGCCATCCCTATTCACTGTTCGCTGAACAGGCGAACAGGCAATGTTCGAGTCGAACATGAGTTTGACTTTAACTCGAAGCTCATCCCTTCTGGCATTTCCAAAAATTACAAAAATACAGTTTTAAGTGCAAATTTGGAAGCCAGCCGCCCGAAGATGTCAACAGCCGAGGTGGGTGACGTCGCATTGCTGGAGCTCTGGAACTGAGGTGAATAATGTTCTGTTTTAATGAGGTAGAAAAAAAGTCCGACGGACTTGTGTATACACGCTGAGAAAATCTGACAACAGACATTTGTCCGGGGAACATTTTTAAATCTGCTAGCCAACATTTGTTCGCGGAAAATCCGACAACAATTGTCCGATAGAGCGTACAAACAGTCGGATTTTCCACCAACAGCTTGTCATCACACATTTCCCATTGGAAAATCCAATCGTGTGTACAAGGCTTTACTACTGAAAAAAAAAAAGAAAGCTTACAAAAAAAATAAAAATAAATGCAGCCATTACATCTAAGGATTGTTAAGCAGCAATATAATACATGTTTGCTTTTAAGTTTAATATCGCTTTAATCTTTTACTTAATGTAAGATTTTTCGCACCTTTTACTAATTTGCTTGCCTCTAACACTTCTGAAAAATTCCCATGTTAATTTTACATTGTGTCTAAGACTGGATCCTATATTCTAAATATTGACTTAGAAGTGATTTATACAGAAGCATTAGTAATGTAGCACCATGTGTTTGAATCTCCTTTTTATTGGTCCCATGATATGGGTTGCTTTTGAAGCTGCCACTAGGTATTGAGACATTTGGCTAAGCTTAATAACTAGTATTCTCGGTTCTTTCTTGAGCCCTGTTTTGCCCAACTATATCCTTTGCAGCATACAGTGGGCAATGCTATCCCTCCAACTCATGTGTCTAAACATGCATAACGTCTGCTTAACAAAGCATCAGCCTTTTGGTTGGGTGGCAAAGTCAGCTTAAGATTTAGATAATAAGCTAAATTTCAGGAACAGGAGGAGGGGCTATGTAATTAACATGTTCCGATTGCTAAAAATGATCACACATTTCATGATCTGATATAGAGGATCAAAGCCTTTCTTTTAGCTTCAAGTTTTCTTTTAAGCTAAATATATGTACATATACACATATTTAAAGGGAGCCATTTACATTGCTACACATTTCACGCCAACACAAGGCCTTACGATCCAAGTCTTTGGCTGGACAAATATCTTTGATCATATGTTCCTATAAAGAAATGATACCACTTGTTTAATAGCTGATAAAAACTGGCATCCTAGAAAAGATTTAATCTCCTTGCAATGTCTTTGAGCCAGCTGTGACTGAAGGATTTCAATTGTAAGCAAAAAAACACTCATCAACACTGAACAAAGCTAATTATGCAAATTGCGCATCAAGATGCACATTCAATTTCATTTTGCACTTTAAGTAAATATTTCAATTATATAAAACTTAAAATCCAGGTAACAAAAAATGAGGTAATTACTGTGACAGGTGTTGTTGGGTGGAGAAAACCTTTCAAAAAGTACTTTTGAAGAAAGTATTGTAAAACGCACAACGTGTACGGTATTAAAAAAAAGAAAAACAGTTTTGAACATTTAGCAATTGTGAAAGGAAGAGTTTATTTGTTACTCTGCTTTTGCCAAGTCATACAAATCTTTTTCTGATTGCTGTCTGAAAGAGATCAATAATATAATTATAGTGCACAGAACTATTTGCTTGATGATGAGGTTGCCTTGAAATCATTTGGAATTCTTCTCTTTCTTTGCTGTTCCATTCATTTCACTGGCATTCAATATTATCACCCATGTGTGGGGGTTCTTGTCCTTCTAAAAAGAAAACATAAGGATTGCAAATACCATAGAAGATGTCTATTTGAAGAAGTATCTTAATTGTTCTGGATCCATTGAAAACCATGTATTATATTTGTACATGTGTATCTCCACAGTAAAAATAAGCTGAAGACCCACTTTGTGGTATTGCTATATTAAATACAGTGTGCTTTTTATAATACTATAGAATGAATAAAACATATCTTTTCAATGATAAACGTGTATTTCCACTGGTGCAGTAGAGTTGCCACCTCAACCCTTTAAATCCAAACACATATGAATTACACAGGTTCTGAGGCTAATTAAATGCAGATAAGGCACCAATTGAGTTTAATTACCACCTTAATTAGCCACAGAACCTGTGTAATTCATATGTGTTTGGTTTTAAAGGGATGAGGTGGCAACCATATGTTGCAGCCAAATTGAGATAACATCTACTTTATATTTGTTACATAACTCCCTTCACATATCATAACTTAAATGAAAATTGTAGCCTATTTTTTTAGTTCTATTCTGAAAATTCCAGCAAGCAAAGATCTTAGGTAGTTCTCTTTAAAATACAAGGGAGTTGGGCAGCTGAGGCACAATCCCGCATATCTTGGACACAGGGGATGCCAATCCGCAGGTCCGGTGGACCCAATCATCATTCCCGGGAGAGGTAGAACAGCAATCTGTCTATGTAAACAAGGCAGATCACTATTCTGACAGGGGAGAAAATGGAGATATCTGTCCTCACTCCCTAGGGTCACAAAAAAACTGTCTGATCGCCCCTGTTGTTAACCCCTTCCCTGCCAGTGTCATTAGTACAGTAACAGTACATATTTTTAGCACTGATCACTAATAATCTCATTGGTACTCAAAAAAAGTGTAAAAAATGCCAGAAGGGGGCCAAATTGTCTGCCGCAATGTCGCAGCCCTGCTAAAAATTGCTGATTGCCACCATTACAAAAAAAATGCCATAAAAATATCTCATAGTTTGTAGATGCTATAACTTTTGCTCAAACCAATCAATATACACTTATTGGGATTTTTTTTATCAAAAAATATGTAGCTGAATACATATTGGCCTAAACTGATGAAGAAATTCGATTTTTTTTTTTTTTATATTTTTTATTGAAAGGATAAGACATTACAGTGAATATCTCAAAACAATCAGTATAAACAAGACATATTTTGTACAAATGAGACCTACAACAAACCAGTCTTGAGACCTAAGTGCAAGTTCTCTCATAGGAAGGGATATCTATCCTCTCAAGATTTATCAGTATATAAAAACTGTTTACTATTCCTACAGAATAATGCATTGTAAAACAAAAAAAACACAGACAGATTCTAGAAGAATGGTTGCATAAATTTAAATGATTTTCCTGGCTTCGATCCAAGGTGACCACTGCGAATACAATCTATAAGATTTCCCTTCTATTGAGGCAAGAATCTGTTCATATTTAAAAGTTTCATCTATTTTTTTAGTGAGCTCACTAACATTAGGAGAGGTAGGAGTTTTCCAGCTTCTAGCAATTAGGAGCCTAGCTGTGGATAGAATTTGAACCGTTATCATTCTCAGAGATGGGGGGAATTGATCAATATTCAGATTCAAAATTGCTAATTCTGGTGTAGCTGGTCTGATAAAGCCTGTGATTTTGGAGATTAGTGAGAATACACTCCTCCAAAAACTTCTTAAATGGGGGCATTCCCATATCATATGTATCAGTGTTCCAATCTTCCCGCAACCTCGCTAACAATCATGCGAAGCACCCTTTGTGAACTTTGCCGTAATGTAGGGGGTATAATGCCATCTAAGCAAAATTTTCTGCGTAGTCTCCCAGTGAGAGATGGACCTGACGAAGCGACAGTTACTTCGTATCACCATCTTCCACTGGTCTGCTGAAAAGGATAAAGCAAGATCCCTCTCCCACTTCTGGACGGGAGACATCCTGCTGAAACGACCCTTCTCTTGTATCAAGTTATAGAAAAGGGAAATCCCCCCTTTGAATGTCGTCTCGTCAGACCAGAAAGACCATGCCTGATGTGGTATTTTAATAGAGGAACCCCTATGTTGGTTTAGAAAGGAGGCAATTCGTAAATAGGTGAACGAAGCTGATGGTGGCAATGAATATTTGCGTACCAGGGTTTCAAAAGGGATTAACCTGTCTTTCTCCCACAGGTCCGATACCCGTGAGATTCCCCTTTGCTCCCAGATTGCTAGATCTAAATCTTCTAAAACAGAGCATAAAGAGGAGATGGGAGCATGTATCTCCGTCAGGTTCTGATGGTCAGCAACGCTTTGGATAAAATTGTTCCATGTGTTCAGTACCAAGGTGATAATGGGATGATCTGATTTAAATATCGAGCCGCCAAAGGAGGAGGCCAACAATGCAGCGTATAGGGAGTTGGGTCCTAGCCATGATTGCTCTATCGCTACCCATTGTTTCCCTATCTGATGCTGAAACCAAAACTTCAGTTGGTCTAACAGACATGCCATGTAGTAATCTTTTAAAATAGGAAACCCCATGCCGCCCATCTCCCTTCTCCTGCAGAGAATAGTCTTGGGGCATCTTGGCCTCCTCCCCTGCCAGACAAAGGAGGAAAGTTGAGCCTGAGCTGACGAGAGGAACGACAAGGGGATCTTTATAGGTAGGGCCCTAAACAAGTATAATAGTTTTGGAAGGATTAGCATTTTGTATGCTGCCAATCTGCCCATCCAAGTGAGATGAAATTTCCCAAGTCTATCCAGTTCCTGATGGAGGGAGGACAGGAGTGGTATAAAATTCGCTCTAAATAAACCAGAACTAGGAGACATAATTTTTATCCCCAGATATTGAATTGGTTGGTTTGTCCACGGATACGGAAAACGTGTAGCTAACAGTAGTCGGGTTTTTTCTTTAACGTTAATCGCAAGGAGATTAGATTTGGATGCATTTACTTTATAGTATGAAATTTTATTAAATTGTTCCAAAATATCATGAACTGCTGGCAGTGAAGTGATTGGATGGGACAGGGACAAAATGACATTGTCCGCAAATAATGTGATGGAATGTGATTGCTTTAAGATAGGGACACCTGAGATGCATGGATGTGTACGAATCGTCTCAGCTAAGGGTTCCATTAAAAGTGCAAATATCAGGGGTGACAACGGGCACCCCTGTCGAGTCCCGTTAGTGATATTAAAACTGTCAGAGAACATGCCTTCTGTATAAACCATAGCTGAAGGGGAAGTATAAAGGGCTGTGATGGCTGATTTGATATTTCCCTCCATACCAAATTTGTCTAATACTCGACCCAGGTATCCCCAATGGACCCTATCGAAGGCCTTCTCTGCGTCTAGAGTTAGAAACAGAGAAGGATCCCCCGAGACCTCCGCTGCATGAATCAAATTCACTATTCTCCTAGTTGCGTCTGGTGCCTGGCGGCCCTGAATAAATCCCACCTGGTCATTTTTAATTAACGTTGGTAAAATTTTTGACAATCTATTGGCTAAGATTTTTGCATAAATCTTAACGTCGACGTTTAATAAGGAGATGGGCCTAAAGTTCTGAGGGGCATCTGGTGACTTTCCTGGTTTGGGTAGGGTTATGACCGTGGCAGCCAGCATTTCTTGGGGGAACGCTGAGTTTGATGAGGCTTTCTCAAAAGTGTGTAGTAAATGTTGACCTAAAATGGGGTATAAGTTACGGTAATACTCAGATGAAAACCCATCTGGACCTGGAGATTTATTTAATGGCAGTGCTAAAATCGTTTTTTGAAGTTCGGTTAGCGTTATGGGATCGTTTAGCGCCTTCAATTGGTCTTGATCAAGTGTAGGGAGTCCTATTTTATTTAGAAAACTATCAATCGTTTCCGCAGTTGGCTGAGGGACAGACCCATCATCCTTCAAATTATATAAAGCACTGTAGTAATCCCTAAAAGCGTTGGCTATATCTTTTGGGTTGGCCACTCTAGCTCCACTGGTCGGGTGGTGGATGAAGGGGATTTTCTGTTTAATGATTTTTTCCTTCGTTTGCCTAGCTAAAAGTTTCCCAGCCCTATTCCCTTGGTGATAGAAGCGAGCTTTCCATTTTTTTAATGTATCATCATGGTTGGAAATCAGAAGTAGTCTAAGTTCATGTCTGAGTCCATCTAAGTGTGACCCTCTAGCGCTATCAGGGACCTGTTTATTGAGAGATTCCAATTTTTCAATTTGGGCAAGAAGGCAGTCAATTTTGTGGGTTTTCTGTTTTTTGGCTATGCTTCCTAGCTTAATAAGGACCCCTCTCATAAAGGCCTTGTGTGTGTTCCATCCTATAAAAGGATCTGAAACAGACCCAGCGTTGCGGGCAAAAAACTCTCGAAGCTCGGAAGTAAGCTCTTGAGAAAATTTAGGGTGTGAGAACAAAGATGCATCATTTCTCTATCTATTTGCTCTAGTCTCAACCTGTCTCCCCTCCACCATCACAGATATTGGAGCGTGATCAGACCATGAAATATTGTGAATGCAAGAAATGCTAATTTTTTGTAAAAGAAATTTGTCTACTAAAAACAGATCGATTCTGGAGTATGAATTATGTACACTAGAAAAGTAGGAATAGTCACGTTCTGTGGAATGTTGGCAGCGCCACACGTCAAACAAACCTTCCAAAGCCATAAAATGCGCAAGGGTGACCCTAACTCTGGGTTTGTTGGGACGAAACGAGACGTCCAAAGTTTGGTTTGGTATGGTGTTGAAGTCACCGCAGAATAGAAGGAAACCCCTGCGCATAACTGCCACTTTTTTTTCACTTTGTTAAGGAAGGACAATTGTTTAGCATTTGGAACATATACATTCACTATGGTATAGACTGTACCATTAATCTCCCCTATTAAAATAATATATCTGCCCGCATTATCCACTTCGACCTGAAGACAGTTAAATTGTAGTGTATCTCTAAGCAAGATTGCCACACCTCTATGCTTTTTCTGGGCATTCGAAAAAAAGGTAGTTGGAAAATGCCTGTTACTCAGCTGCGGGTGTTTAGCGTCCACAAAATGGGTTTCTTGTAGACATAAAATGTCACTGTGTAATTTCGTAGCTTCTCTCCAGAGCATGCTCCTCTTGTGAGGGCTGTTTAGGCCTCTTACATTAAATGAAGTTACCTTGAAACCCATGTTGTGGCGAATGAAAACCCTGAAGCAGAACCAGTTGTACAGTAGGAACTATTTCACCACTATAGGACCACAATGGTTAGTAAAGTATTGAAAATGAAAAAAACAACCAAAAAAGTGAAAATAATGAATCGAAAAAAGAAGGAAAAAAAAAAAGATCACTCACAGATCAGTGACCGCAACATAGGGCCGAGAAAATATCTACTACCCAGTGGGAGGAACCTTAATTTGTAACAAACCAGACCCTGTATTCAGGAGACTTAAGTGCTATAAGTTGAAGTTATTCTAAGTGAACCTTAAAAGTTTTTGAAAACACAAAAACAATAAAAAAAAAAGTGATTCAATAGAATCAGTAGGGAAAACAACCCTTAAACAATAGAGGGCAAAAGAGAGCTTTTCAATAGTCCGCCGTGTACCAGAGCTCTATGGGCGATGATTAGTATGTAGACCTGAGCGGTCAGTCCGAAAGTCGCCTTGGCCAGGCAGGAGATCCCGTCCGGGGCGAAGGGGTACCTGAGCGAGAGCTGTCATCTGCATCCAAGACACGCCATTCGCGTAGAAGTCGAATTCCTTCCTCCACAGATTTGATAGCGAATGTTGCACCGTCCCTGGAAACGAGGAGTTTCGCTGGATAGGCCCATTTATATGGAATGCGATGATTCCTCAGTGGCTTCGTTATAGTCGCCATATTCCTGCGTCTTTGCATCGTAAAGGCTGAAAAATCTGGAAAAAAGGATAGGCCCAGAGCAGAGGGAGGTATATCATCAGGGTTACGAACACACATGAGGAACTTCTCTTTCGTTTGAAAAAAGTGGATCCGTGCGATCGTGTCTCTCGGTAAATGTTCCGGTATGTGTTTAGGCTTAGGGAGCCTATGGATCCTGTCTACCGTAAGGTCTGTCAATGACACTTCTGGTAATGCTTCCTGTAGGATTTTTTGAAAATAAGGAAGGAGATCTGGTGTTTTGACCGATTCTGGGATGCCTCTAATTTTGATATTGTTTCTCCTCGAGCGGTCCTCGAGGTCGGCCATTTTTTCCTTCATCGAAAGCAGGTCATCCTCTCTATCATTGTGGGCATCAATCACTTTATTAATAGTTCCCGCGAATTCTCCCATCTTACGTTCAACATGAGACACTCTAGTATCTACTGCCTTCACTTCTTCTTTAAAGTGTTTGGTAAGAGATAAAATGTCCGCGTGTAGCGTACTGCGAAGAGATACTAACATATCTTTGAGTGTGGTATCGATAACCGGTTGATTATTTGTGGGGAATTCCAAGATGGAGTCCTGCAATTCTCTTGTGTCATTTAGTGAAGCATTGCACAGTCCTTCCTCCTCCTCCCCCTGTACGTGTGGCTGCTTAGCTTTAATAGGGCTAGATGTGGAAGAGGCTGTTGGGGAGTGCTGTTTACCTCTCAGTGAAAGATCATCCTGGCGTTGTGAAAGGTTAGGCATCTGAGGTCCCTCAGTAGCGCGTCTGCCTCTCTCCCTGCTCTCCGGCCTACCGGCGCCATCTTGGGCCTGCACATCGCGGGGCTGACGGTAGAAATCCGTAATGCGGCTGAGTCTTTTAGCCTCCTTCCTTCGCCTGGACATGATCTGTGTCTCTGCCCGACCTCGGGGGAACCGAAACCGCCGTTAAAAACCGCTCAGGAATGCTGTAGATAGCTCTGGTATTCAGGCGGCGGACGGAGCTCTCTCACACTGTGGCCATACTCCTCGGCTGCCAGCCACACCCCGAAATTCGATTTTTTAACTGGATATTAATTAGCAGAAAGTAAAAATGATTGTTTTTATTTTAAAAATTGTCATCCTTTTTTGTTTATAGCGCAAAAAATAAAAAAAGGTGATCAACTACCACCTTAAGAAAGCTCTATTTGTGTTTATTTTATTTGGGTACAGCGTCTCATGGCCGCGCAATTGCCAGGTAAAATAATGCAGGGCAATATTGCAAAAAAATGGCCTGGTCATTAAGGAAATGGGCGTCTGGCTCAGAGCAAAGATTAATGGGAGTGGGGTCCTATAGAGGAGGAGTGTAGGTGGGGTTAACTCATACGTATTCTGCTGCCGTGGAGTCAATCAGGAAAGGAAAATGACGGTAAGTATTTGATAGGAATTTTTGCGTTTTTTATTTTTACTCCACTACTGAGCACAACGCATTTTACATTAACCATTTTCCTCTGAATAAATCAAATAGCTGGCAAAACACATTGGGAGAGGTTTAGCATTTTATTAGTAATGATGGGCTGTACAATAAAATTAGCAAAAAGGAAGACAGTACGAGGGAACATTGATGATAGTTTACAGAAAAGAGATTTGACAGATAGGAAACATAGTGAGGAGAGAAAATGGGCAATAATAGAGAGAATGTGAAAGGCTGTCTATAGAAAAAAAGATATAGAATATTGGAATATAGTGAGAGAGATAACAAAACAAAAAAGAAAAGAAAATGTATAAAGTAATATAGAAAAGATATACCACTGACAACAAAATATTGGAAATCAAGTAGAAAATTAGTGTTTAAGGAAGTTAGGAGACACTAGAAGGTATAACTGAATTTTAAAAGAAAGGAACAAGTAACAGTAAAAAATAAACAAAAAAAAGAGAGAAAAAAATAGAAATAACTGGAAAAAACACATTCAGCTAAATGAATATTGCACAGCTATCAACAACAGATACAAAAACTAAGAAGAAAGGGGCTTCTTATAGTTATAAGAGAAGTAAGAAGGCCAGTATGGTGGCCTGAATTTATGGGAGGAGCCCGGGGGGGTATTTAAGCAGCCCGCTCGCCCGTTGGTCTTGTCGATTCCTGTGCACAATACGTTACGTCACCAGGCCGACTGTTCCAACTCGTTGGCGTTCGTGAGTTGCGTGTTCGAAACTTTCAGAGGCTTTCGGTTCCCGTCCGTAGTTTTTCATACAACGTGTCTTGCTCGGCTATCGCAGGTAGGGTTTCATATGAGATTTAATTTCCTGCATCACCATTTTCTAGACATCTGATGTCGCCCAAAACCCGATACGAAAAATGTGAGTCATTCGTTAAAGAAACCCTGTACATAGCCATAGTACTGTGCCCCTATAATGCCTAAACATTTTTACATACCTCACTCTGATTCGAATCCAGTCGCGTCTGCATCACACCGGTTCGTTCAGGCATGTCTCAGTTGTTTTTTGCCTCATGTTCATACCATGCTCCACAGTCGGGTTCATTGTCAGTCGCAATCGCAGCACATCGATTTGTGCCTCTGTAATGGCTAATCATTTCATTCACCTCACTGTCACGTACCACAATCCGACTTGAGTCTAGTCACATCCGTGATACACTGATCCTTCCCGGTGTGCCCCAGTTGTTTTTTGGCCTAGTTTCAGTACATGTTCCAGAGTCCGGTTCATTTTCACAGTCACAGCACACAGATTTGTGCCTCTGACATGGCAAATCATTTCACTAATTTCACTGTCACCTATCACGCTCCGATTCAAATCCAGTCGCCTCCTTGATGCACTGATTTGTTCCAGCGTACCCGAGGTATTTTTGGCATCATTTCACTCCATGCTCCAGAGTCCGGTTTGTTGTCGGTCGCAGTGGCGGCACTCTGATTTGTGCTTCTGACATGGAAAATCATTTCACTCATTTCGCTGTCACGTACCATGCTCCAATTCAAATCTAGTCGCATTTGTGATGCACCGATTCATTCCGGCGTGCCCGAGTCGTTTTTTTGGCCTCATTTCAATCCATGCTCCACAGTCCGGTTTTTGTCAGTTGCAATCGCGGCTCTCTGATTCGTGCCTCTGTCATGGCTAAATCATTTCAATCATTTCATTTCATGTACCGCACTCCGATTTGAATCCAGTTGCATCCGTGATGCACCTCTTCATTCCGGTGTGCCCGGTTATTTTTGGCCTCATTTCATTCCATGCTCCACAGTCCGGTTCATTGTCAGTCGCAGTCATGGCACACGAGTCGTGCCTCTGCCATGGCATATCAATTCACTCATTTCATTTCAAAAGCTGCACTCTGATTCGAATCCAGCTGCATCCACCATGCACCGACTCGTTACGGCATGCCTTAGTTGTTTTTTGGCCTCATTTCATTCCATGCTCAACAGTCCGGCTCATTGTCTGTCACAGTCGCAGCGCACCGATTCGTGCCACTGTCATGGCAAATCATTTCACTCATTTCATTTCACGTACCTATCGCTCCAAGTCAAATCCAGTTGTTTCCGCTACAAACCAATTTGTTCCGGCGTGTTCCAGTTGTTTTGTTTCATTTCATACAGTGCTCCACAGACCAGGTCATTGGTAGTCGCAATTGCGGTGCACCGATTCGTGCTTCTATCATGGCAAATATTTCACTCATATCATTTCACGTACCTGTCACTCCCATTCAAATCCAGACGCATCTGCAACGCACCGATTCGTATCCGATTGTTCTAAAAGTTTGCCTTGGTTCGGTTCATACCGACACATTCTAGTCCTTTCACCAAACTTCATGCCATCTTCCACAGTCCAGTTTGTTGTCAATCACAACCACGATACACCGATTCATGCCACTGTCAGGACAAACATTTCATTGGGTAATTTTTCACATACCCTTCACCACGTTTCCAGTTCAGTCGCATAAGCTACCCTCTAAACCCACCTCGTCTCATGTTAGTCTTTATTTTCCCGTACCCTTCACTTCAGTCCTTACAGGTATTACTTTGCATGATTGTCGGTCATATTCTCCTCAGATTCGGCAGTGGCTTCATGTTGAGTCATTTGTGCATCTTCTGTTATCTCGCTTCATGTCGAGTCATTTGTGCATCTTCCATTATCTCAGCTCCACCAATGTTCAATGTCAGTTGACTCAACAACGCAAAGATCCACAAAAAAAAAAAGTAAAATCATCATCAGATCACGCTCTGATTAGACACGTTATTAACGAAAACCCCTCGGTTCCCCTCTCCCTATGACCCACATAGCTCCAGATCAAATGTTCTCAAAACCATTTTCCTTTGAAAATCCACCCATGGACTTGATTCATTCATTAAATCTTCACCTCACGATAAAGGTAGAGCGGATCTAAGGCGCAGGGGTGTGCCCCTTCCTACTATGGCCAAGAAGGTCGAGCTCTTCAGGCTCCTCTTCCCTCCACCAGCGACAGATGGGCCCAGGTGTCATCGATGTCCACCACAGTCACTAACGTCCAAGCCAGAATGGCACACAGCCATGGCCATCCCTGACCCGACTGCACTCTGGGTTCTAACACCCCCCCTGCAGGTTCGGCAGAGAAGAGTTCCACTATTTTCAGAGCCCACCTGGTCCAAGCCAGCACCAGGAAAGACATTTTGGATAGCAAGAACCTCAACCTTGCTTCCCTCCTCATTTTGGCCCGCGGCCTGGCAGAATTTTTTTTTTATTGGCTTGCCCGAGTAGACGTTCCATGTCTGGTGTCTTTACCTTGCCTCACACCCCACTCCCTCACTAGCCACCTTCCTTGTCCAAACATTTTTCATCAGGATTCCATACTGGTTTCATCACATTGCCCCACACGACTCACGAATACAGGAACCTCTGCCCAGCGGCCACCGACGAACAGATCGTAGGTCAGCTATTATAGGCTGAACTTGACTGAGGCTTCATCATCGATGTCTTCACTCAACCCCCTTTTAACATCTGGAAACTTAGCCCTATTAGGCTTGTCAGGGCAAATATTCGAATAACATTTGCTGGGTGTACGACTGGTCCACACCTCATTCTTCCCACATCACACGTTAAATTCTTTAAATTCCCCCAGAGGAACTCTCCCCAAAATATGCTTCAGTAGACATGGCATATCAGGCCATTTTTCAAAGTAGGCACAGGTGCCTGGCTCTCTAAAACCAATTAATCCAACCGTCCCTCTGCTGCTGACACGGCATTAAAGTCTCAACCTGGACACCTGTTCCACGCAGGTCAGCCTCTCCCTTGACAAACTGACCCGCATCTGGTCTGCCCTTCAAGACTTTATCCATGCACAGGGGAGTACTAAGAAACAGCCTCAATCTCTCTTAGGGATGCTCAATTTTACAATAAGAATCATTCCCCAGGGATGATCTTTCATTTCGTGCCCCCTGGTCTTCCTATCTCAGACACAGAGCCCCCGACCAAATTCTTAGTTTACACACTGTAGCAGTAGTGGGTTGTCTATGGGGAAGGAGACCCTTACTGGTGGGAATGGAATGCCCATGTTCATACCATCGGTATTGCCACTATTACCGCAGGTAGTTACAGATGCCCAAGCCTCCACAGACCTCAATGCAATTTTTGGCCACCATTGGTTTGCAGGACCATAGCCTCCAGAGATACTCCTAAATCCTCAGGTTTATTCGGTCTCCCCCATGTGTTTGAACCATACCCAATCACGGCAGCCCTTCAGGTCCGAGCTCGTATCTGGACTGGACAAACTGTGGCCTTCCCCACTGATAACCAGGCCACAGCCAATATCATTAATAAGGCCGGGTTCAAGTTACTCCCTATTTTGTCCTGCCTACACAGGCTGGTACAACTATCCCTACAGCGTCAATTCCATGTCCACCACACATTCATTCTGGGTAAGTACAACTCCGCAGCAGACGCACTGTCCCGTTAACTTCATTTCATTTCCCAGTTCAGTTCATAATTGTTGGCCAACATTTGTGTGGCCACATTTGTGTGGCTGTGTATATGCAAGACAATTTGGAGCCAACATCCTTCAAACAAAAATCCATGGTTTTGCTGTTGGAAAGTCCGATCATTTGTACGAGGCATTAGAAGCCACCTTCTGCTATGATCACTTCTTTTAAATAAAGTATATTTCCTTGTTTTTCTGATCCTACCACAACTAAAAAAATTAGGATGATGTGTAGACAACCTTGTAAATGTTGACTACTGTTGATGGATAAAGATGTGTGGCCAATAGTAATACAGGCTGCCTAATGGCTTCTACCACCTGTAGACATGTATCTAATGGTAAATCTAGTGCCGCGTACACACAACTGGACTTTCCGGCAAACTAGGTCCGACAGAATCAGTCCGTCGGACAATCCGATCGTGTGGGGGCTAATCCGATCGTTAATCCAACGGACCAAATACGACGCAAGGGAAGATATTGGCTACTGGCTATTGAACTTCCTTTTTTTGTCCCATCTTACATCATCACGTTCCGAATAAACTGACTTATTCCGTTTGTGTGTGGGCAAGTCCGTTCGTTCGGAAAGTCCGTCAGAACACCACTGAAAGTCTGTCGAAACTCTGCCGAAAGTCCATTGGGAAGACCGTCAGGCCTAGTCTGCCGGAAAGTCTGGTCGTGTGTACGTGGCACAGCTCTGTTGAGCCCCCAGTGATCTAAAAGCAGCTAATTCTGGACTGCAGGAAAATGTTTAACCGCTTCAACCCTGGAAGATTTTACCCCCTTCCTGACCAGAGCCCTTTTTACAATTTGGCACTGCGTCGCTTTAACTGACAATTGCGCGGTTGTGCAATACTGTACCCAAACTAAATTTGCGTCTTTTTTTCCCCACAAATAGAGCTTGTATTTGGTGGTATTTGATCACCTCTGCGTTATTTTTTGCGCTGTGAACAAAATAATTGTGACAATTTTGAAAAATCAACAATATTTTTTACTTTTTGCTATAATAAATATCCACAAAAAAATATGTATTCATCAGCTTAGGCCAATATGCATTCTTCTACATATTTTTGGTAAAAAAAAAAAAAATCGCAATAAGCGTATATTAATTGGTTTGCGCAAAAGTTATAGCCTCTACAAAATAGGTGATAGATTTAATGCATTTTTTTTTTATTATTAGTAATGGCAATCTGCAATTTTTATTGGAACTGCAACATTGCGGCGGACAGATCAGACACTTTTGACACATTTTTGGGACCATTGGCATTTATACAGTGATCAGAGCTATAAAGTCTCCACTCCCCTGACAGAACAGGGATTTATGTGTTTACACACACACAAATCCCCATGCTGGCGCTCATGGACACATTTGCAGGTAGCTGGTGGCAATCACGCCCGCTAGCCATGTGCATCAGGACCCCTGCCATACAGCAGGCATGTGCCCCCCCGAGGGGCTCCTAAAGGGTACGACATACCCATACAGGGTTTCACCCAGCGGTGCCATTGTGCTGCAGTATATAGACATGAGCCGGTTAAGCTGGTGTTTTACCATGCTAGCTTGGAAAGTATCAGGCTTAGTATTAAATCTGCTTTAATGGATTACAGTGCCTTGCGAAAGTATTCGGCCCCCTTGAACTTTGAGTCTATTGGATTTTTGAAACTTTTTTAACTAATAAAAAAATGAAAAGTGGGGCGTGCAAAATTATTCTTAATATACACCTTTTGCTGCGATTACAGCTGCAAGTCGCTTGGGGTACCGTATATACTCGAGTATAAGCCGAGATTTTCAGCCTCTTTTTTGAGGCTGAAAGTGCCCCCCTCGGCTTATACTCGAGTCATCGCCGTCTGCCTGCCCGATCAGCGTGTCGAGCAGACAGACGGCGGCCATTCTACTATTCAAAAGCCGCGCCTCCCTGTCTGTGATAGGCGGAACACTCAATTTCCCAGCAGTCAGTGGTCCGCCTATCACGGACATCCGCTCATCCTCATACTACGGACGAGGATGAGAGGATGTCCGTGATAGGCGGAACACAGACTGCTGGGAAATTGAGTGTTCCGCCTATCACAGACGGAGGCGCGGCTTTTGAACAGTGGAATGGCCGCCGAGGCGCCGACGCCGTCTGTCAGACGAGAAGAGCGGCGATCCTGGCACGGCAGAAGCACACAGGCTCGGGACGGAGGTGGAACGCAGGCTCGGGACGCAGGCTCGGGACGCAGGCTCGGGACACAGGTAGGCTGGACACACAAGGCTGCACACACAGAGATGGATGGACACACACACAGGGATGGATGGACACACACACAGGGATGGATGGACACACACACAGGGATGGATGGACACACAGGGATGGACGGACACACAGGGATGGACGGACACACAGGGATGGACAGGCATGTCTCACCCTCGGCTTATACACGAGTCAATACGTTTCCCAGTTTTTTGGGGGTAAATTGGGGGCCTCGGCTTATATTCGGGTCGGCCTATACTCGAGTATATACGGTATGTCTCTATCAGTTTTGCACATCGAGAGACTGAAATTCTTGCCCATTCTTCCTTGCAAAACATCTCGAGCTCAGTGAGGTTGGATGGAGAGTGTTTGTGAACAGCAGTTTTCAGCTCTTTCCACAGATTCTCGATTGGATTCAGGTCTGGACTTTTACTTGGCCATTTTAACACCTGGATACGTTTATTTGTGAACCATTCCTTTGTAGATTTTGCTGTATGTTTGGGATCATTGTCTTGTTGGAAGATAAATCTCCATCCCAGTTTCAGGTCTTTTGCAGACTCCAACAGGTTTTCATCCAGAATGGTCCTGTATTTGGCTGCATCCATCTTCCCCTCAATTTTAACCATCTTCCCTGTCCCTGCTGAAGAAAAGCAGGCCCAAACCATGATGCTGCCATCACCATGTTTGACAGTGGGGATGGTGTGTTGAGGGTGATGAGCTGTGTTGCTTTTACACCAAACATATCTCTTTGCATTGTGGGCAAAAAGTTCGATTTTGGTTTCATCTGACCAGAGCACCTTCTTCCACATGTTTGGTGTGTCTCCCAGGTGGCTTGTGGCAAACTTTAGACGAGACTTTTTATGGATATCTTTGAGAAATGGCTTTCTTCTTGCCACTCTTCCATAAAGGCCAGATTTGTGCAGTGTACGACTGATTGCTGTCCTATGGACAGACTCTCCCACCTCAGCTGTAGTTCTCTGCAGTTCATCCAGAGTGATCATGGGCCTCTTGGCTGCATCTCTGATCAGTCTTCTCCTTGTCTGAGCCGAAAGTTTAGAGGGACGGCCAGGTCTTGGTAGATTTGCAGTGGTCTGATACTCCTTCCATTTCAAAATGATCGCTTGCACAGTGCTCCTTGGGATGTTTAAAGCTTGGGAAATCTTTTTGTATCCAAATCCAGCTTTAACCACTACAGATCCGCGCTATTGCCAAATGACGGCATTAGCGCGGACCTACATTTCCGGGACTACGTCTATTGACGTCGTCCCGGTTACGAGCGGCCTGCGCGCCCCCTGAGGGGCGCGCGCGGCGCGCTCTGTGATCGGCGAGTCCGTGAGACTCGCCTGATCACCGATCCGTGTAAGGGGTCGATCCCGACCCCTTATCACGTGATCAGCTGTCAGCCAATGACAGCTGATCATGTGATAGAACGGAGCCGGTAATCGGCTATTATTCCTCCTCGCGCTGACAGCGCGAGGAGAGAAAAAAAAAGCCGATCACCGGCGGCCGTGATCGGGACATCAGTCCCGATCACGGCCATCAATACAAGGGACCACCTGCCACCTGCCTGTGCCCACCTGCATCCCGCAGTGCCATCCTGAAGTAAAATAAAAGCAAAAGTAAGTGCCCCCGTCAGTGCCCATAGTGCCCACAGTGCCACCCACAGTGCCACCCACAGTGCCACCCACAGTGCCACCCCACAGTGCCACCCACAGTGCCACCCACAGTGCCACCCAATCTGCCTCAAAGGTGCTGCACCCCAGTGCCGCCCATCAGTGCCCAGCAGTGCCGCCCATCTGTGCCCAGCAGTGCCGCCCATCAGTGCCCAGCAGTGCCACCTATCAGAGCCACCTATCAGTGCCACCTATCAGTGCCCATCAGTCCCATCTATCTGTGGTACCTATCAGTGCCCATCCGTGCCACCCATCCGTGCCACTTATCCGTGCCACCCATCCGTGCCATCTTATCTGTGCCCATCTTTGCCCATCAGTGCCGCCTTATCTGTGCCCATCGGTGCCGCCTTATCTGTGCCTATTAGTGCCGCCTTAACTATGCCTATCAGTGCCCACCGGTGCAGCCTATCAGTGCCCACCAATGCAGCCCATCAGTGCCCACCAATGCAGCCCATCAGTGCCCACCAATGCAGCCTATCAGTGCCGCCTAATCAGCGCACTTCAATGAAGGAGAAAAATGACCCGTTTGCAAAATTTTATAACAAACTATTAAAACATGATTTTTTTTTTTTTTTTTTTGCATCTTTTTTTGTTTGTTTAGCAAAAAATAAAACTCCGAGCTGTAACTAAATACCACCAAAAGAAAGCTCTATTTGTTGGAAAAAAATGATAAAAATTTCATTTGGGTACAGTGTTGTATGACCGCGTAATTGTCACTCAAAGTGCATCAGCGCTGAAAGCTGAAAATTGGTCTGGGACTGAGGGGGGTTTAAGTGCCCAGTAAGCAAGTGGTTAAACTTCTCCACAACAGTATTACGGACCTGCCTGGTGTGTTGCTTGGTCTTCATGATGCTCTCTGCGCTTTCAACAGAACCCTGAGACTATCACAGAGCAGGTGCATTTATACAGAGACTTGATTACACACAGGTGGATTCTATTTATCACCATCAGTCATTTAGGACAACATTGGATCATTCAGAGATCCTCGCTGAACTTCTGGAGTGAATTAAAATTTTATATCTTTATGTTTGAAGCCTGAAATGTGGCAAAAGGTTGAAAAGTTCAAGGGGGCCGAATACTTTCGCAAGGCACTGTAGATGTCTCCAAACAAGAACTCTTAGCAAAGTAAAAAAAAAAAACTGTCTAGAAGGCCTATTTTTTTGTCTAATTGCAATACTGAGCACTGAACCAAGTCCTTGTTCCTACCTACCTGGGATATAGTCTGCACTCTATGCATACCTGCTGTTAGTGTTTCTAACAGCTCAGCTCAAAATAGCACCACACTGTTTCCATTTTTATAGTTATACCCTCCTATGGCAAAAAGTGTATATATAGTATCTCAGAAAAGTGAGTACATCCCTCACATTTTTGTAAATATTTTATTATATCTTTTCACGTGACAACACTGAAGAAATGACACTTTGCTACAATGTAAAGTAGTGAGTGTACAGCTTGTATAACAGTGTAAATTTGCTGTCCTCTCAAAATAACTCAACACACAGCCATTAATGTTTAAACCACTGGCAACAAAAGATAGTACACCCCTAAGTGAAAATGTCCAAATTGGGTCCAAAGTGTCAATATTTTGTGTCTTAACCCTCTTGGACATGGCGTTCACCAGAGCTTCACAGGTTGCCACTGGAGTCCTCTTCCATGACGACATCACAGAGCTGGTGGATGTTAGAGACTTTGCCCTCCTCCACCTTCCATTTGAGGATGCCCCACAGATACTCAATATTGTTTAGGTCTGGAGACATGCTTGGCCAGTCCATCACCTTTACCCTCAGCTTCTTGAGCATGGCAGTGGTCATCTTGGAGGTGTGTTTGGGGTCATTATCATGTTGGAATACTGCCCTGCGGCCCAGTCTCTGCTTCAGTATGTCACAGTACGTGTTGGAATTCATTTTCACTTAGGGGTGTACTCACTTTTGTTGCCAGCGGTTTAGACATTAATGGCTGTGTGTTTAGTTATTTTGAGGTGACAGCAAATTTACACTGTTATACAAGCTGTACATTCACTACTATACATTGTAGCAAAGTTTCATTTCCTCTGTGTTTTCACATGAAAAGATATAATAAAATATTTACAAAAATGTGAGGGGTGTACTCACTTTTGTGAGATACTATATGTAGGATTCATTCAAATAACCTTACAGTGGCCCCATAAGCTGGGGTTTGTAGTTCCAAAGCAGATGGACAGTTCTAAGCGGCCTACTTGTATTCTATTTGCACGTTTTGCTTGTCAGTTAGCATGGCTATTAATCTAAAATGACTGCACTCTGCGGAAATCTTTTTCCGCTATGAAATTTGTTCTGTCTCACACAGAATACATGCTGTGCTCATAGGAAAAATTTGATATTATCGTTACATGAACATTCTTTGCTTCCTTGCATCTCCCTGGCTAGATGCAGATGAGCTTTGGCAGGTCTTTTCTTTTAAACCACACGGACCAAATGTTACAGACGTGCATGAAGAAGATCAGCTGTTACTTCTGTTCCCCAAAATGGAAAATCTCTGCAGGAAGCAGTGTTTCCATTGCACTATAAACTACACACAGACATGTTTTCTGCTTTGTGGCCAAACAGAGGCTGCTGTAACTTAATTTGTTAACTTGTAACAAAAATCATCTCTCTGATTCTTCATTTAATGCACCATTAAACTGGTAAACAGTTCTCTAAAGCCTCATACACACGATCAGATTTTTCGATGGAAATTGTGTGATGACAGGCTGTTGCCAGAAAATCTGACCGTTTGTACACTCATCGGATAAATGTCAGATTTTCTGTGGACAAATGTTGGATGGCATGCTTTAAAATTTTCTGCAGACAAATGTCTGTTGTCAGATTTTCCAATCGTGTGCACACAAGTCCGTCAGACAAAAGTCCAAATTACAAACACGCATGCTCAGAAGCAAGGACAAGCCAGAAGTGGTCGGCCTTGTAAGCTAGCGTTTCTAATGGAGAATTAACATTCGTTAAGTGGCAAATTATGAAATCTCAAAATGCAGCACACAATTCTCTTCTTTTTAATGAGATAATAATGAAGCTGCTTTGCTGGTGATACTGATGTAGTTCTGCCAAATGTATTTTAAAAGGCTTTTATTTTCTAGTGATATCAAGAATAATATTATTATGCTTGTTTTATTTTTATATATATATATATTTTTTTTTGCGCAAGTTACCACAACTCCATTATCCTGTAGTTTTTAAGATCAAAGATACAACTATGTTGGTGTCCCTTGTTAATTTTGCATTGTATTTTTTTAAATGTAACTGCCTACTCCCAAACTGTCATTTGAAGTAAATAGCTTAAAAAAAGAAAACACATACAATAATGCCGCGTACACACGATTAAACAATCCGGTGGAAAAGTCCGGCGGAGTTAGAAAGTCTTTTTGCATCAAAATTTGACAATACAGCCGTGTGTGTGTGCTAGTCCACCGTACTTTTGAAATGAATGGACTTTTCCCGCATGGAGAAAAGTCCGTTCATTTTGAGCGTGGCTCCAGGTAGCCGGGACTAGCGAAGGAAGTCAATGTCGGTGGCGAGATTGACACATCGCTTGCCCCGTCACCTGGTATGGACTTAAAGGGGAAGCCCTACGCCGAAAAAACGGCGTGGGGGTCCCCCCTAGGTCCATATCAAGTCCTTATCCGAGCACGCAACCCAGCCGGTCAGGAAAGGGGGTGGGGACGAGCGAGTGCCCCCCCTGAGCCATACCAGGCCGTGTGCCCTCAACATTGGGTGGTGCTTTGGGGAAGGGGGGGGCCGCGCAGACCTGTGACACCTGTGAATAAAATGTAAATAAAACACACAAGGGTTAAAAATAGTTTATTGCACAGCTCCGGGGGTCTTCTTCCATCTTGGGGGTCTTCTCGCCGGACTCCTCCGCTATCTTCTGCTAGCTCTTTTACTAGTGGAGGAGCCCGGCTTTCTTCTTCGCCGCTGCCCGGGGGTCTTCTTCCTAAGGCGGCGACATTGACTTCCTTTGCTAGTCCCGGCTACCTGGAGCCGCGCTCAAAATGAACGGACTTTCCTCCGTGTGTGTGTGGGCAAGTCCGTTCATTTCAAAAGTACGGTGTATAGTCTGGCGGACTATGTCCGCCTGACCTAGTCCACCGGAAAATTCCCGTGTGTGGGCAGGTCTGCTCGTTCGGACAGTCCGGCGGACTTTACGGCAGTTTGACATAAGACATGCTATCTGCCAATAGAACTTATCGAAAAAGTGCATTCTCTGCATCCAAAAATATAGAAAATATACCAAATCAAATCATTATTCAACCAAAATATAGGGGGTCAACAATGCCAAGAGTTGGGGAAATCAGTGGTCCATAATCCAGAGATAATTCCGAAAATCATCCGGATTATTCTCCTGGAGCTCTGGCAGCAAAGGCCTACGTCATAATTGGTCACGATTAACCACTTACAGACCGGACCATTTTGCTGGTCAAAGACCAGACCCCTTTTTGCGATTCGGCACTGCGTCGCTTTAACTGACAATTGCGCGGTCGTGCGACGTGGCTCCCAAACAAAATTGATGTCCTTTTTTTCCCACAAATAGAGCTTTCTTTTGGTGCTATTTGATCACCTCTGCGGTTTTTATTTTTTGCGCTATAAACAAAAATAGAGCGTCAATTTTGAAAAAAAACGCATTATTTTTTACTTTTTGTTATAATAAATATCCCCCAAAAATATATAAAAAAACGTTTTTTTCCCTCAGTTTAGGCCGATGCGTATTCTTCTACATATTTTTGGTTAAAAAAAAAATCGCAATAAGCGATTATTGATTGGTTTGCGCAAAAGTTATAGCGTTTACAAAATAGGGATAGTTTTATGGCATTTTTATTAATAATTTTTTATTATTTATTTTTTTACTAGTAATGGCGGTGATCAGTGATTTTTATTGTGACTGCGACATTGTGGCGCACACATCGGACATTTTTGACACATTTTTGGGACCATTGTCATTTCTACAGGAATCACTGCTATATAAATGCAGTGATTCCTGTGTAAATGACACTGGCAGTGAAGGGGTTAACCAGTGGGTGGCAGTGTAGGGGTTAAGTGTTCCTAGGGGTGTGTTGCTAACTGTGGGGGGGGTTAGACTTTTATTTAGTGAACACTGATCTCTGCTCCAATCACATGGAGCAGATATCAGCGTCACTAGTTGCTAGGCAGAATGGAGAAATGCTGTTTACACGGCATTTCCTCCATTCAGCTGTCCCGTGAGACGATCGTGGGTATGCCCGTGGCGATCGAGTCCGCGGGACCCGCGACCGGACTCACGGGGGTCCCGACCGGCACGAGAGCGCGCCGCCGGCAGCGCGCTCGGGATGGCAGGGCGGCATTGAAGATTGGACGTACCTGTACGCCAATATGCCTGGCCGTGCCATTCTGCCGACGTAAATCGGCGTGCGCTGGTCGGGAAACGGTTAATAAAGCAACAAATTTTTGGTCCAATAAATCCTCCTCTTCCTGTTCCTGGACTGGACTTTGGTCAAAGTAATAACTCCAAGGCCAATAATAAATAATAATAATCATCTATCTCCTCTGATTCCGCAACTTGTCTGGTTGACAAACGACCGTTCAGAAATGAAATGAAAAGCACGAACTAACACTCACCAAACTTCTACTAACACGAAATTAGCAGAAGGAGCTCAGAGGGTGGTGCCTGACAATTGCATTTCCTCTTTATCAGCTCGTAGTACGCCTGGTACATCACTACGTTCGTGTTTGTTTGCCGACAATTGTGTACACGCCCTTCGGACAAAAGTCAGACGTATGTACGAGGTTTAAGGCAGTTGAATAAAAGTCGTATGAATGTTTACATTGTAGTTACAGTATCTCACAAAAGTGAGTACACCCCTCACATTTTTGTAAATACTATATTATATCTTTTCATGTGACAACACTGAAGAAGTACAAATGGTCAGAGATTCTGCCGACAAAATCCGTTGGATTTTTTCCGCCGGATTTTGGCCCAAACCTGTCTTGCATACACGCGGTCGCACAATGTTGTCGGAAAATCCGATTGTTCAGAACAAGGTGACATACAACACGTACAACGGGACTATAAAGAGGCCAGTAGCCAATAGCTTTTGTCTCGTAAATTATTCTGAGCATGAGTGGCACTTTGTGCGTCGGAATTGTCTACACACGATCGTAATTTAAATGATCGGATTTTGTTGTTGTAAAATTTTAGATCCAGATCTCAAACTTTGTGTGTCGGAAATTCCAATGGAAAAAGTCAGATGGAGCCCACACAGGGTTGGATTTTCCAACAACAGGATCCAATCACAGATTTTCCATCGGAAAGTCCGACCGTGTGTACAGGGCATTACACTTTGTTTTTCTGTAAAGTAGTAAGTGCACAGCTTGTATAACAGTGTAAATTTGCTTCCCCCTCAAAATAACTCAACACACAGTCATTAATATCTAAATCGCAGACAACAAAAGTGAGTACATCCCTAAGTGAAAATGTCCAAATTGGGCCCAAAGTGTCAATATTTTGTGTGACCACTATTAATTTCCAGGACTGCCTTAACCCTCTTGGGCATGGAGTTCACCAGAGCTTCACAGGTTGCCACTTGTGTCCTCTTCCACTCCTTCATGATGAGCTGGTGGATGTTAGAGATCTTGCGCTCCTCCACCTTCCAGTTGAGGATGTCCCACAGATCCTCAATAGGGTTTAGGTCTGGAGACATGCTTGGCCAGTTCATCACCTTTACCCTCAGCTTCTTTAGCAAGGCAGTGGTCGTCTTGGAGGTGTGTTTAGGTTCAGTATCATGTTAGAATACTGCCCTGCGGCCTAGTCTCTGAAGGGAGGGGATCATGCTCTGGTTCAATATGTCACAGTACATGTTGGCATACATGGTTCCCTCGATGAACTGCTCCCCAGTGCCGGCAGCACTCATGAAGCCCCAGACCATGACACTTCCACTACCATGCTTGACTGTAGGCAAGACACACTTGTCTTTGTACTGCTCACCTGGTGGCTGCCACACGCGATTAAAACCATCTGAACCAAATAAGTTTATCTTGGTTATCTTGGAATCCATGTCCTTAGTCTGCTTGTCTTCAGCAAACTGATTGCGTGCTTTCTTGTGCATCATCTTTTTTCTGGGACGACAGCCATGCAGACCAATTTGATGCAGTGTGCAGCGTATGGTCTAAGCACTGACAGGCTGACCCCCCACCCCTTCAACCTCTGCAGCAATACTGACAGCACTCATGCGTCTATTTTCCAAAGACAACCTCTGGATACGACACTGAGGATGTGCACTCAACTTCTTTGGTCGACCATGGCGAAGCCTGTTCTGAGTGGAACCTGTCCTGTTAAACCTCTATATCAGTAGTTCTCAACTGGGGGTTCCGTGGAACCCTAGGGTTCCACGGGACGTCCCCAGGGGTTCTGCGGCAATCTGACTGTCAGTTGCAGGCAGCTGACAGAAGGATCGCAGACACAGGCAGAGATAGGGAGGGAAGTGGCTGGCACTCTATTGGCTATCGCGCTGTTCCCCCTCAACCCCTCCTCCTTCTCCCCTCCTGTCCTTACCGAGTGCTTGTAAGTGACATCATCTGGAGTGGACAGGATAGGAGGAGGAGGAGGGGCCAAAGGGGAACAGGACGCCACTGGAGAAGATATGAAGCCAGCAGAAGAAAGCAAGTAATGAAGTGTCCCCCCCCCCACAATGTGCCCAACAGTCTGTCCCCTACCCCATGTAATGTGCCATGTCCCCTGTCCCATGTCATGTGCTGTTATGTCCCATGTCATGTGCTGTCATGTCCCCTGTCCCATGTTATGTGCTCTGCCCCATGTCATGTCAAGAATGGATCAGCTATACAGGAAAAGAAAGCACAAGTTGCACATTAAATAGGTACATTTTAATATGTATTCTTTTATTTAATGCTATTTCTACAAATCATTTTTTTGTTATCAACAGCTCGCTGATCATACCAATGTTCCGTGAGTTGTAGATGTGAACATTCCAGGGGTTCCTCGAGATCTCAAACTTTTTGCCAGGGGTTCCTCCAAGGTAAAAAGTTTGAGAAACACTGCTCTATATGGTCTTGGCCACCATGCTGCAGCTCAGTTTCAGGGTCTTGCCAAAACGTCTTATGGCCTAGACCATCTTTATGTAGAGCATCAATTCTTTTTTTCAGATCCTCAAAAAGTTCTTTGCTATGGGGTGCCATGTTGAACCAGTATGAGAGAGTGAGAGCGATAACACTACTTGTGCTAATTGGGCACAATTTGGACATTTTCACTTTGGGGTGTACTCACTTTTGTTGCCAGCACTTTAGACATTAATCGCTGTGTGTTGAGTTATTTTGAGGGGACTGCAAATTTACACTGTTATACAAGCTGTACACTCACTACTTTACATTGTAGCAAAGTGTCAGTTCTTCAGTGTTGTCACATGAAAAGGTAGAATAAAATATTTACAAAAATGTGAGGGGTGTACTCACTTTTGTGAGATACTGTACATAGTAGGTGAAGTTGAAAAAAGACACATCAAGACCAACCTATGTGTGTGATTATATGTCAGTATTACATTGTATATCCCTGTTTCATGCATATATGTAACAGGCATCTATTTATAAAGATTTGAAGTCAATTGCACTATGTTGCTCTGCTGTTTTCTCAATAGTAAAACTTGAATTTACAAAGGTTTGAAAAGACAAATCGCAATATTGAAGCGGAAAATACTGGGGAACTGAATAAACCGGTGGCAAAACTGGTGAAATGGGTTGAAACTGAAAATAACTATACCTGCCTGGGAAAGACTTCTGTAAGCTCACTGAAAATGTAGGATTATGACAGGTTTAGAGGGGTGTAGAATCTCTGGCCACTTGTCAGCCAAAAAAAAACAGAAATTATTTTTTGCAGATTAGTACTATATATTTAATAAGTAAAAAAAGTGGGTTATTTTCACCCTGCAAACATTCAGAAATTAAACATTTCAGACATCTTTATAAGAACTCATTCAAACAGACAGCGTGGTGGTGTAGTGGTTAGCACTCTCACCTAGCAGCAATATGATTGCAGGTTCAAATCCTGACCACAATGCCATCTGCTTAGAGTTTTCATGTTCTCCCTGTGCCTCTGTGGGTTTCCTCCCACACTCTATAGACATGCTGGTAGGTTAATTAGACCCTGTCTAAAAATTGGCCAAAGTATGTGTTTATAAGTGTGTCGGGACCCTATGGGGTAAAGGACCATGCTATTCTGTAGATGGCAAAAAGTACCCTGAGGCAATTCAGTTTGTATAGGTAGTGCTGTATGAGTCAGTCACAGGCAATCTGAGCATTTCAATTCACCATGAAAGCCCATAGATTTGGATGTATATGGAGATGATCATTTGGAATAATGACGATGGATTCCCAGATGGGCACACCCTGATTTCTCATTCTGCCCTTTATTCTCTTACCCCCCCCCCTTTTTTTTCTCTTTCTCTTTCTATTTTTCTTCCTTTTGTTAATTTCTTAACTATTGGAGAAATTGATGTCGGGACATACATCCTGACTCTTGGGTGTTTCTTTTTCTTCTTATTGTTTGCCTTTCAAATGCAACGCCATGCAGTTTAGTAACTGTTTATTGATTGTGCAGATACCAACACCATCAAAGGGACCCCCCTCTAAAAGAGGTCATGTTCTTTAACCACTTGGGATCCGCGCTATTGCAAAATGACGGCAATAGCGCGGACCCACATTTTCGGGACTACGTCTATTGACGTAGTCCCGGTTACGAGCGGCCTGCGCGCCCCCTGAGGGGCGCGCGCGGCGCGCTCTGTGATCGGCGAGTCCGTGAGACTCGCCTGATCACCGATCCGTGTAAGGGGTCGATCCCGACCCCTTATCACGTGATCAGCTGTCAGCCAATGACAGCTGATCATGTGATAAAACGGAGCCGGTAATCGGCTAGTATTCCTCCTCGCGCTGACAGCGCGAGGAGAAAAAAAAAAAGCCGATCGCCGGCGGCCGTGTTCGGGACATCAGTCCCGATCACGGCCAGCAATGTAAAAGGACACCTGCCCCCTGCCAGTGCCCACCTGCCACCCGCAGTGCCATCCTGAAATAAAGTAAGTGCCCCCCTGTCAGTGCCACCCAGCAGTGCCCATAGTGCCCACAGTGCCACCCAGCAGTGCCCACAGTGCCACCCAGCAGTGCCCACAGTGCCACCCACAGTGCCACCCAGCAGTGCCACCCACAGTGCCACCCAAAATCTGCCTCAGGTGCTGCACCCCAGTGCCGCCCATCAGTGCCCAGCAGTGCCGCCCATCAGTGCCCAGCAGTGCCGCCCATCAGTGCCCAGCAGTGCCACCTATCAGAGCCACCTATCAGTGCCACCTATCAGTGCCCATCAGTCCCATCTATCTGTGGTACCTATCAGTGCCCATCCGTGCCACCCATCCGTGCCACTTATCCGTGCCACCCATCCGTGCCATCTTATCTGTGCCCATCTTTGCCCATCAGTGCCGCCTTATCTGTGCCCATCGGTGCCGCCTTATCTGTGCCTATTAGTGCCGCCTTAACTATGCCTATCAGTGCCCACCAGTGCAGCCTATCAGTGCCCACCAATGCAGCCCATCAGTGCCCACCAATGCAGCCCATCAGTGCCCACCAATGCAGCCTATCAGTGCCGCCTAATCAGCGCACTTCAATGAAGGAGAAAAATGACCCGTTTGCTAAATTTTATAACAAACTATTAAAACATGATTTTTTTTTTTTTTTTTTTTTGCATCTTTTTTTGTTTGTTTAGCAAAAAATAAAACTCCGAGCTGTAACTAAATACCACCAAAAGAAAGCTCTATTTGTGGGAAAAAAATGATAAAAAATTCATTTGGGTACAGTGTTGTATGACCGCGTAATTGTCACTCAAAGTGCATCAGCGCTGAAAGCTGAAAATTGGTCTGGGACTGAGGGGGGTTTAAGTGCCCAGTAAGCAAGTGGTTAACAAGGGACATGCATTCCACATTAATAATTATACTACCACAATTAGTGTGTCCTGTAAATTGCCTACAGCATTGCTCCTGTTTCTTCTTGCTTGAGGCTGCCATTTTGCTGAAGTTCAGAGCCCCTGAGCAGCAGTTAATCTTTAGGCTGTCTGCAGATCGGCCTCTTCATTTTTGGCACAGTGACAAAAATAGAGAGCAGCTGAGCATGTGCAGAGCAGGGTAAGACAGTGTATTACAGGATTATAAACAGTATAGGTACTTATTTTTTATGTTTTACATTAATATCTGCTATAGCTGCAAAAGGTGCCAGTCTGAAGTGATATAGCAGGACTTAAAGCATTTGTTACCCCAACACTTCATATTCTTGATATGTGCCTGCTGTACCATGTACTTGTATGAGAAAGTATCCAGTTCTCTTTTTATTGCTTTCTTTATGTGAAATCCCTGGTGTTCCAGTCCCTCTGCTTCCCTTTTTAAAAACTGACCATATTAAGCGGGAGAACACACAGTGGTCAGTTCTCTAGGTATGCTGGGAACCCATCCTGCTCTTCTCCAATGATCAGACTTGTCCTGACATGCCCCTGCTGCACAACCATTCACTGGCAAGCTTAGTGTACTGCAGCTACATCTCCCCCAGCTGTTATGCAGCTGAGAACAGAGGAAATGTGATCACTTATAAAAAAGGTATTTATTATGTTTTTTTTTCATATTTATACAAAAATGTTTTGCCTTTCATTTTTATTTTAATCTGATTAAATTGATTGGGTTGTTTTACAAGGTAATCGTTTACAATCATTTTCATTTTCTGACTATAGTTCCACTTTAAGCAATACAATTTGGTCACTTCCTTGTCCCCCACTTGTGCCTGGACATAGAAGGAACAGCAATTATGCAGGGGATTTCAAGGGGCTGGTAGGTATTTAACCACTTCACTACCCAGCTGGAGTCATATGGCATCTGCAGATGGGATCTCCGCCGGGCACCTGCGATCACTCGCGACAGAGCAGGAACATGGATCTGTGTGTGCAAACACACACAGATCCACTTCCTGTCAGAGGAGACAGAGTGTGTGTTCCTATTATATAGGAACACCGATCGGTCTCCTCCCCTAGTCAATCCCATCCCCCCATAGTTAGAATCACTCCCTAGGTAACACATTTAACCCAATATTACCAAAAATATGTAGAAAAATACTTATCGGCCTAAACTGAGGAAAATATTTGTTTTAGGTAAATAAGAAAGAAATGTGGGACTTTGAATGAGGCAATTGACTTGTGGAGGTAGAGTGGTTAGTAAACATTATTTATTTGTGACAATAGTATGAAACAAGTAAAAAAGTTATTATATATATATATATATATATATATATATATATATATATATATATATATATATGTATATATATATATATATATATATATATATATACACATACACATGCACACATAGCATGAACACAATGCCAGCTTGGCAGCACATGAAAAGTAATGAACATATAAAATGGTATAAAATACAAATATGTACACATGTCATGTTGGCAATAAGCTGAATAATATCAATCTTGAGCATGATTAATTGTAGCTATAATACAAGATATTTCCTATAAACAGGCATTGGTACACTATATGCAACAGAGCTCCTGTTAAATAAAAAAAGATGCACATACACATTAATAGTTACATAGTACCCAATGAATTTTGAATGTATAATGGTATATATGGGCCAGTAAATAGGTCCTGAGCCAGACTTGACTGAGCACCCCATGGAAACTCGATGCGTTTCATGGCTATATGCCATTCATCAGGAGTTGGGTACAGAAATAAACTGTAAATACAAATGGATATGTAGTATTAGTTAATATATTAAGGGGGAGAAAAGACCTCATGGGAGAAAGGGATCTATACTCATAGGTCAGCTAAAGCACTGTGCTTGGCTAGCATCGAGGACTTTTTCCATACTATTGTAACAAATAAATAATGTTTACTAACCTCTCTACCTCCACAAGTCAATTGCCTTATGCAAAGTCCCACATTCCTTTCTTATTTACCTGAATTGGGGATGGAGGTACACACATTGTGCCTCATTTAAAGTCCCAAAACTCCCCCCTTCATTTTTATTTTTTTTAAATGGGATATTTATTTTAGCAAAAAGTAAAAAATATTGTGTTTTTTTCAAAATTGACACTGTTTTTGTTTATAGCGCAAAAAATAAAAACCACACAGGTGATCAAATACCACCATTCATTTGGGTACAGTGTTGCATGACTGCGCAATTGTCATTTAAAATGTTACAGCTGAAAGCTGAAAATTGGCCTGGGCAGAAAGGGGGTGAAAATGCCCGGTATTGAAGTGGTTAAACTAACTGCATTTAAAAATACATTTTATTAGACATGTGCATTCGATAACATCAGAGGGGGGCGGGGTCACCCATACATCACGGGGAACCCCGGGTTTCCCCTTGCGTCAGAGGGGGGCGGGGTCAGGTGACGGGTGGCCCCGCCCTCCGTATATAAGAAACGTCAGGCCGCCGGAATCCCTGCAGTGTCTCCTCCATGGAGACAGAAGAACGATGGATTTGCTGCGCTGATTCAGATCAGCCATCGCTGGAGAGATGATCGTCTGTCGCTGGATAGCAAGAGTGGATTACCACCGCTGGAATCTTTTTTTTATTTTTTTTTTATTTTTAATAAAGGAATTTTTCAAAAGTGTGTTTGTCTTATTTAACAATTTTTTACACTTTCTTTGTGAAATGGTAGGGGTACTTTTGTACCCCCTTACCATTTAAAACAGGGGGGGCAGGATCTGGGGGTCCCTTTGTTAAAGGGGGCTTCCAGATTCTGATAAGCCCCCCGCCCGCAGACCCCCACAACCACCGGCCAGGGTTGTGGGGATGAGGCTCTTGTCCTCATCAACATGGGGACAAGGTGCTTTGAGGGGTCACAGACCCCCAAAGCATCCTCCCAATGTTGAGGGCATGTGGCCTGGTACGGTTCAGGAGGGAGGGGGGGCGCTCTCTCGTCCCCCCCTCTTTTCCTGCGGCCTGCCAGGTTGCGTGCTCGGATAAAGGGTCTGGTATGGATTTTTAGGGGGACCCCCAAGTAAATTTTTTTTTTGACGCGGGGTTCCCCTTAATATCCATACCAGACCTGAAGGGTCCAGTTATGGATATTTAGGGGGAACCCCACGTCAATTTTTTTCTTAAATTTGAGGCAGGGTTCCCCTTAATATCCATACCAGACCTGAAGGGCCTGGTAATTAAATTTTGGGGACCCCCACGCTTTTTTTTAAATGTATTTATTTATTTTTTTATCAATGACTTTCAATGAGTGTTCTCTGTATTACGGAGCCGACAATTCATAATAGCTGCGAGTGATTTTAAAGGACTTTTTTTTCTGCATAAATTACACTTTGTGCAGGGACAGTTCTAAGCACCAGACACATGCGCCCCTTCACAGGCATACTATAGACACCCCCCCCCCCTACGAAATTTAAAGGAATATTACACTTTTATTGTTTCACTTTAATCATTATTAAAATCACTGCTCCCGAAAAAACAGCCGTTTTTAAAACTTTTTTTTGCATTGATCCATGTCCCCTGGGGCAGGACCCAGGTCCCCAAACACTTTTTAGGACAGTAACTTGCAAATTAGTCTTTAAAATTAGCACTTTAGATTTTGAACGTTGGAGTCCCATAGACTTTAATAGGGTTCTAAAGTTCACACGAAGTATGCTATATACTAGCTCCTTCGAATCTTCTTTATACATTCGACAGACTCCATAAGCCTTCAAAGACAGATTTGACCGTAATTCATGTGGATTTTCGGACGAATGCAATTTTTGAACGAAAAACGAAATAAATAAAAACGAATTTCGGGAGTAACTAAATAAATAAATTTTTCGGATGAAAAATGAAATTCCGAAACAAAATATTTTACTCTGCACATGCCTACATTTTATGCTTTCTAATAAATATGTAACTGCATAAAATGGTGTTTTATAATATCATCTTTATATGTTAATAACAATCTCTATGAGCGGTGCATCATAGGTCCTCTAGGTACATATATGTGGCCAAGTGTCCATGCCCACTTTTATATGCCGGGAAAACAATTTGTCAACTTAGACAAGTTCCAGTTTTGGAACATGTAAATTATGTTATTCTCAAGAGGGACAGACCAGTTGTCAGACATGTACGTTCGAGATATAGGGGCAAACCGGAATGTCTATTCTTTAGGGCTGTCCAGCAGATAAGTTTTGCTCTAACTAGGATCTAACTAGAGGCCAAATGAATTTTGCGTTTGGGATCGAGGGACCCTCATGGCCTCAATGAGGGTTTCACCATTGTGTTTTGATGTAACTTTGGGACAACTAGTCTGATATCCAGTATTTAAATAAGGGAAGAATTTTGAGCAAATTGAGTATGGAGAGGAGGCACCATTAAAAGTGTGATATATTGGTACCTGATTTGTACATATGAGTAAAAGATATATACAAAGGGGAAATCCTCTCAAATCATGAGGGTCCTAATTGATATATATTACTTTAACTGGCCACAGAAATGTAAAATGTATATTTGATTAAAGCGTACATGGGTATTAAACTAATATCCCCAGGCTTGAAGAATAACAGGCTGTTGGGGGTGTTTGGTCCCTTTACCCCATGATGAGTGTTGTTTTACCCTTTATCCACAAGATGGAGTGAGAAGTGTTTGATCTCCATTTGATATGTAGGATAATATTGTCTAATGCCGCGTACACACGGTCGGAGAATCCGTCGGAATGCGTATTATCGGACCGTGTCGTCAGATAATCCGACTGTGTGTGGTATGCATCGGACTGATTCCGTCCGAATCTCTGTCCGAATCTCCTTCCGACCCAATTTTACAACATGTTGGAAATATTTCCCGACCAACTGGGCCGGTCGGACGTAATCCGATCATGTGTAGAGAATTTTGATCGGACCAAGTGCCACGCATGCTCAGATCAAATTCCTACATCAAAGCTATTGGCTATTAGTCTGAATCTAGTCCCATCGTAACGAAATTACGTCATCACGTTCTGAAAGATCGGATTTTTCGTCAACTTAGTCCGACCGTGTGTATGCAACAGTTTCGGACACAATCCGTCAGACTAAATCTGACGGACAAAATCCGACGGATTTGGTTGTGGAAATCTCTGACCATGTGTACAGGGGCTTACACTTTTCAGATAGTCTGAGATGGCGTTGTGGCTAATAAATAAAAAATAGTACATTTTTATCTGCAAATGCATGAACGCCAATGCACGATTGCATTACAATGCAATTGCACAATGACATCACTGCACGTGGATGCATGGCGGCCATTTTACCCATGATGTTATAAAAAAAAGGATGACCAAACAGTTGAATGCCATTTTCCTTTCACCACCATGGACCTTATGTTTGTTTGTCCCATTATTTTGATTTTGTGCACTATTTGGTACTCTTGATGAAGCTCGTTTGGTGAGCTAAACAGTTATTTTTGCACCTTTTTGCACTTTATTTTGGGGTGTCACCTTGGGGTACATGGTTTACTAGGATGGTGAATCAGCATTTCTATGTAGTTATGAGAGCTTATTTTGACTGAGACCAACGAGTGGCTTGGATGCATGACATCATACCACGGTAACTGGTCAATCAAATTGCTTGAGAGAGGGAGGTCTTTTTATAGATAGGGACCATCTAACCAATACCCCAATATTATAGGGACTGGTTAAAAAAGATTAGCTCCTTTTTACTAAGACCGAGTGGCTGGGATGCATGACAACATACAACGGTAATTGGCTAGTCAAATTGCTTAGAGAGGGGTCTTTTTTAGATAGTGACCATCTATCTTATACGCCTGGCCTAAAAAAGATTAGCAGATAAGTACTATCTGTACATCTTTTTACCTTCTGCTTTCCTACAGGACTCATACTCATATGTTTTCCATCTTTCAAGTACGCATATACACTTATTTGCTGTTTCCTCTGTAAGCAGTTTTTTATGGAGTTCAGAGAGCTCTTATTGATTGAGACCAAGGAGTGGCTTGGATGCTAGACACCATCCAATGGTATCTGGCCAGTCAAAGAGCCTAGTTGATCTCAATGGGGATATGAAAATTACCCCTTTTTGACTGAGACCAACAAGTGGCTTGGATGCATGACTCCATACCACGGTAATTGTCCAGTGAAACTGTTTGAGAGAGGAAGGTCTCTTTATAGAATGTGACCATTTATCTGATACCCCTATATTATAGGGACTGGCTAAAAAAAGATTAGCAGATTAGTACTATTGGCACATATTTCTACCTTCTGCTCTCCTACAGAATTTATATGCTTTTTGAAAATTACCCCTTTTTGACTGAGACCAACAAGTGGCTTGGATGTATGACCCCATATCATGGTAATTGGCCAGTCAAATTGTTTTTTATAGGGAGGCTTCCTAGCAGATAGTGATCATCTATCTGATACGCTTATATTCATAATAACAGGCTAAAAAAAGATTAGCAGATTTGCACTACTGGTGCATCTTTGTATCTTCTGCTCTCCTACAGAATTAATATGCTCTCCATCCTATAGGTATACACATACACTGTTTTGCTATACTTTTCAATCAACAAAAATTTTTTTTTGTCACTCTCATTGGTGCTCTCATTTCTAGTTCTTTCAGTACAATTACTTGCCAGTTTTCAGGAGTTTATACATTATAGTAGACAATTTGTTTAGTAGTAATACGTCCACTAATACGTCCACTATCCAGAGGATGAAGGATTATGAAAAATGGCACTTTTGCCAGGTAATTTTTAGCAATGACATTGTCAGAGGGGATAGTATATTTTCTTTGTGTGTTTGCATTTTTTATTTGTTACATATTCAATTCAACGTGAGATAATAAAAAATGATGCATAATGCATTTCAGGCTAGGAATTCCCATTTCATTTTGAATATAATTTTGCTGTATCTGCATTCTCTCTACAATAACTAATTGATTTTCATTAGTAAGTATAGTTGCTTACACAGCAAACAATTAGGTAAAAGGTGATTATATAAACTGACAGTTATATTTTCAGCAAAAAGTAGATAATTTGTAGACTGAGATGATAATTTAATAAATAAAGAAAATAAATAATTCAATGTGCGTTTTGTTTACCTTTTAATAATTAACACAACATAAAACTATTTGCATTTGTGGGTGAGGTTTAACCAGTGTTACCCCAAAGTGGGAGGAGTCAGCACACATTGGTACTTAAACCAGGGGGTGTGACGTGGCTGAGATCACTTCCTTCACTCACCAATACTATGCGCATCACAGATTTCCATTGCTGTTCAGCTGTTTGTACATCAAGGTAAATATGCTCTCCCCACCCTAGCACTCCCCTAGTGCTTCACCTGCATTCCCTGCACTTTTTGTTTCATTTAAACACTGCTTTACACACAATCTTTTTCCTTTTTTTCTTACTATAGGGGTTGATTTCCCAAACAAACACATTTTTTCAGGATTCACTTCCGTAATCATGGTCTCTATGTCTGCTCCATTATTGGATCAGGTTAGTTCACATATGTGTAGAGTATACATGCTCTTATACAAACATTTTTTACTACATTATATAACTTGTTGTTCATCTTACTAAATTTAGCAAACCATTGAGACATATACATCTATGTTTGCAGCTGATATCTATCAAGTTACATACTGAGACAATTAGGACCATTCACCTTCACCCATGCCATGTCTGCCACCTGGCATCCCCCTTGGGGGTACCTGTGTTCGTCTTCTCCCCCTCAGCTCCTGTGCCACACTCTGGCTGCTGCTGTCCATTTTGGGGTTCAGCCATGGAAACCCTGGTTTCGTTCATTGGTAAGTATTGGGCCGTTTTGCTCTTGCCAATTCTGCCATTGTTCTTACATTTACCATTGTGACACATCTTTTTGTCTATTTAGATACACTTCATCCGCATCCACCCCTGATGAGCGAGCAATGATCTTACGAAACGCGCGTTGGGTTTTCTGATGCATGCATTGGTATATACTGCATTGTATAATATTTGTATCAACTTGATTTATTCTTTTTACTCTGTGCAAATTCATTGGCTGAGCTAGCATGTTATATAATCTATATATGTACAATTATTTTAATAAACATTTATACTACTATTACTCGTGTTACTCAGTGGCTAACTGTGGCCACCTCATTTAAAGTCCCTGGGTGACTCTCCTTTTTTTGTATATGTATATAGGGATGGAGGTGTATCACTGGTGACTGCAGACCTTTCATTTTGTTTCTAAAACTATTTGCATTTGTGGGTGAGGTTTAACCAGTGTTACCCCAAAGTGGGAGGAGTCAGCACACATTGGTACTTAAACATTAGTTTACAGTGCCTTGCGAAAGTATTCGGCCCCCTTGAACTTTTCAACCTTTTGCCACATTTCAGGCTTCAAACATAAAGATATAAAATTTTAATTTTTTGTGAAGAATCACCAACAAGTGGGACACAATTGTGAAGTGGAACGAAATCTATTGGATAATTTAAACTTTTTTAGCAAATAAAAAACTGAAAAGTGGTGCGTGCAAAATTATTCCGCCCCTTTACTTTCAGTGCAGCAAACTCACTCCAGAAGTTCAGCGAGGATCTCTGAATGATCCAATGTTGTCCTAAATGACTGATGGTGATATAATAGAATCCACCTGTGTGTAATCAAGTCTCTATATAAATGCACCTGCTCTGTGATAGTCTCAGGGTTCTGTTGAAAGCGCAGAGAGCATCATGAAGACCAAGGAACACACCAGGCAGGTCCGTAATACTGTTATGGAGAAGTTTAAAGCCGGATTTGGATACAAAGATTTAAACATCCCAAGGAGCACTGTGCAAGCAATCATTTTGAAATGGAAGGAGTATCAGACCACTGCAAATCTACCAAGACCTGGCCGTCCCTCTAAACTTTAAGCTCAGACAAGGAGAAGACTGATCAGAGATGCAGCCAAGAGGCCCATGATCACTCTGGATGAACTGCAGAGAACTACAGCTGAGGTGGGAGAGTCTGTCCATAGAACAACAATCAGTTGTACACTGAACAAATCTGGCCTTTATGGAAGAGTGGCAAGAAGAAAGCCATTTCACAAAGATATCCATAAAAAGTCTTGTCTAAAGTTTGCCACAAGCCACCTGGGAGACACACTAAACGTGGAAGAAGGTGCTCTGGTCAGATGAAACCAAAATCAAACTTTTTGCCCACAATGCAAAAAGATATGTTTCGCGTAAAAGCAACACAGCTCATCACCCTCAACACACCATCCCCACTGTCAAACATGGTGGTGGCAGCATCATGGTTTGGGCCTGCTTTTCTTCAGCAGGGACAGGGAAGATGGTTAAAATTGAGGGGAAGATGGATGCAGCCAAATACAGGACCTTTCTGGATGGAAACCTGTTGGAGTCTGCAAAAGACCTGAAACTGGGACGGAGATTTATCTTCCAACAAGACAATGATCCCAAACATACAGCAAAATCTACAAAGGAATGGTTCACAAATAAACGTATCCAGGTGTTAGAATGGCCAAGTCAAAGTCCAGACCTGAATCCAATCGAGAATCTGTGGAAAGAGCTGAAAACTGCTGTTCACAAACGCTCTCCATCCAACCTCACTGAGCTCAAGCTGTTTTGCAAGGAAGAATGGGCAAGAATTTCAGTCTCTCGATGTGCAAAACTGATAGAGACATACCCCAAGCGACTTGCAGCTGTAATCGCAGCAAAAGGTAGCTCTACAAAGTATTAACGCAAGGGGGCCAAATAATTTTGCATGCCCCACTTTTCATTTTTTTATTACTTAAAAAAGTTTCAAAACTCCAATAGATTTCATTCCACTTCACAATTGTGTCCCACTTGTTGGTGATTCTTCACAAAAAATTAAAATTTTATATCTTTATGTTTGAAGCCTGAAATGTGGCAAAAGGTTGAAAAGTTCAAGGGGGCCGAATACTTTCGCAAGGCACTGTATATTGCAGAAATTGGATGATGACAGAAAAAAGTAAATAAGTAGTTTAACAAAATGGTATCACATACTGTATGGTGTGGGTTATGCTGCAGAAATTAAAAGCTGTCTTTAAAGCACATTTAACACAATATGAGCTTGCAGACCACAGAATGCCTGTGGAGCACTTTTCTTGGAGGAGGTTTCAAGATTACTGAGTCAACCTGAGATTGCCAATGTCCTTACGGTTTATTTGGCTGATAGTGGGAAACAGTTCCAGGAAGGTGATCTGTAAAAGGAAACCTACTCTTTCCCTCCTCATCGGGTTCCTCTCCCTAACAATGTTCCTAACAAGCGGAGCTCCATCCCTGACCTACTCCTGCACTGTGGGCATACCCCATGATTCAGAATTCGCTATTTAACCACTTCTGTCTCAAGATGGCTATCTATAATAGGGGACAATTTAGCCCGCAATAGTTTCCTGCCAGGTTGACAGACAAACTGCAACCCAACACCTGCCTACACTAGGGATGTAGTCCCCAACATGGCAAACAACTATATAGAGTATGAGATAAAAGCAGAATACATAAAAACAACAATGCTTAACAAAACATAGTCAGACTTTTTGGTGGAAAAATGTCTTCTGTTGGTCCTTGCAGGTATGTGGGTCCCACCATCCACCTCTTGTCCAAAGGTAGAGTATCCTCAACAGGAAGGTATGAGGGTCTGAAGCAGAGAAAGGCTGCACATCCTTCTTGATTGGTGGCAAATACTGCTCCAGTGTAGCCTCCACAAGTAGGGGGCAACAAGGGTTATCAACAGTGAAAGAAAGATGCCTACAACTAAGACTCAAGGTCACAGCAGATTGCAGTATAAATGCTTGTGAAGCCCTACTCGGTCTTCCAAAACAACATTGTGCACAGGCTGATCTGGAAAGGGTTGCTTTTCAGTGCAGTATGGACCAGGTTCACATCTAGGTTCCAATTTCCTGCCCATATTTATCAAAAACAATACAAAACAAAAGCAAAAACACATTTATGCTTCATATTTGTAATTATGAACAAAAACCCTATCCCCAGGTAAAAGGGCTAATAGATCAAGCACACATTCATTTGCTAAGTTTTGTTGTCATTCTAGTGGTGTTAGGGGGTGCCAATGCTCCTGCACCCAATTACCAAGTGATCTTTTAGCAATTGGTTTGATCATGTACAAGAGCAGATCCACAAATAACTGACCGCTTCTCTCCACCATAGAAAAGAAGGTGTATATCCTGTAACTTTGTGAACCGTTTGGCCCATACTAAATCAGCTACATTGCAGCCAAAGGTCACAACAATGCTCTTGCTCTGGGCAAATCATGCTTAGCAGAGTCTAAGTTAAGCTTACATGCGCCATTATCTTGTGGATGGTACAAAGTGGAATGGGACATGTAAATTACACTCAAACACACAACCCTAAAAAAAAATTAACATTTGAAATTTAAAATTGGGACCTAGATCACACAGAATCATTTTCGTTCAGCAATTAGGCTGTAATACCTGTGTTCAAAAGACCTTGGCTGTGGTGACAGTCTTTTGATCTTGTGTGGACACCAGTATGGCAAACTTGGAAAAGTGGTCTACAAACACCAATGTGTAACGATATGCAGAGTATGTCCATATTTAAAAGCGAACATGGTTTAGTTATTGCAATCATGAGGGGAGTAGTGTGCTCAGTCTGTCCAATTTTGGCACCCCTGACAAACCAGTCACACTCATGTTGACAACCCAGGACAGTAAAAGTACCTATGGGTGTACACCACAGTACGATCAACACCAAAATGTGCGTTGCTGTGATGAAGTATCTGGCAGACTTCTAAGGGAGTCACTAACTGATAACTATCTTGCTGTTCAGTGGAAATACAGGTCCATCAATATTTCAGTCCATTTAGCTTTCCCGCTGTTGGAGCAGATACTGCACTGAGGAAGTAAGTTAGATTTGTTCCTCATAAGTGGGCTTTCAGTTCCTAGACAGGACTCTCAAAGCCGGAGAGATGTTGGGATTGCGTTGTTGTAATTCATCCCATTCTGCTGGAGTATATATTGCAGGCACACTTTGTTGTTGCTGGTCACTCTGAACAGCTGAAATAGTAGGTCTTTGTAGATTTCCTGTTTGAGCAAGGACAACCACATATTGCTCCAAATGTTGATCCATGTCCCCCTGTAGTTGTTCCTGCAAATATCAGGATAGTATATCGACATCCACTACCAGATAAGAACCTAGTTTGGCAGTCTCTCGGTTTGTCAGGGAATTTTGCTCAGTGTAAATGTCCACCTTTTCCCCCTAACAGATATTCCCCAAACTTTTCAGTTACCACTTATACCAGAACCTGTAGCTCTAGCCTGAAGGAACTAATGCTAAGAAGGTTGAGCTCAGTTGGCTGGAAGAAAAATAAAAAATAAGGTTAGTTTACAGAAATGGCATTGCATATTTGCAGGTTCCACACGTCTTCAAGCAAAAAGGCAATGCTTGACAATATCTTACAGACCACAGAATGCACTTCCCTTGGAGAAGGTTTCCATATTACTGAATTTCCCTGATATCCCCAAAGTTCTTGCAGTGTATCTGATGGTGGGAGATCGTTTTAGGAGGCTGGTAGAAGAAACATCCATTAAGGGGAAACCTACTCTTCCCCTCCTTGTTAGTTAACTCTCCCTAACAATGCCCCTACTCCCTCCCTAACAAATGGGTCTCTATCCCTGACCAACTTCCACACTGTAGGCACACCAAATGTACAGAATCTGCTATTTAATGACTTCTGTGTCAATATGGCTGTGCTAATATCTTGTAGGAATTTAGACAAACTCCAGCCCAACACCTGCCTACACACTGATATTTATAAATGTGTTAAAACTGAGCTGCAAGACCAATACATTTTTTTTTTCCATTTAGGGTGATTGTGTCCAGTAGAAAAGAGGAGCTATGTTAACAGTCTTCAGAGATGGATTGATAAAGAGTAACAAGAGATAACATAACGTTCGAGATTAGCCTTCAGTGCTGTGGGAAGTTTTAGGCACTTGGAGATTTTTGCTAAAGTGGAGGATGAAACCTCAGATCCTCTTATCCTTCCTTTCAGCATGAATTAAACAGCCAAGTGCCTATGGCTTTTAGACTTGTGCATAACGGAAAATTTAGTTTAGTTTCGGTTCATTGTCATTCGTAAAATACATCATTTTGTTCTGTTATATTCGTTATGTCACGTTAATAAATTTTCGGATAATTTGTTATTATTCGTAGAGTGTCAAATTCATTTGTTTGTATTAATTGAAATTCTCTATTTATGTATGTATAGACATTCGTGATAATGATTCGTAATTTGGAAGTCGTTTGTTTATTGAATCCTTTAACACACACAATGACAACATCTCTTCCCCTCGGCTCAAATACAATACAACACCCTTCTAACTCAGTTCTCAGGAATGCACTTTGCCAGTAATCCATCCTCTGGCACAAAATTAATTAGCTGATTGGACTATAAGATTTACTTTGAGCTGACCTTTTATTTCATTAGATCTTTAAAGAATTACCGAATCATGTCGAATTCATTCAAATTCATTCGTTATATTTCTTTCGTATTCGTTGTTATTCATTATTTTTTATTGGGACATTCGGATGCATCCGAATGTCTGAAAGATGCAAACTTCAGCCGAATTTTGATTTGTTACGAAATGAATTGCACAAGCCTAATGGCTTTACATGTGTAGCCAGTGCTGAAGGGAATCTGTATCTGTATTAACTCCAGGCAATGTATTTCAGCCATTTTCTCTCTCACTATTTGCCAGTTGCAGCAAGATTTCTGTAAAAGTCCCATCTAAACACTGGAACAGTCTACTTCTTGATAAGGTCAGTCCCTATATTTGGTCAAACAGTCATAATGCTGTCTTGCATACTATTGCTATTTCTAAATCTTCAAAACCAGACTATTACCTAAATATTCGTCATTGAAAAATGTTTCCCTCATTTTGCTGAAACCCATCTAATAACATTTTCTTTCACCCCTTCCCTCTTTATCTTTACTTGAATGTCCTGTTATTGTAATCATGATGCTATTATTATTAACATTTTCTATATAATCATTTAGAATTTGTTTCTTTGTTAAATGAACAGGTACTCTTGGAGAATTACTTTACTTAAGGGATTGTAAAGTCTTCTCTGAACCACTGCAATTTCCATTTTCATATTTTTTCATCATTTGGGCCACCATAGATGTCTTGTCTGTCTTTGAACATACAGTTGAAATTCTTTCCTTTATAACACAGCCATGATTATTTGGGGTATTGACCCCGTATGAAGTATACACTGCACATGTGTACCATCTATCACTATTTGTGGTCATCCACAAGAGTAACTCTTTGAACTAATCCCTGTTAACCCAATTCATGGACAATCTATACATATAGTATCTCACAAAAGTAAGTACATTCCTCACATTTTTGTAAATATTTTATTATATCTTTTCATGTGACAACACTGAAGAAATGACACTTTGCTACAATGTAAAGTAGTGAGTGTACAGCTTGTGTAACAGTGTAAATTTGCTGTCCCCTCAAAATTACTCAACACACAGCCATTAAGGTCTCAACCACTGGCAACAAAAGTGAGTGAAAATGTCCAAATTGGGCCCAATTATTTCCCTCCCCGGTGTCATGTAACTCGTTAGTGTTACAAAATCTCATGTGTGAATGGGGAGCAGATGTGTTAGATTTGGTGTTATCACTCTCACTCTCTCATACTGGTCACTGTAAGTTCAACATGGCACCTGTGGCAGCACGCAGGTAAAATCACCTGGTTGTATTCAGGATGGGAAATATGTGTGTCCTAGATTCAGGCTTTATGCAGACTTTTACAATTAGAGGGGAAGAGTTAATGAGCCCAGCTGTAGTAAGTGGGCTCATTAAGACCTCTACAAAAAACCCCAGCATGCATAGGGAGATGCTCCATCCTGGAACCAGTTTTGTGTGTATAGACTGGGGAGTCTGAGATCTGTTCTGTGCGGTGAGTTAACGCCTGTGTGGCAAACCCCTACAATAGAGAGACAGGGACTGGGGCAGCACAAGGCTGCACCCAGTTGTTAGACAGGGAGTCTACGTGTGTAGTTAGAGGTCAAGCTGACCAGGATTTATTTTCTTGTTTTATTTTGTTTGGCTGTTATATGTATCACTGCATGTAGCCTAAATAAACCGGATCTTTTGTTTTTTTGCACCTATACCGCTGTCTGCTGTGCCTGACTTTGTGTTGTGAACCCATCCAGGGGGTCACACACACCCGCTACTGAGCTAACCCCCTCACAGTTGGTGGAGAATTTTGGCAGTTTTTTTTTCAATTTTTTTTTTTTAAAAGGCCAGCATGGAGGAGATACTGAGACAGCTGGCTCTAGCAAATGCAAATCAGCAGCAAGCAAATGCAAATCAGCAGCAAACAAATGCGGCTTTACAAAAGAGCCTTGCAGCTCAACAACAAGCCCAGCAGCAGGCAAATGCAAATCAGCAGCAGACAAATGCAACTTTGCAGCAGAGTTTGGAAGCTCAGCAACAAGCCCAGCAGCAGACAAATGCAACTTTGCAGCAGAGTTTGGAAGCTCAGCAACAAGCCCAGCAGCGATCTGAAGCCAGCTTCATAGACCTGTTGCAGAAGCAAGAGGAGAATTTTCAACAGCAAATAGAGACATTGATACAGCAACGTCCGCAGACCAATGAAGCAAGTGGGTACAATAATACCGCATCCTTTGGTGTGAGCCGTTTACTGACAAAAATGACTGGAGAGGATGATCCGGAGGTGTTTTTGACCACATTTGAAAGGACTGCTGAAAGGGAAAAGTGGCCTAAGGAGCAATGGGCTGGACTGGTGGCCCCTCTGTTAACTGGGGAATCTCAGAAAGCTTATTATGACCTAGAGCCTGACCAAGCAAAAGACTATGTGGTGCTAAAAGCAGAAATATTGGCACGGCTGGGTGTCACCCTGGCAGTCCGGGCTCAGCGTGTGCATAACTGGACTTTTCAGGTTGGAAAACCTCCCAGGTCTCAAATGTATGATCTCATTCACCTGAGCAGGAAGTGGCTGCAGCCAGAGATTTTGACCGCACCAAACATTGTGGAACGTGTGGTTATGGATCGTTTCCTGAGAGCTCTTCCTACTGCCATCCAAAAATGGGTAAGCCATGGAGACCCAGAAAATGCAGATAAACTTGTGGATCTGGTTGAGAGGTACTTGGCTACAGAGAACTTGACCACCTCTTCCAGGGACTCACGGACTTTCCCCCCTAAGACCAGATCATCCCCAGTAGCGGGTAAGATGACTCCAAGGGGTGAGGGTGGAGAGAGTGAGAGGGTGGGAGTTCTACCTAAGGTCTGGCGGGAGCAGCCCAGGAAGCCCATGCTGCAAGAGGCAGCGAAAAAAATTATTTGCTACCGCTGCCGGCAAGAGGGACATATTGCAGCCAATTGCCCAGTTGTGGATGAGCCTATGCAATGTGACTTTATAAGGGAGAGACGTCAGTCGCTGTTTGCGACAGTTGCATGCACGGCCATTCGGGGACCTGAGAAACATTTATGTAAAATGTGTATTAATGGTAGACATGTTGATGTGTTGCTAGATTCAGGTAGCCTGGTAACATTGATAAAAGCTGAATTAGTTACTACAGAGGTCTCTGGGAAGAACAGGGTGGCTGTTATTTGTGTGCATGGGGACACCCGAGAGTATCCTGTAACTTCAGTGTTTTTTGAGACCCCCAAAGGTAACCTCTCTCATCAGGTGGGGTTAGTGTCTCAGTTACCACATGATGCTATTGTGGGAAGGGATTTTCCAAAATTCTGGGAACTCTGGGATTGTCCTGAGGCCCCCATTGGTGCCCCTATAAACCAGGAAGATGACCAGAATTCCTCTGGGAGTGGTGAGGACTCTCCTGAATTTCCCTTGTCGGTATTGGCGGGGGAAACTCGAGAAACTGGGGAGGAGCCAACATCCTCAGATGAAAACATGCCGTCTGTGGAGTTTTCGGATCTTGAGGTTCACAGGGAAAATTTTGCCACAGAACAGTTAAAAGACCCCACCCTAATAAAGGCACGGGAAAATGTGGTGAAAGTAGATGGCGAGTTAGTGAACCCAGATAAGACTTGCCCTTATCCTTACTTCACTATGGAAAGGGACCTGCTATATCGAGTGGCTCAAAGGGCAGAAGAAACCATTGAGCAACTTGTAGTACCCAAACCTTACAGGAAGTTGGTGTTAGAATTGGCTCATGGACACATTCTGGGAGGTCATCTGGGGACAGAGAAAACCAGAGAGAGGGTATTGCAGAGATTCTATTGGCCTGGGGTCATGAAGGAAATAGAAAAGTATTGTTCCTCCTGCCCTGTGTGTCAGAAGTCGGCACCTATGCCACATTTCCGTAACCCACTGGTACCTCTTCCTATCATTGAGGTCCCCTTTGAGAGGATCGCAATGGATTTGGTAGGTCCGATAATGAAGTCTGCTAGGGGGCATCAGTACATTTTGGTTATATTGGACTATGCCACCCGTTATCCGGAAGCAATTCCTCTCCGAAATACCTCGGCCAAAACCATAGCCAAAGAGCTATCCCTTGTTTTTAGCCGCGTGGGTATTTGTAAGGAACTGCTTACGGACCAAGGTACACCCTTTATGTCCCGGGTTATGAAAGAATTATGCAAGTTGTACAAAGTGAAGCAATTGCGTACATCTGTGTATCACCCCCAAACAGATGGGTTGGTTGAAAGATTCAACAAAACCCTAAAACAAATGTTAAAGAAGGTGGTGGATAGAGATGGAAAGAATTGGGATTGTCTAATACCCTATCTGATGTTTGCCATTAGGGAGGTACCCCAATCCTCTACGGGTTTCTCACCCTTCGAGTTGCTCTATGGGAGACACCCAAGAGGGCTGCTGGATATCGCCAAGGAAACTTGGGAAAATGAGAGTTCTCCTCACAGGAGTGTGATTGAGCACGTCGCCCTGATGCAAGATAGAATTGCACAGGTAATGCCAATTGTAAAGGAACATTTAACCCAAGCGCAGTTAGCACAGCAGAGAGTGTACAACCGTGGGGCCAAGACCCGTACTTTTTCCCCGGGGGATAGGGTCTTGGTGCTAGTCCCTACGGTTGAAAGCAAATTTCTGGCCAAATGGCAAGGTCCATATGAAGTAATTGAAAAAATTAGTGAGGTGAACTACAGGGTTAGACAGCCAGGAAGGCGAAAGCCGGAGCAGATCTATCACGTCAATCTGCTGAAAGCCTGGAGGGATAGGGAATCCCTAGTCGCAGAGACTTTGTCACAAGTACAGCCTGATTGCTTAGTTCCAGAGGTTGGAATAGCAGACACCTTATCGAAACCCCAACAACAGGAGGTTAAAGAGTTTGTACTTCGTAACAAAGAGATTTTCTCTGAGCTTCCGGGACAAACATCTGGCGTAGAGCATGACATTATCACCCCGCCAGGAGAAAGGGTAAAACTAAAACCTTATAGAATACCAGAGGCCCGACAGGAGGCAATACGTGGGGAGGTTCAAAGGATGCTGGAATTGGGTGTGATAGAGGAGTCCCAGAGTGACTGGTCCAGTCCTATTGTACTAGTGCCCAAACCTGATGGGAGCTGGCGGTTTTGTAACGATTTTAGACAATTAAATAAAGTTACAAAATTTGACACCTACCCCATGCCACGTATAGATGAGTTGATTGACCGGCTGGGAACAGCTGGATATATGAAAACTCTTGATCTCACCAAAGGGTATTGGCAAATTCCCCTGGCCGAGTCGGCCAAGGAGAAAACTGCGTTTGTAACCCCAGATGGGGCATTCCAATATAAGAGAATGCCGTTTGGGTTACAGAATGCACCGGCAACATTCCAGCGGAAAATGGATAAGATTCTGAGGCCCCATTAGAAATATGCTGCAGCTTACCTGGATGATGTGATTATCCATAGCACAGACTGGGTCTCACATTTGCCAAAAGTACAAGCAGTCCTAGACTCTATCCGGGAAGCTGGGTTTACGGCCAATCCAAAGAAGTGTACCATTGGACAGGAGGAGGCCAAATATCTTGGGTACACTATTGGGAGGGGGGTGATAAAACCCCAAGTCAATAAAGTCGAGGCCATACAGAGTTGGCCACGTCCCAACAGCAAGAAACAGGTACGAGCCTTTCTGGGAATCGCTGGCTATTATCGACGATTCATTCCCCATTTTGCTTCTCAGGCTGTGCCTCTCACCAACCTGACAAAAGGGAAAGAGTCGGTTATGGTTAAATGGTCCCCAGAGGCTGAAGAAGCATTTCAGTCCTTAAAAACAGCCTTATGTAGCCAGCCAGTGTTGTACTCACCAGACTTCTCTAAGGACTTCGTGGTACAAACTGATGCATCAGACGTTGGGTTAGGAGCAGTGTTATCCCAGGTCTGGAACGGGGAAGAGCACCCAGTCATTTACCTCAGCAGGAAGTTGAAGTCCCATGAGGTAAATTACTCCACGATTGAGAAGGAATGTTTAGCAGTGAAGTGGGCTCTAGATTCCCTTCGGTACTATCTGCTAGGTAGGCACTTTGACCTGGTGACTGATCACGCTCCTTTAAAGTGGATGGCTCAAAACAAGGAGACCAATAGAAGGGTAAATAGGTGGTTCCTGGCCCTACAGAATTTAACTTTACAGTTAAGCATCGCCCTGGTGTTAAAATGGGGAATGTGGATGCTTTGTCTCGGATACATGCGTGTCTGGCTGCTTGTGTTACAACCCCAAGGTTGAAACAAGAGGGGGGGGTATGTGGCAGCACGCAGGTAAAATCACCTGGTTGTATTCAGGATGGGAAATATGTGTGTCCTAGATTCAGGCTTTATGCAGACTTTTACAATTAGAGGGGAAGAGTTAATGAGCCCAGCTGTAGTAAGTGGGCTCATTAAGACCTCTACAAAAAACCCCAGCATGCATAGGGAGATGCTCCATCCTGGAACCAGTTTTGTGTGTATAGACTGGGGAGTCTGAGATCTGTTCTGTGCGGTGAGTTAACGCCTGTGTAGCAAACCCCTACAATAGAGACAGGGACTGGGGCAGCACAAGGCTGCACCCAGTTGTTAGACAGGGAGTCTACGTGTGTAGTTAGAGGTCAAGCTGACCAGGATTTATTTTCTTGTTTTATTTTGTTTGGCTGTTATATGTATCACTGCATGTAGCCTAAATAAACCGGATCTTTTTTTTTTTGCACCTATACCGCTGTCTGCTGTGCCCGACTTGTGTTGTGAACCCATCCAGGGGGTCACACACACCCGCTACCGAGCTAACCCCCTCACACACCTCATGGCAAAGAACTCTCTAAGGATCTGAAAAAAAGAATTGTTGCTCTACATAAAGATGACCTAGGCTATAAGAAGATTGCCAAGACCCTGAAACTGAGCTGCAGCATGGTGGCTAAGACCATACAGTGGTTTAACAGGACAGGCTCCACACAGAACAGGCCTCGCCATGGTCGAGAAAAGAAGTTGAGTGCACACGCTTAGTGTCATATCCAGAGGTTGTCTTTGGGAAATAGAGGTATGAGTGCTGTCAGCATTGCTGCAGAGGTTGAAGGAGTGGGAGTCTGCCTGTGAGTGCTCAGACCATACGCTGCACACTACATCAAATTGGTCTGCATGGCTGTCGTCCCAGAAGGAAGCCTCTTCTAAAGATGATGCACAAGAAATCCCACAAACAGTTTGCTGAAGACAAGCAGACTAAGGACATGGATTACTGGAACCATGTCCTGTGGTCTGATGAGACCAAGATATACTTATTTGGTTCAGATCATGTCAAGTGTATGTGGCAGCAACCAGGTGAGGAGTACAAAGACAAGTGTGTCTTGCATAGAGTCAAGCATGGTGGTGGGAGTGTCATGGTCTGGGGCTGCATGAGTCCTGCTGGCACTGGGGAGCTACAGTTCATTGAGGGAACCATAAATACCAACATGTACTGTGACATACTGAAGCCAAGCATGCTCCCCTCCATTCGGAGACTGGGCCGCAGGACAGTATTCCAACATGATAATGACCCCAAACACACCTCCAAAATTCCCACTGCCTTGCTAAAGAAGCTGAGGATAAAGATGATGCACTGGCCAAGCATATCCCCAGACCTAAACCCTATTGAGCATCTGTGGGGCACCCTCAAACGGAAGGTGGAGGAGCGCAAGGTCTCTAACATCCACCAGCTCTGTGATGTCATCATGGAGGAATGGAAGAGGACTCCAGTGGCAATCTATGAAGCTCTGGTGAACCCCATGCCCAAGAGGGTTAAGGCAGTACTGGAAAATAATGGTGCCCCACAAAATATTGACACTTTGGGCAAAATTTGGACATTTTCACTTAGGGATGTACTCACTTTTTTGCCAGTAGTTTAGACATTAATGGCCGTGTGTTGTTATTTTGAGAGGACAGCAAATTTACACTGTTATACAAGCTGTACACTCACTACTTTACATTGTAGTACAGTGTAATTTCTTCAGTGTTGTCACATGAAAAGATATAACAAAATATTTATAAAAAAAATTCACTTTTGTGAGATACTGTGTGTGTGTGTGTGTGTGTGTGTGTATATATATATATATATATATTGAAATGGATATTCTATAGATAGGCAACTTCTATCCTCATATTGATTAGTGGTTCCAAATTAATAACTACTGCAGTAGGGAACAGACACAAAAGATACGCTCAGCATCTTTCCAAATAACCGTTCTCCTTTATTATGACGCATTTGAAGGTTTTTATACACATGATTACGTAGGTATCACATTAATATTACAATTGTATGTTTATGGTAACAAGGGGCGTTACATAGGCAGGCTAATTCTAAACAGGACTCGAAAGAATGCAAAACATGTACTGAAAACATTATTAGTGCCGTGTGCACAGTGAGGGCATAGTGCAATACATATAAAATAGAATACAATTATATACAGAACCTACAAATTTTCCATTACAATATATATATATATATATTCCCTCATCCTCTACTTTACTTTTTTCAATACCTTCTTGCATTCTGTTGGGTCATATATGCAAGCCTTTTGCATATGTAAGGTGGATTTTAAGATTTTTAACATAAATGTATTTTTTCTTTTGTGGTACTATGTTATATGATGCAATACTTTTTTGATGACATTAAATATTTGAATGACTCTATTGGATCTAGCGAGTTGAGATATACATACATATATATAATAATTTTTTTGTCAATAGGGATGGTAGAGCAATATAAGGTTTTTAGTTTTAGTTTTTGTCACTATAAACTTTAGCAGACTACTTAGAAAACAGTAAGACAACCTAAAGAAAATAATATGAATCCAGCTGAGCCTTGGGAAAAGAAATTCTAATGAGACTGGATGTTTAGAAACAAAAAAAAAAAATGAACCAGCTGAATCAGCAGTTTGCTGAACACAATGGGGCTGAATAGGTAAAGAATTAATTATATAATTCCAGGAAAAAATATCTAAAGATAATTACTTAATTAATGTGGTAAAATGTCTTTAGTAAAAGGTAGGGGACTGGGAACTAGTGATTCAAGACATTGCTGTAAATGTACAGCTAGTAGAAATATAGCCACTAAAATGTGAACTTAGTTTACAGAATGAATAGAAAAATCAAGAATAATAATTGTGCATATTGCCATGGAATTTTGGACAAGACAGTGTTTCCAGGAAAAAAATGCTAAATGCAAAGGTTTGCTCACTAAAACATTGAAGCTATGCAAATCTACAGTATGTCTGAAAAATGTGGGAGTGAATTAAATGTTGTTTAAATAGACACCTTCACTGGGAAAAAGGGGGTCAAACTGTTGTAGGTAAGAATTGCAGGCACCTAGAGATACAAATTCCTGCAGCAGCTTCCCAAACCTTCATGTCACAGCCAAATCTCAGACCATTCAAACCAGTGGCGGTTGGTGCTCAAAATGTTTGTATTGGGGCGCCAAAAATTTTTGAAAAAAAAATCATCAATTGCAGCCACTGTGCCATCAAACGCTGCACTGCCACTGTGCCCATCAAATGCTACCACTGTGCCATCAAACGCTGCCACCGTGCCATCAAATGCTGCCATTGTGCCCTCAAATGCTGCCACTATGTCATCAATTGCAGCCACTGTGCCATCAAACGCTGCCACTGTGCATTCAAACACTGCTACTCTACCCTCAAATGCTGCCACTGTGCCATCAATTTCAGCCACTGTGCCCATTAAACGCTGCCACTGTGCCCATTAAACGCTGCCACTGTGCCATCGAATGCTGTCGCTGTGCCCATCAAATGCTGCCAGTGTGCCCATCATATGCTGCCCGTGTGCCCTTGAAATGCTGCTAGTGTGCCCTTGAATCCCCCCAGTGTGACCCCTGCCTGCTCACCATCTGCTCGCACTTACCCTGTCTTGGTGGGGCAGCAGGTGACGACGACAAGTGGGGTCCTTCTTGCGTCTCCTGCCATCCTCCTCTCCTCCTGGTAGGTGTCCAATAGGCTATTGTTTCAGCCAATCAGGTGACAGGTAGCAGACCCGAGTAACTGATTGGCAGAGAGGCGGTTTAGGGTTAGGAAAGCAAATTTTCATTCGCTTTTCTAACACAGCTGAGCGGCTTGTGAGCGCCCAGTATGGCGCTCGCAGGTCACCTTTTTTGACGCCTATTAGAGCCTATGAATCGAATCATGTGCTTCAAAAACACCCCACACCGCTGTAATTCAGGCACCCTGCGTCTGAAAAGGAGCCGGGCACCTGAATAGGTGGTGGAAGTGGCGGCCATAGATAGATTCATGCAATGCATAAATCTATCTGTTGGTGAAAGAGGGGATGGCAGGAGAGAGGGAGCGGCGCCTGTGCGCCCTTAATGCACTGGCCGCTACTGATTCTGACCTTAAACAATTATTCTCACCAGTGATTAAAGTGGTTGTAAGGGCAGAAGGTTTTTTAACCGCATGCATTCTATGCATGAAGATAAAAAGCCTTCTGTGTGCAGCAACCCGCCTCAGCCCCCCTAATACTTACCTGAGCCCCATCTCAATCCAGCAATGTTGCAGGAGAGTCTTGGCTGTCCAGGATTCTACCTCCTCATTGGCTAAGACAGCAGCGAGGTGCCATTGGCTCCCACTGCTGTTAATCAAAGTCAGTGAGCCAATGAGAAGAGAGAGGGGTCCGGACCAAGCCGGGCAACTTTTCCATACCTGAATGGACACAGGGAGCAGAAGCTCAGCTCAGGTGCCCCTATGGCAAACTGCTTGCTGTGGGGGCAATCGACAGAAGGGAGGGGCCAGGAGCACCGAAGAAGGATCTGAAAAGAGGAGGATCTGGGCTGCAAAACACTTCACAGATCAGGTAAGTATAACATGTTTTTGTTTAACAAAAAAACGAGACTTTAGTATTACTTTAAGTCTCTTAGCTTAGTCAATAGTTTCCCAAAATGAAGCCAAATTAACATTACTGTCATGTATAAGTTTATATATTTTTTTTATTCTAGGTAAGTACTACACCTTGCCTGCCCCAATACTAAGCTTTGATCAACCATGTAATGATATAATGTATGAGGCCAGTAGAAGCTCTCACATTTAACTGTTGAAGAGCAGGGCTTAGCTTTGAAGTGGGGGTAGAGGCTTTTTATAGTGTGCACACAAGACCCAGGGGCTCATCAAGAGCACAGATTTGATGATTATATTGCCCATGCCTGCAGATGTATTAATTTGATGCCTACACTTTGACAGTAATGTAGTGTTTGGTCCACTTGACCAGCTGACCTTAAGGAGGCCAAATAAACTGTCTAAATGAGACCAAACATAGGTAAAGACTCATCTACCACACAACAGCAGTTAAAATACATTGCCATTGAAATATACAGTAAGTGTTATGAAAGTTCAACATATGAGCTCTTTATAAGATTACAATCTCAATAACCAGCCAAGCACCACATACAAAATTTAATCTGCCATCCGTCCTATCCTACCAGTTAACATCAGCTGTCATCTTGGCTGTCATGTGTGACATACAAGTGACATTGACTTCCCTTACTGCTGTCACATTTACTCAGGGAAAAAGAATTAGTGAGCATTTGACATTTGACATTGCCTTTAACCCTTTAATCGCATGTATAAAGTTCCTACCTAATAATGTAATTTACGGAAGGTGGCTGAAGTGGGTATGTGGAACACTTAAATGGTTTTAACCCTTTTTATACGCAACAGGCATTTCAGCCTACTGCTGCTTTATACACTTACACTGCTTTATTCAACTGTTTTTCAATCTCAAGTAAGATTGAACAGCATTTTAATTAGTCATCTTGTGAACACCAGGTGCCTACCATTTAATGCAAGTTTATTAATATGCAGATTTACTTAAATTACTAAATTGGATAAAGTACAGTGTGCTACAAGGCTACATTTAATCCACTTGGTTCATTAAGGAAATAACAGTACTTAATGAAAGATTGCTTCTGAGTGTTGAGCTTACGTTATCAACATGTTATATATTCATTGTATATTTCTGTGCTGAAAGCTGGCACTGTCAGAGCAGGATTAGGCAGAAACAGTATGTGTGTATTTGTGTTATATGTTGATTTATATGTTTGGAAAAACAGAGTTTAGTAGTAACATCTACAGTAGTGGTTAAAGTGCAATTCTATATAAAAAATATATATTTTTTATATATGGATAGTGTGTAAAAGGGTAAAGCATTTGAGAGTTATTTTATTCCTGTCTCTGGCCTCACTGGGGATATTCATTCTCACCTTCTGTGCTGGTGACTGGTATTAAGGCCACTCAAAAATGTTAAGGCCCCGGCAGATGATGTAGAGAACTTTGCTCGCCATTGATGTAGCAAAGGCATTTTACAGAGTCAAGTGAGAATATTTATGGACTGTCTTTGCCAAATTTGAGTTTGGACCTGTTTTCTCCAAATGGGTGAAGCTCCTTTATGCCAGACCAAGGGCCAGGGCCCTGATAAATAATTCCTTATCTCATTTTAAGGCGAACAAGGCAGGGGTGTTCACTCTGCCTTTACTCTTTGTTATAGTCATTGAGCCTCTTGCAAGACTTTTGAAGAAAGATTCCACAATAGATGGATTTTGTGGAGTATCTGAGGAGGACAAAGTGATGCTATATATGCCGATGATACATGCCTGTTTCCTGCAGATACTAAACTCTCCCTATTTTTTGCCCTGGATATGCTGGACAGCTTTAGTAGCTTTTCTGGGATAAAACGTATTTGAGATAGGTCCCTACTTCTTCCTCCGCACCATCTCCCAGGTCTCCCAGAAGGTATCCATTCCTATTTGAAAGAATAGATTTCCTATTTGGGTATTCAGATTACACCACTCATTACTGATTATATTAGATTTAACATAATATCTTTATTACAAGCTCTCAAAGCTAAATGTAACAGCTGGTGTAAACTCCCCCATTTTGTGGTCTGCAGGCTCAACCTGATCAAAATGATATGGTTGTTGAATTTGCTTCACTCTTCCCCAGTTTGGATCCCACTAAAAAATCTTTAAAATAGTAAATGTTTTGTGCTGGGATTTGATATGGTGGTGAAAACAACCCAGCATGAATCTAGAACTTCTGCAATATCCAAAGGATCTGAGTGGTCCTGGTCTGTCTGGCTTAATCTTTGATTACAGTGGTGTAGTGTGAGTTGTCAGCACTCGGGGCAAGGCAAGCAATTTGGGCCCCCTAACATGTGGACTTTTAGCACTCACTGAGTTACTCCCACCAGTAATAGCAATAATATTTATGGTATGCGCCGTTTCCCTATAGTGCAATCACAATCTCTCAATTTAATATGAGCAATAAAACCAAATAAGCTTAAATTCCTGCAATCAAAGAAAATATAAGTGAATCTACATCAAAAAGGAGTTCAGCCCACCAATTAAAAAATTAAAAGTCAGCAGCTACACATTCTATAGTTGCTGATTTTTAACATTAGAACACTTACCTGTCCTGGAGTCCAGCAATGTCAGCACCGCAGCTGATGTTTACATCGGTTGGTCGGATGCTGCCTCCGCAATTGCTGGTAAGGGAACCCGGCAGTGTAGCCTTTCGGCTTCATGGCTGGGTCCCTACTGCGCATGTGCGAAGTATGCTGTGCTCTCAACCACTGGCCAAGCATAAGGGGAAGCAGGAGGGGGAGGAGGAGGGCTGAGCTGTTGACGTACTTCGCTGCAGCCCTGTCTACTGGAAGTGGGGACAGGGTACCTGTAAAAAAACAGGTACCCGCTCCCCCCCCCCCCGAAAGGTGCCAAATGATGCACCGGAGGAGAGGGACGAATCAGATAAGCGGCGGAACGCCGCTTGGGCGGAACTCTGTTTTAAGTGTTTATATAGTCCATAGAATATATATTTCCCCAATTGGTAATATAAAGTCCACAAAACTCAAAGCAAATAATATGCTCCATAAAGGGTAATGCCACTTTCATGGGGAAAAAAAATAGCAAATAAAGGAAAAATAATATAGCGTATACAATTGCAACACAAGTCATTCTAATTGAATGTTATTAAAAATTACTTTCCTTTTTAATCTGCAGCCGCTGTAATTTTCTGAGAATGCATTGCAATATGGCTACATGGAGTTGTTCTGTACACAGAGTGTGTACTGACCACTCCCCAGAAACATAATTTCCTGCTTGTGTGATTGGCTCATCAATTTTCCCAGAAGTCTGCCTAAGATACAAGTCAGATTTCAGGCATCCCCTGCAACAAAAATAAAATTTTTGGTGAGATACTCCCAGTAGGAACACATCTAAAGGGATGCAGGCCCACAAGATTTCCTCATTAGAGCCCTGCAGGTGCACAGCTGATAGATAATTATGAAACCACTCCCATTAGACCCACTCAGCAGTGACGCTCAGAGGAACATACAGGGATTACTTCAGAATAACAAAATGTAGGAATCTGCAACAAAGGTTGTTATAATCCTTGCAATGTACATAGATCACCCAGAGGGAAATGTTTTTTTCTCAACAAAAGTGGAGTTACTCTTTAATAACATATTCTTAATGATCACATCAATCCACATCAGCATGCAGTGGGTCTTGCCACCTTTCTTCAGATGCAATCACCTCCAAGCATGGCCCAATAACTCTGGTTATTAGGTCTATGTGTGCACTTCCTAATGGGAGTATGAGTATGCTCCAATGCCTCCTCACATAAGGATCTTCACCTTTATGACATGCCACCTGGTATGTGTCCCTTTAAGAGACCTCTAGTCTCTGCCTTTTCTACTGTTAAAATGCTCAAGCAGACATGGGATGGACTCTCATAATATAGTAAAATCAGAACCAAAAATTATATTAAAAGTATTGCACTTGTTGCAAGAAGTGGTAAAATCATCTTTGAAATATAAGAATAGATTTTTATCCTGTGGCATCAGCTAAGGAGCTGAGGAGCTTGGAGGAGCTGGGTGATGCTGATGCCGCAGGATAAAAATCTATTTTTGAGTCCCGGGATTAAACTGTAGGGATGAGCTCCAGGTTCTATTCAAACCTAGGTTTGGACTTAATGTTTATAAACCAAAAAGGACTTTGTGCTAATGACGAACTCACATTTTCAAAAAACTGCTGCTTGTGAATAGAATCTACACTAATATCCATATACAGACATTTCATAAAAATTGGGTCCTCTTGTGCATGGCACTATCCATTTAAATCACCAACTATTATTAAATACTCAAAAGATGATACCCCTTAAGATGAATAATAAATTCAATGCAAATTAATACTGCCCCTTTAAGTGAAATAAGTGCTACCAAATTAAGGGTCCAAAACATATGAATATTGCTCCTTTAACCACTTCGTCCCAGAAGGATTTACCCCCTTAACGACCAGGCCATTTTTTGCAATATGGCACTGCGTCGCTGCAACTGACAATTGCATGGTCGTAGGATGTTGTACCCAAACAAAATTGATGTCCTTTTTTTTCCCCACAACTGAAGCTTTTTGGTGGTATTTGATCACCTTTGCAATTTTATTTTTTGCGCTATAACCAAAAAAAGACTGCCAATTTTGGAAAAAAAACTATATTTTTTACTTTTTTCTATAATAAATATCCCAATTAAAAAAAAAAAATATTTATCAGTTTAGGCCAATATGTATTCTTCTACATATTTTTGGTACAAAAAAAAAAATCTCAATAAGCGTATATTGATTGGTTTGCACAAAAGTTATAGCATCTACAAAATAAGGAATAGATTTATGGCATTTTTATTATGATTTTTTTTTTATTAGTAATGGCTGTGATCTGCGATTTTTAGTGGGACTGCAACATTGCTGCGAACAGATCGGATACTTTTGACACTTTTTTGGGACCATTGCGATCAGAGCTAAAAATAGCCATGGATTACTGTATAAATGATACTGGCAGGGAAGGGTTTATCACTAGGGCGTGATCAAAGGGTTAAGTTTGTCCTAGTGTGGTGTTTCTAACTGTGGGGGAGGTGTACTGACAGGGAGCAGAGAGAGATCGCTGTTCCTGATCATTAAAAACAGCAGATGTTTCTCCTCTCCCTGACAGAATGGGGGATCCGTTTATTTACATTAACAGATCCCCCATTATATCTCTCTCGGGAGTGATCACGGGTGCCCGGTGGACATAGTGGCCGCCGGGCATGTGCATCAACTCCTACTATGCCTGCCAAGTCTAACCACTTCCGGACCGCCGCACGCCAATATACGTCCTAACTTTGAAGAGGGATATCTTTGTTATGGCACCAGCAAGCTGCCATAACCCTGGTATCCTCTTCTTCAGCGGGCGGTCCAGTTTCCGATAATAGTGGTCTCTGTGGCAGATTCACTGCAAGATTACTTTTATCAGCGGCGGGAGAGGGCCACCCCGCTGCTCTCCGGTGCCCTCCGCCACTAACCGGAGCCTTCGGTAGTGGCAGAGGCGATCAGATCATTCTCCTTCCTTGGTATGGAGACGATTGAGGGGAAGATGGCCCCCAACCATCTCAATACCATTGCAGGGCGGAAGCGACCATTTTTTTTATTGCATTTTTGTTTAAATATGAGATCTGAGGTCTTTTTGACCCCCCAGATCTCATATTTAAGAGGTCCTGTCATGCTTTTTTCTATTACAAGGGATGTTTACATTTCTTGTTATAGGAATAAACATGAAATAGACCTGGCGCTATATCATTTACTACTAGAAATCTATAAATGAGAACTCTGTTACATATAATTCTCAGCGTGCTGGCAATTAAATGAAAATGGTGAAATAAAAGCCATAAAATGAAAAACACTTATCCATACACCATAAATAGCTTCAACAATGTGATACTATTGATAAAGTGCAAGTGCCAATAAATCTACATGTGCCAATATCTGTATGCTCTGATAAATAAACCATAGATATAAAAAGAAAAAATGAAATAAAGCAAAATGTGATATCTTTGAACTGCCAGTGAATATAGTGACTATAAAAAACTTTGTGCAGAATATAGACAAAGTTGCTATCGTGATAAATAGCGCACTGCAAGTAAATGAAAGTGAAAACGTGTACAGTAAAAAATTATTTAAAATGCAAAATTAAAAGTGAACCATATGCGTTTAAAATTTGTGAATAGTCTCTAATAAGTGACGGAATCTTCCGTGCGTGAAGGAGGGGGGGTGATGATTTCCAATATTGTTCCCCGTGTTCAGTGGTCACTTCTATATTATGCTCTCACCGGAAAAAAGACCCCATCCGGGGTGGATCAGCCTTCACAATATCAGCTATTGTGTCGCTCTCTGGCTTGCTTCAGGTGTAATGCTGAGGATCCCTTGTTTTTCCGTGAGTGTAGTGTGCCACGTTATGTATGTTAAAAGAGAGGCACATCCATAGTGTGATAACGTTTAAAACTCTTATTTATTCAGAAATAGATTAAAACTACTTACAAAAGCAGAAATTTCAATTGCGGTTGGTAATACAGCTTTAAAACAGCTTTAAAAGTCCCGCTCGGCTTCCTCGTCTCTGCTAGAGGTGTACATTGCCTGGCCACGCCCTACGCGCTTCGTCATTCAGATGTCATCCGCTTTAGATGACGTCTGAATGACGAAACGCGTAGGGCGTGGCCAGGCAACGTACACCTCTAGCAGAGACGAGGAAGCCGAGCGGGACTTTTAAAGCTGTTTTAAAGCTGTATTACCAACCACAATTGAAATTTCTGCTTTTGTAAGTAGTTTTAATCTATTTCTGAATAAATAAGAGTTTTAAACGTTATCACACTATGGATGTGCCTCTCTTTTAACATACATAACGTGGCACACTACACTCACGGAAAAACGAGGAATCCTCAACATTACACCTGAAGCAAGCCAGAGAGCGACACAATAGCTGATATTGTGAAGGCTGATCCACCCCGGATGGGGTCTTTTTTCCGGTGAGAGCATAATATAGAAGTGACCACTGAACACGGGGAACAATATTGGAAATCATCACCCCCCCTCCTTCACGCACGGAAGATTCCGTCACTTATTAGAGACTATTCACAAATTTTAAACGCATATGGTTCACTTTTAATTTTGCATTTTAAATAATTTTTTACTGTACACGTTTTCACTTTCATTTACTTGCAGTGCGCTATTTATCACGATAGCAACTTTGTCTATATTCTGCACAAAGTTTTTTATAGTCACTATATTCACTGGCAGTTCAAAGATATCACATTTTGCTTTATTTCATTTTTTCTTTTTATATCTATGGTTTATTTATCAGAGCATACAGATATTGGCACATGTAGATTTATTGGCACTTGCACTTTATCAATAGTATCACATTGTTGAAGCTATTTATGGTGTATGGATAAGTGTTTTTCATTTTATGGCTTTTATTTCACCATTTTCATTTAATTGCCAGCACGCTGAGAATTATATGTAACAGAGTTCTCATTTATAGATTTCTAGTAGTAAATGGTATAGCGCCAGGTCTATTTCTCTTTTCCCCTTCAGTATTCTTCCACCCAAATTGGGTGGAAATAAATAGAGGCTGCTCTTACCTAATTTTTATATCATATATTTATTATCTTTTAAACTGAGTGCTCCATAGCGCAATCTACCCCCCCCCCCCTAATCTTGTTCATAGGAATAAACGTGACCCAATTTTTTTTAAAAGAATACTGTAAATATAAAAAATAAAAGGTATAATAAATAAGATTTTTTTTTTTTTTTATGTAAATGTGCCCCGTCCCGCCAAGCTCGAGTGCAGAAGTGAACACATACGTGAGCAGTGCCCCCATATGAAAACGGTGTACAAACCACACACGTGAGGTATCGCCGCGATCGGTAGAGCGAAAGTAATAATTCTAGCCCTTGTCCTCCTCTCTAACTCAAAATATGCAACCTGTAGAATTTTTTAAACGTCGCCTAATGGAGATTTTTAAGGGTAAAAGTTTGTCTCCATTCCATGAGCAGGTGCAATTTTGATGTTGGGTATCAATTTGCTCGGCGTAACATTATTTTTCGCATATATAAAAAAATTGGGCTAACCTTGCTGTTGTCTTATTTTTTAATTCAAAAAAGTGTATTTTTTTCCAAAAAAAGTGAGCTTGTTAGACCACTGCATAAATATTGTGTGACAGAAAGTATTGCAACGACCACCATTTTATTATCTAGGGTGTTAGAAAAAAAATGTATTATGTTTGGGGGTTCTAAGTAATTTTCTAGCAAAAAAAAATGTTTTTAACTTGTAAACAACAAATCTCAGAAAGAGGCTCAATCCTTAAGTGGTTGAAGGGCCAAAGTATAGCCACAGCGATTTGCCAACCTGCAAGAGTATAATAACGGCGGCAGGCTGGCTAGTGGTTAATCATGTTTCCGTGCATATGCGCTGGATGCAGATCTCAAATTTGTTTGTATGCCCGTTTTCTCTGTGAGAGTATGCTTACTGATCTTATGCACGCTATGTGGAAATAAACCAAGCGATATTCCTCTATATGTGGTATACTCTTCTCTTATTTTTATGGTCCATGCTGGATGAATGTTGAGTTGGAATGGCCAATTTGGAGTGAGAAATTTAGGACCTGTGGAAGCCATTTGTGCAGATCCGGAGCAAGTAGTTCCTGTATTTTTTGGATCATCCGTATATAAAAATAAGCACTGTCTGACCTTCAATGCTGGGGTCAAATTAAAGATCTTTAGCTATCTTTTCTGGTGATGGTGATCAATCTATACCACTGGTGCTAGCATCTACTCTTTGGGAAACAACACACTTTCCATTGGGACTTTTTTTTGGAACTACATATATAAATGATCACATTTATGGTGTTTTTAGGTTCACTTAGTCCTTGTACACACGGTCGGAGAATCCGTCGGAATGTGTCCTATCGGACCGTTTCGTCGGATAATCCGACTGTGTGTGGTATGCATCGGACTGATTCTGTCCGTATATCCGTCGGACCCAATTTTCCAACATGTTGGAAATATTTCCCGACCAACTGGTTCGATCGGACATACTCCGATCATGTGTAGAGAATTTTGATCGGACCAAGTGCCATGCATGCTCAGATCAAATTCCTACATCAAAGCTATTGGCTACTAGCCTGAATGTAGTCCCATCATAACGAAATTACGTCATCACGTTCTGAAAGATCGGATTTTTCGACAACTTAGTGTGTATGCAACAGTTTCGGACACAATCCGTCGGACTAAATCCGACAGACAAAATCCAACGGATTTGGTTGGCAGAATCTCTGACCGTGTGTACAGGGGCTTAATGGGAAAACTACACTGTGTTTTTAAATTTTATTGCAAGTATTTTTATATTTCATTGTTCATTCAAAGGGGCACATTTTCCACTAGGTACTGCCCAAACCCCCTCATGTCATGTGTTTGACAATCCTTTGCCTATTAGCCTAGAATGGCCAGGATGAAGGCTGGTCTCCTGAGAGACCAGCCTTCATCCTGGTTCTCTTCAGCAAGGTTCCTCCCCTGGATCTCTTCAGCTTGGATCGGCTTCTTCCAAACAGGCAAGAAAACCTAAGGACATAACTGAGCATATGCAGGTCGGTCACTCTGCCTGTGTTAGCTGGCCTTCCCCAGATAGACATAGCAGGGAGCAAAGGATCTGTGCATACAGGATAAAACAGCCTTTTTACACAATGCAGAGAATCAACCCCACAGTGAGTATAACAAACATGCAATGCTGCATATACAGACTGATTTTACTGTTGTGTGTTTAGTAACACTTTAAAGCAGTGGTCATCAACCCTGTCCTCAGGGCCCACTAACAGGCCAGGTTTTATGTATTACCCTGGGGAGATGCATACTAGAATACTGCAATAATTGAGCTGCAAATTATATCACCTGTGATGTATTTCAGTTATCATGCAAACCTGGCCTTTTAGTGGGCCCTGAGGACAGGGTTGATGACCACTGCTTTAAAGTGATTGTAAAGGCAGAAGGTTTTTTTTATTTTAATGCATTCTATGCATTAACATAAAAAAATCTTCTGTGTGCAACAGTCCCCTTCAGCCCCCCTAATACTTACCCGAGCCCATCTCAATCCAGCAATGTTGCACGAGAGACTCGGCTGCCCGGGACTCTCCCTCCTCATTGGCTGGGACAGCAGCAGCTCGGCTTGAGTGCCCCAATAGCAAGTTGCTTGCTATAGGGGCACTTGGAAGAGGGAGGGGCCAAAAGTGCAGAAGGGGACCCAAGAAGAGGAGGATCTGGGCTACTCTGTGCAAAACCACTACACAGAGGAGGTGAGTATAACATGTTTGTTATTTTCAAATGAAAAAAAAAAAAGAGAGACTTTAGTATAGTAATATAATTTGGCATATTAGCCCTATGAAAATATTCTACTTGCCATAAATATAGTGTAAGAAGAAGGGAAGAACGTGCATTGCTGGTAATGGTGAATGCATACTGTAAGTGACTTAAAATACATCTGTAAAAACGATATCAGATAATAATCTGCAAATAGGAGCTCCTTAAAAAGCAACAGGATGCTAATTCTTACTACAATCAATGCTAGAGTCAGATTGCCCAGATATTGCCACTGTCAATTAGCAATAGAAACTCTTACATTAGTATTGGAGAAAGGCCATGAACAGTTTTGACAGATGCATGTAAGATTAATTTCACTCAAAACCTATATACGTATCAGGTAGGTCACCATCTTCTTCTGATCTTGTTGGAAAGAACCCTTCAGAGATGTGGGCTTCGTCCTCTGCTTATTACTCTATCAATAAACTGGAAAGGTTTTTATTTTAGAAACCCATATGTACACTCATGTGGATAAAATAATTACAAAGTGGTTACACCTTTGTTTGCTCAGTAGACTTGCAACAATGATAGTCGACTACTGCACAGAGACCTATTGACTTGTATGATCATTCTATGTTTGATGTGGCTTCCCTGGGGTAAATGACTACCTTATACCGCTGTTACCTATAAGAATCAAGTTATAGAATGCAGAACCTAATCCACATTTTACTTTAGCAGCAACTATTTACAGCCTATTAATAATGCTCCACTACTCCAGTTCTATTCCTTCCTGTGATATAATAACAAGATTTCTAAATAAATTGCCTTTAGAAGCTCTACAGACAGGTTCAACAGGAATACTTAGCACAACTTGGCAACAGTAGAGACAGCTTGAGTTTAGACATTTATCGCTTCACTGTGTTTCTATTTGTTTCAGGTCCATTTCCTTAGCAAAATACTGACTATATAATTAATGGCTTTATGCGCAGCCATGTGTAATCCTCAGTAAGAAACTGTTAATCACAAAAATGACTCAAGGACAGTGTAAGTTTAGATGAGTGGTGGCTATTTTAAATAACTTGTACTGCATACATATTGAAAAAGTTTGAAGTTTTAATATTTGACTAAAACTAAAATTAAAACTAGGTAATGAAGAATGTAAAAAGGAATCCACAGGGCTGGGTTTTGTCTTCTGTGGGATCTGGGCACTGCTTGACTCTGGAAACTTCTCTAGGTTCTCCACGTCATGGCTCTTACTTCACTACACTTCCCATCACCGTCATGTTGGGTGATGGTGCTGATGACCCTATGTGAGTTTCTTTCTCCTTCTTCCAGGAGCCCTCAACAGAGATGCTTGAGATTTACAAATACCATACTGATGACCCCACAATAGGGATACAACTTTTTTGTGGAAGGGAGTTTAACAGGACACGTGGCTACTCATTAAAATTAGAAGAAAAGAGGTTTAACCTTAAACTACATAAAAGGTTCTTTACTGTAAGAGCGGCAAGGATGTGGAATTCCCTTCCACAGGCGGTGGTCTCAGCGGGGAGCATCAATAGTATCAAGAAACTATTAGATAAGCACCTGAACGACCGCAACATACAGGGATATACCATGTAATACTGACATATAATCACACACATAGGTTGGACTTGATGGACTTGTGTCTTTTTGACCTCACCTACTATGTAACCATGTAACACAGGAGGGTTGATTCAATAAAAGAATAGAGACTGTTTATTTGTAGCAAAATGATGAAAATAACTTGAAGATTCACATACATTTTGTGTTAGCAAAAATACTTTATTTTTTCAAACTTCCTTTGCGTATGAAGGAGTGTTCAAAATGAACACAGCCTCACCTATCTCACTTTCATTCATTTTGAAAAATGAACATACTTTTTTCAGAGGGAACATTCACTGTGCTAGTAGTGTTAACAGGTGTAGTGTCCCTTCCCAGGTACGTAGTGGGTGGAGTCTGTGCCTTTTTATTATCTGCAGTGGGTGGAGCCAGTTATTGTGGTTATGGGAACAGGTCACCCCTGGCTAACACCAAGTAGGCTTGTGACCTGTACCTCAGAGAGAGAGCCCTCTGGAGGGCTGAATTGGCAAGAGGCTGTAATGAAATACTCACTGGGGAGGAGGCAGAAGGATGTAACTACCCTTGACCTTCATTTAGCAGGTCTGTAGCTGGGAGTGGAGCAGCCCTTTAGGGCTTGGGTTGTAAGAAACTCCATATGGGAGGATCCACTTGAGGGGGACTTATTGAAGAGTAAGCGAATCGATGGCTGAACTAATTGGGTTCATGAGAGCTACTATGGTATAGGGGCTCCACACAGCAGAGACACTGTTCAGGGATTGTGGAAGGGAAGAATTATCTTCTGCATTGTAAGACACTGTTAAGGAAGCCTAATTATGGACTGCAATGCTATGCACATATTTTTCAGGTGGTAATAAACCCAAAACCAAAACTTAATATATCGCGGCTTACCATTCATTAAATGTGGTGGCTGCATCAGTTTTCTTTTCTTAAGCTTTTTCCCTTAAGTTTTTACCTGGTGATCTGGCCAGTAACACATCTTCTGTATTAGAGTGCCAACAGTAACAAAAAATTGGCCACTGCCCACACCCATAACTGGCCTTCACAGTGAGGAGCCCATGGAGGGCATATACATATAAAACAAAGACAATTCCATAGCTCAGCTCGCCAACCAGTATGCTGACCAACCAAATTAACCTGTCTAACCGTCTGTTAAAAGCAGGGGTTTAGTTAGCACAGATTTGCAAACACATGTGAAAGCTGCAAGGCCTTGTCACAGCACCCTGTGTTGCTTGCAGTCCTAACACTACAAATTTATAAGTGTCTCCACAGTGGAAGCACATGCATGGAATGGATAGATGTGGAACAGGTGCCTGGAGACTGCCCAAGCCCCCTTAAAGGAACAGGAGCACACTGGACACCCAGCAGGAGCACAATGGCACCGAAGGTGCCCAGTGTGTCCCTGAACCATATGTACAGTGTGCAAGCAACTGCAAGCAACGCAGGGTGCCGTGACGAGGCCTTGCAGCTTTCACATGCATTTGCAATTGTGTGCTAACTAAACCCCTGCTTTTAACAGACGGTTAGACAGGTTAATTTGGTTGGTCAGCATACTGGTTGGTGAGTTGAGCTATGGAATTGTCTTTGTTTTATATGTATATGCCCTCCATGGGCTCCTCACTGTGAAGGCCAGTTATGGGTGTGGGCAGTGGCCAGTTTTTTGTTACTGTTTGTACATATGGTCCGGGGACACACTGGGCACCTTCGCTGCCATTGTGCTCTTGCTGGGTGTCCAGTGTTCTCCTGTTCCTTTAAGGGGGCTTGGCTGTCTCCAGGCACCTGTTCCACATATATCCATTCCATGCATGTGCTTCCACTGTGGAAACACCTATAAATTTGTAGTGTTAGGACTGCAAGCAACGCAGGGTGCCGTGACAAGGCCTTGCAGTTTTCACATGCGTTTGCAAATGTGTGCTAACTAAACCCCTGCTTTTAACAGACGGTTAGACAGGTTAATTTGGTTGGTCAGCATACTGGTTGGTGGGTTGAGCTATGGCATTGTCTTTGTTTTATATGTATTAGAGTGCCCCCACTCGGGATCAAGGGGCACAAGGGGGAACATTTGGACAGCAGCATTGTCAGTCTGAGGGTAGCGGAGTGTTAGATGTACTAGCAGATTTAAATACATTAACAAATTGAAGTCAAACTTCAGCTAATACTTAATAAGCTGTTACAGCAACAGTTTTCCACATAAATAAATAAAAGACGATGTAAGCACCCTTGCTAGTGTAAAATGTTTTTTCTCATCTTTGTAACTGATAAATTCTGCTGGAGAGCTTGTTCTGTTAAAGAAAAATACTTACTAGCTGGATCAGGTGAAAATAGAAGAAAGAAAGCCTACAAACAAAAATAAATGCAGCCATCACATCTTAGTCCTTGTACACATGGTCGGAGATTCCGACAACCAAATCCGTCTGAGTAATTCCGACGGATTAATTTCGGAAGAGGTCCGGAAGTGATGTTGCATACACACGGTCGGACTAAGTTGTCGGAAAATCCGATTGTACATAACGTGATGACGTTATTTCGTTAGGACGGGACTACGTTCAGGCTAGTCGCCAAAAGCTTTGGTCTAGGAATTTGATCTGAGCATGCGTGGCACTTTGTCCGTCGGAGTAGGCTACACATGATCGGAGGATGTCCGATCGGAGCATTTTGTCTGAAAATGTTACCTACAAGTTGGAAAAGTTGGTCCGTCAGATATTCCGACGGAAACAGTCCGATGCAGACCACACACAGTCGGAATATCCAACAGGACGATCCGATAGGAAACATTCAGTCGGAATCTCCAACCGTGTGTACAAGGGCTAAGAATTGGCAAGCTGCAATATAATAAAAGTTTGCTTTTGGATTTAATACAATTTTTAGTAAAGCGTTGAAAAGGCATCTTGCTTAGGCATTCTTTATTTTGGGGCACAAGCCTTCAGCCTGGAATATCTGAGTACTGTCAATTGGGTGTGCCTCAGGCCTGGAGTAACAGTGACAAATGGTGGAGTCTGTCCCAAAGACAGGTATGTGAGTGACCTATCCAGAGAAGAAGTAGGGCAGGACCTGGAATGGCTTGACGGGAACCGCCGACCAATCCAAGTCCCTTACGAGTGAGCAAATCAACCTCAATACCTATGTGTGCTTAATGGAACATCCAACCTTGGCTACCCAGTATTTGCTATTGGATATGTTGGCCCGAAATATTGGTAATGTCAGAATGCCTGTATTTTTACTGTCTTTGTATTAGTCTTTTATAGTGAACTGCTTTCATATTGGAAATTGCACAATTAAGTTTTGCCCTCCCTCTTTTTGAGTGTATCATGCTCCAATTGCACTTGAGAGATTGCCATTGGGTTATATTACTGTGGAGAGGAGGAGAGTGTATGCACGTGGTCCAATATCACGTTGATCTGCCTGCCGAGAGTATCTATGAGATATATATCCATTAAAGTTCTTTTCACCTGCAAGGATAATACCTTTCGGGTGGGAAAGGAATTCTCACTTGTGGGAGTGAACTACAATTTTTGGTTATACAGCATGGATGTCCATATGAATAAATGAGTGGAACACCACCTTTATTAAGAATTGGATATTGGTATTGATATTATTTTAGTGTTTGTAGTCCTTTTTTTCACTTTACTCTTTACATGACGGCATGGACTATATGGTGGTTAACTATGTGAATTTTGATTTATTTATTGGTTTTGAAGCACTGTTTTGCACTTTATGCCTATATGAATTGCATCTTTTTCATTTAATTTGCAGTATGCTTCATTGTGGTATGCACTTATTATTATTTTCAATATTTGGTAAAGATGGAACAACACTTTTTTCTTTAGCGTTCTTGTTAATATCGGTGTGTAGTAGTATACGGTAGTATTGTAAGTGTAGCTGTCAATTATATGGATTATTATTATTATTAACATCACCTAGCACAAAAATATTTTTTCAATTGCTATTGCATATGTCTGATTATTATCTGACAATGATACTACATCCACTTTTCTACTCCAGATCTTCTTATCCTTAAAACACGCCTATTAAGTTCTAAAAACATGCTTTATTCCAATTCCTGGAAAATAAAACCCACATTAAAAATGAAGTTTGACCTCCTTCAGGCTGTACCCATTACAAGGTAGAAACAGCATAAAAGCAATTAATTGGCAATGCACCTGTGTAACCCCTACCTGTTTCTGAGCAGCATGATACACGTATTGTTAAGTTCTGGCATGGAACGCACTAGAGTACAATCAAGTAATTTACCTGTCTGAAGCAAAACAAACTTAATTGGTTGCTTTGTGGTGTACTGCATAAAAAGGAAAAAACTCCCACAAATAAAATCTATTATCCAATAGATCCAATAATATTATTTTGTCAAATGTTTTAATTATTAAATTAAATTACTCATTATTAAAGATATACATTAATCAAGAGAAGCATTATATCCACATACCTGTACATGACTTAAATAATCGAATAATTACTAAACAATTATAGGGTAGTGCTAGGATTGTGCAAGACATGGGACACCTGTGGGTACCCAGAGGAGAAGACTGAGGTGACATACTTAGCACACTGCTCTGAATAGTGGGTGTGGAAAAATTGTTAGAGAGGCTTAAAGAGGAAGTAAAGCCTCTTAAAAACAAAACAAAAAAACATACACCCTGCAAGGCAAAGGCATAATGATCTAGTATGCATAGCATACTAGCTCAATATGAATTGCTTACCTGAGATCGAAGCCCCGGCATTGGCCCTCGTTCACCTCCTTCGATGCCGTTATCTATCCAGGAGTGACTTCCAGGTATCGCGGCTCCGGCGCTGTCACTGGCTGGAACCGCGATGATGTCACCCCCGCACATGCATGCTCGTGCCTCCACTAACGGCATGATCGCCGCTAGAAACGGCACACTCAGTGCGCCTGCGCCCGATGTCTACGGCACATGCACCATATACATCGGTGCCACTATTCCTGCAAATATCTCCTAAACATTTTAGGTTTGGGAGATATTTCTTTCACCTACAGGTAAGCTGTGCAACTCTCACTAAAGTTGAATAAAGCCCTTGCTATAGCTGTAGGCCATTTACGTACCTCATTACGTACCTCATGAAGCCTGACTGGAATACTCCCAGGGTGTTCCTTGGACGTTGTCTTGTCGTTACTGTTCAACTCCACTGTCACAGGAATGAGAGTTCAAACACTGAGCTCAGAGCTACTGCATTGGGGAGAGAAAACACACGTGAGCGCATTTGAATCAGAGAAAGAGATCACTCCTGTGATGGTGAAGAAGAGCAACAGCTGGGCCTCTCTTAGCAACGTCCTGGAAGTATTCCAGTCAGGTTTCATAAAGAAAGTAAATGGCCTACACCTATAGTAAAGGCATTATTTAACTTTAGTCAGATCTGCACTGTTTGTATTTACCTACAGCCACCCCTTACCTTTATAGGCAGTTTTTTGGTAAAGGTGAACTAACCCTTTAACCACTTAAGGACCGGGAAGGATTTGACTCCTTAATGACCAGGCCATTTTTTGCGATAGGTCACTGCGTCGCTTTAACTGACAATTGTGCAGCAGTACGACGCTGTACACAAACAAAATGTATGTCCTTTTTTTCCCCCAAATAGAGCTTTCTTTTGGTGGTATTTGAACACCTCTGCGATCGGACATGTTTGACACTTTTTTTGAGACCATTGACATTCATACAACGATCAGAGCTAAAAATAGCCACGGATTACTGTATAAATGTCCCTGACAGGGAAGCAGTTAACACCAGGGGGTGATCAAGGGGTTCCCTAGGGAGGTGTTTCTAACTGCAGGGGGGAGTGTAGTGACTGGAAGAGGAGACAGATCGCTGTTCCTAATCACTAGGAACAGCAGGTCTATCTCTCCTCCCCTGACAGAACGGGGATCTGTTTACATTGACAGATCCCCGTTCAGTCTCTCTCAGGAACAATCGCGGGTGGCCGACATGACACCACGGCTGGCAGGCAACACATGCTCCCTAGAGGTCTTAAAGATGTCGATGTACAATGACGGCAATTTGCCAAGGAGAGCCAACCTGCCGCAGTACAACTGCAGCGGCTGGTCCTTAAGTGGTTATTAAAGTGGCATAGCTAAATAAAACCTGAGTCCACTCACTGTATATACAGCACACATACACAATCATTGTACCAACAAAATATGCATTAAATATTGTGCCACAAGTCTAACAGACGTCAGTGCACTCATTTAAAAAAAAAAATGAAACTCTTCCATTACATACGGTATGATTTTCTACACATAGCATGGCTTAAAGTAAAATTCTGGAATAACCCTAAGTGATCTTAAAAATGCTCCCTCGCCCTTCCTAACACCTATGCTGACTAACCTGTGTAAAAAAGATATATATATATACTTACCTATTTTTAGGCCCCTCTGATCCTGTCATGTGATTCAGCTCCCCTGTGCCAGTCATGTGTGGCTGCAGGAGAGAGGAGTGCCAGCAGTGGGTGGGCCATAGGAGCCTATGAGTGATGACACTGCTCCCAGGCATTACCTGGCAGGTCCTGGCCCCTTACCGTGTGATCAGCTGTCAGCCAATGACAGCTGATGACATGATGTAAACAAAAGCTCAGTGATCTTTTTTTTTCTCCTCACGCTGACAGCAGAGGAGAAAAAAAGCAGATCACCGGCTTATCTTAAAGGGACATCGGTCCCAAAATGAAAGAGGCAATTATGGCCTCATTTATAACAGTAACAGTGCCCACAAGTGCCACCTATCGATGCCCACAAGTGCCACCTATCAATGCCACCTAGAAGTGCTGCCTATCAGTGCCAATCACTGCCACCCATCAGTGCCCATCACTGCCACCTATCGGTGCCCATCAGTGCTGCCTCATCAGCGTACATCAATGACGGACAAAAATTACCCATTTATAAAATTTGAAAACAAAATGTAAAAAAAAAAAATATTTGAAAATACTTTACTAGAAAACGGTCTACATCCTGAAGTGAACCTGTGCTTGACCCATGCAGAGCAAAGCAACTGTCTCAGTTTAATGCCAACCCTGCCAGCTTCACATCCTGGTCTTTCTTTTACTCCATCATACTGTTCAGCCACCTGTTGATTCATCCATGTGCAAGCTCTTAATCGCAACAGGGTGAAGGATTTGTTCTCAACACCAATATACAGGCATGAGTGGCCAATGATCAAAGACCAGCACTGCCATGTCGGAGGAATGTGAAGTGAGTCACAAGTTCCTCAAACTTGGAAATGCTAGGTAGATTTGTTTGCACCCAATGCTGGATATGAGTTATTGGGAAGTGAAGGGAAAATGATCATGTGCCTCTGGTGGGGATACCATGGCACAGGCTTGCATAAAATTTCTTTCATCACTCTCTCATTCTCTAATTTCTCTAAGGCTGGCTTCACACTACTGAGAATTGGATGAGGGTTTCCCCGCACCCAATTCGCATGTCAGGAGATTGTGACCAGCTCTCTATAGAGCCGGTTTACACATCTCCGGAGCAGGTTCGGTGCGAATTGCGTCTTCTGGTCGGCTTTAGGTCCAAATTCAGCCAAAACTTCGGGCTGACATCAGACCTGAAACAGTGAACAGGGACACACCGGACACCTGCTGTAAGCCACTCCGTGGTGCGGTGTGAACCCAGCATAAAGGTCCTCTTAATAGTGTCAAAACTACAATAGTAAAGGTCACCTCCATGCACATGTAAAAAATGCCACAGTAAATCATGAGCATAAGAGTCTGAAATGTACTGATCCCTTTCTCTTTTCATCAAATGGTTAGAGAAGTCTACATATTTGTGTTACAAACATATCACAAGTAAACAAATATATAAACATAGGCGCTAGACATGTGCAATTCCTTTAGTTCCGAATTCATTTTTTAACAAATTTTGACAAAATTGTTAATTCCAAAATTTCTGAATTTTTCAATTTCGGAAATTTCTGAATTTTCTAATTTCTGAAAATTCAAAATTTTGGAATTTTGGAAATTCAGAAATTTCATAAATTGGAAAATTGCAAATTAGGAAATTAGAAAATTTGAAATTAGGAAATTCGAGCATTCGAAATTTCATAAATTAAAAAATTAGAAAATTAGAAAATCCAAAAAAAAGAATGAAAATCTGAAAAGTGAAATAATAACTAATAAAAAAAATATTAAATTATAGGTATTGGAATTTCCTTTCAAATTTGGCTGTTAGTGAACGAAACTACTACGAATTTATCCAAAGTTACGAATTATCTGAAATAACAAATGCTGTATCTAAAGGAATGGAATGTAAGGATTAGGGATGAGCCGAACACCCCCCGGTTCGGTTCGCACCAGAACTTTCGAACAGACCCCAAATTCGTACGAACGTTAGAACCCCATTGAAGTCTATGGGACTCGAACGTTCGAAATTAAAAGTGCTAATTTTAACAGCTAATATGCAAGATACTGTCCTAAAAAAGGGTTTGGGGACCTGGCTCCTGCCCCAGGGGACATGGATCAATGCAAAAAAAACTTTTAAAAACGGCCGTTTTGGCGGGAGCACTGATTTTAATGACGATTAAAGTGAAAAAAATGTGAAATATTCCTTTAAATATCGTGCCTGGGGGGTGTCTGTAGTATGCCTGTGAAGTGCCACGTGTTTCCTGTGTTTAGAACAGTCCCTGCACAAAATGACATTTAACGGAAATAACGTCATTTAAAACTGCTTGCGCTTTTAATGTTATATCTGTTTCCTGCAATATGGTTGAAAATCATTGAGAAAAATGGCATGGGTCGCCCTCCCTGCCCATTACCAGCCCCTTTGGGTCTTGTACGCATATTAAGGGGAACCCCGTACCCATATTAAAAAAAGCAAATACGTGTGACCCCCAGGCCCTATATACTCAGAACAGCAGTATACAGGCGGTGCAAACAAGACAGGTACTGTGTAGGTTTGTTGTGTTAAGTTGAGTCTGTTTGTAATTTTCAACTGGTACATTTTTAAAGTGTAGCTCCAGTCAAAAAAACTATTTTTAAGCTTTTTGGAAAACATAGAGAAGGGTTATCACCCCTGTATAATTTGTTTTGCCGTCCATCTTTTTCAGAGCACGCAGACAGCACGCACAATCTCCTACCACTGACTGCAAGCTCTATTTAAAACGAGCAAGATAGTTAGCTATATAGGTGGATATAGCGGTGTATACTGCGTTCAGAGCACGCAGACAGCACACACAATCTCTTAACACTGACTGAAAGCTCTATTTAAAACAAGCAAGATATTTAGCTATATAGGTGGATATAGCAGTGTATACTGCGTTCAGAGCACACAGACAGCACGCACAATCTCCTAACACTGACGGAAAGCTCTATTTAAAACGAGCAAGATATTTAGCTATATAGGTGGATATAGCGGTGTATACTGCGTTCTGAGCACGCAGACAGCATGCACAATCTCCTAACACTGACTGAAAGCTCTATTTAAAACGAGCAAGATATTTAGCTATATAGGTGGATATAGCGGTGTATAATGCGTTCAGAGCACGCAGACAGCACGCACAATCTCCTAACACTGACTGAAAGCTCTATTTAAAAGGAGCAAGATATTTAGCTATATAGGTGGATATAGCGGTGGATATAGCGGTGTATACTGCGTTCAGAGCACGCAGACAGCATGCACAATCTCCTAACACTGACGGAAAGCTCTATTTAAAACGAGCAAGATATTTAGCTATATAGGTGGATATAGCGGTGTATACTGCGTTCAGAGCACGCAGACAGCACGCACAATCTCCTAACACTGACTGCAAGCTCTATTATAAAAGATAGATATATCGCTAGATATATAGGTGAATATAGCGGTGTATACTGCGGTCAGGGCACGCAGACAACAACCACTACAGAAGAGCAAGAACGAAAAATCGGCCGATAACGATCGGTGTATACTGTGTTGAAGGTACAAAGAACACCCACTAACTGCTACAGATGCCAACACACTACACAAGGCCGCTGCACTGGCGGCCTTATATAGTGTGGGGCGTGTACTACACAGCCTGAGCTATGATTGGCCACAGGCATCCTGCCTGTGGCCAATCATGGCTCTCCTCGCTGCCGGCGCTGTGATTGGCCAAGCATGCGGGGTCACAGTGCATGCTTGGCCAATCATGAGCCAGCAATGCACTGCGCCATCGCAGTGCATTCGTGAGCGCCACACGAATTTGTCGCGAACGGCCCATAACGTTCGGAATTCGCCGAACGGGCGAACAGCCGATGTTCGAGTTGAACGTATGTTCGACTCGAACACGAAGCTCATCCCTAGTAAGGATCTAATAATAATAAAATCTTTTTATTATTATTATTTATTATTAATGTGTTCCATTTCATTTGTTTAGATGCAGCATTCATTATTTCGGATAATTTGTTACTTCAGATAAATTTGTATTTGTTACGTTCACAAACACAAGGAAATTCCAATACCTACCATTTAATAGTTATTATTAGTTAGTTATTATTTCAAATTTTTCTGATTTTTTCAGATCTTCGAATTTTCTAATTATTGAATTTCTGAATTTTCGAATGCCGAAAATTCTAAAATTCTAAAATTCTAAAATTTGAAATTTTGAAATTAGAAATTCGGAAATTCTAAATTTTGAAATTTGTAAATTGGGAAATTTTGAAATGTAGAAATTCGGAAATTCAGAAATTCAAAATTCGGAAATTGGAAAAATTTGGAAATTCCAAATACAAAAATTGGAAAATTTGGAAATCCCAAAATTCCAAATGAGAAAATTCAAAATTTGGAAATTCGGAAATTTGAAAATCAGAATTTTTGGATTTCCAAATTTCCAAATTCCAAATTTTCGGAGAGCTGTCTTAATTAGCACTACTAAAGGCACTCTGACTTTAGAAAAGGTTCCTGTACTACTTCAAGGAAACTTTTATCTGACTTGTGTCGCAGCCCATAAACTGTAATGGAAGTTGCCTCCAAGTCAGATTTTCATTGATATTTATGTGACTTTAATCTGACATTACAGGAAGAGAGTATCCAGGCAATGCATGGCATCTTCCTGTATGCTGTTATCGCTGCATAACTGCACAAGTCGCTTCAAAGTCACATCAAGTCAAATCAAACTAATACTCAAGTCACCTGGCAAAGTCGCACCCGAAGTCGTGCATCTTTCAGGTCCCAGTAGTCAGAACCGAGCCTTCTGCCCCATACACACGATCAGAAATTCCGTCAGAAAAAACTTGGATGGTTCTTCCGACGGAATTACGCTCAAGCTTGCCTTGCATACACACAGTCACACAAAAGTTATCTGAACTCTCGCCAAACGTAGTCACGTTCAACACTACAATGAGCCGAGAAAATTAAGTTCAATGCTTCTGAGCATGCCTCAAATTGTTTCCGAGCATGCGTGATTATTTGCGCATCTGAATTTCATATAGACTAATACATTTTCGGATAGGAAATTTTTACGACTGAAAAATAGAGAACCTGCTCTCAATCTTTTGCTGGCTGGAATTCTGCCAGCAAAAGTCTGATGGAGCATACACACAGTCGGAATTTCTGATCGTGTGTATGGGGCATTAGAGAGAATTTCCCTCACTGGGTTTTCAAAAAGTCTTATCTTTCAGACTCAGACTTGAGAAACACGTCTTTTCTTCATTTGAACAACCCCTAACTTGAACCTGGTGTCCTTATTTCCCTTTAGGCCCCTTTCACACTGACCAACTGATCGGAACATCCACAACTCTCTATGGAGCAGCGGATGTTAGCGAACATGTGTCCACTGTTACCCGTTGGCATCCAATCCTATCCTGTCTGCTAAAAATAGATAGATGGGGATCTGTTCCCCATCCATCTGGTGGATCTGATTGGATGACAGTCGGATGGAAATGGACAGGCAGCCCGTTTCTATCTGACTTCCTCATAGAGAACAGCGGACCGTGTCTGTGTCTGCTCTGCATAGTGGAGCAGACACGGACCAGTCATCTGCCTGCTCAGTAGGGATCGACTTCATGGAGTTCACCCCATCTGAAAGGGGCCTTAGTGCTAATCCAGCATTGTATGTATTAGGTGATAAATATCAACACTTAATAGAAAATTTCCCTCACTGGGTTTTCAAAAAGGCTAAGCTTTAACCACTTGCCAACTGGGCCATACGTAAAAGACGGCTACAGTGTGGTCGTCTTATTCTAGAAGGGCTTCCATGGATGTCCTTCCAGAATGTTGCTCTCGCAGAAATATCTGTGAATGTTGCTCTCCCAGAAATATCTGTGACCGCCGGGTCTTCCAGGCCCGGCACATCACGGATCATGGTAAATGGCCGCTGGTAGCGGCCGCTTATCACGCGATCGCTCTGTCAAATGATGGAGCGATAACTTGTAAACAAACCAGTGTCATGTCATGATGCCGTTTCCTCCCTCCCCTCTCTGTACCAATCTATACAGTGCGAGGAGAGAGGGGGAGAGATTGCTTGTAGCAGCGCTGTGGGCTGGATCTGTAGTGTCCACAGTGCTGCTCAGTGCCAATACTCTGCAGTACTCTGCCCATACTCTGCAGTACTCTGCAATACTCTGCCCATACTCTGCCAATACTCGCCAATACTCTACAATATTTGCCAATACTCGCCAAAACTCTGCAATACTCTGCCAATACTTACCAATACTCTGCAATAAATTTGAACAGAAACAAAGATTTTTTTTTCTGAATTTTAAGTTGTTTTTGATTTAAAGCGCAAAAAAAAAAAAAAAACAGCGGTGATTAAATACCACCAAAAGAAAGCTCTATTTGTGTGAAAAAAAATCACAAAAATTTCATATGGGTGCAGTGTTGGGTGACTGAGTAATTGTCAAAGTGTGAGAGCAGCGAAAGCTGAAAATTGGTCTGGTTAGGAAGATGCCCAGTGGGCAAGTGGTTAATCACAGGAAACATTTTCTGAAAAGCATAGGGACTGCCATTGCTGACTTTTCATTCTGCAAATGTTATTTGGCTGGCTATTATGCTGACTCCTTGCTTCAATACTTTGAAATACTAACCCTGAAAAACTGGGATAAGGGGATGTGGATAAGGAGTTCTGACTACACTAATTTTACTTTTCTGCCAACTTGTTCTAGTTAGTAATTAGATGGTATTGAAGCCAGAGAGTAAGCTTAACAGCCAGGTAGTTAGCATTCTCAGAAGAAAGTAAGCAATAGCAATCACCATATTTCTTTAAAGGGTAACTCCTCTTATGTGGGGGAAAAAAATAGCAAATACAAGAAATATAGCGTAAACAATTGCTACTCAAGTCATATTGTAATTGATTGGTATTAAAAAAATACCTTTTCAGTCTTCAGTACTGTCATTTTATGTAAAATACAATATAATATGGCTATCCGGAGGCACACCATCTATGTACAGAACACCCTCCAGATATGTCATTTCCTGCTTGAGTGATTGGCTTACTGATTTTCCCAGAAAACAAAGATACAAATCAGATTTTGAGCATCCCCTGAAACAAAAATATAATTATTGGTGAGATACTCCCACAGTGAAGTCACGCCTAAGGGATGCAGACCCTGCCACTTTCCCCACTAGAGCACTGCAGGTGCGGCAACTGACTGATAATTATTAAACAAGTCCCAGAACAGATTCACTCAGGACTTGGACACAGACAAACAAACAAACAAACAAACAGGGATTTCTTCAGAATAATAAAAAGGTAGGAATCTGCAACAAAGTTTGTTAAAATCCTTGCAATGTACATAGATCACCCAGAGGGGAATGTTTTTTTCTCAACAAAAGTGGAGTTACTCTTGAAAAATATTTACTTTAAAATGACATTAAGTATTATTAGCAATGAACATCAAATCCAAAATGATTAATTTTACATGTGTCAGAAGTTACAGTGAAACACAAATATTGAGTTTTATTGCCGAGTTATAATAAGAATGACCATTTGTTTCCCCTCCAACTCCAAATTGTATTTTTTATATGTATTTACCATGTTAGAAAATGGACTAAAGCGCTACACTGCTGCAAACAGCAGAATAGTTGTCAGTCTGGTCACCGCTACCATCTACTTTTTAAAGTGGGCATTGTGGCGCAGCACAACAAAATGGGCAATGTGTAGGTAGGTGCAGTTAGCCTTCCAAACCTATAGGTGACTTCATGCCATTATTGCATAGGAAGGGGTGTCTTGTAAGGGAATTGATCTTTTCATAATTCTGTACAGTTCCTTGAGAGAGAAAAGTAGTCTAATTGGACACTGAACTCTTGAGAGACTTTGGCAGCCATCTTAGGTGAGGGGACCTTTTAAAAAAGGGACCCCACATCATTTTGATGGGCTTCTTTCAAATATACGTTCAGGGACAGGAACCCACTTGTGAAGTACAGTACTTAGCTTAGGGAGAGGTTGCTGTGCAGGAGGGATAGCTTGGGACAGGCTTTTTAGCCATTGCTTAAACTCCTATGGTGGGTACAGAGATATGTATTCTGCAGAATTATCTTGAATAAATTCCATGAAGAGATGCTACATCTGCTAATTGAAACCATCCTCTGGTAACGCAAAGGGTTAATACTGAGAATGTACTATTCTGCATTGCTGTACATGTAAATGTGGTAAAGAGAGGGTCATCTGTTTAGGTAGAAAATTTGTCAAAAACATATAAAGGCACTGGTGCATTTTACAAGGAGTGAGAGTGATTGCGCCCTAGCAAGGTACCTACCGTATATTAGGCCCTGTCTACAAATGCATCCCATATTCTCCAGGGTGCAAATTGGAGACTGTCCTACAATGGGTTCTCTGAGAGATATTGAGGCTAGTTTACTAAAATGCAGGCAGAATCTGGAGCAGTTGTGTATGGCAACCAACTAGCTTTTAGCTTTCATCTTCAAAAGGAAAACCACATGATACAAATGTTATAAACTGAGTTGCAGTTGAGTGAGTAAAATAAGTATTTGATCCCCTGCCAACCAAGAATAATTCTGGTTCCCACAGACTGGCTACAGTATGTGCTCATGTGGTACACAGATTAGTCCTGTTAATTTAAGAAGCTGCTCCTAACAACAACTTGTTATGTGTATAAAAGACACCTGTCCACAGAATCTCTTCTTCCATTTAAACCCGCCATCATGGACAAGACCAAAGAGCTGTCAAAGGACATCATGGACAAGATTGTAGAACTGCACAGGGCTGGAATGGGCTAAAAGATCATCAGCAACAAGCTTGGTGAGAAGGAAACAACTGTTGGATAGATTATTTGCAAATGGAAGAAATATAAAATAACCATCAATCGTCCTCGGTCTGAAGCTCCATGCAAGATTTCGCCTGATCGGTTAAGGATGATCATGAGGAAAGTGAGGAATCAGCCCAGAACTACACGGGAGGAGCTTGTCAATAATCTCAAGGCAGTTGGGACCACAGTCACCAAACAAACCTTTGGTAACACAATACGCCTCCATGGATTGAAATCCTGCAGGGCCCACAAGGTCCCCTCTTCAAGAAGGCACAAGTACAGGTCTGTCTGAAGTTTGTCAATTAACTATTATATGATTCAGTTAAGGATTTAGAGAAAGTGCTGTGGTCAGATGAGACCAAAATTGAGCTTTTTGGCATTAACTCGACTCGCCATTTTTGGAGATAAAAAATGCTGACTATGATCCTAAGAACACCATCCCTACATTGAAGTACAGAGGTGGAAACATTATGCTTTGGGGATATTTCTCTACTAAAGGTACAGGCCGACTTTGCCGCATTGAGGGGCCAATGGACAGGGCCATGTATTTTAAATTCTTGAATGAGAACATGGTTCCTTCAGCCAGAACACCGAAAATGAATAGTGGATGGGTCTTCCAGCATGACAATGACCCAAAACATACCTCCTAGGCAACAAAGGAGTGGCTCAAGAAGAAGCACATTAAGGTCATGGAGTGGCCTAGCCAGTCTCCAGACCTTAATCCTATAGAAAATTTATGGAGAGAGCTGAAACTTCGAATTGCAAAGTGACAGCCAAGAATCATTAATGCCGCGTACACACGACCGGACTTTCCGGCAGGAATCCACTGGACAATTCGATCGTGTGTGGGCTCCAACAGACTTTTTTTTCCCAGAAGCCTGACGGACCTAGAAATAAAACATGTTTCAAATCTATCCGATGGACTAAAAATCGAGAAAAACGTTTGTCTGTGTGCTAGTCCGACAGACCAAATACGACGCAAGGGCAGCTATTAGCTACTGGCTATTGAACATCCTTGTTTAGTCCCATTTACGTCATCACGTTCAAAACGAATGGACTTTCAAACTGACTTAGTCCGGTCGTGTGTGGCCAAGTCCATTTCGTTCAGAAAGTCTATCGGACCTCCGCCGAAAGTCCGTCGGGAAGACCATGAGACCTAGTCTGTCGAAAGGTCCGGTCATGTGTACGCGGCTTTAGGATTTATAGAAGATCTGTAAAGTAGAGTGGACCAAAATCCCTCCTGAGATGTGTGAACACCTGGTAACCAACTACAAGAAACATCTTACCTGTGTGCCTACCAACAAGGGCTTCTCCACCAAGCACTAAGTCATGTTTTGCTTAGGGATCAAATACTTATTTTATTCACTGAACTGCAGTTCAGTTTCTAACGTTTGTATTATGTGTTCTTTCTGGTTGATATTCTGTCTCTATCATTTAAAATACACCTGTGATAAAAATTATACATCCTTATTTTTTTGTAAGTGGGCAAACTTACAAAAATCTGCAATGGGATCAAGTCATTTTTTTCCCCACTGTATAGCTAAGTAAACTACTTGATTGAAATTGATGCTTCTCCTCCTTGAGTCAAAAAATACAATGTGGAGGTTGCAGCCTAAAAATGTCCTCTAAAATTAGTATATATAAAGGATATAGTAACTGGAAGTGGCCGTTAACATCAGATCTCCCATGGAACGTGTCTTGGAATTAAAGTTGTGTTTTATTATAAACAGTGAGACCCTTTCCAAAGGCTGCCTGGAAACGCAAGCCATATCCTTCAATGTGAGTCACACCCTGATTTAGTCACCTTTCAGCCCTCTGCGGCTTCGTACATTATCTTGTCACTGGCAGAAAATGGGATTTCTCACCTACAGATGGTCAATTGCCAGACAGATAGCTGTGAACATTAGGTTGAAATTGCTTGTCAAGTTTGATCATTTCAAACACAAACAAAGTCTGTTTAGCTGAAAAAGCCAGATTATGCCCACAAATGTGAAAGAATATCCTTAAAGGATCCATTACAGCCCCATTTTTAGTGTGATACATGTGTAGACAAGCAGTTCTATTGCAACTCATAACAGAGCTGTTTGTTTTTATAAAGCAAAGCACTTACGGCTGTTTATGATCCAGTATTAATGGCTTATGCTGTTCATAATGGCTTTCAAAATTGTTCCCATTTCATTCTAACTGCAATATAGATAAAAATTATTTTTAACAGCTATATGCAGATTTGTTTTAGAAGGCCACTCAATTAACCTTACCTGGCCAAGCTGTAAAGCAGAACTAAAGCCATTTCTTCATTTGAAAAGTTTTGATGGCTTAGGAAAAAAATATTACATTCTAATGCTATAGAAAACTAAAATATAATGACTTGTAAGGCTTGCATTATCTAAATGGTAATTCTTTGTGCTACTGTTGGGGGGGGGGGGTCACATGAACATCTTTTCCACATCATTTGCTAACAATATGAAATCAGTTCAGCCTAGATTTTATACATAATAAAATATACATACATATACAACATAAGCAGGCAGCAGAGCAATCCTTTTTATTTGGAATGGTTTGCTCTCTACCATAGTTATTTGACGTCAGTAGAGTAATGTACAATAAAAATTGCGCTGATGAGTAGCATGTCTTAATTACCTAAACTAAAAGCTCAACTCTATGGCAGGGATGGTACTAATCAATAAGTGGCAGTGACAGACCTACCACCACAGCAGCTAATTCAGATGCTATGGGGTCTGGGTGGTAGAGGGAGGCCTTATGGGGGCCCTGAGGGTAAGACTGGATTCAATTGCTGGGCCTGCAGATATGATCAGCTGATCTTATTTTGGACCCCCACTCTGCATATCATAAGCACTGATGTCAACTCCAAATACAAACAATAGGGCTGGCTGTAATAGAGACAGGCAAGCCTTGCAAGTCTCCATATATTCAGAGTGGGACCCAGCTGTCAAATTAACAGTCAAATCTTGCTGGATACCTGATATAGGAGACGTCCAGCTGCTACTGAGCCACAAAGCAAGATCCAGCTTTCAAGCTAACAGCCAAAGCTTACACATTACACTGGGGGAGTCGCTCCTGTATAAATAAACTCTGCACACAGGGCATGCTTTATTCAGAAATACATTGTTCAAAAATGTTACAATATCAATACATTGGAATAATATTGTAAACATGTATTTTACTAAGAGTTTTATATATAAAAAAAAAGAACTTAATTGTAGTCAACAAGTTATTACCTCTTCATTCACCCTAACATATTCTTATTAACCTCTTACCTCTAAACCACTTTAAAAAATACAGTTGCATTCCATTTTAAGCTATTTTATTTCATACATGGAGTATAAACATTTTGTTTTTATACTGTTAATGAAAACTTGGAGAAAGAAGTGGCTTGATTTGAAGCTATTGTGGACGTTCATCGTACCGTACAAAGGCTAGACATAACCACGGTAAATATATAAAATTAAATGTTATTGAACAAATCTTTAAGACATACAAAACATCTAAAAATTATAGACTGGAAGACGTATCTTGCACATTCAGCTCTACAAAGTTACAAATGAGATAAGCAGTAGAAGATGACAGTTGTCAACCAAAACATATACCATCTGTATATTGGATGCTCAACATGTTTCGCGGAGAACACCACCGCTTCTTCAGGGGATTGTAGTATAGTATTATTAAAGAGCAAACATCAGAATTTTAATGCTATAGTAAGAAATTAGAAAGAGAAGAGAAGATTGGTTACAAGGTTCCAATGTAATGTAAAATGCATATATAACAACTGTCAGGGCTGAGCTCAGCCCCTCCTTCTCTGAGCTTTAGCCTTGTAAGAATGCCTAAGCGGGGTTTGCAAATATCCTCATACTAACCGTCTCTGTTGTAACAGATCAGCCTGTTTTTTTAAATCTAGTTCTGAGGTGCAGTTCCTCTGTAGTCATACATATTGGGCGTAAGGGGTACTTCTAACTAGAGAACCAGGGTGTAGGTTGTTAGCATGTAACAGAGTGTTGTCTGCACTGGGCTTCCGCTATAAATCTGGATATATCCATCCTCTCTAATTAGAATGTTAGGGTCTAGAAAGGAGACCTGTGTCTTGTTGACATTGTGAGCAAATGGTAAATTTGAGGTAGGAAAGAATGGCAAGGTTCATCACTATTGAGAAATGCAGATACTTTAACTGTCAGAATGGCCTGGGATTTGGCCATAACATTAGGGTTTGGGAGGCTACCACAAGTATATATAAAAGTGTCTTATTTTGTGCTAGTGTATTTGTGGTTAAAACAATGATTCCCTTATTTTGGAAGTCCCAATCACCCCCGTCATTCTTTAAATAGATTATTAAAATCAGCCATACCTCTCAAATAGAAGAGCCTAATTCCTATGCATCAGATTGACTTCAGCAATTTCAACAGACCCGGTTTCCCTGGTTGAAATTCAAATACTCCACAAGTACAAGTCTCTAACACATGCTGGTAGCTCATCCCTTCTCAATGTCCTGACATATGGCCATCCACCAATTATTTACCAGCATCTAATCTAGTAAATTATGGGTAGCACTAAACAATCTGCATGTAATCTGAGTTCCTTTGTTTAACTCCAACCTTCCTTTGCTTCTTCAATTTTTTTGCTTTTAATTGCATTCTTTTCTCTTCTCTGTTCCCCAATTTTTGTTTATATTTTAGTACCTTTCTGTTGAAAGTGTGCTCACCCATTTTATTACTTGCTATCTTTTTAATTTGCATTTAGCAGTCTCCTCCTACTGGATGACTACTGGCACCATTCAATCTATGGAGGAAATAATCCCCAGAATTCATAAAAACGGGTGAAGACAGATTTGTGAAAGTGCCACTCATGTTCTAAAAGTAGTAAAGCATGCACCAAATGTATGTCCTTATCTAGAACTAGAAAGGTCCTGACACTGTCTTCTTCTTATATACAGTATGCAGCCCTGTACCCTTTTGTTTGTTATACCATTTATTTTTATTTTTTTTCTCTTGCAAAAATCTTCAAAAATGGCTTTTTGATAAAGTTTGAGGAAAAACTGTGATTTTCTTTCAATTTTGGATACAGAATCAACTGTGAATTTCTCTGAATGCTCTTCTCTCAAGAGTTCAACACTTAGTTGCCCACTCACATGCAAGAATAAAAGGCTTCACTGATAAAAAAAACTGGAGGTGTTGCACATAACAATCAACTGACTCCCAGCTGTTCTAAAAAATGTAGGTTACCTGATGCCTTGGTATTTGCAACAATTTTTTCACTGCTGGACAATTTTCCAATAATTGCGATTTTTTGTTTTGCAGCAGAACTTTATTTAAATACACTTCCTGATTATAAGAAAGCATTAAAGCAGACTTGTCAGCTGAGAGAAAATAAAAAATTGTACTAGGCACCCAGTGGTGCTTCATCTCATCATTAGTTTTGCTACCTGCTATTCTGATGCCTGTCCCCATGAAGCTGGCCATTGCTCTTAACCTTCCATTTTGGAAAAAATGGAGCTTAGAAATAAAAACTACATTAATTCTTTGTTTGTTCCAGTAAAAAAATTCCATCCTTCTGCTCCGAATTTTCTTGTCACTGCTGTTAAATATGAACATCGATTTGACTCCACTAACAATTAGAAAATAAAACGAATGTTCCTAAAACAAAGAAATTCAAGAAAAACTACTAGTGCATGGCTGACTTTAAGACCAGTAAAGACAGACCATACACCAGTGGTCATCAACCCTGTCCTCAGGGCCCACTAACAGGCCAGGTTTGCAAGATAACTGAAATACATCACCGGTGATATCACTTGCTGCTCAGTGATTGCAATATTCTAGTCTGCATCTCCCCAAGGTAATACATAAAACCTGGCCTGTTAGTGGGCCCTGAGGACAGGGTTGATGACCACTGCCATACACTATATCAATCAATACTCGCACACAACTAGGTATGCACCCTGCTCCCATGTGGCAGCACTTGGGTTTGGCTACTCAAGCAGACTCTCAAAGTCACATGCTCATTCATACCCAGAAGTAATTGGATTTTAAAATGGGCAGCAGTGGGGATTTTGGTGCAGCAGTGGTATAGCTAAATTAACTACTTGCTGCCCACAGGACATTCTCGGGGGGTTCTGTAGTTATACTGGGATGATGCCTGCACCTATGGATCTTTCCAGCCAATGATTCCCAGTAGAGCAGAAGTGATCCGAGTGGCTAATTAGCCACTTGATCACTTCTGTGGGTGGCGGAAGGGGGTCCCGCTTTTCCTGTGCTCTACCGTCCTCTTGCGGAGCTCGGGAGAGATGTAGCCAGTGGTGATTGCTGCACTGAACAGAGTGAGGGGAACTGAATTTGTTCCTCTCTCTCTGTAACCTCAGAAACTGGGAGCGACTTTGTCACTTCCGGGTCCACCTCTTTGTTTACCTGGCCTCCAGCAGCCAGGAAAGCAGCCGATCAGACTGATCTGTATCTAATAGACCGCAGATCTCTCCATAAAGAGGACCTGTCATGATTCATGCTGTCACAAGGGATGTTGTTCATCCCTTGTGATAGCAATAAAGGTAATCCAAAAAAAGTGTAAACTTTGTTTTGTATAAGATAAATAATAAAAATAAATGTACAGCGCCCCTGACCCTCCTCGCTTAAACGCAAATGCGCATGCATACGCTACTCCGGCACGCATATTCAAAGGGTGATCGCATCACACATGCAAGGTTTTGTCATGAACGTCAGAGTGAGAGCAATAATTCTAGCACTGGACCTCCTGTGTAACTCTAAACTTGTAACCTGTAAAGGCATTTAAAGCGTCGTCTATGGAGAATTTTAAGCTCCATAGTTTACCGCTATTCTACGGGCAGACGCAAATTTAAAGCATGACATGTTAGGTATCTATTTACCCGGCCTAACATCATTTTTCACATTATACAAAAAAATAGGTTAACTTTTGTGTTTTGCTTTTGTTTAACGCATGAAAGTGTTTTTTTCCAAAAAAAGTGTTTGAAAAACCATTGCACAAATACCGTGTGACATAAAAGATTGCAACACCCACCATTTTATTCTATAGGGCCTCTGCTAAAAAATATATATATATAACGTTTAGGGGTTCTAAGTCATTTTCTAGCAAAAAAAATAGATTGTTACATGTAGGAACGAAGGGCCAGAATTGGTCCGGATGGGAAGTGGTTAAGGTACCAGGGGGTGCCTAGCACACAGGGAAGAAGGAGTAAGCTTTTGTTAGACTTGCTTTAAGTTGCATCTAGAAAGCTCTTCTTTCTATGTGCGGCCTATAAATTTGTTCAGCAGCTAGCTGGATGAATCTCATACCTTATGCCATGTACACCACAGGCAGAATTGTTTTGATGAAGTACTGAAAGGTTTCAGCTCTGATTATGTATAATTAACTGCAAAAAAACATATCGTTATTTATATAATTTCTGCTCTGATTATGTATCATTAACTGCAAAATATACCCTTATTGATATCATTTTTGTGACATTTAGTAGATATATTCTTTAGGTATATTATGCTAGGCAGGCTTAATTTAGACTATAGATGCATATGGAAGATAACAACCAACCTGCTACTGCAAATTGAAAACCAGTAAAAAAACTACTACAAAAAAAATATCTTATTAGCCCTCGCATTCTCCACAGCGGGCGAGATAGAAGGTAACAAACTGAGCAGAAGTGGTTTGGCAGTCTGTTAACCATAAATTAAATGCTTATTATGTCTAGGGGATGATGAATATTGCAAATCACACTTTCCTGCCACTGCCTTACCAAGGAAAACACATATACTACAAGATGGTTTGTTGGATGGTGAAAGGCTGTGATATGCAGCTAAATGGCTTCTGTCTTCCCTTAGGCCCCTTTCACACTGGGGCGGTGCGGGCGTCGGCGGTAAAGCACCGCTATTTTTAGCGGCGCTTTACCGTCGTTTTAGCGGCGGTCTGCGGGCGCTAGCGGGGTGGCTTTAACCCCCGCTAGCAGCCGAAAAAGGGTTAAAACCGCCCGCAAAGCGCCGCTGCAGCGGCGCTTTGCCGGCGGTATTGCCGCGCTGTCCCATTGATTTCAATGGGTAGGAGCGGTTTAGGAGCGGTGAATACACCGCTCCTTCACCGCTCCAAAGATGCGGATAGCTGGACTATTTTCACTGTCCTGCCAATGCACCGCTCCAGTGTGAAAGCCCTCCGGCTTTCACACTGGAGTGAAAGGGGCCGGTTTTTTTCAGGCGCTACACAGGCGCTATTTTTAGCACTGTAACACCTGAATACCGCCCCAGTGTGAAAGCAGCCTAAGGATCATGGACTATCTATTGCGGGACAATAGAAAGGGGCCAATAGAATGGTATCATTTATATTACTTTGAAGGGTTACTCCCTGATACCCCTGTGTTTGAGTGTCTGAGGAAATGGGCTATATGGAACCTGTGAAACGCGTTGTAACATACCTGTTGGCATCCCCTGCTACTGTTATCTAAGATCTTGAAGTCATTTTGAAGTCATCTGATACGACTACAACGAAGGATGTATATATTCTCAGAGTAGGGTGGGAAAGCCATCGTTATTCTGTGAAATAAGTGTTTTTTAATGTTAATACATTGTAGATCTGTAAATAGGCCATGTGTGGCACTAATGCATTGTACTTTTAATACTTTGTGAATACATTTGTATAATTTTATTAGCAGTGTATATTATTATATGTATATTGTTAGGCACCTAAAAAGTGCCATTTCTAGTGTCTTTTTTTGTTTAAAGTTGCAGGGGTGTTGTTGCCTTTCTGTGTAGTTCCGGCAGTATATATTTATAGGTATTTTTATAAATTATAGTTGGGCATTAACAGTATACAGTTAAAGTAAACGATCACCTTGTAAAACAGCTCATTCAGTTTAAAATTAACAAAAGGCAAAACATTTGTGTATAGATGTAAAACACATGATAAATACCTTTTTCTCCCCTTTTTATAAGTGATCACATTTTTTCTGTTCTCAGCTGCATAAGAGCTGGGGGAGGAGAAGCAACAATACACTGAGCTTCTCAGTGAATGAATGTGAAGTGGGGGGGGGGGGGGGGTGTCAGGACAAGTCTGATCATTGGAGGAGAGCAGGCTGAGATCCCAGCACAGTTCCCAGCACAGCTAGAGAACTGACCACACTGTGCTTTCATGCCCAGATAGGTCAGTTTCTTAATAGGAAAGCAGAGGGACTGGCAGGAACACCAAGTATTTCACACAAAGGAAGCAATACAAAGAGAACAGGATGCTTTTTCATACAAGTTCATAGTACAACAGGCCCATATCAGGAATATGAAATGCTGGGGTAACAAACACTTTGATACAATGAGGATTTCAATAAAAGTGTCACTTTCCTGGTGTTAATCCCCTTTGTTATTGTTTTGCGCCAAAATCATGAAGCATTTACGACACATTTGGTTCTGACAGTGACTCATACACCAAATTCAGTAGTTCTTAACCCCTTAGTACTGACCGTATGAAAATTTGCGTTAGTGGCTTCAAGGGGTTAAAACAGGGCAATGCCACAATGTCACTTCCGGTTTGCTTGGCTACCAATGGTGCCGATTTAAAAAAAAATTACAGTATTCAGAATCGCCAATTTTGTGCAAAGGAGAGTCTTTTAAACCCTCGATCCCTCTATGAAGAGTACCTGTATCCACTTATTACTGTCACAAGGGATGTTTACATCCCTTGTGACAGCAATAAAAGTGATCAGGATTTTTCAGCTTTCAGTGCTGTTGCAATTTGAATGACAATTACGCAGTCATACAACACTGTACCCAAATTTACTTTTTATCATTTTTTCCCCACAAATAGAGCTTTCTTTTGGTGGTATTTGATCACCTCTGCAGTTTTTATTTTTTGTTAAAAAAATTTAAAAAGACAGAATTTAAAAACAAAATTATATTTTTTTATATTTTGTTATAAAATTTTGTAAACAGGTAATTTTTCTCCTTCATTGATGTACGCTGATGAGGCTGCACTGATGGGCACTGATGGGCTGTGCTGATGGGCACCAATGGGCTGCACAGATGGGCACTGATAGGCAGTACTGGTGGGCACTGATAAGCGGTACTGAGAAGTGGCACTGAAGGGCATTGATAGGTGGCATTGGTGGGCACTGAGAAGTGGCACTAATAGGTGGCACTGATAGGTGACACTGATAGCTGGCAGTGATGGGCACTGATAGATTAAACTGAAAGTCAGCACTGCTAGGTATCACTGATGAGGCACTGATTGGCACCACTGGGGGTATTGATAGGAGGCACTTGTGGGCATTGATAGGTGGCAATTGTGGGCACTGATAGGTGTCACTCATGGGCATTGATAAGTGGCAGTGGTGGGCACTGTGGGCAATGGCAGATGGAACTTGCAGGTACAGAGGAGGAGACAGATGTGCCTCCTTCCTCTTCGGGACTGATGTCCCTTGAGCATAAGCCACTGATCGCCTTTTTTTTCTCAGTGTGAGGAGAAAAAAAAGCCGGTTACCGAGCTTTTGTTTATACACGTGATCAGCTGTCATTGGCTGACAGCTAATCACATGGTAAGGTCCCGGGATCGTCCCCTTACTCGGATTGGTGATCAACCGAGTCTCAGCGACTTGGTGATCACAGCGCGTGCTGTGCCCGTCCTACAGGGGGCACATGGGGAGCGCACAAAGGGGAGGACGTCCTATGACTGCCTCCCAGAAATTCAGGTCCACGTTGTGGCCGTCATTCAGCTATAGCGCGGACCTCAAGTGGTTAAAGGGACAATGTAAAAAAATAAATAAATAAGAAAAGATAAATAACATTTTTAAAATGCCCCGTCCCCGCGTGTTTGTGCAGCAAAGAAAACGCATTTGTAAGTCACACCCGCATATGTAAACGCTGTTTAAATGTGAGGTATCACCACGATTGTCAGAGTGAGAGAAATAATTCTAGCAAAAGACCTCCTCTGTAACTCTAACCTGGTAACCATTCTTTTTTTTTTTTTTTTATTGTCGCCTATGGAGATTTTTTAGGTACCCTAATTTGTCGCCATTCAATGAGTGTATGCAATTTCAAAGCATGACATGTTCAGTATCTATTTACTCGGCATAGCATCTTTCACATTATACAAAAAAAATGGGCTAACTTTACTGTTTAGTTATTTTTTTTAATTCATGAAAGTGTTTTTTCCCAAAAAATTGCGCTTGAAAGACCGATTCGCAAATATGTGTGACATAAAATATTGCAACGATTGCCACTTTATTCTCTAGAGTCTCTGCTAAAAATATATATAGATATAATGTTTGGGGGTTCCAAGTAATTTTCTAGCAACAAATATGGATTTTAACTTGTAAGTAACAAATGTCAGAAATAGGCTTAGGCGTGAAAGGGTTAAATGCAACACTTTAAAATTATGGTACAATGAATGCGCCAAATTCTAAATAAAATACAGATAGCTCATATCTTATGAAAGTTGAGCTAATTAAGACCAAATCTCTTTAGTACAGAGAGAAACTGGAGTAGACAGATTTAGTGAAAAGTGTCTTGCATGCATTTTAAAAGTTGAACAGCAAAGCAGCAAATTCAAGTAAGTGTTCTGGATAGGTTAATGAATTTGGCACATACTGAATCACTCTTATGGGCCGTACACACAATCACATTTTCCGATAGGAAATGTTAGTTTTGAGCGTATTGTCGGAAATTCCGACCGTGTGTATGTTCCATTGGACATTTGCTGTCGGAATTTCCAGACAACAACAGTTCGAGAACAGGTTCTCACATTTTCTGACAAAAAACAGCACTATATTCCACACATGCTCAGAATCAAGTACAAGACGGAAACACTCGGTCTGGTAAAACTAACGTTTGTAATGGAGATAGCACATTCGTAACGCTGCAAATTTTGAAATATTTCAATGCAGCGCATTCTCTTTTTCTTTATAATACTAGAAGAATGAAGTCGCTTTGCTGCTGATATTCACACACAGTTCTGACAAACTGATTTCTTTATTATTTCTTGTGATCACCTGAATAATCTATTTTTTTTTTTTTCAACAGATCTCCAGAATAATGTTTTTTTTTTTTTTAAGAGTGATCTACTTTTTATTTTTTTATCAAGATCTAATTATTATTATTATTATTATTTTGTAGCGATCTCCATAATATTTTTTGTCATTTTGTGTATCAAGTTACCACAACACCATTATTACATGTATCTTGTTTTTTTTTTTAACCTTAAAGAGGTTGGTTGGTGTTGGTGTCCCTTGTTAATGTGACATTGTATTTTTGAAATGTACCTGCCTACTCACAAACAAACTGTCCTTTTTGAACTAAAACACATAGCCAAGTATTTGTTAAAAAAATTGTAATTTATTAGGGGTCATAACAAAATAAAGAGGAAGGCAACACTGGATAAACTGTTGAAATTAGCAAAGCTTTTGTACCCCAGGGCAGACATCAATTATTTTACAGGCAAAATTGTTAACCTGAGGAGTCCATTTAATAGGGAGCACAATCTGGTTCAGGACTCTGAGAGATCGGGGGCAGCAACAGATGACATATATGTCCCCAGGCTGTGGTCTTACTACAGCCTGCGTCTTTTGCCAGACCAGACTGAACCCAGGCCATCACTCTCAAGACTTCCTTGCATGCTTCCTTCCAGGCTGTGGCTGTGGTGTTGGAATTGTGGCTGGAGGTGGAGGAGGAGTATGGTCCAACTCACATACATGACTTTTGTTTGTGAGTTGACCCCTCACCCCTTATTTAGGGCCTGAAAGATTACCTCCTCACAGATGAGGCGTTGGCCCACCTTCATTTCTTGCATCATACTGGCCGTCATACACACAAAGGCCTCCTGGGCATTAGGGGTGTTTTTGAGGCCCGCAGTAGTCTGCCAAATCAAACCAAGAGCTGACTCCTCCCCGTTCCTCCCCTTCCTGGGCCTTTTTTTTGGAAGGTGGAGGGGAGGAACCTGTGACTCGGTCAGGCTACTGGGCACGGCCACCTCCTGGCTGTCACTTTCCCCAGCCACCTTCTGGCAGCCACTTTCCACGGCCACTTCCTGGCTGCACTTTCCACGGCCTCCTTCTGGCTGAGACTTCCCTGTGTATGAAAATGGGACATAGTTTTCATTTTTTGGTCATCAATCACACACAATTTTGAGCTCATGACTGTTAACAAATAGAAAAGACTATCATTCTGACACTAGCATTTTTCATTCTTGTCCCAATCATTTTTGGCTACTACTGTCTACTGATATGTAAACCACTTTATTAAATCAGAAATTAGTGATCAATAATAGCATCTAGTTAACATAATTACATTTTTGAGAAGAAATATGTTGAACAATGCTATACCTGGCTCAAGCTAGGCTCCTCCACATCTTCCTGGGTGGAATGCCCATGTTTATGTCTGAAGCCTCATCTGAGGTGGAAGGAAGAGTGGAAGGAAGGGTTGAGAGTGATGGACTGGGTTCACTCTGATCTGACAAAAACTTCAGTCTGTCATAGTACCAGAGCCTAGGGACATAAATGTAATCTGCTTATGCTCCTTATGTTTTGGAATCCTGGGCCCTCTTGTGCTCCCTATTATATGTGCTCCTCAGGCCATCAATTTTGAACTTCAAATAGGTGATGTCTGCTACGGGAATCACCGGCTTCACCAATTCCAACAGTTGATCTAGCATTGCCTTCCTCTTTATTTTGTTATTACAAAATGGGTGCTTAACTTGCCACAGACAGGGCAGGTCTCTGTACTTATCAATAAAGTTGGGGAGGAAGTCATGGTCATTAAATGTATCCATTTTCTCTGCAAGACACAACACAAGACAAACCCTAATGTCAGGCTAAACTCTCCTAATCTTGTCTCAATATAGGCCTCAATCTATAAGCATTATAGGCCACTAACACTGATGCCCCGAGTTAAAATGGTACCTTCGTTTGCACAATCGGTGCTTACGCTACTCCGCTCGCAGATCGTACGTATGCGCGCTACACTTTATCTACACTGCGTATGCGTGAAACTCCCCTCCTGACCTTCTTTCTAGTATATTCCCCACCTCTTCTCTTTCGGCGCAGTGCATGATATTATCAGCAACGAGGAGGACGACGAAAGCCCGGAGTCATCTTGAAGACGGCTGACTAATGACGGGAAATATGGACTGTACAGCAACCCAAATGTGAGAAAGACCAAAATCCTGACTAAAGATGTAAAGTTTGCAGAAGAATATTGGGGTCCAAGGAGCAATTGAGGAAATGCTGGTCAGACTTCAAATTGAGGGAGCAGGATCAGTACAGAAGGATCAAGAGAGTGCTGCAAAAAAGTATTTTGTCGTGTGTTCCAATTATTACTTGCATGCTGCTACATGAGCTTTTCTTTACTGTTGTACATTTTTAAATGGCGTGGGGACAGTTATCGTCGTTCACAGTAAACATTGTTCGTTCACACAAAATATAATTTGACCCTTAATACAATGTTTTTTTTTCAGATGCAGGCTAACTAAATTTGTTCAGGCCTATTTGTATGAAAAGACGTTTAGCACATTGTTGTCTAGATGTGTTTGTAACTAGAATGAAATGCAAACTTGATTCAGTGTAAGGAGAGGACACTCAGCAGCTGTTTACACATCTGGACGCAGGAGCACTAGTGTGAGACACCAGAACACCCTTTTTAGGGTGTCCCATGCAGGTGCTCCAGTGAATACTAGGTGTCTCTCCATCTGTGAAACTTTAATAACAAAAAAGGTAAGTATTCCAGGTTTAGAAAGGGAAAAATATGTTTTCAGCTTGGAACTCTGCCAAAACTGACAATTGTATGACACTTCCAGGCAATGTTTCATATTCCTATTTCTTGCCTCAAATATCTGTGTGCTAAGTATACCTTATTTTTGCTTCACATAGGGGAGAAAATACTGGGGACATCTGAGGACACCAAGAGCACCACACCCCCTAAAGAAGGGGAAACCCCCACACACCCTGAAGAAGATGTGGAGGGAGGAGGAGTTCAGGAATTGGGCGAAATAGTGACCACAACAGGTCAGTGTCTGAGACCAAAGCTTCAGATAATAGATGTATGCCTGAATATTTATAATACATGGTGTGTTTTTTTATTTTTAGGTGATGTGGTGGATGTTGTGGAAGAATAAACTAATTTCACAAGTGCAAGTGCACACATCCTCATCAGGGAGATCATGGTGTGCAATCGGGAATTAGAGAAGATAAAGGAAAACATAAATGATATTGAAAAAAGACTCAACGACATTATTGATGTTTTAGGCAGAATATAAAACGCCCAAAAATTTTGTCATTATATTTTTTTATTTTCAAAAAGTTTTAAAGTAATTTGAAAACCAAATTTTGAAGATGCACACAGTGTATCAACATGTGCTATCTGCCATCACGGGATATGAATGTACGCATATTGTGGGTGCAACCCTTTCCTCGCAACTCAAGTAGATGAGAGAAAGGGGTTGCACCCCCGAAACACATCCATTGATTCCCCCCCATGATGGGAGCTAGCAAATGTTGACATTAGACATGGGATCAGGAGGGAAATCTACATTTCCACTCCCAATTTGTGTGCATCTTCAAAATTTGCCTTTTACAGGGGTGACATCACCCCATCTGATGAAGGCAAAATCAACACAGTTATGACATACTAATGTCACATATTGCCTTCAATTTATCCAAGTTGAACTTTGTAAGTTCCTGAGTTGTGTATGGTATGGTTTTAAACATGCCTGTTTAACCCAAAAAAGGATATTTCTACTGTCAAACATAAAAATGCTATACACCAAAGATGTTGGTTTGTTAAAAAACCCTTTTCTAACGCACATGTGAATGTGCTTTGAGTCAACACAGTGTGTGGCTTCTTATTTCAAAGCTCAATACCAGTTTTTGTAGTAAGTTGGTGTAGTTTACAGTGACAATGGGGGTATTTACTAAAGACAAATACACTAAAGGCAAATCTACTTTGCACTACAAGTGCATTTGTAGTGCAAAATGGAGTTGCCTTTAGTAAATAACCCCCACAGTGCTCTAAAATTTGCCACAATCACACCACTTTAAGGACTCAAAGCAATTAATTCATGGAACTGAAAAGGATGATTATTTTTATCATTAATGCATTACATACATTAACAACAAAAACAATGTGTGTGTAGCAGACCCACAACATAATAATAGCCGAAGAAGAGATTGTCACCTCATGTATCATAGAAATGAAGTTTTCACTATTGAAGAAAATTACCAAAAAAAATTACATTGGAGAACCTAGGAGACAACTAAAAGAAACACAAGCAGTAAATCAAATGAAATATTAGTTCAGTTTATCAAAAAAATATTTATTTAAAAAATGTTTCACACATTGGCTGGCATATCAATGGCCCCCCTACCCGCAAAGTACTCAACATACTCCTGTCTAACTTGCCCCCCAAATTGTGCTTTGGGGGGCAAGCCAGGACAGCCAGGTTCAAGTGCCATCAGAGTTGTATTTTGAAATCTGGCCTCAGCCCCAACTGAGGCCACATAGTTTATTGCATTTTTTCAGAGGTAATTGTGGAGAATGCAGCAGGCAAGTACAATATGGTTTAGTTTATGTTCCGCCATGTGGATTGCTGTCAGAAATAGACGGAACCGGCTGGCCATTATTCTGAATGCATTCTCCACGACCCTTCTGGCTCTGGTCAGCTGGAAGTTAAAAACCCTCTGGTTGGGGGTGAGGGTCCTCATGGGGAACGGCCACATCAGATGGTCTCCCAGCCCAAATGCTTTATCAGCGACAAACACAAATGGAAGACCAGCCACATTGTCTTCAGAAGGTGGCAAGCCCAAGCTGCCATTCTGGAGCCATCTGTAGAACTCCGTCTAGGTGATGCCTCCACCATCTGACATCCGGACATTCTTCCCTATGTCCACATTCAAAAACTTGTATGTCGCCGACACCACTGCCAACAGCACAATACACCCCTTATACCCCTTTAAGGCCCCCTTTAAGGGGACCCTAGTTTGCCATTCCTGTGGGTTTGAAGGAAACAGTGGAGTCAAACAATAAAAAAATAGTACTTTTGCACATAACATTGCAAGCAGATTAGACACAAACATTCTTGGCCAACCTAAGTATAACATTTATTGAAATGAGTATTTAAAGACAAAAGTATAAGGTCAACTTATCAGATTCCTCACCCACTCTGATGGCCCATTGTAAAATTTTAGGGGGGGGGGATGTTTTGGACAGGTAACCCTCTCCACTTCATTGAGAGCTGAATGCATAAATAATGTGGATTATTTTGGCCAGCCCCTCCTTACTTACACTATTGCCGGTCCACTGGACATAGGAATACACACTGTACAAACTGAAGCACATTTTTACATTCTACAATTACCTATCAAGATAATAGGAGAACAAAACTTTAAATAGTACAATTTAAAAGTATTCAGGCAGGCCCTTGCACTACATGCTTTGGTGAATTCATCCATAAATATGACCACAATAGATGTAGTATAGTGTATATGGGTTTGGCAAAATCAGCAGATAGAGTATTGGTATCAGCTGACGTAGTGGTTGGGAGGGGGGTCCAAATGAGTCTTGCCCCCCCCCCCAAAAAAAGCCTCTTGCACTCTGCCTGAATTTAGGGACAAAAATAACCTTTGAATTCATTTCAGGGTGTGTTTAGTGTAAGCAATACAATGGAGCTGACAAAATACATTGTTAAGTGACTAGGCTAGGTGTGTATGAACCCAGGATAGCATGCTGGGGAGGTTAGTGAAGGCAAATATGCATGAAGGACAAAAAAGGAACTTTAACAGCTTCCTGCATGCATGAGGATAAAGAGGACATTAACAGCATATTACAATCAGGGTAATTAGGGAATGATGAAATAAATACAATACATTAGCAAACATTAAATACATAGAATGTGATGTTAAAGAAGAAAGCTTACTTTAATGTAGCCCTTCTGCAGGACCTGAATGATGGCAGAACAGGTCTCTGGAATAATGCTTTCCAGAGCCTGGGGGAGATGCCTTTCGAGAACTTGATGTCCTGCAGACTTCTCCCCATCGCTAAGTAGCGCAAGGTGGCGACGAGCCTCTGCTTGGGAGTGATGGTTTGCCGCATACAGGTGTCCTGCTTGGTAATATAAGGGGACAGCAAAGCCAACAGACTGTGAAAAATGGGGTCCGTCACCCGGAGATAATTCCTGAAATCATCAGGATTATTCTCCTGGATCTCCCACAACAAAGGCATGTGCGAGAATTGGTCATGCTGGAGCAACCAATTTTTCTTCCATGAACTCCTCCTTGCCCTGTTCATGGACTGGACTTGGGTCAAAGAAAGAACTCCAACACCAAGACCCTGCACAGCACAAATTCTATGGCAAGTATGTAACTGCAACATGGCTAGAAAACAGTCGGCTGGTCAGAACAAACTAACAGAACGCACTGAAAATCAGAAAGAACCTGAGAAGAACGATCTGAAAATCAGAAACGAGCGGACAAGAATGCAATGAAAAACAGATATGAACTGACAACACACCTTGAAAGACAGGAACGAACCCACAAGCACAAACTGAAGAACAGATATGAACTGAAAAGCACAAGGCTGAAAAGCGCGAATCGTCTCTCATCAAACTTCTACTAACACGAGATTAGCAGAAGGAGCCGAAAGGGTGGCACACTAGCTATTGAATTTCCTTTTTATAATGCTGCCGTACATGTTGTACGTCAGCGCATTCTTGCCACTCAGAATTTCTGACAACATCTGTGTGACCATGTGTATGTAAGACAAGTTTGAGCCAACATCCGTCAGAAAAAAAATCCATGGTTTTGTTGTTGGAATGTCCAATCGTGTGTACAAAGCATTAGAATGCACTCAAGACGCTTTTGAAAAATCAGTCTTTATGAATTCCAGAGATTATTTTTTATGATAGCCTTGAGTTATATTTAATACTGCATTTGTTTTTTATGCATGTTCCTGAAAATACCTAAAAGCATGGTGTATTTTACTTTATTTACTATATTATTTTTGCTTCAGAGTCTGATGCAGAAACACATATTTTTTTAAGCCTACTGATGGCTGGTGGTGATTACATCATGACCCATTTTAGGAAGGCCTAGTTTATACTGGCGGTTGAAGGGGTGGGAGATAAAATTAGGTGGTTGGGCGTGTTTGTAAAGCTGATTTCTATGTTTTCTTTCACTTCAAATAGTTTGTTTGGACCAAGCTGGTCCAAACAAACACTTTTTCCTTCACTAAGTGCTGTACCAGCTCTGTCAGGGCTGGGCTTAGCCCTTCCTTCTCAAAGCTGGCTGCTCAGCCGTCGGCTAATTGCCAGCTCCTTTTTCTCCACAGTGACTAATCTGTTGATGATATCCTGCTCGTCAGTCCTGCCTACTCAAGCCGTCCAGCCCAGATGATCTCTGCCTTTGCCTTGGTCACATCTCTAGAGACACTCTATTGTGTTCCTGTTAAAGACTTGCTTGGCTGACATTCCTTCTGGCTCCAGATCCTGCTTGCTGTTCTACTACACTCATCCATTTTTATTATTATTATTATTATTAAACAAGTGTGATTTAACTGTAATTCTTTCTCATTCTGATTCATGGTTTCTGACAAGCTCTTATCACTGTGTGTATAGGGTGTAGCCTCAGCTACATACAGTGCACAGTTCTCACACCTGGAACAATATCAAGTTGGTCTGAGCGGCGCTCAGACATTTAAAGGCAGCCTAGTTTTTTGTGAATGAATACAATTGTTTGGAATCATAAGTCATCATCAGCCTGCCTCCCGGCCTTAACCAATCAGAGAAAGCTTTGTATTCATTCACATAAATCCACTCTAGGACATTCATAGCGTTGTGCCCAAGCCACATCTGTGGAACAGGTTTTCATTGTGGATATCATTGTACTATCCATACATATCCATTCAACATTTTCTCAAACCTGACCAGTCTCCTAGTCACTACTGCTGAAAAACACCTCCACAGCAAGATGCTCTCACTACCATGCTTCACTGTTGAGATGATATTGGGCAGGTGATGGGTAGTGCTTGGTTTCCTTCAGACATAACATCTGAAATTGAGGCGAAACCAGGGCTTGCGGGAACGCATGGGAATGGAGTTCCTGTACTTTTTCCACAACAGGAACTCAGTTCCCATTAGCAGCCACATCCTGCAAGACTTTGAAGTATGAGAGCTGTGTGACAGGTGCTACACCATCAGCTGCCGACACAGCTCGCAATAGTGGTGCAAATGGGTAGATCAGCTATTCTGCTCACAGGACATGCAGGGAGAGAGGTGAGCTGAGAGAGGAACATCAGTTTGGGGTGGTAAGCTGAGCACAATACCTGGCAAAGTTTAATGCCAGGAGGGAAGTTTATGTGGAAATATGTGAAGGGTTGGAATAGCAGCGAGTGTGTGTTGGAGCCCTGCAGAGTTTGCAGCCCCCCAAGCTAACATACATCTCCTAAGCAGGAACACATCACTATCTCCCCAAGCATTCTGTCCAGATAATGTGCAGTTCATTTATGACCTTTGCGTTTAACCCTGTGTTATCCAAACTCTGTTCAATGAAAAGTGTAAACTCACCACATAAACACTCTATATACAAAATAACATTCCCCAATAAAGATCAGAACATGATGTGCACATTTGCATGGAAGCACAATTGAATGAATGCTGATTATTCAAAGAATTACCGTATTTATGTTTATTGAGGATTTTTTTTATTTTTATGTACTAACAGTTAAGCTTCATACACACAATACGAAAATTGAATGAAAAATACCACTTTTGAAGCGTTCGTGCATATGAGCGTATCTTTTTTAATTTTTTTTGGTGGGGGAGTGGATCTTGGGTGGGAGGGAGTTCCCACACTTTTTTCCCCAGGACTTGACCCCTGGGCAAAACATTTCAATCTTGGTTTCATCAGACCAGAGAATCTTGTTCCTCTCAGTTTGAGTCCTTCAGGTGCTCTTGGGAACCTTCAGTGAAGCAGAAATCTTTTTGTAGCCTTCCCCTAGATCTGTGCCTTGCAATAATCCTGTCATTGATGTCTGCAGACTGTTGCTTTGACCTCATGGCTTTTGCCAGAGGTGCGTGCCTTTCAAAATCATGACCAATCAATTAAATTTAGCACAGGTGGATTCCAATTAAGGTGTAGAAACATCTCAGCAACGTTCAAGAGAAATGGGAGGTACTCGAGCTAAATTTCAAGTATTGCAAAGGGGCTAAAAACTTGTCAATGTGATACTTCAATTTTTTTTTTTTATAAATTCACTGCCATTTTTAAAATTATGTTTTTACTTTGTAATTACGGGGTATTGAGCATAGATTAATGAGAAAATAAATATATATATTCCAGAAAATTTATCCCAGGCAATTTTTTGCGATACAGCAATGCATTACTGAAACTGACAATTGTGCAGTCATGCGACACGGTACATAAATAGAATTTACGTCCTTTTTTCCCACAAACAGAGCTTTCTCTTGGTGGCATATGAGGTATAGAAATTTCTCTAGGGGGTTTGTGTTGCAGCAAAAAAGAGTATTATATGAAAAAATTTTATTACAAAAAATGTATATGTACAAACACAGCTGTCCATCAAGACAAAAGCACCTAGTGGGGGTGTGACAAGAAAAAACAATGCAACACGATAAAGAAAAAAACCAATAGGACGGTCCCTGCCACAGGACTGTGAGTGACAGTGCCCAAAGAAAGATGAAAGAGAAAAGGAAAAGACAAAAATGTGTGATGGTAGCAAAGATGAGAAAATACTCCATCATAACAATACCTTCAAAGAGTAAATAATTAAAATTCATTAAGGGGGTGACCCGATCCACAGATGACTCTGCTCTACATTGGACGGTATCAATAGATGAATGTGGGAAATCTATGAATTAAAGATTACTTGTTAAAGAATAAGCGATTAAGAAAAGAGATCCTAGTAGTTAGGCATATGGAGTAGGTAGACTGAGTATGCAGCATATTACTTACTAATGCAGGTGAACCTCCTTTATCAGTCCGACCCCAGGCTGTCTGGAAACACACTGCCATACACAAATGCCTGCTTTAAATAGGAAGTGATTAAGCAGGGACAACCTCCATTTAGGAGAGACCACAAGAGCCTCCCAACCCCTCACATGTGCTCGAGCCACTCCACATCCCCCCCAATCCTCCCCCCAGGGCAAAACACAAGTCAGCATGTCTCCAAATCACAACAAGGAGGAGCACCATACGATGGCGCCCTCCACACAGCTTCCCGGCGTTCCGGAAGGGGAAAGACATCCCCCAACACATGACGCACTGCGCCCCCAGTGGCCAGAGGGGAAAAAGCCACCGTAGAAAAGCAAAGAGAGAAGGGCGGAAAACACTGGCAAGGTAATGCCGTCCTTCTCCCCCCTGTCTGCCGGGAGGTTAAAAAGAGACCCAGAGGAGCACAATGACCCTGAGGGGGGTGGACACCAGAGGCACACACATCGCGGCTGGACCCTAAGAGGGAAACAAATAGGAAACAGAACACAAAAGATTTTAACCACTTGACAACTGGACACTTAAACCCCCCTCGTGACCAGATCAGTTTTCAGCTTTCAGTACTCTCACACTTTGAAAGACAATTACTCAGTCATGTAACACTGTACCCAAATTAATTTTGTGCCTTTTTTCCCACAAATAGAGCTTTCTTTTGGTAATATTTTATCAGCTCTGGGTTTTTTATTTTTTGCGCTATAAATTAAAAAAGGCCGAAAATTTTGAAAAAAGCAAATTTTTCTTTGTTTCTGTGATAACATTTTGCAAATTATTAATTTTTCTTCATACATTTTGGCCACAATTTATACTGCTACATATCTTTGGTAAAAATAACCCAAATTAGTGGAGATTATTTGGTCTTTGTGAAAGTTAGAGAGTCTACAAGCTATAGTACAAATCATACAAAATTGATCAGACCTGATGTACTGGTGGCCTATCTCATTTCTTGAGACCCAAACAAGCCAGGAAAGTACAAATACCCCCCAAATGACCCCTTTTTGGAAAGTAGACATTCCAAAGTATTTACTAAGAGGCATGGCAAGCTTTTTGATGTTGTCATTTTTTCCCCACAATTCTTTGCAAAATTAAGATTTTTATAATAATAATAATTGTCATTGTAATAGGTTATTTCTCTCACATGGCATGTGTATACCACAAATACCACAAAATAAATTCTGCTACTCCTCCTGAGTATTACGATACCATGTGTGTGGGACTTTTCCACAGCTTAGCCACTCAGAGAGGCCCCACATGCAGGGAGCACCATCAGGTGTTCTAGGAGCATAAATCACACATCTAACTTGTTGAATATCTATTACACTTTTGAAGGCCCTGGAGCACCAGGACAATGACACGTGACACTGACGTGGCACTGATGACAGTTGGCACTGATACGTGGCACTGATGACACCTGACACTGATGTGGCACTGATAACAGATGCCACTAATACGTGGCACTGATGACACGTGACACTGATGACAGATGGCACTAATACGTGGCAATGATGACAGATGGCACTAATACGTGGCACTGATGACAGATGGCACTGATACGTGGCATTGATGACACGTGACATTGATAACAGATGGCACGTGACACTGACAGGTGGCACTGATGACAGATGGCACTGATACGTGGCACTGATGACAGATGGCACTAATATGTGGCACTGATGACACGTGACACTGATATGGCACTGATGACAGATGGCACTACGTGGCACTGATGACACGTGGCACTAATGTGGCACTGATGACAGGTGGCATTTATACGTGGCACTGATGACAGATGGCACTTATACGTGGCACTGGAGACAGATGGCACTGACAGGAGGCACTGGGGACAAATAACACTGACAGGTGGCACTGGGGACAGGTGGCACTGACAGGTGGCATTGGGGACAGATGGCACTGACAACAGGTGGCACTGGGGACACATGGCACTGACAGGTGGCAGTGGGGACAGGTGGAAGTGGTGACAGATGGCAGTGACATTGTGGGCACTTTATTTTCCGTGTTTTTTTTTCTACTGACGGCTGCTGCAGCCGTTCATCTCTCCCTCCTCACACGCTGTCTCTGTTTAAGGAGGGAAAGCCGGCGATGAGAGATGATCTCATATGTTTACATATGAGATCATCTCTCATTGGACACACCGATTGCACTGTAAACGGCCGCTGTGATTGGCCATTTACAGCGATCTGTGACTGGCTGTGTCCAAGGGACACGGCCAACACAGAACTTCCCCAATGCGCACTCACGGGAGCGTGCATTCTGGAAGTAAACAGGAGGACGTCCAGGGACAGACTCCCGGCAATTGGCGTCCACGCTGCAGACGTCTTTCGGCTATAGCACGGACACCTAGTGGTTAATTAGCAAAGCTGTAACTAATTTACATAATAATACAAATCAAATCTAATTATTGTACAACAAAATATCTCAGAGACAACCTATGTTCAAAAATATATAGTACATATAACCACATACCAAAATTTATATATATAAATCTTTTGGTGGCATTTGATCACTCTATAAACAAAAAAAGACCAAGAATTTTTTTTTTACTTTCTGCTACAGAACATATTCAATAAAAAAAACTTTACAAATCCATTTCATTCATCAATTTAAGCCAATATGTATTCTGCTAAATATTTTTGGTCCCAATAAGCGTATATTGATTGGTTTGCACAAAATGTATAGCATCTAAAACTGTAGGATAGTTTTATTTATTTATTTATTACCATTAATTGTGGCGATCAGCGATGATATTGCGGTGGACATCCTGACACTAACTGACACTTTTAATACTTTTTGGGAATCAGTGACACTAATACAGCAATCAGTGCTAAAAATATGCACTTTAACATCAGGGGCGATCAACGGGTTAACTGTGTGCCTAACCAGTGTTTTACTATACTGTGTGAGGTGCTTTTACTAGGGGAAGAGATGGAATACACAAACTCCATCTTTTCCCCTCTGTTGGAACGGCGATCTGCCTTGTTTACATAGGCAGATCGCAGCTCTATGTCTCTGCCTGCCGATCAGCTGGTGTTAGCGGACATCAGGATCCCGGTACCTGCCGTTCGGCTTCCGGCTTCCAAAGTGGGAGCGAGCCGGAGGCAGCGCGCATTCACGCCTCCTACCCAGAAGTATGTGATCACGTATATATACTTGATCCTGCGCACAGCTGCTGCCCTATAGTCAGCAAGCAGTTAAACAAATGTTAAATCAGGCTGCAAAATAAAAAAATAAAGCAAGTGAAGGGGGTCTAAATACTTTAAGAATGCTTTGTATGTGTTTTAGGTGTGTAGCACTAAACCCCGAAGGAGCTGCTGGTTATTTTTGGGCTTACCGTTGAAAGGCGACGGACTACTGCTATTATCTGTCTGTATGAACATTTCAGTCTGCTTTGTATACCCATAGACTTATTTGTGATACTATCATTGTCCTGCTGGAGCTTATATTTTAACTATCTTGTTTACACATCTTTTAATAATAAAATTTGGGATTATGTATAAAATTACGATTTGACCCATAATTCTGCTGCCTAAAAATCCAATTTTTGGGGGAGTATCCTTGAATTCTTCCCTATACTTCAGGGGTGAGCAGCACTCTTTAGCCTGTATATGCGTGTGTCTTTCCTTTGATAACAGTTGAAAGGTGGCTCCTATCTCAGCCAGGGGCGGATCCGGGGGGCAACAGGGCAATTGCCCCCCCCAAAATAGTAGCAGTGACAGTGACATGTCATTGTCACATTCTCACTTGCTCTGTCTGCGCTGCCATGCCGCTGCCTCCTCTGCCCGAGTCTCTCTCACATAACCCGATCAGCGGCGCAGAGAGAGAGACTCGACTTGTAGTTATGCCCAGCACTGACCAGGATGTCAGGAGGAGGAACAGCGGTGGGTGGAGCCTCTCTCCTGCACTCGTTGCTAACGCCTGGGCCGCCTAGGGTCTAGCAACAAGTGACGTCAGTCTGAGTGAGTCACGTGGGAGGGAGTCTCACTCTCAGACTGAGCCAATGTGACGGAGGCGGAGCTGCTGGAGAACAGGTCAGGCAGCCAGGGACAGGAGAGTCAATGTTATGTGCAGGGGCGGGCTGGGCCAGGGGGCAGGGATGAAATTGCCCCCTGTGCCGCTCTGATTCCCCAGAAAAAGGCTGATGTGCTATTGTGCTGCCAGTGGTGAACATCACATGTGCAGTTCCGCAATTATCTGAGTACAACCCCATCAGGAGGCAGCTTTATAGTCCATGTCTGGCCCCAATGCAGACATAGTACCAGCCGTCACTGCCACAGGATCCACAAGGCAGCGGCGCTGACACTGACAGGCTAGGTGAAGGGATATAACCTTAAGCTGCGGGGGGATTTCCTCCCCCTCCCTTTCCTCTTCACGCAGACACTGCCTTTCATCTGCTCTATTCCTTTGCTCATTGGCCCTGGCCAGAGCCAATGAGAGGGACGTGTCAGAGCAGGAGATGATCATGGGATATGTAGTCCCAAGTACCAGTGGAAAAATGGTGATTGCCTAAGAATTGATTGTAGCCCGCAGCATGCACAGGGGGAGGGGAGAGAACACCGGGAGGCTGCAAAGGACATCGAGGGAGATGAGAAGGGATCATGAGGCAGTGAGTACGAGTTGGAGGGAGCCTGAGAGGGAAGAATTATTTCCCCTTTCCCTGCTGGGAAGACACTGCAACTGAGCAAGGTGATGACCCTTTTCTGGAAGCAGCAAAATGGTCGGCCACAGGTTACTAGTCACAGACCTCCTGATCTGTTGTGTGGGGCAACAATACAAATGTAGCAGCAAATGTATTGTGGGAACCGCCCCCCAAATCCCTGCTGCCGCCATCCATCCATGCACACAACCCCTTTCAGGATGTCGGATACATGGATTCCAATAGGGGGGTTGTTTTACTACAGGTTCCACAGTCCCAGCTTAAACCCCTCAGAACTGAGGACGTGTCCCCCGGCCCTTAAACTAGTGAAGGACTACAGGTCCCCAGCATGAACCCCTCAGCACTCAGGATGTGTCACACCCCCCAAATAGTGTAGGACTAAGGGTCACAGCATAAACCCATGGCATCTAAGGGGCCACATCCTTAAATCTCTGGAGTTCATGCTGGGACTTGCTTTAGTCCTTCACTTTTGAGGATGTGACCCCAAAGTGAAGGAATACAGGTCCCAGCATGAACTCCTCAGCACTCAGGATGTGTCGCAACCCCCCCCCCCCCCCACTAGTGAAAAATTACAGGTCACAGCATGAATCCGTGATATCTAAGGGGGTCACATCCTTAAATCTCAGGTGTTCATGCTAGGACTTGTACTCCGGAACTAATTGGGGGGGTGGGGTCACATCCTTAGATCTCAGGCGTTAATGTTTGGACTTGTAGTCCTTAAATAGTTGCAGGGGGGGGTCAGGTCCTCAGCTTCCTCAGCTCTGAGGGATTCAATCAGAGACTTGTCTGCACTTTAGTTCCTGGAGGCCATGGTGATACAAGTCCCAAATGGACCCTGGAGGGCCACATTGTTCTCCCTGCCCCTAACCCACCTTTGTGATAATGTAAAACCTTAGATTGTTTTCCCTGATCCATCACTTTGCCACCACTAGCTCTACGGGCCACTTGACTGGACTTGCCCCCCAGGCCTAAGGCTGCCAGCCCTCCCCTGAATAAATATCATGTGACAAATCGCAAAATACATGTGTGCCATTATGTATGATTATTTATTGTGATACTGCACTGCGTTACTTTGACTGGCTGATAATTGCGCAGTTGTGCAACGCTGTACCGAAATAAAATTGATGTCCTTTTTTTCCCACAAATAGAGCTTTCTTTTGGTGGCATGTGATCATCTCTGCGTTTTTTTTTTTGCTATATAAACAGAAAAAGAGCAAGAATTTTGGCAGTGCCCTTCCTGAGACTTGACTCTGGATCCGCCTTTGATCTCAGCCCCTCTTTCCTGTGCTCCAGCTGGACTTTGGTGGTCAATGGAAAAACTCTCTGACCGGTTGGGTAGTCAAGACACCATACACAAGGTGTGGATGATCAAGAATACAAAGGTTTATTCCGGCTTCACAGAATAATATGCAATAAACATAAAGGGGTCGTATAGGGGGAAGGCCCCATGAACAACCAATCACATTCAAGTATTATGTTATACAATTAATATTAACCTAAAAGATATTCATAGTATTTCTGCCTAGAGACAGACTCAACGTCACAATTCTAAAGATGTTTAACCTTATCATCTTGGCTTGAGGTCAATGTTCTTAACACGCAGTATATGTTCTTAACATGCAATGGCTAAATGTTAACTCTAACCGCAGATGCATCCTGCTTCACACTTCGCCTTAGCACTTCTGGTAAACTTGCACAAGCTAGCATGAGATGAAAACATTTTCTAAAACATTATCTTCTAAAACAGATTCTAAGGAGTCACTCTACCTTTCCTTACAACCGTTACCTTCCGTTCTCCTTGTGACACGTCTAGGGGATGTCCCGTGGTAGATGACCCAGTAACTTAAGACTGACATAAGATCCACTTGAATGAATTTTATTTGCAAAACTCAAATCATTGAACAGTCTTTCAACTTGGGATCAGAGGGTTGGAAAGGGAAGTTCAGGTACTCTCAATGTCAAAGTCCAAAAAACGTTAAAGAACTTGCTTACTTTGACTGCATCCAGAGAATTGCCATTTGCGGCTGGATGAACACTCAGGTTGGACAGTCCCTCTCTCACAAGTCCTAGAAGCCAACAAGGTGCTTACTCAGGAACAAAGTCGTTGTCACAGACATTGTTGCAGAACATGTAGGGAAACTAAGCTTTAGAACACTTGTAGGATACCTGAATCTTTCAGCCTGCTTGGCGATATCCACAAGACCGGATTCTTTCGGTAACTTCAGCCCTTCCAGGCTCTTGTTAAGAAAACCAACCCAACAGTTCACCAGCAGAAACGGGTATCAGGCAAAGGTAAATCTTTCCCCTGTGAATCCACAGTAGTAATAAAGTACACGGCACTGTCTTTGTCCGGTCTGCAGATCACAACTTTGTCCTCATAGATGTGCCGCCTGTAGCTCCAATGCCGTAGGCATCCGACAACCCGTTCATAAAGCTCCAGTGAGAAAGCCTTTTTCCGGAGCGGCTTTGGTACTTTTAAATAACTCCAAACATCGTCCTCGTACCAGGCCTTACAGTTTTTTCCAATGACAGTCATAATTTCCCTTGGAACGTAGGGGAATTCCAAACCATACTCATTAGCTACTCTCTTATGAAGGAGTCTCTGTGACCTTGCAAGTCTAGGTAATGCACGAGCACTTCCTTCCCCGGGTGGTATGCGGAAGTTTGGGGACCATTGTACCAACGTGGCAAAGTCCCTTTTAAGTGTGGGCAGATTCATGGGTTTAGGGAGAGTCACATTTACCGTGATGGGGTTTTCCGCACTCGGCGTTCCATCCCCTGAGGTTAAAGAAAGCCAGTCCGAAACATCTGTACAAGTGGCGGCTACATCATCCCCTCTAGCCCACAACAACTCCTCCGACAATGTCCTCAAAATGTCCTCATCTTCCGCATCCAACAGAGACTATAACTCTGAATCCCTATATTCCTCTGACGGTAAATAATTTACTAAAGGTACTCACAGTCAAACTTTTTCCCGAAGCGACATTCTTCCGCTGATTGGATCCAGCCGGACTTGGTGGCAGACCTCCATGACGGTTCCGGGAAGATTTTGTGTGCCCCGCACTCTCCAAAAGAGGCATAGTGACTTCAGTAATGGTAGTAGAAGCAGTGTCCATCTGCTCCAATGTGGTTTCCTCAGCAGTCTCAGTGGCGGACGTGACGGCATCTCTCTCGGGGATGTCAGCAACGACAGGTGTTACCGGGTTTGGAAGGCTTTACCGAAGGGGCGAAGATGGCCGACTCCTCAGTTGTCACACCCGTGGCCCAGTCCACGCGGTAGGACCTTGGTGGTGTGACTGACTGCTCCACTTTAAAAACGTACTCCCCACAGCTTTTACATCTGGAGAATAGCCGAGGGTTGGCGACCAGGCCGTCGCACTTTTTGCACAGCATATCCAGGCCCTCAATGTCTCCATTAGTGTACAGAATGAACCGCCCCTGCGGCAGCAGGTGAATGCCCGTGTCTGTGACCCGGGTACCAGGCAACTGTATTCATGCGGGACCCCTTCCAAGAGGCATCCTGGGTCCTGGCGCAGGCTGCATACCTGGGGCACGGTACATTTTCCAGAAAAGTTTTCTCCAAACTCTGAGAAAAAATATCAATTGTTCTTTCCTCCTTTCGCAATACACTCTCACGTGGTGCCTCGTGCAGGAAAGAACAACTCAGACTCCTCCCACTGGGATGCTTGGGTTACGCAACTTCGCTGGCTTTTCGGCAAGGGCTCCTCCCATGCTTACGCACCTCAGTGAAAGTCCGAGTAAAGATGGTGCCGATGGCGCAGTTACAAAACACAACCCTCTGACTACGAGCCCCGACATGTAGCACTAACCCCCGAAGGAGCTGCTGGTTATTTTTGGGGTTACCTTTACCTTCCGTTCTCCTTGTGACATGTCTTGGGGATGTCCCATGGTAGATGACCCAGTAACTTAAGACTGACAATAGATCCACTTGAATGGATATTATTTGCAAAACTCAAACCATTGAACAGTCTTTCAACTTGGGATCAAAAGGGATGGAAAGGGAAGTTCAGGTACTCTCAATGTCAAAGTCCAAAAAACGTTAAAGAACTTGCTCACTTTGACTGCATCCAGAGAATAGCCATTCACAGCTGGATGAACACAGGTTGGACAGTCCTTCTCTCACAAGGCCTAGCAGCCAACAAGGTGCTTACTCAGGAACAAACTCTTTGTCACAAACGTTGTTGCAGAACATGTAGGGAAACTAAGCTTTAGAACACTTGTAGGATACCTGAATCTTTCAGCCTGCTTGGCGATATCCACAAGACCGGATTCTTTCGGTAACTTCAGCCCTTCCAGGCTCTTGTTAAGAAAACCAACCCGTACGTGGTGTTCTTCTAAAGAGTCCATCCCTGGAATGCTCGAAGTACATTGGGTCTCTCCCGAACCGGAGACGGCACCCAACCACCTCAGAATCCTCCTTTAGATTCCTTGCCCTGGGCTAGCCAGCCCCAAGGCATTACAGCCGGGTGGATCCGCACCCCAGGCCATAGCCTTCCTGGGGGCTGGTCAGGAGGACCAGGACCATGTAGTCAGCACATCATACTGGACCGGAACCCTGAACCATGTGACGTCCGCATCTTAAATACCCTCTCCCAGAGGGCCACTCCCACTGACCTGGCTCCAAGGGAGAGAGTAATTTAAACACCTGACCAGACCCTAGTTCCATGCTTGCCAGAAGAGACAGTGCCCCCTGTGGCTAGGCTGAACATTTCACACTCCAGTCAGACTGATACAGAAGTCAAATTTAGACAAATAATACCCAAACCTAACTGCAGCTTAGGTAGAGTTTAATTTTGAAAAACGCATAGTGCGTGCTCTACAGGAGCCCGCCGCTACAGGTGCATTTATGTGAAAAAGTTTGCGTTTTTCAGCACAGCTTTGTACAGCCCGTGACACAGGGCACATAGGAACTATTTTTTTCTGTGTGCCCTTGAAGGGAACTGTGTTTTAGAAGTGCAGAAAAATGCAGGTCTCTCCACATAATTTGAATGAGCCCTATGCCAATGTACTCATTCTTTGCCCAAGAAACTCCACGGTGTTTTATTCATGCACAGAGACATTGAGATACTACTTTAAAATATAAAGGTTTAGTCAATTAACATCAGCTGGAATAATGCACCAAATATATTTTATTGTGCTATAATGCAGCTGCTTTGATGGGATTTTACACAGTCTGAAATTTCCTTCCTTCCATTTTTGTGCTTTATTTTGTATCTGTGGTAACAAATAGAAGCCAATCTTCAAGCTGCAGTGTGATACAACCTATTATATTCTCTTAAATCTCTGCCTTGCACACATATACAATTCAACACAGGTGTAAGACCTGGGTCAGTGAATTTCCCTGCAGGGTGTCTTGTTCCTGACAAAAAAGCTATTGCTTAGGTGGATGAACACAAGAACACCACTTGAAATCTAGCAGACTTTATAATGCCCTATAAGGAAATGGTGTATAAAGCTCACCATAAGCATTACAATCAAACTGTACCATCTTTGTCAAATCTATTTTAGGTATATCAAAAATATTAAGTTTAGCGTATAGCGAAATCTCCAAGTCAGATGGTCTGATGTGGAGATTTCTCTATATGCTAAATGTAATCAATCTCACCTGCGCTAATAAGTGCACAGTTCGTCTAATGGTATAATGCATCTTACCTATCACTCTATTTCCCGCATATCCCCAAATACTCAGACATAACCACAGCTTAAGTCCTTATCTCAGCACGACTGCCCCACCAAGCATCACACTGGCTCTCAAAGAAAACAAAGCCATGACAAACAGGATGTCCTGGCCAACAACTAATTGCTTCCTCCATGGGAAATTACCTCACAGGATATGACCTCACAGGATATGATTGTCAACACAGGAAATACTTCCAGCAGGATGAGTTTATACATCAACCAATAAATAATGACTAAAGGAGTCTTATGGGCATGTCTGGGCAGGGACAATGTGTATGTTTTACCTTCAACTAAAGAAAGCTACATGGTTAACAAACATGAACTCTGCCCCTGACCATTACAATTCAAAGAATTTTTACCTTTTTTCGTGAATCCTTATTCTGCTTTGTTCAGAGAACAAAGCATACCCAGAATATACTACCATCCAGTGTGGATGGGAGATTATCTGCAGGTGTACGCCATGGCACCCCAAATATGTTGATCAGGTATATAGGGGTGACACAAGCACACATCCGCTAAACCGATAATGTCTCTGCAGAGCGAACACATCCCCCCAAACGATCGTTCTGTGCATCGCACAGGGGCCCTTCACTGGCGGACATATCACCACTCTGAAAACACTTCTCTACATCCCTAAGGAGCTTTTCACTAACAAACAGATCTCAACCAGCGTCAGTCTGCCCCAGCCAGGTCTTTAGAGCGGGTTGCGGGAGAGCTAACACTGGGAGACACTCTGACAATACATATTAAATACACATTCATAAAATTTCCACAATATCTCGCAACCTCCGACTTTGTGTTCCCTCTCTGAAGTTCACACCTTAGTTTATTGGGCCTTTCCGTATTCTTCACAGGATTAACCCAGTGGCTTACGCATTAGACCTTCCCTCTAATATGCATATCTCAAATGTATTTCATGTCTCCTTGTTAAAACCTTTGGTCTGCAACTGCTTTACCACCTCAGTGCCTTGTCCTCACCCTGCACAGGTTGAGAACCATGAGGAGTATGAAGTACAGTCCATTGTTGACTGTCTTAGGTTCTGTGGGCACATACAGTACCTGGTGCATTGGAAAGGGTACGATCCGGAGGAACGCTGTTGGGTCTCATCCTCAGACATACATGCCCCTGTCCTCCCGTGATTTCCATAGACGTTTTCCCCTCAAGCCTGGTGGTTCTTTGAGGGGGATGCAAAAGTACAGATTTTACAAACTGTTTGTAAATTTACTGAAAGTTGGCAACCCTGCCCAGACCCAGTGCATGAAATCACGTACAGGTACCTATATAGCGTAGGACCTACTAAAAATGGTGTACTTTGTCGCAGTACGTGGGCTTAAGCACCATATAGCAATATGGTGTGAAAAAATCCCCATATTTTTTGAAAATGTTGAGGTGTTTTAAATAGCCTTGCAGGAGTTAAATGTCATTTTTTTGCATGTGTGCGCTATAATATTTTCTTTTCTTTTCCTCAATAGTTTGAAGCATCCGCTTCTGGAACATGTTGACCAATTTTCTATGAAAGTAGACCTAAAAGCAAACGTTAATGAGTTAGTTTGCTAAACTACATTTTTGCTTTATTTTGTTTATAAAATACAGTTTTCCCCTTCTTATTCAACTGTTTCCCTATATCCTATTTCAGTTACTTACAGTTTACAAGTACTCCTCGTGTACTTAGCATTAGCTTCATTACATTGCTCTTGACTGGCTTCTTAAAAGTGACAATAATGAATCATGGCTAAGCAATATGAGTTGGCACAACCCTGGACCCTTGTCTCTAACAAGGCTACATGTGACAGGGTGGCAACACATGCAAACAATTGTGCCACCCAATATGTGTCTGAACAAGGACCTACATGCAAGGATAATAATTTTTTGAAAGCTGCATATTTAAAAAGATAGAAAACAACTTTGGAATTTTAGATTTTTAGCACCTCTTAGCACTGGGTTGTTAAGCTAGATCCTGTGCTGGGGTGCCTGTAGGGGTGTTTAACAGGACTCTGGGGCCACATGTTTGAAACGCCATTATAACACATACATCCAGGCCACAGGCCTACTGTGCTTCTACAATTTTAAAGGGGGTAGCCTGAAAGGATAGTCCTTAAATTCCTGGTTGGGTATTACTGCTGTCAGATTACACACCTACCTGAAAGGCTACAGGCACCTGGGGACCAGGAGCGTGGTTAACTAGGGTACCCAGCTACACACTGCCTAGCAGACTGACCTTTCTACTCCCAACCTCCACCAGCCCCATTCCTTTCTAAACCCAGTCCTTACGTACTCTATGAGTATAGGTCACACAATGACCAGCGGTAAAGAAGAGACAGGTCCAAGTTCTTCATATTTTGATGCTTCACTGGAACGTAATTAGAAGCATAATGCTGGGTAAATACGGTCGGACTTTCCGGCAGAAAAAGTCAGACGGAATCATTTCATCGGATATTGCGATCGTGTGTGGGCTTCATCTGATTTTTTTTTTTCAAAAATTCTGACGGACCAAGAAATAGAACATGTTTTAATCTTTCCAACTGAATCAATTCCTATCTGGAAAACTGTTCATCTGTATGCTATTCCGACGGACCAAAAACAATGCAAGGGCAGCTATTGGCTACTGACTATTGAACTTCCTTTTCCTAGTTCCATCGTACATCATCGCGTTCTAAACGAACGGACTTTGGTGTGATCATGTATAGGCAAGTCCATTTCAGCAAGACTCAGTCGGAAAGACCTTCAGAGTTTATTCTGACTTAAAAAACGGTCGTATGTACGCGGCATAACAGTTCATCAGTCGTATGGTGATAGCCATAACAGAACAGTGGTGTCCATCTCATGCCCACTGAACGGGGTATGCATTGACAAAGTTCTAATTCTCTTTATCCTTAGCCTGCTTGAGAATACATTTTCTCAGGGAAGGCTCATATATGAAGCTGCTACGTTATGGCACGGAAGGCCCCAGGCTTTCCTATGGGGGCCTAGAAGGGGTCTACTAAATTCCTTGCTTGCAGTACCATCTCACTAATTGAACCGACCTCTAACCTCTCATCAGTTATAAATATACCCTGTTCCAGAGGGTAGGATGAATCCTTAGTGAGAAAACAAAAAACTGCAACTCACCCAAAACGATGTCGAGGAGTAGTCAGGAGAAACTACCGTAACCATCTAGAATTTCCTTACCTGACACCCTGCTCACATTAACATTTTAAAACATATATGAGATTTTAGTGATTGTATTTACATTCTTTTTTAAATCTCTGCTATAATGCAAGCATAGGTTCAAAAGACAAAACTCCTCAGCTACATACTGTACATGTAGTGTTCCATGAACACGGAAATGAGGAAGGTCACTCTCCTGTACCAGAATAATTCCTATTACCTATGTTTTCTTGTGTGAAGCTGTAAAATACAACATTGACTCAATCCCCACTGAGGTGCAACGCTGCTTTTATGACAAAATGTCTTTAAACAGCAGGGTGGCTGCACAGGCTGATGGAAATCATGCTTTTATAGAGCAGGTGGCTTTGTAATTGATAGAAATGCCTGCCATTATTGTGTTAATTAACTCGAGACATGTGAGGAAAGGAATTCACTGTTTTACAAATAAATACTGTTTTGCAGTAAAATGTATATAGGCTTTAGATTGAAACTAAAAACCTTGGATGAAAGTATTATTTAATAAATCTGATATGACTACAGAATGAAAACATATACACAACTAAACATACATCAGAATCAGGGCTTTTTTTGTCTGGAAAGCAAAGGTACTGTGTACCGCCACATCTAATACTGGCTCTGTGCTCATTGAATTATCACTGGTAAACACAGAAGTTGGCAGAAGATTTCTTTACTACTCCCTTCCTCTGCTGTCTTCTATGCTTACAATTGACAGCATGTGTCTTCGGGTGATTGATGTGCATAACCCTCCCTACTCTACAACCTATAACAAAAAGGAGGAGGTTAGCTGCCACAACATTGCAGCAGTGTCTTCTCCTGCAGCCCTTTCTCTCCAGCCAGCACTGAGGACTCCTCTGTGCCACTCTCAGGTAAGTACTAGCTGCTGTTCCACCATCCACGGCATCTCCTCTCTGTTCCACGCTATACTGGGAAGGTAGAGGCGATTTTGGGGGGTGGGAGGAGAGCTCTGTGCTAAGGAGGGAGTTGGGGAGAGAACTCTGTACAGTGGGTGAAATGTTGGGGTAAGAGCTTTGTATTGGGGGGAGAGAGTGTGAGGCATGGGAAGGGAATTTTTGGTTGTACACTGGTCTGTGTGTTACTCACTCCTGAACCTGCGCCCTGTGGGACACATGCTGTGAAGCACTGTGAAATATGTACTCCTGAAACCTTATGCCCTATACATTATTATTCTTGAGCACTGTGCCCTGTGCCATATGCACTTTTGAGCCATGTACACTGTGCAATATGCTGAACCCTGTATCCTGTGTGAAATGCACTCCTGAGCCCTACGTCGTATGCAATATGCACTCCTGAGCCCTGAACCCTGTGTGATATACACATCTGGGCTATGCACAATTAACCAATGTTCCATAGAACAAGTAATGGGACTTTAAATATATCACTGAGAACAGATACCTGGAACAAATATTAGAAACCATTATTTCTTTATCGTACATCACAGGATACAGAGCCACAGTAATTACTGTATGGGTTGGATAGACACCTTTAGGTGATGGACACTGACACACCCTAGACAGGAAGTTTGGCTCCCTATATAACCCCTCCCCTTATTGGGAGTACCTCAGTTTTTTCGCCAGTGTCTTAGGTGTTGGTTACGAGTAAAGATGTGCTAGGCTGAGCTCCAATGGAATATTCCTTTGCTGGGGCAAGCCATGCAGCCAGATCCATTCAAAGTGTCTTTTTAGGCCGAACTGAATGGTACCCGGGCCTCGTGTCAGAAGAAATTAGGTTTTGACTGTAACACTTCTCTTTTTGGAGAGCTGGACCCCAGGATCCAGTGCTTGGTTTTTTCATCCATAGTTCCTGGTGGGGTGCTTTACGGGTCCAAGGGTGTGGAACCCCCATATGAAAAGGGGCCCCGGTCCTTGAAGGTTTTTTAAACTGAGCCCACCGTGAGTAGTGAAGATTGAGTCTGTCTGGTTTACAACAAAACCCTGCAGCTGGATAAGGTAAGTGGAGATTCCTAAGGAATTTTCTAATTATTATGGGTTTTCTCCTTTAAGAAAATGTTGTCATGCTTAAAGGCGCCACCGTGGGCTGTCAAGAGCACATACCTGTGCTATCCTTGTCAGTCTCGCTCTGTGTCAGTACAAGCAGCAGGCTTCCTCCAGTCCCAAGCCTCAAGTAAGATGTTGGTAGGGGAGTTTTCTTTTAGACATCCCCCTCCTGGACTGAAGTATTTCTTTCTCTCCAGGAGGCAGAGGGAGCGCGGACCAGTCGGTGGTATACCACGCTGCTCCCGCCGCCATCGCCATAGCACGGTGGTTCTCTTCCAGCTACTCCACCCCAGCCCCCCCCCTACATGCCGATCCGGACGGATCAGAGCCCCGTTACCACAAGAAATCTGTATTTTTTGAAGAGTGTGTGGAGGGGGGGTGCCGTGGGAAGTTGGAGGGGGGGCTTAGTGTGGCGTTGACATGCTTCAGCGTTCACAACGGAGGGGATTTGTATGTTATAAGTACACCTTTTGCAGGTGCATTCAGCTGATGGAGGGGCACAAAGCAGACAGGAGCATGTAAGTGTTGTTGACACAGGCATTCCCAGGGCACGTTTACTCAAGCATCAGGCTGAGCCTTGATAGCAGTGGCAGTTGCTGAACTATTTGCTCAGCAGTGGGTGCATTTTCTGGTAGTACCTCTGCATTTGTGCTTAGCACTATGGGCTGAAGGGGAGGTACAAATACCCCAAAAAACAGGATCTCAAAGGGATCTCCCTCAGCCTCTGCAATGCCACCCCCCGAAAGTCTTAGGAAGGCTGGTCAGAGCGAGCCATAGGGGTTGTCAGGGGTTGCAACTGCTTCCGGCATTTATGCCCCTGTATATATTACTGAGGAGGGTTTTCTCCTCAACCATGATTGGATTGGAGGAAAGATTAGCAGCTTTAATCGCATCTTCTCAGAGTGTAAGAAAACGCATTAGGTTCCCTTCTACCACCCAGGGCCCTCAAACAGAGGAACAGTGGGAGAGGGAGGATGATTTCCCCTCAGGGGACTGTGAAGAGACTGATAACTCCTCTTCTGAGGGGTCAAATGAGGAAGGACCTTCTTCTTAGTGGTGCAATCTCTTACTGAAATGGTCCACTCCACATTTAAGCTACCCTTAACTGAGTCGGTTGAAAAGCCCACTTCTTGTTTGGGTGAAGCAAAGCCTCCTCAAGCTTTGCATGCCTTTCCTGTCCATTCATTGCTGGAAAAGCAATTCTGAGTGGGATCACCCAGATAAGCATTTTTTCCCTCCTTTCAACTCTTTTCCCTATTGAGAAAAATGTACAAAAAGGTGGGGTATACCAGAAATTGATGCTGCTATATCCTATGTAAATAAAAGTTTGACTTGTCTGGTTGACAATGCTCAAATGCTTAGGGATCCAACTGATAAAAAATTGTAATTCCTATTAAAAAACATTTTTTCTTTGGCAGGTTCAGTAGCTCAACCTGCAGTGGCGCCATTGAGGTATGTCAATTCTTTGAGAGACCACTTGAAACAGGTGCTCAAGGTTTTACCTGAACAGCAGGCCCAGGATTTAGCTGAGCTGCCAGGGGCTTTATGTTTTGCAATTGACACAATCAGAGATTCTATTCTTCAGACCTCTTGCCTTACGCTTGGGTTGGTGCATATGCGTAGAATCTTATGATCTAAAAGTTGGTCAGCCGAAGCGCCATGCAAAAAGCTCCAGGCTGGGTTTCCTATCCGTGGTGAAAGGCTGTTTGGGGATGATTTGGACAAATATATCCAAAAGATATCAAGTGGGGAAAAATACCCTTTTGACAGTTAAGAAAAGGAGTAAACGTCCCTCATTTAAACAGGCTCTTTCTCCAGTGCCAGGGACATAAGCCTCCAGGCAGTGGCGATGGCCTCCACCATCAGGTTCAAGAGGTAAACCTCAGAGTCAATCCCAGGGACAAAAGAAGTCATGGGGGAGGAAACCTACAAAACACTAAAACCTCTTTGTGAAAGGGCGCCCCCCCTTGCTTGAGTGGGGGGAAGACTGCTGCAGTTTTCAAGGGTCTGGAAGGAGGAGTTTCAACACAAATGGGTGGTCTCCACAATAGCTCTAGGTTACAAACTAGAGTTCTGAGAATCTCCTCGGTTCCTCAGGTCAAATGTTCCCAAAGATCCAGAGGAAAAGAAGTCTCTCTTTCAAGCGTTAGACCGACTTTTGTCGCAAAAAGTGATTATGGTGGTCCCCATGGAAGAGCAGGAGTTTGGGTTTTAGTCAAACCTTATCACTGTGCCAAAATCAAATGGAGATGTCAGACCCATTCTAGATCTCAAAGATCTAAACTGGTTCGAAGTGGAAAACTTCATTTTCAGTTTGTAGCTCTGCCTTTTGGTCTAGCTACTGCACTTTGGGTGTTTACAAAACTTCTGGCCCTTCCTCTGGCCAGATTAAGGACTCAAGGTATAGCAATTATAACATACCTCTTGATAGACCGGTCGGTAGCCCGCTTAGACCAAAGCATGGTCACCACAATCAACTACCTGGAATACCTAGGTTGGGTCCTCAACCGAGAGAAATCTTCTTTAAAGTCAGTACTTGGTTCTGGTTATAGATACAGCCCAGAAGAGGGTGTTTTTACCCCAGGCAAAGATCAGCGCCATAGAGGAACTGGTTCAGGTGGTCTGGGAGAAGAAGGGTCCTTCTATTCGCCTTTGCATGAGGTTGTTGGGAAAGATGGTGGCTTCATTGGAAGTGATTCCTTATGCTCAGTTTTATTCAAGACTGCTGCAAAACTTGTATCCTGTCTGCCTGGAACAAGAAGGTCCAGGTGCTAGATTTTCCAAATAGTTTGCTGCCAAAAGTACGCCAGAGCCTCAGTTGGTGGAGGATATCCGAGGGAAAATCCTTCTTACCAGTTACCTGGAAGGTGGTAACAACAGATGCCAGCCTTTCGGGTTGGGGAGCAGTCCTGGAAGAGGCAACTGTCCAAGGGAAATGGTCCAGAACCCGAAAGGACCTTGCCCATCAACATTCTAGAGATTTGGGCAGTGTACGTAGCCCTAAAAACCTGGAAATGCAGATTGCAGAATTGTCCTGTCAGGATTCAATCTGCCAATGCCACAGCAGTGGCTTATATCAATCACCAAGGGGGCACCAGAATTCATGTAGCCCAGGGAGAGGTAAACCATATCCTAACCTGGGCAGAAAAGCATGTGCCGTGCATATCGGTAATCTTCATTCCAGGGATATTGGCAGGCGGACAACTTCAGTCGCCAGCAGTTGTTTCCGGGGGAATGGTCTCTTCACCCCGACATCTTCCTGGCTATATGCCAAAGATGGGGGATCACGGACGTAGATCTGTTTGCCTCCAGGTTCAACAACGAAGTCGACAACTTTGTGTCAAGAACAAGGGATTCACTTGCATACGGAACAGATGTGTTGGTGACCCGTGGGATCAGTTCTCACTGATTTATGCATTCCCTCCTATTCTGCTGCTACCCTGACTTCTTCGCAGGATCAAGCAGGAAAGGAAGTCAGTAGTGCTTGTGGCCCCAGCGTGGCCCAGAAGATCTTGATATGCAGAGATCGTAAAAATGGCGGTAGGGGTCCCATGGACCCTACCACCACGTCCAGACCTGCTATTGCAGGGACCAGTGTTCCATCCTACCTTACAAACGCTAAATTTAACGGTTTGGGTATTAAAACCCACATTCTGAAGAATCGTGGGCTTTCAGGCTCAATGATACATTGATTGATGCAAGGAAGCCAGCTTCCAGGATCATTTATTATAGAGTCTGGAAGGCATATGTTTCCTGGAGTGAATCCAAGGGTTGGCATCCTAGAAAGTATGTTATAGGTAGAATCCTTTCCTTTCTGCAAATGGGGTTAGAGATGAAGCTGGCCTTGAGTACCATCAAAGGCACGGTCTCTGCATTATCGGTATTGTTTCAAGGACCTCTTGCTTCACATTCCTTGGTCCGTAGCTTTATACAGGGGATAACGTGGCTTAATCCAGAGGTTAGGTCACCCCTGGGATTTGAATTTAGTTCTGTTGGCATTACAGAAACAGCCTTTTAAGCCGATACGACATATTGGTCCTTTTCACAAGGAAGCTAGTTTTTCTGGTGGCCATATATTCTGCAAGAAGGGTATCAGAATTGGCTGCTCTTTCTTGTAAAGAGCCATATTTAATCATTCACAAGGGTAGAGTAGTATTGCGTCCTCATCCTAGTTTTTTGCCAAAAGTGGTTTCAGATTTTCATCTAAACCAGGATATTGTTCTACCTTAATTTTTTCCAGAACCCTGTTCTATGGGAAAAAAAAACTCACTACATTCTCTGGATGTAGTGAGAGCAGTCAAAATCTATTTAATCTAATCTAATCTGCTCAGATTCAGAAAACTGATATTTTGTTTGTGTTGCCTGAAGATCCTAGAAAAGGACAGGCAGCGTTGAAATCTACTATTGCTAAGTGGATTCGGCAAGTAATTATTCAAGCTTATGGTTTGAAGAGGAAAGTTCCACCTTTTCAAATCAAAGCGCACTCCACCAGGGCTGTTAGTGCTTTGTGGGCAGTGCATCACCAAGCCTCCATGGCTCAAATCTGCAAGGCTGCAACTTGGTCTTCAGTCCACGCATTCACCAGATTCTATCAGGTTTATGTAAGAAGACATGAGGATATCGCCTTTGGGTGCAGTGTGCTGCAGGCAGCAGTATAGGTCCTCAGGTCTGGTTGCACCCTATTTTTGTTTGTGTCTACCTACCCTCAGGTAGCATTGCTCTGGAACATCCCATACAGTAATTACTGTGGCTCTGTGTCCCGTGATGTATGATAAAGAAAATAGGATTTTTATAACAGATTACCTGTAAAATCATTTTTTTGGAGTACATCACGGGACACATAGGTCCCTCCCCTCTTTCTGATTACACGTGTATTGCTTTACTACAAAACCAAGGTACTCCCAGTAAGGGGAGGGGTTATAAAGGGAGCTAAACTTCTTGTCTAGAGTGTGCTAGAGTTCCATCACCTAAAGGGGCCTATATAACCCATACAGTAATTACCATGGCTTTGTGTCCTGTGATGTACTCCAAGAAAAGGATTTTACAGGTAAGCTGTTATAACAATCCTATTTATTTAACATATCAAGAAATCCATTGTGCCTACAAATGTGTACACATATAAATTAATTATTTAAAAACATCATTAACAGGTGTTAAATACTGGTAGTTAAAAACTATGTATGGTCTATGCATTTTGGGGGTATCATTGCTTCCTCAGGTCCTTTGTGTAGTTTACATGGAAAAATAGATAATTGTGTTGAAATACAATATAAACCATAGAAATATAATAAAATCCACATAATCATGGCAAAGAATACAAAAAATAAAAAAAGGAAAACCTTTTGAATCTGTCCATAATGACAAAAGGGAGAAAAAAAATTTATGAAATAACAAAATAAAAATAAAATATAAACCCCCTGCACTTATCATCACTGTGGTACGGCTGAGCTTTACCATTAGAGGACAGATGAGAAATGCTTACCGACTCATGGGGGGATTTAGCCAAGCCCACATATACACAAAACATCTCCACACAAAAAAAGAGAAAGGAAAAAATATATAGGATGTAAATAATAGACATGTGCATTCATTTTCGTCCGAATGCATTTTAGTCCAAATTTCGGGTATTTTCGCTATCGTTTTAACAAACGATAACGAACGTGCAGAAACCGAAGGATCCAACATAAACAAATGCTTTATTTTCATTTTCGTTATAGATAGGAGTTTTGACATGACACTGACAGTAGCAATCAGTGTCCATCGAACCTGTGGTCGAATCTGCTTAACCTTAGCTTTGTTAGTCCAAGATTATTCTACATAGAGAGAAAAGATTCGACATAGAGAGAAAAGATTCAACATTATAGAGATAATAGCAAAAAAGGTTGAATGTGCCTAACCTAACTCTATTAGTCCAAGATTATTTGACATAGAGAGAAAAGATTTGACATGAAGATTCGATGAAGTAAGCGGACATTTATGGTCAAATGCTCTGCCCATAGGCTATAGAAGAATTCTAATGTTGGTTGACTAGTAATAATAATTAATAAACATAATTATTACTAGTGTCATACAACATTAGAATTCTACTATAGCTTGTAGGCGGAACATTCGACCGGAAATGTACGATTGCGGCATTGTACAGTTTAGCTGCTCCGCCGAATCTTCTTAGAAAATTCGACAGACACCATAACCCTTCAATGACAGATTCGACCTTAATTATTTTGGATTTTCGGACAAATGCATTTTTTAACAAAACTAAATAAATGAAAACAAATTTCGGGAGTAACTAAATAAATGTATTTTTCGGACAAAAACAAAATATTTCAGTGTGCACATGTCTACTGTCAGTAGCTTCTCATCAGTGCTGCCTATCCAGTGCCACCTATCAGTGCCCATCAATGCCCCCTATCAGTGCCTATCAGTTTTTTTTTTTAAATTGATGTTTTTTTTTGTTTATATCGCAAATATGAAAAACTGCAGAAGTAATCAAATAGCACCAAAAGAAAGCTCTATTTGTGGGAAGAAAATGATAAAAATTCAGTTTTGGTACAGGGTTGCATGGCTGCGCAATTGTCATTCAAAGTGTGACAGCGCTGAAAGCTAAAAATTGTTCTGGGCAGGAAAGGAGGGAAGTGCCTGGTATGGAAGTGGCTAACAAAGGTTGTAATGAACTCCACTTCTTCTACAATCTCCTATTGTAGATCTTCACTCAACTGAGCTCCCAGTCTATCACTTAGACTTGCTGATCCACTGTGCCCTGGATCCACTGAGCTCTTCCAATCTTCTTACTTAGTATCTTCCTCGAGCGTCACCCCCATGTCCCTTCTGGGTCCCTAGCTGGCACTCACAAATACTCCTCAAGCGTCACCCCACTGGCCTGCTTGGTCCCTAGCTTGGCACACAATAATGCTCTGCAAGTGTCACCTCCACTGGCTGGGTTCCTGGCTTAACATCTGCTTAAGTTTCACAATTCTTCACCATCCCTGGTTGTTGAGAATACTGCTCTGGTACTTGCTTCAGCTACTCACAGTGGTCCCTGGTAATAAGGTGAATGGCCCCTTAGTGGCGACAGCTTCCCCTCTACCTCCGACCATGTTAGGTTCTCCGGCCAGCAGAACCGTTACTTCTAGTTGGACTGCAAGCCATAGTCCCATCCCTATGCTGCTCTCTTGCTTCTGGATAGGCCCTCTGACAGCCTAGAAGCCAGATGCCCCCGGGATAGGCCTCAGGTCTCTGGCCTACTAGCCCAGAGCAACATGACACACGTCCATCCAGACAGCCATCCAGATGGCACAGTACCCGGTCACCTGACTCCACCCAAATAAATAGGCTCTCCCAGCAGGCCAAGTGACCCCAGAAAATCCATGTCCATTGGTTGAGACACCCCCTTCATTCCTAATCTGTCCTTGCAATGCCCATGTCTTATCTAATGCCAGCAAATCATTTATGGACAGAAGAGAGAAGTGCAGCAATTCCAGAATTAGGGTGAAATCAATTGATCTTCTATCAATTGGCCAAGGCAACTATCCCTTGGCAGATAAATTTACTAGCAGCCCTGCCTAAACATCAGGGTGATACACTACTTTATCTCTGTAAAAAAAGTATGCTGCATTCTGGTGATCTTTATATTTTGCATGCTGTTCAGGTAAACCCCCACCTTTCCAGGGTTTCTTAACCTTGATCTAGGTCTAACAGGAATGCATCTCCATAAATCGTGATCATCAATCAGCAATGGCACTGAAAGTGCACATCTAACATCAACATCTTGTGCTAACCTGAAAAGGTTTTTACTATAATGCCACGATTTTCAGACAACAAATGTTCGGTGGGAGCTTGTTGTCAGAAATTCCGACTGCGTGTAGGCTCCATGGGACATTTTCCGTCTGAATTTCCGACAAACAAAATTTGAGATCTGGATCTCAAATTTTCCAACAACAAAATCTGTTCTCTGAAATTCCAATCGTGTGTACACAATTCTGACGCACAAAGTTCCATGCATGCTCTGAATCAGGGCCGGTACTAGGGGTGAGCAGAAGGGACGGATGCCCTGGGCGGGACCATTTACTGGAGGAAGGGGGCGCAGTAGAGGCCACGCTACAGGCTGCCTGTTCCGCTCCCCTCCCACCTCCTCCTCTTGTGTGTCACACAGCGCCGGGAGCCGTGAGACTGCATTGATCTCTTGTATCATGTCTGCAGTCTCTGACCTTCTCCTGTGTCATGTCCTCAGTCTCTAACCATCTCTTATCTAATATCATGTCTGCAGTCTCTGATGGGAGTTTGCTTAATTAGCAATGGTATTGGTAATATGCAGCAGAAAGGGGGTTAATGCACTGTCACTAATGCATTAGTATAGATCCCATCATCTGTAGGCGCTGTAGCTTTTCACAGCGGGGGGGGGCGCAATTTTTCATCTTTCGCCCTGGGCACCGAATGCTCTGAATCAATTATGAGACGGAAGCGCTCGGTCTGGTAAAACTAGCGTTCGTAATGGAGATAGCACATTTGTTACACTGTAACATTTTAAATCTTTTAATGCAGCGCATTCTCTTCTTCTTTATAATGCTAGAATAATGAAGTTGTTTTGCTGCTGATATTCACACAGAGTTCTGAAAAAATGATTTCTTTATTATTTCTCGTGATCTCCTGAATAATATTAGTTATTTTTTTCATCAGATCTCCATAGTAATGTTTTGTATTTATTTTTATAGTTTTTTTTTTTACTCAAGATATTCTGTTTTATTTATTTTTTTCCAGTGATCTCCATAATTTGTTTTGTTTTGTTTGTCAAGTTACCACAACACCATTATTATCTTGTATTTTTTAACCTCAAGGAGGTTGGTTGGTGTCCCTTGTTAATATGACATTCTATTTTTGAAATGTACCTGCCTACTCATAAACAAACTGTCCTTTTTAAAGGAAAACACATAGGCAAGTTTTAAAAAAAAAAAATAGCCATTTATTATGGATCATAAGAAAATAAAGAGGAAGGCAATGCTGGATAAACTGGTGAAATTTTCAAAGCCTTTGTACCCCAGAGCACACATCAAAACTATTTTACAGACAAAATTGGTGGCCTCAGGAGTCCATATCATAGTGAGCAAAATTTAGTCCAGGAGTCCAAGAGATCAGGAACAGCAGCAGATGACATATATGTCCCCAGGCTGTAGTCATACAACAGTCTGCATCTTTTCCATGACCAGACTGAACCCAGGCCATCATACTCATGTCTTCCTTAGACGCTTCCTTCCAGGCTGTGGCTCTGGTGTTGGAGTTGTAGCAGGAGGTGGAGGAGGCCGATGGTCGACTTCCTGGCTGCCACTTACCCCTGCCACCTCCTGGCTGAGGCTTTCCTGTTTATGAAAAAGGGACATCGTTTTAGCTTTTTGTTCATCAATCACACACAATTTTGAGCTCATGACTATTGCAAATTGAATGTTAACAAATAAAGTATTTTTCATTCTTGTCCCAATCCTTTTTGGCCACTACTGTCTATTGATATGTTTGTTAAATCAGCAATTAGTGATCAATAATAACATCTAGTTAACATCTTTAATTTTACGACAAGAAATATTTTGAACAATGCTCTACCTGACATAAGTTGGGCTCCCCCACATCTTTCGTGGAAGGCCCAGGTTGGACATTGGAAGCCTCAGCTGAGGTGGAAGGAAGCCTTGAAGGAAGAGTGGAGAGTGCTGGCCTGGGTTCACTCTGGTCTGACAGAAAACCAGATATAAACCCACAAGCACAAACTGAAGAGCAGTAACAATCTGAAAAGCACAAGGCTGAAAAGCGCGAATTGTCTCTCACCAAACTTCTACTAACACGAGATAAACACGAGATTAGCAGAAGGAGCCCAAAGAGTGGCGCACTGGCTATTGAACTTCCCTTTTCTAGTGCCGTCGTACGTGTTGTACGTCACCACGTTCTTGACGTTCGCAAGTTCTGACAACATTTGCGTTACCGTGTGTGTGCAAGACAAGTTTGTGCCAACATCCGTCGGAAAAAAAACATGGATTTTGTTGTCAGAAAATACGATTGTGTGTACGTGGCATTAGGCTCTTTATTGTTGAAAAACTTACAGAACAAAAATAACCTTTATACTGTTATTGTCTCCCTGATTTGAAATTGCAGCTGGTGGGCTATAAGTAAGTAGGAAGTAGCTACAGAAATGCAGATAAAAGAAAAAAAAAGCTTTCATTTTTTTAATGAATATATAGATTAAAGAATGTATTTCCATTTTCCTTGAGCTTTCTGTGAAACAACAAACTACCAATTTTCTTCACCTAGAATTCTGAGAATCTGGTCCCAATGATCTACAGAGTGTGCCATTTTAATCTTAATAAGCCGTTTTGTTTCGGAAGTGTTGGGTCTGTTCAATAAATGTCACAGCAGCCACTCTGGCTGAGAATTTTATCAACAAAAGTATTTTAAAGGTTTTTTTTAAAGGATTACTTGGTAGGTTACACAGGTATAGAGGAGGACAATTTTCTTTCAAGCAAAGAAAATAGAAAAACTGGAAGAGCACAGAGTGAGATATTTCTTTTAAGTACACAATGTAATTTAGGTCTGCTTCCTAAAAGAAAGGCGAATGTACAGGAAAGATGTCCTGTTTCTCTGGTTACTGGGATGAAAATTGAAGAAGGGCATCTGCCCGTTGCAGCTTTGAAGCTGTTATTTCATTGTTATTTTCCTGATTGGCAGTTTAATAGAGCCGGAATATACTTCTGATGCTATCAGATCACTTGTCAAAAATACTATCAAGCTGAAATTTTTTAATTTTAGACCTCTGCTATTTGTGAAATTCGAATTGAGTAGAAGCTTTAATCCTATAGGTTGTCAATTCTTATTTTCTCACTCACTTTGAAATTTCTATTTTCAGACTCCACTTTTATATCTCATTCTGATGTACGAAGACAAATGTGTATGGCACGTGGATATATTTGTTAGCCATTATTTGAATTTCTTTGTTCACACCGGCATACATAGTATATGTGACTGATAGCTATGGAAACAGCTCCAATCCTTCACACCCTGTTCTCATATATCATCCCCATTATGTGTGTGGGTTGCAATAAAATTCACTAGGTGCATTATCTAATTAAAGCAATTTTAATTGTAATCTGCAAAGCTGTGAGCAATACTTCATACACTAACAGACAAAAACATCTGTCTGGTAACCCAACATGGAATATTTCTTTAAACTTTCAAAACTGAGTTACGTAATAAAGTCCTATTACAACACATAATTAAAAAAAGATCCATAATTATTATTATTGTTATTATTATTATACAGGATTTATATAGCGCTAACAGTTTATACCCTTGAGGGTAGACAGTACAAATACAATACACTTTAAAACAGAACGAATCAGAGAACCCTTCTCATTAGAGCTTACAATAGAAGAATATTAGTAAGGCATTGAAAACAATCCCTCTTTCCTATACTATACAATACACAAGAAATCAAAGCTCTCTGACCAAATAAACAGCTACTTGGCGACATGGTACATGGCACAGACTTTCTTCCTCCTGATTTTCATACAGACTTTTTAGGTATATAGGAGTTGAAGCTTTAGCAGCTTCTCTACCCTCGTGCTTTCCCAGTTTCTCCCTCTAACTTTTTTGCTGTCTTGCTTTTTTTCCCCAACCCCCTTCCTTCTTGCCCATTTCTATTATGAAACATAAGATGATGCTCCGGTTTAAGGGGAATTGAATGCCACATTTTAGCTGGTTGTTCAGTAATGTTTTGAACCGTTTTCTGTACTGATATCACACATTTTCTTTGTCTGCTACTTACATTTCTATGGAGAGTTACTTCTAAACCTATATACACATTGTTTCTTTGTTAACACGTTCAATACACACATTAACACATTCCATATGCTTGTATTACTTGTATTACCCTAAGAATTTAATAAAAACCTAGTAAACTATACAAAAAAACAGATCCTTCACGGTTACACATGCAACTAACATATTTATGATGTCCCTTGCTGCACATGCTTTTGTATTAATAAACATTTTTTGCATTTTTATGAGCAAAAATACACTTATATGTTATGCAAAGTGGGAGAGGGGCTGTCAGGAATGAAGGTTTTTTATGGTGGAGATACACAAAAATGCCTGATTTATGAGTTCTTCCTCAGAACTATTTATATCTATGTTCCTGAAAACATGTTACAGAAGTGCTTGAAGAACTGCAGCAAATATATAGATGTAAAAAATCCGATGAAGAAAAAATAAATTATTGAGAGAAAGTATTATAGCATACAGTATAAACTATTATTTTATATATAACATCCTTGATTGAAAAGCTACAAACGTAACATATATGGCTACCAAGAGAATATCAGACACCCTCATATATGTTGTAATGTTCGGGGGACCAGGTAGATCGCAGGACACAGGCTTTTCACACAACAAGGGGTTTATTAAACTTAAACAGCTTTACAGCAGCCAAAAACAAAAGGAAAAGGTTTTTAGTCTCACCAACTTGCAAAGTCCAGAATAGCTGTCTCAACCAAACAGTACTTGATCTTTTATGGCAGGTAGCTTCCCCTGCCAGGAGGCTTCCAGGCAGGACACTGCTGTCCACTTCTGTTGCTGCAACCCAGAACAAACACCAAACACCATTCACCATGTCCTCTACACTCCTCCACACCCATCTACCACTTCCTGTCTTGTTTTTAAACACACTTCCTCTGACAGGTGAGTTAACCACTTTTGTTCCATTAAAGGGACCATAGTCCAAACAGAGGGGAAACATAGCGTCTTTCCAGGACCCAGCCACGGCATCCTGTACATATCCCCCCCCCCCCCGTGCCCCAATGCCAAGGAGGTGGAGGCAACAGTGGAGCTCAAGCAATGGACTCGGGAGAGAGCATCTGCATTTTGATGCAGTCTCCCGGGCCTATGCTCCACTACAAACTTAAATTCCTGGAGTGCCAGGAACCATCGAGTAACCCTGGCATTAGTCCCTTTTCCTTGTCTCAGCCATGTTAAAGGGGCATGATTAGAAATCAACCTAAACTTCCTCCCCAAAAGGTAATATCTGAGGGATTCCAGAGCCCACTTAATGGCCAGACACTCTCGTTCAATTATGGCTTAGTTTTTCTCCCCTGGTGTTAACTTCCTGCTGAGGAAGACTATCGGGTGTTCCTCGCCATGAATAACCTGTGACAACACCGCTCCCAATCCTACATCGGAAGCATCAGTCTGGACAACAAACTCTTTTGAAAAATTAGGTGCTACCAGGACAGGGTGTTGGCACAGTGCCGACTTGAGCTCCAAAAAAGCCTTCTCAGCGTCTGCATTCCACTCCACCATGACCGATTTCCGACCCTTAGTCAGATCGGTCAACGGAGCCGCCAACGTGGCAAAGTTGGGTACAAACCTCCTGTAGTATCCCACCATGCCCAGGAATGCACGTACCTGCTTTTTTGTGAGTGGGCGGGGCCAATTCAGTATAGCCTCTATCTTGTTGACCTGAGGTTTCACTACCCCTCTACCCACGATATAACCCAGATATTTCACCTCCTCCATTCCCAAAGCACATTTTTCAGGGTTTATTGTAAACCCCTCCTTCCAAAGAGAGTCCAGCACTGCCTGGACTGCGATTCCCAGTCTTTGCTAAAAATGACTATATCGTCAAAGTACACTGAGGCATACTTCCGGTGAGGTCATAAAATCCTATCCATTGCTCTCTGGAACGTGGCTGGAGCAGTTTGCAATCCAAAAGGCATCCTTTTGTACTGAAAACATCCCTCTGGGGTAGAGAAAGCAGTTTTCTCTCTAGCAGCCTTAGTCAATGGGATTTGCCAATACCCCTTGGTAAGGTCTAATGTAGTGATATACCTGGCTCTCAATAAGCTCATCTACCCGGGGCATGGGGTAGGCATCAAACCGGGAAACTTCATTAAGTTTCCGGAAATCATTGCAGAATCGCAGAGTCCCGTTGGGCTTCGGTACCAACACAATCGGGCTCGACCACTCACTCTGCGATTCTTCAATAATCCCTAGGTCTAACATCTTCTTTACTTCCTCTGAAACGGCCTTCCTTTGAGCCTCTGGGATGCGGTAGGGCCGGACAAAAACTTTGACTTCTGGTTCTGTGATAATATCATGTTCTATGACACTAGTGAGCCCTGGCAAGTCTGAAAAGTTTTCTTTATTTCTCTGCAAGAACTCCTTTGCCTGCTGACTTTGGGTTTTAGACAGGGTATTTGCTACTTGGACACTCTCCACCCCAACCCGAGGCTCAAGTTTTGTACTAGCCAGGGAGGTCACTGGTTCCCTGTCTGTCTAGGGCTTTAACAAATTTACATGATATATCTGATAGGGTTTCCTCTTGCCTGGCTGGTGGACTCTATAATTTACCTCTCCCACATTTTCTACAACCTCGAAAGGGCCTTGCCATCTGGCCAAGAATTTACTTTCCACAGTGGGAATCAACACTGCTACTCGATCCCCCACTTGGAAGTTCCTAATTTTGGCTGCCCTATTATAAACCCGTCGTTGAGCCTCCTGGGCTTTTTGTAAATGTTCCTTAACTAGTGGCATCGCAGTTCGGATCCTCTCCTGCATTTGAGAAACATATTCAAGAACACTCTTATGCTGAATTGGTTCACTTTCCCATTCTTCTTTAACAAAGTCCAGTAGTCCGCGAGGTCTCCGCCCATATACCAATTCAAAGGGCGAAAACCCAGTGGAGGCCTGGGGCACTTCTTGGATAGCAAACAGGAGAGCTGGTAACAGGCAGCCCCAGTCTTTCCCATCCCTTTGTACCACTCTCTTGAGCATAGACTTAAGGGTCTTATTAAAACGTTCTACCAATCCATCTGTTTGGGAATGGTAGACCGATGTGCGCAGCTGTTTAATCCGGAACAGCTTGCATACATCAGCCATAACCTTCGACATAAACGGGGTGCCCTGGTCTGTGAGTAAAACCTGTCCGTGTAAACAACTGGAATAGTTCCCGTGCAATAGCCTTAGAGGAGGTATTCCGCAGGGGTAGCGCCTCAGGATATCGAGTGGCATAGTCGAGGATCACCAGTATGTAAGAATGACCTCGAGCCGACTTTACCAAGGGACCCACTATATCCATGGCTATCCTCTCGAATGGGACCTCAATTATGGGCAGAGGGACCAACGAGCTCCGTAAATGGGTCGCCGGAGCGGTCAACTGACAGGTGGGACAAGAGGTACAGTATCTCCTTACCTCTGCTTTCAAGCCTGGCCAGTAAAACCGGTCGGCGATCCGTGCCCCCGTCTTTTCAACTCCCAGGTGTCCCCCTAAAACATCATCATGGGCCAGGTCCAGGACCTTGCGTCTATACTGTTGGGGTACCAATAATTGTTCTACCACATTTTCTCTCACTTTAGTAACCCAATAAAGCAATTCATTACATATTGCAAAATGTGGCCACCGCTCATTAGCACCTGTCTCTTGGGGCTCCCCATTTATTACTACAACCTGTTCCCGTGCCCTGGCCAAAGTGGGGTCCTGCATCTGGGCAGTACCAAATGCCCCCCGGGGAACACCCAAATCTGGCAAGGCAGGGTAAGAGGCCACTTCCTCATCCTCTTCCCCCAGCATTACCTGAAGCGGGGAAGGTTCCCCCCCTCAGTGTTCAGGTAGGTCTGTGAACCCCACATTTTGACATCCTTAACAGTATCAGCACTACTTTCATCACCATTAACCAAATCCTTGGCATTTTAGCAACTGGGTCCATATTACGATCATGCGGCATCTCAGGGTTATTACCCTCAACAACAGGAACAGAGGGACTAGTTTCTTCCCAGTCTCTGGACCTTTCAGATAGTTCTCCTTGTCCCCACAGTTTTGCAAATAACGGACAGCCTCGTCCTATGATAACGTCATGTACCAAGTTATTTACCACCCCCACCTCTTGAGTACCAGTGCCACATGCTGTGGAGATGGACACCGAGATGAGAGAGTACTCTCTCGTGTCCCCATGAATGCAGACAACCCATAAAATTTTGCTTACCGGACCGATCTTCCCAATTACTCTAGGGTGAACCAGGGTCACCATGCTTCCAGAGTCCAGCAAAGCCCGTGCAGGGTAGTGGTTCACTTGGACTTCACACTCAAATTTCCCCTCTCCAAAGTCAAGATGTGTTGTACAGGCTTTATGGGCATAAAAAGACCCCCTTCGAAGAACCCCGCATTCCATGGGCTCTTCCTGCAATGGGCAGTGGGCCCGGCTATGGCCCCAGGCATGACATCGCCAACATTGTACATCCCCTCCTCTCCGAACATGAACAGGTCGCTGAGGGGGTAACGGGTGTGACTCTTGGCCTTCCGGGGTGTTGGTTCCAGGGCTCCTGGGGACATCTTTTCGAAGGGCGGCAGTTGGTCGGAAAGGCCGTGGCAGACTGGGTCCTTGACGCTTGATAGGGCCAAGCAGATCCTCCACCACTGTATATCGTTCCACCATCTCGACAAGGAGGTTCACCGTTTTGGGGTCTCCATGGCTGACCCACCGTTGAAGGTCGTCTGGCAGTGACCTTAAGTATCGGTCCAGCACGACCCGCTCCACAATTTGGGGGCCAGTCAACACTTCGGGCTGCAGCCATTTTTTTACTAGTTGCACCAGGTCATGCATTTGAGATTGCGGTGGCCAATCTGGACAAAACTTCCATTGGTGCACTTGTTGGGCCCGAACAGCCGTAGTCACCCCCAACCGAGCGAGTATTTCTGCCTTTAGTTTTTGATAATCTTTAGCGTCTTCTGGTGGTAGGTCGAAATAGGCTTTTTTAGGATCTCCGGTGAGGAAAGGAGCAATTAAGCCGACCCACTGGTCCTGGGGCCACCCTTCTCTCTCTGCCGTCCTCTCAAATGTAGCCAGAAACGCCTCTACATCATCACTCAGGGACAATTTCTGCAGAAAATGGCTTGCCCTTATGGTCACCTGGTTGCCAGGGGCAACGGCCACTTGTTCACGGCCCTGAGAAAGCTGCTGCACTGCTTCTTTTAAGGCAGCCATCTGAGCCTGCATAACCCCTTGTTGGGTCGCTTGCTGGGCTGCTAACTGGGCCACCAACAGGCGAGTATTTTCTTGCTGCAGAGCCAGAGCCTCATTGTGGTGCGTTTTTTGTACCTCCAGCTGGGTTGCTAAGAGCTGATTAGCTTCCTCATGGCGAGTCTGCGCTTGCATATTAGGGAAGGACAGCTGTTTAATTAGCTCCTCCATTGTTTCAGCTTTCAACAGTTGTGCAGCTTTAACCCAGGACATAAATTCACTGTACTGTCCCTTTAAATGTCAGTTTAAATTCAATGAAAAAAAGCAAAAAAAAAAAACGGCTGTTACTTTGTCCTGCCCGCATTCGAGCACCACTTGTAATGTTCAGGGGACCAGGTAGATCGCAGGACACAGGCTTTTCACACAACAAGGGGTTTATTAAACTTAAACAGCTTTACAGCAGCCAAAAACAAAAGGAAAAGGTTTTTAGTCTCACCGACTTGCAAAGTCCAGAATAGCTGTCTCAACCAAACAGTACTTGATCTTTTATGGCAGGTAGCTTCCCCTGCCAGGAGGCTTCCAGGCAGGACACTACTGTCCACTTCTGTTGCTGCAACCCAGAACAAACACCAAACACCATCCACCATGTCCTCTACACTCCTCCACACCCATCTACCACTTCCTGTCTTGTTTTTAAACACACTTCCTCTGACAGATGAGTTAACCACTTTTGTTCCATTAAAGGGACCACAGTCCAAACAGAGGGGAAACATAGCATCCTTCCAGGACCCAGCCACGGCGTCCTGTACAATGTACAGATTCAAAAGCATACCCAAAGGCATTACTCCTGTTCAGTGAGACAACTGAACCATATGCAGTTGAATAATGTGGCTTCTATCTGAACATCACCAATAAGGTCCACACTACAATAAAACCTTACTGCAGCTTAACCATTTTATAGTTGGATAGGGTAAGGAGGGGTTACAAGCTCTGTCAACTTTTAAATGCTGTCTGTGTTCCTAACAGAGCCTAAAACCCTGCCCCCATGGCGTTATAAACTAAAAGAAAATCTTTGACTAGTGTTGGACTTTTATTTTACTATGCTGCACCATCCTAACTCCATTTTTTAATATATATATATTTTTTTTATTTTTTTATTTTTTGGATTTACAAATCATATAAAAAAAAAAAAAAACAAGAAACAAATTACATTCACATTGTAAGTATCATACCAGCAACACCACAAACAAGAAAAAAAAAAAGAATCCCTGCCTTAAAAGGGCACAACACAATTACACTATGTTATTTTTCTCTAATATGGGAATTACTACCGTATTTACCGGCGTATAAGGCGACCCGGCATATAAGACAACCCCCTACTTTTCGATTTAAAACATTGGTTTTGTGCTGTACTCACTGTATAAGATAACCCCGTTGTGCGGTAACACCGTATGTTCAGAAACAAAGTTGGCGCCGGTTAACATGCTGTCTCACAGTATACATACAGTATACCGCCCTGAGCCAATCACGGCGAGCTATGCATTCTATTATTGAATACAATGCCTGCTCGGATTGGCAGAGGCTGTAACATCATCAGCCCGCGCCTCTGACTCACAGCCAATCCGAGCAGGCTACTGTATGTAGCCTGCTCGGATTTGGCAGAGGTTGTTACTCCAATCCGAGCAGGTGCTGTATTCATTAATAGAATACATCGCTCGTCGGGATTGGCTCAGTGGTGTATACTGTATGTATACAGTATTACTGCACACTCCAGAGGGCTTAACATCCAGCGGGCGGCTGGCATAAGATAACCCCAGATTTATACCTGGCGTAAAAGAAGACCTTTTACAGTAAAAAAAAAAAATGGGCAAAAAGCGGGGGTCGTCTTATACGCCGGAAAATACGGCAATATATTGCTATCTCTGTATTCATAGGAATGCCACGTCTCTTCCTCCCTCTCTCCCTCCCTTCCATTGCCCTTTCCCCTCTCCTAGCTTGTTCCCATATGGAATGAGAGGGCACCATCTATTTTCTGTTTCTTATATACCTATTTATCATTATATCCTTCTATCATACACTTCCTATCTCTTCCTTCGCTCCCTGTTGTATAATTTGTAAAGAATCGGTCCAACTCCAAGGTTCCATCTGATGTTATGTTAAAATGTGTCATACCTGGTATCACTGACCATGGTTTCCACATTTTAGAATATTTATTTAGTACACCTCTGCTTCGATACACCTGCCATTCTTTTAATAAAGTGTCATTAACCTGTCTTCGCCATTGCTCATATGTAGGGACACCCAGAGATATCCACTTTTGTGCAATCATCTTCCGTGCTACAAATAGAATTTTATTAATAGGTGTCCTAACTTTTAATACATATTTTTCTTTTTCTAGGTATCCCAATAAGCATACTTTAAGGTCTAATTGTATCTGGGTTTCATAAGCATGATTACCTAAAAAATTTGGGGCACTTTCACAATATGTGTAATAAATCAGCTGATGGTCTCGGGCACCAAGGGCATTCTGATGTTTCTCCACTGCCCCATTGAAACAAGTTAGTTGGAGTCCTATAGGCTCTATAGATTATATACAGTTGCGTTAAGCATTGCTGGGGTGATACAGACACTAGTTGTACTTGTTCTAAAATATGCTGCCATTGTTCATCTGATACAGCTCCCAGGTCCCTTTCCTGTCCCCTTCTAACTGGACAAATGGCCTCCCCTTGAGATTGTCTAGTCAAACAGCTATATATGATAGATATGTGACCCTTCTTTTTTGTATCTTTACTAGAAAATCTATAAGTGCCATTGTTTGTAACTTAAATGTATGATCATCTTTAAACTGAGCATGTAAAGCGTGTGGCAGTTGTAAATTTTTTTGGAAGAAGGTATGAGATGGCAATGAGTATCACATTTGTAATTCCTTAAATGTTTTCAGTTGATTACCAAAATATAATTGTGAAATATATTGAACTCCCAGCACTCTCCATACCCAAATTCCTTCCAATTTACATGTTTCCTTATATTTAATATTTTCTTATAGAGGAGAATATACTGATACATCCCTACTGTATATTGCATAATATGTCTCATTTCCTGCCACACTTTATGCATCAGTACCAAGGTGGGGCTTTAAGGGGCACAGGCAAATGACTCAGATTCTAACTGGGCTATTAAATGATAATGGGAGAATCTGCTTAACAGTAACTACTGAACTGGATCTGTCCACTGTATGGATCCCCATCCTGCCATCTGTTGAATTTGAGCAGATAAAAAAACACATTCTAACATTTGGCACAGCCAGTCCCCCCCATATCTTTTGGTAATTGTAATGTAGAAAGTTTAATTCTGGGGTTCTGACCTTTCCATAATAATATGCAAAATAAAGAATCTATTTTTTTTAAACCATTTAAGAGGTATCCACTGTGGCGAGTTAAGCAAAATATAAAGTAGCTGAGCGGTCCAGAACATTTTTATCAAATTTACCCGCCCTACCAACGATAAAGGTAATTTAGTCCATACCTTACTCTTTACTCATCTTAAATTTATTTAGTATCGGCGTCAAATTATAGTTAAAATATTCCTCTATTTTTAATGAGACAAACATCAAGATATTTAAAGGACGTCGCTATTTTTATCAGATTGCCCGTTTGTGATTAATCTGGAGATGTCTTGTCTATTAGAACTAATACAGATTTATCACAATTTATTATAAAGCGGGAAAAGAAGCAAAAATGTTTTTATTAGTGTCATAACTGAGGTCAATGATCGATCTGTGTCTACCAAAAACAATAAAGCATCATCTGCATAAAAACATAATTTATTCTCCATTTCTCCTCTCTTAAACCCCCTTATGTTTGTTTGTCTATTGCTATCGCTAAAGGCTCCAAAAAGAATGCAAACAATAATGGAGATAACGGACCCCCCTGCCTAGATAGGGTAAAAAAAATCTGGTATAGAGCTGTTAACTTGTACACTAGCTGGTTGAGCACAATATAATAAATTAAGCCACCTCACAAATCACCCAAGCCATATGTCTCTAGAACCTCCCATAAATATGTCCATGCCACGCAGTCAAACACTTTGGCTGCATCAAGAGACAATACAGCTATCCCCCACATTATCAGTTACCATCTGTAAATTGTGAAACAATCTTCTCAAATTTACTGTCATGGACCTTCCTGGGGTAAAGCCTGATTGGTCTGGATGTATCAATTTTTCCATACCATTATGCAACCTGGTAGCCAAGACTCTTGCCAGGATCTTAACATCCGAGTTCAATAATGAAGTTGGTCGATAAGACTCCAACAATAAATTATCTTTTCTAATTTTTTGCTATAATAATACTAGCATCATTCATAGATTATGGAAGTTTAAAAGAATAAAGCTCTTTAAAGCACCTTCAACAATTCTGGTAATAGTATGTCTCCATATGTCTTATATATTTCTGACGATATTAAATCTGGACCTGGGGCCTTCCCATTGGGAGATTCCGAAACTGCCTTTGTTAACTCTTCTAATGTTATTGGGGAGCTAAGTCTTTCTTTACCATCAAAAGAGATTGAAGGTTTTTCTAGGGGGGATAAAAAGTCTAGAGGGGCGTGGCTTGGTGAGCAGCGTGGATGGACGCTGAGTAAAGGGGCTCCGAGGACACAGGGGATTCGGACAGAAAACGGACCGCTAAAAGGGGCGATTATGCCAAACCAAATGAAGAAAGAGGCACACATACGTCCCCTATGCTCATCGGGCACCCCTAAAAGCAAGCAATCACCGGCGAACCTCAGCAAATACCGGTATAACGACGGGAGCTGCAGTCCCAAGATGGCGCCGGCACACAGATCTGCGGGGAGAGACGACAGAGACGACAGGGAGGACGACGAGCTGTCCATACCAGCTTCGGAGGATTCCTCTAGAGGTATCAGCACCAGTGACCCCCCTCTGACTTATGCAACAATGACAGAAATCGCTGCTGATATTAAGAACTCTTTTTCAGCAGCTATCACAGACATCAAATCTGAATTACTCAGATTGTCTGAACAAATGGCGGTTAATGACAGGGCTGGGAAGAGGAGAGACAGAGCTCTAGTGAGATTAGATGACATCACAGCTACCCACTCCCAACAGATGGTTGAAATGAATAGACAGATCGAAGATCTTGACAACAGAGGAAGGAGACGTAATATTAGAGTGAGGGGAATACCTGAATCCATTGCTCCAGAACAAATTAAACCAGCCCTGTCCTCCATCTTCAACAGACTCATAGAAAGACCTGACGACTCCCCCATAGAGTTCGACAGAGCGCACAGAGCTCTTAGACCCAAGGCTCCTGACAACAACCCGCCGAGGGACATCATATGCTGCCTGCCTAATTTCCCTCTGAAAGAGGAAATATTACAGAAGGCCAGAGCAAACGAGCAAATAACCTTTAATGGCGTCAATGTACAGCTATTTCAGGACCTCTCACCTATAACCCTGAGGAATAGAAGAGCTTTGAGACCGTTGCTGGAAGTACTCAAGGAGAAGGGGATCACATATAGGTGGAAGTTTCTATTTGCTTTACAAGCTGCATACAATGGCAAGCAACACATGCTTAGGGTACCTGAGGATTTGCTCGCTTTTTGTGAAAATCTGCAGATAGCTCCTGTAGATCTCCCTGATTGGTATGATGAATATAGACTACCTCCCCCAGTCAACAACATGCCATCTATGGTAGGCCCTTCACCTGCGAAATCCCCTTACCATCTCGGTAGAAACAGAGGTAATGTGAATAGAATCAACCACAACCCTCCGTATGGCAGCAACCCTAGACTGTAATCCATTAGTGGGTATCTTGACGCTCCTTACTGGATGACGCTCACTTTAAACAGTCAGGCTTCGTTTCTTACAGCCGGACTAACAAGTTCTTAGTTTTCTTTTGAACCTTTGGTCATGTTTTTCATTTTCTACTCCCTACGTTTCAGGGAATAGTTATTACAAAGTTGACGGCCAACATACCTACGCTGAGCAGGGCTTTAAATGATGTTATTTGCCGGTAGATCTCTGGGTCTAAATCCATAGCAACCGACCCTACATACCACAAGAGGGCGAACACCGCATTGCAAGGAACGCAAATTTGAACTAGCGACATGATTGGTGACATTGGATGAGCGGAAGTTCCCAGTAATCCACCTAGATCTTCGTCGTTTCTATCCGGCCCTGGTCCAAACAGACGGAACTATGCTTACCCTCCGGTAAAGCCCGCGACAATCTTTCGCTTCCTGATCGCTGAACACAATGTTATGTCTAAAGATTCTTATACAGGACTACACAAACTGTGAGTATTGAAAGGTCAGTTACCAGGCCGCTGACCACATTATTCAAGTGTAAGTTACTATCAGTTAACTCAGCGTATTGTCACCGAAGAACATGATTGACATAGCACACCATGCAGAACTCATAAGACTCCTCGCTTTTGGAGGTCAGCACCGGCTGCACAAAGTGTATCCTGCACTTTCCATGTGCCAAGGTCTCACACCGTTATAACGTTGTTGTACTAACGGCTACACATCCAATTTATTCTGACTGCTCAAGGGTTATGTTATTTTAAAGGTTATGTCTATATCCTTATTATCTTTTTTTCATATATGTTTTTTCAGTTTTACTGGCCTCACTCCTCCACTGGCTCAGTACGTTACCAATGGGCTTTTAGACGATCTTAGGCACCTACAGTGATGACAGGCGATGTGGCAGCTGAAACCTGCACGCAAGGTATAGACAGGGTGAACTACCTGGCTGAGGTGCATAACAATCAGCTTTCTAGTCCTGTTGCTTTACCTACAAACGCATCGCAGACTTTCATACTGCCTGTCATTGCCTATGAAACTTGTTATTTAGATCTTATTTCACCTACATAGCATGCAAATGTATTTTCTTGGCGAATATAGCGTTGGTTTCTAAAAGGTCCAAGAGATCTAGCATTTTTTATTTTTCATTATCTGTATATTTATAACCCGAATCCCCATGGGTCATCCACTCCCTGTTTAGTAATTTTCGTTAGTGAAACCTCATCTTCCGTCCACCGGTACACCTCCCACTCTCCCCCAAGAGTCGACCCAGGTGTTTGGCTGGCCACACCTTCCACTGGCATCACGTCAGTTTTGACGTGGATCAGCGCCCCGACTCTAGAGAGACACTCTCAATCCATTTCACTACAACCTCCCTTTTGTCTATCCTATTCCTTTAACCTACATTCCACAACACCCCTAATCTAACCTATTCCTCTCCCTCCCCCCCCCTCTTTTTTTTTTTTTATTCTCATTTTCGCTTCCACTATTATGGCCTACTCTTTTTTAGGCAAGTCCCCAACTCTAATTTCGCATAACATTAATGGACTCAATGTCCCGAGAAGAGAACCAAATTACTTAAAGAGCTCAGGAAAACGAACCCGTCCATAGTCTTTATACAGGAAACGCACTTTAAGGGTCAAAATATCCCCAAACTTACCGACAATCTCTACACCAAAGCTTTTCATGCCACAAACCCACAAGCTAAGACAAAAGGTGTCTCCATCCTCCTGCACAAACACGCACCATTCGATTTGACCAACCAACTAATTGACCCGGAGGGACGCTATATTCTTCTCAAAGGTACATGGGAAGGCTCACCAATCACATTAGCGAATGTATATTTCCCGAATAAGGCTCATATCACCTTTTGCAACGTAATTATAAATGAGTTGAAATGGTTCGCGGAGGGTTGCATTATTTTGGGTGGAGACTTCAATATACCTTTATCCCCACTTCAAGACACATCCATGGGACATTCCCACATCTCCTACAAAATTCTAAAAAGAATTAAGGTTTTGTTGAACTCTATTTCCCTGGTGGATTCATGGAGATCCGTGCACCCAACAGGGAAAGACTATACTTTTTACTCGGCTTCGCATAAAAAATATTCCAGGATAGATTTGATTTTTGTCTCTCAGAGGGACCTCATCAACTTAGAGAGGGCAGATATTGGTATTATCACTATTTCAGACCATGCCCCCACTGCTGTTACACTTAAAATGACTCCTCACAAACAAAAATCTTTCAATTGGAAATTGAATGCCGCCTTACTAACTGATCAGACCATCTTTGATGACATTCACGAATCCATTAAAACATATTTTCTCGACAATGCTGACTCTGACACCAACCCGCTTACTAATTGGGAAGCCCATAAAAGTGTAATTAGGGGTGTATTTATAAAATGGGGAGCCTGGAGGAAAAAAGAACGTATAGCTGGTATAATGGAGCTAGCCAACAAAATCTCAAAACTTGAGGCACAGCATAAGCAATCCCTTACGGCTTCAGCAGCAGCAGATCTTGCCCACTGCAGGCATTCCTTACTACAAATGCTACAAATTCAAACTCAGAAAGCTCTTTTCTTTCGTAAAAGCATATTTTATGAACAAAGTGATAAGATCGGAAAACAACTCGCTAGAGCCCTAAGGGATGCAAAGATGGCTAACCATATCCATGCGATACGAAACGATAGGGGTATCCCTGAACATATACCTGAAAAAAATTGCAGATCTCTTTCAAGAGTTTTATTCTAAATTGTACAAGCTTCCCCCACAGCATAGACCTGCTCATATACCACACACATGTGAGGAGATGATCCAAAAGTTCCTTTTAAATAGTGAAATCCCTTCTCTACATCCCTCTGACGCAAAACAATTAGACGACCCAATTACCATAATTGAAATACAAAATGCAATCCAAGACTTGAAATCTGGTAAAAGCCCGGGACCAGACGGTTTCACGTCCCAATATTACAAAGCATATCTGCAGTTACTCTCTAAACCCCTTTTAAAGGCATTTAATCATCTAGCAAGTAATGAGACTAACTCCAACTCCTTCCTTATGGCGCACATAGCGGTTGTACCAAAGCCAAATAAAGATCCCTCCAATTGTGCTAACTTTAGACCAATATCACTCTTGAATATTGATGTTAAATTGCTGGCAAAAATTATCGCCAATCGGCTAAAACCCCTCCTATCGAAAATTATTGGACCTGAACAGGCAGGCTTCATGCCTGGAAGAGAAGCAAGAGACAATATTGTTAAATCCCTGAATTTGATCCATTACGGAAGGGACTCTAAAGTCGGAGGCCTCTTGGTGTCAACGGACGCCGAGAAGGCCTTCGATAGGGTCTCTTGGGACTACATGTTCTCTACCTGTGCTCATATAGGTCTAGGTGGAGGCATTTTGAATTGGATCAAGGCCCTTTACCAACTCCCACTGGCAAAAATCAAAATTAATAACATCCTATCTAATCCGATCCAGATAAACAATGGCACACGCCAGGGATGCCCCCTCTCCCCTATCCTATTCATCTTAACACTGGAACCACTCATCAGAACCATCAACCTCTCTCCAGATATCAAAGGCCTTGACATTCACGGACGCAAATTTAAACTTCTTGCCTACGCAGACGATCTCTTATTCTTTATTACGCAACCACACGTCTCCCTCCCGAACCTCTTTAAAATTTTTGAGACGTTTGGTTTTATCTCAAATTTTAAAATAAACTATTCAAAATCAGAAGCACTAAACCTCACCCTCCCACCAGCAGAATTCGATCGTCTCAAAGGGAATTACAAATTCAAATGGGAACAAAACACACTCAATTATTTGGGAATCAAACTTACCCGTACATTAGAGTCTCTTTACACAGCAAATTATGCCCCCCTTCTAAATTCTATAGCCAAAGACCTCCTTCGATGGACTCCCAAATCATTTTCCTGGTTCGGTAGAGCTGCCATCCTAAAAATGACTATTCTCCCTAAACTACTATACGTCTTCAACGCATTGCCTATTGCGATACCCAATTCTTTTTTCTCCAAACTACAGTCGATGCAAAGAAAATTCCTTTGGGCTAATAAGAGACCTAGAACTAATTTCCGGACCCTTACTCTCCCTAAAAACATAGGAGGACTGGGCTTACCAGATTTCAAAAAATATTACTATGCCACCCATATTACCAGACTTATTGACTGGCACTGTCACACCAAAATTAAGGACTGGGTACAACTTGAACTAGCAAACACCACAAAACAGGCACTATTTTATCCATGGACGTTACATTATAAATCTACCAAACATATGAAGAACCCTTTGGTAGCCAACACTTTAAATATCTGGCACAAGATCGCCCAGCAATACAAACTGTCAACCATCCCAGGCCCGTTGACTCCCCTGACCAACAACCCAGACTTCCTCCCTGGACTTTATCATAAAACTCTGCCAATCCCAGGTCGTATCACGAAGCTATTAGCCACACATTGTTTTTACAAAAATAAACTCAAGTCACTAGACACCCTTAATTCTGAGTATGGTGACTCATTCATAAACCCCTGGTTTTATATTCAATTAAAAGACTTTATACTCAACAGCACATATAAAACCTCTTTTACTCAACAATTGACACCACTGGAAGACATCTGTTATAAGGGCTCCCAGATTTCTAAAACAACACCGGTAGCATACAGATGGCTGACCCTCCCAACGCACAATGAAAGAAACAAATATAAAGAAAAATGGGAACTGGATCTAAACATCCATTTACAAGTCACACAATGGGAGAAAGCCTGCATTTTTGCACATAAATGCTCACTTAGCACTAAATACCAAGAAATTTCATATAAAATCCTCACACAGTGGTACATAACACCCCTAAACACCAAAAAATGGCTCCCCTCGGCCTCAGACACATGTTGGCATTGTGGGAATGAGATAGGCTCCTTTATACACATCTGGTGGGAGTGTACAGCAATCCAGACTTACTGGAATGAAATCACCAATTGGATCAGACAAATTACTGACACAACGATGATTCTAGAAGCAGCGGCATGCTTACTACACATTAATACATACGCAACAAGTAAATACAAGAAGTCCTTATGCAGACATTTAATTACGGCAGCTAAAAGCTTAATCCCCCTACACTGGAAAACCACCAGGGTCCCGACAATTAAAGAATGAGTAGACAGAATACAGTATATGTATAAGATGGAAGAAATCTTAGCAATGAAAGTAGTAACACCTTTCATGAAACTTGGCAACCCTGGTTACTCTTTACCCTCTCCAATGAGTATCAAGATATCCTTACATGATGTGTGATAGCTCTATATGTTATATGAAATATCCCTATCATACCCAGATCCGATAAACATAGATCACCCTTTATACTACTTTACCCTTCTCTAAATATGAACGTCACATTTATATTTGACAAATAATTTGTTAACCATGTGATTTATTGTACAAGAATGTATTGTTCCTCAACATGATGCTCCTATTCTGAGTCTTCAAAAAATATAACCCCTTTCTCATTATTTCCCCTCCCCTTATTATTATTATTATTATTATTATTTTTAATACCAAAATTGTTTTCAATGTGACTCTCATCCCCCCCCCCCCCCTCTAATTTTATTTTATTATTTTCCCCCCACCTCACCTCCAACTTCCTCCTGTCCCTATTACCCATTCATTGATTGACTAATCTTGTTCAATATAATTTCTAACCAGCAACTTACACTGCAATGAACCAAACCAAGTCTGTTTTTCATTTACATGTTGTATCTGTATGATTTCATTGTTTACAACTTTTGAACCCATTGATTCGTTTTATAGGAGGTCTTACTCTGACATAGATCACCATAAAAGACACAAAAAGAGGACAAAATATCCTCTTGATTATGAGTAAGGTATCATGTTGACATACATATAGAAGGAATAGAGTTAGAATGGGTTTGGGATTTAGCAATTACTGCCAATATTTTCCCATTCATTTCTCCCTCCTGAAAATACGTATACTTTGCAAAAAATTGGGATCTTTCAGCTCTTTCCAAAACTGTCATTTTATATAAGAACAGAAAGGAAATGGATACGGGACTTGTATGAGGTACCGTATATACTCGAGTATAGGCCGACCCGAATATAAGCCGAGGCCCCCAATTTACCCCCAAAAAAACTGGCAAACTTATTGACTCGTGTATAAGCCGAGGGTGAGACATGCCTGTCCATCCCTGTGTGTGTGTCCGTCCATCCCTGTGTGTCCGTCCATCCCTGTGTGTCCGTCCATCCCTGTGTGTCCGTCCATCCATCCCTGTGTGTGTGTGTGTCCATCCATCCATCCATCCATCCCTGTGTGTGTGTGTCTCCATCCATCCATCCATCCATCCCTGTGTGTGTGTGTCTCCATCCATCCATCCATCCCTGTGTGTGTGTGTCTCCATCCATCCATCCATCCATCCCTGTGTGTGTCTCCATCCATGTGTGTGTGTGTGTGTGTGTGTGTGTGTGTGTGTGTGTGTGTGTGTGTGTGTGTGTGTGTGTCCAGCCTACCTTTGTCCCGAGCCTCCGTCCCGTGCCTTGCCTCCTTGCCTCCGTCCCGTGCCGTGCCTTGCCTCCTTGCATCCGTCCCGTGTCGTGCCTTGCCTTGCCCCCGTCCCGTCCCGTCCCGTGCCGTGCCGTCCCGTGCCCTCTTCGTCGGCGGCCATTGTAAAGTTCAAAAGCTGCGCCGCCGCCTTCGCCTGTGATAGGCGGAACACTGAATTTCCCAGCAGCCTGTGTTCCGCCTATCACAGACGTCGTATCATCCTCGTCCGTAGTACGAGGATGATACGATGTCCGTGATAGGCGGAACACAGGCTGCTGGGAAATTCAGTGTTCCGCCTATCACAGGCGAAGGCGGAGCCGGAGGCGCGGCTTTTGAATAGAATGGCCGCTGTCTGTCTGCTCGACACGCTGATCGAGCGGGCAGACGGCGATGACTCGAGTATAAGCCGAGGGGGGCACTTTCAGCCTCAAAAAAGAGGCTGAAAATCTCGGCTTATACTCGAGTATATACGGTATGTCTTTGTTAGTGAAAATTGATCAGTAAACTACTTAATTATGAATGGATTTAATATCCCAATCCCTGGTGGGCTGTCCATAAGATTATACTATATTGGATTAATAATTTTATTGAGTTAATAAATAAATATGATATATAATACATCATATAAAAATATATAATACATAAGGTATACGAAGAAAACCATAATTAATAATAATGACATATTTAATTGTAGCAGCCATAACCCGTTGCAGGGCGGCCTTGACTTAATGGGCTTACCAGTTACCTTCTCTCGGCCTGCTCCTCCACTTCTAGGGGTTCCCAGGGTTGATACCCAATGACTTGTACACTGACACAGAGGAAGTCCTTTCAAAAAGGTTTTATTTTGCCGTAGAACTTTCAATAAACACAGTCTCTTAGAGAACAGAGGGCACGGGTGAAGAACTTAGGCACCTTGACCTGCACGTCTAGCAAAGTCTCTATTTCCACCCAGAGAGTAGCCACTCGCAGCTGGGTACTTCAAGGCTGAACAGATCTCTAGCCAGAGATCATGGTAGTCAGCACGTTGACTCTAACTTGAACAAACAACTAAGGGTAAACAGGAACCTCTTTCCTCCTTACCTGGAATGTTTCCCATCTCCTTTCTGGTACTGGAAAAGTGTGGATTCGTCAATGTCCTTCTTAACTCAGTAACCAGGCACTTCTCAGGATGCCACTTGCCGGCCCTCCTCCGAAGAGTCCTCCCCCGGTCACTTCCATGAGCTGCTGTGTCCCTCCAAGCTGAGAGCACACCCGGACACTTTGAATCCTCCCTCAGTTACTGTGCTTCGGACCAGCAGGTTCCGAGACTTGGGAACAGATGGATCCCTACCCCAGACCAGGCAGGTCTATCAGGCACCACTGACAGGAACATGTTGCGGGGTGTTGAACACCCCATGGCCGGGACCCCTTAAAGGGCTACCCTGGTCCTGGAACCAGACTAGACCACACGGGTCTCTCAAACAACTCCAGAATGCCGAACACATGACCCACACCCCTTTAAGTACCCCCTCCCAGACTCCTCAGTGGGCCCTGGCACTCCCACTGATTGGCTCTGAGAAGGCTGATACCTAAACATCCAACCAGACTTGGTTCTAGCCTGTCATGTGCACCTCACCGTCCACATGACCAGGCAGAACTTCCAAACACAGCCTGGCCAGATTGGTGTTAAGGCCTACCTACACAAGTAACCCTCAGAACCTTTACTGTTCTGAGGCCAAAAACTAAATTTACAAGCATGTGACATTTGATCCCAAACGTCATCCGCTACATAATATTGATCATAAATGGACATAATTGGTACAAACAACAGCAATGAATATGATAAACATATGAATCAATTAAATATAATTATCATGATAAAGACAAACAATACATAATGTAAAGGAAAGACAAATTCATGATTGTAGACAAGCTTAGCTTGGGATCCTGGAGTGTAGACTGTATGAATTTAGCTGCAAAATAAACAAATGAATGAATGGGTAAAGAAAAAGCATCCAATATATTATGCTCGCAAGAAGAAAAAAGAGAAGCAAAGTCTAGCGATTGATACTTTACCTATGGGATAACTCATAGGTGTAACCCAACAGCTCCTAGGGTGAAAAGGAGATGGCTTGGAGTGAACTATCTCGTCCGGGGTTGAGGCGGGAGAATCCTCCTCCTCTCTCCACCCTCAAAATCCTAGGAATGTAGGTTTAGATGTGACATATAATGGATGAGTAAAGTGGCCATTAGTTGGTGAAAGTGGTGTGGGAATAGAGACCCAAATAGAAGGGTGAGATATAGTGTACAAGAAAGGTGGTGGTATGAACCACCTCAAGTATACTGTAGTGAGTACCATGAAGAGTCCATTAATCAAAATAATGGCACTATCATTAGGTCACATATGTGTTTACCTTGAGTAGAGCTCCCAAAAGGTGTGGCGTGCCACATGTTTGTGAGGAGAGAGGAACTGCGTTTGGGGAGTCATTCTATGTACGCCCCAGGGGGTGGTGCCGCCACCAACGTCACGTGCACGATAAGTGTAAGGAGGGGCCCATGCATGAATGGCATACTCCGCCCAATGCAGAGCACCAAACCCCCTACTGCCATCCAGATGGAACAATACGTGACCCCGCTACGGCACTGTAATATGACGCCACATACGGAGCCGCAATGTGGGGTGCCGGAAGATAAAGGGGGAGGGGAGAGGGAGAACGCACAGAGCGAGTCGCAGTTCCCGGAAATCAGACAAAAACATAGGACAGACCACTCCTATGGCCCTGGTTCTGCATACACTGTCTACCGTCCCTATCTGTGACACGTAAGCACTCAGAGTTGACGACATTGTCTTGTCCTGTTGTACCCTAATATTATAATTAATTCATTATATTCTATGTTATATGTTTTTATAGATACCCTATAACATCTGCCCTGAAGAAGTGTTTTTACACAGAAATGCATCGGGCTCTGAGGATGTAGCTATATGCTTTATTAGAATATATATCCGTTCATTTTTTTAATCCATTGAATTACCAACCATGCTGCCAGTTGATATGTGAATTGACCATGCTATATACCATTGCTATGTGCTGACCATGTATACCTTTATGAACATGATGGTACTACTGTTATGCATATGTACATATATGATAACATTTATCCATTGACTTTTTTATTTGAATTATATAGTTATATACTTTTTACTCCAATAATTAAACATGACCATATTCATCTATACGAGTCAACCACCTAATTTAAAGTCCCAAATTTCCCTCCTATTGTCTAATAAAATAATACCCAACATATTTAAATAAATACATAGATATAATTATAGATTCCTACAAGATTTCCCATGTCATCCGAGTTGATTATTAATTCCCATACCTACCATGTCAATTTAATATCTATATTTGGCCCATTTTAGGTAATTAACACTGGTTTTTTTTTTCTTCTTCTTTTTCCTCTTTTTCCAACTGCCAAATCACCCCAGACCAGGGAGGATAGTTTTGAACGCTATTTGTCTCGTTCTGGGGTTGCGTTGTGCTCAGTTCCTTCCCCTGCCTAGCTCTGTCATGTGATGGGGGCAGGGTCTGCTCTTTTCACATCAGTGTCATACCAACACGTTCACACACGTAGTGTCCTCTGACGCCGCAATATGTGCCTGTGCTTTTTACATTTCGTGTTGCGGTAGGGATGGGTGGACCCCTGGACTGGAAGCGGGAGTTCCTCCATATCTCTACACCGCTATGACGCTGATACATGATGTAGGCGGGGACCCGTCCCCAGCAGTGAGTACATTAGCCGGGATGGGCCGGTGGCTAGCTGCACTTGATTCTATCATGATGAGATAATCCTTATGTCTCTTCCAGAGACTTCAGGTATGGAGGCAACTCCCCAGGATTACACACACGCACATACACATATGCTCACACTCATACACACGTTCACACACACATTCATGTTTTTATTTACACCCATGTGCTTGAGGAGTCAGCACATTACACACACACACACACACACACACACCCATTTATGTTCACATTTACATACATGTACACATACATATTAATGCAAAAGAGAAAAACTGCGCTGGACAATAAACTAAACTAAATAGCTGCCACACAAAGTGGGATACACACAAAATACAATAAAAACAAAAAAGTTTGCGCTCTTGTGACCTTAAAAAACCTCAGTGAATGAATATTAATCTCATACATAAACTTCACAATAAATAAAAATTATTTTGAAAAATATTAAATATCATTAATGATCAATATTACTGTATTAGTGTCCAAAAAATGTGACCTAAAAATATACAAAAGGTGATCAAAAAGTGTCCAAACTGTACAATGTTTAATGACAGTCCAACATATGATGAAATCCACAATTGAAGTGACTTTGCTTGATAAATCCCACCACCAGAAGAAATGTGCGCTTACCAGCTGCCAGATAGTTAATGCCTGTAGCTAATACCCAGCCAGGGCCTTTTCTTCAATTGAATATTTGGAAACAATCTGGTTGTCACGTCTGTGGGGGGTCCCCTGGTTAGGACTATGGCCACACGAATCCTCCACTAACACCCGATTATATTGCAAAAATTACTGATGCAAATATGGCTCAAAGGAAAACAAACAAGATGGCCATAGTTAAAACCCGCTGGATATTTTAAAAAAAGGCATGTACACACGCCTGTGCTACAAACAACGGGATGGCGCGGTTATGTCAGTATGTGGCTCCACCCGGCGCATTTTGTCACAGGTTTGACGTAGACGACATATTAATGCTTTCATTCACACTCTTGTGCTTGCTGAGTCAGCACATTAACACTCCATTACTGCAAGTGCCTATATTAACTTATTACACATAATTTTCCTTTTATTAATACATTTCTTTGCTGACACTCTATGGCTACCATAGGTGCAGTCACACACACTTCATACACACCCCATTTTTTAGTTGTTGGTTCTCCATCCAATTTTTTTTTAACACATTTGTTGTCATTCATTTATTTTATTCATTCACAGTACTACAGCCATGTCCCAGATATGTACACCTCCAGCCCTGAGGCCGTGCTATGCTATCCGGTCCACTCCCTGGCTGCTGGGTCCCATGGCCCTCCATCCGGTCTACCCGGTCTGTGTGGAAGGATTTTGAGGGTGGAGAGGGGATGAGAGGGTCTCCCACCTTAACCCTGGATGAGGCCCAGCCATCTCCTTTCCACCCTAGGAGCTGTTGAGTTACACCTATGAGTAATCCCATAGGTAAAATATCAATTGCTAGACTTTGCTTCTCTTTTTTTCATCTTGAGAGCATAATATATTAGACGCTTTTTGTTTACCCATTCATACATTTATTTATTTTGTAACTGAATTCAAGCATCCTACTCCTGATGATTGGTTTTAAACACCATGAAACACATTAAGTCTACACTCGAGAGTGCCAAGCTAAGCAATCATGAATTCGTATATCCTTTACATTATGTATTGTTTGTATTTATCATGATAATTATATTTAATTGATTCATATGTTTATCATATTCATTGCTGTTGTTTGTACCAATTATGTCCATTTATGGTCAATATTAAATATGTCATTCTTATTAATTATGGTTTTCTTCGTATACCTTATGTATTATATATTTTTATATGATGCATTATATATCATATTTATTTGTTAACTCAATAAAATTATTAATCCAATATAGTATAATCTTTTGGACAGCCCACCAGGGATTGGGATATTAAATCCTTTTACAATTAAGTAGTTTACTCATCAATTTTCACTAACAAAGACATGCCTTATACAAGTCCCATATCCATTTCCTTTCAGTTCTTATATAAAATGACAGTTTTGGAAAGAGCTGAAAGATCCCAAATTTTTGCAAAGTATACGTATTTTCAGGAGGGAGAAATTTACACTGTTAGTAAAGGGTATAGACTGATCGATTGAATGAAGTGGTTATCCAATTGATGAATCAAAGGCGCATACATATTTGTTTCTGGTGAGTGGCCATTCTAAAAGGTGGTGGTGAAGTCACAGAAAGGTGATGTTAGATGCACGTAACCATGGATAAGAAATGAGGAGGAAAGTGCTATCTGTGATCATCTGAAATGGGGGCTCCTGAAGGAGGGATAATCTGTCATTAACAGGAGGAGGCAGGAGGGCATGTCTCTTTACCGGGAAGGGGGTGTCACCCTTCACCAATATCGTTCACCTCCACATCACTGCAGCCTGGCCATGAGAGAGGCAACTGGGTGCTGTTTCAGAATGTATAAATGAATGGTGTGATATCCCCAGTGGTGCACTCTCTGATCAGACCACCGCCCAGCTCAGTACAGTACCCTCCTCCCGCCCCTGCTCAGCCCTGCTCGTGCACACACAGTGGGGGCAGCAAGCCACATTCTGAGCTTCTGGGTGAAAGTGGTGGGTTTGTATGTGAATCTGGAAATCATAGGGTCCATCCAGCCAAGGTTGGGCCCTGTGAGTTACCTTTTTTACATACAACTCCCCCATTTTTACCTGTGTGCATGAGCAGCCGGCAGCGGGAGAGAGACAGCCAACATACAGCTTTCATATCTTGGCGCATGGTAGAAGCAGTGGGTGGTAGCGAGGGGCCCCAGGTCAACTTTTGCATTGGGGCCCACAAGCTTCAAGTTAGGTGTCTGTGGAACTGGATCAGTGGGAAGTGACCCGTACCCAGAATGGGGTCAGGAAGGCCCTTCATGGTCTCTTCCCCCGGGGCCCTGAAGGTTTTAGTTATGCCTGACTTAAACAGAACCTGCCATAAAAAATTTACCAAACAAACTGTGGCAAGTAAAAACTGCTTAGCGGAACCCAAACCCTTGCGTTAAAGCCTATTCCCAAGCTGTCTTGACAGTCAAAGTTTCAATGTTCCCTAGTTTCGAGGCATGTCCTCGCCTTCCTGCCTGCTGCACATTCCTAATGGCCAGCAAAAGCCATACATATCAGCCAATTGGAATATGGAGTCTTGGCAACAAGCTTTGACACTACCCAGAAGTGTGGGAGTTTTTTCTTGTCTGGTTTCAGCAATGTCATGGAGGTTTTAGAGGCTGCTGCAGTTATGTTCCTACACCTGTAGACAGAGCTGTATTCATGATAATGGTCCTGGGTTGCTAGTGCCTAGGACAGCAGAGTTTGAGGGGGCAGAAAAAAGCTTCAACTTTTACAGACTAGGATTATGTTTTTTTTTATTTTGTCTTTATCCACCTCTGGTCCATGGCTATGGTTTACATCTACTTTAAAGACAGATACTCTTTTAATATGGTATTTCTGATAAGTGTGAAAAATGCTCTGCTATGATGCTGCAAATACAGTCGTTTGTTTTCCATTACGTGATCAACCAGCACACATGCGAGAAATAGTGTTCTCTGTATTTCCAGCATAAGATCTAAGTTTCTGTCCCTTCATCTACATGTGTTATATTTAAACATCGCACTTCTATATTAGTCAGGTGCAGTACAAAAGGCACCTGTCAGCACAATTCTTTTAGTAATGGGTACACAATGTAGGTTAGACAGATGAACTACTGACTCTTTTGCAGCTACACATGACTGGTTTCTAGCTCCTTTTATCTAATGCTCCTTCTTTAGATACATTACATTATTTGCATAGTATAAGGTTGAAAAAAATACACAAAGTCCATCCAGTTCATCCAATGTGCATGTGTGATTTTTTATTCTCTAACATTTCTCTAATTTTAACTTTCTGTTCCATATTCTTATCCTCTCTAGTCATCCATCTTTTTGAAATGTTGGCATGCCTTTTGTACTACTTTCTGCATGTTCTGTACATCCTGTTTGTGGAACGCTAATTGCCATCCATTGTGAGAGGGCTGGTTTGCAGCACCTCTTAACCCCATGCACACGCGTACCCCCCTCGCTCCCCGAGCCGATGCGAGTGCCTGGCAGTCCCAATCGCCGCCAGGCTCCCACGATCGATCGGGCCACACAGAGAACTGCCAGCTGTGTGTGTAAACACAGTTTCCGGTTCTCTGAGCAGTGAACTGACAGATCGTCTGTCTATACAGAGTATGGACAGCGATCTGTTAGTTCCCCTGCACAGTCCCATCCCCCTTCAGCTAGAACACAAAATAGGATACATATTAACCCCTCCCCTGCCCCCTAGTGTCAACTCCTTCACTGCCAGTGACATTTTTACACTAATCGCACTGATCGCTGTATTAATGACAATGGTCCCAAAAATTTGTCAAAAATGTCCATCGGGTCTGCCATAAGGTCGCAGTCACGATAAAAATTGCTAATCACCGCCCTTACTAGTAAAAAAGAAAATATATTAATAAAAATGCCATAAATCTATCCCCTATTTTGTAGACGCTATAACTTTTGCACAAACCAATCAATATATGCTTATTGTAGTTTTGTTCACCAAAACTATGTATAAGAATACGTATCAGCCTAAACTGAGCAAAAAAAAAATGTTTTTTTATATATTTTTTATTTATTATAGCAAAAAGTTAAAAATAATGCGTTTTTTTTTTTTAATTGGCACTCTTTTTTTGTTTATAACGCAAAAAAGAAAAAAACGTAGAGGTGATCAAATACCATAAGACAAGCTGATTCTGCCTGATGAAAGAGCGCGGTCGTCCGACAATCTCGACCCGCACGCTCAAGAAACGCGTCGCATACCCTCTGACGTCACAGCCCCGCGCCCTGGTCATCTCTGCCTCCCAAGCCTCGTTCTGAAGACCGCACATCTCGTGTCCACCATAAGCCGGCTTCTTCATAAAAAACACCTGTAGTGGACCTCATGTGAGAGGAACAGGAACAACGAGATGACAGATGTGGACCGGATCACTGGCTGACGTCCCATAATCAGATACACCAGATGACTCTCTGTGTTTAATGCTTACTTTTTGCCTACTAAATGTGAGTGCAAAATTTCATGTTTTTACACTGAAAATAAAACCTTTTGAAAAATCTGCACCCAGAGGCGCCCCTCTCTCTCTTTTTTCTCCTTTATCTGTGATCAAATACCACCAAAAGAAAGCTCTATTTGTGGGAAAAAAATTACATAAATTTTGTTTGGGAGCCACGTCGCACGACAGCGCAATTGTCAGTTAAAGCGGCGCAGTGCCAAATTGCAAAAAGTGGTCTGGTCTTTGGCCAGCCAAATGGTCCGGAGCTTAAGTGGTTAAAGAGGAACTGCAGTCTGCTCGCATTATTTGTAATACAAACATCTTTGCCATTCTGAAGCTTCCCTCCAACCACTTTGCATATTATTTTATATATACTGTGATTCTGTACTTGCCAAAAATACTGCAGAAATCTCCCTCCTCTGAGTCTGGCTGCAACCATTTTAACTGTGGGCAGCTGAAGTTGCTGCCTGTTCATTTCCTGTATTTACACAGACACATAGAGGCACACCTCCAGCTCTGCAGCCCTGAAGCTCTTATTGGCACTCTTATGACTCATCCCCCCTCCCTTCCTAGCAAACTCTCAGGAGAGTGAGAGAGAGAGAGAGCTGTGCATGATGTCATAAGCCTAGGCTTTTTATCAGACAAGAAACAGGAAGTGGGCTGTATAAGGTATTTACTGGTAGATAAAAAAAAATGTTTTACTATACAAAATGAAAACAACAAGGGCAGAAGATTTAATAGATGGAATCATGGGCGTCCGCAGCAGGGGGCAAGGGGGGTCAAGTGCCCCCTCCTCCCGGAATCCCCAAGGTGTTGCATCCTCTGCTCTCTTCTCTGGATCACAGCGCTGGCTGGCTCTGTGTTCGGCGGCCGCTCTGTAACACAGTCCCGCCCCCCCAGACCAGCTCGTGTGATAGTAGAGTGAATCAACGTTCCGCCTATCACATGAGCCAGTCTGGGGGGGCGGGGCCGTGTTACAGAGCGGCCGCCGAACACACAGCCAGCGTTGTGATCCAGAGGAGTAGATGCCGCCCGTACAGCCGGCCCTGTGTGCCACAGTGCCTGGATAGGAGGATCGAGTGGGGGGGGGCTGCAGTGCTCTCCTCCACCACCACACTCTCCTGCCCCCCCCCCAGTGCTCTCCTCCACCATCACACTCGCCTGCCCTCTCCAGTGCTCTCCTCCACCACCACACTCTCCTGCCCCCCCCCCCCCAGTGCTCTCCTCCACCACCACACTCTCCTGCCCCCCCGGGCTCTCCTCCACCACCATACTCTCCTGCCCCCCCGTGCTCTCCTCCACCACCACACTCTCCTACCCGCCCCCCCAGTGCTCTCCTCCACCACCACACTCTCCTGCCCCCCCAGTGCTCTCCTCCACCACCACACTCTCCTGCCCCCCCAGTGCTCTCCTGCCCCACCACACTCTCCTGCCCCCCCAGTGCTCTCCTCCACCACCACACTCTCCTGACCCCCCGCCCCAGTGCTCTCCTCCACCACCACACTCTCCTGTCCCCCCCCAGTGCTCTGCTCCACCACCACACTCTCCTGCCCCCCCAGTGCTCTCCTGCCCCACCACACTCTCCTGCCCCCCTCCAGTGCTCTCCACCACCACACTCTCCTGCCATCCCCGTGCTCTCCTCCACCACCACACTCTCCTGCCCCCTCTTGCTCTCCTCCACCACCACACTCTCCTGCCCCTCCCCCACAGTGCTCTCCTCCACCACCACACTCTCCTGCCCCCCATGCTCTCCTCCACCACCACACTCTCCTGCCCCCCCCACAGTTATCTCCTCCCCTGTTCTTGCTGCCCTCCCTGCTCTCCAGCTCTCCCCATCCTTCTCTAGCCACCATCCCAGTGCTCTCCCCCCGTTCCCCCCAGTGCTCTCCACTCCACCCAGTGCTCCCCCCCTGTTCTCCCCCCACAGTGCTTTCCACTCCCCCCTGTCCTCTCCCCCGTTCTCATCCCCAGTGCTCTCCCCCCTGTTCTCCCCCAGTGCTCTCCCCCCTGTTCTTCCCCCCCCCCAGTGCTCTCCATTCCCTCCAGTGCTCTCCCCCTGTTCTTTCTCCCCCCAGTGCTCTCCTCCCCCCTCAGTGCTCTCCTCTCCCCCCAGTGTTCCCCCCCTGCTCTTCCCCCCCCCAGTGCTCTCCCCCCAGTGCTCTCCACTCCCCCCCAGTGCTCTCCCCCCTGTTCTTTCTCCCCCTTCAGTGCTCTTCAGCTCTCCCCATCACTCTCCAGCCCCCACCCCAGTGCTCTCCAGCCCCCTCTTGCTCTCCTCCACCACCACACTCTCCTGCCCCTCCCCCACAGTGCTCTCCTCCACCACCACACTCTCCTGCCCCCCATGCTCTCCTCCACCACCACACTCTCCTGCCCCCCCCACAGTTATCTCCTTCCCCTGTTCTTGCTGCCCTCCCTGCTCTCCAGCTCTCCCCATCCTTCTCTAGCCACCATCCCAGTGCTCTCCCCCCGTTCCCCCCAGTGCTCTCCACTCCACCCAGTGCTCCCCCCCTGTTCTCCCCCCCACAGTGCTTTCCACTCCCCCCTGTCCTCTCCCCCGTTCTCCTCCCCAGTGCTCTCCCCCCTGTTCTCCCCCAGTGCTCTCCCCCCTGTTCTTTCCCCCCCCCAGTGCTCTCCATTCCCTCCAGTGCTCTCCCCCTGTTCTTTCTCCCCCCAGTGCTCTCCTCCCCCCCCCAGTGCTCTCCTCTCCCCCCCAGTGTTCCCCCCCTGCTCTCCCCCCCCCCAGTGCTCTCCCCCCAGTGCTCTCCACTCCCCCCCAGTGCTCTCCCCCTGTTCTTTCTCCCCCTTCAGTGCTCTTCAGCTCTCCCCATCACTCTCCAGCCCCCACCCCAGTGCTCTCCAGCCCCCCATTCTCCCCACCCCTGTTCTTTCTGCCCCCCCAGTGCTCTCTGCCCTCCGTGCTCTCCACCCCTGTTCTTTTTTGCTCCCCCTCAGCACTCTTCACTCCCCACCCCTGTACTCTCCACTCCCCCTGCATTTTGCCCTCACTCATGTGCTCTCCAACCCCCCATAGTGCTCTCCAGTCCCCCGTGCTTTCCACCCCTGTTCTTTCTGGCCCCCACTGGTGCTCTCAAGCTCCCCCCCCATTGCTCTCCACCCGCCTGCTCTTTGTACCCCCAGTACTCTCCAGCCCCTGTGCTCTCCACCCCTGTTTTTCTGCCCCCCCAGTGCTCTTCACCACCCCACACTCTTAGCCCCCCCAGTGCTTTCAGCCTACCGTGCTCTCTATCCCTGTTCTTATTGCCCCCCCCCCCCAGTGCTCTCAAGTTCCCCCCCCAGCGCTCTCCGCTCCCCACCCCTGTGATCTCCACTCCCCTCGCTCTTTGCCCCCACCCATGTGTTCTCCAACCCCGCCAGTAATCTTTGCTCCCCCTTCTCTCCAACTCCCACCCAGTGCTCTCCACTTCCCCAGGACCAGAGGACAGGCTGACTGGGGCCTGAAAATGAGGAAGGCTGAAGGTCCAGGTGGCCAGGGACCACTCCATCTCACAGCAGACAGGTCCTCTGGAAGGAGCACCGTCCCCATCCAAAACGAGAACAGGCCCTGCCTGCTGCTGGCCGTCATGGATATCCTGCTGGCATGCAAGGTACCGTACCAAGCATCAACAACACACCTTGCCACAGACAGGGACTGCAGACTGGGACATGGGGCACAGGAGGGGCTGCAATGATGGGCACAGTGAGACTGCATTCACGGCACAGTAAAGCTGCATTTGATGGACACAGTGAGGCTGAATTTGATGGACACAGTGAGGCTGCATTTGATGGACACAGTGAGGCTGCATTTGATGGGCACAGTGAGGCTGCATTTGATGAGCACTGGTGAAGCTGCATTGAGCTCTTGCATCAAGTCTGCAGTCTCTAACCCTCTCCTGTAACATGTCTGCAGTCTCTGAAGGAGTCTGGAGAGGAGTCAAGAGTGGGAGCACCGCTGGGATGGGGGTCATGGGAGAAGTCAGACTTGTGTGGACTGTGGACAGGAGACTATAAGATAAAACCAGAGCCACCAAGCTGTAGCCGACTGACTGAGCCCTGCACAGTGCACCTGAGAGGAGGTCAGTGAAAGCACTGCCAGGCCAGTCGGGGTCACTGATGTAAGGGGGGGGTGAATACGATAATGTAAGGGGCACTGATATAAAGGATTTCCTCCTTATATTAGTAACCCACCCCCCTTACCTTAGAGTATTCTTTCTGCAGAAGGTGCCCCCCCCCCCACGTTCTGAGTTTCTGGGGTCCCCCTTGATGATTGATCACTAACCACTATTAACTGGAATTTGAATATATATATATATATATATATATATATAAAGCAACCTCTATGTGATTCCATATATATATCTAATACTCTCTTCATCAAATGTGCTTTAAAATTTATGGTTTTCCCTTGCATGAACAAGAAAATAATGACGTTATGCTGTTGGGCTGGTATAATAATGCTGTGAGGCTGGTTTGAAATTTTATCCATGGGCGTCCGCAAGGTTACTCAGGTGGCTGCGTACCATGCCCATATAGCCTAGAGAATGTACATCTTTCTACATTGCAATATATCTGTTGTTGCCATATTTTTATCTTTATGAAAACAGCCTATACAGTGACAGTATGAGATCAAAACATCGCCACAACAGATGTATTGCAATGTAAAAAGATGTACATTCTCTAGGCTATATGGGCATGGAACACAGCCGCCAGAGTAACTTCCAATACAAAGTGAAGATGAATTATCTGTTATATAACACATATGTATTACCAGTGGAAAGATTTTCATGAGATTGTCAAAAAGGGGCGGAGCATGAGTGGCCTTAAAATGATGCCCCCCCCCTGGAAAAAGTTCTGCGGACGCCCATGGATGGAATGTTGAAAAAAATAATTGAAAGTCCTCTTTAAAGTGGTTCTAAAGGCTAACAGTTTTATGCTGATCTCATGGGATATCATTGAGCAGGTAAGTATAACATCTTTTTTATTATAATTTAAAACATTAGCCTTTACAATCACTTTAAATTTCCATGCAATGCAATAGGCCTTGGCTGACACACATTTCTCCTTTTCCCTCAGTCCAATTTTGAGTGCAATACAGGGAATTACTGTACATGGGTTTAATATCAAGACTGTATTTATATTAATATATATAAAGTAAAATTAAATTAAATATAATTATTTTCATTGAGCAGCTATTTTGGGTTATTTCATACTGAGATAGGTCTAATTTATATGATTATCTAAAAACATTGACTAACTTTTTTTTAATAAAATACAAACCTGAATCTGCCTGTATTTCAAATTTAAGTATAATCTTTTTTTTTATGTTAACAGCAAGGTCAGCAGCAAATGTACAATGCACAAGCATTTTGTTTGTGTGCACCTTAGAGAAATCTATCTTGCTGATCCCTTAACACTGAAACAATATTTCAAATGACTTTTATTGACTGATGCCTTTTCCAATGTTCGGTATATGTGATGGGAAGGAAAAAAGTGCATACAGAAGCAGCAGTACTTTGGGGCAAAGCCTTTATTTTCTCAGTCCAGTGCTGGGGCCATCAGTAAAATTGCCAGCTGTCAGAACAGGGATTGATATTGTTAATCTACAGAATTACCAAATGAAATCTTGCCTATGAACACAGGCATAACAAAAATACAGGTATGACTGTTCTAGTAACAGACTATAACAATTTGCCTGCATGCTGACAAGTATCACTAGTGCACCATTCATTACTGTATAAAAACTGCAGCAAGGACCATATTCTGGCTTGAATCTCAAAGAAATACTGAACACATAGGCCACTTTTCTAAATCTCTGTATATGATCAGAGATCTCTATGGTCAGACAAGGAAAAACAACTAATACAAAACTAATGAGATTTTCCTGTGTTGAAATAGTAGGTTATTCTTGTTTTATCCTTGTTGATTCTTATCCCAGATAGCAAGTAATTGTGCTGCAAGTTTGAAAATGACTTGCTAAGCTGTTGCAAGACTTGCCAGGCTTGTTGCATAATTGTCCGCATTACATGACTCCAGATCGACTTTCTTTGCAAACATTCTGTAAGTCTGCTGCAAGTTCTGGTTCAGTTATGTTGTGCAATAGTCATCCCACCACAGGGGGTCACTGTGGCTGAATTTTCATGCTGTTGAATTGCAGAGCTCTTGCTGTAGACTCCCCAATACAACTTTTCTCTTGCTAGAGACCCATAAATTTGCTACAAATTGGAAAAGTGTCAACTAGAACTTGTGCTTCAAGTGCTCTGCAAGTACAAATTGCCAGTGAAAATGTGCAGTAAGTTAACAGACTTACAATTCAACACTTCCACGAATTTGTGGCAAGTTATCCTTGCTATCTGAGATAAGGAAGGACTATAGGTAAAGTAAGGTTACAGGGAAAGTATAGACTTTCTACCTTTTTCTGGAAAAAAAAAAGCTTGGTGTGAGTTGCCTTAGAATATATGTCAGGGCACATTAACACTTATGTCAGGGCACATTAACACTTATACTGAATTTTTCCGTGTTTTTTTTTCCCGCAACTTGAAGCAATGCCTATGTATTCTTGAGGTCTATGGACTTCAAGACACATCAAAGTGGGACCAAAGTCGTGCAGGGATTACTCTGAAGTCGCTGCGTCTTGAAGTCGCACAGATATGAACGGTACTCATTGGAAATCATGGGGTACGACTTGTCATGCGAATTTTCTGTCCCAAATCGCATGAAAGTTGCTCTAGTGGAAACCTAGCCTTATACCGCGTACACACAATCAAACAATCCAGGGGAAAGGTCCGGTGGACTCAAGTCCACCGGACAATCCCCCCGTGTGTAGCCTCCGGCGGACTTTTTTTACCCAAAAGTACGGCGGACTTAGAAAGTAATTTTGCACTCCAATCTTTCCATCGGACTCGCATTTCGGCGGACAATCCGGCCGTACTTTTGAAATAAACAGACTTTTCCCGCCCGGAGAAAAGTCCGCTCATTTTGAGCGTGTCTCCAGGTAGCCGGGGCCAGTGAAGGAGGCATCGCTGGCCCCGTCACCTGGTATGGACTTAAAGGGGAACCCCAACGCCAAAAAAAATCGGCGTGGGGGTCCCCCCAGGTCCACATCAGACCCTTGTCCGAGCACGATACCCGGCCGGCCAGGAAAGGGGGGGACGAGCGAGCGCCCCCCCCTCCTGAGCCGTACCAGGCCATGTGCCCTCAACATGGGGGGTGCCTTGGAGAAGGGGGGGCCGCGCGGCCCCCCCACCCCAAAGCACCTTGTCCCCATGTGATGAGGACAAGGGCCTCTTCCTGACAACCCTGGTCGTTGGTTGTTGGGGTCTGCGGGCTTATCGGAATCCGGGAGCCCCCTTTAATAAGGGGTCCCCTGGATACCGGACCCCACCCTATGTGAATGAGTATGGGGTACAATGTACAAATTTATCTTAAAGTGGTTGTAAACCCCACTCATGAAATCTGACCTGGGCACATATATCTGCAGTGTTTACATACAATGCCTTGAAAAACCTTTGACATTTTCCACATTTAGTCATGTTATAACCGTAAATGTATTTTATTGGGATTTTATGTGATAGACCAATACAAAGTGGCACATAATTGTGAAGTGGAAGGAAAATGATAAATGGTTTTCAACGTGTTTTTAGAAATAGATATCTGAAAAGTGTGGTGTGCATTTGTATACAGCCCCCCTTACTCTGATACCCCTAACTAAAATCTAGTGGAACCAATTGCCTTCAGAAGTCACCTAATTAGTAATTAGAGTCCACTTGTGTATAATTTAATCTCAATATAAATACATATTCTGTGAAGCCCTCAGAGGTTAGTTCGAGAATCTTAGTGAACAAAACAGCATCATAAAGGACAAGAAACACACCAGACAGATCAGGGATAAAATTGTGTAGAAGTTTAAAGCAGGGTTAAGTTATAAAAAAAAATCTCAAGCTTTGAACATCTCACAGAGCATTATTCAATCTATAATCCAGAAATGGAAAGAGTATGGCACAACTGCAAACCTACCAAGACATGGCCGTCCACCTAAACTGACTTAGTCAGAGAAGCAGCCAAGAGACCCATGGTAACTCTGGAGGAGCTGCAGAGATCCACAGCTCAGTTGGGAGAATCTGTCCACAGGACAACTATTAGTTATGCACTTCACAAATCTGACCTTTATGGAAGAGTGGCAAAAAGAAAGCCATTGTTGAAAGAAAGCCATAAGAAATCCTGTTTGAAGTTTGCGAGTAGCCATGTGGGGGACACAGCAAACAGGTGGAAGAAGGTGCTCTGGTCAGTTGAGGCCAAAATTTAACTTTTTGGCTTAAAAGCAAAACAATATATGTGGTGGAAAACGAACACTGCACATCACCCTTATATAGGGACATCACCGGATGATGTCCCCGCCCAGTATGATGTCACAGTCCCAGAGGATGCTGGGACTGTGACATCATACTGGGCGGGGACATCATCCGGTGATGTCCCTATATAAGTCGCCGTGCGCCGCAGCCCCGTCATTGTGAGCAGAGAGAGCGACGAGGCAACATCTGAAGAGAAGAAGAGAAGAACAGAAGACGGTGACAGTGGCAGCGGCGACAGAAGACCGGGCCACCGCCTGTAAAAGAGCTAGAAGAAGGCGCGGTGGCCCGGCAAGAAGAACCGAAGAGGGAGACAAGACCCCCGAAGTCGGAAGAAGAGGGCGGCGGTGAAGAAGAAAGCCGGGCTCCTCCGCTAACAAAAAAGATAGCAGAAGATAGCGGAGGAGCCCGGCGAGAAGACCCCCGAAGACGGAAGACCCCCGGAGCTGTGCAATAAACTATTTTAACCCTTGTGTGTTGTGTTTTTTTTTTTACTTTCTTCCACAGGTGAATGGGTAGGGGTACATTGTACCCCATACTCATTCACATAGGGTGGGGGACCGGTATCCGGGGGCCCCCTTATTAAATGGGCTCCCGGATTCCGATAAGCCCCCCACCCGCAGACCCCAACAACCAACGGCCAGGGTTGTCGGGAAGAGGCCCTTGTCCTCATCAACATGGGGACAAGGTGCTTTGGGGTGGGGGGGCCGCGCGGCCCCCCCTTCTCCAAGGCACCCCCCATGTTGAGGGCACATGGCCTGGTATGGCTCAAGAGGGGGTGGCGCTCGCTCGTCCCCCCCTTTCCTGGCCGGCCGGGTAGTGTGCTCGGACAAGGGTCTGATGTGGACCTGGGGGGAACCCCCACGCCATTTATTTCAGCGTTGGGGTTCCCCTTTAAGTCTATACCAGGTGACGGGGCCAGCGACGCCTCCTTTGCTGGCCTTGGCTACCTGGAGACGCGCTCAAAATTAGCGGACTTTGCTCCGCGTGTGTGGGCGAGTCCGTTCATTTCAAAAGTACGGCGGATAGTCCGGTGGACTTAGTACGCCATATTAGTCCGCCGTGTGTGGGCAAGTAGCTCGTTCGGAAAGTCCGGCGGACAGTCCGGCGAGAAGTCCGCCAGACTAATGCCCCGTACACACGAGCGGACTTTTCGACATCCAAACTCCGACGGACTGAGTCCGGCGGACTATCCGATCGTGTGTGGGCTGCAACGGACTTTAGCGAAGCTAAAGTCTGACGGACTTTAGAAATGAAGCATGCTTTAAATTTTCCCGACGGAACTCCGCCGGACCCGGTCCCCTTTGAAAAATCCGCTCGTGTGTGTGCTACTCCGACGGACTAAAACCGACGCTAGGGCAGCTATTGGCTACTGTCTAGGAACTTCCTACGTCGAATCCAGTCGTACGTCATCACGTTCGACTCCGTCGGAGTTTGGTGTGATGGTGTGTGGTCAAGTCCGTTCGGTCGAAAAGTCCGCCAGAACTCCGTCGGAACTCCGGCGGAACTCCGGCGGAACTCCTTTGGAGGTCTGTCAGACTTAATCCCTCTCGTGTGTACGGGGCATAAGTCCGCCAGATAGTCTGCTACGTGTGTACGCGGCATTACTCATACATCTCTCAGTTCTTTCAAATACCCTTTTTTTTTCTCATAACATGTAGTTGGCAGAGTAAACAGCACTGTTACTGAAATAGAGAAATTGTCTTTTTGTTAATAGTCAATAGCTAAGCCATCATCTCCGTTTCTAATCACTCCTCCTGGCCTCTGATGGATGCAGAAAGCAGTCAAACATAACTCTCATAGAATAGGATTTATACCTTTCCAAAACTGATTTGTCACAACTATTAATAAGAAAGGACACTATAGTAAGATACTCATCCAGATACCACATAATGGATGCTAATAAGTGATATATGATATGCTGTTTTATAACACAATTTATTTAGGTTTCTTATTAAGTGGTTGACTAATTTATTAGTGAGATAAATTACCTTTTTCTTTCATCTACATCCTGTAAACATGTTTTTATTTCCTGGGCTTCTTTAATATCCCAGATGACTCCATGTTCAAGGGGCGTCCGTCTGGTTGTTGCTTTTTTGTGTTGTCTAAGGCGAGGGCTGCCATGTGAGATAAACATTGTTTCTCTAGAAGCCGAATTTCATTATTTTTACATTCTTTTTTGGCTCTTGTAAGTGATATATACGTTTGTGAAAGTATAAATAAACTCTCCTTTCACGCAACTGAAAAAGTTAATCAACAAAACGCATTGAAATGTTGTTGCCCTGTCACTACAACAACGTTGTATGAATACAAGCATTTAACTGCTTTGAATTGATACATATAGGTATATATCAGAGAGGTGTTAATATGAGCAAAAAAGAAGGTGAATGTAAAATAAGCAAATTACCTGATTATAGTGTGCAGTTTTTTTAATGTGCACATATATGAACTAGCACACATGTGATTCACTTACTATTAGGTATAAATAATATTAACATTTTTATTCTATATAGTTTACAGATATTTGCACCTAAAAAGTCCCAAAAAAACGAAAAAGTATTTGATACACCTCCTTAGACCCGTAACCCCTTTTTCACATGTCAAACTTAAATCCTAACCTGCCTTTTATTTCTGATACCTCCCCGTCCCCTAGTCCCTTCCCACTTAGAGGGTGGAGATCTAGTCACCCCCCTTTGGTGAGTGTTCCCATGTTTTTTTCCCCACTTCCCATTCCCTCTTGCTGTAGTTACAGTGCTGGACCCCCCCCCCCCCCCGTCAATGCTTCCCAACTAGTTTACCCAAAATAATTCCTCCCCTCTCCAATTCCCCTTCCTACTGTCCACCTCTCCCTACTCATAGTGTAAAAATACACTGTATATCAATGGATATTCATACAGATCCCACCACAAGTGCATTAATGGTCTTCACCTGTTCATATTTTATTTTGCATTTTTACAGAGGGTTATAGAACATCCATGTACCACATGGTTGTTGTTTCAATTGTTACCTGTGTATTGATGCGTAAGACCCCTGGTTGATGTGAAGTGTAATTGATACTGATGCTATTTCAGATATAAAGAATGTGTTGAAAAAATTTCTCTTTGAGCATTGTATTACTTGCGAGTAAGGATGAGCTCAGATATGTTCGCATATGGCACATGCAGAGCCCGCCAGGAAGTCGGCACTGAGGAACGCTAATCACAGGCAGTGGGACATTGTCCCGATGCGTGGCTGCAGAGATCGGAAACGTCTCACTGCCTGTGATTAGCGCTGTGCAGTGCCAACTTCCTGGCAGGCTCTGCACGTGCCGTATGCAAACACGCCTGAGCTCATCCTTACTTGCGTCTATATGTACGTATTTGTGAGTTGGGATGTGGTGCTTAGACACACCAACCAGCTCAACCCTTTAATAAGGCATTCATTTCTTTGCTGTATTAAAGTTTAGATTGTGGTGCCCAATGGAGGAATAACTGGCTCCTGGGTTGTAGAATAGAGTACAGTTTTTATCATTGGTTTTGCACCAGTAAGTTATTCGTAAGGTAACAGGTCATATTTTGCAGTAGTTTCTATAAATAATAGCAAAGGAAATGTTTGTAATATACGTTCTAGTCACTTCTGGTGAAATTTAAAGATATATTTTCATTTTCATCCTATTATTAAAAGTGCAACGTTAAAATGAAACAAAAGAATTTATGATGACAGAATGCATGTAGCATGTGATAAAGTGTATACGTACAATGAAACAATATATATTGCCGACTATAACTGATATGCAGCGCAACTGTAAATAAAATAGATAAATTAAATTCATGTATCAATAGCACAATCCATTTTAAGCATATAATAAACTATGACGTGCAAACGTGCAATAACAAAAAAGTCCAATGTGTAATAATTAATGACAATAAAAATTGGTGACAATACAAAAAAATTGGAGAAAAAACTCATATGCGACTGATATTCAGTAGCTGATATTAAATAAATGAGATCCCATATAGGTTTAAGAGCGTTGATCAGGCACTTGACAGTGTGATACCCATCACCATAGTAGGATTAAAGGCATACCAGAAAGCCTGCGATCACCCTTATTCAGGGGAGTCGCAAAGCTCTTTGTTGGATTAAAGATCCACTGAAGAGGTCTCCAAGCATCTCCCACCAGTAGCCTCTGTGCGAACAAGGCTACTGAACCCAGAATCCATTCCTCTCCAGAATCCTGGAGAGGGATGGATGATGTTGGGCGGAGATGGGGATATATTGTGAAACTGGATGAGGATGATTCTGGGCGGAGATGAGAATTACATAGTGAAGAGGCTCTCCACAATGTAACTCTCATCCCCACCCAGAATCATCCTCATCCATTTTCACAATGCAAGTGCATCATGCAAGCTTGTCAGCTTCAGTTATTATAATAATAATATGTAATAGTGTTCCATCTATAGGATTAAGTTAGTGACTAAGTGAGGAGGCACAGCCCTACATTCTATTTTTCTGTGACTTACCCTCCACGCCGCTTTTTCATATCTTCATACACCTGATAGGGCTGGGTTCACTTTATAGGCTAAGAAGCTGATCACAATATATCCCCACCTCCTCCCAGAATCTTGGAGAGGGATGGATGATGTTGGGCGGAGGAGGGGATATATTGTGCAGAGGGATGGATGATGTTGGGCAGAGGTGGGGTTATATTGTGGAGAGGAATGGATCATATTGGGCGGTGGTGGCAATATATTGTGGAAAAGGATGAATGATGGTGGGCTGGGGTGGGGATACAATGTGGAGAAGGATGGATGATGATGGGCAGAGGAGGGGATATATTGTGGAGAGGGATGGATGATGATGGGCGGAGGTGGGGATAAAATGTGGAGACAGATGATTGATAATGATGGAGGTGGAGATACATTGTGGAGAGTGTTAAAATAAAAGTGGGTGCACCGACTCAGGATGTTGGAGGACAGGCCCCAGGGGGCCCAGGCCTGGAGCTGTGTAAGGGGCCCCACAATTTCTGATGGCTGCCCTGATTAGCAGACAGTGACTCGATCCAAATGTCATCCTGCAGATTGTAAAAAGCTTTAATCCAAAAACTTGTACAGATTACAACAGATGAACATCAGATAGGTCAAAAAAAATCATACTGTGTATGCATTGCATCATGTGTAACATAATAGGCAGTAATTCTGTAGTAAAATATTAGGCAACTGTAAATAACATTTACCTACAATAATATAAAAATGTGTATATATAGTTTAAAAAAAGAAATACTTTTTATATAATATTCTGGGAATATTTCAGCATATAAAGAAAATTTTCATGTGCACTATTTCACGGCTCAGCTATGTAACAGATTCCACTGAGATCTCTGGAGAACAGACATTAGACTTGGTAGATTTAACACCTTTATTGAACGCTGACATCTCTCAGTGCTGTTCCGCGTGTTGTATGCATCCTGCAGAATATTCACTTCATTAACTACAGCGACTATTGCTACATAAAACCAAAATACGATCAGATAAAATACTGTTCCAACATTAAACGAAATAAAATAACCAAATGTAATCCTGGTACAAATATGTTTGTCACTCTTTAATTTGCTGGAATGAGTTGAGCAACTGTTTTATGGTAGACTAATGCAGTCATTATGAGGGATTTTCTGCATTTGTTTAAATAATTGAAATCTTACCCATTAAAGGGTCCTATTTTCACAAGTTTTCTGATTCGTTTATATTGCAAGAGAGAGTGATGCCCTCCACTGGACAGTTATTTCTGACTGAACAGGCTAGGTTTGCCTGCCCAGAAACCCTTCACCTGGCAGATTAATCCCAATGTAACTGCATGAAAAGGGTAAACCATTTGCATTTTTCTATACACTATTGTGTAAATTCATTGTTCTGTGGTTGGTCATACATACAAGAACCAATAAAATATATATTTATAGATAGATTTATATATATATATATATATATATATATATATATATATATATATATATATATATATATATCTATATCTATCTATCTATCTATCTATCTATCTATCTATCTATCTATATATATATATATATATATATATAATGTTTTCATTTTTATTTTTTGCAAAAGGGCCTTAAAAATGTAAACACTCTAATTGATTTACATTAAAAACTGCAAAAAATGTAAATCTATTTCTCTGCTTTATCAGCAACTAAACTGCCCATAAATGCAAATAATGGAAAACAATTGTTGGCTGCGCTGTTTGGTTTCATTGTACCGGTGTAAAAATTCCACTCAAACCATAACTTGTAGTTGAAAATACTAACTCAATCCATTGCTATTAGCACATACCAGACACCTTTTGGAATGCCCAGGTGTTCTATCTATTTGCATCACAGTTATGGGTTAATAGTGAGACTTAGGAGACAGAAGAGAGTAGGGACATACTACTTGTACCACCTAACAAGAAGGTATGGGCATATTAGAGCACACCTGGATTTTGGGCACCTAGAATGCTGACAATAAAATTGGATCTCACGTGAAGGGAAATAGAGGTGCCTTCTATGGACTGTGAAAAATGGAATGTACAAATCAGGTTCACTATAAAGTACAACTGTCAAAATAGATATATGAGGGTTACTATTTTTGACCTTTTTGTGAAATGCTTGTCCTTTGGTTGCCTTTGTTTTCAGAGCGTTCTTTCACTTATTTGTAGCAAGCAGAACTTGTGATCTGTGTACTTGTTCAGTGTCAATGCCTCAGAAAGACAATAACTACTTGATCATCAGTATGGCAGCTAGGCACTTCACATTTTTTAAAGAGTGATCAGAAATGGCATCCCCAAATATTCCACTCCAAATAAGAAGCAGAAATGGCAATGAAACTACTCAGGCCATCGTATTTAAATACAAATATTTATTTTTGTACATTTTGTCAAAATTATGTTTTTTTTAAACTTTGATTCGCAAACTATACATTCTGCTTAAAAAAAAAAAAAAAAAAACTCACTTTGAGATTATCTGGGGACATTTAGAGTCATTTACCAAACTGGAAAATGCATGATGCAGTAATTTGCAAATTTGCATGTCTGTTGTGCAGGTTCAATCATTTAAAGCTGAACTTTAGATTTTTTTAAAAAGGTATACTTGCAGTGTGGCCGCTTCCATAGCACTGCAAGAGTTGAATGTTTGTTAAGTCCAGGGATATAGAAAAAAGTTGCAATACTTAACATATATTCACTCTGACAGGCTTCCACTTTGATGCGTGACCAGTTCCTTGGAACCTCTTCTCTTCCATGCCCCGACCACCTTCTAAAAAATCCTTATTGTCCTTACACTGACATAAATAGATGTAATAGCAATAGACTTTGCATAAGCCATGTTTCAACCTTCAATCGGCAACAAAAGGCTGGCTACAAAGATGAATATATAGTATTTGTTGTAAAAAGTGAGTGATCAACTCTATTAAAGGCAGCAGAAAGGTTTAATAGTATGAAAATAAAATAGTGCTCATTGGTTTTAGCAGGAAGAAAGTGGTTGATGATTTTTTGATGGGCAGTTTCTACAAAGATTTTTGGCTGAAGGTCAGACTTAAGGGGTCCAGAAGGTTGATATTGGTGAGGTAGTAGTCAAGGTTAAGCCAACCTTTCTCAACCTTTTTACACTGGAGGTACCCTTGAATTTAGTTTTCCCCTAAATTTATTTTTAGGTCTCAGTGAACCCCTGCTTAAACTATGTTTAGTAAGTTGTAAACATAATATTAAACTAAAATCCAAAGACTGTGGTGTACATAGAGTATTTGACACCCACGAAAGATCTTTTTCAGCCCTCATACATATGGTGGTCAGTGGAAAAGTGTCCTTTAATATTAGTGGTCAGTGGGAGTAGAAAGAGCTCTTTTAGAAAAAAGGTTAGGAGGAAGAATGCCCCAAAACAAGAGAAAATGGCCCCTGAAATTTACAAATACCATTAGGCAGAATATCAATACTCTACTGCTCATTGCTCCTATAGCAACTTCTGGAGGAAACCTAGGCTTTTCAAAGAACCCTAGCTGAGAATGGTTGGGTTAGCCCAATGTAAAAGTCAGGGAAGATGATCCTGAGCAGAGTGTTTTCTACCTACTAGAGTGGATCATAACAGGAGTGTTAGGACCTGGACTTGAACCTGGAACCTCTGCGGTGTCCAGCAATGACTACTTGCTGAGCCACCATTAATGCTAGAAAGTGTCATAGACAATTCCTTGAGTTATCCTGTCTTGAATCTTATTTGCCTTGAACCTCAAACTCTTTGCTACTCGCATGAACTTCCTTAATTTAATCCATGTCTTTGCACTTCCTAGTCACCAGAATATTGTGCCTTCACCAACCAATATCTCCCTTTTGTCTCTCCTGCTGCTGACCATATCTTTACTACCATCTGTTACCAACATTTGGCTTGTTCCTCAACTACACTTCTGCTTGATCCCTACCTGCTTTATCTGCTACTGGACCCTGGCTTGCTCACCTCCTGGTGGGGCTACTCTGAGGACCGTGATCTGGTACTAACACACAGCAAAGCCCATCCACCATCTGGAGGTCTGGTGAATACCGGTTATTACTTAGACCTCGCACTTCAGATGAACCCCTGTGATCAGCCAAGGTGACCTGTGGGAATATCTGTTCCACCTGTCAGTGAGTGCTGCTCCATTGCTATAGCTGAAAAGCTATATTTGAGGCTTGGATAGCATCATTCAACAATGATCACATTGAATACTGTTTTACATCTCCTCTGCTGCACTTCATATACCACCTTGATTTGTGAACAACCAGTACATGGAGGGCTCCCACAAGATACTTGTTGATTCCATGGGGCAGCGCCAATAGGCTTCCAGTGACGCCATCTTCTGCACTGTCTTATCAACGTTTTCTGTTTGCATAGTATAGTATACTCCTTCAAATCAGCTTCTGCTTATCTTATGACAATCTATGATTACCTATTCACCAATCCAATATCCCTGACGAAGGGCTTGAACCAGAAACGTGTCAGGTACCAGAGATTTTCAATAATCTGAGAGCATGTATGATATAACTCTATGCTTGCTATGCAATTTTGTTACGTTTTTATTACGTTTTTGTCACGTTTTTGTTCTTTTTGTTTTTTGTCATGTCCTGTTTTTAACTGATCATTACATGTTTGTATGATCAAATTTTATGTATAATAATAAAAGCTTTTTTACTCTATACTTGTGTTGTTGTTGTCTTAAAAGTCCCAAGCAAGGGGATTTCCTTTTTTCCTAACTCCAGACCGTGAAAGAATATTCTGGCCAAAACATGGAGGTCGTTGTAGCAGCTGCTGTGGCTCCTCTCAGGGTGCAAATCTCTGAATTGCAGGTGTTTGGTGTTAACCACCAGGAAACATTTTAGGTACGAATTGAAGTGAAAGGGCTACAAGAGGACATACCTGATCTGCAGAGACAATTGCAGGACTTTTGTTCCCGAGATACTGCTGTCGTATGTACTAACGCACAAATGCCCCTACCGCTCAAGTTTAATGGAGACCGTCGCCATTACAGAGGTTTCCTTAATCAATGTTGTATATACTTTCAGTTGCAACTTGCTGTATTTACCACTGCCAGGAAAAAGGTGCTGTTTATTATCAACTTCCTGACTGAGGAAGCCTTAGCCTGGGCCTCGGTAGACGCTCTGTTGCAGAGTACACAACTGAATTTCGACATTGGATCTCAGATACCAATTGGAATCTAGCAGGGCAAAAGAGTCAGTTCCATCAAGGACTCTCTGAACAAGTAAAAGATAAGCTTGCCAAGGTATAAAGTGCTGAGGACCTTGAGGCATTTATTAAACTGAGTATTCAAATTGATCAGAGACTTACTGAAAGGAAAAAGGAGAGACTGGGAATCCTAGGCAGTAATGGTGGCATGCGTTTTTCTACTAGTCAGTTTACTCTTAAGGGTCCAAGAGTTCTCCCGGATTCTGACACTCGTGAACCTATGCAGGTGAATGCTATTAAAATATCTATTACTACTCAGGAGAAAGAAAGATGACGTTCTGAAAACTTTATTTTTACCCAAAATAATAAAATCCCACTTAAACTAAGGGGCCGGAGGAAACTTCATGGACATTGAATTTACCCAAAATAACATCCAAATAAGAAATAAGCTCACCCCTATTGATATGGAAACTGTGGATGGTTCACCTTTATCTTCAGGACCTGTTACCCACGAGACCATCCCACTTAAATTCCTAATTGAGACTGACCATCAAGAGATCATCAGTTTTCAGTTTATCACATCACCCAAGTTCCCTATTATCCTGGGGATTTCTTGGTTCTCTATCCATAATCCCTCTTTCAACTGGGAGACACATTCTTTAAGTTTTACATATGCCTATTGCCCAAAAAATTGCAAATAATCTCATCAAATAAGCCCTCCACCAACCCAGGAGCAGTTATGGTAACTACCCAGTTATACGACAAGCTACCTTAATTTCAGGACATTTGTGATAAAAAGAACGCCGATCAGCTGCCTCCTCATCGTTCTTATGATTGTCCCATTGAATTGCTTCCAGGAAAATACCCTTTGGTCACCTTTTTTCTTTATCAGAACCTGAACTGTAGGTGCTCAGGTAGTACCTTAATGAGAATCTAGAGAAGGGTTTTATCAGACTCTCAACCTCTCCTGCTGGAGCAGCCCTATTCTTCGTGGGAAAAAAGGACTCCACCCTGCATCCGTGTATCGACTACAGAGATCTAAACAGGATCACAATTAAAAATCACTGTCCACTCCCACTGATTGAAGAAATACTCCACTCAAGCTCTTTACCAAATTAGATTTACAGGGGCATATAACCTTGTCCACATTCATCCTGGAGATGGAAGGAAAACTGCTTTCAGAACCAGATATGGACATTTTAAGTCTTTGCTCATGCCCTTTGGACTTTTTAATGTTCCCTCAACTATTCATCATTTCATTAATAAAGTTTTTCTAAATGTGCTGCATCAGTGTGTAATAGCATGTTTGGATGATATTCTAATTCCTTCTGATAATTTGTAAGAACACTGCAAGCATGTCAGTATTGTCTTTGAGAGACTAAGGTGGAATCAACTTTACATCAAACTAGAGAAATGCGATTTTGAACAAACTCAGACCCAGTTCTTGGCATCCATAATTTCTTCTGAAGGGGTAAGCATGGACCCTGATAAAATCAAAGCAGTGGTGTATTGGCCTGTCCCTAGGAATGTGAAGGAGATACAACAATTTGTTGGATTTGCCAATTTTACCAGAAAATTTGTAAGGAATTTCTCCAAGGTAATTGCTCCAATTACACAGCTGACAAAGAAAGGGATACCCCTTTTGTGATCACCTGAGGCATAGGCTGCCTTTAGTAAACTAAAAACTCTCTTCACTTCTGCACCATTACTGGTACATACAAATCCTGAACTACCTTTCATCGTAGAAGTTGATGCTTCAGATGCTGCTATGGGAGGTATCCTTTTTCAGCGAATTAGAGAAAAAAATGCAGCTTCATCCTTGTGCTTATTTCTCTTGATTGATATCTTCAGCCAAGAAGAATTATGACATTGGAAACAAGGAGCTGCTGGCAATTAAGCAAGCATTTTCTGAGTGGAGGCATCTGCTGGAAGGGGCTAAGCACCCTCTAACCTTTCTCACGGATCATAAAAATTTCGAATTTATTCGTGCTGCCAAAAGGTTGTCATCTAGATAAGCACGTTGAACTATATTTCTCTTCAGGTAAAATTTTGTTATCTCGTACTGCACTGGGTCAAGGAATGGTAAGGCTGATGCCCTATCGCGGATGTTGTCTGGGCCTCTCCAGGAAAGCAACTGTGAATGTACAATCCTGCCTCAAAAGAACTTTCTCCCAAACATTTTATATTGTTTTTTTCTAACACCCTAGAGAATAAAATGGCGGTCATTGAAATACTTTTTTTCACACCGTATTTGCGCAGCGGTCTTACAAGCGCACTTTTTTTGGAAAAAATTCACTTTTTTGAATAAAAAAATAAGACAACAGTAAAATTAGCCCAATTTTTTTATACTGTGAAAGATAATGGTATGCCGAGTAAATTGATACCCAACATGTCACGCTTCAAAATTGCGCCCGCTCGTGGAATGGCATCAAACTTTTAGCCTCAAAAATCTCCATAAGCGACATTAAAAAAATTCTACAGGTTGCATTTTTTGCATTACAGAGGAGGTCTAGGGCTAGAATTATTGCTCTCGCTCTACCGATCGCGGCGATACCTCACATGTGTGGTTTGACCACCGTTTTCATATGCGGGCGCTACTCACGTATGCGCTCGCTTCTGTGCGCAAGCTCGTCATAACGGGGTGTTTTTAAAAAAAAAAATGTTTTCTTATTTATTTTAATTGATTTTATTTATTTTTACACTGTTTTAAAAAAATAAATAAAATGGATCACTTTTATTCCTATTACAAGGAATGTAAACATCCCTTGTAATAGAAAAAAGCATGACAGGTCCTCTTAAATATGAGATCTGGGGTCAAAAAGTCCTCAGATCTCATATTTGGGCTAAAATGCAAAAAAAAATAAAAAAAAAATCTGACATTTAAAAAAAAATATACCTTTAAGAGGTATGGGCGGAAGTGACATTTTGACGTTGCTTCCACCCTCCTATGGTATAGAGACGAGTGGGGGCCATCTTAGCCTCACTTGTCTCTATGCCCAGCAGATGGAAGGACCCGATCGCCTCCGCGGCTACCGACGGCTCCGCTAAGCGGCGGAAGGTGCGGGAGGGCGGCGGGAGGGGGGGTGGCACCTCTCCCGCCGCCGATAGCGGTGATCTTGCGGCGAATCCGCCGTGGAGACCACCGTTATCGTACAGCCGACCGCCGCCTGAAGAGATGGATATCTCGGTTGTGGCAGCAGCTTCTGCCGTTACCGAGATATCCCTCTTCAAAAATAGGACGTACATCGTCGTGCGGCGGTCGGCAAGTGGTTAATCATCCTTCTAAGGACATTAACCTCAAGTACAACAACCGTTTTTGGACTCAAATGCATTGCCTCTATGTATCTGAATCAGTTTGGGTAGAAGCCCTCAGGTTGGTTAACGACTCTAAATTTACTGGTCATTTTGAAGTTTCTAAGGCAGAAGAACCCTTATCACGTTCCTTTTGGTGATCTGTGTACAAGAAAGATGCCAAGAGTTATGTGGCTTTGTGTCTAACCTGTGCTCACAATAAGACACCCAAATCTTCTCCTCTGGGGTTACTTTAACCACTGTCTGTTCCATCAAGACCATGGGGGTCAATTTCTATGGACTTTGTAGTCGACCTTCCCCTTTCAAAATGGATGACCACTATCCTGGTAGTTGTTGACTGTCTCACTAAGATGGCTCATTTTATTCCAGTTAAGGGGGTGCCCTCTGCCAAACATACTGCAGAGGTAATGGTTAGAGATGTTTTTAAACTAAATGTAATTCCTCATGATGTGGTGTATGACAGAGGAGTACAGTTTGCTTTAAAATTTTGGAGACATTTTTGCTTAGCTTTGGTTGTAACAATTAATCTGTCCTCTGCTTTTTAGCCACAGTCTAATGGTCAGATCGAGAGGACCAATCAAACTCTGAAGCGATACCTTCGATGTTTTGTGATAACTCTAAACATAACTCCACTTCCCAAAGCCCCATTTTCCTAAACACTGGGTATCATCCTGTTTTTATTCCTGATTTCCCTATATCAACTCCAATTCCTGCGGTTACCAACAGATTAACTTCATTACAGGAGATTCAGGAGAAATTGACTGATACATTGAAGAAGGCTCAGGAATATTACAAGTAAGCCGCTGACAGACATCATAGATCAATTCCCACCTTTCACATAGGTGATACATTTTGGTTATCTACCAAAAATTTGAAGGTTCCATAGGCTAAGTTGGGTCAAAAGTTTGTGGGACCTTGAGATTTCTGCTCAAATCAAACCGGTCTCTTTTCACCTAAAACTTCCTGACAATAGGAGGATTCACCCTGTTTTCGCTACTCAAACCGTTTCATGAAAATCCTTTTTCTGGAGGAATTCATCCTCCGCCTCTACCTGTTGAGGTAGAGGATGAAGAAGAATTTGTGGTGGAAAAAATTCTTGACTCTAGGAACAAATTACAATATCTGTGTTAGGACCTGGGCTTGAACCTGGGACCTCTGGTGTGTCTGGCAGTGACTCTGCTTGCTGAGCCACCTGGAATGCTGGACAGCTCCTTGGACAATTCCTTTAGTGATCATGTCTTGAATCTTGTTTGCCTTGAACCTTGAACCCTTTGCTCCTCCCATGAACTTCCTATATAAGCCATGTCTCTGCACTTCCTCCTTGCCAGAATATTGTGCCTTTACCAGCCAATATCTTGCTTCTATCTCTCCTGCTGCCGACCGTATCCTTGCTACCTTTCGTTACCGACATTTGGCTTGCTCCTGGACTACGCTTCTGCTGAATCCCAACCTGCAACTATTGGTTACCGACTTTTGGCTTGTTTCTCAACTACGCTTCTGCTTGATCTCTACCTGCTATATCTGCTACCAGACCCCCGGCTTGCTCACCTCCTGGTGGGGCTATCCTGAGGACCGCGACCTGGCACTAACACGCAGCCAAGCCCATCTCCACCTTTGGGAGCTCTGGTGAATACCGGTTAGTGCTTAGACCCCGCACCTCAGGTGAACCCGTGCCATCAGCCAGGGTGACCTGTGTGAATATCTGCTCTGCTGCTATAGCTATTGGTCTCTGAGCCTGACTCCAGATCGTGACAGAATATTCTGGCCAAAAACATGGAGGCCGTTGTAGCAGCTGCCGTGGCTCCTCTCAGGGTTCAAATCGCTGAGTTACAGGCATTTGGTGTTGATTACCAGTTACAAATTGAAATGAAAGGTCTACAAGAGGAAATCCTTGATCTACACAAACAATTGCGGGATTTTCATGCCCGAGATACTGCTGCCATAGAAATTAATGCACGAATGCCCCTACCACTCAAGTTTAGCGGAGACCGCCGCCATTATAGAGGATTCCTTAATCAATGTCGTATATACTTTCAGATGCAACCTGCTGCATTCACTTTTGACAGGAAAAAGGTGCTGTTTATTATCAACCTCCTGACTGAGGAAGCCTTAGCCTGGGCCTCCCCTTATGTGGAGAAAGATGATGTCATCCTGGATAATTTTGATTCTTTTGTGACTGCGATGAACCAAGTTTTCGATGATCCTAACCGCTGTGCTACTGCTGAGGCAAAATTGCACAATTTACGTCAGGGAAGACGCTCTGTTGCAGAGTACACAACTGAATTCCGACGTTGGATCTCAGATACCAATTGGAATCCAGCAGCACAGAAGAGTCAGTTCCGTCAAGGACTCTCGGAACAAGTAAAAGATGAGCTTGCCAGAGTAGAAAGTCCTGATGACCTTGAAGCTTTTATTAAATTATGTATTCGAATTGATCAGAGACTTACTGAAAGGAGAAAGGAGAGACTGGGAATCCTAGGCAGTAATGGTGGCATGCGTTTTTCTACTACTCAGTATCCTCCTAAGGTTCCAAGAGTTTTTCCTGATTCTGACACTCCTGAACCTATGCAGGTGGATGCTATTAAAAGATCTATTACTACTCAGGAGAAAGAAAGACGACGTTCAGAAAACGTATGTCTTTATTGTGGAGACTCTGGACATTACGCAGTTAATTGTCCCAATAAATTTAAAAGAACAATTGCAGCAATGGATGTTACAGTATCTGAACAAATAAACTCAATTTCTCAGTCCATCTCTCCTTTGATTCAGGAAGCAAATAAAGTTAATTCTTTATCAACTCATTTTGTCATCCCTATAAAGCTTATTGTTGAAAGCAATGAAATACCTTGCTCTGCTATGCTGGACTCAGGGGCTGGGGGAAACTTCATCGACATCGAATTTGCCCAAAGTAATAACATTCAAATAAGAAATAAACTTGCCCCAATTGATATGGAAACTGTGGATGGCTCACCTTTGACTTCAGGCCCTGTTACCCACGAGACAATCCCACTTAAACTCCTAATTGAAACTGACCATCAGGAGACTATCAGCTTTGAGCTGATTACATCACCCAAGTTCCCTATTATCCTGGGCATTCCTTGGTTCTCTATCCATAATCCCTCCATCAACTGGGAGACACGTTCTTTAAGCTTTACATCTGACCATTGCAAGAAACATTGCAAAGAATCTTATCAAATAAGCCCTCCACCAACCCAAGATTTACAAGCAGTTTTGGCAACTATCCAGTCATATGACAAGCTACCTCCACAATATCTTGAGTTTCGGGACGTTTGTGATAAAAAGAACGCAGATCAGCTGCCTCCTCATCGCTCTTATGATTGTCCCATTGAATTGCTTCCAGGGGCAGAAATACCATTTGGTCGCCTTTATTCTTTATCAGAACCTGAACTGAAAGTGCTCAGGGAGTGGATTAATGAGAATCTTGAGAAGGGTTTTATCAGACACTCAACCTCTCCTGCTGGCGCAGCCTTATTCTTCGTGACGAAAAAGGACTCCACCCTGCGTCCGTGTATTGACTACAGAGATTTAAATAAGATCACAATTAAGAATCGCTATCCACTCCCACTGATTCCAGAAATGCTTGAGAGACTCCGCTCTGCCAAGCTCTTTACCAAATTAGATTTACGGGGGGCATACAACCTTGTCCGCATTCGTTCCAGTGATGAATGGAAAACTGCTTTCAGAACCAGATATGGACATTTTGAGTCTTTGGTCATGCCCTTTGGGCTTTGCAATGCTCCTGCAACTTTTCAACATTTTATTAATGATGTCTTTCGAGATTTGCTTGATCAGTTTGTAATAGCATATTTGGATGACATTCTCATTTTCTCTGATACTTTGGAAGAACACCGCAAGCATGTCTGTATTGTTTTCGAGAGATTAAGGCGAAATCAACTTTACATAAAATTAGAGAAATGCGAGTTTGAACAAACTCAGATTCAGTTCTTGGGATACATAATCTCTTCTGAAGGGGTAAGCATGGATCCCGATAAGATCAAAGCTGTGGTGGATTGGCCCGCCCCTAAGAATGTTAAAGAGATACAGCGATTTGTTGGTTTTGCCAACTTTTACAGAAGATTTATAAGGAATTTCTCTAGGGTAATTGCTCCAATCACACAGTTGACAAAGAAAGGGGTGCCCTTTTTGTGGTCTCCTGAGGCACAGGCTGCCTTTAGTAAACTGAAAACTCTCTTCACTTCTGCACCAATCCTGGTACATCCAGATCCAGAACTACCTTTCATCGTAGAAGTTGATGCTTCTAATTCTGCTGTAGGAGCTATCCTTTCTCAGCGAATGGGAGAAAAAATGCAGCTTCATCCTTGTGCTTATTTCTCTCGACTGATGTCTTCAGCCGAGATGAATTATGACATTGGAAACAAGGAGCTGCTGGCAATTAAGGAAGCATTTTCTGAGTGGAGGCATCTGCTGGAAGGAGCTAAGCACCCTGTAACCGTTCTCACCGATCATAAAAATTTAGAATTTATTAGGTCTGCTAAAAGGTTGTCATCTAGACAAGCACGTTGGACCCTTTTCTTTTCCAGGTTTAATTTTGTTATTTCATACCGCCCTGGGTCAAGGAATGGTAAGGCTGATGCCCTATCACGGATGTTGTCTGGGCCTCTCCAGGAAAGCACCTCTGAATGTACAATCCTGCCTCAAAAGAACTTTCTAGGGGCCATGAGTTCAAAGACATTTCTTAATCTTCTCAAGGAGGGGTATGAGAATGACCCACTTCTTAATAATCCTCCTAAGGACATTAACCTCAAGTACAACAATGGTTTTTGGACTCAAGCGCATTGCCTCTATGTACCTGAATCAGTTCGGGTAGAAGCCCTCAGGTTGGTACATGACTCTAAGCTTGCTGGTCATTTTGGGGTTTCTAAAACAGAAGAACTCTTATCACGTTCCTTTTGGTGGCCTGGGTACAAGAAAGATGTTAAGAGTTATGTGGCTTCATGTCTAACCTGTGCTCGCAATAAGACACCTCGATCTTCTCCTCTGGGGTTACTTCTACCACTACCTGTTCCATCAAGACCATGGGGGTCAATTTCTATGGACTTTGTGGTTGACCTTCCTCTTTCAAAAGGGATGACCACCATTCTGGTAGTCGTTGACCGTCTCACTAAGATGGCTCATTTTATTCCAGTTAAAGGGGTACCCTCCGCCGAACATACTGCTGAGGTAATGGTTAGAGAAGTTTTTAAACTTCATGGAATTCCTGATGATGTGGTGTCTGACAGAGGGGTACAGTTTACCTCAAAATTTTGGAGAAGTTTTTGCTCAGCTTTGGGTGTAACAGTTAATCTGTCCTCGGCTTTTCATCCACAGTCTAATGGTCAGACCGAGAGGACCAATCAAACTCTGGAGCAATACCTTCGATGCTTCGTGAGTTATCTTCAGGATGACTGGGTGGACTACCTTCCTACGGCAGAGTTTGCTTATAATAACTCTAAACATAGTTCCACATCCCAAAGCCCATTTTTCTTAAACACGGGGTATCATCCAGTTTTTATTCCTGATCTCCCCATCTCAACTTCAATTCCTGCTGTTACCAACAGACTAACTTCATTACATGAGATCCAGGAGAAATTGACTGATACATTGAAGGAGGCGCAGGAATATTACAAGAGGGCTGCTGACAGACATCGTAGGTCAATTCCCACTTTTCAAGTAGGTGAGAAAGTTTGGTTATCTACCAAAAATTTAAAAGTTCAAGTTCCATGTGCTAAGTTGGGTCAAAAGTTTATGGGACCTTTTGAGATTTCTGCTCAAATCAACCCGGTCACTTTTCGCCTAAAACTTCCTGACAATATGAAGATTCACCCTGTGTTTCATATATCACTACTCAAACCATTTCATGAAAATACTTTTTCTGGAAGAATTCATCCTCCTCCCCCACCTGTCGAGGTACAGGGTGAAGAAGAATTTGTGGTGGGAAAAATTCTTGACTCCAGGATCTCTAGGAACAAATTGCAATATTTGGTTCAATGGGAAGGATATGGGCCAGAAGAAAATTCTTGGGAGCCTGAGGAGAATGTTCATGCCCCTAGATTAACAAGGGAATTCCACCAGAGGTTTCCTCAGAAACCTGGCCCTAAGACATCCAGGGGACGTCCTGGGAGGAGGGGAGTACTGTTAGGACCTGGGCTTGAACCTGGGACCTCTGGTGTGTCTGGCAGTGACTCTGCTTGCTGAGCCACCTGGAATGCTGGACAGCTCCTTGGACAATTCCTTTAGTGATCATGTCTTGAATCTTGTTTGCCTTGAACCTTGAACCCTTTGCTCCTCCCATGAACTTCCTATATAAGCCATGTCTCTGCACTTCCTCCTTGCCAGAATATTGTGCCTTTACCAGCCAATATCTTGCTTCTATCTCTCCTGCTGCCGACCGTATCCTTGCTACCTTTCGTTACCGACATTTGGCTTGCTCCTGGACTACGCTTCTGCTGAATCCCAACCTGCAACTATTGGTTACCGACTTTTGGCTTGTTTCTCAACTACGCTTCTGCTTGATCTCTACCTGCTATATCTGCTACCAGACCCCCGGCTTGCTCACCTCCTGGTGGGGCTATCCTGAGGACCGTGACCTGGCACTAACACGCAGCCAAGCCCATCTCCACCTTTGGGAGCTCTGGTGAATACCGGTTAGTGCTTAGACCCCGCACCTCAGGTGAACCCGTGCCATCAGCCAGGTTGACCTGTGTGAATATCTGCTCTGCTGCTATAGCTATTGGTCTCTGAGCCTGACTCCAGATCGTGACAATCTGGTTCAGCGGGAAGGATATGGGCCAGAAGAATATTCTTGGGGGCCTGAAGAGAATGTGCATGCACCTAGATTAGCAAGGGAATTCCACCAGAGGTTTCCTCACAAACCCGGCAACAAGATGTCCAGGGAGGAGGTAAGTACTGTTCTGACCTGGACTTGAACCTGGGACCTCTGCAGTGTCTGGAAATGACTCTACTTCTGAGCCACCATTAATGCTGGACAGTTCAGTAGACAATTCCTTGAATGATCCTGTCTTGAATCTTATTTGCCTTGAACTCTTTGCTCTTCCCATGAACTTTCTGATTTAAGCCATGTCTTTGCACTTCCTAGTCACCATAATTTTGTGCCTTCACCAGCCAATATCTCGCTCTTGTCTCTCCTGCTGCCGACCGTATATTTACTACCATCCATTACCTACATTTGGCTTGTTCCTCAACTACACTTCTGCTTAATACCAATCTGCAACTATTTGCTACTGACATATGACTTGTTTCTCAACTATGCTTCTTCTTGATCCCTACCTACTATATCTGCTACTGGACCCTGGCTTGCTCACCCCCTGGTGGGGCTACTCTGAGGACCGTGACCTGGTACTAACATGCAGCAAAGCTCATCAGGAGCTCTGGTTAATACCGGTTAGTACTTAGACCCCACACCTCAGGTGATACTGCCATCAGCCAGGGTGACCTGTGGGAATATCTGTATCACCTGTCAGTGAGTGCTGCTCCATTGCTATAGCTACTGGCCTCCAAGCCTGACTCCAGACTGTGACAAGGAGGTTCTGGAAGCAATGCCAGGGATGAAGCAGATGATTTAAAAGAGATGACAAATTATGACATTTTGTTGGAAATAAAGACAAAATGCTGATAATTTCTGAGAGTCATAAATGATGTAGGCTCCTGCTGGTGAGCATTGCAGAAATGTGGCACAACTAGTGAGACAGCCTGTACCTACCTGGAGCAATAATGATGAGCATCACAGTTTGTCTTACCTAGCCAAGCTATAAATGTGATAGCCTAGACAAGTTTCTGATCCTTTTTCTCTTTCATTATGGATTTTAGTATGAATGAAAATGCTGCAAATTTTGAGAGTGTTACTACAATTTTCAAAGACACTATGGAGTTGTTTTACTAAAACTGGAGAGTGCAAAATCCAGTGCAGCTTTGCATTTAAAGTGATTGTAAATGTTCATCTTGTAAAACAACCCACACGATAGAAGTAAAAAGGGTGACTTTTCCAGTGCTTAGGTTTAAAATTAATCCTAGTTAAGCTAAGCAGCTGCTATATTAATACAAAACATTAAAAAGAGTGAGCAACAAAGATCTAATAGGTAGTCCTTCGAGCTTAAGCAGCGCTGCTAAAGGGCGAAGGACTATCTATAAGATCTTTGTTGCTCCCTATTTTTATTGTAAAAGAACGCATTCAGTTTAAAATAGAAATGAAAGGCAAAACATTTGTGCATAGATATTAAAAAACATTATAAATTCCCCTTTCCCTTTTTTTTAATAAGTGATCACATTCCCTCTGTTCCCAGCTGCATAAAAGCTAGGGGAGATGAAGCAGCAGTACACTGAGCTTCCCAGTGAAAGGCTGTGCAGGAAGGAGGTATGTCAGGACAAGTCTGATCATTGGAGGTTGAGTTCCCAGCGTAGCTGGGGAACTGACCATGGTGTGTGGTCATTTTTTCAATAGGAAAGCAGAGGGACTTGCAGGATAACCAGAGATTTCACCGAAAGGAAGCAATACAAAGAGAACAGGATACTTCTTCATACAAGTACATGGTACAGCAGGCACATATCAGGAATGTGAAATGTTGGGTTTATTAAGTTTTGACAAAAAAAAATGGAAGCTGATTTGTTTCAATGCAAAGCTGCACCAGAGTTTGTAATCTCCAGTTTTAGTAAATAAACCCTATATATGCTACATGTGTTTCTATTTAATAGCTAATAAGTACGGTACATAATACAAAATCAGACTGCGCACATCCATTTTAAATAGCTGTTTTTTCTGGTATTCAAGCACAAAGCAAAGCTGTTAAATATGTCCACCTTTTTGCTATAGTGTTGTTCATTTAATAGAAAGCATAACATCTGCTGATTTTCCACTGCTTAGCAATGTAGTATGACTTTTTAAAAAGTAAACATGATCTACGCACTGTTGCATTCTACTCTACTCTGATTTTAGTTGATTTATGACCAAATCAATTTATGGGTCCCATGTGTAATAACAAATAAAGGTAAATGGGACTGAGGATATGTGTCAATTGTGATAAGTCTCTCCAATGTATGTTGTAACTCAAGCTCTCTTCATGTGCAATGTCAGTTGCAAAACAGCAACAGTTGCGCAGGACCATTATCAAGACATTGCCATGTAGCAAAGCACTAAGGCTTTGTACATACTTGCACACCATTAAAGTATATGCAAAGCCAAAATGTTTTTCTTACATTTGGGTAGAATGTGGGAGGGTTAAAACCTATATCTATTTTTATTGCAGTCTGGTCCCACTGGGGAGATTCACTCTCATTAATGGTCCTGCTGAGCATTATGTACAGAAAGTGACGTGAAATCCAAAAATGTTGAGTTGATCCAGGAAGAGGAGGTGAAGAAAAAATCTGCTTTGGATAGATCTTCTCTAACTTCCTGTTTTGTCTCTGGAACAGAAAATTAAGGGAAATCTCCCTGCCCAACAGGAAAGAGACAGAAAAAATGTGTGTTAACCATTCACCAGTCTATCCAAAAAATAAAAATAAAAGTAAAGTTTGGCTTTACATACACATATATATAGTGAAATCATCCTTTCACTTCATTCTGTAGTACTGTTGTGCATAGCAATCATAAATTTATTTTTTCTATACATTTTCTACAGTTAGTAAAAATACAATAGATATTTAGTCATGCTATCTGCAACAGATCTATTTTGAGATTTTATATCTAGCATTTTTTTAAGCTCTTTCAGGATCGTGATAATTTAGAATTTTTAGGATCTGTGTAACCTGGCAACAGTAATGTTAACACTACCTATTGGTAGAAATAGATAAAGATAAACATATATATGAACATATGACTATACATGTAAACATACATATCTCTGCACATTGTATCCTACTGACATTTTATTTATGTCATTAGTTCTTTATGAGTCAAGTCAAAAGTTGTCACAGAAACTAGACCTAAACACATTTAAAATAAATGTCAATTGTTCATTTTTGCCTGAATGTGTTTTCTCATATGTACAAGCTCTAGAAAGCCCATGGAGGTTAAAAAGCCCAAAAGTATGAATGATCTATAGATCTGTGTCCTAAATATTACATTTCAGGTTGAGCAGCACAAAGTTTACTTGCAGATATTGCTATTCCAATAGCCAGACTTCCATTATCAGCAAAGAGCTGAGCCATTGAGGCATTAAGCACAAGGCAATCCCCATTGGTGATTACAGAGTCAACACAGTCTAAGACTGACCGAGGGCTGGATTCCCATGTCAATCTCCTACGGTTCCTGTTCAGCTCCAGTTTATAGTTGAAATTCTCAGCTTGTGCTGGCGTACCAATCAACATCATTGTAGCAAAGAACTGTGGGTGTCCTTGGTATTTTTCTTGCTTTCTGAGCACAAGTAAAAAGTGGTGGCCCAAACATGAATGTGCAATGATCCAGTCTACCGGTGCTGGGAGGTGCATGTCAGTAGCCAGAAAGACAATTTCTGTTCCATGCAGTATGTTAATTGTATGTGCGTGTGTCAAATGAGCAATAACGACCTCCAAATGACCTTCCCATTTGCAAGCATACAAAGGACAAGTGCATGAAGTCAGCTGTGAGTCGCGGATGGTTTCATGGCACTGATGATGTGTGGTTTGTAGAGAGGAATCTTCAGGGACTGCACATCTGTTTGGAGCATTCTAAAAGAGAAAGACGTTACTGTAGTAAATAGGCAATAACACTCAACTTTTATGGAATTGCTGAGCACAGAAGCAGTCAGACATAAAACAGAAAAGGAATGATAATTGTTAGTCACTAGCAAACCAGCTCAGACATTTCTCTATGGTCGTAGTAAAAGTGAAACTGTGCCATAAAGATTCTGCTAATGTTCTGTTAGCTGCCTAACACATTAATTTGCTATTTATTAGGAAAACATATGATGTATCTGGTATGTTTCCTCACCATCTTGTTACTGTCTTTCAAGAAAGTAAAGATCTAAACAGTTCAGAGGGATTTCCATCTCTATTGTATGTCTGCATTTCATGTGTAATTTAATTGCTACCAGTAGCACTACAAAAGCAGCAGCATCAGAGAACATACTTCTAAAGAACGGATTGCAGTGGGTTCTAAAGAAATATTCTACCAATACAACAGTCTCTTACCCAACTAAACATTATACAATTTACTTGATCACCAGGGATTAGTAAAACCTTCTGTAGTCCTATGCTATGCAATCCATATAATCCTGATTTTCTGATTAAAACTGACCGCACTTGTTTTCCCATCCAATACAAATCACAAATGATGGTTAGTTTAGCATGACTCTTAAAGGGGATATAAACCCAAGAATAAAACATTTAATATATTGCAGCTTACCACTGCCTAGAAGTATTTTCTTTCTTTTTTTTCCTTTTTTGCTTATTTCCAGTTTTTTTACCCAGTAATACTGCCAATAACACACTTCCTGTCCCTCATGTCTATATTTGTTTTCCATTATATCAGTGGAAGGTGTCATAGTTGTCAAACATGCTGGACATCGAGCATGTCTGCTTTTGTTCATCTCGGTTAAATTGTGTTAGCTCACAGGACACTGTGTATCTGATAGGATCAACAAATATTTTCTGCATTGCCAAAAATGTTCTTAGCCTGGCAAAAAACAAAATAAATGCAACCTCCACATTTAGGCCTCATGCACACTGGACATTTTTACAGCTTTTTCTAGGGGAGTCTGATATTTATTTTCCTGCCTCTTCAAACGCCCCTTCACGTTAGCCCATGTGTCTATACACACATAGGCTTTTAGCACCACTTAGTGGAAGGTAGACATGTGCAGTTTGTCTCATTCCGAAATATTTTTCGTGTTTCAGAGATTCGGATATAGCTGAATACTCAAGTATTCAGCTATATCCAAATCTCTGAAACACGAAATTACAGTATAAATTAAGTTCACTGAATGCTCCCAATAACGAAACAAGATTTGCCCAAATTTCCAAAATTCTAATTGAATTTTGAAACAAATTTTACATCAAATTCCATTCAAATTAAAACTGTAAACATATTTCTGAAATCAAAGACTGTAATGCCCCGTACACGCGATCGGACATTCCGACAACAAAACTGTGGATTTTTGCTCGAAGGATGTTGGCACCAACTTGTCTTGCATACACACAGTCTCACAAATGTTGGCCAATAATTAGGAACGTGGGAATGTAGCGACATAAAAAGACGTACGACGAGCTGAGAAAAAGGAAGTTTAATAGCCAGTGTGGATCCTTCTGCTTGATTCTGAGCATGCATGAACTTTGTGTACACACAATCGGAAATTCTGACAACAAAGTTTTGTTGGCAGAAAATTTGAGAACCTACCAACCAGCATTTGTTGGCGGAAAGTCCAATAACAAATGTTCGATGGAGCATACACACGGTCGAACTTTCAGCCAACAAACTCACATTCCAACATTTGTTTTTGGAAAATCCGATCATGTGTACGGGGCATAAGTGTTATTAGAGTACCATTTTGAAATAATTGTGTTCTTGTTAAGCCAAAGGTGATTTAAAGATTTATTGCAATCAATTGATGAAGATTTTTCTTTTGTTTGTTCACTTTGCTGCATTCAAAAAATATAACAATTTTGTTTCAACCGATTCGAAATCTATCAATTTGAACATTTCAAATCAAAAAAAATTTGCAAATTCAAAGAAAATTATAAAAATTCTGAATACAAATCCTGAATGCAAATCTCGAATAGGAATTGAACGACTCAACCAAATTTAACTAAATGAAATAACTAGATTAATGAATCTAAACAAAACTAAATTTTTTTTTTGCTCCGGCACATGTCTAGTGGCAAGAGCTTTTAGAGGCAGGGAAAAAAAAACACTGCCATTCTGTCTAGGAGCAGCAGAGTTTGGGCAGAAAAAACGCTTGACACTACTAAAAACTGCTAGAAGCTGCTAAATGCACCTAAACATTAGTGCTTGAGCATTAATTAATTTCAAATTAACGCCCAAGAGCTTGACACCTGTAAAAGCTCCTAAAAGCTTGCAAAAGCGTTAGACACTTTTACAAGCATCATGTATTTTTTCTGAAAAAACGTTGCTATCTTCTAGGAGAGTTAACCGGTTCCCGACCGGCTTGCGTACATATCCTGTGGCACAATGACACCACTGTGCGAAGCCCTGTATAAATACGGGGCTCCTTTAAGAGCCGCTAGAGGGCATGCGCGCCTTACCCACTGCACAGCGGGGGACCCGATGTGCGTGGCCGGTGGCGATTGTGTGCACGGCCAGCATGGGGATTTGTGTGTGTAAACACACACATCCCTGTGCTGTCAGAGGAGAGGAGACATCTCGTTTGTTCCTAGTAATAGGAACATCGAAATGTCTCCTCTCCTACTCAGTCCTATTCCCATACAGTTAGAACACACCGAGGGAACACACATTTAACCCCTTGATTGCCCCTAAGGCCGCGTACACACGCGCGGACTGTTCGCCCAACTTTGTCCGCTGAACAGTGTTTGGGCGGACAGTCCGCTCGTGTGTGGGCTTTCAGCGGACAGTTTCAGCGGACAGTTTGACGAACAAGGTTTTTCGGAAATTCCGTAAAACTGTCCGCTGAAACCTTGTTTGAGCGAACAGTCCGCCCGTGTGTAGGCTTGTTCGTCAAACTAAGTTCCGCGCGTGCTCAGAAAGGATTTACACGCCGAAAGTTATAATGCAGTGTATAGGACGTCGTATTTTTCGTCCCGTCGTACGTGCCGTTCACGTCATCGCGCACGGTTTCAGCAAACTGTTCGTTCGTCGTGTGTGGCCATCCATGTCCGTCCATGCTAATTTTGAGCGGACTGTTTGCCGAAACTGTTTGACGGACAAAGTTGGGCGAACAGTCCCCGCGTGTGTACGCGGCCTTAGTGTTAACACCCTCCCTACCAGTGTCATTTACACAGTATTCATTGCATTGTATAGCACTGATCACTGTATAAATGTCAATGGTCCCAAAAATGTGTCAAAAGTGTCTGATCTGTCCGCCACAATGTCACAATACTGCTAAAAATCGCAAATCCCTGCTATTACTAGTAAAAAAATATAAGAAAAATGCCATAAATCTTTCCCATAGCTTGTAGACGCTATAACTTTTGCACACACCAATCAATATACACTTATTGCGTGACAATGCAATTACCATTTAAAACAACGCAGTGCCAAATTGTAAAAAGTGCTCTGGTCAGGAAGGGGGTAAAACCTTCCGGGGCTGCAGTGGTTAAATAAACTTCCTGTGTGCATGAGGCTTAAAGCAGAACTTTACTCACTCAATCAACATTGACTATTTTTAATCCTTATGCTGCTAGCATTAGTAATCCATCTTCCCATCAACTCTGACCAGCTTCGCTGTCCATGCGGAAGAAAAGCATCCCCACAACATAAAGCTGTCACCACCATGTATCACGGCGGGTGGTGTGTTCAGGGTGATGTGCAGTGTTAGTTTTCCGCCACACATAGCATTTTGCTTTTAGGCCAAAAAGTTACATTTTGGTCTCATCTGACCAGAACACCTTCTTCCACATGTTTGCTGTGTCCCCCACGTGGCTTCTCACAAACTGGACTTCTTATGGCTTTCTTTCAACAATGGCTTTCTTCTTGCCACTTGTCCATAAAGGCCAGATTTGTGGAGTACACAACTAATAGGTGTCTTGTGGACAGATTCTCCTACCTGAGCTGTGGATCTCTACAGCTCTTCCAAAGTTACCATGGACCTCTTGGATGCTTCTCTGATTAATGTTCTCCTTGCCAAACCTGTCAGTTTAGATGGACGGCCATGTCTTGGTAGGTTTGCAGTTGTGCAATACTCTTTACATTTTCAGATGATGGATTTAACAGTGCTCTGAGAGATGTTTAAAGTTTGGGATTTTTTTTATAACCTAACTCTTCTTTAAACTTTTCCACAACTTTATCCCTGACCTGTCTGATGTGTTCCTTGGCCTTCACAATGTTGTTTGTTCACTAAGGTTCTCTAACAAACATCTGAGAGCTTCACAGAACAGCAGTATTTATACTGAGATTAAATTACACACAGGTAGACTATATTTACTAATTAAGTGACTTCTGAAGGCAATTGGTTCCACTAGATTTTAGTTAGGGGTATCAGAGTAAAGGGGGCTGAATACAAATGCACTTTTCAGATATTTATTTGTCAAAAAATTTGAAAACCATTTATCATTTTCCTTCCACTTCACGATTATGTGCCACTTTGTGTTGGTCTATCACATAAAATCCAAATAAATGGTTGTAAAATGACAAAAATGTGGAAAATGCCCAGGGCTCATCATAATCTTCATGACCAAATTTTGGTATACACCAGTATACTCAACAATAACATTTTACCACTTTGCATACCAGACTTATTTTCACACCATTTTATAGCACATATTGGTCCTTAAATTGGTCATTTGTTTTTACGAATACTCTAAATGTATTATATTTATAGTAATATATTTTTTTATAATAAGCAGAGAAATTGACAAAAAAGGGAAATATGTAATTATAGTTTGTTTAATGTATAATTTATTTTGTATAGTTAATTCTTTTTAAAATATTTTTAATGAATTCAGTTCTTCTACTGTATTTATCCTAAATAAAGAAACCTCCAATTTGCATAGGCTTTGATACATGCCTATGCCAGTGAAGTAGTTTGGATTTCTATACATTAGGCAATTTCCAGTATTGTGCTGACTGTAATTCACTAATGATTAAAACATACCATTAATAAATCTGCCACAATACCTCCAATAAATCTGCCAAAATTAAAACATTAGCCTATGACTAACTAACTAGCTCACCAACTCACTTACTAACCACGTAACCTAATATATTGATTTTAAACTTTTTTTCTTCTTCTACATTTTATTACTTTTTCACTGTGAGTGCCATGCAGACTCACTTCTAATCTCACAGCTGTAGCTGCTGTAATTGAGAGGAGATGCAATGTGACAGGTGGGTTCTAAGCCTTCCTTAATCTATCTCTGATTAATCATGATAATTATATGCTTGGTAAGCATTTTAAATTAACTACTCACATAATCAGTAGCCACCCAGTGCACGTGCCTAGAAGTAAAATAATTAGTGGCCTCTAAGAGAGACAATCTGGGGCCGGAAGCATGTGACTAGTTTTTTTTTTCCTGTGATTGCTTTGGTCCTTAGCCATTGGGCACCAAGCACCCACATCTATTATACCTGGGCAGAGAAGGAAGCTACACCCCTATGTAAGCTCAAAGTCATAACTTGGAGCTTACACAAGGCTTACTCTCTTTCCTCACATCAAATAAACATAATATTGAGGGTGAAATAGGAAGGTTTGTGCAGTTTCTTGTATTTACATTAGGGTAACATGTTATAATGGGTTTACTTTAATGTTTATTTACCTCCAATACTAACATGTAACCTAACCCTAAAGGGAGCCTAATAATAGTCTAATTGAAGATTAGGGAGTTAAACTAATTATTTTCATTAAAGTAATTAGGCAATTGAATCAAAAGCTGCTTCATGGCTACTGTGGGCTACTCCATTGTTATTTCTTAATCAACTTAACAGGTAAAAGGTCTGGAGTTGATTTTAATGCCACGTACACACGATCAAACAATCGGGTGGAAAAGTCCGGCAAACTCAAGTCCGCCGGACAATCCCCCCGTGCGTATCCTCCGGCAGACTTTTTTGACCCGAAAGTACGGCGGACTTAGAAATTAGTTTTGCACTCCAATCTTCCCACCGGACTCGCATTTCGCCGGACAATCCGGCCGTGTGTGTGCCAGTCCGCCGTACTTTTGAAATGAACTGACTTTTCCCGCCCGGAGAAAAGTCTGCTCATTTCGAGCGGGTCTCCAGGTGGGCACGGCCCACAAAGGAGACGTCACTGGCCCCTCCACCTGGTATGGACTTAAAGGGGAACCCCCACGCCGAAAAAAACGGCGTGGGGGTTCCCCCCAGGTCCACATCAGACCCTTGTCCGAGCACGCTACCTGGCCGGCCAGGAAAGGGGGACGAGCGAGCGCCCCCTCCTGAGCCGTACCAGGCCGCGTGCCCTCAACATGGGGGGCGCCTTGGGGAAGGGGGGGCCGCGTCTTCCCGACAACCCTGGCCGATGGTTGTCGGGGTCTGTGGGCGGGGGCTTATCGGAATCTGGGAGCACCCTTTAATAAGGGGACCCCCGGATACCGGCCCCCCACCCTATGTGAATGAGTTTGGGGTACAATGTACCCCTACCCATTCACCTGTGAAGAAAGTAAAAAAAAACACAACACAGGGTAAAAATAGTTTATTGCACAGCTCTGGGGGTCTTCCGTCTTCGGGGGTCTTCTCGCCGGACTCCTCCGCTATCTTCTGCTAGCTCTTTTGCTAGCGGAGGAGCCCGGCTTTCTTCCTCGCTGCCGCCCTCTTTTTCCGACTTCGGGGGTATTGTCCCCCTCTTCGGGGGTCTTGTCCCCCTCTTCGGGGGTCTTGTCCCCCTCTTCGGTTCTTCTGCCGGGCCACCACGCCTTCTTATAGCTCTTTTACAGGCGGTGGCCCGGTCTTCTGTCGCCGCTGTCATCGTCGCCACCTTCTGTTCTTTTCTTCTCTTCTTCTCTTCAGATGTTGACTCGTCGCTCCCTCCGCTCACAATGACGGGGACCGGATGCGCGGCGACTTATATAGGGACATCACCGGATGATGTCCCCGCCTATTATGATGTCACAGTCCCAGCATCCTCTGGGACTGTGACACCATAATGGGCGGGGACATCATCCGGTGATGTCCCTATATAAGTTGCCGCACATCGCATCGGAGCCATTGTGAGCGGAGGATGCGACGAGTCAACATCTGAAGAGAAGAACAGAAGGCGGCGGCGACGGCGACAACAGCGGTGACAGAAGACCGGGCCACCGCCTGTAAAAGAGCTATAAGAAGGCGCGGTGGCCCGGCAGAAGAACCGAAGAGGGGGACAAGACCCCCGAAGAGTTGGACAAGACCCCTGAAGTCGGAAAAAGAGGGCGGCGGCGAGGAAGAAAGCCGGGCTCCTCCGCTAGCAAAAGAGCTAGCAGAAGATAGCGGAGTCCGGCGAGAAGACCCCCGAAGACGGAAGACCCCCGGAGCTGTGCAGTAAACTATTTTTACCCTGTGTTGTGTTTTTTTTGTACTTTTTTTTTCCACAGGTGAATGGGTAGGGGTACATTGTACCCCATACTCATTCACATAGGGTGGGGGGCCGGTATCCAGGGGCCCCCTTATTAAAGGGTGCTCCCAGATTCCGATAAGCCCCCCGCCTGCAGACCCCGACAACCAGCGGCCAGGGTTGTCAGGAAGAGCCCCTTGTCCTCATCACCATGGGGACAATGTGCTTTGGGGTGAGGGGGGGCGCATGGCCCCCCCTTCCCCAAGGCACCCCCCTTGTTGAGGGCACGCGGCCTGGTACGGCTCAGGAGGGGGGCCGCTCGCTTGTCCCCCCTTTCCTGGCCGGCCGGGTAACGTGCTCGGACAAGGGTCTGATGTGGACCTGGGGGGAACCCCCACTCCGATTTTTCCGGCGTTGGGGTTTCCCTTTAAGTCCATACCAGGAGACCCGCTCGAAATGAGCGGACTTTCCTCCATGTGTGTGGGCGAGTCCGTTCATTTCAAAAGTAGGGTGGATAGTACGGCGGACTTAGTACGCCGTATTAGTCAGCTGAAAAAGAGCTGTGTGTGGGCAAGTAACCCGTTTGGAAAGTCGGACGGACAGTCTGGTGGGAAGTCCACCAGACTAAGTCCGTCGGATAGTCCGCTACATGTGTACACGGCATAAGTGTGGTATTTGCATTTGGAATCTATTTCTTACATTATGCGTTTAAAGGAGCTGTCCACACAAGTGAAACAGGCCATTGCAAGGCTTCCGAGACAAAATGAATCCATCAGAGATAGCAGAAACATTAGGAGTGGCCAACAGTTTGGTACAATCTGAGGAAAGAACAACACACTGATGAGCTCAGCAGCATAACGTCCATGGAAGACAACAGTAGTGGATGATCGCAGGATCCTCTCTATAGTAAAGAAAAACTCATTCACAACTTCCAGACAAGTGAAAGACACTCTACAGGAGGTGGGCGTATCTTGTCAAAGTCTACAATCAAGAGAAGACTTCACAAGAGCAAATACAGAGGGTTCACCACAAGGTGCAAACCATCCATAAGCCTAAAGAAAATAGAAAAGCCAGATTAGACTTTGCCAAAAAAATCTAAAAAAGCCAGACCAGTTCTGGAAAAGCATTCTTTGGACGGATGAAACTAAGATTAATCTGTACCAGAATGACGGGAAGAAAAGAGTGTGGAGAAGGTTTGGAACATCTCATGATCGAAAGCACACATCGTCATTTGTAAAGCATGGTGGAGGCAGTGTGATGGCATGGGCATGCATGGCTTTCAGTAGCACTGGGTTATTGGTAGACATGTGAATTCGTTTAGTTTCCAATTAGTATTTTTAACAAATTTTGACAAATTAGTTAATTTCCGAAATCTATGAATTTCCGAAATTTTTCAATTTCAAAATTTCTGAATTTCTGAAATTCTGAATTTTGGAATAATCGAATTTTCATAAATTGGAAATTTGAAAATGTGAAAGTTCATTAATTTGAAAATTCAAAATTTTGGAAATTTGAAAATCCAAAAATAAGAATGAAAATTCAAAAGAATGAAAATCTGAAAATTTGACATAATAACTAAAAATAAATATTAAATTATAGGTATTGGAATTTCCTTTTAAATTTGGCTGTTAGTGAACGTAACGAGTACAAATTTATCCTAAGTCACAAATGATTTGAAATAACGAATGCCATATCTAAACTAATGGAACGTAATAAACTAATAATAATAATAATAATAAAAAGTTTATTATTATTGTTATTTATCATTATTAGATCATTGCGTTCCATCCGTTTAGATACGGCATTCGTTATTTCAGATAATTCATAACTTCTGAAAAATTTGTATTTGTTATGTTCACTAACAGCCAAATTTGAAAGAAAATTCCAATATTACTTCCAACCGAAGTTACGAATTATCTGAACTAATGAATGCCGTATCTAAAAGAATAGAACGTAATGATCTAATAATAATAAATAATAATGATAAAACCTTTTTATTATTATTATTTATTATTAATTTGTTCCATTCCATTTGTTTAGAAGCTGCATTCCTTATTTTGGATAATTTGTAACTTCAGATAAATTTGTTTTCATTATGTTCAACAGCCAAACTTGAAAGGAAATTCCAATACCTATAATTTAATAGTTAGTTATTATTAGTTATTTATTATTTAAAATTTTACTGGTTTTCTTTCTTTTTTTTAATTTTGTATTTTAGAATTTTTGAATTTCCGAATTTGGAATTCTGAAAATTCAGAAATTCGGAGTTTGAAAATTCAAAATTCGTAAATTCAAGATTCGAAATTTCAAAAATTTGGAAATTCAAAATTCAAAAATGTGGAAATTCGGAAATTTTAAATGTGAAAATTCGAAATTTGGAAATTTGAAAATACAGAAATTCAATATTCTGAATTTTAGAATTTCTGAATTTGCAAAAAAAGCAAAAACAGAATGAAATGAAAACAAACACATTTTTTGGCAGTGCACATGCCTACTTATTGGTGTTTATTGATGATGTGATAGAAGACAGCTGGATGAATTCTGCAGTATTTAGAGATATACTGTCAGCCCAGATTCTGACAAATGCAGCAAAGGTGATTGGATGGTGCTTCACAGTACAGATGAATAATGACCCAAAACACACTGCAAAAGCAATACAGGAGCGTTTGAAGGAAAAGAAGTGGAATATTCTGTAATAACCAAGTCAATCACCTGATCTCAACCCAATTGAGCATGCATTTCACTTTTAAGGTAAAACTAAAGGCAGAAAAACCCACAAAGAACCACTGAACACAGCTGCAGTTAGAGCCTGGCAAAGCATCAGAAAGGAGAAAAAACAGTCTTTGGTAATGTTCATGGGTTCCAGACTTCAGGCAGTCATTGCCAGTAAAGGATTCTCAACAAATATTAAAAATGAACATTTTATTTATGATTATATTCATTTGTCCAATTACATTTGAGCCCCTGAAAATGGGAGGGACTGTGTATATAAATGGTTGCAGGTCCTAAAATGTGTACTTTGATATTTATGTTCAACCCCTTGAATTAAGGCTGAAAGTCTGCACTTCAAATTCATTTGGATTGTTTCGTTTTAACGTTAATTTATTCTGGTAGCATACAGAGCAAAATTTATGAAAATTGTATCTCTTAATAAATTAAAAAGCAGAACCACCCATGGAAAAAAAAATTAAACTATTTTTTAACCAAGCCCTAACACCCAAACCCCTACTTCTGCATACTCACCCATGTCTTAAGGAGCGTCTGTGTCAATAACTTGCGTCTCATGCCAAAATTATGCAGTATTGAGATCCCAGTGCCAGAATGCATTTTTCCATTATTCTGTTACATTACCTTCTTAGAGGTAAATCCAGATAACATTTAGGTAGGCTGAACATCCAAAAATAGAATGCAACTTTTTATTTACCATCCATAACACTGTATACAAAGTATGAGGTGTCCACTGTCATCATACTGAATTTCTCCTTCTAATAATAATCATGACAGACAAATACACACAGTCAGCTATCATAAAATAACACCTACGAAGCCATTCCCTAGATAACAGAATCCTGCTAAAATATAATTATTCTTTGCCTGCTTGGTGGGCATTGATGCTATGATTAATTCCTCATCCTTTGGTAAACAATGTAGTGGCTGCAAACCACAAGGGATATTTTTATCTCTGAAATTTTAATAATGTCACAAGATGAATGCCAATACTCACATCTAATACACTTACTGTAATTACTTCTACTAACCAAACTCTTAATGCAACATTAGCAATTACACTAATTAAAAATAATGAACTTTCTCGTGCATTCTGCTAAACCTCTTAGCATGAGTCAAGGTACTTAAGTACTCTAGGACTATAAATGTTTCTATTAGAAAGCTGAATTTGAAATACCCTGTAAAATGATTTGGAAGATTAGAATTTGAAATGTTAACTTCAATATATTAGTTCTCTAGGAAAATGGAGATGATTCAACATTCAAATTTAGTAAACCATTAAATTCGGTAATTACTTTAGCATATTTCATTAACCTTTAACAGTAAGGCTAATAGCAAATAATGACAAGGTAAGACTTGTTTATCATTATTTTTAATGGAGCAAAGTACATATTACATATATGTTTGTAGCCCAGCAGGGCAGTTCAATGTTGAATTAATAATGTAACAATTAATAAAGTATCTCAGAGTAGTATGTAATTGACTAGATATTTGTCACAACATAAAAGAACAATGCAATAAATGTATACACTGACAGAAAACAATAATTATTAGTTGATGGCCATAATAACATAGAAAGGTACTGTAATGAGTGTGCAAAATTCAAAAGCTAAAGCATATATATACTCAAAATCTTTTTTTCCTGACAAACTTCATGTCAGCATACACGTGGGTCGGGCTTGGCTCCATGAATTCCCAAGGACCACATACTGATAAATTGAAGCCCACTCAGCTGACCACTGTTCTCTTTCTGTTTCTCTCTGTGCCAGGTATGCACCTTGTATTTATGGTGTATTTGTAAGATTAAAATTTGATACACATAGTAAAAGAAAGATCTAAAAACGTTTAACTGCTGATAAACTTAAAAAAAAATGTAAATCCATTTGACCCAAAACCATTATAGTTCTGCTTGAAGCAAAACATCAATTAATTTCTGAATGATGGTACAGCATAGAAAATTTTTACACCAAAAATTATTCTTTGCACATGAAATTATCCTATGAACAGATAACTGTAAAGAAATAAAAATAAGTTGAATAGAGGTCGGCTTTCAGCCTCAACAAAAATCATTTCTTTGATGTTTAGAGTGACTAAACACGCTATGTAATTATGATAATAACATGTTTTTGGACTGGCTTTGTATTACATTCGTCACTGTAGAATGCGACTCTATAAGTCTTTTCAGATTGATTTTATTTTGCCATTGGGCATTTGACTTGCCTTTTGAAATGTTACAAACCTATTCTGATTTTCTGATTTGTATTTTTCTTTGAAGGAAAAAACATTAATGTAGATCGGAGATATTTTTTTTTTCATAGATGAAATACATTGTTTTACAGTACGAATTCAGCCCTCTGGAAAGATGATGCGATTCTAAGATAAAAAAGGTATTTTGAAAGGAATGTTAATCCAAAATAATGGCTACATTACTGGCATTGTACAGCAAATACAAAGATCTTGGGGCGCTCCAGATATTAAACTATTTGTGAACACAGTACTAAGGCCATAGGAAGACACAAATAGTAATTGTTAACTCTAATAGTATTTACTTAAAATTAAATGATGTACCATTTTTTATGTTTTAATTGGTGACCACGTGATCTAATTGTTAAAATTTTTATTGAAGGTAAAAAAGGTTAAGTTGCGTGATAGACCCATAAGCATTCTTTGATCGCAACTCATCAGCAAAGCAGGGCTATGTGTAAGTGTGTGGCAGCCAAAGGAATTACAGGAGATACAGACATGCTGCATGATGTCATAGTGTTAGTAGAAGACTCGGCAGATCGGACAATTTTGACACTATTTTGGGACCATTCACATTTATACAGCGAACAGTGCTATAAGAATGCACTGATTACTGTATAAATGTCACTGGCAGGGAAGAGGTTAACACTAGGGGGCGATCAAGGGGTTAAATGTGTTACCTAGGAAGTGATTCTAACTGTGGGGGAGGGGACTGACTGGGGGAGGTGACCAATAGGTATTCCTCTGTACTGGGAACACACAATCGGTCTCCTCTCCCCTGACAGGATGTGGATCTGTGTGTCTATGTCCATGCTCTGTGACCGGCAATTGTGGGTGCCTGGCTGACATCGTAGCCACCATGCACGCGCACCGGCTCCCGAGTGACATGTCAACGTGCGTACGCACCCTAGGGCCCGGGAAGCCGGGGACGTCATATGACGGCCACCCAGGATGAGAGATCCACCTTGCGGTCGTCATTTGACTATACACGGGACAGGAAGTGGTTAAAGTGTACGTAAACTATATAAATACATTTCTCTTATTTGCTCCTTTTTTGGTCTTTTAAATATACAATTGAAAGTGTATTATTATATCTGTTCGGCATATGCAAACAAAATGAAATAACTGTTCATTCATCATATTGTGCTGTCTGCCTTTGCATCAAAATGCATAGCCTTCTTAAACTTTGGAACCCCCATGTTAAAGTGCTACAAATTTACATTTATGGTATGGGTGATATCACAAGCCTTCTTTTGAAATCTTCAGAATGCTGATGATCCCAAAAGCCATGGTGTAAAGTCAGGATTTTTTGTATGTGTAATGCTGCTTTCACATTTGAGGGTAGAGGTCTAAAGAATGAAGCCAAAGCGTTGCACATTGCCTTCTATCTTTCAGAATAAACATTTTTATAGCTCCAAAAAATTTTTGTTTTAGGGATAAGACAGTTTCTCTTAAAGACTGACCCTCTAACCCAATTTGCATGCTTGACATTTTGGAAGCAGTATTGGTTTGGGTAATCACAATTAAAGATAAGCAAGTGCTGATAAGTTGTAGAAAAGCCGAATTTTAGACAGGTCGTCTATGTTATGGTTTTGTTGTGATCTGTTTCCCCATTGGGGATATACTCCCTGTTGGCACAGTAAGTAACATAAAAATCTCTCACAGCTCTTACACAAAAAACTTTTTCTGGAAAATGAGTGACAGTTAGAACCTCTATCAAGTTATTATTACTGTCTCTGACTTCCTTTCCCATGATTCCCACTCCCTTCTTTTTTGCCTTGCTGTCACAGGATGGAAACAAGTTGAAGTCTCCCCAATGGGGGTCAATGACAGCAATAAAAAAAATAGAAATAATGATTTACTTGTTCAAATCAATCTAAATATTCAAATCAATCTAAATAATGGCTGGTGCTGGACTTTAACTTCTCTTTAAATATATGCAAATCCTGGCTAATGCCTTGTACACATGGTCGGAAATTCCAACGGAAAAGGTCCGATCGTATTATATTGTCGGAAAATCCGATCGTGTGTGGGCTCTATTAGATTTTTCTGTTGGAAATTCTGACTGAAAAAATTTGAGCGCACGATCTCAAATTTTCCGACAAAAAAATCTGATCTGACTTTTTACGATCGTTTTTAGAGAATTGTAGAGGATTCAAAGTACCACGCATGCTCAGATCAAATTACTAGACCAAAGCTATCGGCTATTAGCCTCAACGTAGTCCCCTCATAACAAACAAACGTGATCACGTTCCGAACTATTGTTTTTTCCGAAAACTTTGTCTGACCATGTGTATGCAACACCAGTTTAGGACAAAATCCGTCAGAAAAAATCTGACGGATTTTGTGGTCGGAATTTCCGTGTGCATTATTGATCAGCTGAAAAATTATGCACTTGCAGGGATCTGAGGAAAGTTGCAGTGTCAGCATGCCCTTAGAAGTAGTTAACCCTTTGGGAGTATCTCACCAAAAATGAAATCTTTGCTGCACATAAGATCTGACTTGTATCTTAGCCCTGAGCTCTGAGAAAATCAGTGAGCCAATCACACAAGCAGGAAATTACATTTCTGCGGAGGTTCTGCACACCAACGAAAGACCATACCATATTTTCATATTTATTGCTAAGCAGAGGGGAGTAGAGTGGCCTATGCTTTGGCTACACTTATCCCAGAGGGAAACAATGTCTGATTGGTTTTCTCCCTGAAGACAGTTGCTAGCAGTCATTTGCTTCTAGCCATAAATAAAAGCTGGCCCAATCAAGAAAGTGGCATTCTTGTCTCACACATACATTATTATTATTACACAGGATTTATATATCGCCAACAGTTTACGCAGCACTTTACAATATAAAAGGGAGACAATACAGTTATAATACAATAAAATACAAGAGGATTAAGGGGGCCCTGCTCAGAAGAGCTTACAATCTAATATATTAGCATCCTATTCCAAAATCATAACCAATATTATGGATTGCAACCCCCCACCGTTCCTTTGTGTGGCTATAAGAACCTATACTTTTCTGTAGTTTAGAGTATGTCTATTGGAATTTTTGCCCCTTTAGCTAAAAGAGATTTTGTGAGGTCTGGATCGGATGCTGGATGAAAAGACCAGGCATGGTTGTTCCAATTCATCCCAAATGAGTTCAATAATGTTGAGGCCAAGTGTTAAAATGATTCCACACCAAATGTCTTTAGGGATTTGGCTTTGTGTACAAGGGCAGAGTAATGCCTGAACAGAAATGGCCTTTCTTAAACTGCTGCCACACGTTTGGAAGTTCATAATTGTCCAAAATGCCTTTGTATGCTGTAGCATTAAGACCCCTTTCACACTGGGGTGGTGAGTCCGTTGGCTGTAAAGCGCCGCTATTTTTAGTGGGTATTTGGCCGCTAGCAGGGCGCTTTTAACCCCCACTAGCGGCCAAAAACGGTTAAAACCACCCACAAAGTGCTGCTGCAGCAGTGCTTTGCCGACGGTATAGCCGCTCTGCCCCATTGATATTAATGGGCAGGAGCGGTGGAGGAGCAGCATACACACCACTCCAAAGATGCTGCTAGCAGGACTTTTTTTACCGTCCTGCCAGCGCACCGCTCCAGTGTGAAAGCCCGAGGGATTTCACACTGGAGTAAATGGAGCGGCTCTTTCAGGGCACTTTGCAGATGCTAATTTTAGTGCTGTAGTGCCTGCAAAGTGCCCCAGTGTGAAAGGGGTCTAACAGGTGAGAAGGTAAGGTGTCTGCTAACTTTTTTGTCATGAAGAATTTGCACTACCTGAAGTCCTAATAGCTTTGCACCTGTACTAAAGTCTGTAAACACATGGATAAGTCAGAACAAAACAAAGCATACATATGAATGGGAAGATGTAATTTCCATAATTATTATTTTTTTTTTTTTCATGCATTTGAAAATTGCAATTACAAAACCTGTACTCATGAAATAATAAATGAACAATGGTAAAATGTGCAAAAATACATCTGATGTCTATTCTAAATTATACTGTTATAGTCTATTATGGCTCGTAGTCATTATAGACAGTATGTAGTGAAATACAAATAAAGTAGATATCCTCCCTTTGAAATTTCATTTTGAGCATTTTCCCTGAAATGGAAATCATCATCTAACAAAATGAAATTATACTATAAAAGCAAGATGCCAAGTTCTTGTACATTGTGCTATTACTATGTATACCTTTTCCACAAGGTCCCAGCAGCTGGAAGATTTCTTAACAGCATATATATAGAAAACTACCAGCAAGAATGCATCCCATCTCATACCCAAAAGCGAGAAGTCCAAGATCTAAAACAGAACTCCTGCCAATAGTTAATACAAGTGCCTGCTATACATTCAAAGACAAGCAATTTAAATCCCTTTAATCTTTGCATTCATGTCTCACTTGCTATCTTCCCTGCATATGCTAATGGGATTTTGCAAAATCTCTTGGATGAAGAAAATCTCTTTGGCACAGCCTTAGTATCCACATCAGAAATTAAGTTATCAAAATGAAGCTTCTATGTGAGAGATTTACTAACACCAGGATCACAGAAATCGCTTTAATTATGTAGAATCATTTTGCAGCTTAATTTAAAAACATGTGAAAATGGCAATGGAAGATAAGTCTGAGGACGGGACATGGGAGGATACTGTTGATCACAGCTTGCAACCAAATATTAGATTGGCATCAATGACTGTATATTGTTATAACATTTACATTTATTTCCGTCATTGAAAGGCACAGATAAGTAGTACAAATGTACCGGCTTAGAGAAACAATGGAGCAGATGGCAAGGATTTCTGAGAAAGGTTATGTGCACCTTTAATTAAAAATGCCCTTGCAATAAGCAGTCTGTGTTGTAATATTCAAATTAATGGCGGTACCTGTTGTTCCAAATTCCTTGCATGTACAGGGGTGCCCAAGCTTTCATATATAATGGTGATATATTAAAAAAAAAATGATGTTTTATATCAATTTTTTTTTTTATTAACATATTTTTTTCACAGATAAACAATAAATAAAGGGTACTGATTTCTAAAGAAAGAACATAACAAAAGCTGTATCTTTTCGGATTGTCTCTTGCTTTTTGAAATTCTTGTATAGAATTATACAGAGAGAAAGTGGTGACCGAAAGGAATAATAAATGATCTGACTCTTTCTTTGGCTCAATCACCTGTGTATCAGAGGCTGTAATAGAGTTGACTCCAACTCATGGCTTGTGAGCATCATTTGGTTCCCTGGTTTCTTATATTTCCTACTGGGTATAGCAATTTTGTGGGTTTATTTTTTCAGGTTTTTCGGGTTCTATTTTTTAATAGAAGAGCTTTCACCAAGTTTAGAAAGGTTAGGGTCCATCTAAACTAAAATAATATGGGTGTTTAACCACTTCCCACCCGGCCAATGCACATATACGGCCGGGTGGGAGCCGTCTACTCCTGATAGGACGTTCAGGAACGTCCATCAGGAGGAGCGGGATCGCGCGCGCGCGTGCCCGCGCAGCGGCGCGATCCCGATGCGCCCGTGTCACCGGGACACGGCGCATCTCAGATCGGCAGGAGGGCTCTGTGATTGGCCCTCCTGATCACATGACAGCCGTGTCCAATCACGGCCGTCATGTGATGAAAACAAACATCCGGTTGCTAGGCAATCGGCTCCTCCTCTCCTCACACAGAAGTCATCGCTGAGGAGAGGAGAGCAGATTGCTGCAGCCGGCTGATGATCAGTGAGTATGGGCTGCTTTTTACAGCTTTTTACTCACTGATCTTCAGTCTAGTGTAAACACACAACACACCACACAGTGTAAACACAGTCCCCACATATGTCCCCATAACACACATGTCCCCAAAAAATAAAAACACATGTCCCTAATAATAAAAACATGTCCCCCACATATGTCCCACTAAAATCACATGTCCCAATGATTATGTGCACACATATGTACGTGATCACCTGCACACATATGTACATGATCATTTGCGTACATATGTCCGTGATCACACAAACCAATTATTATACACTTAACGGAATTTTTTTTACCAAAAACATGTAGCAGAATACATTTTGGCTTAAATTTATGACAAAATTTGATTTTATTGGATTTCTTTTAAAATAGAAAAAGAAAATATTGTTTTTTTTCCAAATTTCCGCTTTTTTGCGCTTATATCGCAAAAAATAAAAAACGGAGTCGTGAATAAATACCACCAAAATAAATCTCTATTTGTTCGAACAAAATGATAAAAATTTCATTTGGGTACAGTGTAGCATGACCGCGCAATTGTCACTGAAAGCGCTAGAGCGATGAAAGCTGAAAATTGGGCTGGGAAGGAAGGGGGCGAAAGTGCCCTGTATTGTAGTGGTTAAAAGCACTTGCCGACCTATATCAGATTTACTGCTACAGGGTGGCTGCTGGTTGCAGGATCATATATATATATATATATATATATATATATATATATATACATGATCCTACACTTTTGGGTAGGGGGAGCGAATGCACGCCACCAGTGTCTCACTCCCGCTGTGTATGCCGGCATCCCCCGAACATCAGCCACTGAGACAGAACTGCAATCTTCCAATGTAAACAAGGCAGATTGCCGTTCTGACAGGAGGGAAGGATCCATGTCTTTCTCTAGTAAAAGCACCTCCCACAGTTTAGAAAAACACTGGTCAGGCACACAGTTAACCCTTTGATCACCCCAATGTTAATCACTTCCTAGCCAGTGTCATTAGTACAGTAACAGTGCATATTTTTAGCACTAATCACTGTATTAGTGTCACTGGTTCCCAAAAAGTGTCAGTTATGCCACGTACACCGGACTTTCCGACAGACTAGGTCCAACAGTCTTCCCAACTGACTTTCGACGGAGTTCCGATGGACTTTCCGAATGAATGGACTTGGCCACACACGAACGGACTAAGTCCATTCGAAAGTCCGTTCGTTTTGAATGTGATGACATAAACGGGACTAAACAAGGAAGTCCAATAACCAGTAGCCAATAGCTGCCCTTGCGTCGTATTTGGTCCATCGGACTAGCACACAGGCGAACGGTTTTCCTGATTTTTAGTCTGTCGGAATTGAGTCCATCGGATAGATTTGAAACATGTTTTATTTCTAGGTCCATCTGATTTTTTTTTTTTAAACGATCTGACTAGCCCACACATGATCGGATTGTCCGACTGACTGATCCTGTCTGGCCTCGTCTTCCGGAAAGTCCAGACGCGTGTACGTGGCATTAGTGTTCGAATTTCCACCGCAATATCGCAGTCCCACTATAAGTTGCTGATCACAGCTATTACTATTAAAGAAAAAATAAACAAATAAAAATATCCCATAGATTGTAGATGCTATAACTTTTGTGCAAACCTATCAATATAAGCTTATTGGGAGTTTTTATACCAACAATATGTAGCAGAATACATATTTGCCTAAATTGATGAAGATTTTTCTTTTTTTTTCTTCTATTGGATATGTTTTATAGGGGAAAGCAAAGAAAATATATATATATATTTTTTTTTCAAAATTGTCGGTCTTTTTTGTTTATAGCACAAAAAATGCAGAGATGATCAAATACTACCTAAAGAAAGCTGTTTTTGTATGGAAAAAAGGACACACATTTTTTCTTGGGTACAGCACGACCGCACAATTGTCAGTTAAATTAACACACTGCCGTATCACAAAAAATGGCCTGGTGAGGAAGGGGGGTAAATTAAAGCAGACCTTCACCCTAAATGTGATGCTGTGCCACCCTGCCTCCTGCCAGCTCTCTCTCTTATAAATGGGCATTTTTTTTTTTCAGAAAAGTACTTTATTTGTACAGCACTTCTGTGTTTTTCACCCAGGTGACAAATTCTCGCCACCCTCTGTGAGTGCACAGATATGCCTCAGGACTCGGGTTCTGAGAGAGCCCTGCAGCAGATCTGCGCATGCTCTGCTTTTCCTCGTCATCTGCGCACATGCAGCGTTTGCATGGAAAGACTGCTAGCAGGGAAGTCTGAAACTTGTCTTTGCACATGTGCAGAAAATCTCTTGTGTATGTGCAGATAAACGGAGAGGCTCTGTCAGGATCCGAAGGTTGGGCAAACCCATGGTACTTGTGTGAATGCACCACAATGGTGGCGCCTGAGGGGAGCCGAGCCACTACGGGAGGCCAAGTGAAGTTCCATTTTAAGAAATGTGGTAATGATGCTGTTTGTTTAAAGTTCCAGCATCAGTCCTATTCCAAACACAATTATTAATCGTTCTTCACATTAAAGGCTCTCAAATCCTTAGTCCTCTTCCTCTTCCTTTGACTAACCATGCACATTTGCCTTAATTTTGCAAGAAATCTCTCCCTGCTGGTACCAGCACTGTGATAATTGGTATGAGCTGTCACTTACTGGGAACCTATGCTTTAAAAGGTACAATAAGTTTAATACAATATACAATACAATGCAAAAAAGCAGCCTTAATATTTAAAGTTTTACTAAACCCACAGTAAAATTAGTCGGCCATAGATTCCCGCAATGCATGAATCTATCGGTGATAGAGGGGGTGGCTAGAGATAGGGGGCGGCACCTGTACGCTCTTATGGACGCACCGCCACTGCTTAGGGCTTTGAAGAGAGATAAGAAAACACTGCAGATATATGTGCCTAGGTAAAATTTCATGAATTGGGTTAACATTTACATTAAAGTGTTACTAAACCCACAACAGTAAAATCAGTCTGTATATGCAGTAAAGCATGCTTGTTATACTCACTGTGGAACCTAAGGGGTTAATCCTCTGCATTGTGTAAGAAGGCTGTTTGACCCTGTCTTTTCTGATACTCCCCTTCCTCCACTGTTCTCAATCCATCTCCTGATAAGACAGAGCCTTTGGAGTCACTCTGCACATGCTCAGTATGGTGTGTATTGCTAGAGAGTTATTTTTTTCTTGGGAGGGTGCATGTGATCAGCACAGGGCGAATCAGCACTGCCCAGAAAGGGGATAAGGGGTCCTGCAGCCTAATAGGATAGTCAGACTAGAATGAAAACTCCTCCTACAAGCTTTAACCAGACACTGATAGAAATCACAAGACTGCTATATACTGCTGATGAAAAAAGGTATTTAGCCGTTTATACTTACTAAAATAATTGCATTTCCATGTTCTGTGTACTGTGGGAGACCGGATATAGTAAATACAGGGTCGACTCTTGGGTTTAGTAACGCTTTAAGAAATTATTTCTTAAAAGGGTGCTTATCCAAATATATGTTAGTAAGATGATATTTAACAGAGATTTCTTTGTCACTTTCAGCTAGGAAATCCTTCCCTCCTGCGCTTGGTTATGGGTCTGTCTGCTATATACAGTATGCCATATATTCTCGCTGCTGTCTTGTGTATTAGCAGGGAAATTAAAATGATTTAGGGCTTTTGCTTGTTATTGAAATTCATTTTCACTTCCCCGCCACATAAATGATTACCGACCTGTAATACTTATTAGAGATTGCACAGAGGTCACCTCATTTGTTTTCTTAACACCAAAAATTAAAGCATGTCATAGTGCTGTCATTGGAGGAGAATTTATAAGAAGGCAGTGTGTCATCTTTATTAGATATTTTAGCACAGTGTGAAAGAGCGGAAGCTGCAGTGATTAATGTGATAAATGGTCTCTAGAAGTGCAATACCGAATTTCTGGGCAGGGAGCATAACTCAGCAGAGTCATTTCGTTTACTTTTAATTATAGAGTTTGACTCTGCAAGAGAAAGTACACAAACAAAATGCTAAGACTGAAAAAAAAGGATCATATATTTTCACAAAGCAGCCAAAGAGAGTATATTTCCCTTGCGCTTAAATGATTAAAGAACATTGATTTCTGTATGTACTTTGTCAAAGTTAGAAAGCATTCTCTTCACTCATATCATCAGTTCTCAAGAACAGTTTCTCTATTATAGAAAGAAGTGTAACAGAATGCCCATTTACTCATCATTCTCAGATGTAGGCACAGGTTTTTTTTTACTCCATTTCTCATAACTCTCTGGGTTCCTGTACATGTCCAGGGGGCACCCAGAGTAATTATTTGTCTTCAAAACCCTCCAGCTCTTTGCCTGTGTTACCAGAGTTACCCAAAACTTCACCAAGAGGGATTTTGTTTGTAAGGATAATCACAAGTAGCTTTGTTCAGAATTATTTTTACTGAAGTAGTGATTCTCAAGCCTCATACACATGATCAGACTTTAAACAAACTTTAACGTGGATTTCTGTACAATGGGCGTTAGCCGTGAACTTGTTAAGCATACACTCAGTGGGACTTTTTCATCCAAATTTAACCAAATCACATGGTTTTTCTGCTCTTTACCACCACCCTTTGGTCAACTTCTGTATTGTTGTCTGATCTTTCGCATTGGTTCTGAGCATGCCTGTTTGTACTTTGGACTAAAGTCCTATGGTTTTCTGTACACACGATCGGACTTTGCTCCATCTGACTTTTGTTGCCGAAAAGTTTGTCTGTTTACAGAGCGAACTTTTGTCCGATGAAAACCGAAAAAGTTTGTCCAATGGAGCGTACACACGGTCGGAAGTTGCCTTAAAACAGCTAATTTGCATGTTTGTTGTCAAAAGGTCAGTTCGTGTGTATGGGCCTTTAGATTGACTCTTGTTACAGGGTCTTATAGAGACTATGTTTTGCAGCCATATGTTACTCTGTTTTAGCCACAGAGACATTAGGGTTCATTTACTAAAGGCAAACAGACATTTCACTTTGCAAGGGAATTTTTGCCATAGTGGTAAAATTTCACTTTGCCAAGAATACCCAATCACCTGCAAGGAAAATAGAAAAAAAACAAAGCCCTTGTGGCATGTTGTATTATTATAATTTTTTAAAGTGCTTTTGCTTTTCTTTATTCCATACTCTTTGAACAGCTGCCACCCCCTTGCTAGACATCTGGGCAGGGCTTTATTAACCATAGAATACTCATGGACCAGTGCCTAGGACTAAAATGTACAAATCATGCTTGTTTAGAAAGGATTTTTTTTCCAAGAATAACCACTATAAAAACATTTGTGAATAAATATAACAAAAAAAAAAAAAAGATACAAGTCTTTTTTGGGTATGTCTCTACCAGCTCTAGAGAGTGAAATTTTTGCCTATTCTTCTTTGCAAAATAGCTTAAGCTCTGTCAGATTAAATGGAGAGCGTCTATGAACAGCAATTGTCAAGTCTTGTTACAGATTCTCAATTGGATTTAGGTCGGGACTTTGATTGGGCCATTCTAACACATCAATATGCTTTGATCTAAATCATTCCATTGTAGCTCTCCATTGTATGTTTAGGGTCGTTGTCCTGCTAGAAGGTGAACCTCCGCCCAAGTCTCAAGTCTTTTGCAGACTCTAACAGGTTTTACTCTAAGATTGACCTCTATTTGGCTCCATCCATCTTCCCATCAACTCTGACTAGCTTCCCTGTCTCTGCTGAAGAAAAGCATCCCCACAACATGATGCTGCCACCGCCATGTTTCACGGTGGGGGTGGTGCATTAAGGGTGATGTGCAGTATTCGTTTTCCACCACATATAGTGTTTTTAAGCCAAAAAGGTTCAATTTTGGCCTCAACTGACCAGAGCACCTTCTTCCACATGTTTGCTGTGTCCCCCACATGGCTACTCGCAAAGTTCAAACAGGATTTCTTATGGCTTTCTTTCAACAATGGCTTTCTTTTTGCCACTCTTCCATAAAGGTCAGATTTGTGAAGTGCACGACTAATAGTTGTCCTGTGGACAGATTCTCCCAACTGAGCTGTGGATCTCTGCAGCTCCTCCAGAGTTACTATGGGTCTCTTGGCTGCTTCTCTGACTAAGTCAGTTTAGGTGGGCGGCCATGTCTTGCTAGGTTTGCAGTTGTGCCATACTCTTTCCATTTCTGGATTATAGATTGAACAGTGCTCTGTGAGATGTTCAAAGCTTGAGATATTTTTTTATAACTTAACCCTGCTTTAAACTTCTACACAATTTTATCCCTGATCTGTCTGGTGTGTTTCTTGGCCTTTATGATGCTGTTTTGTTCACTAAGATTCTCGAACTAACCTCTGAGGGCTTCACAGAACAGCTGTATTCATACTGAGAATAAATTATACACAAGTGGACCCTATTTACTAATTAGGTGACTTCTGAAGGCAATTGGTTCCACTAGATTTTAGTTAGTGGTATTAGAGTAAGGGGGGCTGAATACAAATGCACGCCACACCTTTCAGATATCTATTTGTAAAAACACGTTGAAAACCATTTATCATTTTCCTTCCACTTCACAATTATGTGCCACTTTGTATTGGTCTATCACATAAAATCCCAATAAAATACATTTACGGTTATAACATGACAAAATGTGGAAAATTTCAAAGGTTATGAATATTTTTTTCAAGGCATTGTATGTAAACACTGCAGATATATGTGCCCAGGTCAGATTTCATGAGTGGGGTTTACAACCACTTTAAGATAAATTTAAGCCTGGCTCTTTATTATGCATGATTGCCTAGGGCAGCATAATGTTAAACTACAGCCCCTGTCCCTCTCTTGTGATATTCTTTTAATACATTGGGATCTCTATTTTGATTTTAATGCAACCTACAGTTACACTTAGTAAGGACGTGCAAACTAGATTATTGTAAGGGAGTGGGGGTGGTTAAAGATTGCATTTATTCACAGTATCTTTCTTTGCATTGATAAATGATCAATTCAATAAGAATACAGCAATTAATATTTCTGAGGTGTGCAGAACTGTATGAACACAGATATCTGAGATTCAAGAGCGCTATACAATACAAGAGACCAAGGGTTACCCAAGTCACAGAATGAGAGGCAGTATGTGTTCATAACCTAGTACATATACACTACTGCATAGGCACTGGAATTCACATGTCTGTGGCATCTACAGGATGGATTTTAATACTCATTCTGGATGATGCCTAAACAAGGATGGTGCTGTCCTTCTGAGTATAGAGACAGACAAAAGCATTATCCAGAGGATAATGCAGTTATGAAAAAGTTACATTGACAAACATTGCTTTAAGAGTACACTTCATATGCCAGCTGCATACAGAACATGTAAGAAAACTAAAATCATAGATTGACACTGTTAACTGCATGAAATCTGGATTTTTTTTCAGTAACAATGTTCTTTATAAAAGCATGGATATCACCTGCGAAAGACAGTGCCTTGCAAAAGTATTCATCCCTCTTGGCATTTTTTGTGTTTTGTTGCCTCACAACCTGGAATTAACATTGATTGTTTGAGGATTTGCATCATTTAATTTACAGATCATGCCCACAACTTTGAAGATTTTTTTTTTATTGTGAAGCAAACAATAAATAGGACAAAATAACAGAAAAAGTCAATGTGCATTACTATTCACCCCCCTAAAGCCAATACTTTGTAGAGCTCCTTTTTTCAGCTATCACAGCTCCACGTCACTTTGGATAAGTCTCAATGAGATTGCCACATCGTACCGTTGGGAGTTTTGCCCATTCCTCCTTGCAAAACTGCTTCAAGTTGGATGGTTTGCGCTCATGAACAGCAATCTTTAAGTCTGACCACAGATTTTCTATTGGATTGAGGTCTGGGCTTTGACTAGGCCATTCCAACACGTTTAAATGTTTCCACTTAAACCACTCAAGCGTTGCTTTAGCAGTGTGTTTGGGGTCAATGTCCTGCTGGAAGGTGAACCTCCGTCCTAGTCTCAAATCACACACAGAGTGGTAAAGATTTTGCTCAAGAATATTCCTGTATTTAGCGCAATCCATCTTTCCCTCAACTCTGACCAGTTTCCCTGTCCCAACTGCTGAAAAACACCCCCACAGCATGATGCTGCCACCACTATGTTTCACTGCGGGGATGGTGTTCTTTGGGTGATGTGATTTGTTGAGTTTGTGCCAGACATAACGTTCTCTTTGATGGCCAAATAGTTAAATTTTAGTCTCATCAGAACAGAGCACCTTCCTCCATACATTTTGGGCGTCTCCCACATGCTTTTTTGCCTACTCAAAACATGGCATTTTGTTTTTTTGCTGAAAGTAATGACTTTCTTCTGGCCACTCTGCCATATAGACCAACTCTATGGAACATACGGCTTATTGTCGTCCTATGTACAGATACTCTAGTCTCTGTGGCACTCTACAGCTCCTCCAGGGTTACCTTAGGTCTCTGTGCTGCCTCTCCGATTAATGCCCTCCTTGCCCGTTTTTGGTGTGCGGCCATTAGGGATGAGCCAAACACCCCCCCCCCACCCCAGTTCGGTTTGCATCAAAACCTCTGAGTGGACCTAAAATTCGTACAAACTTTATAACCCTATTAAAGTCTATGGGACTCGATCGTTCGAAATCAAAAGTGCTAATTTTAAAGGCTAATATGCAAGATATGCAACAGACAACACCAGCAATAAGGGGTATCTTCAGGTGTATACTGTGCTGGAGGCACACAGCACCCACTTTAACTCCTGCAGATGCCTGTATTAGAGAACACCAGCAATGAAGGGTAGGTACAGGTGTATACTGTGCTGTGCTGGAGGCACACAGCATCCACTAACTCCTGCAGATGCCTGTATTAAAGAACACCAGCAATAAAGGGTATATACAGGTGTATACTGTGCTGGAGGCACACAACACCCACTAACTCCTGCAAATGCCTTAATTATAGAACACCAGCAATAAAGGGTATATACAGGTGTATACTGTGCTGGAGGCACACAAAACCCACTAACTCCTGCAAATGCCTTAATTAGAGAAAAACAACAATAAAGGGTAGATACAGGTGTATACTGTGCTGGAGTCACACAACACCACATTAACTTTAAGATGCCTGAGAAAAGAACACACTGTCCCTGCCTATCTAGCTATTTCCCTGCATGCCGGAAAACACTACACAAGGCCGCCACGCTGGCAGCCTTATATAGTGTGGGGTGTTTACTAAGCCCCTAAGCTATAATTGGCCACAGGCATCCTGCCTGTGGCCAATTATGGCTCTCCTCACTGCCGGCGCTGTGATTGGCCAAGCATGTGAGGTCACAGTGCATGCTTGGCCAATCATGAGCCAGCAATGCACTGCAATGGCGTAGTTCATTGTGGGCCGTGCCACACGAAGTTGGTGCGAACGGTCCACAAAGTTCTGAATTCGCCGAAACAGACGAACGACTGATGTTCGAGTCGAACACTGAGCTCATCCCTAGAGGCCATCTCTTGGCAGGTTTGCTGTTGTGCCATGTTCTTTCCATTTGGTTATGATAGATTTGATGGTGCTCCTAGGGATCACCAAAATTTTTTTTAGAACCTAACCTTTACTTGTACTTCTAAACAACATTGTCCCTTACTTGTTTGGAGAGTTCCTTGGTCTTCATGACAGTGTTTGGTTAGTGGTGCCTCTTGCTTAGGTGTTGCAGCCTCTGGGGCCTTTCAAAAAGGTGTGTATATGTAATGACAGATCATGTGACACTTAAATTGCACACAGGTGGACATCATTTCACTAATTATGTGACTTCTGAAGGGAACTGGTTGCACCAGAGCTTTTTATTGGTTTCATAACAAAGGGGGTGAATACATAGACACATGGCAATTATCAGGGTTTTTTTTTTTAAAAATAGTTCTATGTATATATTTTTCTAATTTTACTTACCAACTTAAACTAGTGTGTTCTGATCCATCACATATAATTCAGATTAAAAAAAAAAAAAAAAACATTTAACTTAAGGCTGTAATGTAATAAAATAGGTAAAAAAACAAGGGGGGTGGCACTGTACCTTGCACTATGTGTGGCATCCAGAGAAAATGCTGTTGTAATAGTTATGGTCTTGTAATAAATGTTACACATTAGCCCCATATTTCTATATTTCTGCTGGTTACATTTGGAGTGCCTTTACCTGCCACTCTGTGCAGATGGACAGCTCTTTGTTGTACTAGTTCCACACTATCAGTGAAGAGATGCAGCAGAAGATGAATTGATCATGCAGAACAGAAATAAAGGCCCAGCAGTGGCAAGTGTTTCTCTGAAAAGTCCCGATGGCTGCCAACATCTCCTACTGAACAGAACTGACACATTGGCAGGTTCTGATTTTAAAACAAACAGCCAAGGCTCAAGTCACCCATCAAGCCATGCAGGTATTAATATGAATGAAATACATTTTAAAATCTGTGTTCTGCTATATGAAAATGGTATGAAAGTTTCATTACTCTCATGAGCATTACTGCCTAGAACAGTTCTGATAATACAAAATTACTATATGGAAAAACAAGAAGCATTCTGCACAAGCAAAACAACTAGAGTGTCCACTTAAAGTTAATCTAAAGGCACCTGTGTGACTGTCTAAATAGGTCTCACATGCAGTTACTATGTGATCTACAAGCCTCAAAGAAAAAAAAAACACCAAAGTGAGCCAAACATTCTTTTATGTGTGTCTCACAACCCTTCTACAGACACCACAGCTCACAGTGGGTAAGTTTCTGCAACCGACATAATGTTATTAAATCACTGTGCAAGGCTAGTTGTGGTCAGCTTCTGATTTCTTTTTCTAGAGCCCACAGTGCTGTGCACAAAAACTAAAGTTCATGTAAACCAAAAACCGCACATGTGAACACACACACAAATAAACGGCACAGTGTGCATCAATGGTCCACTCCCAAAGAGAAAGGACCTCCCTGACCCACCCAGGGTGCAAGACTCCAAACAGGGGTGAGGCACTATGGTCCACCTAGCCAAAAAAAACTGACGGACTCCTCTCCTTATGGAAAGCTGAAACCAGCCACCAAGTACTAGTTAAGGGGCTTTGCCAAAGAGTGATCTACAGACAGGGTAAGAAGTCCACACATCATCCCCCTAGTTTGTTTGGCACACCCAAAGGCATGCACTCTACTATCCTTAGTGAGTGAAAAGAGACACATACACTATATTACCAAAAGTATTGGGACACCTGCCTTTACAGGCACATGAACTTTAATGGTATCTCAGTCTTTGTCTGTAGGGTTGAGTATTGAGTTGGCCTACCCTTTGCAGCTAAAACAGCTTCAACTCTTCTGAGAAGGCTGTCCAGAAGGTATAGGAGTGTGTCTATGGGAATGTTTGACCATTCTTCCAGAAGCGCATTTGTGAGGTCAGACACTGATGTGGATGGGAAGGTCTGGCTTGCAGTCTCCACTCTAATTCATCTCAAAGGTGGTCTATCAGGTTGAGGTCAGGACTCCGAACTGTGCAGGCCAGTCAAGCTCCTCCACTCCAAACTCGCTAATCCGTGTCTTTATGGATCTTGCTTTGTGCACTGGTCCAAATCATTTGGTGTAGAGGGGATTATGGTGTGGTGTTGTTTTTCAGAGATTGGACTTGGCCCCTTAGTTCCAGTGAGGGGAACTCTTAAGGCATCAGCATACCAAGATATTTTGGACAATTTCATGCCCCCCAATTTTGTGGGAACAGTTTGGGGATGGCCCCTTCCTGTTCCAACATGACTGTGCATCAGTGCACAAACAAGGTCCATAAAGACATGGATGAGCGAGTTTGGGGTGGAGGAACTTGACTGGCCTGCACACAGTCCTGACTCCAACCCAATAGAACACCTTTGGGATGAATTAAAGTGGAAACGGTGAGCCAGGCCTTCTTGTCCATATCAGTGCCTGACCTCACAAATGCGCTTCTGGAAGAATGATCAAACAAAGAGTTGAAGCTGTGGGCCAACTCTGAATTGAACCCTACAGACTAAGACCGGGATACCATTAAAGTTCATGTGTATGTAAAGGCAGGTGTCCAAATACTTTAGCTAATATAGCATATATGAAGTGCAGTAACAAACACAAACAAAATAAATAAAAAGTATCAGTATGCTATAGGCTTTGTGGTTTGTGGCCAGCTGCTGTTTGGGAAGCTACAGGCTTACAATTCAGCATTGACAATACCATGCCCCCCACAGTGTCCACTTATCTCACTGTAGTGCAAGCAGCAATAACCTAGAGAAGAAAGAAAATGATGCTCAGAATTTAGTAGCAATGCAGCAGCATTGGTAGACTTCACTGGCAGGATCACAAGATATTTGTAAAAACTTTGCAGGGGGGGGGTTAAGAAAAGTATAAATAAAATATATATAAATATGGATGCGCTTGCAACTAGATGCCGCAAAATATATATTTTTTCGTTTTCAATAATTATTTGTTTGAATCTTATAAATATACTGTACATGGCAATAGGCACAATTCCATTCAAGGAAGGTACATACACAAGATCAGAATACAATACATTAACACACTAATAGTCTGATGTTAAGGAAATCACGTATTCTACATTCCCAATATCCTCAAACAGAAAATTCCATAAAACATCTTAAATCTCTGGAAATGAGTCACTCATTAACTTGGAAACATCAAGAGTGAGTGGTCAAAGTTTCTAGGTAAATAATACGCTATCCAGGGGGTCCATATCCATTTAAACATACACAGTTTGTCCTTAAAAATTACAGATTATTTATCTTTTCAATCATATATATATATATATATATATATAGTTACATAGTAGGTGAGGTTGAAAAAAGCTACAAGTCCATCAAGTCCAACCTATGTGTGTGATTATATGTCAGTATTACATATTATTACAGTATTACATATCCCTGTATGTTGCGGTCATTCAGATGCTTATCTAATAGTTTCTTGAAACTATCAATGCCCCCCGCCGAGTCCACCGCCTGTGGAAGGGAGTTCTACATCATTGCTGCTCTTACGTAGTTTAAGGTTAAACCTCTTTTCTTCTAATTTTAATGAGTAGTCACAAGTCTTGTTAAACTCCCTTCTGTGAAAAAGTTTTATCCCTATTGTAGGGTCACCAGTATGGTATTTGTATATTAAAATCATATCCCCTCTCAAGCGTGTCTTCTCCAGAGAGAATACGTTTAGTGCTCACAACCTTTCCTCATAATTAATACCTCCAGACCCTTTATTAGCTTTGTTCCCCTTCTTTGTACTCGCTCCATTTCCAGTACATCCTTCCTGAAGACTCGTGCCCAGAACTGGACAGCATACTCTAGGTGCGGCCAGACCAGAGTCTTGTAGAGCAGGAGAATTATCGTTTTATCTCTGGAGTTGATCCCCTTTTTAATGCATGCCAATATTCTGTTTTCTTTGTTAGCAGCAGCTTGGCATTGCATACCATTGCTGAGCCTATCATTTACTAGGGCCGCCAGGTCCTTTTCCATCCTAGATTCCCCAGAGGTTCTCCCCCAGTATATAGATTGTGTTCATATTTTTGCCACCCAAATGCATTATTTTACATTTTTCTACATTGAACCTCATTTGCCATGTAGTTGCGCACCCCATTAATTTGTTCAGCCTAGTAGCCAGTTTTCAATCCATCTACTCACCCTATGGTCCATGCCAACGGACCTCATTTTATACAGCAAACATTTATGGGTAACTGTGTCAAATGCTTTTGCAAAATCTAGATACACCACATCTACGGACCTTCCTTTATCTAGATGGCAACTCACCTCACCCATGGAAGGTTAATAGATTGGTTTGGCAAGAATGATTCTTCATGAATCCATGCTGATTACTGCTAATGATACCGTTCTCGTTACTAAAATTTTGTATATAATCCCTCATCATCCCCTCCAAGAGTTTACATACTATTAATGTTAGGCTAACTCGTCTGTAATTCCCAGGGATGTATTTTGGGCCCTTTTTAAATATTGGTGCTACAATGGCTTTTCTTCAATCAGTTGGTACCATCCCAGTCATTAGACTGTCAGTAAAAATTAGGAACAATGGTCTGGCAATTACTTGACTGAGTTCCCTAAGTACCCTCGAGTGCAAGCCATCTGGTCCCTGTGATTTATTAATGTTAAGTTTCCCAAGTCTAATTTTAATTCTGTCCTCTGTTAACCATGGAGGTGCTTCCTGTGATGTGTCATGAGAATAAACACTGCAGTTTTGGTTACTGAAGCCCCCCGATTCCCTCATGAAGACTGAGAAGAAGAATAAATTCAATACCTTCGCCATCTCACCATCCTTTGTAACCAGATGTCCTTCCTCATTCTTTATGGGGCCAATACGGTCTGTCCTCCCCTTTTTGCTGTTTACATAGTTAAAACATTTCTTGGGATTTTTTTACTCTCCTCCGCTACGTGTTTTCATGTTCTATCTTAGCCATCCTTATTGCACCCTTATATTTCATGTTGCATTCTTTATAAAGTCTGAATGCTGATGATGATCCCTCAACCTTGTATTTTTTGAAGGTCTTCACCTTTGCTTTTATATGCATTTTTACATTGGAGTTAAGCCATCCAGGACTTTTGTTCGCTCTTTCAAATTTATTACCCAATGGGATACATTGGCTAATGTCCTTATTTAATATGCTCTTAAAGCAAACCCATCTCTCCTCCGTGTTCTTTTTCCCAATTTATGCCTTCTAGCAAGGTTCGTAGTTTAGGGAAGTTGGCTCTTTTGAAATTCAGTGTCTTTGTATTCCCCTTATGTTTCCTATTTGTGTGATTTATACTGAAGCCCCATATTTCCACAACCGTGATCAGGTCTGTATTGTTGGTAATCAGTAGATCCAGTAACGCTTTATTTTTAGTTGGTGTGTCTACCATCTGACCCATAAAACTGTCCAGCAAGACATTTAGGATCTGGCGACCCTTAGATGAATGCACAGTTACCCCCACCCAGTCTATGTCTGGATAGTTAAATCACCCATTATGATAACACTATCCATCCTTACCAAATTGTAATAGGAGATCTGTCTCCCCTTTCTCCCCCAGATTTGGGGGCCTATAGCATACTCCAGGTATTATTTTCCCCTTAGCTTCATCCCTTTGGAGCTCTACCCATAAGGATTCCACCTCCTCCCCAGCTCCCTTAGTGATGTCATCTCTCACATTCACTTGTACATTATTCTTGATATATAGGCATACCCCTCCTCCTTTTTACCCTCTTCATCCTTGCAATAAAGGTTATACCATTGAATGTTTGCCAGACAATCATGAGAGGCAGGGGTTTGCTCAGGCAGGGATTTCCACCTTTAATTGAAACCGGGATCTGCTTGTTAATTCTGTATAGGTGCCAGCTCAACCACATCTTCCACCTTTAATTGAAACTGGGATCTGCTTGCTAATTGTGTGTATGTGTCAGCTCAACCACATCCTCCACCTTAAATTGAAACTGGGATCTGCTTGCTAATTCTGTGTATGTGTCAGTTCAACCACATCTTCCACCTTTAATTGAAACTGGGATCTGCTTGCTAATTCTGTGTATGTGCTTTTGGTGATCTATGCTGCCTTCAAATTCTTTACCTCTGTCCATATCACTGTGATGTTTATTCTACTTTCTTATTGTCTATACCTAAATTATGAATGGTTCCTATCTTTATGGCTGTGACCTTTCTGCTCTCTTGCTGTGTCTTGTAGTGAGCCTTGGTGTGAGATGCTCATTTTGTTAGCCATTTGTTCCTCCTATGCAATCCTGACTAATTAATTGGCAAAACCCCCATCCAACCTTAGTATAAATTTAGGCCTTTTCTAGGGGATACACAGGCAGGGATTGCGTTGGTAACTATCATCTTGGATAAAGTATTCATATTGGATTAAGTATTACACTTCGGCTCAGTACTTTAGCAAATGCACAAAGCGACAATCCACAACAGACTTCAGCAGAATACTAAAAAGGCTACAGGTGACCTGATTCTCCATCAAACTTTTTCATCTCTCATCCAGGCTTCCTCTCAATTTCACCACTCTGTATCTGTATCATGCACTCCCTACTTTTCCTTCTCTCGGTTGCATCCTCTCTCCTTAAATTCTCACTCCTTCACCCATCTTCTCCACCTACAGCTTATATATATCACCCTCACTCCTGTCTTTACCTTATTACTGCACATATCAGCTCCTGCTAATTGTGAACCCATGTACCAATAAAACCTGCAGAACACTGGGACGTGTCCCCCTGCATAAGTCACACTCCCATATCACCTCTCTCACCCTTCTGGTTCTCCTAACTTCTGGAGATATTTCCCCAAATCCTGGACTGCCATCATTTTCCTTCAGCCAACATACCCAGCACCCCCCATCCTCTGAGCAGCCGAATTTCAAACTATCTCATTTCTATTCCTCTTTAGCCTAGAACCGGCCTCCCCTTCTCCTGTGCCATTTGGAATTCCTGCTCTGTTTGTAAGAAACTCACCACTGTCCATGCCCTATTTATCACAAACTCCTTGAACCTCCTTGCAATTACTGAGACCTGGATTCAAGAATCTGACCTTCCTTTTCCTGCTTCTCTCTCCTATGGTGGCCTCCTGTGGACTCACTCTCCCAGGCCTAGCAGAGGGAAAGGGGGTGGTGTTGGAATCCTCCTATCCCCTCAAAGCACTTTTCAGGCTCTTCATCCGCCCCCTCTCTGTCCCGTTCCTCATTTGAAGCTCACTGTATTCATCTTTTTTCTCCAGTTTAATTGAGAATTGCTGTAATCTATATCGCCCCCCTGGACCGATATCAAACTTCCTTGATGACTTCTGTGCCTGGCTACCCTACTTCCTCTCTTCTGAAATTCCAACAATCATTCTTGGTGACTTCAACATCCCTGTTAATCCTAACACTCCCACTACTTCTAAACTGATGAGCCTAACCTCCTCTTTTGACCTAAAACAATGGACAAAGGTATTCTCCTACCTATGCACTCCGCACAACCTCTCCAATATTCCTTTTCCTCTCTCTTATCATCACCTTATTCATTTCACTCTCTCCTTGTCTGCCTCCTCCTTGCCTTCCAACTACCAAACTATTACCCGCAGAAACCTTTGCCATCTTAACCACTACAATATAGGCAGGGCCGCTGATAAGCCAGTACAACTGGCCTTGTTATACCGGGCCCGGCCACCAGGGGGCCCGAGCAATCTGAACAGATTGCAGAAGAAAGAAAAAAAAGTATTTCTCCAACTCTTCCCTCTCCGCTCCTCCCTCAGCAGCTGTTCAACTGCTCTCAATGAGCAGTCACTGGGGCTAAACATCTCAGAGGCAGAAAGGTGGAGCCTGACTGTGAGATCTTGTAGTTTGAGTGGGAGGGAGGGGGTGTGGCCGGCTTTGAGGATAATCATTCCTGGCTTCTTCTGATGTGCACACATGAGCTGCATTATGGTGGCAGTGGATCTGGATTCTCAGGGGACTGCAGGTTAGCCCAGTCACATTAACTGCAATGTAAAGTCTAATGTCTGCTTTTCATGTAGCACAGTTGTCCTGACTGAGAAATTGGGTTTTATACTGCACTGCCATATTTCTCACAGAAGTGCTGTATGAAAAAAGAGATGCCATCAATGTCAGCAAACCCCACTTTTTTTCTATTTAAATCACTGGATCACACCATGCCTGGAGCTGAATCTCACAGGAATGCACTGTATTCCTGTGCAATTCACATGCAGGTCTGTGCAGTGCAATTTCAAGCGCATTCATTTTGAATGGGCTAAAATTGCAATGCACCAAAAGTAGTGCAAAAAGTAGTGTGGTGTATGCACTACTTTTTAAAATGCAATGCAACCAGATCACATGATCCAGGGCTGGCAGGGGCAGGGCAAACACACCACGTTTGGAAAACTGCATTTGAGGTTTCATTGAATTTTTATTGACACCTGGTGCAGATCACAAAAACAGTGCATTTTGCATGCAGGTTGAATTTTACAGGAATCCACAGCACATTTATTCCTAATTCAGATGCAGCCATGGTGTGAACTGCTCCCTTAGACCTATTACTTCTCATTAAAAGTTTAGAATTACTTTATTTTTTTTAAAAGGGTGACATGGCATCTTCTTCTTTTTCATGTAGAACTGTTTGACTGTGACAAATTGGACAGTGCAGTTATGAAGGCAGCACAGTATCATCTGCATCCTACACACAGTCATCTTACACTAACCACACCTAATAATTAAGCGTAATTTAAACCATGTCCATTTTCCAGCTCCGCGTAGCGCATATTTTTAAAATAGCCACGCCCCCAATTTAGCCTTTATGTATACCCTAGCCTCTCTGTATAGGGGCGGGGCCAGGGGTGGGGCTGAAAGAGGGACCAGGGGTGAGGCTGAAGGGGGCCCCGTCAGGTAGGCTGAAGGGGCCCCATGATTTCTATCACTTTTGCCCCCTTCCTTCCCAGCCCAATTTTGAGATTTCAGCGTTCTCGCAATTTCAATGACAATTGCGCGGTCATGCTACGCTGTACCCAGATTAAGTTGTTATCGTTTTGTTTGCACAAATAGAGCTTTATTTTGGTGTTATTTATTAACGACTCCGTTTTTTTTTTTTTTTTTGTGATATAAGCGAAAAAAGAGCGGAAATTTGGAAAAAAAGCAATATTTTCTTCTTTCTATTTTAAAAGAAATCCAATAAAATCTAATTTTGTCATAAATTTAAGCCAAAATGTATTCTGCTACATGTCTTTGGTAAAAAAAATTTGGTTAAGTGTATAATAATTGGTTTGTGTGATCACGGCCATATGTACGCAAATGATCATGTACATATGTGTGCAGGTGATCACAGACATATGTGTACAGATAATCCTTGGGACATGTGATTTTAGTGGGACATATGTGGGGGGTCATGTTTTTATTATTAGGGACATGTGTTTTTATTATTTGGGGACATGTATGTTTTGGGGACATGTGTGTTTTGGGGACATATGCAGGGACATTGTGTTTATACTGTGTGGTGTGTTGTGTGTTTTACACTAGACTGACTAGACTAGAACATGCGCTAGTCACTACCATACCAAAAAAGGCCTCACTAGACCCCACCAATCTTAACAACCTAAGACCCATCTCTTTACTCCCTTTTGCTTCCAAACTTCTTGAATGTTTAGTCTACAACCGGCTGAGCGGCCACCTCATTGAGAATAACTTTCTTGATCCCCTTCAGTCTGCATTTCGCCCACAGCACTCCACAGAAACTGCCCTCCTAAAACTCACAAATGACTTACCAACAGCCAAAACCAACAGTCATTATTCCGCACTCGAATGCCCTGTACACACGACCAGTTTTCTTGTCGGAATAAACTCTGAAGGTTTTTCCGACGGAGTTCCGATGGAATTCCGCTGAAACTGTCTTGCATACACACGATCACACCAAAGTCCGATTGTCAAGAACGCGGTGAGGTACAGCACGTACGACAGGACTAGAAAAAGGAAGTTCAATAGCCAGTAGCCAATAGATTCCGCCTCGTACTTGCTTCAGAGCATGCGTTGTTTTTGATCCGTCAGAACAGCATACAGACGAGTGGTTTTCCCGATAGGAATTGGTTCCTTCGGAAATATTTAGAACATGTTCTATTTCTAGGTCCGTGAGAATTTCAGTGTCACTTACAACTCCACTTCCTCTTCTCCAACTCCTCTTACCATTGGGGTCCCCCAAGGTTCTGTCCTTGGACCTCTACTATTCTCGATCTACACTTCCTCCCTGGGTCAGCTGATAGCCTCCCATGGCTTTCACTACCATTTATATGCTGATGACACCCAAATCTATCTCTCTGCCCCTCAGCTCACCCCATCAATCTCCTTGCGCATCACTGATTTACTAACAGACATATCAGCCTGGATGTCAAACCACTTCCTCAAACTGAAATATCTAAATCTGAGCTCTTAATATTTCCTCCTCCACGTGCCCCTTCCCCTGACTTCTCTGTCAAGATCAATGGTACATCTATCAGTCCGTCCCCACATGCCAGGGTGCTAGGGGTAACCTTAGACTCTGAACTGTTCTTTCAGGTCCACATACAATCCCTGTCCAAAGCATGTCGCCTTAGCCTTGCAACATTTCCAGAATATGCCTCTTTTTAACTAATGACACCACCAAGCTTCTAATTCACTCCCTGGCTATCTCTCGCCTCGACTACTGCAACTCCCTCCTCATTGTATTACCTTTGCATAGACTACCCCCCCTTCAGTCCATAATGAATGCCACTGCAAGACTCATCCACCTTACCAACCATTCAGTGTCCTACACCCCTCTCTGCCAATCCCCCCACTATCTTCCACTCACCCAACGAATAAAATTCAAAGTACTAACAATAATTTACAAAGCCATCCATAACTCTGCCTCCAGCTGCATCACTAACCTAATCCCAAAATACCAACTAAGCTCTCTCTTCGGACATCCCAAGACCTCCTACTCTCTAGCTCCCTTGTCACCTCCTCCCATGCTCACCTCCAGGATTTCTCCAGAGCTTCTTACATCCTTTGGAACTCCCTACCCCAATCTGTCCGACTGTCTCCTAATCTATCCATCTTTAGGTGATCCCTGAAAACCCTTCTCTTCAACTTACACTGTTTTACTTCCTTCATCAGCTCTTCCCTTCACAGCTATTACCTTTTGTATCAATTGAGCAGGGTCCTCTGATTCCTCTTGTACAAAATTGTAATGTAACTGTAATGTCTGCCCTCCTGTTGTAAAGCGCTGCACAAACTGTTGGCGCTATATAAAACTTGTATAATAATAATAATAATAATAATGAGAGCTGTCAAACTAGGTCTCTGAAATTCCCATAAAACCCAAATCTTCCTTGTACAACAGTATCTCTAGTTTACCCATCTTGTCCCCCAGGCTCCTGGCATTGGTGAACATGGCACGTAGTTTAGACCGGTCACATATTATTCTCTTATTGGTGTTCCAAGATTGCAAATAGGACTTGCTACTATACTTACCTTGGGTTTATGTATTTATTTTTTTAAAGAGAGGCCTCTTAACCACTTTCTGAATAACTGCCGTCATTATGTTGTGGGAAATCGGCATGATCCCGCAAACCATCGTAGCTGTACATTGACTCTGGCACAGGCACCAGAGCCAGACGGGTGTTTGTAAACACACAAATACCTGTTCTGTGAGGAGAGGAAAGGAGAGGCAGATTGTGAGTTCCTACTAGCTAGGAACAACAATCTGTTATCTCCTCTAGTTAGTCCCATCCCCCCTACAGTTAGAACTAGGGGAAACAGCTACCCCCCTTGAACGCCCCCTAGTGTTATCTCTTTCCCTGACTGTGACATTTACACAGTAATCAGTGCATTGTTAAAAATAAAAATGCCATAAATCTTTTCCCCTATTTTGTGACGCATTAACTTTTGCGCAAACCCATCAATATACGCTTATTGTGATTTTTATTATCAAAAATATGTAGAAGAATACATATCGAAAACTGAGGAAAAAAATAGCTTTTTTCTAAAAAAAAATGGGGATATTTATTATTATTATAGCAAAATGTACAAAATATTGTGGTTTTTTTTTTTAAATTGTCGCTCATTTTTTGGTTATAGTGTAAAAAAAAATGCAGAGATGAGAAAATATCACCAAAAGAAAGCTCTATCTGTGGGGGAAAAAAGGACGGCAATTTTGTTTGGGTACATTGTTGCATGACCGCGCTTTGTCAGTTAAACAGACGCAGTGCCCTATCGCAAAACATGTCATGGTCATTGAGTAGCCAAATCTTCGAGGGCTGAAGTGGTTAATTAATGTAAAGAGAAAAGGGGGCCATGGGGAAAAATGTCTTATGGGCAAATTGCTTTTGGGCATTTAATTAAATCTGCCATGAAAGAAATATGGAGGGTGCCATTCCTGAGCTCTTTCTTAAAATTCTAGTTGACTAGCTGTTATTCTGGCTGATTGACTTCAATACTTTTTGAGCTACTGACCTGAAAAAGTATGCAAAATCAGATGACCTTATCTTCAAAGTCAATATAAGCCAGTGACTCTAAATATTTAAACATGCGAGTCAGTATGACAGCCAGGCAACTAGCACTCTTACAAAGAGGCCAGGAATGACAGTCTTCACATTTCTATCACAACTGATTGACTTTAAAAGGCATTCCATGTTGAAGAAAAATATTTATCTTAGTGGCCCCTGATATAGGTTGCCATTACTTGACTTACAGACCATGCTAGTTCCAGGGCAGGTACACAGCATGTAGATTATTGAAAAGTAATGCCAAAAAACAGTATTCAAATTCACTCAAAAATATTCTCGGAGAGTAACAAAAGATCATGTTGCATTATTCAACAGGTAGACAAATATTATTCAATAGGTAAACAAAATGCTTGTGTAGTCTAGGGCAGCGTTTCTCAACTCCAGTCCTCAAGGCCCCCCAACAGGTCATGTTTTCAGATTTCCATTATTTTGAACAGGTGATTTGATCAGTTTCACTGCCTTAGTAATTACCACAGCAGTTTCATCTGAGGAAAATCCTGAAAACATGACCTGTTGGGGTGCCTTGAGGACTGGAGTTAAGAAACATTGGTCTAGGGGATTAGGAATAAGCAGTAATAGTTACCTTTTTCTTTGTTCCTAAAGACTTCCTCCCAGCTGCGTGACCGGTTTCCCAAAGTCACTTCTCTTAACTGTTATGCCCTGTACACATGGTCGTAAATTCCGACGGAAAAGGTCCGATCGGATTATATTTGCAGAAAATCCGATTGTGTGTGGGCTCTATCGGAAATTGAGAGCAGGATCTAAAATTTTCCAACAAAAAAAATCTAATCGGACTTTTTCCATTCGTTTGTAGAGAATTGCGACGGACAAAGTGCCACGCATGCTCAGATTAAATTACAAGACCAAAGCTATTGGCTACTAGCCTCTACGTAGTCCCATCGTATGCAACAAACGTCACCACGTTCTGAACGATCGGATTTTCTGACAAATTTGTCCGACCGTGTGTAGGCAACACCAGTTTTGGACAAAACCCATCGGAAAAAATCAGACGGATTTTGTGGTCGGAATGTCCAACCGTGTGTACAAGGCATTACTCCAGTATCAGGCTTTCCAACAGCATCGCATACAATGGAGGGTCTGCAGTCTTGCATTGTACATGAGGATTCCAGGGAATCAAAGTGAAGGAAATGTTGGAGAAAGTTTTTCTGCATATGCTCCTATAATAGCTTTATAGTGTTTTTTTTTTTATTGTACTGTACTTGAAAAGTTCTATTGTATCTATGTTCACTCTATCTTGCTGTCCACAATATATGGCCATTGCAACACCTTGGATGTTCACCCTGAAGTGTCAATTCCTTTGATTTGTACTTCTATGATAAACTACATGCCTCTAAGGGGCTTTCATCATTTGCCACATATGAACTTCTAGCAGGTCTATTTTGCATGCTGTCGATATGGATAAGCAAAGATGAGCAGATTGATCTGTGTCTCTGATATGTTAGTATTTTTCAGGTAGCAGATTCAAAAATATTAGTTGATCTGCTTAGTCTTTGCCTCCAAACCCCCCTGAATGGAACAGGTTGACACTAAGTATTCTAGCTAGTATCACTATACAAAAAAGCGTATGAGCTGTTACCGAAGGTAGCCATATACAAACTGATTTTGTGCAGTTACACTGATATTGGATGAATGGCAACACTTGTATAGGGAATTTAAGCCAAAATGATTTTCAATATGTTGGTTTTCACTGCTGAGGATCATTTTCATAATTTCCATTCTTGCTGTTCATTTACATAGTGTAGTTCACCAGTGAGAATATCAAAGAAGAAAAGCTGCTAAAGTCTCTTGTTACAGCTGTGCAGAAAAAGCTCTTCATTACAATATGACAGATCACCCATGTTGTTTTTGGACCTCTCCCAAGTAATTCTTTCCATAGCTATTTTTTTTTTTGTTACAGCTTCAGCAGCAATGGAAAGCAAAAACTCTCGGATGCCTGTTGAATGTCCTCTCAGTCTTCGTGAGACACCAAAAACTGTGGTGAGTATATTATGGAAAATAATCAGACTGCATTTGTCTACTTTCTAAGACGGAACAAATTATATCTTATAACACAATGTGTAAAGGCAAAAGACCCCAACTTACTATGCTCTCATTATTAGGACAATTAAGAATTTATGCATAAAAATCAACACTAAAGTATAATTAAACCCAAGATCAACAATTTAAAATATTGCAGATTACAGTCCTTATATGTGCTGGTTTCCATAGTTTTCTTGTTTTTTTTTTCAGGCTAAGAACATTTTCAGCAAATACATAAAATATCTGTTGATCTTCCCAGAATGTGGTGTCCTTGTCACTTCCTGTGAGCTGCACCAAAGAAATTCTTCCTTTCTAGTTATCTTCTGTAATCAACCAAGTGCCCTGCCTCCTATATAATTGCATAGGTACAGGTTGTCTGGTTGAAAAAAGACACAAATCAATCTAGTTCAATAAATAAAAAGGGGAAAACAAACCACAACAAAAAATACAATCATATACACAATGCCATACCCACAGTTGATCCAGAGGAAGGCAAGAAGCACCAGCAAAGCATTATCCAATTTGCTACAGCAGGGAACAAGTTCGTTCCTGATCCCCCAAGAGGCAATTGGATCTTCCCTGGATCAACATTACCTATAAATGTTAGTATCCAGTTATATTATGTACATTTAGGAAATAATCCATTACTTTTTTAAAGCAATCTACTGAGCTGGCCTGAACTGGCCCTTGAGGGAGTCTATTCCACATTTTCACAGCTCTTACTATGAAGAAACCTTTTCCTGTATTTTGAGATTACATCTCTTTTCCTCTAGATGTAAAGTGCCCCCTAGTCCTCTGTGATGACCTTAAAGTAAATAACTCAACACCAAGTTCGCTATATGGACCACTTATGTATTTATACATGTCGATCATATCTCCTCTTAATCTACTGTTCTCAAGAGAGAATAAATTCAGTTCCTGTAATCTTTCCTCCTTGTTTAGCTAGCTGAAGATTATGAACACCTACACTACAATTAGTTGTCTCCCCCCCCACATAAAGGACTGTGCTATAAATCTATGTGAGTGTCATGGTTATGCAGTAATCTTCCTGTGTTTACCTCCCCTCATGTGTTCAGACTAAGAGGCCAGCCACTTCCACCTGGTGGTTTTTATAACCTCTCCTCTAAGCATGGCTCCACCCCAGGCCCTATCAGGGAGCCCTATATTAACCTGTGCACTGCAGGCCATCAGTGCTGATCAACCATTGTGTATTCCTTTGTGTGTTAGCTTCCTGTTTCCTGCCGTGTGCTCTGCTACTGTTTTCCGTTACCGACTTTGGTGTGTCTTTGACTATCCCTGTTTGCCTGTGATCCTGACCTTTTGGCGTGTCCCTGGCTATTCTTGTCTGCTTGTGGCCCCGACCTTGACTTTGTCCCTCACCATCCCTATCCTCCTGTTGCCTACTGTGGGTGTGAGCTGGGGGACCCTGGGGGTCGTGACCTGGAGCCAGTTGCAGCCAGGTCAATCCTCACCACTAGAGGCGCTGGTGAACACCTGCTGGCTCTTAGACTCTGCGCCCCAGGGAATCTTACGCTCTAACCCCAGTGGGATCTGTCCCCCGTCTGCAGCAGTCAGCCGTAGGGTCCACAACCTTGCGGTGCACTCCTGATCCCTACGTTGTGCACCTGTCACCTCGCCTCAAGGTGACCTGACAGTGAGTTAAGGGAAAATCTTATTCAAAATTAGCTTATTGCATTGTTCAAATATTGTGTTCTTGTAAATTGTGCTGTTTGTTTTCTAGACCCGTGGGATCAGTGATTTAAGTAAGCAGTTTGACACAGAAAGGTCTTTCTTTCCCCTTTCATACCTGGGGTCATAGGTTCTTTAAGGGCCTATTGGTTATTACAGTTTGAGTTACTGTGACTTCAATTGTATTGTATATCTGTTTTCTTTACTTGCTAAGACTAACATTTTTATATTGAAAGATGTCTGTACTAACATTCCTTTCTTTCTGTTGACTTAAGAATCCTTAGTAAACATTTATTTGCTTTGCTACAGTCGGATGTCTTTGCAATTGAGTTCTTTTGAGAATTATGTCCAAACACAGGATGTCAGAGGTGTCGGGAGGCTTGCAAGGTCAGGGTAACCTTTGGGGACAGTCATCTTCCAGCGACCCCCACTAGGTTACATACTTTATCCTGAATTAGAGAGTAAAGGAAATCCATACTCAAGGAAACCATCCTGTTTCATACCAGAGATATCATCAATATATTATTATTACTATTTATATAGCGCCAACAGTTTACACATCGCTTTACAATGTAGAGTGGGGACAGCACAATTACAGTACAAGTACAAGTACAATATATCTCATTCAGTACAAGTAACCAACACATTGGAATGAGTGAATTTCACTTGGTTTTGGTTTATGTACATTTTTGAAAACTTTCTTGAAGTTTGAAGTCGGCAAGCAAACCCCACTGAAGTCTTGTTATTAAAGCCTTGCAATTTCTGGTGTTTAGAAGCAAGTTTGCAGTTTTCAACAAACCTCACTGAAGTCTATGGAGGAAAATTCTTGTTATTAAAGCGTTGCAATTTTTAGTGCTTATAAGCAAGCTATTGTGAAACAAAATGCACAGGAAGCTGGACACTACCATGAGGGACACATACTATTGTCAAAATAAAAAATAAATAAAAATGGTGTGTTTTCCCTAACAGTTCCAAATGCACATTGTCAACATGGCTGTGATGAGCTAACAACTTTATGGAAAAAGGGGTGGGATTCGTTTAAGGTATTGGCTCCTGTGACTCAGCTTCCCAGGGGCAAAGGCTATACACTGCATTGTATGAAGTTCTTTGTGCCAACATGCCAACTTTTTGGTCAAAAGTTTGTGATTTAAGAAGTTTGTGATGGCCAGGGATTTGCCAAAATCCTAAGTGGCGCACCTGAACCTCATCCCTACCAACAAACAGGTGTGTAAAAGTTGGGTCAGCCAAGCTGCTCATCTGTAGTTCTCACTCTTAGAACTGAAATTTTCTAGAATATGTTCAAGTACCAAAAGTCCTCAAACATGGGACTGTGTAGAACAATGAAACATCACATTTCTTTATGGTTATTTCTTGTATATAGCGCCTTACTAACAAATTTTGTCATAATGTTCAGATCATATCTATGGTTGCTAGTAATTTTCTTCCATCTCATTTTCAATGCATGCCTCTCTAAAGTGCAGATAGTGGCATATTGGACCTAATGTGTGAAAAACATGACTTTTGTGATGTATCTAGCCAGGAAAGCAAAGGATACCCAGAAAAAGCCTCTTTACATTTGTTTTGCTAGCCTGTTCTCCATCATATATTCTGAGGTAATTGCTATGGGACTGAGAAAAGTGACACTCTAGTCACGGGCCCCTTAGTCAGCTCTTCTGCACCTTTAAAGTGGTTGTAAACTCTGTACAACCACTTTTGCAGCCTTATTATCGGTGTTCTTGTATTTACTGTGAATTTTTCCTAAACTTGCATAGTTTAGAAGACATTCACTGTATCCACATGTGCCAACGTTATTGGCATATGTACACTGAAGAAACGGCTCGCTCGTGTTGTTTCTTCAGCTGCTGTGCCTTTATCAGCATACTATCTTGTTATGCCTTTGTCTGGCAGGGTGTTTTTTTTTGAGGTGTACAACCACTTTAACCGCCAGCCGCCATATGATGACCAGGCAGCATAGCTCTTGTTCTGGGCGGATGTCATATGACATCCTTCCATTTAAACAGGGCATGTGCGCGATCGTGTGCACGCAGCCCTATACCTTCAGTGGCGGTGTGTCACGGAGACACCGCTCGCCACCGAGGGGGGTGAACAGCCATTGGGCATGGCTGTTTACCATGTGATCGGCTGTAATGAAGTCACAGCCGATCACAGATGGTTCCGCCCCACTTTGCGTGGCACATGCGCGCAATCACAAGTGTGCAGCAGGTGCACCTAGGTGGTGGCGTGTTCCCGGGAACACTGCTCATCGCCAACACTGGTAAACAGCCATTGGCTGGCAGCTGTTTACCATGTAATCAGCTGTGATCCTTTCACAGCCGATCACTAAATGTAAGCATAGAGCGGTAACAAGATGTTACCGCAATCTCCTCACACACGATCGGTGTGCGAGGAGATTGCGTAACATCTCGTTACTGTGTACACCAACACACACTGAGGGCCTGTCACCACCCATCAAAGTACCTGTCACTGTTCACCTGAGTACCTGTCACAGTCCATCTGAGTACCTGTCACAGTTCATCCGAGTACCTGAGTACCTGTCACAGTCCATGAGTACCTGTCACAGTCCATCTGAGTACCTGAGTACTGAGACAGTCCATCTGAGTACCTGTCACAGTCCATCTGAGTACCCGAGTACCTGTCACAGTTCATCTGAGTACCCAAATACCTGTCACAGTCCATCAAAGTACCCGAGTACCTGTCACAGTTCATCTGAGTACCCAAGTACCCGAGTACCTGTCACAGTCCATGAGTACCTGTCACAGTCCATCTGAGTTCCTGAGTACCATCACAGTCCATCTGAGTACCCGAGTACCTGTCACAGTTCATCTAAGTACCCGAGTACCTGTCACAGTTCATCTGAGTACTCGAGCACCTGCCACAGTCCATCTGAGTACCTGTCACAGTTCATATGAGTACTGAGTACCTGAGTACATGTCACCGCCCTTCAGAGTACCCAAATACCAGTCACCAGCCCATCAGACTCTCCGAGTACCTATCTGTAGCCCATCAGAATACCCCAGTACCTGTCACCAGGCCATCAGAGTACCCGAGTACCTGTCACCAGGCCATCAGAGTACCCGAGTACCTGTCACCAGGCCATCAGAGTACCAGAGTACCTGTCATCAGCCCATCAGAGTACCCGAGTGCCTGTCTGCAGCTCATCAAGTTTCCCAAGTACCTATCTGCATCCCATCAGAGTACCCGAGTACCTATCTGCAGCCCAAGCCTCACAGAACATACGTTGGGGTGTATGCTTTCCAAAATGGGGTCATTGTGTGGGTGATTGGACTGTCCAGGTGCTAAAGAACCTTCAAAAATGTGATAGGTAGGAATGAAATGAGATGTGTAATTTATGCTCCTAGAATGCCTGAAGGTTTTACTTCAATGTTGGGCCTCTGTATGTGGCCAAGCTGTGTAAAATTCTCACGTGCGGTATCGCCATACTCCGGAAGAGTAGCAGAATGTATTTTAGGGGGTATTTTTTGCTCTATACATGCTATGTGTTAGAAATATCTTATAAATTGACAACTTTGTGTAAAAAAAATGCGTTTTCCTTTTTTTACACATTTTTCAACATTTTCCATTTTTCAAAAACTTAGGGAAAAAATGTAACCATTCAAAAGACTCATTATGCCCCACAGATTATACGTTGGGGTGTTTGCTTTCCAAAATAGGGTCATTTTGTGGGCAATTCCATTGTCCTGGTGCTCCAGGGCCTTCAAAAGTATAATAGGTGGTTGAGAAATGAGATGTGTCATTTATGCTCGTAGAACGCCTGAAGGTACTACTTCAATTTTGGGCCTTTGTATGTGTCCAGGCTGTGTAAAAGTCTCACACATGTTATATTGCCATACTCGGGAAGAGTAGCAGAATGTATTTTGGGGTGTAATGTGTTGTATGCATACGCCGTGTGTGAGAAATAACCTGATATGGCAATTTTGTAAAAAAAAACAAATTTAGTACTGTGGGAAAAAATTACAACTTAAAAAAACTCACCATGCTAATTACTTAATACCTTGTAATGTCTACTTTCTAAAAAGGGGTCATTTCAGGGGTATTTGTACTTTCCTGACTTGTTAGTGTCAAGAAATGAGAATGTTAGAAATTAGATGAACCTTATGTACTGAAGGCCTGATCAGATGGGATCAATTTTCAGTGATTGGCATCATAGATTGTAGACTTTATAACTTTCACAAAGACCAAATAATATACATTAATTTGGGTTATTTTTACCAAAGCTATGTAGCAGTATAAATCTTGGCCAAAATTTATGAAGAAAAATTCATAATTTGTAAAATTTTATGACAGAAACAAAGAAAAAGACATTTTTTTCACAAAATGTACGGTATTTTTTTTATTTATAGCACAAAAAATAAAAAACCCACTAGTGATTAAATAGCACCTAAAGAAAGCTCTATTTGTGTGAAAAAAAAGACGCAAATTTCATATGGACACAGTGTTCCATGACTGAGTAATTGTCATTCAATTTGTGAGAGTGCTGAAAGCTGAAAATTGGCCTGGGCAGGAAGTGCCCTGTATTGAGGTGGTTAAAGCACACTGTCCAGTTTTTTTGTTTGTTACAATAAAAATGTAAAAAAGTTTACAACTCAAATTTATACAAAATGTTTTTGTGGTAATATATTAATGTGTTTTAGAGCAGCATATAAACCAACTTGTAGTACGCTTCATTTGATTACAATATAGAATACTTAAAGTATGCACTGATAGATATCCTGCAGGAAGCATGAGGTGCTGTTTATATGCTGCTATTGTAGCAATATACACATTCGTGGTGCTATGCTGCTGGAGTTTACACATGAGTGAGGCCGGGTTCACACATTTGCGGCCATGGCTTCCAAGCATGGGGTTTGACGCATTCCTGTTCACCGGTTCCTAATTCAGGCAAAAGTTCGGACCTGATTCACACCTGAATTGGAGCCAAAGATGCACAGGACCCTTTTTAATGCAGACCATGGACCTACATGAACCGGCTCCATTGAGAGCCGGTCACACTCAGCTGTCATGCTGTCTGCAGTCCCAAAATACCAACCAAGCCGCTCTCTTCGGTCCTACCAAGACCTCCTGTTCTCTAGCTCCCTTATCACCCCCTCCCGTGCTCACCTCTAGGATTTCTCCAGAGCTTTTCCCATCCTTTGTAACTCCCTACCCCAATATGTCCGACTGTCCCTAATCTATCCATCTTTAGACTATCCCTGAAAATCCTTCTCTTTAAAGAAGCCTATCCTGCTTCTAACTAATACACTGTTTTACTTCCTCCATCATCTCATCCCCCACAGCTAATACCTTTTGTATCAGTTGATCCTCCCTTTTTAGATTGTAAGCTCTAATGAGCAGGGCCCTCTGATTCCTCTTGTACCAAATTGCAATGTAACTATAATGTCTGCCTTTATTTTTTTAAGTGCTGTGCAAACTGTTGGTGCTATATAAAACCTGTATAATAATAATAATATGCTGCTATCAGAATTTTCTATTTTACATATACATGGCTGAAATAAAGAACTCACACCAGCCTAAAAATGCTCTTAGGCACACTAGCCCTTCTGACCAGCACTGACCCTGGTATTCATATATCTAAAAGCACTGCCTCACCCCTACAATAGACAGAATTAATAACTTTAATCTAATATACTCTATCAATAGCGATAAGTTAACGAGTCCTGTGGAAATGCTTCTCCTTTATTTGAAAAATGATGATGACTGCCACAACGTTCCATTCTCCCTCCGGTTCAGTAGTCTCTGTAATTTAAATTAACCTGTTTTGCATGTTTGGCACGTTTATAGCACAAATTCAGAAATTACTTAGTGTACGTTCTTCTTCATTACATTCCAGGGAGGTGTAAGAATGCCATTCTTTTATTTTACTGGAAGCTTTTTATTATGTGCACAATTGATTTTGTCCTACCCTAAGCATAAATATCAATAAAGACTGTGCCCGAGCCTAAAAGCAAGCTGTGATTTATGGAAACAATCATTTTCAGTTATAGTGAATTAATCTTAAGTATACTAAAGCAGTGATGTGATTTTTTTATGTTTGTCAAAAATCATCAGGAAATTCCTTTCAATAGGGCAGGGGTCAGTGTATAAAACACATTCATGGAACAAATCAAAGTCAGTGAATATGTGCCTCAGAGACACAGCAATAAAAAGAAATGGGCTCTAGTTTGTTTTTAACATTAGCCCTAAAATCACTTAGGATATTGTTTATTGAACTACAGTTGTGCTCTTCTTTTTTGTGTTATCTTGTTCTTAAAAAGTAAATAAATGTATTCTTCAACAAGCAGCCTAATTTCTTCTACGGTAGCTGCCTTTCTCTGATGCTAACCACATAATTCTCAATTTGCTGCAAAAACCAACAACTTTCAAGTCTAATGACTGCATCAAGTAATTAAAAATGTTGGTGGCAGGTTGCCTTGATTTATTAGGTCGCTTTTGCAAAATCTGGTCAAAATATCCTGAAAAATTACCATGTGTGCATTTATACCCAATATGTACACCCATCATTTCATACTCCTTATATGTGCCTACTGTACCATGTATTTGTATGAAAAAGTATCCAGTTCTCAATGTATTGCCTCTTTGTGTGAAATCCCTGGTATTCCTGCCAGTCTCTCTGCTTTCCTATCAAAAACTGACCAGAGAGTGCACAGCGTGGCTAATTCATTAGCTGTGCTGAGAACTCAGCCTGCTCTCCTCCAATGATCAGACTGGTGCTGACATGCCCTCCCTGCACAACCATTCACTTGGAAGATTAGTATACTGATGTTTCTCTTTCCTTAGCTCTCTATGCAGCTGAGAACATGTGATTGATTACAAGAAGAAAAAAGGTATTTATATATATATATATATATATATATATATTGTAGACATGTCACTGGAGAAGTGATCGAGGGGGTGTACATCTCACCTAGGTTGCTACACAGTGTGAGATGGTAAATCCAGGATGGATCAGTTTCTCAGCAGCGATATGCTGCTGAGTTGTTATTTAATTTTGCCGGGCCTGGGTTTATATGGAATGGCAGGTAGGTTTGGTAGAGGGACCTGTCATTCCACATCCCCCGATCCAGTTCTGGGTTTGGGATAAGGTGAGCTTTGATCCTAATTAGCCTGGGAAGCTAAAGGCACTGCAGGGTCTGCAGGTGGTTGCTCTCAGCCAGGGAATGAACAATCTGTGTGTTGAAGGAAGCTGCAAGCACAGCCACTGCTGGAGCTAAAACTCACCCTGCGATATCCAGGCGAAAGACGCTGTGTTTGTAAGTGTCAGATAGGTGAGCAGAACCTGTTAGTAAGCGCCCAGCCGGGCTAGGACTTTTATTTTTGTTGTACTTAGAAAGCACGGTGTTGCTGTATATTTTGTTTGCTGGACTGTTTGTACCACGAATAAACGCCAAGATCTGCTTTATAAATTCCAAGTCTGCTGTGAACTGTGTCCAAACACACCCTACCCCGGGAAGATCCCTTACAATTGGTGGAGGTAGCGGGCAACACGGTTGCTAGGGGCAACGGTGTGGACAGACTTGGCTACAGCTGCTGATGTCCTGGGTGAAAGCTGTAACTACACTCCAAGAACAGTCCAGCAACATGGAGGAGATGCTGAAGCAGTTTATGCAAGTGAGTTTGCAACAACAGCAGGCTCAGACAGAGGCCAATAGACGACATGAACAGTCCATGGCTGAACAACAGCAGGCGCAGACAGAGGCCAATAGACGACATGAACAGTACATGGCGGCACAACATCAGATGCATAAGGAAGAGTTGCAAGCTTTGCGCCAAAGCCAACAACAACTTATCGAGCACCTGATAGTAAATCGAGAGGCGCCTGTGGTTGCTAATCCACCCACAATGGAGGGAGCCGCTCCAGAGATTTTTTTTGGGAGAAGGACTGTGCAGAAAGCGCTGCAAAAGATGACTGCTGAGGACGATGTTGAGGCCTATCTAACAGTATTTGAGCGCGTGGCTGAGCGAGAGAAGTTACCAGCCGCTGAGTGGGCAGAGGTAATTGCGCCCTATTTAACAGGTGAACCTCAAAAGGCCTACTATGACCTCAGTGAGCAAGAGGTTAAGGACTATACTCGGCTAAAAGAGGAGATACTTGCCCGACTAGGAGTTACTACTGCAGTCCGTGCCCGGAGGGTACGCAACTGGAGCTACAGTCTGGACAAATCAGCGAGGTCCCAGATGTATGACCTAATCCATTTGGCAAGAAAGTGGTTGGAGCCAGACACTTCTACTCCTGCACAAATCCTAGAGAAGGTCGTGATGGATCGCTACCTCCGAGCGCTTCCTACTGACCTGCAACGCTGGGTGGGACAAGGTGATCCTAGGAACGCAAACGAACTTGTCAACCTTGTGGAGAGGTTCCAGGCGACTGAGGACTACCTCCGTGATGTTCCTGCAGCATCTTCACCTCCCCGGAGCGCCAGATCTGTGCCGTCAGCTGGTAAGAGACTTCCATCTATTGGGGGAGTGTGGAGGGGTGCTGATGGGGGGAAAAGGGCTCAAGTGGTGTCTCAGGGACAAAAGACTGGTGATGGTCCCGGGTGGCTAAGGGGCTCTGAAAAGGACTCCTTGCCAAAGAGACCAGGCCCTATCCAGTGTTGGAGATGCCATGAGGCGGGACACGTGTCTGCCCATTGCCCTCTTACCTCTGAACCCATGGAATGTGACGCTAGCCGGCGTCAGTCGCTATTTGCGGAACCATCTTGTGCTGCAGTTCCTGGACTAGAGACTGAACCGCAAATCTGCAACATCACAATCAATGACTTTCCTGTTAAAGCGTTAATGGACTCAGGAAGCCTTGTAACCTTGGTGCATGCTAGCCTGGTGACTGGGGACTTAGAGTCTAAAAAGCATATGAGTGTTGTGTGCATACATGGTGATACAAAAGTGTACCCTATAGTGCTGGCTAAAGTCGGGACTGAACAAGGCACCGTACAATATGAAGTGGGTGTGGTTAAAAACCTCATGCATAATGTAATATTGGGGCGCGATTTTCCATTATTCTGGGCTCTTTGGGAAAAAAGAAAAATCCCCAAAAGGAGTGAGGATACCTCTAAGGGGGTTGCCTTGTCCACTGTGAATGATAAAAATGTGCAGGATGAAAATGATTGTTTTCCTTTGCAGGTCCTGGCTGGGGAGGAGGAGGCTCCTCCCACTGAGCAAAATATACTAGACTTAGAGGTGTCTAGCGATAATTTTGGGACTGCACAATTACAGGACCCCACTCTCAAAAATGCGAGAGAGCAGGTTGCTGTTATGAACGGGGTACCTCAGGAACCAGATGCTGAAAAAAGATTTCCACATTTTTCGGTGACTAATGATCTGTTCTATAGAGTCAATAAGGTTAAAGATGAGATTGTGGAACAGCTTCTGGTACCTAAGCCGTACCGGCGTCAGGTGCTTGACATGGCACATAACCATGTTCTTGGGGGACACTTGGGGACTGACAAAACGCGAGAGAGGGTTCTCCAGAGGTTTTTTTGGCCGGCCATATATGATGACATTAAAAAATACTGTGAGTCGTGCCCCACATGTCAGGTTAGTGCCCCAGTGTCACATTTTCGCAGTCCTTTGGTTTCGCTCCCTATTATAGAGGTGCCTTTTGAGCGTATTGCCATGGATTTAGTGGGTCCCATTGTAAAGTCAGCTAGAGGACACCAGTATATTTTGGTAGTCCTGGATTATGCGACCCGCTATCCTGAGGCTGTACCCTTAAGAAACACTGCATCTAAAACAATTGCACGTGAGTTGTTTTATATGTTCTCTAGGACTGGGATCCCCAAAGAAATCCTAACTGACCAAGGTACGCCATTTATGTCGAAAGTAATGAAGGAATTATGCAAACTATTTAAAATCTCACACATCCGTACCTCTGTGTACCACCCCCAGACGGACGGATTGGTGGAGAGATTTAATAAAACTTTGAAACATATGTTGAAGAAAGTGGTGGCAAAAGATGGTCGTGACTGGGATCATTTATTACCCTACCTCATGTTTGCTATTAGGGAGGTGCCCCAAGCGTCCACAGGGTTCTCACCATTCGAGTTGGTCTATGGTCATCACCCTAGGGGTCTACTGGACATTGCAAAAGAGACATGGGAGAATGAGTCCACCCCATACAAGAGTGTTATTGAGCATGTAGCACAAATGCAGGACCGTATAGCCACTGTAATGCCCCTGGTAAGGGAACACCTCCAGAGGGCTCAAGAGGCCCAAAGTAGAATTTACAACCGGTCCACAAGAATCAGGACATTCAACCCAGGCGATAGGGTCCTTATACTAGTCCCCACTGTTGAGAGTAAATTCTTGGCGAAGTGGCAAGGTCCTTATGAAATTGTTGAAAAGATCAGTGAGGTGAACTACAAGGTGCACCAACCAGGTAGAAGGAAGCCTTTCCAAGTTTATCACATAAACTTGATCAAGCCCTGGAAAGACAGGGAATCCTTGGTGGCGACAAATACTGTTAATGATTTGTCACAACCAATCCCTCCAGTCAAGGTAGGTGATACTCTATCAGTGTCACAGAAACAGGAGGCTCAGGAATTTTTACAGAAAAACAAAAACAAGTTCTCTGACCTCCCAGGGCGTACACACCTCATCCATCATCACATTGAAACTGAGCCTAGAAGCAGAGTAAACCTTAAGCCCTATAGGATACCGGAGGCACGTAGGGAAGCCGTATCTGCCGAGGTAAAACGTATGCTTGCTCTGGGGGTAATTGAGGTGTCACAGAGTGAATGGTCCAGCCCAATTGTGCTAATCCCAAAGCCCAATGGAACTTGGAGGTTCTGTAACGATTTCAGAAAGTTGAATGAGATCTCCAAGTTCGATGCGTATCCTATGCCCAGGGTAGATGAGTTGATTGAGAAGTTGGGTAACGCCAGGTACATAACCACTCTCGATCCCACAAAGGGCTACTGGCAGATTCCACTTTCTGGTGAGGCTAAAGAGAAAACTGCATTCTCCACCCCTGATGGGCTATTCCAGTATGTAGTGATGCCATTCGGGTTACATGGAGCGCCTGCAACTTTCCAGAGGTTGATGGACTTGATTCTGCGACCACATCGTGATTACTCAGCTGCCTACCTCGATGATGTGGTCATTTTTAGCCCTGATTGGGAAAGTCACCTCTGTAAGGTACAGGCCGTGTTGGATGCCATAAGTGATGCGGGGTTGACCATAAATGCCGAGAAGTGTGCTCTAGCCCTAGAAGAGGCCAAATATCTGGGCTACATTATTGGGAGAGGGTTGATTAAGCCACAGCTAAATAAAATTGAGGCAATACAGAATTGGCCTAGACCCCTGACAAGGAAACAGGTTAGAGCTTTCCTGGGTATTACGGGGTATTACCGTAGATTTGTGCCGAACTTTGCCTCAGTTGCTGCTCCACTAACTGACTTGACAAAGGGCGGAAAGACAGCAATGGTCACGTGGACCCCAGAGGCCGAGAAGGCTTTCCAAAGCCTTAAGTCTGCCTTGTGCCAACCACCTGTGTTAGTTACCCCCGATTTCAGGCGAGAATTTCTGGTCCAGACAGATGCCTCTAACACAGGCTTAGGTGCAGTACTCTCACAAGTAGTGAATGGTGAGGAGCATCCAGTGACGTACTTGAGTAGAAAACTAACCCCGGCCGAGAAAAATTATGCCATTGTGGAGCGAGAATGTTTGGCAGTAAAGTGGGCCCTAGAATCTTTAAAGTATTACTTGCTAGGCAGGAAATTTAAGTTGGTGACAGACCATGCCCCCCTAACATGGATGAAGTTAAACAAGGAGAGAAATGCAAGAGTGACTAGATGGTTTCTCTCCCTACAAAACTTTAATTTCACGGTGGAACACAGGCCAGGGAAATTACAGGCAAATGCTGACGCATTGTCAAGGGTAAGTTGTCTGTGGGGACAAAAGGCTCAGCCCTCCGGTCTGAAAAAGAGGGGGGGGATATGTAGACATGTCACTGGAGAAGTGATCGAGGGGGTGTACATCTCACCTAGGTTGCTACACAGTGTGAGATGGTAAATCCAGGATGGATCAGTTTCTCAGCAGCGATATGCTGCTGAGTTGTTATTTAATTTTGCCGGGCCTGGGTTTATATGGAATGGCAGGTAGGTTTGGTAGAGGGACCTGTCATTCCACATCCCCCGATCCAGTTCTGGGTTTGGGATCAGGTGAGCTTTGATCCTAATTAGCCTGGGAAGCTAAAGGCACTGCAGGGTCTGCAGGTGGTTGCTCTCAGCCAGGGAATGAACAATCTGTGTGTTGAAGGAAGCTGCAAGCACAGCCACTGCTGGAGCTAAAACTCACCCTGCGATATCCAGGCGAAAGACGCTGTGTTTGTAAGTGTCAGATAGGTGAGCAGAACCTGTTAGTAAGCGCCCAGCCGGGCTAGGACTTTTATTTTTGTTGTACTTAGAAAGCACGGTGTTGCTGTATATTTTGTTTGCTGGACTGTTTGTACCACGAATAAACGCCAAGATCTGCTTTATAAATTCCAAGTCTGCTGTGAACTGTGTCCAAACACACCCTACCCCGGGAAGATCCCTTACAATATATATATATATATATATATATATATATATATATATATATATATATATATAGTTTTACCTTTTATTTCTTTTTTAAACTGTATGGGCTGCTTTACAAGGTGAGGGTTGATATATACTTTAAAAATACACAGCCCGGCCACATACTCTTTTTGATCCATGAAACTTAAGCTAATTAGTTATACGGATGTGAAGTTTGTTGCCTGATACTTGTTGCCTGAAACCAGCCAGCTGCCCAGATGATGTGGTGTGGCTGCCATAGGAGGGCTGCACTTGCTTCTTAACCTTAACTTAAGGACCAGCATGGGCATCCACAGATCTTTTTCCAAGGGGGGGGGCATAATTTTAAGGCCACTTATGCCCCGCCCCTTTTCGACAATCTCATGAAAATCTTTCCACTGGTAATACATATGTGTTATATAACAGATAATTCATCTTCACTTTGTATTGGAAGTTACTCTGGCGGCTGTGTTCCATGCCCATATAGCCTAGAGAATGTACATCTTTTTACATTGCAATACATCTGTTGTGGCGATGTTTTGATCTCATACTGTCACTGTATAGACTGTTTTCATAAAGATAAAAATATGGCAACAACAAATGTATTGTAATATAGAAAGATGTACATTCTCTAGGCTATACGGGCATGGTATGCAGCCACCTGAGTAACCTTGCGGACACCCATGGATAAAATTTCATACCAGCCTCACAGCATTATTATACCAGCCCAACAGCATAACATCATTATTTTCTTGTTCATGAAAGGGAAAACCATACATTTTAAAGCACATTTGATGAAGAGAGTATTAGATATATATATGAAATATATAGGGCTTGCTTTATATATATATATATATATATATATATATATATATTCAAATTCCAGTTAATAGTGGTTAGTGATCAATCATCAAGGGGGACCCCAGAAACTCAGAACGTGGGGGGGACCACCTTCTGCAGAAAGAATACTCTAAGGTAAGGGGGTGGGTTACTAATATAAGGAGGAAACCCTTTATATCAGTGCCCCTTACATTATCGTATTCACTCCCCCCTTACATCAGTGACCCCCGACTGGCCTGGCGGTGCTTTCACTGACCTCCTCTCAGGTGCACTGTGCAGGGCTCAGTCAGTCGGCTCCAGCTTGGTGGCTCTGGTTTTAGCCTATAGTCTCCTGTCCACAGTCCACACAAGTCTGACTTCTCCCATGACCCCCATCCCGGCGGTGCTCCCACTCTTGACTCCTCTCCAGACTCTCTCAGAGACTGCAGACATGCTACAGGAGATGGTCAGAGACTGCAGATTTGATGCAAGAGCTCAATGCAGCCTCACCAGTGCTCATCAAATGCAGCCTCACTGTGCCCATCAAATGCAGCCTCACTGTGTCCATCAAATGCAGCCTCACTGTGTCCATCAAATTCAGCCTCACTGTGTCCATCAAATGCAGCTTTACTGTGCCGTGAATGCAGTCTCACTGTGCCCATCATTGCAGCCCCTCCTGTGCCCCATGTCCCAGTCTGCAGTCCCTGTCTGTGGCAAGGTGTGTTGTTGATTGGTACGGTACCTTGCATGCCAGCAGGATATCCATGACGGCCAGCAGCAGGCAGGGCCTGTTCTCGTTTTGGATGGGGACGGTGCTCCTTCCAGAGGATCTGTCTGCTGTGAGATGGAGTGGTCCCTGGCCACCTGCACCTTCAGCCTTCCTCATTTTCTGGCCCCAGTCAGCCTACCCTCTGGTCCTGGGGAAGTGGAGAGCACTGGGTGGGAGTTGGAGAGAAGGGGGAGCAAAGAGTATTGGCGGGGTTGGAGAACACATGGGTGGGGGCAAAGAGCGAGGGGGAGTGGAGATCACAGGGGTGGGGAGCGGAGAGCGCTGGGGGGGAACTTGAGAGCACTGGGGGGCCAATAAGAACAGGGGTAGAGAGCATGGTAGGCTGAGAGCACTGGGGGGGGCTAAGAGTGTGGGGTGGTGAAGAGCACTGGGGGGGCAGAAAAACAAGGGTGGAGAGCACGGGGGCTGGAGAGTACTGGAGGGGTACAAAGAGCAGGAGAGCAATGGGGGGAGCTTGAGAGCACCAGTGGGGGCCAGAAAGAACAGGGGTGGAAAGCACAGGGGACTGGAGAGCACTATGGGGGTTGGAGAGCACATGGGTGGGGGCAAAATGCAGGGGGAGTGGAGAGTATAGGGGTGGGGAGTGGAGAGTGCTGGGGGGAGCCAAAAAGAACAGGGGTGGAGAGCACGGAGGGTAGAGAGCACTGGGGGGGCTGGAGAGCACCAGTGGGGCAGAAAGAACAGGGGTGGGGAGAATGGGGGGCTGGAGAGCACTGGGGTGGGGGCTGGAGAGTGATGGGGAGAGCTGAAGAGCACTGAAGGGGAGAAAGAACAGGGGGGAGAGCACTGGGGGGAGTGGAGAGCACTAGGGGGAGAGAACTGGGGGGGAGAACAGGGGGGAGAGCACTGGAGGGAGTGGAGAGCACTGGGGAGGAGAACGGGGGAAGAGGACAGGGGGAAGTGGAAAGCACTGTGGGGGGGGGAGAACGGGGGGAGCACTGGGCGGAGTGGAGAGCACTGGGGGAACGGGGGGAGAGCACTGGGATGGTGGCTAGAGAAGGATGGGGAGAGCTGGAGAGCAGGGAGGGCAGCAAGAACAGGGGAGGAGAGAACTGTGGGGGGGGGGGCAGGAGAGTGTGGTGGTGGAGGAGAGCACGGGGGGGCAGGAGAGTGTGGTGATGGAGGAGAGCACGGGGGTGGCAGGAGAGTGTGGTGGTGGAGAGCACTGGCGGGGGGCAGGAGAGTGTGGTGGGGCAGGAGAGCACTGGGGGGCAGGAGAGTGTGGTGGTGGAGGAGAGCACTGGAGGGGGCAGGAGAGTGTGGTGGTGGAGGAGAGCACTGGGGTGGGGGGGGGGCAGGAGAGTGTGGTGGTGGAGGAGAGCACTGGGGGGGCAGGAGAGTGTGGTGGGGCAGGAGAGCACGGGGGGGGCAGGAGAGTGTGGTGGTGGAGGAGAGCACTGGGGGGGGGCAGGAGAGTGTGGTGGTGGAGGAGAGCACTGTTGGGGGCAGGAGAGTGTGGTGGTGGAGGAGAGCACTGGGGGGGCAGGAGAGTTGGGTGGTGGAGGAGAGCACTGGGGGCAGGAGAGTGTGGTGGTGGAGGAGAGCACTGGGGGGCAGGAGAGCACTGGGGGGAGAGCACTGGAGGGAGTGGAGAGCACTGGGGGGGAAGAACAGGGGGGAGAGCACTGGGGAGGAGAACGGGGGAAGAGGACAGGGGGGAGTGGAAAGCACTGTGGGGGGGGAGAACGGGGGGGAACACTGGGTGGAGTGGAGAGCACTGGGGGGAACGGGGGGAGAGCACTGGGATGGTGGCTAGAGAAGGATGGGGAGAGCTGGAGAGCAGGGAGGGCAGCAAGAACAGGGGAGGAGAGAACTGTGGGGGGGGGCAGGAGAGTGTGGTGGTGGAGGAGAGCACGGGGGGGCAGGAGAGTGTGGTGGTGGAGGAGAGCACTGTGGGGGAGGGGGCAGGAGAGTGTGGTGGTGGTGGAGGAGAGCACGGGGGGCAGGAGAGTGTAGTGGTGGAGGAGAGCACGGGGGGCAGGAGAGTGTAGTGGTGGAGGAGAGCACGGGGTGGCAGGAGAGTGTGGTGGTGGAGAGTACTGGAGGGGGGCAGGAGAGTGTGATAGGGCAGGAGAGCACTGGGGGGGCAGGAGAGTGTGGTGGTGGAGGAGAGCACTGGGGGGGGGGTAGGAGAGTGTGGTGGTGGAGGAGAGCACTGGGGCGTGGGGGCAGGAGAGTGTGGTGGTGGAGGAGAGCACTGGGGGGGCAGGAGAGTGTGGTGGGGCAGGAGAGCACGGGGGGCAGGAGAGTGTGGTGGGGGAGGAGAGCACTGGGGGGGCAGGAGAGTGTGGTGGTGGAGGAGAGCACGGGGGGGCAGGAGAGTGTGGTGGTGCAGGAGAGCACTGGGGGGGCAGGAGAGTGTGGTGGTGGAGGAGAGCACTGAGGGGGCAGGAGAGTGTGGTGGTGGAGGAGAGCACTGGGGGGCAGGAGAGTGTGGTGTGGAGGAGAGCACTGGGGGGGCAGGAGAGTGTGGTGGTGGAGGAGCGCACTGGGGGGGCAGGAGAGTGTGGTGGTGGAGGAGAGCACTGGGGCGCAGGAGAGTGTGGTGGTGGAGGAGAGCACTGGGGGGGCAGGAGAGTGTGGTGGTGGAGGAGAGCACTGGGGGGCAGGAGAGTGTGGTGGTGGAGGAGAGCACTGCAGCCCCCCCCCCTCGATCCTCCTATCCAGGCACTGTGGCACACAGGGCGGGCTGTACGGGCGGCATCTAGTCCTCTGGATCACAACGCTGGCTGGCTGTGTGTTCGGCGGCCGCTCTGTAACCCGGCCCCGCCCCCCCCCAGACCGGCTCATGTGATAGGCGGAACATTGATTCACTCTACTATCACACGAGCTGGTCTAGAGGGGGGCGGGACTGTGTTACAGAGCGGCCTCCAAACACAGAGCCAGCCAGCGTTGTGATCCAGAGAAAAGAGCAGAGGATGCAACACCTTGGGGATTCCAGGGGGGGGGCACTTGACTCCCCTTGCCCCCTGCTGTGGACGCCCATGAGGACCAGCTTTGTTTTGAGATTTTGGTGTTTACATGTTTAAAACAGTTTTTTTTGCTAGAAAATTACTTAGAAGCCCCAAACATTATATATATATTTTTCTAACACCCTAGAGAATAAAATGGCCATCATTGCAATCCTTTTTTTCACACCGTATTTGTGCAGCGGTCTTACAAGCGCACTTTTTTTGGGAAATTTTTTGAATAAAAAAAATAAGACAACAGTAAAATTAGCCCAATTTTTTTATATTGTGAAAGATAATGTTACGCTGAGTACATTTATACCCAACATGTCTCGCTTCAAAATTGCGCCTGCTCGTGGAATGGTGACAAAGATTTACCCTTAAAAATCTCCATAGGCGACGTTTAAAAAATTCTACAGGTTGCATGTTTTGCCTTACAGAGGAGGTCTAGGGCTAGAATTATTGCGCTTGCTCTACCGATCACGGCGATACCTCCCATGTGTAGTTTGAACACCTCACATATGTGTTCGCTTCTGCACGCAAGCTTGGCGGGATGGGGAGCATTTAAAAAATATATATATTATTATTATTTATTTTATCTTTTATTTTTTTATTTTTACACTGTTTTAAAAAAAAAATGTCACTTTTATCTCTATTACAAGGAATGTAAACATCCCTTGTAATAGAAAAAAACATGGCAGGTCCTCTTAAATATGAGATCTGGGGTCAAAAAGTCCTCAGATCTCATATTTAGACTAAAATGCAATAAAACATTTTTTTTAAAAATGTAATCTAAAAAAATCATTTAAAAATTGGCCCTTTAAGAGCTGTGGGCGGAAGTGACGTTTTGACGCCGCTTCCGCCCAGCAATTGAATGGAGACAGGTGAGGGCCATCTTCCCCTCCCTCATCTCCATACCAAGCAGGAGACAAGACGAGATTGCCTCAACCACTACCGACGGCTCCGGTAAGCGGCGGAAGGCACCAGATCGCGCCGGGAGAGGGGGCTCCTGGAGAAAGTACAAAAGTTTTGGTTATGTTCACCTAAAACTGACTGGCAATTAAAATCTAGCTATCAAATTATATGTGAAAAGTGAACAAAAAGGAAAATGATAATGATGAGTTTATGTAGTAAGTAGGTGGACAAATAGAGTCAGAGATCTTGCCAGGAAGCACTGCAGTCATGCGGCTCCTAGCTCATGTGCTGTCCATCATAATCCTAGATCTTTGTAGTGGCACAGTTCTATATAGCTCACTTTAGCCACTTGCATAACATTTCCAGGCAGATATAAGACACTAATTATTAAAATTATACAGCATTTTTCTCTTTTCAATAAGATTTTATTAAAGTGGATCTAAAGCCTAAATATTTTTTACCTTAAAACATTAATTGAAAAAAATGTTTAGGTAGCCCCCAATATTTACTTGAGCCGTTACTTGTATCAACATTGTGCCTGTCTGTAGTGGCTCCCTCCTTTGTCCTCACTCTCACAGACTTGGCTGAGAGCAATGGAAGCCTTTGGCTACTGCTGATGACAGTCAAATCCTGTGATGAGGGAACAGTGGGCGGGCTCAAACTATACTGTCTGTGTCTATACACACAGGCAGGGTGACTCAGGAGCAAGCTGTCAGGGATAGGCTCAGCCCTTCCATCTCAAAGCTGGCCGCTCAGCTGTCGGCTAATTGCCAGCTTCTTTCTCTCCACAGTGACTCACCTGTTGATGATATTCTGCTTGTCAGTCCTGCCTACTTAAGCCATCCAGCCCAGATGATCTCTGCCTTCGCCTTGGTCACATCTCTAGAGAATCTCACCTGTGTTCCTGTTAAAGACTGGCTTGGCTGACATTCCTTCTGGCTCCAGATCCTGCTTGCTGTTCTACTATGCTCATCTCTGGCTCCCTAACCTTTTGGCTTGTCTGACTATCCATTCTGGTTGCTGAACTCTGGCTATGTTTTGACTACATTTACTCTGTTTACCTTTTTATTACTGTATTTTCTGGCGTGTAAGACTACCTTTTACACTTAAAAAAAATGCCCAAAAATCAGGGGTCGTCTTATACGCCGGGTATACAATGCTGCCCGATGGATGTCAGCCCCCAAATGCCTGCTAATACTGTATGTGGCTTCAGCTACAAACAGTATATGCCGTTGAGCCAATCCCGGCGAGCGATGTATTCTATTAATGAATACAGAGCCTGCTTGGATTGGAGTAACAACCTCTGTCAATCCGAGCAGGCTACATAGAGTAGCCTGCTCGGATTGGCTTTGAGAGAGAGAGAGGCAAGGGCTGATGATGCTACAGCCTCTGCCAATCCAAGCAGGCGTTGCATTCATTAAAATAATACACCGCTCACCATACTTCCCTGGGTAAATCCATTCACTGATCTCCTACTACTATACATCCTGCTGTTTGCCTTTGAGGTCCCAGGCACCCAAGAGGGACAGGTAAATCTGGGACATATGACAGGGGGTTTATTAAATGCATTTTGGTGGACAATTCCCATAGAATGTAACCCAAAAGTGGTATAGGTTTGGTTAGTGAAAAATTCTACTTTCCAGAGTTGCATGGCATTCAATAGATCTCTGTGTTATTATGGTTTGATTTACTTTATGACATATCACAGCATGGCAGATGAGTAGTTGGCATTCTTGCTTTGTGTTTTTTAATGGTTCTAATGTTTTTTTTAAATGACGTTGCCTCAGAAGGGGGGTAGTCTTATACCTCGAGTATTGCCCAAAACCTATGTTTTCACTTGAAAAATAGGGGGTCGTCTTATACGCCCAGACGCCTTATACGCCGGCAAATAGGTACTATTATTATTATTATTATTATTATTAATAATAAACAAGTGTGATTTAACTGTACTTCTCTCTCAGTCTTATTCATGGTTTCTGACACAAGCCATGATAGAAAGCAGCTTTTTATGATGGCCCACTGAGAGGAGGAGGGGCAATGAGAACAGGTGGGGGTCCTTAGAAGAGGAGGAACTGAGCCACACTGTCCAATTCCATTGCACAGACCAGGTATGTATAAATTTTTGTTTGTTATTAAAAACAAAAAATATAGTGTTTACAATAATTTTAACATTTTACATACATTTAAACAGTACAGCATAGTACAACCAGAAGACCAGATCTCAGGTGAACTCAGGTTTATAGTCAGATGAAATGTATCACATTGCAAAGCCCATGCATGTAAAATAACAACATGTAGGCAGAAAAAGTAAATGATACATGAGATTTAGTTCTTGCCCAATATTGAGACTTAAAAGACAGGTAGATCTATTCAAAGTGGTATTTGCTTTGGGCTAATGAATTTTAAACCTCTCCTGGGCTTAGTCGGGTAGTGTATATGTGAGTTACTGTAGATGATCAGGTTACACAAAAAAGGAGAAAAGGTAAGGTAAAAGAAAGAAGAAGAAACCTGTTAAACAGGAAAGAGAAGGGAGGGTAGCATGAAGGATCTGTAGAAGGAGGAAGGAGAGTGTGTGTGTGTGCGTGTGTGTGTGTGTGGGGGGGGGGGGGGGCGGTGACTGGGGTTGAGCCTAATAGGGCTGCCATTAAGATAAAATATGTGAAGTCAAAGCTACTAGGGAATCAGTGTTCGATGCAGGGGATCCAAATGCACTCAAATTTCTGCATTGAGTCCTTGTGAATAGAGGCCATTTATCCAATAGTGGTTATTGTTAAACACAACTAGTGAAAGTATCTAACTTTTTCTTGGTATCAGCTACTGTAACTAGAATGAGCAGAGGGTGGAACTCACCAGTCTTCTGCTGCTTCTTGACTGTTCAGTTATGGGCTATTTAAAAAAAATGAAACATCCCCTTTGTCCCTAGTGGTCTGTCCAGTGCCCTGCATGAACTTTTATATTATAAATACTGTTTTTTCTGCCTGGAACTGGGAGATTGTCCATAGCAACCAAAAAGTGTCCCTTTATGTCTAAAGTGGTTTTAGACCAGCTAGAAAACAGTTATAATAAATTAGAATCACTTGCAGAATTGAGCGATAGCGCTTTGTGGGGAAATTCGTCATCAAACAATAAATCTAATGACAGCAACAATTCTGCAACTGAGCAAATTTCTGTGTTTTTGATTTGATTACATTATTGAATAGTTTTTATTATTATAATATTATCGTGTTGTAATTATTTATAGTTATTTATTATATTATAATTTATTATTCATTTTTCAAACGTTATCATACACGGGATGTCTACTAGACTCTGGTTTGGACATATTTAAGTGAGTTATTCCTAAGAACTACAGGCCTACAATATAAAATGCCGAATTTCCATGCAAAATAATTGTACTGCTTTCAGCACCAAAAATCTGAAATAATCATACCGCCAGAGAGGTTAAAGACCAGGCCCGATACAATTCCAGGCGAATTAGAGCAAGCTTAGCAAGGTGATTATCTTACTTGTATTTATGTACTTCTGGTCATGGATAAGAAAATGCAGCAAGAGAAGAACGCCTGATATCATGTGGCAGTTTCCAACAGAACTATCATTTGTTCTAATCAATAAACAATATGTCACATTCAGCAATTATCCTGCATTTACATCTGGATTATACAGAATGCAGAGATCATATATACATGGAATAGCCTGGTTTGTACTTCTGTATGAGTCTAAATCCAATTATGAAAGTAGGACTGATGTGGAAGAAAGTGTAGCACTATTATTGTTGGGAGATCCATCACTTACTGATTCGGGACATTTTATTAGGTTTGTTTAAGTGCCAAGATTGTTTGTGGATATTCTGATGCCATTATACAAAGCTGATTCAATGCACCTTGAGAGACACATTCATTTTCCAGATGACAATACAATCACATTTATAAGCAGTTATGCTTTTAGTGTAACTCAATCACCATTGCTCAGTTTTCGCCCACCTTGAAGAGGAACAAATAGGATTTTGATTCCATAAGGAATTCAGGGATGGCGTAGATGACAGGAACATGGTTCCATCTCATCCCACAACTAGATAACGTAAGAATAATTTCTGTTTTCAAATATCCCTATATCTATAATGTTTTCTACTTGCTAGACGACTGTGATAATGTGTGTGTATATTTTCAGTGCATAAAGCTAAAAGTAAACTAGCAATTTACCTCAAACTTTCAGCTACTAATTGTGCAAACTCATGCCATACAGCAATCATGAGCAATCAGCTGATGAATAGCAGCATGCAATCATATAGTGATCACATGTCAATTGGAGTGAATATCATATGATCAAATAATGATAGGAATATGGAAATTTTCAGTAGGTAGGACATTTTTGGTTGGTTAAGATCTGCGCTTACCTGGACTTTCCCACCATATACAGTGATATAATTTCATATTACTAAAAATGTATTTATAAGATAAATGATGCCTTTTGAAGCCAAACAAGATCCGATTTCAAAATCATCAGAAAGTGAAAACAAACATAACGCATGAAAACGCATCTTTTACCACGTTTTCCAGCTGCTTTTCTCCTAAGCATCCTTTGGAGTACAGTGTGCATGAAGCTTAGCTAATTTCATGAAACATTACCATTTTTTTGTGTACTGTATCCTATTAGCATCAGCATGAATGCCAAAAAGAGTTTATTTCTGAATTAACAGCATGTAGTAAATCTTTATTTTGCAAATGAGCTTAGATTTGCAGTTGATCCTGTTGTTGTAATATTGGCATTTCTCGGTTGATTTCAAGCTATGCATGCTGGGTTGAAAATCACAGGATGAAATTTTTCTTCCCATGTGCATTATGCATTAATTGCTGTGTCTTTTGTTTACTTTGCTTAGAGTGCGGCAAATATAAATAATAAATGTAGCACATTGCGATGAGCCATCCATCAAGTGGGTGATTCACTTAATACCAGACCTGTCATCGCTTCTTTTCTTACATAGTCACTACCTCAACAGTCTGTAAGATTAATGAACAATAGAAATGCTCTTTATTTTGGAAATGAGGCAAAAGTGATTTTGGCATCTCCTATATAATCACTGTCTCTCTTGTTCTGCTCTTCAAGTGATCCATACTGATTGTCTTTAACCACTTTTTTCCCTGGGCCTTTTCTCCCTTAATTCTGAGTCCTAGAGCATTTTTGTTGTTTCAAAGATGTCCCAGTTCAGCACATTATGCATTTCAACATTTGTAGTCCACTCGAATGTATTAGATATATTTTTGGAACAGATAGGGTTTTATTTTAGAAGAAGATTTGTATACATATCTTTTTATTTTTAGGATTTTTGGGAAATTAGACAAATATGTTTTTCTATCATTTTCCCAACTCAACGTCTATGTAATTTGTACACCCCCGAATATTTATCTTAAAAATGCATACTGCTGTCTGACAAGGTCAGAGAAACCTTGCAAGAGAAAGATAGAAGCAAACCCAAACTGAAGTTCCACAAACTGCTAGAAGCAACTATAGTACATAAGGAGCAGAACCTTAGAGGCTTGGATGCACCTATGGCCATTGTAGGTATGAAATTATTAGACTCACCTGCAACCTAAACAGACAGTTCCATGCAAGGCTATCTGGAAACTCACAGAAAGGATGGCTCAGCGCCAAATAGAGCTATCTGCATTGAAATGCAGACATGAATACTCCTCCAAGAATGAGAAGGCAAACATTGCAGATACAAAGATCCCCCTAATATAGGCGACTCAATTATGGCGGTGGCCCAGTTCTAGAAAAAGATCGAAGCTACTACCAGAAATCTACAAACTGCTGAGTGAGTGGTTACGTCTCATCCTAAAGGATGGTATTTACTTTAGGATAATGTTTCTACATGACTCAGTGACCTGGCAGGTCATACTGTCAAGGGCATACGCCTTCTCTGTGGTAAAGAGAATCTACAAGGAAGTAGGAAATTGGAGTGTCCACAAAACATTTACCTGGTTTAAGAGACAAGCCATGTGTGTAAGCCTATTCCAGTTGCTTAAAAAAGTCTGCCAACAATGTGTTGTCTGTTCAATGTCAAAGGGCGCTTAAGGCCCAAATTCTGCCTCTGATTTGACACGTCTGACCTTCTGAAAGTACTGACTATTGACGTTCTTTAACTTAACATATCAGAAGATGGATAATAGTTCTAGTAATGGTGGACTACCTTACCAAGCTGCAATGGGTCCTGATGAAGCTGAGGTACGTCTTATGGCAAAACACATTGACAACATTACATTTGGTCACACATGGTCATGCCCACCCCGGAAGCCTTATACGTTTGTCCACTAAGTGCTGACAAGGGACACCAGTGCAAGAATGGAGAGAACAGTGCAACATACTGTATGCCGGGCAGGTTGAGAGACAAAGTAGCTAGGCAGTGGTCCTTGTGCTGTACTTGAACCTAAATGGTTCATGATCCACTGCACACCTTCTTACAGTACATGTGGACCTTGAACACTGGGACAAGTGGGAGACCTTTCAATTGCTGTACCGGTGAACAGCTGTATATAGGTGATCCCCACCATCCACTGTTCATATTGACTAATATACACTGTCTATTGGTGGGTGGGCAATGCATTACCATCCATGGGATTGGAATATTCTGTGACTGCTTGCTCAATTTAGGAAACAAATCAACTATGCTGTGTATATCTACCACCTGTTTTGCATCCTCAGTGTAACATATACACTGCAGCATAACCAGCTATTTGGCTTGGATGAGTGACTATCAATAACATATAATGCTGGTTACAGCATGAATGAATCTTACATTTAAAAGAAGTGTTTGCCATTTGTATACTGATTTTAAGTACAAGCTTCAATCTATGTCAGTCAATATTATTACAGGCGGTCCCCTAGTAACAAACATCCGACTTACAAATGACTCCTACTTACAAACGGAGGGAGACAAAAGGAAGTGAGAGTAAATCTACCCCTAGGAAGGGAAATTCACTCATGTAAGAGTTATTATAGAAAAAGATACCTCCACTGTTGCTTTATCACCAACGCTTTTGTTCACAAACAAACCTTGGTGATAAAGCATTATTGCCAACTCCGGTATTACTGCAATGGTTACATATGTGTCAGAGAAGGACTTTTTCCACCCATGTTCGCCATGCTATTAAGCACATGCGCAGTGGATTCAAGCTCCGGCACACACACATGCATGGCCTGATGGTGCGGCGTGTGTGCGCATGGCACACACTATGGCGTGGCTATTTCAGACGGCTCTGGCATCCAAATGGGTTGCTGGTTTGTCATCAGCTTCCCGTTTGTACCTGCATCCAGTTTTTGCCATATCCGATTACCTGCTCTGACCCTGTCTGTTCTTGACTACACTGCTGTTCTCCTCGATCTGACCCTCGGTTTGTTCAACGGACTTTGCTCGATCTGCCTACATGTGTTTGACCCTCGATCTGCCCAATGGACTTGCTTACCTGCTTATACAGATTTGACCTCTGGCCTGCTTTACGGACTTGTTTACTGTCTCTCGTGCCTGAGCCCTTGCTGTGTTCCGGATTGTCCACTAAGCTCTGCACTGGACCCTCAGCCAGTTCTTGAACCTCAGCTCACCTCCTGTACAGTTCTCCAGACTTCTTCAGGAACTACACCTGCTGGTGGCCTGTGACTCTGCGTGCCACTCGCTCCCTGTACCACCTCCTGGGGACGGGGTGCACGTAGTTGGCATCTCTGCCTCGCTAAGTACTTCTTGTGACAATATGCTTTACTCTGCTTCAAGCAAGTGTGGCTTTGGTGAACTACCAACATGGAAATAGCCACTTGACACAAGCCTGTGTGCTGGAAGATTTTTAACAACAAACATTGTATAGGATTATTTCTTATTGATTTCTAAGGACCTAACTATTGACAGTTCACTTATAAGCACTATTACAGTATGTTCTTTCCTATTAATGCTCTCTAGGTCCTATTACAGCATCTCTTCTAGGCAATGACTGCAAATTCATTTACAGCATATAGCTGTCCTCCGGGAGGTAATCTTGTGGACACAAAGTGGGGGTAAGTAATAGGGGATATGGTTATATACCTGAATTACTTACTGATCTGGGTGGCCATGCAGTGATGGTTTTAAGGGGTTCTTGCGGTGTAGACCACGTTGTCTCACGGTGGTGGTGATGGATATTGTGTAATCTTTTTTATACAGTTGTCTGCCATGTCATTTTAGAAATGAATACATTTTTATTTTTTCATTATTTATAGATTCAACCACATAATCTCTAAATGTAACCCCTTTTTCTAGATGGGATTCTCTTGGCCCTCTGGTTTAATTTATTAGCAATGGCAGCACTGACCCATGAATAGACCACCAAGACCACTGCCCAGATGGTGTAGAAGCACCTCCACCTTTCTTATAGCCATCTACAGAAGATTAGAACCCACTTTTAAAACATTTAGACCAGGAACCATGTTTTAAAAGTGGGTTCTTTCAAGAATAGTGCCACTCACTAAGGAAATGGATACATTACTTAGCTAAAGTAGTGTGGAAATACAACCATACAGTACATAGCTCAGGCCAAGGCCACTCATCCTAGAATGTTACATTTGGCTGTACACTCAGGGGGCCAACAGACCTATGGGCCACAGTGCTCACAGAAAAGTTTTAAAACCTCTAGACTTCCTGGATTTAGGATGAAGTTCAATTTGTTAAATACCTTAATGGAAGAAGCAAGGAGAATTGGAATTGAAAATAATAGACTGCAGTGCTATAAGAATAGCCTAGTACACATTGGTCAGGCCACATGGCCAGTTCAATATAAACTGGTCAACATTTGGCCCGTGTGTACTGCAGCCAGTTGGAAAGAAGCCAGATTTTTGGCCAGCTTCTGTCCATGGGGCATGACCAAAAAAGGTCTGCTGATTGGCTCACGATCTGTGCTCTCAGCCAATGGCTGGGAGAGCTAACTAGAGTCTTCTAGCGGGGAGGGGGGGCTCCTGGGGGATGCCCCCCCCCCGTCAGAACACAATAGCACAGTAGAGGGGATCGCTCTACAAACATTGCATCAAGCTGTCAGTTTGTTTTGTTCAGCCCTGCTGGGTTGAATGAAAAAACTAATATACTAGCTAGCCTTGAAACTAGAAATCAAAGTGCAACCATTCACCCAGATAACAGGAAGAGGCTAGAGACCCTCAATATTATGACGTGATTTCAATAATCACTGTAAAGATACTATCACCTCACAGCATAAAAGAGGTCAGTAAACATTTGTACAACCAGAGTATCTGCTCTTAGAATCCTCCTCCCTCCAGAACAGTCATTTCTGTCTGTAACAAACCATAAAAGAGAAAAAAGCTGTAATGGTGCATTGCTCTCTTATTAAAATCTTTGAAATACACTTCCAATAAAAGCCAGCAAACAACTCACACGTAAATGCTGCTGGATTGAAACCCACTGGCAGTGCGTGACGTCAGGTCACTCAAAGCTCCAGGCAGAGCAACCTTCATTATTCTGCAGTGTATTTATGCCACCCTGAAGCTGTTTTGCATTATTGCTTCCAAATTTGCACCTGTTTAGTAAACTGCAAGTTAAAGTTACTAACCAATCAGGGAATTATACTGATAAATCTGTATAAAACTATGCCTGAAGAAGGAAAGGGGTTGATTTATAAAGCAGAGATTGTGACTTTTCCCAAACATTCTTTGGTGGTGAATTTAATTAATGTTTTTTGGATAGCATAGGGAAGGGTTAACACCCCTGTAATGTTTGTTTTACTGTCTGCACCCCTGTTCAGAAGATTTAACCTCACTTTCTGTCACAATGGCAATTGGATTTTGAAAAAATTGGGTTGTAGTGGAAACAAGGATTGGTGATAAATCTTCAGAGGAGACACCTCTTTCCCATAAAAACTGTAATGCCTCGTACACACGATCGGACATTCTGACAACAAAATCCATGGGATTTTTTCAGACGGATGTTGGCTCAAACTTGTCTTGCATACACACGGTCACACAATGTTGTCAGAAATTCTGAACGTCAAGAACGTGGTGACGTATGACAAGCTGAGAAAATTGAAGTTCAATAGCCAGTCTGGCTCTTCTGCTTGATTCCGAACATGCGTAGAACTTTGTGCTTCGGAATTGTGTACACACGATTAAAATTTCCGACAACGGATTTTGTGTGTTGGAAATTCCAATGGAAAATGTCCGATGGAGCCTACACACAGTCAGAATTTCCGACAAAAAGCTCCCATCGAACATTTTCCGCCAGAAAATCCAACCGCGTGTACGCGGCATTACAGGAGTGAATTTCCCCTCCTAGGGGTGGATTTCCTCTCACTTCCTGTTGTCTCCCTCCATTTGTAAGTAGGAGTCATTTGTAAGTCGGATATTTATAACCCGGGGACCGCCTGTACTATCTATGGCTAATGTGGAACAACTATGGTATTATAAGCAATAGCACCATAATTATCTAAGAAATGTTTTGTCAAAGTGAGCTACTTCTGGAACTCAAACTAAAGCTAGCCATACATTATACAATTTTCTTATTCAAGGTCCTTTAGATTTACCTTTAACTGTATAGTGTAAGGGTCTGCCTGATTGCATACAAATTGAAAGTGTCTAGGGTTGACCTCATAAGGTTTTGGTAAATCTAAAGGAAAGTTGTACAAGAAAACTACTGATCTGCATTCATGGAATTAAATAATTTTTTTTAAATCAATTTACACTTACGGTACATTCTACAAGTACATTTGTATTTGCTGTGCAAGGCCTGTATTAGAGGCTTGCTTTCTTGTCATTACATCAAAAACACAACATTCTGTGCACAGTTTGTAATCAGATGTTTGCTGATGTACACTTTTATATGCAAACACAAGAAATTTGTCAAAAATGTAATTTGTCTCATAATGTTTGCCCCAAGTCATCAAAACTAATACATATAAGAAATTAATTGCAATATGGAGCTCAGTGATAAATTGCTTGCCATCTGCCAGAGAAAGCAATCGTTTTCTGCAGCAAGGGTTTGAGTTAACTGAAAACTGGTTTCAGATCAGTAGGGATTCATAAGAAATATGAAAAAAGCAGGATTGTAGTTTTGTGAAGGCCCCAAATTTCATCATTGAGAGTCTAAGCTGTAGAAATTTGGGAGAAGAAAACCATTTTCAATAGTATACTTGGTAGTACTTAGCAAGGGTGTCTAAAGGTTTAACATGCAAAGAGAGACTCTTTGGGGAGACTCTTTAATGCATTCAGGCCCAGAAGATTTTACCCCCTTCCTGACCAGAGCACTTTTTGCAATTCGGCACTGCGTTGCTTTAACTGACAATTTCCCAGTCGTTCGACGTGGCTCCCAAACAAAATTGACGTCCTTTTTTTCCCACAAATAGAGCTTTATTTTTTTCTGGTATTTGATCATCCCTGTGGTTTTTATTTTTTGCGCTATAAACAAAAAAATGCATTATTTTTTACATTGTGCTATAATAAAGTTCATCCCTGAACGAGTAGGGGTTACTTTCAGAGGAGCACGATCCATTCAGGGCGATATTGCTCCCAATACAATAGACCCTCCTAAACCTATCTCCTTCTTCCCTGAGAGTAAGGGCTTCTTCCCGTGCAGGAAATGCAACGTATGTTTGCATAACGCACTGGGAACAAGAAGAAAAATCAAAACCTTTACTTCTACAGTTACTCACAAGATTTATTCTATTAAACGATTCACTACCTGTGTAACTAAGTTTATAGTTTACCTAATTACATGCCCCTGCAAAAGACAGTATGTGGACCGCACTATTAGAAATTTCTCCATCAGGGTTAATGAACATATAGCCAAAATTAAAAAGGGCTGTGATAAACACACTGTCCCGGGGCACTATTTAGAACATCATGGGAGAGATCCAACAGGCACACAGTTTCAAATCATAGATCGATTCGTCCCCAGTTGGAGGGGGGATTCATGCCTACGGGGTGTATCATGCCTTGAGACTTTCTGGATACATGAACTCAGGTGCTATGTGCCCCATGTCTTGAATACTGACTGGGATATAAATTGTTTTATAAATCAGGCCTGATATACCAACTATCACTTTACCCTGGAATGGACGGGCGGTGTTTACGTCTGTCATTTTTCCATCATGTCAGTGGTTGAACATGTTATTGATCGTTTTTGGATGTTCCAATAATATAAACTAAAGTACTTTTTTATTTTATTTTTTTTCAATTTATATTTATTTCCCCTCTAGTTATTCATACATTTCTCTGTCTATGTCTAAATCTACAATTTTTCCACTTTTGTGCTTGCTCGGATGGATGCTGTGTAGTCACTGGGCATCCATTTTAGATATATCTACAGTGCCTTGCGAAAGTATTCTGCCCCCTTGAACTTTTCATCCTTTTGCCACATTTTAGGCTTCAAACATAAATATATAAAATGTATTTTGTTAAGAATCACCAACAAGTGGGACACAATTGTGAAGTGGAACGAAATCTATTGGATTTTTGAAACTTTTTTAACTAATAAAAAAATTAAAAGTGGGGCGTGCAAAATTATTCGGCCCCCTTGCGTTAATACTTTGTAGAGCCACCTTTTGCTGCGATTACAGCTGCAAGTCGCTTGGGGTATGTCTCTATCAGTTTTGCACATGGAGAGACTGAAATTCTTGCCCATTCTTCCTTGCAAAACAGCTCGAGCTCAGTGAGGTTGGATGGAGAGCGTTTGTGAACAGCAGTTTTCAGCTCTTTCCACAGATTCTCGATTGGATTCAGGTCTGGACTTTGACTTGGCCATTCTAACACCTGGATACATTTATTTGTGAACCATTCCTTTGTAGATTTTGCTGTATGTTTGGGATCATTGTCTTGTTGGAAGATAAATCTCCATCCCAGTTTCAGGTCTTTTGCAGACTCCAACAGGTTTTCATCCAGAATGGTCCTGTATTTGGCTGCATCCATCTTCCCCTCAATTTTAACCATCTTCCCTGTCCCTGCTGAAGAAAAGCAGGCCCATTCCTTCCATGATGCTGCCACCACCATGTTTGACAGTGGGGATGGTGTTTTGAGGGTGATGAGCTGTGTTGCTTTTACGCCAAACATATAGTTTTGCATTGTGGGCAAAAAGTTCGATTTTGGTTTCATCTGACCAGAGCACCTTCTTCCACATGTTTGGTGTGTCTCCCAGGTGGCTTGTGGCAAACTTTAGACGAGACTTTTTATGGATATCTTTGAGAAATGGCTTTCTTCTTGCCACTCTTCCATAAAGGCCAGATTTGTGCAGTGTACGACTGATTGTTGTCCTATGGACAGACTCTCCCACCTCAGCTGTAGTTCTCTGCAGTTCATCCAGAGTGATCATGGGCCTCTTGGCTGCATCTCTGATCAGTCTTCTCCTTGTCTGAGCTGAAAGTTTAAAAGGAAGGCCAGGTCATGGTAGATTTGCAGTGGTCTGATACTCCTTCCATTTCAAAATGATCGCTTGCACAGTGCTCCTTGGGATGTTTAAAGCTTGGGAAATCTTATTGTATTCAAATCCGGCTTTAAACTTCTCCACAACAGTATTGCGAACCTGCCTGGTGTGTTCCTTGGTCTTCATGATGCTCTCTGCGCATTCAACAGAACCCTGAGACTATCACAGAGCAGGTGCATTTATACAGAGACTTGATTACACACAGGTGGATTCTATTTATCACCATCAGTCATTTAGGACAACATTGGATCATTCAGAGATCCTCGCTGAACTTCTGGAGTGAGTTTGCTGCACTGAAAGTAAAGGGGCCGAATAATTTTGCACGCACCACTTTTCAGTTTTTTATTTGCTAAAAAAGTTTAAAATATCCAATAGATTTCGTTCCACTTCACAATTGTGTCCCACTTGTTGGTGATTCTTCACAAAAAAATTTAATTTTATATCTTTATGTTTGAAGCCTGAAATGTGGCAAAAAGTTGAAAAGTTCAAGGGGGCCGAATACTTTTGCAAGGCACTGTATACAACGAGGACACTTCCCATGGTCACGCCTCCCCTCCCTTAGTGGGTCTCCCCTTCCCCCACATTGCGCGGTGCATTATGTGTGAAGACCTGGCCCGCCTCCTGTGGTGTCTGTGACATGCGCCGTGCCACACAGGGATGAATGTGTATTGTCACGTTGAGCCTGTGAGACACACCGCACCGTGCGGGGAGGAAGGTGCGTGTGACGTGATACGCTCATATCATGTGATGTGCCTGTGACGTAGAGGTGGAGGAGGTTGCGCTCGTCCCGGCTGGATAGTGGTCCTGGGGAGGGTCCCCTCTAAAGCGGACCGGCGGGGCCCTTTATTGAGCCTACGCCTGTCCGGACGAGTACCCAGGGCTGTGGGAATGTGGGATCGTTAATATGTGTACCATGGCGTCATATCGCCATGGTTACACTTGACGCTCACTCCCTCCTCTCCTCTCGGCTCACGTGACCTCTTGATTCCAGCGGTCATGTGATCTACCTTGAGAGAGAGAGCCTCGTAATTATAATGTGCTCTATGATTGAGTCTGTCCCCTTCTATTAGTGCAGCACTCATCACAGTGGAACACTGCAGTATACCTGCCTCTTTTCCCTATTGCCTTAGGTCCATATGTCACATTATGGTGCTGTTGACTCTCTGGCCAATCATAATATATAATTTAGTCACCCCGGAAGTGTGATTCCATAACTGGGGACACAACAGCTAGATGATATGGGCTTGGGCATCCGCAGTGTCCAGGTGTAGTATCCAATGCCATTCTCAATTCTATTATGATTTGTGCTTATATCTTGATTTGATGACTGACTATATTTCATGATGGTTGCGTGCTGATATAGACATGTATCTGTTTAGATTAAAACAAACCTACAAATGGTCTATTGCATGCATGTGCTTAATATCTCAGCGTAATCAATTAACTTCAATTTCCTGTCCCGCCCATTTATGGGTGGATCAGGTTCAGAGTAGTGCATTTAAAAAGTAGCAATGTAGAGGGTTAGAGTAAGCCCCTGTTGATGATCGCTTGTGTCAAAACGCGTCGAACATCATTACTTGCACCCCATATTGCTTTTTTTCTTATTTAATTCTTTTTTGTGATCACTTTTTATATCTGTACAATATATATATATTTTTAATAAAACCAACCGTTTTTTTGACCTACACCATCCGGAGCTCTCTCTTTTCTTTTTCCTGTTATAAGCCACCTTTACGAGCCCTCATTTGAAATTTGAACACATTGGGCCCTCGGGATATCACCACTCTCAAAAGTGAGTAAAACACTGGTCGGTAAGCTTTGGCCTTACTCACCTCTATCCAGGACCAAGGACACCCATAGGAGGATTTTACATCACGACTCAGTCTACTGGAAGCTGGGATACACCCCTCTCCGGGATTACAAGCTCTTTAGACCCACTGTCGTAGGACATGCGGGTCCAACATTTCTGGTAAGAGTACCTACCTTACATTTATAGAGTGTTGCAGAGATTGCTACAGACAAATAGATTGCTGTCGTTGGTGTCCTTACTGTCCTGGCTGATACGAGAAGACTGGCCATATAAGGAGACTTATGCATAAACTGATGAACTGTATAGACTGATGAACTGATAATAGTTTGCCCATACAGGATTCATGTTATGTGATCCCACTCTTACCATACTATTCAGGCACTGTCGTTGTTACATTGCACTAATCATTGCACTTCGTTTATGATGTTGTTTACACTTATCTTATAATAAGTTTAAAATGGTTCTCTGTTTTTTAAACACAGGTTGTTCATACTTCTAAGAATCTATTTTCTGTTTTTTTAGTATATTCACTTCTCAGCGCTACATTTTTGTTTTCACATGCTATAATAAATATCCCACAAAAATATATATATATATAAAAAAAACATTTTTTTCCTCAATTTAGGCCGATACGTATTCTTTTACATATTTTTGGTAAAAAAATGCAATAAGCGATTATTGATTGGTTTGCGCAAAAGTTACAGCGTTTACAAAATAGGGGATAGTTTTATGGCTTTTTTATTATTATTTTTTTTTACTAGTAATGGTGGCAATCAGTGCTATACAAATGCACTGATTTCTGTGTAAATGAGACTGGCAGTGAAGGGGTTAACCACTAGGGGGCAAGGTAAGGGTTAAGTGTGTCCTGGGGTGTGTTTCTAACTGTGGGGGGTGTGGCTACATGTGACACGTCATTAATCTCTGCTCCCAATCACAGGGAGCAGAGATCAGTGACACTGTCACTAGGCAGAACAGGGAGATGCTTGTTTACATTAGCATCTCCCCGTTCTACCTCCCCGTGAGACGATCGCGGGTATCCCCGCGGCGATGGAGTACGCGGAACCCATGACCCGACTCATGGAGGTCCTGGCTGGCACCCGTGGCACCAGCAGCGCACATGCGATGGCGTGGTGGCAAATTTAAAGGGGCGTACCTGTACTGGGTGTAACTGTACAGCGCGCCCGCCGCATACAGTGTGACTGTGCCCACGGGACCCACGGACTCAATGTCCACTGGTGTCCTAGCGATCATATCACAGAGCCGCAGAATGGGGAGCTGCAAAACAAGCTGTAAACAAGGCATTTCCCTGTTCTGCCTTGTGACATGACAGAGATCACTGCTCCCTGTCATCAGGAGCAGTGATCGCTATCATGTGAGTTGTAGCCCATCCCCTCCACAGTTAGAATCACTCCCTAGGACACAAGTAACCCCTTGATCACCCCCTCGTGTTTAACCCCTTCCCTGGCTCTGTCATTTACACAGTAATCAGCGCATTTCATAGCACTGATAGCTGTATAAATGAAAATGGTCCCAAAATAGTGTCAAAAGTGTCCGATGTGTCCGCCATAATGTTGCAGTCCCGGTTAAAAATGCAGATCACTGCCATTACTAATAAAAAAAAATAATAATAAAAATGCCATAAAACTATTCCCCATTTTACGCTATAACTTTTGCGCAAACCAATCAATATGCGCTTATTTTGTTTTGTTTTTACCAAAAATATGTAGAAGAATACATATTGGCCTAAAACGAGGAAAAAAATGGTATTCTCTTATATTTCCGGGGGAAATTTATTATAGCAAAAAGTAAAAAATATTGTTTTTTTTTCAAAATTGTCCCTCAAAAATCACAGAGGTGATCAAATACCACCAAAAAAAGCGCTATTTGTGGGGAAACATTTATGTCAATTTTGTTTGGGTGCAACGTCGCACGACCGCACAATTTTCAGTTAGGCCGCGTACACACGCGGGGACTGTTCGCCCAACTTTGTCCGTCAAACAGTTTCAGCGAACAGTCCGCTCAAAATTAGCATGGACGGACATGGCCACACACGACGAACGAACAGTTTGCTGAAACCGTGCGCGATGACGTGAACGGCACGTACGACGGGACGAAAAATACGACGTCCTATACACTGCATTATAACTTTCGGCGTGTAAATCCTTTCTGAGCATGCGCGGAACTTAGTTTGACGAACAAGCCTACACACGAGGGGACTGTTCGCTTAAACAAAGTTTCAGCGGACAGTTTTTCGGAAATTCCGAAAAACCTTGTTCAGCGGACTGTTCGCTGAAACTGTCCGCTGAAAGTCCACACACGAGCGGACTGTCCGCCGAAACACTGTTCAGCGGACAAAGTTGGGCGAACAGTCCCCGCGTGTGTACGCGGCCTTAAAGCGACGCAGTGCCGAATCGCAAAAAGTGCTTTGGTCAGGAAGCAGGTAAAATCTTCCGGGGTTGAAGTGGTTAAAGTCATTTTAGGTCATTAAAGAGGTATTTTCTTTGCTGCTTTGGCTTTCATAGCTCTTTATTTTCATGAGCTGCACATTTCAGTTCTAGCCCACCCATATCCCCCTCTCCATTATTACAGCTTACATACATACCACTTTAATAAATCATACATGCAAATTGAGCTGTCACCTTTTGGTTCAGTGCTTATGTAAGAGTCATTTCTGTTGCTTTCAGCAAAGTCCTCTAAACTAAGATCTGTTCCGGTGACACTGTTGAGAGTCTGAAAAGTCCATCACGGACTGGTGATAGAGGTGCATTAACTACACTGATAATTATGGTATCCTGGACCCACCAGAGGAAATAACAGTAAAAGAGCACTATCTGTCAGGAATTAGGATAAACAGTGATGGGAAGCACACCTTAACCACTGAAGCTCTGGAAGGTTTTACCTCCTTCCTGACCAGGCCATTTTTTGCGTAATGGCACTGTGTTACTTTAACTGAAAATTGTGTGGTCGTACCACAATCTACTCAGATAAAATGTTTATCCTTTTTTTCCTACAAATAGAGCTTTCTTTTGGTGGTTTTTGATCACTTCTGCATATTTAATTTTTTTGCACTATAAACAAAAAAAGATTGACAATTTTGAAAAAAAAACCTTATACTTTACTTTCTGCTATAAAACATACCCAATAAAAAAAAAATTTAAATCAAATTTCTTCATCAATTTAGGCCAGTATTCTGCTACATATTTTTGGTAAAGAAAAATCCTATAAACGTATATTGCTTAGTTTGCGCAAAGTTAAAGCATGTACAAACTATGGTATTTTGATTTTTTTACTAGTAATGGCGGCAAACAGCGAATTATAGCAGGGCTGCAATGTTGCAGCAGACAAATTGGACACCTATCTGACATTTTTGACATTTTCTGGGGACCAGTGACACTAATACAGTGATCAGTGCTAAAAAAATATGTACTGTCACCGTACTGACACTGGCTGGGTTAACATTAGAGGCGATCAAAGGGTTAAATGTATGCCTAGGTTGTGTACTAACTTTGGGTGAGGTGCTTTGACTAGGGGAAGGCAGAGATCTTGACTGCTTATCAGAAACATAGGATCAAAGCCTTCACCGCCGACAAAATGACAGTCTGCTTTGCTTACACAGGTAGACTGCCATTCTGCCGGTGTCCCTAGTGATCGTCGGGTCCCGGCGGACATCAAGTCTGCCAGACCCACTTATTGGCTTCCAATGTATCCAATCACAGTGGGAGTGGGTCGCCAGCAGAGGCACGCACCCCAGACTCGGTAGTGTCAGATCATGTACTAGGTATGTAATCTGGCACAGAGCGACCGCCCTGCCGCGGTAAATGTATGTGGGGTGGTGGTTAAGTGCTTAAGGCCTGTGACAAATAGAAGGCATGGGTTCATGAAAATTAGTAACTAGGATGGGATTGGTAGGTATGGCTTTTTCTGAGTTGGAAGAAAGTCAGGAACTGTTTGGGAAAGCTATGTTTTTTTTATTACAAAAAAAAATATGAATTAGTTTTTGTTAAAGAGATCATATCTGTAATCAGTACTGAAATAACAAATCAACACAAAATAACAGTTAAAATAAGTATACCAATATTTTATATAAAATATAGCATATTGTCTTTTGCTTTTAAGCCAACGAGGGAGACTTAAGTTCCTATTTTCTGTTTAAAGGCTACTAGTTTGCTTCTTTGATGAAATAAGCCTATTGTTTATCCAGATCAATGACTCATCAGCAGTGGCTCATCGCAATGATTTATCCCAATGGCTAATTTTATTTTAGACATGTAATGCTCTCATTGGTGATCAATAAAATATTCCATTCTCTTGGATTGCACCAATTAGAAAGGCCCAAAATATATTCTAGCCTCTTCTATATGTCCTCCACTCTCTGGCTGTATACCCCCCCCCCCCCACACACACACACACACAACTCTATATACAGTATGTGTGTAAATAAAACATCTGTAACTTGGCATACTGTGTATAAACGCCAGCAATACAAAAAACTGACAACAGTGGAAAATAATATTTACAGTGTCTGTATATATGCACTGCACATATCTCTGCCATAATGAAATACTGAATAACCATCATTTCTTTTAAAGTGGACCTAGCATCAGGTAATTTTATGTTAAATACACGCTTGCTAAGTAATGTGTAAATATAACACTTACAATATTCTCCTAAAATGTGTTTATCTGCAAAAGCATACGGCCATGTTTGCTCAGGTATTATACAAAATAGGGATCTGCTTGTTGGACTGAGATGCATGCAGTCCTTGGCTGTGTTTACAAAGGTCTGATATAGATCATTAGTGATGGCCGAACGGTTCGCCCGGCGGTCGTTTCGCGGCGAATTTCCGACTTTCGCCGTCCGCGGGTTCGAACGCCTTTTTCCGTCGTTCGCCCCGGCGGACTTACGTGTTTAATGTATACAAGAACTTTAACCTTTCGTGACACGTTTATCATGTGTTACAGGACAACCAATTGAGACATGACAGCTCATGGACACTTGGACATTCCCCCTAACCTATAAATACACCCGATCCGGTGGCCATTTTACATTCTTTCTTCTGTCACTGTAGGGAAAGGATCCTGTGTGGAGTAGGGACAGAGAAAACGCTAGCTATTTGGTACACAAAAGTTCTTTTCAGGACTGGTATAGGTGTTAGGTCAGCAGCCTGAGTTTCTTTTGTCAGTTTAGATAAAGGGACAGAGCGCTGTATGCTGCTATTTTAGGGACAGCTCAGCCAGATTAGTCTTTCTTCATCATCATCATCATCATCATCATTAGCTGTTACTATCAGGTCCACAAAAGAGCTGTTCCAGCTAATCGTTCCAGCCTACTCTTTTTTGCCAATTTGTATAGGGACAGGCAGGAAGCAGTGTGTCAGGCAGTGAGGATAATTTTAAAGACTTGCTGTTACTATTAGTTCCACAAAGGTTCTTTTCAGGACTGGTATCAGTGGTACGGTAATAGGCTTGTACACGTATAATATTCTTTCTTCCAAATATAGAAAGAATATTATACTTGACTGCTGCCCTTCTGCTGCAGTCTGCTAATCATTCACAACTCACTTGTTCCACAAAAGTTCTTATAAGGACTGGTAACTTGGTCTGTCTAGGGTGCTACGGTACATAGGCTTGGGTGCGGTACAGTCTGCTGTTCTGTAAGGACCGCTATCGGTCCACAATAGATAGGGTTGCCGTGCACTACTGCTGACCGCTGCCCTATACTGCAGCAGTCCTTCAGCGGTATAGGGACTGACGCACAGTCTGCTAAACACTAACACACAACCTGCTTGGTCCACAAAAGTTCTTATAAGGACTGGTAACTTGGTATAGGGTGCTACGGTACATAGGCCTGAGTGCGTTACAGTCTGCTGTTCTGTAAGGACCGCTATCGGTCCACAATACATAGGGTTGACGTGCACTACTGCTGACCGCTGCCCTATACTGCAGCAGTCCTTCATTGGTATAGGGACTGACGTACAGTCTGCTAATCACTAACACACAACCTGCTTGGTCCACAAAAGTTCTTATAAGGACTGGTAACTTGGTATAGGGTGCTACGGTACATAGGCCTGAGTGCGTTACAGTCTGCTGTTCTGTAAGGACCGCTATCGGTCCACAATACATAGGGTTGCCGTGCACTACTGCTGACCGCTGCCCTATACTGCAGCAGTCCTTCAGCGGTATAGGGACTGACGCACAGTCTGCTAAACACTAACACACAACCTGCTTGGTCCACAAAAGTTCTTATAAGGACTGGTAACTTGGTATAGGGTGCTACGGTACATAGGCCTGAGTGCAGTACAGTCTGCTGTTCTGTAAGGACCGCTATCGGTCCACAATACATAGGGTTGCCGTGCACTACTGCTGACCGCTGCCCTATACTGCAGCAGTCCTTCAGCGGTATAGGGACTGACGCACAGTCTGCTAAACACTAACACACAACCTGCTTGGTCCACAAAAGTTCTTATAAGGACTGGTAACTTGGTATAGGGTGCTACGGTACATAGGCCTGAGTGCGTTACAGTCTGCTGTTCTGTAAGGACCGCTATCGGTCCACAATACATAGGGTTGCCGTGCACTACTGCTGACCGCTGCCCTATACTGCAGCAGTCCTTCAGCGGTATAGGGACTGACGCACAGTCTGCTAAACACTAACACACAACCTGCTTGGTCCACAAAAGTTCTTATAAGGACTGGTAACTTGGTATAGGGTGCTACGGTACATAGGCCTGAGTGCAGTACAGTCTGCTGTTCTGTAAGGACCGCTATCGGTCCACAATACATAGGGTTGCCGTGCACTACTGCTGACCGCTGCCCTATACTGCAGCAGTCCTTCAGCGGTATAGGGACTGACGCACAGTCTGCTAAACACTAACACACAACCTGCTTGGTCCACAAAAGTTCTTATAAGGACTGGTAACTTGGTATAGGGTGCTACGGTACATAGGCCTGAGTGCGTTACAGTCTGCTGTTCTGTAAGGACCGCTATCGGTCCACAATACATAGGGTTGCCGTGCACTACTGCTGACCGCTGCCCTATACTGCAGCAGTCCTTCATTGGTATAGGGACTGACGTACAGTCTGCTAATCACTAACACACAACCTGCTTGGTCCACAAAAGTTCTTATAAGGACTGGTAACTTGGTATAGGGTGCTACGGTACATAGGCCTGAGTGCGTTACAGTCTGCTGTTCTGTAAGGACCGCTATCGGTCCACAATACATAGGGTTGCCGTGCACTACTGCTGACCGCTGCCCTATACTGCAGCAGTCCTTCATTGGTATAGGGACTGACGTACAGTCTGCTAATCACTAACACACAACCTGCTTGGTCCACAAAAGTTCTTATAAGGACTGGTAACTTGGTATAGGGTGCTACGGTACATAGGCCTGAGTGCAGTACAGTCTGCTGTTCTGTAAGGACCGCTATCGGTCCACAATACATAGGGTTGCCGTGCACTACTGCTGACCGCTGCCCTATACTGCAGCAGTCCTTCATTGGTATAGGGACTGACGTACAGTCTGCTAATCACTAACACACAACCTGCTTGGTCCACAAAAGTTCTTATAAGGACTGGTAACTTGGTATAGGGTGCTACGGTACATAGGCCTGAGTGCGTTACAGTCTGCTGTTCTGTAAGGACCGCTATCGGTCCACAATACATAGGGTTGCCGTGCACTACTGCTGACCGCTGCCCTATACTGCAGCAGTCCTTCATTGGTATAGGGACTGACGTACAGTCTGCTAATCACTAACACACAACCTGCTTGGTCCACAAAAGTTCTTATAAGGACTGGTAACTTGGTATAGGGTGCTACGGTACATAGGCCTGAGTGCGTTACAGTCTGCTGTTCTGTAAGGACCGCTATCGGTCCACAATACATAGGGTTGCCGTGCACTACTGCTGACCGCTGCCCTATACTGCAGCAGTCCTTCAGCGGTATAGGGACTGACGCACAGTCTGCTAAACACTAACACACAACCTGCTTGGTCCACAAAAGTTCTTATAAGGACTGGTAACTTGGTATAGGGTGCTACGGTACATAGGCCTGAGTGCAGTACAGTCTGCTGTTCTGTAAGGACCGCTATCGGTCCACAATACATAGGGTTGCCGTGCACTACTGCTGACCGCTGCCCTATACTGCAGCAGTCCTTCATTGGTATAGGGACTGACGTACAGTCTGCTAATCACTAACACACAACCTGCTTGGTCCACAAAAGTTCTTATAAGGACTGGTAACTTGGTATAGGGTGCTACGGTACATAGGCCTGAGTGCGTTACAGTCTGCTGTTCTGTAAGGACCGCTATCGGTCCACAATACATAGGGTTGCCGTGCACTACTGCTGACCGCTGCCCTATACTGCAGCAGTCCTTCATTGGTATAGGGACTGACGTACAGTCTGCTAATCACTAACACACAACCTGCTTGGTCCACAAAAGTTTTTATAAGGACTGGTAACTTGGTATAGGGTGCTACGGTACATAGGCCTGAGTGCGGTACAGTCTGCTGTTCTGTAAGGACCGCTATCGGTCCACAATACATAGGGTTGACGTGCACTACTGCTGACCGCTGCCCTATACTGCAGCAGTCCTTCATTGGTATAGGGACTGACGTACAGTCTGCTAATCACTAACACACAACCTGCTTGGTCCACAAAAGTTCTTATAAGGACTGGTAACTTGGTATAGGGTGCTACGGTACATAGGCCTGAGTGCAGTACAGTCTGCTGTTCTGTAAGGACCGCTATCGGTCCACAATACATAGGGTTGACGTGCACTACTGCTGACCGCTGCCCTATACTGCAGCAGTCCTTCAGCGGTATAGGGACTAAGAGTTTTGTCACAGGGTGATTTAAAAAATGACAGGCAGAGGAAGAGGCAGGCCCTTCCGCAGGGGTGGTAGGGGTAGGGCAGGAGCAACAGCCTTGAGCCAAAGTGGGAAGTTGCAGAAGGTGCGTTCAATTACTTTAAAGGACGCACCAGACTTGGTTGAGTGGCTCACTCAGCCTTATTCTTCTGCACCCTCCTCATCCTCTCGATCTGCACCCTCTTCTTCACTCTCTGCTATGTGCACCCCCAAAGACACTACCACCAACAACACCACCACCACCACATACCTTCCGCTTGAGTGCAAATGGGGGCCTTCATGCTCCAGTGTTTTAATAGGGACCCCCGTATAAAAAGCATGAGGGTCAAGGACCAGTACTGGGTGGCAACGTACTTAGATCCCCGGTACAAACACAAAATGGCGGAAATGTTACCGCCGTCGCAGAGGGCTGTCAGAATGCAGCACTTCCAGGCCTTGCTTCGAGAAATGCTGCATTCTGCTTTTGCGTGCGCTGGCAGAGGAGCAATTCCCACTCCCAGAGAAGGATTTGCGGGTACCAATCCAACAGCGCCTGCAAGAAGAGGCCGGTTTGAAGATGTGTTGGTGACTTCGGATATGAGGTCATTCTTTCAGCCGACCCATCGACAGGTGTCATCCGGATCCAGCATCAGGGAACGCCTAGACCGTCAGGTGTCCGACTACATTGGGTTAACGGCCGATGTGGACGCTCTGAGGAGTGATGAACCCCTAGACTACTGGGTGGGCAGGCTTGACCTCTGGCCAGAGCTTGCCCAATTTGCAATCGAACTGTTGGCTTGCCCCTCATCCAGTGTCCTGTCCGAAAGGACGTTCAGCGCAGCAGGGGGGATTGTGACCGATAAGCGTACTCGCCTAGCTCACGACAGTGTTAACTACCTCACATTTCTAAAAATGAATGAGGCATGGATCTCGGAGGAATTCAACACATGTGATCAGTAGACCATGTATATGTCTATAAACAATTTTTGGAATCAAGCACACAGACCTTCTTAATTCATTTGGCTCACTTCCCTGACCCAAAAAAGCACACCGTACTATATGCCCCTACCCTCCTCTTTGAAGAGGTTGAGCGGTGTCATATTTCTACTGGGGCTGCTTATTATGAGGGGTTCCCACCATCCCTGTGCTGTGCTGACTTCCTCCTGGGTGTTCTTATTATGAGGGGCTCCCACCATCCCTGTGCTGTGCTGACTTCCTCCTGGGGGTTCTTATTATGAGGGGCTCCCACCATCCCTGTGCTGTGCTGACTTCCTCCTGGGGGTTCTTATTATGAGGGGATCACACCATCCCTGTGCTGTGCTGACTTCCTCCTGGGGCTGCTTACGGTGCTGCTGTCAGCGCTGTATGTCACGGAGCTGCTGTCAGCGCTGTATGTCACGGAGCTGCTGTCAGCGCTGTATGTCACGGAGCTGCTGTCAGCGCTGTATGTCACGGAGCTGCTGTCAGCGCTGTATGTCACGGAGCTGCTGTCAGCGCTGTATGTCACGGAGCTGCTGTCAGCGCTGTATGTCACGGAGCTGCTGTCAGCGCTGTATGTCACGGAGCTGCTGTCAGCGCTGTATGTCACGGTGCTGCTGTCAGCGCTGTATGTCACGGAGCTGCTGTCAGCGCTGTATGTCACGGAGCTGCTGTCAGTGCTGTATGTCACGGAGCTGCTGTCAGCGCTGTATGTCACGGAGCTGCTGTCAGCGCTGTATGTCACGGAGCTGCTGTCAGCGCTGTATGTCACGGTGCTGCTGTCAGCGCTGTATGTCACGGAGCTGCTGTCAGCGCTGTATGTCACGGAGCTGCTGTCAGTGCTGTATGTCACGGAGCTGCTGTCAGCGCTGTATGTCACGGAGCTGCTGTCAGCGCTGTATGTCACGGAGCTGCTGTCAGCGCTGTATGTCACGGTGCTGCTGTCAGCGCTGTATGTCACGGAGCTGCTGTCAGCGCTGTATGTCACGGAGCTGCTGTCAGCGCTGTATGTCACGGAGCTGCTGTCAGCGCTGTATGTCACGGAGCTGCTGTCAGCGCTGTATGTCACGGAGCTGCTGTCAGCGCTGTATGTCACGGTGCTGATGTCAGTGCTCTGTATTACGGTGCTGCTGTCAGTGCTCTGTATCTCCTGCACCCTCTTGTTTGCCTACCCTGGTCCCTGACCTTCCCTCTCCTCCATTGCCTTCATTAGCTCCATAGTCCTGAATTGTCAGAACAATTTCCCAAATAAAAAAAAAATGCTTGTAGTTATCGATCCCAAATTCACCTCATACATGTATTATGCTATTGTCCAGGTGGTGGGACTACGTGCTACCCCCTAATAATTACCCCGTGGCCGCAAATTCGACCTAAAGGTTTGCGAAATTCGCCTCCCATTGAAGTCAATGGAGCCCGCGGCGAACGGTCGTTTTCGCGAACGTTTGTGCCCGTTCGCGTTTCGCGTTCGCGAAACGTCCCGTCGGAAGTTCGTCCATCACTATAGATCATCCCCCTGCTGCAGCCCCTTACCTTGTAACTTACTAGAAAAAACAGTGTTGCAGTCATAGCACTGGGGAAAAGGAGACTGATGAAATGCTTCCTACCGCCTTCAGTAGATTCATAACCTATATTCAGCCTAGGCAAAGCAAGAGGTTGATAAAGGACTTTTTTTAAGGTAAAGGTAGGACATTATTGTAAAAATTATACTGTTGCTGTGTTTTGTGACATTCCAGGAATTCATTTATGCAGAATCCTAAAGATCCACTTTAAAAGAAAGGACAGGTTTTGCTTTATTGTAGTGTTTTTTATTGAAATGTGGGTGAAATACATTTTAGTGTTTGCTTACTGAATTGCTATTCTGCTGCAACCTTTGCTGATATGTTCACCATGCTGTAACTCATGATCCTGACTCAGAAAAGCATGAGGATGTCATGGGACCCAGAAGTATTAGCAGAAGAGATGGCAGTTGCAGAAAAGAGGAAGAGAGCCTGCATCAAACAGTGTCAGGAAGGGAACTTTGTAAGGTAGGTGTGCCATAATTTGAAAGTATGCTGTTCATCCTTCCACATTATGGCAAGAGTCCACCCTCCTGTACAGACTGTACTTCATCTTTAAGGTTAAACAAGCATGTCACTGCCTTCTATCCTGAAACAAACCTACAACCAAAGATGCTCTTCAGTGTCCATAGACAGTAAGTCGCATCAGGTTGCTTTGGAATGATGACCCCTGACTAGATTCTGTATGTGGCAGCTTTCATAGGAAAGTATAGTTTTGAAAGTTTGGAATAATGACAGGTGAACTTTAAAGTGAACTGTGCAAAAAATTCAGGTGGCGGGTGGGTAAATAACTAGTCACCAGCATTGACTGCAGGCTGCAACTAAGATTTATTTATCCATTACTGACTTACTCTGCTTTGTTCTGCAAAGTGTCTCTTTGGGGAGGTGGCCATCTTGGTAAAAGAGTAGGTCTTTGTTTCCTCGTACCAGAGCTGATGACTGTTGATCTGATAACTGTAGGGCAATATTATTAAAGCAGCAGAAGAGGTGGCGAAAAAAACCCTCCATAGAATGAATGTAGAAAAAGAGGGGGATCCTTGCAATTCAAGTCTCAGATACGGCTTCCTCTCCAGCAAGGGGAACAGTGAGCAGTAAAGTAATGAATTCACCAAATCTCACTCTAAATTTGAGACTAGCAGTTACAGCTGGAAGTACCTTAGCCCTCATGCTGAAGAGATACAGCTATGAGGCTGGAGTCACAGGATGGACACTACTATTTTTTTGAGTAATTCAAAACAAAATGTACATTTTTCAGGGTACTGTTCAATCACAATGAAAGTTTCTAGACTTTCCCCTCATACATGAGGTGATTTGCAGCCATGAGGAAGGGGACCCCCGAAAGCTCGTCCATGAAAAATTATATGTTAGTACAAGTAAAAAAAGTATCACGGACAGTACTCAATTATCTCTGTAGACTTTTCCCAAAAGATAACAAGTCTTGACTTTTTAAATTCAGGTCCAATATAAGTTATACATACTGGAAGAGAGTCATATGACTCTAGTTTGTCCAAATGACACATCCCCTGTAGATAGAATTGTTTGCTAAATTTCTGTTCAGTCTTTACATTTGAAGTAGAAATATTTTTAACATACATCGTGGTTGATTTACTAAAGCCAGAGAGTTCAAAATCTGGTGCAGCTCTGCTCAGAAACCAATCAGATTCCATTATTTTTTTTTGTCAAAGCTTAATTGAACAAGCTGATATAAGAAGCCGATTGGCTACCATGCACAGCTGAACAAGACATCACACTCTCTGCTTTTAGTAAATCAACACTATTTCGTGTAGTACAATATCAAGATGTCTAGTCACATACAGTATTGGGGAAGGATGTATTTTAGAAAATACAAACTGTCTGGCTGAGTAGCAATTTTCATGGTAGCTTTTGTGATCATAGAGAAATGGGTAATGAGATTCTTTCTAAAATGTCTATGGAAGCGATTTAGCCATAAATCTTTCAGTATTGATTATACACATAATGTACACTTGGCAGATGCAGTACTGAAGACCAGATTTGTTGAGGGGCTTTTAAAGTATCTAATTACATTGAAAAGAGCCCTAAGAATTAAGTGCTAATTAATGAAAACAGATTGTGCGACTGTTAACGTGACGTATGGCAAAGAAGATAGATATTGATTATATTTTGCAGCTGCATTTACACTATTAACATTCATTGAGAGATACTGTAATCTAGCCAACACACATTATGTATACTTTAAATGCACGCTGCCTACAACTACTGTCTCCACAAGAGACTGCCAAAGTCCCCAGTAAAATATAAAATGACCCAGTAAGTAACCCTATCCTCAACATAAACTGGCCAATATACCTGTTGATTTCTTGTGTTAAGACCCCTTTCACATTGGGGCGGTGGGTTCATTAGAGGTAAAGCATCGCTAGTTTTAGTGTCAGTTTTAACCCCCGCTAGCAGCCAAAGAAGGGGTTAAAAGCGCCCTAGTTGCAGTGCTTTCTAAGTGCTTTTTAGGTGCTTCGGAAGAGCTACTCATTCATTCCATTGGGCAAGGGTGGCGGTGCTCCTACACCCCCCCCCCATGCTTCTTGCAGGACTTTTTCTCCTGTCCCACAAGTGCACCGCCCCAGTGTGAAAACATTCAGGCTTTCACACTGGGGGAGCATGAGAGGCAGTTTTCAGGCGCTTTATAGGCGCTATTTTTAGTGCTAAAACGCCTGAAAACCGCCTCAGTGTGAAAGGGGTCTTATCACTACTCCCAGAAGGTCAAACGAGCTTGTATCAACAACGGGATAAAGATAACCAGCACTCCAGTGGATCGCAGCAGCCAAAGGCAGTGTGAGAAAAAAAGAACATGATCCAAGTGCTCTCCGTAAAAAAAAAAGTAATTTATTCACAAGCCGAGAATCAAGGCTAAATACAGCGGTAACAGGTTGCCATTAAAACCAATGACATCCAGCATGGACATCCAGCAATAACCGCATGGATAGTACGATGGCAGCGGGTAACATTCCCAAGGTAGCTCCCCCCCATATGCATTACGCCCTACGGGACATCATCAGCAAGGGCGGGGCTACCACGTCACCCACAAATTTAAATAGGCGGCTAGTCTCTATGGAGATTGCAGAGAACAGGAAATTCCTGCTCTAATCCGCGTTTACTAATACCTATGGGGACACTTAACTCGCCCAATAAAAAGAAAAAAAGGGCGGGGAACAAAAAACACTCAAACTTTCCTGAAAGATCCTACCTCTATTAAACATTACCAAATCAATATTAAAGGACGTTATATACCCGCGGCCATCGCATTACAAGTACAAACATGCACATACAGTATATCATGTAGAAGGTTTAAAATTAAACCACTGACATCACTATTTTTCAGATATCAAACAGTTCAAATCAAATTCAATGTTTAACCCTTCCGGAGCTGAAACTTTTGTCTCATATATCCAGAAGGATTCTCGTTAACTAATGCCGTGTACACAAGATCGGAATTATGGTCAGAAAAGCCCTGGATGGCTTATCCGACGGAATTCTGCTCAAGCTTGTGTTGCCTACACATGGTCACACCAAATTCCGACCATCAAGAATGCGGTGACTTACAACACTATGACAAGCTGAGAAAATGAAGTTCAATGCTTCCGATCATGCATCGAATTGTTTCCGAGCATGCGTCGGAATTTTGCATGTCAAAGACAGAAGATCGGAATTTCATCGGAAGTTTCCATCTGAAAAATTGAGAACATGCTCTCAATCATTTGCTGGCCAAAATTCCGCCAGCAAAAGTCCGATGGAGCCTACACATGGTCGCATTTTCTGATGAAAAGCTTTCATCTGTCTTTTTGCTGGCCGAATTTCTGATCATGTTCGATGTTGTATATCTTAGTCAGTAAGAATCCTTCTGGATATATGAGACAAAAGTTTCAGCTCCAGAAGGGTTAAACGTTGAATTTGAAAACCTTCTTGTACCTAAATTCATTATTAATTAACTTCAATATGTTCAAAATACTGCAGCCAGAATCCTGACTAGGTCTCGTACAAGTGATCATATTACCCCTATGCTGGAGTCCTTGCACTGGCTTCTCATTAGGTTTTGCGTAGACAAGATCCTCTTGCTCACCTATAAGGCTCTTCATGACTTGGCACCCCATTATCTCTCTGAACTTTTATCAATTTACTCCCCCGCCTCGTAACCTCCGCTCCTCAAATTCTGGTTTGCTGCGTGTCCCCTCTACTCACCTACACTCGATGGGAGACAAAGCCTCATGCTATGCTCCAAAACTCTGGAATTCACTTCCAAAGAACGTCAGATAGTCATCTTCTCCAAACGAATTCAAATCAAATCTAAAAACGTTTTTCTTTAGACGAGTTTTCACTTAATTGTCCCTTTGTTCCTTTATGTTTTCCTGTGTATTTCTTGTGTTTTTCTTGTAAAGCACTTTGAGAAGCTCCTTTAATGGAGCACTTTTCTATTTAAAGGCTGTATAGCAACTAATTGGAGTTGCTTGGATGCACTCATTCGGAAAGCACAAAGCACTTTAATTTTGGATATAGCATTGCACTGTTGTATGGTGACCATATGATGACCCCTTTGATACAGTAAGTGCTGCATCAATTTTCTTGTTTTATATCTGGACCTTTTAGGAGATTAGTCAGGGTTCATGCAGCTACAGTATTTTATTTATATATATATATATATATATATATATATATATATATATATATATATATATATATAAAATATTTCTTTTTTAGAGCAATATTTTTCATAGCGCAGAGTTCTTTTTACATTTTTTGTTTTTACAATTTCTTTATGCCTGTTTAATTTAGTGTTTCTTGCAACAAATTACTAAAAGTGGTGCACACCAACTGGTTAATTTGCCACATGGTGGTGTTGTGCTTCAGATCCAAGCTTGCTTTCTCCATGTGCACCAAAATTGTGGTGCGAAACTGAAGTCAAGTTCACTACAGTATTTACACCACCCTGGTAATGGTGTATCTTTTACAACTGTTTTTAAATAAGAACATTGGCACAAGTGATTATTTTGGAGCATGTGAGGGACATTTATAGAAACTGTCCAATGGCACTTATAGCATGATTTGGCACAATACAAGGAACTTGCCTTATACCATATCATTGTTAATTTGGAACACTGAAAATGCACCAATATTTACACTACATAACTGATGTATTTCACTTTGTTAATTCCCACATTATGTAAACACTTTGCTTTGACCAATTAATATTTTAGTTATAATACATACTGATTTGCATATTTGCATTTTAAATGAATAGTAAATTTGAAGGGGATGTCACATTTATATGCAGTATACGAAACACGTATGAAGATAATTATTGATCTATTGAGAAATAAATAGAGATTCACCTCTTGATTAAATAAGTTATTTAGCAAAACAAAACATTTAAAGCTCTAGTTACAGTTTACATTACTTGAGGCCATTAAAAATTAATGCTCCATGAATTACTAATTTAGCATTCAGTCACAACCCCTTTCACTATGGTTTTAATTGCAGAATAAAACACATAACAGAGACTCTGCAGTGGCTATTTGCACCCAGCAAAATTGAAAAGATCAGTCTATGAAACATTATTGCGAAAGACTTTGATCACGTTTTCTGCTAATAGTTAACATTTTTCAATGCTGATATTTAGTGATGTCCCCAGTCCATTTATTATGATGACCTTAGAGTCACAAATATCTTTGCTTGCATGGTCATGTACTCTTTGTATAACATTATTAAAAACACTAGTTAGACATCATAGAGTTGTAGGGTCAACAACTGTTCAGAAACTTAAAGACAGTACATAAAAAAAACGCATCTTCTAAGGTTTTTCACAGCAAGAAAAAAAGTCTGACAATTTTTTTTTTTTTTTTATCTCCATGCCATCATTATTATATACATTTTGCTATAATTATGCTGTTTTAAAGGGAATGCTTTTAAACTGGGGCTATTTTATTTAGTCAATGAAACAAGAGCAGGGATAAATTGTCACAGCATGTCCACACCAAAGATGTATTTATCCATAGTGACTGTGATCCATGAACTCCTTCGTCTAGCTGAATGACACCCTCCTAATTTGCTGTGCATGTTGAATACCCAAATAATGCTGCTTTTGCACCTTCTATTCAAATAAAGTGCACTATGGAATGTAAAAGAAAAAGAAAAAGAAAATAATTGACTATTTCAGCAATAAACTGTGCATGTGCCAAGCTAAGCGGCAAGTCAGAAATTTCTGTGTGACATGCTGTTGTTCTATAACCTCTCTGGCAGTAATCCTGAGTGTGGCTTTTGGTTAATTTTCAGTACCAAAAGTGGTAACCGCAAGCCACACTCAGGATTACACTGTAGTATCCTTCTAATGTTACTTACCCTGTCCCTACGATCCCCCAATTTCCTCCCACTGTGTCCTCCCATCGTGTCCTCCAGCTAACGCATCTGTCTTCCGGGTTCCATTACCTGCGAGCACAGCATTGCATGGGGGCAGTGCCGACAGGAAATTAAAAAAAGTTCAAAAAACATAACATACACACAATACATCATAATCTGTAGATTACATTACTGTATCAAACCATTTCACCTCGGTTTTGTCCCCAGTGCTTTGTCTGATACCCTGCCTACCCTTTTACCATTCTTTCTGCCTGGAAGCTTGAGAACATCCATGGAATCCAAAAAGTGTCCCTTTGGGGTCAAAAGCGCTTTTAGATCAGAAAGAAAATTTGGGAGGTAACTCAAATGATTCTAAAGAATTTCCAATGGAGCTATGTGCCAGAAAGAGATATCAGCATAGATTAAAGTCTAATGGCCTACAAGGGAAGGCTCAGCTGGGTATAATACATTGCATCAAAGAGAGCACGATTTGACATAAATCCTACATGCTATGCGAATTGTCAACTGGCTACATTTGGAATTCAGTCATATACACAGGAAAAGGAACAACATTCAATCCAAAATACAGCAACTATGGAATGGCAACACCTTCAGATCTTTCACTCATTGAGCCATTGCTAAATCAGGGCTATTGCATAACAACCGACAAATTTTATACATCTAATCTTTATGAGTTTCTTCTGAAAAAAAAACAGATCACTATGGAACCGTTAGGGCTAACTGATGCGACATGCTGTCAATGTTTGACAATAAGAAGCTGAAGACTGGAGAAATGATTGCCCAGCAGAAAGGCAAAATGATGGCACTGCGATGGCGTGACAAGAAAGATGTGTGCCTAATGAGTACAGTTCAAAATACCTCCACTGTAATGGTATGCACAAAAGGTGGGGAAGAAATCATAAAGCCACAGGTAGTGATAGACTACAACAGTATCCCCACTGCCACCTGCCCCCAGTGCCACCTGTCCCCAGTGCCACTTGTCAGTGCCACCTTTCCCCAATGCCAACTGTCCATGGGAGGTATCGACAGAGCCGACCAAGCAATGACATTCTACCCAGCAATCAGGAAACAGCAAAAGAAGTACTACAAGATCTTCTTTTGCAATTCTTGTGGAATGCCTACATTCTGCTTAAAAAAAAAGTGACAAGCCTGTGATTCATTCTGACTTCATCTGGAAAGTTGCTGAACCTATGTTTGTGAACCACCAAACACCATCAATGGCTGTGAATAGAGCTGGGCACCGTGCTGTTGGCGTTATCAACCCGGAACACCTGACTAGTCATCACTTCATGGACTACATCCCACCAACCTAGAAAAAGTCAGCACCTACAAGGATGTGCGTGGTTTGTTGCTTGAAGCGAGAAGATAGTGGAAAGAAAATCAGAAACGAAACCAGGTTCCATTGTCCTGATTGTGACGTCGAACTTTGTGCAGTTCCATGTTTCAAAATGTTTCATACCCGGGATGTTTACTAAACCAATATGCAGTGTCTAGTATTACAGTGACTAGCAATATTGCACCCTGTTTGGACACATTTCAGTGTTTTTGGTTTGATTACATTATCAAATAAAATGTATTATTATTATATTATATTTTTTTATAATTATTTATAATTATTTATTATATTATAATTTATGATTTCGTATTTAACACTTTATCATACCCCAGATGTCTGCTAGATTCTTGTTTGGACAGATTTAAGTGAGTTATTCCTAAGAATTACAGGTCCACAATATAAAACAATAAATTTCTATGCAAAACAATGTACCGATTTGACATTCAAAAATACTAACATAATCAGACCGCCAAGGAGGTTAATGATCCATTTCATCTGTTTAGTTCTTTACTTCTTTGCCACATGTCCAGTTTGGCCACTCTGCATGGAAAATCAGACCTCCTACTCCTACTGTATTAAGCCTACAAACTGTGGTTGCAGGCATCATTCTTAAATACATTGTGACAGTATTGCTACAATGTGCACCTTTTAATTCATATGTGCAAATCAAATTTCTTCGATTGCCACTAAAAGTAAGCTTCAGCACCCTGCAATTGTAAAAATATAATAAAAATAAAGTTAAAATTATAAAAAATGTCTATTTAATTTATAAATAACCTCACCATGCTTTGCACCTTAAACATAATTGTACTGTCTTTATAAGACAGACTTGATAGCTATAGTTTTTGATTGTCACTGTATCAATTCAAATATCTGATTTTGTGTTATAATTTTGAGCCATGCCCACTTTGGATACACAACAAACCACCCTGCACTTCCCCCTTTTTTTAACATAACCATTAGTTAGAAGGCTATGGTAAATTGCAAAAGTCAGTTGGGTGAGCTAAAGCAGAATAGCTGTTAGGGTAAGTATTCTCAACTCACTCTGTGATGAGTGATCAGTATTCATAAGAAAAAATTAGCTCATGCCAGTAAAACCAGGTTCTTAGTGGTGTTGAAGGGAAGAAGTCTTTAAATGTATGAGACTTTTGAAAAACCAAAGAAATATTGGTGGGGGAACAGAAGCACTTGTGATTTCACCCTGAGTGAATAACTTCTACTAAGCCCCTGAAATAAGACAATGCATGGCTTGGTGGCCAATAATAAAGCATAGAGAAAGGGATCTGGGTCAGAAAAGCAGATAAGATAACAGAGAACACTTACAGAGGTAACATAGCTAATTAGAGTCGAAGTTTGAAAATCCAATTTGTGGCTGATTATCCTGTGAGCTCAAGATCAGACAATGTTCTCTGACATTCCCATAATTAACAGTTATGAAGCTGGTTATTTCTCACTTTCAGTAATTGCTATAATGAGTAACTCAAGTAACTGTTAGTTTTTGATTTCTTTGAAAATGTGTGTTCTGAGTGCATATACAGAGAGTTATGCTAGCGTAGCTGTCCATGGTGCTGTCTGAGAACAGCCAATTCGTCTAGCCTAATCCTTTCCTGTTAAAACATTCTCTGCTGTCCATTGTGTTGTTTGTCAATTAATACTTACCAGTCATAAGGTCCTTGTTGCTGACCTTTGCTGCACTGAAGATACTTGATGTAAAACCTTCTGCATTCAACACCTTTAGGAGTGCGTGGCCTCTGCTGCATTCCGTAGTTTTATTCACCTATGGTCCTATGCCACAACAGGACACAGTGGTCAGCAAAAGGAACCACAGAGTGCAGGTAAGGACTAGTTATCCGGTATACCGGGAAATGTGCAGGATGTCGAGCTTTGCTATTCAATGCAGAAAAAGTTTTGGGGAAGTGGGCCTTGAGACAGGTAAATATTAACTGTTTTCTTTGCAGGAAGAACTTAAGCTCTTTTTTTAAAAGAACAACAGATTTGCTTTAACCACTTGAGATCCGCGCTATAGTCAATTGACGGCTACAGCGCAGATCTCCTTTTCCGGGACTACGTCTATTGACGTCGTCCCGTGTACGAGCGGCCTGCGCGCGCCCTGATGGGCGCGCGCGGCGCGCCCTGTGATCGGCGAGTCCATGAGACTCGCCTGATCACCGATCCGTGCAAGGGGTCGATCCCGACCCCTTATCACATGATCAGCTGTCAGCCAATGACAGCTGATCAGGTTACATAACGGAGCCGGTAATGGGCTAGTATTCCTCCTCGCGCTAACAGCGCGAGGAGAAAAAAATAAAGCCGATCACCGGCGGCCGTGATCGGGACATCAGTCCCGATCATGACCAGCAATGCAAGCGCCCACCTGCCCCCTGCCAGTGCCCACCTGCCCCCTGCAGTGCCACCGTAATAAAAAGTAAGTGCCCCCCATCAGTGCTACCCAGCAGTGCCCATAGTGCCACCCAGCAGTGCCCACAGTGCCACCCAGCAGTGCTCACAGTGCCACCCACAGTGCCACCCAGCAGTGCCACCCACAGTGCCACCCACAGTGCCCACAATCTGCCTGAAAGGTGCTGCACCCCAGTGCCGCCCATCAGTGCCCAGCAGTGCCGCCCATCAGTGCCCAGCAGTGCCACCTATCAGAGCCACCTATCAGTGTCACCTATCAGTGCCCATCTATCAGTGGTACCTATCAGTGCCCATCTGTGCCACCCATCCGTGCCACCCATCCGTGCCATCTTATCTGTGCCCATCTTTGCCCATCAGTGCCGCCTTATCTGTGCCCATCGGTGCCGCCTTATCTGTGCCTATTAGTGCCGCCTTAACTATGCCTATCAGTGCCCACCAGTGCAGCCTATCAGTGCCCACCAATGCAGCCTATCAGTGCCCACCAATGCAGCCCATCAGTGCCCACCAATGCAGCCTATCAGTGCCGCCTAATCAGCGCACTTCAATGAAGGAGAAAAATGACCCGTTTGCAAAATTTTATAACAAACTATTAAAACATGATTTTTTTTTTTTTTTTGCATCTTTTTTTGTTTGTTTAGCAAAAAATAAAACTCCGAGCTGTAACTAAATACCACCAAAAGAAAGCTCTATTTGTGGGAAAAAAATGATAAAAATTTCATTTGGGTACAGTGTTGTATGCCCGCGCAATTGTCATTCAAAGTGCATCAGCGCTGAAAGCTGAAAATTGGTCTGGGACTGAGGGGGGTTTAAGTGCCCAGTAAGCAAGTGGTTAAAGTGAATTGGGTGTGCTTCCTAAAATCACATATATTAAAAAAATATTCTTATTTGCTTTAAAGGGAACGTACAGTCATATATCCATTATTCAATAAAAATAAAAAGAGATTATAAAAGAGACCAGCTTCCTATAAATATTCTTATCAACTTGTATAAATATTTTATATATACTTTTTTATTATACTGTGTGGGTTATTTACTAAAGGTAAATCCACTTTGCACTGCAAGTGCACTGAAAGTGCACTTGGACCTAAAATTATTTACTACTTCAGAACCATTCCCATTTGCCTACCAGAATCCTTTTTCAACCTTGCAGATAAGCTTTTTAGTAAATTTTTATGGAAGGGTAAAATGCCTAAAGAAACGCATTCCACTATACAAAGACATAGGTGTAAAGGTGGAACAGGCTTTCCGATTATTCGCAATTATTACAGAGCAGCCATATTAGACCAAATGAAGGCTTGGTTCGAATCAGATTCCACTAAACTCTGGGTTAAGATATAAAAATCTATCCTAAAAAATAAAGACCTACCCTCCTTGCTCCTAGCTAAACTAACAGGCTTACCACTACACTGCCCTACACTACCATCAATAGCAGCGACCCTTTCAGCGTTGGAAAAGAATCAGACGAGCATTGATCCTGATGCTAAAACTCGCCAAAAGATATCCAATCTCCAAATCTACAAACATTTAATCCCAGATCTAAAGATCACTTTCTGGCTACAGGATAATATAATGACATATCAAAAAGTACTCTCCGTAAAACCAACTTCACACGTGTATACCCTTACCCAGCCACAACATTTCCAACAGGCCTGTCCAGCAACAACCTATGAACTACCTAAGGAAGTATGGGAATACCTTCAAACTAAATAAAATAAACCTAAAGGTTTATCTTGGTTCTACACCCTTTTGCAGAGCAAAAATAAATTCCATAAAACATTCCACATGATCAATTGGGAAAAAGACTTGGGCACTGCTTACTCCCACACTGAATGGAGAGATGCAATCCAAACATACATGTTATAGATTCTCCCACTGTACTAATCACTGGGACAATATGCTAAAAAATCTTACATAGATCTTATCTCATACCAGTTAGATTGTCATTAATCTTCCCTTCAGGCACTAATATGTGCTGGAGGCAATGTGGTACCAAAGGCAATATCAGGCATATACTTTGGGACCGAAAGAGCATACGCAGCTTCTGAAATGCAGTTTTTAAACTAATTTCCTCTGTAACTGGCTTCTTTATCAGACCAAACCCTCAACTGGCCCACCTCAACCTTACCATAAAGACAATACCAACCCAATTTAGGAGTATAATAACTCACATCCTCATAGCAGCTCGACTAACAATTACAGCTAAGTGGAAGTTTACCCTGACCCCTAATATCAGGGAAGTTGCTCAGTAACATTACAACATTCCTATGAAAGGTACTTTGCCACGCAAACAAACATGATTCAAACCTTTAACAAACAATGGCTACCTTAGGTCTCTAAGTTTCCTGACACCTTGTAAACTCAACACTGCTTAATCTCTCACCAAATCAGGTAGAAGCACATTTCTCCTATGGTGTAGTTTTCCTTTTTCACCTATAAAGGGATACGTGATTCCAAGTAGGATGCACGGTCCCTGCAACTAGTAAAAAAAAATAGTGCTGATGTGTAATTATCTGCATATTACAACTGTGTTATACCTAATCTGAATATTGTACTATGTAAGCCCCTATTGTATTCTTGACTTTATTGTGCATGTTAAAACTCAATAAAAAAGTTTTGAAAAGAAAGTGCACTTGGAATTAAAGTCACTGTAGATCCAAGGGGGATATGGAAGGAAAATAAAAAACAGCATTTTAGCTTGCACATGATTGGATGACAAAAATCAGCAGAGCTTTCACTTATTTCAGATCTACCCCTTAGATTTAGAGCGACTGCATTTCCAAGTGCACTTGCAGTACAAAGTGGATTTATCTTTAGTAAATAACCCCCTGTATGTATTAAAAAGCAGCCATATGGGTCAACTGGCAGTTTATGCAAGCCACTCTGGAACATATCAGCCGGGGGTCCTCTATGTTGAGCTGGATCCTCTACTAATGAAACAAGGTCTGATTTCTTTGCAATCACAAATGGTACTTGTCAGGGATGCCCGCTCTCACCCCTGATCTTCATTCTTACTCTAGAACCATTTTTATGCACAGTAAGACTTGATTCTAGCATTGTGGGCCTCCAGAAAGCCTCAGGCATTCACAAAGTTGCTGCCTTTGCAGACGATTTGATTTTCTTTGACGGATCCGCTGACATCCTTGACGAATCTACTACACTCTTTCCGTGAGTAAGGCACCCTGTCATACTTCCAAATTAATTGATCCAAATTCTCCGTTCTCAACATTACAGTAGAGCAGACTTTAATCAGACGTCTTAGTCCCTCTTTGCCCTTTCATTGGGTAACCGACTCTGTTTGTTATCTGGGAATACATGTCATGCTAGACCCTGCTACTCTATATCCGACAAATTCTGAGACACTTCTTTTTAGGATGAGAGCTGGCTTACTTCACTGGCATTCACTCATGTTGACCTGGTTTGGCCATTGCATTGCCCTCAAGATGACATTATTGCCAAAGGTTTTGTATCTTCTACAAGCCCTCCCCATTAGATTACCTCCCGTGTTATTCAAGCGAGTGACCACCCTCTTCCAGGAATTTGTGTGGTTCCACTGGAAACCCCGTCTACAACTCTAACTTCTCCATCTCCCTAAATAACAGGGTGGAGTTGGCCTCCTGGATGTGCAGGCTTACTATAGGGTGACTCACCAGGTTGGTGGACTGGCATTGTTATGACGCTGAGGGAAAACATTGGGTGGCGATGGAGCTGGAGGACTCCGGTGACACGGCGAAGAGCTGGCCCTGGATCACCTCCCAGCTGCCAAAATACCTCAGTACCCATTCTACCCTAGGTAGTACTTTGATGGTTGCGAGGGACACCATTCAGAGCTCTTCACTTTCTCCATTGCCGACACCCATGATTCCTATTCTAGGGAATCTGGAGTTCCAGCCAGGTCTCCACAACATGCAGTTCCAACGTTTGTTGTGCAGTGGTCGTCTCCATCTTTGCGACTTCTTGAGGTCCAATGGCAAGCTCTCCTCTACTGCGGAGAAGAAGAACCGAAGAGGGGGACAAGACCCCCGAAGTCGGAAGAAGAGGGCGGCGGCGAGGAAGAAAGCCGGGCTCCTCCGCTAGCAAAATAGCTAGAAGAAGATAGCGGAGGAGTCCAGCGAGAAGACCCCCGAAGACGGAAGACCCCCGGAGCTGTACAATAAACTATTTTAACCCTTGTGTGTTGTGTTTTTTTTTACTTTTCTTTACAGGTGAATGGGTAGGGGTACATTGTACCCCATACTCATTCACATAGGGTGGGGGCCGGTATCCGGGGGCCCCCTTATTAAAGGGGGCTCCCAGATTCCGATAATCCCCCGCCCGCAGACCCCGACAACCAACGACCAGGGTTGTCGGGAAGAGGCCCTTGCCCTCATCAACATGGGGACAAGGTGCTTTGGGGTGGGGGGGCCGCGCGGCCCCCCCTTCCCCAAGGCGCCCCCCCCATGTTGAAGGCACGCGGCCAGGTACGGCTCAGAAGGGGTGGGCCGCTCGCTTGTCCCCCCCTTTCCTGGCTGGCCGGGTAGCGTGCTCGGACAAGGGTCTGATGTGGACCTGGGGGGACCCCCAAGCCGATTTTTTCGGCGTTGGGGTTCCACTTTAAGTCCATACCAGGTGACGGGGCCAGCGACGCCTCCTTCGCTGACCCCGTCTACCTGGAGATGCGCTCAAAATGAGCTGACTTTTCTCAGCGCGGGAAAAGTCCGCTCATTTCAAAAGTACGGAGGACTGGCATACCAACGGCCGGATTGTCCGCCGTAATGCAAGTCCGACGGGAAGATTGGAGTGCAAAAATACTTTCTAAGTCCGCCGTACTTTCGGGTAAAAAAAGGACTTGAGTTTGCCGGACTTTTCCACCCGATTGTTTGATCGTGTGTACGCGGCAGTACCCTCATTAGACTTCTGGGGTAACTTTCAAGGTCAGGCAATCTCTTCACCAGTGTGCTTGTTCACTGGGTTTTTCCCGTCAACTTACGGAATGAGAGAGCATCTGCCATACACGGGAACCAATTTGCACTGTCTTTCCACCATCTATGCTGCCTTGATCCAACCAAAAGAAGATTTTACCTTGGCTTTCCTTTCTAAGTGGGAATCAGATCTTCTTTCAATTCTTCATTTTGCTCAGAATTATTTGATTGCCACTAAGGTCCAAGAAACCAGCTACAAGATTTTAATGATTTTTGGGTGGTATAGTGTTCCCGTGACGTTACACAGCATTTTTCCACATGTACCAGATACGTGTTGGCGATGCAACGCTGATTGAGGCACAATGTTCCACATTTTCTGGGACTACCCAAGAATCAAACCAATCTGACAGGGGGTGACCTCAACCATTAACCACTTCAGCCCCGGAAGATTTTACCTCCTTCCTGAACAGAGCACTTTTTACAATTTGGCACTGCGTCACTTTTTTTTTTTTAATCTGTTTATTTGTTTTCATAACAAAACAGTACAGTCATACACAAAACAGTACAACACAGACTATATATACAACATAGCCCCTAAGTGGGCATCCCTCCACTGGTCTGGTGGACCTTAGAACTAACATAGTTCAACTCCTCTGTGCAGCGGGTGTGCATGCCTCTGGCGGTGCTCACACGCCCTCTGGTGCCTCTCATAGGCAAAGCTGTATATATACCGGATTTTGCCCAGGAAAGCCATTCTGCGGCAGTATATCTGCATGAGCCGGTCGGGAACCGGTTAAAAGATCTGACCAATGTTGATGTAACAGGAAACCCGGTGGCATGTCTGCTGCACCTCACAACAGGCCCATCAAAAAATATAAGGCCTCTCTCACAATCCAGCTGTTGAATGCTGAATTAGCACATAACAGAATATGCAATCTGCTTTGCAGTGCTATATGTACAAAAGTTTTGCTTTATTGCTCGCTCTCACAAAGTCAGTTGAATCAAATAAATAAACCATTCCCTTTGGTTGATATCTTAACAGCTGAATCATTGATGCAGCAAAACTACCCTCCTACTGTGTCAATATACAAATTTCTACATTTACTTTGCAGTAACAAAAATATGAAAAATTTAAAAATGACATTAGAAGGACATCAAAATGTAATTTCAACCTTTCCCCCAAAAAAGAAGAGGTGAAAAAATTTTAATTATCCAAGCCACTCCTCTGGACCCCGCTGTACATAGTGGTTGTGATGCCCCATGCTGTCGGTGCAGCAGTTCCCTACACTGCATTAAACAGCCTTAGAGTGAGCATCCATCACAGTTCTTGCAATGGCAAGCACTCATTTGCCAATGTGGCAATGTTACTACACAGAAGCACTTCTTTCTCCTGGGACACCTTACGAAATGAAGAAGCCTCAGTTTTCATAGGTCACACAGTCACATGGCTGCACTGACCAATAAGCACTTGTTGTTACAAGCATTATGATGGATATTCATTCCGGGCCTGTGTACTTTGGTTTATGGTGTAAGGATTACTTAATGCAAAAAAATGCAAAATATGTTTATTTAAAGTACGCTATGTAGTATAATTAGAAAGCAGTGAATCTGCCATTTACAGTGCCTTGCGAAAGTATTCGGCCCCCTTGAACTTTTCAACCTTTTGCCACATTTCAAGCTTCAAACATAAAGATATAAAATTTAAATTTTTTGTGAAGAATCACCAACAAGTGGGACACAATTGTGAAGTGGAACGAAATCTATTGGATAATGTAAACTTTTTTAGCAAATAAAAAACTGAAAAGTGGTGCGTGCAAAATTATTTGGCCCCTTTACTTTCAGTGCAGCAAACTCACTCCAGAAGATCTCTGAATGATCCAATGTTGTCCTAAATGACTGATGGTGATAAATAGAATCCACCTGTGTGTAATCAAGTCTCTGTATAAATGCACCTGCTCTGTGATAGTCTCAGGGTTCTGTTGAAAGCGCAGAGAGCATCATGAAGACCAAGGAACACACCAGGCAGGTCCGTAATACTGTTGTGGAGAAGTTTAAAGCCGGATTTGGATACAAAAAGATTTCCCAAGCTTTAAACATCCCAAGGAGCACTGTGCAAGCGATCATTTTTAAATGGAAGGAATATCAGACCACTGCAAATCTACCAAGACCTGGCCGTCCCTCTAAACTTTCAGCTCAGACAAGGAGAAGACTGATGTGAGGGGTGTACTCACTTTTGTGAGATACTGTATATGCATTTAACACAACCACTTGCACTATTTACTACATGCATTTATATATTACTAACAATTTACATAGCACTTTTCATACTGTACATTCACATCAGTCCCTTCCCACAAGGAGTTTTTCGATTTATATTGAAGTCATATAACCTACCAATATGACTTTGAAGTGTGAGAGAAAACCCACACAAGAACAGTGATATAATGCAAACTTCATGCAGTTACTGCAGTGTCCTGGCCTGGATTCCAGCTAAGGACCCCAGTGCTGCAAAGCAGGAGTGCTTACCAATAAAGTCTCTGTGCTGGCTAAGTTACTTAATAAACAAGTGCTCATACACAGCTTCACTCAGTCAGGCCTGATAGGTGGACGTTCACTGAGGTAGGATAAAAATCCTGTAGACAAAGCCGATCATAAAAAGATGAAGCTGTTGCCAAGACCTCTGCAATTTTGAACTCTAGGTTGCAGATGTTCATTCCTCTGGGGTTTGTTTCTCCCATAAACTGTAGAGCAGCAGTCTCCAAACTGCGGCCCAGGGGCCAGATGTGGTCCTTTGCTTGCATTTATCTGGCCCTTGGACCACTACTCCATACACTAACACTGAGGCCGCGTACACACGCGGGGACTGTTCGCTCAACTTTGTCCGTCAAACAGTTTCAGCGGACAGTCCGCTCAAAATTAGCATGGACGGACTTGCCCACACACGACGAACGAACAGTCCGCTGAAACCGTGCGCGATGACGTGAACGGCACGTACGACGGGACTAGAAAACGACGTCCTATACACTGCAATGCAAACTTCGGCGTGTAAATCCTTTCTGAGCATGCGCGGAACTTAGTTTGACGAACAAGCCTACACACGAGGGGACTGTTCGCTGAAACAAAGTTTCAGCGGACAGTTTTTCGGAATTTCCGAAAAACTTTGTTCAGCAGACTGTCCGCTGAAACTGTCCGCTGAAAGCCCACACACGAGCGGACTGTCCGCCGAAACACTGTTCAGCGGACAAAGTTGAGCGAACAGTCCCCGCGTGTGTACGCGGCCTAACGATGGGGGAAAATTCCTGCTGATGACAGCAACAATGGGGCACTATTCCTCCCACTGACACCATCAAAAGGGCCCTATTCATTCCACTGACATCAACGATGGGGCACTAGTCCTTTCACTTTCATGAAAAATAGGGCATTGTTTACTCCCATTAGAAGCAAGGACACTTTTTACTCCCACTGGCTCTAGTCCGGCCCCCCTAAAGTCTAAAGGACAGTAAACTGGCCCTTTGTTTAGAATGTTTGGAGACCCCTGCTGTACAGGATTAAAAATGTTAACGAGAAGATCCTGAGGGGTCTCTGTGCATGTACTGAACAATAAAGTAAATTTTACCCTTTGAAAACAGTATGCTAAGAAGACAGTATCTAACTGGCCTCCCATACCTGCAAGGTTCAAGATCCCCGTGAACAACATTAGGATCCATGTGCATTATATGGGAAAGCAAAGCCAAAATACTTTTTTTTATTAGTGGGAATGTTTCATAATTTCTTGTTAGGGCAGGAAGCGATGGTAAATCTCTCCAAAAGGGACACAACAAACACATTTTTATTGTTATATGTTCTATCCTGTCTCTGTGGTGAATCAACATGTATAAATATATAAGGGGTGATCACCATGTATAAATATATAAGGGGTACATATAGTGAACTTAGTGTTGAGTTATTCACTTTACGGTCAACACTGAGGACAAGGGGGCACTCTTTACGTCTGGAGGAAAAGAGATTTCATCTCCAAATACGGAAAGGTTTCTTCACAGTATGAGCTGTGAAAATGTGGAATAGACTCCCTCCAGAGGTGGTTCTGGCCAGCTCAGTAGATTGTTTTAAGAAAGCCCTGGATTCTTTCCTAAATGTATATAATATAACTGGGTACTAACATTTATAGGTGAAGTTGATCCAGGGAAAATCCGATTGCCTCTCTGGGATCTGGAAGGAATCTTTTCCCCTGCTGTAGCAATTTGGATCCTGCTTTTCTGGGGGGTTTTCGCCTTCATCTGGATCAACTGTGGGTATAAGATTGGGTGTATGGGATTGTATGATATTTTTTTTTATGGTTGAACTAGATGGACTTGTGTCTTTTTTTCAACCTGACTAACTATGTAACTATGTAACACTCCCCTCATTTCTTGTTCTGCAATCAGAGGCCCAGGAAATTAGAGAAAATCTACCCAATGGGGTGGCAGACAAAATAAAAATCTTTAAATTTGAGGAAGGATATGTTGTACTCACAACCATAGAGTTCCCCGTTCCCAATTGTATAAAATATATATTATATAAATTATAAACATGAAAAAAAAACAGGCACTGAATTTGACATTTTTTGAGTTTACAGAGGAGTAAAACTCTATATTACTTCATCCTTGCTGTATCTCTCTAGAGTTCTCATTATTTTAGTATTCTCTTCGCTTGTCTAAGCTAACACAGTAACCAGTCAGTCGCTTCCAAAAATGGTTGCCATGTGACAAGTTGAGTCATTAAAATAAAATACTGTATTTTAAATATGCATATGAATGTGATTAGCCTAAAATGCACCTTTAACCAAACATTGACATAAAGTTATGTTAACGGTTTTGATGGGAAGGAAAAAGAACTGCTCTAGTCAGCAAGAATTTATAAAGTGTAAAAGCAAAATTAAATGATTTACTAAATCTTTGCTGTATTCAGTCATTGCCTGGCTGTGTGAGCTTGCGATGGTTAGCAATATTAAGACTTGCTAACCAATACTCCAGTTTAGCAGAAGCATTTTATAGGAGGTGCCTTCGCTATGTTAGAATTTAGAAAACACTCTTTATACACTTGGTAACTACTGCTAAATGCATGTGACATCTACTGATTTTGAGAAAGTGTTGAGAGAGTTTTTTGAGTATTAAAGTGATTTTAAATATACATAAAAAAAAAAAACATGTCATATTTACCTGTTTTGCACAGAGCAGGCCTGATCCTTCTCTTCCCGGGTCCCCCGCCAGCACTCCTGGTTCCTCCCCTCTGCTGAGTGCCCCATAACAAGTGGCTTGCTATACAATAAAGTTAATTTTAGGGTATGCAAAGACAATAAATTACCCAATTTTTAAGTTAAACATAAAATATGAGTTGGCCCGAGTACATAGATACAGAACATGTCAAGCTTTAACTTTACCTGCATCTGTGGAATGGAGTCGATCTTCAGTACCCTATATTTCCCATAGCCCATGCTTTAAAAGCCCCCTACAGGTCATAAGTTTAGTGTTACACAGGAGCTCTGGTGCTAGAATTTTTGCTCTCATTTTGACGTGTGTGGCAATATGTAACGTGTATCACAATCAGCATTTTCATGTGTAGACACCCCCAACACGTGTGTTTTTTCATCATATAGGGGACAAAATGTCCCTTATGTGATGATTTTTGGGTGACTGGTTTTCTTTAATGAGATATCCGGTGTCTTAAAGACCCTGGATGTCTCCCCTCTGCTCCAATGAATCTAATGCAGCGCAAATCATACTGGCCAGAGAAATTGAAGAAGGGACCCGGAAGTTTTGAAATTACAGTGGGTATAAGCAGAGCAATAAATTCAAGGATTTTGGTGAAATTTGTACTGTGATCCACAAACTACCACCATCTGTCTTTAGACCAGTCTGTGAATATTTCTGCTGCATATTCATCAACTAGAATTTGTATTCAAATGTGTACATTTGCTTATATTTGTGAAAGACCCTTTAATACAAAGTATCTTTGCTCTCAAGGATTGACTTTTGTTAGCGCTTTATAATTATTATTATACAGTATGTATATAATGCCAACAGTTTGCACTGTGTAAATCAAAAGAGACAGTACAGCTACAATGCCATACAATACAAGAGGGTTAGGAGCAGTAGCATCTGGTGTTCAATATTTTGGGGGGGGGGCAAATAAACCTGCCCCCCTCACTCACACTAATGCCAACGCCTCCCCTCGGGGGACAGTGGCAATCAGTGGGCACCCCCCCGCACGGGGTGGATGATGCCATCCAGTGGGCCCCCCTTTGGGAGACAAATGACGGCGATCAGTGGCCCCAGTCCCGCGGAGGAGATATGGCGGCGATCAGTGGCCTTACCTTAAGAGGCTGATGCTGCTCCTAGCTCCAGCTTGCCGAGGGAAGAGCTGGGGCCATTTCTTCTCCTCCTGACCGAATAGGAAATGGGTCCTGAGACCCAATTGACCAGGAGTCCTAAGACTCCCTGGCCAATCAGGTCTTAGGACCGGCTTCCTGATTGGCCGGGAGGAGAAGCTGGAAGACATTAGTGAATATTAATCCACTAATGTCACACAACTGCGTGGGCTCAGGTCACAGTGCTCTGCACCCTGAGCCCAGCCTTTTTTGAAGCCAAGCTCTAATCATGTGCTTCAAAAAAAAAATATTGAAATCCATGTGACTGGCACCCTGCATGTAGATTAGGGGCTGGGCGCATGGATTAGGGGGACATCACCCCTAATGGAGCGGCCACCACTGGTTAAGAGGGCCCTGCTCACAAGAGCTTATAATATAATTGGGTGGGGTAAGTAGTACAAAAGGTAATAACTGTGAGGGGTGAGCTGTTGGAAGAATTAAAAGTTCAATTGTTAGGTGGATAAGCTTCCCAAAAGAGAGGAGTTTTCAGAATTAACCTAAAGGTGGCCAGAGTAGGATATAGCCCCAACAGATTGAGGTAGAGAGTTTCAGAGGATGGGAGAGGCTCTGGAGAAGTCCTGGAGGTAAACATGAGAGGAGGAGACTAGACAGCTAGAGAGCAGGAGCTCTTGGAAGGAGCAGGGAAGAGTGATATTTTGAGACAAGATGGGTGATGTAGCTTGAGACAGAGTTGTGAATGGCTTTGTATGTTGTTGGATAGAAGATAGGATGGAGGAAGAGTTTGACCATAGCAGTTGTGAGGAAACAAGGTCTAGGAGACAGGTGGGAATCTGAAAGAAGTTTGGTAACCTTTTCTGTAGTGGCTAGGTCAAAAGAGGAAAGTATTGAATGTGCTGTTAGACATTGGGGAAGATATATGTTGGAGATATCCTCATGAGTTGCCTCAATCTTGTTTTTGAAGTGATTGGCAATCTCTTACGCAGTGAGTGAGTTAGTGGGTGGAGGTGGTGAAGTAGTGAGTTAAAGCGGAGGTCCACCCTAAAGTGGAGCTTCCGCTCACTGGAACCCTCCCCCCCTCCGGCGCCACAATTGGCACCTTTCAGGGGGGAGGGGGTGCAGGTACCTGTACAGTACAGGTATCTGCACCCACTTCCGGCGTAGATTCTGCAGAAGCTACGGCCCTTTACGCAGAATCTACGCCCCTTTCCGAAGGTCCCCCGCTGCCTGCTGGGAAACACACGGATCCCAGAGACAGCGGGGACCATCCTTATTGCGCAGCGCGACTCGCGCATGCGCAGTAGGGAACAGGAAAATGAAGCCGCAAGGCTCCACTTCCTGATTCCCATACCCAAGATGGCAGCGGCAGCACCTGAGAGACGATCGAGAGATCGGCTTCGGGTGCCGACATTGCGGGCACACTAGGCGGGTAAGTGTCATTATTTTAAAAGTCAGCAGCTGCAGTATTTGTAGCTGCTGGCTTTAAAAAAAAAAAAAAACGGCGGACTCCCGCTTTAAAAGAGTTGTAAACCCTTGTACTCCTATGCATTAAGGTGAAAAAACTTCTGTCACTGACCGGTCCCCGAGCCCCCCGTTTTACTTACCTGAGCCCTGTAATTCCCACACCGGAGATGCTCTCTTTCCCTCTGCTTGTTGTCTCATTTCTTTATTGGATAGAATGATAGCAGCACAGCCATTGGCTCCTGCTGCTGTCAATCAAATCCAATGGCGCGGGCGCCAGGGGGTGGGGCCGAGTACAAGATCATGTACATGGACACAAATGCTGGACTCGGGAGCGCACCCGCAGGGTAACCCCCCGGGAGAGTGTTTCTCCAAGGGGCTTATACAACAAGGGGAGGAGCTACCAGCGCCGCCGAAGGACCCCAGAAGTCGAGGATCGGGGCCACTCTGTGCAAAACAAACTGCACAGTGGAGGTAAGTATGACATGTTTGTTATTTTAAAAAAAACAAAGCTTTACAATCACTTTAAAGGTACAGAAGAGTCAAAAAAAGTACTGGATGAGAGAGTATTATTAAGAGTGAAAAAGTAGGTTTGTTTGGTGGCATGGAGGCAGAAATTTTATTTTAGGAGGGCAGATTTGTTTTGGGTGAATTCTTGTAGGGATTTATTTTTACGCCACAGTCACTCAAGTGTACGGTATGTAACTGTTAACACTCTTTCTATTACAAGGATTTTTACACCTACTGCCGACAGTGGTATTAAAGTATATCCAAACCCTAACTGGACTGTAGAGAGTGTTACATGAAATACTGTTTTCACCTTTTTTATCCTGTTTTGCATCTAAGCGCTGCTGATTTCCTCCAGCCTCTCTCAGTCACTCCCTGTCTACATGCACTCGCTCTGGTTAATGGCTCTAGTTTGGCTTCCTAATCGTGACAGTAGTAAACCATGCCAGTGCTAGGCATATCAGGGTCAGGACAACAAATGAGCACAACTAGGAGACACATAGCACACACACACACACTATAATAAGAAGTGGCTGAACAAGAATATCATACTATAGCAGGATATCTAAATATAATTTTAATGAGGATGGATATTCAGAAACATTGAAAACAAATTAATAACATTAATGTGCTAAAGGTTATTTGAGATTTTTAGACATTGGTTATAGATCTGCTTTAATAATGTTTTACTCCTTGTTCCAATATGGCACAGAGGAAAAGCAGTGGTATGTGAAACCTAGTTTGATATTTAGAGCATTGTCTTTCAAGTATGACAGGAAATACAATGCAGCTCATGTTCCCATGAAATAACAGCATTTATTAATAAAAAGACCATATGAGTAAACATGACAAATGTAAAAAGCAGCTTAGTAGGGAGATTTGCAGCAATCCAGACAGTGTATCTAGAAGCACCTCGGGCAAAACACACAAACCTTCCTTATTACTAAAGCAAAGGCTGACATAAAATCTTTCAAGAAGCAGTTCACTTGTGTACAAAACCTCATAAATAATATATTACTGTTAGAGAAGTAGATGAACTGTCCCCAAATGGAAGAAAGAGTGTGCTTCATTTTAATGAGACCGCATTTGTTATGCTCTTTTAATAACCTACACTAATTACTGATTAGGATGGGTGAATCTACCCAGGTTCAAGTCAAGGATGGTTTGAATACAATCCCGTCTAAAATTCATGAAAGCTATACTTAACAGCAAATCCCACTGAAGACTGTAAGGTACAAATCCTGAAAAACTCTGCCTATTTTTGTGTTTAATAGGCAAGCTATTGTCAATAAAGGACATGGGTAGCTAGGTACTACCTTGCACAAGATTAGATGACGGAAGTCAGAAGAGCTAGCTTCATCTCATTCACTAAGCTCTGGGGCCCTTACAGAGTGCAACGTCTCTTGAGAAGTGAACAGCCTGTTGGCCTTTGGCAAATGAACCCCTCCATGTTGCATTATTACCATGCCTGGGTACTGAAATAGACCACTAACTTCAAGACACAAAGATTTTAACCTCATCACACATTAGAAATTTGTAGATTGAGGTCCAGCTGTGGAAACATCATGTGGCGCCTTTACAGTGCCGGAGTAATAATATAATAAGCCAGGAGAGGTGGCAGGAGCTGGGTGGCAGGTATCCTTTTGTGGGAAGGGGGCAGATAACAATTAAAGGTTTAGTCCATGGGGCCAACATAGAGTTAGTGCCATTGTCACAAATGACCTTGCCTAGCTGAAGATAGTGTGTGGTCAATCATTGCTTAGCCTGGGCCTGCTAGAGCTGCTAGAAGCTTTAGCTCAGTGAGGCTTCTGTCTACTAGGCATGTAAGCTGCAACACAACAGGGCAGCTTTATTTTCCCTGATGCATTGCATATACACTGAGGCACTTGAAAGGGGGTGGAGGGAGGGACTGCTGGTTCTGAGGAGTCAGAGGATGAGGCCAATGAGAAGGCAGGGGTGTCTGCACTGTAACAGTAGGACATGACACATACTTGTATAACTAGCTTTATCAGTGTGCTCTGTCCTTCACCCTTCCCAGCCATCAGAAGCCTGACCTAGTATGACATTAAGAATATGTATTGTCCCTGCTCATGCCTACTGCACCATGTGTCCATGGTTGTGTGTACCTTGCTGCTCACAGCGTAGTCTGATTCCATAAGATGGGATGGAAGCAGCAGCAAAGCCAGCCGTTTTGCCAAGTGGAATTTAAACTGATACCCATGTTTATTGTCCCTTTAACTATTTACTATGTGAAATACTGCAATTACAACTGTATCTACTGCATACAGTATACAGCGCTGTGTTCCAACAGTGATTAAGGGGCTTTATATTTCACTCCCGGAAAAAAGGAGAGTCAAGCTGAGCACCGCTTAGCCTTTCACCAGAAACTTTGTATTCTATGAATGAATACAAAGCTTCCACTGGTTAGATGAGGTGGAGATTGTGACATCATGTGGTATTCTTTCATAGAAAAAGGAGAAAACGCGCTGGAAAAAAATATTTTAAAAAGCCACTAGCAAAAACAGTCAGACATACTGTGCAATAAAACTTTAAAACACAAATTGTGCAGCGTTAATAGTAATGGACATACATTGGATGCTGAGAATATGTTATAATTCCAAAAGTCCAAACATTGACACAATAGTGATTCAATTCCACCACGTGATCCACCACCAATACAAGATGGACTCACTTACTGGAGTTGAAGGCCTCTATTATGGAGTCAATTGCGCCTAATATGGTTTATCCACATATATCAAGCATCAAGGAATCACATTTAATCCAGGAACATCATAATAAATCACATAGAATCCAGAAACGTAAAGAAGCTTCATTTGTGCAATAGGGTTAAAAATACTCACATGGTATATGATATAAAAAGCATGGTATTTCAATCCAAGGTAAGCAAGCCATGCATGGAAGAAAAGTCCACATCGTATATACAGCAGGACAAGCATAGCAATGACATGTACATTAGCTCTGCCCTACATGTTTCATCGTAACTGGTGTCATCAAAGGCACAGGGGTATTCATTCATAGAATGAATTCTCCCACTAAGGCCACAGAGTGCCCAAAATGTACTAAGCGAAATGCTCAAACGCAAAGCAATAATTACAGTGCAGATAGTGGTCTATACCAATACCAGACACATAGACTCATGCCATTGTGACCAAATAGCGTCAAACTTTCTCATGGAGTTCCCTTAAAAATATATATGTTTTTCAAAGGAGATAATCCTATTAAGATCAAAAAAGCAGTCAGATATGGTAGGAGGATGGGGAGAGGTCCACTTAAGGCCAATCTGTCTGTGGGCCACAAAAAGGGAACGCTTAATAGTATTGACGATGGGAGAAGCATAAATAAAATAATCATAGTAGCTCAGTAGACACGTAAGTGGTTCAAACTGTATATTGACATCTAGTAGCCCATTAAGAGTACCAACCGGTGGGGCGTGACCGGAAGTTGCCTCGCATGGATGTCTGAGCCCTTAGCTCTCCACCAGGCTGCAGCTTAATGGCCTACAAAGGGATCTTAGAGCGACCGTTTATAGGCAGAATCAGGAGGACTCGATCCTCCAAAGCCAGGGGAACATCCCGCCTCCTGGCCCCTCTATGACCTTCCGCAGATACTTTAAGCCGCCTTCAAAATGAGCGGACAGCGAGGACAAGATGGCGCCGACATCCTCCGCCTCCCCCACGCGGCCCCCGCAACAGCCAGGCTCCCAGAGTGCAAGCCGCACACAGAGCCCATCTGGCTCGGAGTGGGGCACCAGAGACCTGCATTACTCGGCCTCAGGAGCGGTGAGTTCACCCCCGCCCCACACCCTCCGGGAACCACCACAGCATGCTCTACTAGATCTCAGCGCAGCGGCCTACACCCAGTGCTCAGAGGCCTTCCCGTGGCTTCTACGCACGGCCTCGGACCCGGGCCTCACTGCGGGGAACCCTGACTCCCCTACCCCCTCTCTGCAGTTGGAGGACTTCCCCCCATTGCCCGAACCGGAGAATGCTCCAGGGCCCCCACAAACAGGGCGAGATAGGGGGCATACACCCCAACAAGTAAGCCTCCACTACCCTTCCCCCCCAGCCACAAAGACAATCCCGCTCCAGCAAGCCCAAACCCAGGGACAGAGGGGGAGACTGAACAGCCTCCTATGCCCAAGCAGCCAGCTCCCCAGCCTTGGCCCACCAGAAGTGACAGACAGACAGATGCCTGTCCCCCCATCAGTCCCCCACATGGACTGGTAGGCAAAAACTCCAGATGCAGACATGGGTGCATGCACAGGGCGCAGACCCCCCGCACCCTCAGAGGGAACCGTCTCCACCACACCTTATGCAACAACAAATGGGGTCAGACCCCCGCCACTTGCTGAACCCTCCTTGGCAGGACTACCACCAAGGCATCCCTACTAAAGAGGACTTTAAGTTACTCATTGAGGAGGTTAAATCCGCATGCCGAGCTGAAATTCAAGTGCTTCATACTAATATTAAACATCTCTCAGTCAGAATGGAGATGGCGGAGGAGGAAATACAAGAGACTAAATTGGAAGTGCATCGCACCCAATCACAGGGAGCCGACCACTGCTTGATGCTCAGAGACATGCAACGCCATATTGAAGACTTGGACAACAAGGGGCGCAGAAATAATATACGTGTCAGAGGCCTACCAGAATCGGAAGGACCAGAAGACCTACACGATACCCTGCAAACCTTATTCAACGATCTCCTAGAACCCCCCAATAAATCCATTGTGCACCGGGCCCTACGTCCCAAGGGACCTGCTTCCAGACCCGAGATGTTATATTCAGGGTCCACTCATACCCATTGAAGGAGAATATCATGCGAAAAGCCCACACTACCAGGAAAGTAGTCTATAAAAACACGCAAATACAGCTTTTTCCAGACCTCTCCTGGATCACCCTACAGAAAAGGAGACTTCTCCAACCTTTACTCCTCTCGCTTCAGGAAAAAGACATTGTGTACCACTGGGGTTTCCCCTTTAGCCTTACAGCTGGTTTGAACTCCTGTCGCTTGGATTCTCTTGATCCACCCACCAGCTTTATTTGCACTCCCCCTAGGCCCTCCCAGGTGTTACCAGTTCAGCTATATGGGCGATTCCAACCGAGGACTTGAGAGTGGTTGCTTTTCCGGTCATTAGTCCCCCATATAGGTTTACCCTACTAGAGTTCCATACTTGTTTTACTGTGATACTTGCATATTGTTCATTGCGGTTCTTCCGGCCTGGGTTCCCCTTGTGGGCCTTGGCCGTGAGGGCTTACTGGAACTTATTAGACCCCAGGAGATCTGTAATACCTGGGACCGTACAATACAGTATACCTTTGATGATGATGTATCTAACCACTGTGTTTTTTTTCTCTCTTCTGCTCCCCTCCCTTCCTCCTCCACCTCCCTGGCTCGCCGCATGCTCTCAGCGGACACTTGGTCCTGCACAAAGAAAGGGTACTCCTCCCTCCTGGAAACCAGAACATCCTTGCAGATGGTTCAGATAAGTACTCCCAAGACTGCACACACATACGACAATGGCTAAGATTATGACACTTAATTTCCACGGGCTAAACTCAAACAAAAAAAGACATCTGGCGCTGAGGGAGTTCAGACACTCTGGGGTGGACATTATAATGCTCGAGGAAACGCACTTTAACAAAGGAGACTCCTTCACCTTTGCTTCCAGGCAATACCCTCAGGCTTACTAGGTGTATAACCCCCGCAAGCGTGCAGGAGTGGCCATCCTTTTTAAGCGTGGTTCTCCATTTACATGCTCTGAGTCCTATATGGATCCTCTGGGACACTACATTGTCTCGCGAGGTCACTGGCACACGCAGGCGATCACACGCTGTACCTTATATGCCCCTAACACCCACCAAATAAATTTTTTAACCAAAGTATTTGCGCGGCTATTTAGGTCGCCCAGTGAATATGTCATAGTAGGAGGGGACTTTAATTTGTCTCACTCGGCAACCCTAGATCGTCACGTGTTGAATACCATGGACCCCCACACACGAGCCACCAGGGACTCAAACAGTATACGTTTTTCTCTGCTCCGCATCGCATGCTCTCTCATATTGACTATTTTGTCACCAACAACACTACCCTCCGGGCGACTAGGAATGCCCAGATACTGCCAATTACCTGGTCTGACCATGCCCCAGTAGTCATAACCCTAGAAATAGGCACTCCCACTCACAAATCTTGCCACTGGCAGCTAAACAACTTCATCCTCCAACATGTTCCTTCTGAAGCAGAACTTGAGACCACTCTGCAACACTATTTCCTCGAAAACAACACCCCTGATATTTCCCCAACCACTCTGTGGAAAGCCCACAAAGAGGTCCTTAGAGGACGCTGCATGGCACTTTCCTCGGCCCTGAAAAAAATGCAAAAGCTACTAAACAACAAGCAGAGAGGGACCATGGGACCCTGGAGCGCCAACTTCAAACATCGCCGTCCCTAGTCTGTCTGCGTACAACCCTTAGAGATCTCGCAGTTGGCCAAGTAAAAAAGGCTCTTATCAGACTGAAACAAATTTACTATGACAAGGGAAACAAGGCCCATTCTCTGCTAGCACGCAAATTGTTGGAACACTCCTATACAGCCACTCAACACCAAATCAAAGATAGAACGGGCAGCCTCCTATCCCATCCTCAGGATATAGCTAACGCCTTTGAGGATTTCTACAGGGCTTTATATAGCGACCCAGAGGTCCCACACGACCCTCTCCCCTCCAACCTGAAGGACCGCCTACACCACTATTTAAAACTCAGCAGCATTCCCAAGCTCCAGGAATCAGACCTCCTCTCACTCTATACACCCATTACGGCAGAAGAACTGACGACCACCATCAAGACTCCCCCCGCACACAAGTCCCCTGGCCCAGATGGCCTTCTGTATGAATATTACAAGTCATTCCTCCCCATTCTTCTGCCACACATGTGTAGGCTGTTTAATGCATTCCTCCAACAAATCCCTATCCCCTCAGATATGCTAAGGTCATTTATCTTGCTAATTTCTAAGCCTGACAAGGACCCCTCCTTGTGCGCCAGTTATAGGCCGATCGCCCTCTTAAACTCTGACCTAAAAATCTTTACAAAGCTTCTCTCGCTGCACCTAAACTTGATACTACCCACTCTGATACACAAAGACCAAGTGGGCTTTGTCCCCCTCTGTCAAGCGGGAGACATTACGAGAAGGGTCACTGACCTAATTGACATGGCGAACAGGGATGGCCTGGAAACTTTAGCTCTTGGTTTGGATGCTGAAAAGGCCTTTGATCGCCTTGGCTGGCCCTTCCTGTTTGCCATGCTGAAACACATGTGTTTCCAGGGCCCCTTCCTGCAGGCCATACGACACCTATATACCAACCCTACCACTCAGGTTAAAACTCCCTTTGCCATGTCCCCAGCCTTCCCAATAGCGAACGGGACTCGGCATCCATTCGTAATAATCCGTGGGGTCCCAGTGTAGGGGAGAGAATTTAAACTAGCACTTTTCATAGATGACATTATACTCACCCTGACCCAAGCCAGGATCTCTCTCCCCAGCCTACACGAACTTGACCTCTATAAATTTCTTTCTGGTTACAAAATAAACGCGGCTAAGTTGGAGGCTCTCCCAATTAACATTCCGACTGCAGAAATACAACATCTTCAGAACTTTTCCCTACCACTGGAAAATGACAGCTTTGAAATATCTAGGAGTACAGATAGCCCCATCCTATGCCACCTTGTATCGTGCCAATCTCCCTCCCCTATTCCGGTCCATAAGAGACCTTCTACAGAAATGGAGGTCCCATCATATTTTCCTCCTGGGAAGGGTAGCCTCGATTAAAATGACCATCCTCCCCAAGCTTTTGTACATTTTTCAAACCCTCCCTGTACCGATCCCATATGCTGACCTACAGAAACTCCAGGCAGACCTGATACAATTTGTCTGGAACTATAAAAGACATAGAATACCCTGCTCTGTTCTGACAACCTCCCGATCTGACGGGGATTAGCATTCCCCGATTTAATCAAATATTTCCAAGACGCTCAACTGCGTGCCCTGACCTCCTGGTTCCCCAATGATCATACAATAAGTGGACAGAAATAGAAAAACTATGGCTTGCACCCATATACCCAAATAGCCTACTCTGGAACCTGAGCTCAGAGAGGTCTCCTCTAACCTCCTTCCTTTATAACCCCAAGATGCCTGCGGGCCTTACACATCAGATGTCTTCACCCTGGGTGACGAGGAATTTATTCCACTTCGGCCACCTTGTGCACCCCTGTACGCGCAAGATGCTCTCATTTAGTGAACTCCAGGAAAAATTTGACCTACCCTGCCAGGTGTTCTATGGATACCTACAAATAAGACACTACGCCCAGTCTATTGCCCCGAGCCTCCATTTCTCAGCATCCACGCCATTTGAGAGTATAGTGCTGGAGGGATCGTCCCGTCGCGGTATAATCTCAGATATTTTCCGGCTATTAATTGTATATTCCTTCCCTACCCAGGGCAAACATGCATACATGCTCCGTTGGGAAAAAGAAGTACAACACACTTATAAACAGTTCTGCTCATTCCTTTCTGCATGCTTACAGTTGCACAGGTGCATATAGCAGAACCTGATTGGTTCATTCGGGTGCCCTGCCCTCTCCAAATTTAAGTACTGCTGTGCAAGGATACAGAGAGGCTGATATCAGGCTGATATCAGGACACCTTAAAGTTCTTTTTCTAAGACACATGTAAAAATATACTGATCATGTATCAAACAAATACAGGCAGTCCCCAGAGTTACACACATGTGACTTACATGCGAAGCATACCTACAAATGGAGAGAGACAACAGGAAGTGAGAGGAAATCTATCCCTAGGAAGGAAAATTCTCTCCTGTAGGAGTTATCATGGGAAAAAGGTGTCTCCACTGAAACTTTATTACCAATCCTTGTTTCTACAACAACCCAAAATTTTCAGAATGCAATTATCACAGGGACAGAAAGTGAGATGAAATCTTCTGAACAATGGCACAGACAGCAAAACAAACATTACAGGGGTAATGTTTCAAAATTAAACATTACAGGAGTGTTAACCCTTCCCTATGCTATCCAAAAAAACTTGATTTTTTGGGCTGGAGTTACACTTAAAAAATGTACCTGTTCCAACTTACATAAAAATTCAACTTAAAAACAAACCTACAGAATCTTGTTTGTAACCCAGGGACTGCCTATATGCAAGAGCAATACATTGCAAAGTTGTGATTTGGCCACTTTTATAGTCTTTGAAAATAATAGGCTTTAAAATGGGAATTCAGTTTAAATGGGCATACCCTTTAGCCTTGTTACCCCATTTCTTAATTTTTTACATAAAAATGTTATATTTAAATCAGATGTAGTAATCACAAATCAGTTACATTTTATTCGAGAGACATCAGATTGAGCTATGTGCAATCATGTGTAATGTAGATTGTGGTTCCCTCTTCTACAATCATCCAGACCAGCATTAAAGTGCTGACCTTTAATCATTGTAAAAGCCTATAAAGTAAAGTTTTACTGAAAATGATCAGCACATTAACAGAAGATGATCAAGTCTGAAAAATAATTTGGCAGCCTTGCTTCACTTGTCACCTAACTGAAAACTGGTCTGCTATAAAAAAAAGTACTATCACAGCAGAATTTCAGTGAGGAACTGATGACATAAGTATCACTGAAATAATGACTTTAATTCTTATGGGAAATCAGAACAAAAATAGTAACAGAAATATGTTGATTCAGAGTGCAAGAAATTGAGCCCGTGCGTCTACAATTCAGCTTCTTCATACTCAGTGGATCAATACCTGCACAGCCTTATGGTTACTGTAAATTGAACAATACTTAAGGGCCCTCTAAAGGTAAGATTGCAAGTATGGCTAACATTTCTCGTTATTTCTATAATAAACGTTATCTATGCATGTGTATATAGTATATTAATGCCCCATTGCTATTAAGTGTTTTGCATGTATATTGTCCTTTCCACAGCCTTATTAAACAAATATTTATTTGAATATATATTGCATCGGGGTTCATCTATCACCGATATTTCTGTAATTAACAGAAATATGACTGCTTGCTACAGGTTGCTGTACTTGGCACATCATCATTGCCCTTTCGGCAGCCTTATTAAACAAGCCTGTTCAAGTTTCATGCATCATGTTAAAGCAGTAAGTCTGACATGTCTGTACAGCTCTGCCAGGCATACTGTACATGAGGAAGCTACTTGGATAAGAACTAGCGATGAGCCAATCGATTTGCAAATGCCAGAAGTCTGTCAAGTAAAAGGGGAGCACTTGAAGTTTTGCTGCATGAAAAACAATACGATTTAGCTGGTACTGCAGAATTTTGGCCTAATGCATTATGCTACTGGACTCTTAATATCTTTGGCTATTTTTCTTTTTTTTTGGCAGACGGGCAAAGAGAAAAGACTTGATGTATATCTCTATGAAGAAAGTGATCCAAGAGTGATTGTAAAGGATGATTTTGTTAATGGAGCGCATGAGGTAGCTGAGGGATTTGTGGAGTTAACTATAGGTGTGCATGCTACTAAAGTTTATTATTGAAGTATGTTACAGCCCACAGTATTAATGAAAGGGCTATAAATCCTGCACTATATATGAGGAGGTGAGCTTGTGGCTATGGCCTGCCCTGAAGCGCCTTACCTATGACGCAGTTGGACCAATCGCATAGATGCCAGAAGAAGCCTGCTGGAGCCAGCAATATGTTAAGCAATTCACCTTATCCTTGAAACCCTAGACTAAATGAACAACTAACCTTTGTAATGTGGGGGTGGGGAAGGCACTGTAAGGGTTGATTTGTATAATTTCCAGAGCTTTAATCTCTATTGTATGGAAGATACGCAAGAGATCTGAAAAAAAAAACATGAATTAGCACTGTTAGAAAACAGTATTGAAAGTCAGCTAGCCTGGATTTAGATTAGGTTCACACTGAGTGTATTGTGAACAAGTTTTTTTAGCACGTAGTGCATTTTTGTTTTTGGATGTTTTGCACTACACATATGGGGGAGCCCTACATGAAACAAATGCATTAAAAAGCTCCTGTATCTTTTCAGGCATTGAGCTTTACATGTTTTTTTAACCATGCATTTTAGCACATTTGAAATGTGTCTGCAACTGCATTTGGGGTGCCATTAGCAATGATTGGCATCACAAACGAATTTTCTGTGAATATGCGTGAAAACTCACACATTCGCACATGGTCATCCAATGCTCATATGTGAATGGAACCTTAGGAAAGGCAAAAGTTAACAAATATTTTTTCTTTTATGAACAAACATAAATGTAGAGAAAAGGTGACTGTGGATGTAAAATAATATATGTAAAGTGATAGAAAATGTACTTAAATACAAAAATCAGGCAGTCAAGATGAATAGCTTATACCAGATGGTTAAGGTTGTAAGTGGTGTAGCCCAAGTTTCAGTTTTGGAATGGTTACTTTTTAAACTGTTAATAGATTATATACATTTTGGGATTAAAAAAAAGTACCTTTCCTGTGCTTAATGATGACTGAGAACTGTAGTATGTAGTGCAATAAAGTATTTACAAGTTGCCTCTGACTCAGATGTATTACTTTTACTGGACATGACAATTAAAGCGCACTTACGGTATATTAGCAACCCTTCTCCCACCTTTATTCCCCCCTCTCAACTACTCAAATGCCAATTTGACTTACCTGAAGCCAAGGTCACATGGCAATCCCTCTCTCTCTCTTCTTCTTTTTTACTTCCTAGGACCTTTCTTACGGTGTCCATATCACTGCCTGCACTGACATCTCCTATTGGTGGAAGTGATACTTGTAGCACCTGAGTTCTCTATGATAGGCTCCAGAGGCAGAAGAACTCACAGAGGAACTCACAGGGGTAGTGAGGGGATCAGTGCCCTAAAATGTAAGGAGTGGGGAAAAAAGTCTGGTCTTCAGGTCTGGAAATTAGCTTGACTCATAGAGGAACGGTGACTTTGAGCCAGTACACTGTAGAATGGCTTAGGAACAGGTGTTTGGAACCATCTTTTGGTTAAAAAACTGTATACAGCCAGATTGGTATACAAAAGGATCGTCACTGAGATAATAATACAAATAATTGGATGTTTTCTATTACTACCATAGTGCAGATCCTGAGAAAAAAATATAACAAAAAACATATAACGATACACCTCAATCCTAGACACTTAGGCTGCTTTCTAAATTTGTAATAAAATATGTTTTAACCTCTGTGTAGATTTTCTTCTAGGTGGTACATTTAAAGTTCTGCCTTCTTTATGAATCTTCCATTATTTATGGGGCTGAGAGTGTATTTTTAGTGCTTGAAATGAAGACTGAGGAATAAGGTAATTAATGCACAGTGCACTTTAATTTTCATTTTTGCCTGCAGTTAGCCTTTAAAGTTTTATGTTGATAAGTGTAAAGTTATAAACTTGGGGGCTACACATGCAACCTCGGGGGGGGGGGGGGGTACGGTAAGTGAATCTTGTGAAGAAGGATAAGAGTGTCTTGGTATATTACAGACTTAAAGTGGAAGTCCATGCAAAAACAAAAATCCCTGCATCTATAGCAACCAACATCCTAGCACTAACCTCTCTAGCCCTGAAAAGGAAAAAAAATCAGTATACATAACTTATTCTGAAGACGATCTGACTAGATCTCCAGCTGCGGAAGCTCTGCAGAGTACACGTCCGACAACTGCTGTGAAATGAATGGGAAGTGACATCACTAATAGTGTTACTATGGGACTTTCATTGAAAGACGTGTCCTCAGCATCTGCCCACACAGCGAAGCCATGGCTGACAGCTCAGCCTGGGATCAGAGCTTCCACCACTGGAGATCGGGTCGGATCGCCTGTAGAAAAAGGTACGGTATGTATACTGATTTTTTTCTTTTTCTGGGCTATAGAGGTTAGTGTTAGAATGTTGGTGGCTATAGATGCAGGGACTTTAGTTTTTGCAAGGACTTCTACTTAATAACAGTATGCCATGCTAATCTGCAGTTTCTAAAGCAGTCAAGATACTTTCTTGTATGAAAAGACATTGTGGTTCATTTACTAAGGGCAAATAGGTTGCTCACTTTGCTAGGGTTTTTTTTCCAATTGTTTAATGAATGAAGTGAAGCTTTACTGATTTACCTTAGCTAGAAAGAATATGAACTAAATTAGCCTCTCTGCGAAGAATTAAAGGGAACTATCACCTCTTATGAAAACATAAATAGCCTATATAGTAAAGTTATAATAAAAGATGTTCATGTTAAGGAATAAAAGATACTCTTTGGCGCTAGAAAGAAAAAGGTTGAATCTTTACATAAAGAAAGTATCTTTACTGTAAGAGCTGTGAAAATGTGGAATACACATTGACAGGAACGGGTTCAAGTTGACTCGACTGTTAGTAGTAAAAAAGAACTGAATGCGTTTCTCAATGCACACAAAATATGTGGCTACTAATATTATAACAAATTGTAGCATAGGGATCTGATCAGTTATTCCATTGCCTTGAGGAATCAAAAATGTGTTTTTTTTTTCCTTGTTAGAGCAAACTGGGCCATATTCAACAGGTTTTTTTACCCTATTCTGCATCAACTGCAAGTGTGGGTTTTAACTTTGCTGAACTTGGGGGACAGCATTATTATCATCTGTAAGTCACCTGAATGGACAAATTATTACTCTTGATTCCTTTGAATAAATGCAAACAGGTTAAACTGTGCTTAATAGTACAACTCAGGAATTATGTGTTCCCGGAATTGTATAATTCTCTGCAGCCCAGATTGGGCTGCAAGAAAATATGTAAGTGAATAAACAGCTTTGAACATCAAAGCTAGTACAAACAATCAGTGTAAATGTTTACTTAACAGAAACTCCTTACACTCAGCTGTATTACACACCTAAAATGACACAGTTATCACAAAAAATTATCCCCGAAGAAGAAAAAAGTATTAATACTTAGCTTTCTAGTAGGCTGTAAACTCTAATTCCAATATGCTAAAGACCCCAGCAGCTAAGGAATCTTCAACATTTGCCATGCCTTTGAGTTTGTCAGATGCCTGGCATGCTGTAGTATCATCTACTGGCCCCTACATCGCAACGGTGGCAAGTAGTGATGTCGGGGGCAGTGGATGGAACCATAGAGCACAGTGGAGGTCTAGGCATCCAACACACACCTGGAAATACATCAGGAAGTGTGCTTGGTACTGAAGATTCCTCAGCTACTGAAGATCTTCAGCACAGTGAAGTTAGGGTTTGTGGCCCACCAGATTATATCTTTCTTTAGGGAAGACATTATTGTTGCTTTAGGGAGATTTCTTTTCAGCTATACTTAAAGGGATGACAATTATGGGACCTGCACAATGCTAGTGCGGGTAGATTTAGCTTATATGATGTGCTGTCATTAACAAAAAAACAATCAAATGTAAAGGGGGCGGCACAGTGGTGTAGTGGTTAGCACTCTCACCTAGCAGTAAGAAGGGTCACTGGTTCAAATCCCAACCACAACACTACCTGCCTGGAGTTTGCATGTTCTCCCTGTGCCTGCGTGGGTTTCCTCTGGGTACTCCAGTTTCCTCCCACAATCCAAAGACATGCAGGTAGGTAAATTGGCTTCTGTTCAAAATTGGCCCTAGGATATGAATGGGGACCTTGGATTGTGGGCTCCTTGAGGGCAGGGACCAACATGAGTGTGCAATGTACAGGGATGGGGACAATTGTAGACACTCACTCAGGTTTAACTGGATGGACTGGTGTCTTTATTCAACCTAACTAACTATGAAAACCGCACCTACTTAAATGGAACCTGCCAGAATAGAAAAAGGGGAGCTGCCATTAATGCCTTGTTCTTGAAAATGCAAGTTCCAGTTTCCTGATACTAAAGACAAGGAAAACATAATTAATGCCACTATACCTCATTGACACAATTGTGCCACAGATGGCTTCTTTACTAATAACCTATATAATTGTGTCCTGGGTAGCTACAGTATGATTAAGATTAAACAGAATGGACAAATAACTGCAACCACGCACTGCAACTGCTTATGTACTAAGTAAAAGAGAACAGCTGTATAGTATGTCTCTACTGTTAACCACTCCATCCTGACACATGGGGGTGGATTTACTAAAACTGGAGAGTGCACAATCTGGTGCAGATGTGCATGGTAGCCAATCAGCTTCTAACTTTAGCTTGTTCGATTAAGCTTTGACAAAAAACCTGGAAGCTGATTGGTTTCTTTGCAGAGCTGCTCCAGATTTTGCACTCTTCAGTTTTAGTAAATCAACCCTAATGCGACCAGTTAACTGAGATCTAGCCCTCAGAATCCCAAACGTGAACCTTAAACCTTTTCTGGGCCAAGGTCATCAATCTCCAGTCATGCAGTCTTTCAAGTTATGCTTTGCTCTAACCTCCAGGTATCACGCTCATGTTATACTTATGAATATTTTCTATTGTGAAATACAGATTATGGTGCTCAGGAAATCATCATATGCTTTGCCCAGACCTAGGGTCTTGATACATATTAGAACCTTGAAAATTTGTATGTGCAGAAAATGACTGCCACCAACTATATGACAAAAAAGAAAAAAGATAAACACTAATTCATTACATTCCCAAAAACAATTGATGGCTATGGGAAATATTAATATAACCTCATCAGTAGAGTGCCTTGAATAGAAAATGCAGCACTGTTATTTAAAATGGACTTCGTTTCATATGGTGAAAAAAATTCAACGAGACCCTTAGTGATTGAGCCGTTGGCAGTAACACCAAGTGGAACAAAGTCAACTAGAAGCAAAGTTGCAGTACAGCCATCAGCTCATTTTAGCAATGTCAAAATAGATATTCACATTCTAACATTATTTAATGTTAAAGTTATCAACACAGAGCTAAAATGGGACAAAATATGTAGTAAATTGTCTAGACAAAATCATTCTGTCACATTCAGAGGAGTGCTTTTCTGTCCTTTGACCTAACAATGATATTTTAAAATCTCAGTGGCTAAGTAGAATACTTGTTTACTTCACTAGTGACATCTAAAATATAAATGGAATTTGTTATAGAAAAATGGTATCAAGTTATTTATATTTCATAGACTCAAATCTATTTGTATATCTAATTTCTAAGCAGATTTAAAAGATAAAAAATATTGGGGTTGAGTTACTAAAACTGGAGAGTGTAAAATCATGTGCAGCTCTGCAGAGAAACCAATCACCCTCTAGTTTTTTTTGTCAAATCTTAATTGAACAAGCTGAAGTCAGAAGCTGATTGGTTACCATGTAAACCTGCGCCAGATTTTGCACTCTCCAGGTTTAGTAAATCAACACCAATGTGTCTATGTGGTCATTAATGCAACATTAAATGTATTATTTAAATGCATGCCATATAAGTACCTGGATTTGACCTGATGTCAGTCCTGCAGTCCCTTTATGTCAGAGCTAGATTGCGAAAGGAAGCAATAGCATAAACAGCCAATCAGTTCATGTTCTGACAAGGAGCATGCTGATAGGAAGCGAAATGGAGTGTTATAGAGAAGAGCTCATTACTGGGCTGCTTCTCCTTTGACTGTCCTGTAACAGGCTGGGGTGGGCCTAGGGTGGCCGGAGCTCAGAGGAAGTGGGCAAAATGATGCTGGCCATCAGGCATCTAGGACAGCTATACAGTTCTTTGAAAACAATCAAGAAATTCGTGTATTAAAAGTAAGCTTACAGAACAAACAGAATGTTTACCTGGCAATCTAATCTCATTCTCAGTTAAAACGTTGGGTGTAATTCTTAAAAAAATATGATGAGAGGGATCCTGCCACATAGACAATTAAACAAATCCTATGTAATTCCTTTTATTATTTTAATTACTTCAATTTACAATAGTTTATTAATCATATATGATTCAGAATGCCTGGTTCTATTGTATTGTGACTTCTGGGTCTCATCAGAATGATTGTAATTTATGTAAATGAAAATTAGTTATACACAAAGGGTACAGTATAGTAGATTATAAAAGGCTTACAAGATAAAAAGCTCAGCATACAGTAATGATACCATTCTATGACACAACCTTGACATTTCAAATCACTTCTTTTATGCCATTAGCTCTCTTTCTCTTGTGCTTCCCTCTGACAGAGAAACATTAACATGTACAATGAAAAATGAAATTATATTATACTGCATTAAGAAATAATACATTTTGATTTTTCAGTTCCGAAAAGACTTTTGGTTTCATATTTCTGCTGATCACGCATAGTGCAAAATGAAAACTATTTTATAACATTTTAATATTTTATCAAGCTTCCTTATTATATGTAACATTTGGAGTTAAGTAGAGTACCTTTAATAAATAATTAGGCACACATATGAAGTGGTGCTCTTATCTATCAGTAAGAACATTAAGTTCTAGCCCTGCACCATATGTATACCTTGGGTGGGAATTATATGCCCACATTACAACATGCTGGAAAATATAGCATTGCTTTAGTTCCGCAAGAAGACCTATAAAGTGAAACCAATCAGTAAGCCAATCAGCAATCAGCAAGTAATCAGTAAATGCTAATAAGGACAGTGCTTTTTATTACCACAAACATAGCTGAGGATAATGCCATGGCTAAAGCTGGCCAAAAACCAAGTCATTTTCTTTTGTTCAACCTGCTGGTTGAATGAAAGAAAATTACTTGATTCCTCCATCCACACACTCAGCATGAATGGGCCCTTGTATTTTGACAATGGGGAGATTTCCCTGTTGTCAGAATACACACATCGGTACTGCCAGCTATTGCTGGTGGCACTGAATGAGAGAAAATGTTCCAACTGGCTGGTTGTACACAAGTCAATCAGTAGATCCACTTATGTAAAAACAGGCTGCCCATACATGGATCGAAATGGCTGGCATAACTGCAATCGAAATCCTCTGCAGTACTAAACACCCAACATCATCTTAGATTATTACTATCTCTTCTGAGGGCCAAAAGCGAGGCTTGAAACACTTCACCTGGCGCCATTTTAGAAGACCAGTATTGACACAGAATAATAAATTATTACTGATAGTCAGACTGATAGTCAGAACAGACGATTTCCATTGGATGCAAAATTAATATAAGCGCAATGACCTGACATAATGCGCACATCCCAGACAATTTCAAATGGGACAAAACACATCAGATGGAAGTTGTGTTCAAGATGTCATTGCGTCTTTGATCCAGGACCTTCATTTTACTGTCTTTGGGACAGATGTTTTTTTCCATTGGTTTTACACTATGTTAAGATACTTGGTATACCTTTACATATATCCATGAGATGGGAGCTTGATCTGTGAGTGAGGTGACCTCCTACCTGGATCTGGAGCATTGGGAGACCTGCAACATCTTGTATAGTACGATTGAGCCTCATTGGAAAGATAGAGATCTTTCAACAGCTTTGCTGACTCAATACCCATGGTATATGAGTCCAGTATTTCTGGAAGGCATGCTGGCTACACATTGTGGTGGTGGATCACAGATTGACTGTTGAGCCTTTGGATATATCATCTTTCATGTGGGAATTCACTTATATTCTCTTGAGACTTATTCCTCACATTGATTGTTATATTTAATTTAGGAGGTCACTAATTTTATGCTATTGTCATCTTCAAGACTACCTTGATGCGCTAATTTGTTGAAGTGTAGTAATTTCACTTCTAGAATATATACATTTAATTTTCTTCACATTGTTCAATGTACTTAATTCAGAGCATAGATCTTTGATTGATATTGTTATATTCATTTGAGTGTTTACTCACTTCAATTCTAGTGTTGTACTATAATGTATGTATTTGATTGTGCTCTTTTTTTATATCTAGTGAAGTGCCAGCAGCTACTGTACATCTATCATCTAAGCGCAGTTTCTTCTATGTTTTCACAGTACTAATATAGATAATACAGTGCCTTTTACATACAAGTTAAAAGGCACTGTCACCTTGTCCATGCATGAAAACATGACAGTGTTCCTGGAAAGGACCCCTCTTTCCTCTGACCCCCATATACTCATGTTACCTGCACATTCTTAGCATCTTGCTCCCCCTTGCAGCCTGCAAAAATACCTCCCCATTTGATGGTACCTGAGCCTAGCAGCCAACATCTAGGCCTTACCACCTTCACTTGACCTAGGAATTGATGTAACAGCAGGGGTTCCCAGATCAACAGATTACTAACACAATGCAAAAGGGTTGGCCAGTATATTTTAGCATAACATGCATAAATAACTTAAAGCAGAACTCTAGAAAAAAATAAATGCTTCAGTGTCAAGGCTAATGACTGGCTGCCGCATATATGCCAGCCTTTTTTGTTTTGCCCATAGTTCTAAATTGAATTACTGAACATTTAGGCAGCATTCCTACTATGTATCTCAAGGCTTACTTTTTAACTGTTTGCTGGCACATACTGTACCTTTAAAGTACTTTGTGAAGCAATATTATCGCATGCAATAATGGCACTTCCAGTGCAATAAAGAGAACCTATCATGTGTTAGAAAGTTTGCATTAAATGACAAACCTAAAGAAGAGGCTGAATACTTACCTGAAGTCACTAAATAGAGCTCTAATTACTGCCCAAATCTGCTGGGAAACCAACACTTCCAGAGGTGCTGGTCTCCATGGTCCGTTGCAGCTTTTCACGGCCTCCTTTTTTGACCTCATCTCAATACTGCAATCTACGGTGATGTGAAGCCAGAGGACAGAACCAGTGAGAGCTACAGAGGGCCATGGAGATCAACATTCCCAGAAGTGCAAGTTTCTCAGCAGACTTCAGGGGACCAGTTCTCTGCAATGGAGCAGCCTTAAGCAGCAAAAATTAGAGGCGAGGTAAGTATTAAGCCTCATTTTGGCACGTATATCCTTTCTGAAGGCATTTTAGTACATGACAGAGTCCCTCTAGATGAATTCCAGATATCCATATTTTTACATAGTTACATTGGTCCAGCTTGGACCAATGTAACTATGTATATACCATCATAGCTGTGGGATCCTCAGAGAAGCTAAAAATTACTGTAGTAGGCAAAGCTTATACAGAGTCCAGGGATAAGCCGTGTAAATTAAATGCATAGTTACATTGGTCCAACCTAGACCAATAAAACTATGTAAAATATTCATACCTGCAAATCAGATTTCTCTGAAATGAAAGATAAACAGATCACATTCCTCTATAGTGTGTACTAGTATTAATCCAAAGCACTGATTCATGTTTCTCTCTCCTCTCTCTTCCCTCTACTGTCTGCTTTAATTGCTTCTGACAGGTTATCCTGACACCACAAAAACTCAGAACACAGAACCCCCCCCCCCCAGCACACAGAAGGTGATTGACAGCTTCAGATCTGTAGACAGACACGTGACCTTTCCCTCCACTCAGGTCCCAGATTACACTTAGCTCTCCTCTCTATGCTGTGCAGTGTGTGATGTCGAAACCCAACTCCCTGCACATTGGAGCTGAGAAATAGCCTTTGATTTGTGTGTTTTAAAGTACTGGAGAGGAGAGAGAGCTATAGACAAACAGATACAACATATGTAGGGGGATTTTTTTCATCTCTGTGGGTAAATGTAAGGGTTTACAACCATTTAAAGTGTTACTAAACCCAGCTCCACTGTGAATTAAACAAACATGCTTTACTGCATATATAAACTGATTTTACTGTTGTGGGTTTACTAATATTTTAAGTGCTATTACTGCTTGCTGAATCAGGTCCAGTGTCTCTAAACTTGCTTATATTCTGGATAGTGACATGCAGCACTCAAAATATGAGCAGTTGCATATAGACTAATATATATAGTACCTCAGCATCTGGAGTTTAGAGTAGTCCCTAACATACAGACAAATATTCAGTAAAGACAAATTTATTTCCCATTTCCCCTGTACAAGGAGCATCAAACTGTGCTTAATTATTAATGGTAAAACTGTTAAGTAGTATTCTTGATCAGGTTTGTAATCTGATAAAGTGTTTATCCTAAAAAGTTCTACTTTTGCCTATAATGCTTAAATAGGCTTCCTAAATCAAAAGATCTAAATGTGTCAGAGGGAGCAGGAGTTTATGCATACGAATTATTTTTGTGGATGTACAAGCAGAGATAGATGTACCATTCTAGGATAAGGCAGTTCTCCATTTATCTTACAAGCTCAGCTACTGTTAGGGAAATGCTTGATAAATGGAATTGATAAACACTGCAGTACCAAACCACTGTTTTTGTTTTAAGAAATAAAACGGCATTTTACATTTACAGAAGTAGCTTATAATGTGTCCTGAAATAGAATGATTTATGTAATTTGTTTAGTGTATCCCTTATACAAATGTCACTCGTTATAGTAGAAGTATACAGAGTGTATTTTCTCTGAACAGTATGGATCATTCTTATGAATTTTACTCCACCAACCTAGCAATTGGAAGCATGCCTAAACGGAAAATTGCCTTTGTGATGGCCATCCAGGTGGTTTGGACAGATAGCTGTAATACTACTGTACTAGATGGTTGAGAGATGCTAATACATACATACATAAACCAATAACAGACATTAGCATTGAATGAAGCTCTTGTTCTGTAAACTTTAAATCAGAACTCCAAAGTAAAAAAAATAAAAAGATTTAGATAGTGCCACCAAAAGCACATGTTTCGCTATACTTCTGTCCCTACAACAATAGGAGTTGTGGCTCTCATACACATAATTCATGCTTTTATTTTTCCACCCCTCCTCTCTTGTATATTCAGAGAACACTCAAGCCGCGTACACACGGGCGGACTGTCTGGCCAACTAAGTCCGTCAGACAATCCGACGGACAGTCCGTCCTACTTTTGAATGAACGGACTTGACCACACACGATGAACAGACAGTCCGTTGAAAGCTTGCCCGATGACGTGTACAGAACGTACGACGGGACTAGAAATACGACGTCCAATACACTGCAATGCAACCTTCGGCCGTGTAAATCCTTTCTGAGCATGCGCCATACTTAGTCCGTCCAACTTGCCTACTCACGAGCGGACTGTCCGCTGAAACCAAAGTTGGACGGACAATATTACGGAAATTCCGAAAGATTTAGTCCGCCAGACTGTCCACTGAAAAAGTCCGCTGAAGCCCACACACGAGCGGACTGTCCGCTGAAATGTGTTTCAGCGGACTAAGTTGGACAGACAGTCCGCCCGTGTGTACGCGGCTTCAGAATATTGTGAATGGTTCATATATTATTAGTCATTGTGTGAATGGATAAGTAGAAAAGAGGGGTGGATAAGTGACAATGCAGCTATAATATCTAGCAGCGGCGGCCGATCCATAAGGGGAGCCGCCCCCCTGATCTCCATGCGCTGCCCCCTAATCTCCATGCAGGGCATCATATATTTCTATGAGTTTTATTTATTTCTTTTTTTTAAGCACAAAAGGTCGGGCTCGGGGCACAGAGCACTGCGCCCCCTGTGCCCACTCACTTGTGACATTAGCAAATAAATATTCGCTATTGTCTTCCAGCTTCTCCTCCCGGCCAATCAGGACAGGAAGTGGGTCTTAAGACCGGATTGGTCAGGAGGAGAAGCTGGGAAGCCATGACCTGGAAGGGGTAAGTGTGGACCTGGCGGGGCCGAGGTAAGTGTGGGCCTGGCGGGGACGAGGTAAGTGTGGGCCTGGCGGGGATGGGGTAAGTTTGGACCTGGCGGGGATGGGATAAGTGATGACCTGGCAGGGAAGTTTGTTTGCTGCCACCCCCCCCCCCCAAAAATGGAGCACCAGCTGCCACAGACTATCTGGCATAAATAAATAGAGCGCAGCAATCCTTAAAGTGGTAATCATTTTAGGAGGAAAAATGTTTACCTGGAGTTATGATTTAAACTTTGATAATCAATTTTACAATTAGAGACAGAATATGCTCATATAAGTAGCAAATATCTTTCATTCAGCTAAAATATGCCAAAAAAAAAAAAACGCAATTTCCCCACTTAAATCAGAATTGATCTATGGCTTGGAACCAGGAAGGAGAAAATTTGAATAGGAAATTTAGGGATATATCAGTGTTCCCTATAGTCTAGTCCAGTGGTCATCAGTCCTGTCCTCAGGGCCCACTAACAGGCCAGGTTTTATGTATTACCTTGGGGAGATGCAGACTAGAATACTGCAATCACTGAGCAGCAAATTATATCACCTGAGGTGTATTTCAGTTAGCTTGCCAACCTGGCCTGTTAGTGGGTCCTGAGGACAGGGTTGATGGCCACTGGTCTAGTCCATTTTCTTCCACAGGTCCTTTATTTCAGTGAGTTCAGGTGGATTTGGATTTATATACAGACTCTTGTTAATCCCATAGTAAAGCACAACCTTAGTTAGTGATTTCAATCAGCACACTGCCTTTAGTGCTTGGAAACCAAAACCAGAATAAATGTTTTCTCTATGGGAAAAAAACACTCATTCTAGCCATGGCTGATAATTATTAAAGGTAAAATGTAAATTTATCAAGCAGACCTGAAGAGTGCATTTCTGAAAAACCATGCTTCCTATTTTGAAGAGGGCAGTATCCTGATGACACATCAATGTGAAGTATGGTGAAGTGCAGTGAAGTGATTCCAAAGCCTGATTTACTAAGATGAAAAAAGAACTGAACCTGTGCTCACTTCAAATATCCAATCACGTGAAAGAGAAGCTCTTTTTTTCTCAAATGTCCCTACATAGGATGGATGCTTAAAGAAAGTTAAATTTTAGGTCATTTTACGCTTATTATTATTATTATTATTATTAATAATAATAATAATAATATAAATGGTTTATATGTCACCAACAGTTTAAACAGCATTATACAATATAAAGAGAGACAGTACAGTTACAATAAAAGTCAATACTAGAAGGTTTGGAGGGCCCTACTCATGAGAGCTTACAATCTAATAGGGAGGGGCAAGTGGTACAAATGGTATTAACTGTGAGGGAAATGAGCTGATGGAAAAAATGAAAAGTACAGTTATTAGATGAAGGCAGCATAGGCTTCTCTGAAAAGATGAGCTTTTCAGGATCGCCGTAGGCTAGGTTTGAAACTAGCGATTTGTGAATGCTCTATTTTGTGTGCTTTATTTGGCCTGTTTTTGTGCACGTTTTGGCGCGACACGCATAGGGCAGCCCATTCATTTCAATGAAACAATCACACCAAAGTAGCTCAAGTAGCTTTTTGGGTGTTTATTTTAACTGCGCTTTTTGCTGCATTTTTTGTGTTTTCATGTGGAGAAACATGCATCTGTTTGCTACATTTAGGGTGCCATTAACAATAAATGGCACCGCAAGAACAACACAGATTTTCCGTGTGTTTTATGAATGCTCAGGTGTGAATGCAGCCTGAAGATAGACAAGGTAGGAAATAGCTGGACAGATTTTGATAGGGAATTCCTGAGGATAGGAGAGGTTCTGGAGAAATCCTGGAGGCGAGCATTGGGGGAGAAGACAAGGGAGCTAGAGGGCAGAAGGTCTTAGGAGGAGCAGGGAGGACTTTAGTAAATCCCTCCCTGGATATCTGCACTTCACACCTTAGTAAATGTGACCCAGAATCACTTCTTTTTCATGCACTTTACATTAAAAAAAAAATCAGGCTCATTGACATTGTAATTTCAGTGGCAGCCCTCTGTGTTCAAAGCAAAGTACAGAATGTGAACAAAGATCAAACTAGCAACAGCTGGAGCCTTGAAGGTAACTGTTGACTAAGCTCTGGTGTGTTACTGTGTATGTGAAGTATGCTACCAGTGCTAGAACAACCTGCACACATATTATTATATTATTGACACGCATAAATTAAGGTATTTTAAGAACAAAGGAAATATCAATGCCTATATAAGAAAAAATAATAATCAATGCAAACTTCTGATTAGTATAACTTATTCCTAATTGTAAAATGTAATTCCCATCAAACTAGTATTTTGAGTGCGTACTTTGCTTATTCTAACAGTAGTGTTCCACACAATGTGTACAGTAAAATGTTGGATTGCGAGCATAATTCATTTTGGAAACATGCTTGTAATCCAAAGCACTTGTATATCAAAGCAATATCATATATATCATAAGAAATAATGGAAACTCAAAAGATTTGTTCCACAACCATTTATTCATAAGTTCAGTTTATAGCCCATATAAAAAGATTATAGCGATGGAATAGGCTGTGTAACCATAAAATGTCCATCCACAAATATCAGCCTCCACAAGGGGATTAGAAGCAAAATCCAGCAGGAGCTACAGAGTATAAAAGGGAAGAGAGGCGCCTCTAAGTGTAGCAATATGGTTACATTTAATGAAGGTACAACATTTAGCAACTCACATGGTTGATGATTAAAAGAGGCACATCTAAGTATGCAGGCATCCGGAGTAAAGGTGTCTACATAGACTGTCCTCCACAACGCCGGCCTCTCAATGCTGTCAGTCTGAAATCATGACCAGGAAGACTACCCTGCAGTAGAGCGATTTGAAAGCGCTTGAAGTGCTACTGGAAGGGATGACATGGATATCAGTGTGGAGGATGGTTTATGTGGACAGCTTTACTCCAGGTGCCTGCATACTTAGATATGCCTGTTTTAATCATCAACCATGTGACTTTCTAAATGTTGTACCTTCATTAAATGTAACTATATTGCTACACTTAGAGGCTCCTCTGTTCTGTTTTATACTCAGTTGTGACATGACACTACTTGTCTATCAAGACATTGCTTGTACAGTATCTAACACAAGTGAGTACTCCCCTCACATTTTAGTAAATATTTTATTATATCGTTTCATGTGACAGCACTGAAGAAATTACACTTTGATACAAGTAGTGAGTGTACAGCTTGTATAACAATATAAATTTGCTGCCCCCTCAAAATAACTCAACACACAGCCATTAATGTCTAAACCGCTGGCAACAAAAGTGAGTACACTCCTAAGGCCGTGTACACGCGGCCGGACTTTTCGACGGACTAGGTCCGACAGTCTTCCCGACGGACTTTCGGCAGAGTTCCGGCAGACTTTCTGAATGAACGGACTTGGACACACACAATCACACCAAAGTCTGACAGATTTGAACGTGATGACGTACGACTGAACTAGAATAAAGAAGTTCAGTCAATAGCTGCCCTAGCGACGTTTTTGTCTGTCGGATTAGCATACACACAAACGTATTTCTTGGTCTGGCGGAGTTCCTGCGGGAAAATTTAAAACATGTTCTATTTCTAAAGTCCGCTGTATTTTTGGCAAGCAAAGGTCCGATGGAGCCCACACACAATCGAAGTGACCGGCGGACTCGTTCCGTCAGACCTTCACCGTCAAAAAGTCTGGTCGGCATCAGTGAAAATGTCCAAATTGGGCCCAAAGTGTCAATATTTTGTGTGGTTGCTATTATTTTCCAACACTGTCTTAACCCTCTTGGGCATGGAGTTCACTGGAGCTTCACAGGTTGCCACTGGAGTCCTCTTCCCCTCCTCCATGACGACATCATGGAGCTGGTAGATGTTAGAGACCTTGCGATCCTCCACCTTCCATTTAAGGGTGACCCACAGATGCTCAATAGGGTTTAGGTCTGGAGACATGCTTGGCCAGTCCATCACTTTTACTGTCAGCTTCTTTAGCAAGGCAGTGGAATACTGCCCTGCTTCAGTATGTCACAGCACATGTTGGCATTCATGGTTCTCTCAATGAACTGTAGCTCCCCAGTGCCGGCAGCACTCATACAGACCCAGACAATGACACTCCCACCACCATGCTTGACTGTAGGCAAGACACACTTGTCTTTGTACTTCTCACCTGGTTCCTGCCACACACATTTGACACCATCTGAACTAAATAAATTTATCTTGGTCTCATCAGACCACAGGACATGATTCCAGTAATCCATGTTCTTAGTCTGCTTGTCTTCAGCAAACTGTTTGTGGCATTTCTTGTGCATCATCTTTACAAAAAGCTTTCTTCTGGGACAACAGCCATGCAGACCAATTTAATGCAGTGTCCGGCAAATGGTCTGAGCACTGACAGGCTGACCCCCCACCCCTTCAACCTCTGGCAGCACTCATACGTCTATTTCCCAAAGACAACCTCTGGATATGATGCTGAGCACGTGCACTCATCTTCTTTGGTGGACCATGGCGAAGCCTGTTCTGAGTGGAACCTGTCCTGTTAAACCATTGTATGGTCTTGGCCACTGTGCTGCAGCTCAGGGTCATGGCAATCTTCTTATAGCCTAGGCCATCTTTATGTAGAGAATCAATTCTCTTTTTCAGATCCTCAGAGAGTCCTTTGCCATGAGGTGTCATGTTGAACTTCCAGTGACCAGAATGAGAGCGATAACACCAAATTTAACATACCTGCTCCCCATTCACATCTGAGACCTTGTAACACTAATGAGTCACATGGCACTGGGACGGAAAATGTAAACAGGGCTAAATGGGCCCAATTTGGAAAATTTCAGGGGTGTACTCTCTTTTGTTGCCAGTGGTTTAGACATTAATGGCTGTGTGTTGATTTATTTTGAGGGGACAGCAAATTTATACTGTTATACAAGCTGTACACACACTACTTTACACTGTAGTAAAGTGTAATTTCTTCAGTGTTGTCACATGAAAAGATATAATAAAATATTTACAAAAATGTGAGGGGTGTACTCACTTTTGTGAGATATTGTATGTCAAGTCAAAATGTATTTAAAAGCTTTGCTTTTCTTGCAAAATGCTCTCAAACCAAGTTACTCTCAAACCAAGGTTTTACTGTATCTAGTTAGCATTCAGATGAAATGTTGGCAAGCACCTGCTTGTAATAATATACAGAAATACACTACTCCAAAGCCTCCAATAAAAGAAATATACAGGTATTATTGTGCACATGAATAAAATCTAGCAACCTGTATTTCATTGTTTACATCTCTAATCTTTAATATTACTAGAAATTAGTGATGGACGAACTTCCGACGGGACGTTTCGCGAACGCGAAACGCGAACGGGCACAAACGTTCGCGAAAACGACCGTTCGCCGCGGGCTCCATTGACTTCAATGGGAGGCGAATTTCGCAAACCTTTAGGTCGAATTTGCGGCCACGGGGTAATTATTAGGGGGTAGCACGTAGTCCCACCACCTGGACAATAGCATAATACATGTATGAGGTGAATTTGGGATCGATAACTACAAGCATTTTTTTTTTATTTGGGAAATTGTTCTGACAATTCAGGACTATGGAGCTAATGAAGGCAATGGAGGAGAGGGAAGGTCAGGGACCAGGGTAGGCAAACAAGAGGGTGCAGGAGATACAGAGCACTGACAGCAGCACCGTAATACAGAGCACTGACATCAGCACCGTGACATACAGCGCTGACAGCAGCTCCGTGACATACAGCGCTGACAGCAGCTCCGTGACATACAGCGCTGACAGCAGCTCCGTGACATACAGCGCTGACAGCAGCTCCGTGACATACAGCGCTGACAGCAGCTCCGTGACATACAGCGCTGACAGCAGCACCGTGACATACAGCGCTGACAGCAGCTCCGTGACATACAGCGCTGACAGCAGCTCCGTGACATACAGCGCTGACAGCAGCTCCGTGACATACAGCGCTGACAGCAGCTCCGTGACATACAGCGCTGACAGCAGCTCCGTGACATACAGCGCTGACAGCAGCACCGTGACATACAGCGCTGACAGCAGCTCCGTGACATACAGCGCTGACAGCAGCTCCGTGACATACAGCGCTGACAGCAGCTCCGTGACATACAGCGCTGACAGCAGCTCCGTGACATACAGCGCTGACAGCAGCTCCGTGACATACAGCGCTGACAGCAGCTCCGTGACATACAGCGCTGACAGCAGCTCCGTGACATACAGCGCTGACAGCAGCTCCGTGACATACAGCGCTGACAGCAGCTCCGTGACATACAGCGCTGACAGCAGCTCCGTGACATACAGCGCTGACAGCAGCTCCGTGACATACAGCGCTGACAGCAGCTCCGTGACATACAGCGCTGACAGCAGCACCGTAAGCAGCCCCAGGAGGAAGTCAGCACAGCACAGGGATGGTGTGATCCCCTCATAATAAGAACCCCCAGGAGGAAGTCAGCACAGCACAGGGATGGTGGGAGCCCCTCATAATAAGAACACCCAGGAGGAAGTCAGCACAGCACAGGGATGGTGGGAACCCCTCATAATAAGCAGCCCCAGTAGAAATATGACACCGCTCAACCTCTTCAAAGAGGAGGGTAGGGGCATATAGTACGGTGTGCTTTTTTGGGTCAGGGAAGTGAGCCAAATGAATTAAGAAGGTCTGTGTGCTTGATTCCAAAAATTGTTTATAGACATATACATGGTCTACTGATCACATGTGTTGAATTCCTCCGAGATCCATGCCTCATTCATTTTTAGAAATGTGAGGTAGTTAACACTGTGGTGAGCTAGGCGAGTACGCTTATCGGTCACAATCCCCCCTGCTGCGCTGAACGTCCTTTCGGACAGGACACTGGATGAGGGGCAAGCCAACAGTTCGATTGCAAATTGGGCAAGCTCTGGCCAGAGGTCAAGCCTGCCCACCCAGTAGTCTAGGGGTTCATCACTCCTCAGAGCGTCCACATCGGCCGTTAACCCAATGTAGTCGGACACCTGACGGTCTAGGCGTTCCCTGATGCTGGATCCGGATGACACCTGTCGATGGGTCGGCTGAAAGAATGACCTCATATCCGAAGTCACCAACACATCTTCAAACCGGCCTCTTCTTGCAGGCGCTGTTGGATTGGTACCCGCAAATCCTTCTCTGGGAGTGGGAATTGCTCCTCTGCCAGCGCACGCAAAAGCAGAATGCAGCATTTCTCGAAGCAAGGCCTGGAAGTGCTGCATTCTGACAGCCCTCTGCGACGGCGGTAACATTTCCGCCATTTTGTGTTTGTACCGGGGGTCTAAGTACGTTGCCACCCAGTACTGGTCCTTGACCCTCATGCTTTTTATACGGGGGTCCCTATTAAAACACTGGAGCATGAAGGCCCCCATTTGCACTAAAGTGGAAGCGGTGTGGTGGCCTGGCTCCTGCTCATCATCCAGGATAATGTCGTCCTCTTCATTCTCCTCTCCCCATCCTCGCACAACAGGGATCCCAGAAAGGTTTAAAGCATGCTCTTCTTGCTCCTGCTCATCCGCCCCGGCACCATCCTCCTCTGACTCCTCATCAGACTCCTGTTGTTGACTTGTCTCAGATAGAGTAGCCCCCCCTGGGAATTCATCCAGCATTGCGACTTCCTCATCTTCCCGCTCCTGCTCCTCCACAGCCTGATCAATGACACGACGCAATGCACGCTCCAGAAAGAAGGCATAAGGTACCATGTCACTGATGGCGCCATGGCTGCGACTGACCAGTTTGGTGATCTCCTCAAATGGCCGCAGAAGTCTGCATGTGTCGCGCATGAGCAGCCACTGGCGCGGTGAAAAAAAACCCAGCTCCCCAGAACCGTTTCTTTCGCAGAGTTCATACAGGTAGACGTTAACTGCACGTTTCTGCTGGAGCAGCCTATCAAGCATATAGAAGGTTGAGTTCCATCGCGTCGGGCAATCGCAAATAAGACGTCTGACCGGCAGATGGTGTCGCCGCTGAATGTCAGCAAGGCGAGCCATGGCCGTGTAAGATCTTCTGAAATGGGCCGAGATTTTCCTTGCCTGCCGCAAGATGTCCTGGACCCCAGGGTATTTGACAAGGAATCGCTGCACGACCAAGTTTAAGACGTGTGCCATGCACGGCACGTGCGTGATTTTGCCCTGTTTCAATGCGCTAAGCAGATTGGCACCGTTGTCACACACCACTTTACCAACTGTCAAATTGAGCGGTGTTAGCCACTCATCTGCCTGTGAACGCAAAGCTGAAAGGAGTGCCGGGCCAGTGTGGCTCTTTGCTTCCAGGCACAACAGACGCAGCACGGCATGGCAACGTCTCACCTGGCATGTGGAATAGGTTCTGGGGAGCTTGGGCGGTGCAGTGGAAGAGACGCTAGCAGCGGAAAAGGAGGAGGCAGCTGAGGAGGAGAGGGAGGAGGATGGAGTAGGAGGAGGAGAAGAAGAGTCAGGCCTGCATGCAATCCGTGGCGGTAAAACCAAATCTACACGGGTGCCACGGGTTACATGCTTGACGGCCGTCAGAAGGTTCACCCAGTGGGCAGTAAAACTGATATACCTTCCCTGCCCGTGTTTGCTAGACCACGTGTCTGTGGTCAGATGTATCTTGGCACCGACACTGTGTGCCAGAGATACATTCACTTGCCGCTGAACATGGCCATATAGCTCTGGGATGCCCTTCTCTGAGAAATACTTCCTTCCTGGGACCTTCCATTGTGGTGTTCCAATGGCCACAAATTTGCGAAAGGCCTCCGAGTCCACCAGTTTATATGGCAGTAGTTGGCGGGCTATGAGTTCTGACAAGCCAGCCGCCAACCGTTGGGCAAGAGGGTTATCCGGCGTCATCATTTTTTTACGCTCAAACATTAGGCCCACGGAAGCCTGCCTTTTTGCAGAAAAATGTGAGCTTGGCGTGATGGAAGGTGGAGTGGAGGACAATTGTGAGGAGAGAGGAGAAGGAGAAGTAGAAGACGAGGCTGGACGGTGAGAGCCTGCAGTGTGGCTTTGTGTGTTCCGTTGCTCCCACTGGGCTCGGTGATGGCTGCTCATGTGCCTTCTTAAGGCGGTCGTCCCTAGGTGAGTATTGGGCTTACCGCGACTAACGCGTTGACTGCAAAGATTGCAGATGGCAACGCTATTGTCAGCAGCGGACACGTTAAAAAAAGCCCACACTGCGGAGCCATGTGCCGGTGTCCTGGGAGCGCCAGATGTGACCGTACATGGTCGATGACTCGCTCCTGATACATTTGCAGTCTGCTTTGTCCCTGCTGTGCAATGTAAGTCATTGCTGCTTCTCCTCCCTATCTGCTGGTCCATATCTCCCTCTGAACTCCCCTCCTCTTCCTCTCTTGTGGGCACCCACGTGACATCACTAGACACGTCATCATCAACGTCACCTTCCCCACCGCTATAAGTAGAGTAGGCAGCAACACCGGGGACCAACCTCCTCCTTGGGCTGATCTGGGTACTGGCGTCAGACTGCTGAGTAGCGCTTGTTGCTACCTCCTCTTCCTGATCCAATACCAAGAGTGGCTGCGCATCAGAAATGTCCTCTTGATATGGATCGGAAAATAATTCCAGTGACTCAAGCGGAAGGTATGTGGTGGTGGTGGTGGTGGTCGTGTTGTTGGTGGTAGTGTCTTTGGGGGTGCACATAGCAGAGAGTGAAGAAGAGGGTGCAGATCGAGAGGATGAGGAGGGTGCAGAAGAGTAAGGCTGAGCGAGCCACTCAACCAAGTCTGGTGCATCCTTTAAAGTAATTGAACGCACCTTCTGCAACTTCCCACTTTGGCTCAAGCCTGTTGCTCCTGCCCTACCCCTACCACCCCTGCGGAAGGGCCTGCCTCTTCCTCTGCATGTCATTTTTTAAATGACCCTGTGACAAAACTCTTAGTCCCTATACCGCTGAAGGACTGCTGCAGTATAGGTGAGCGGTCAGCAGTGGTGCACGTCAACCCTATCTATTGTGGACCTATAGCGGTCCTTACAGAACAGCAGACTGTACCGCACTCAAGCCTATGTACCGTAGCACCCTATACCAAGTTACCAGTCCTTATAAGAACTTTTGTGGACCAAGCAGGTTGTGTATTAGTGTTTAGCAGACTGTACGTCAGTCCCTATACCGCTGAAGGACTGCTGCAGTATAGGGCAGCGGTCAGCAGTGGTGCACGTCAACCCTATCTATTGTGGACCTATAGCGGTCCTTACAGAACAGCAGACTGTACCGCACTCAAGCCTATGTACCGTAGCACCCTATACCAAGTTACCAGTCCTTATAAGAACTTTTGTGGACCAAGCAGGTTGTGTATTAGTGTTTAGCAGACTGTACGTCAGTCCCTATACCGCTGAAGGACTGCTGCAGTATAGGGCAGCGGTCAGCAGTGGTGCACGTCAACCCTATCTATTGTGGACCGATAGCGGTCCTTACAGAACAGCAGACTGTACCGCACTCAAGCCTATGTACCGTAGCACCCTATACCAAGTTACCAGTCCTTATAAGAACTTTTGTGGAACAAGCAGGTTGTGTGTTAGTGATTAGCAGACTGTACGTCAGTCCCTATACCAATGAAGGACTGCTGCAGTATAGGGCAGCGGTCAGCAGTAGTGCACGGCAACCCTATGTATTGTGGACCGATAGCGGTCCTTACAGAACAGCAGACTGTAACGCACTCAGGCCTATGTACCGTAGCACCCTATACCAAGTTACCAGTCCTTATAAGAACTTTTGTGGAACAAGCAGGTTGTGTGTTAGTGATTAGCAGACTGTACGTCAGTCCCTATACCAATGAAGGACTGCTGCAGTATAGGGCAGCGGTCAGCAGTAGTGCACGGCAACCCTATGTATTGTGGACCGATAGCGGTCCTTACAGAACAGCAGACTGTAACGCACTCAGGCCTATGTACCGTAGCACCCTATACCAAGTTACCAGTCCTTATAAGAACTTTTGTGGACCAAGCAGGTTGTGTGTTAGTGATTAGCAGACTGTACGTCAGTCCCTATACCAATGAAGGACTGCTGCAGTATAGGGCAGCGGTCAGCAGTAGTGCACGGCAACCCTATGTATTGTGGACCGATAGCGGTCCTTACAGAACAGCAGACTGTAACGCACTCAGGCCTATGTACCGTAGCACCCTATACCAAGTTACCAGTCCTTATAAGAACTTTTGTGGACCAAGCAGGTTGTGTGTTAGTGATTAGCAGACTGTACGTCAGTCCCTATACCAATGAAGGACTGCTGCAGTATAGGGCAGCGGTCAGCAGTAGTGCACGGCAACCCTATGTATTGTGGACCGATAGCGGTCCTTACAGAACAGCAGACTGTACTGCACTCAGGCCTATGTACCGTAGCACCCTATACCAAGTTACCAGTCCTTATAAAAACTTTTGTGGACCAAGCAGGTTGTGTGTTAGTGTTTAGCAGACTGTGCGTCAGTCCCTATACCGCTGAAGGACTGCTGCAGTATAGGGCAGCGGTCAGCAGTAGTGCACGGCAACCCTATGTATTGTGGACCGATAGCGGTCCTTACAGAACAGCAGACTGTAACGCACTCAGGCCTATGTACCGTAGCACCCTATACCAAGTTACCAGTCCTTATAAGAACTTTTGTGGACCAAGCAGGTTGTGTGTTAGTGATTAGCAGACTGTACGTCAGTCCCTATACCAATGAAGGACTGCTGCAGTATAGGGCAGCGGTCAGCAGTAGTGCACGGCAACCCTATGTATTGTGGACCGATAGCGGTCCTTACAGAACAGCAGACTGTAACGCACTCAGGCCTATGTACCGTAGCACCCTATACCAAGTTACCAGTCCTTATAAGAACTTTTGTGGACCAAGCAGGTTGTGTGTTAGTGATTAGCAGACTGTACGTCAGTCCCTATACCAATGAAGGACTGCTGCAGTATAGGGCAGCGGTCAGCAGTAGTGCACGGCAACCCTATGTATTGTGGACCGATAGCGGTCCTTACAGAACAGCAGACTGTACTGCACTCAGGCCTATGTACCGTAGCACCCTATACCAAGTTACCAGTCCTTATAAAAACTTTTGTGGACCAAGCAGGTTGTGTGTTAGTGTTTAGCAGACTGTGCGTCAGTCCCTATACCGCTGAAGGACTGCTGCAGTATAGGGCAGCGGTCAGCAGTAGTGCACGGCAACCCTATGTATTGTGGACCGATAGCGGTCCTTACAGAACAGCAGACTGTAACGCACTCAGGCCTATGTACCGTAGCACCCTATACCAAGTTACCAGTCCTTATAAGAACTTTTGTGGACCAAGCAGGTTGTGTGTTAGTGATTAGCAGACTGTACGTCAGTCCCTATACCAATGAAGGACTGCTGCAGTATAGGGCAGCGGTCAGCAGTAGTGCACGGCAACCCTATGTATTGTGGACCGATAGCGGTCCTTACAGAACAGCAGACTGTAACGCACTCAGGCCTATGTACCGTAGCACCCTATACCAAGTTACCAGTCCTTATAAGAACTTTTGTGGACCAAGCAGGTTGTGTGTTAGTGATTAGCAGACTGTACGTCAGTCCCTATACCAATGAAGGACTGCTGCAGTATAGGGCAGCGGTCAGCAGTAGTGCACGGCAACCCTATGTATTGTGGACCGATAGCGGTCCTTACAGAACAGCAGACTGTACTGCACTCAGGCCTATGTACCGTAGCACCCTATACCAAGTTACCAGTCCTTATAAAAACTTTTGTGGACCAAGCAGGTTGTGTGTTAGTGTTTAGCAGACTGTGCGTCAGTCCCTATACCGCTGAAGGACTGCTGCAGTATAGGGCAGCGGTCAGCAGTAGTGCACGGCAACCCTATGTATTGTGGACCGATAGCGGTCCTTACAGAACAGCAGACTGTAACGCACTCAGGCCTATGTACCGTAGCACCCTATACCAAGTTACCAGTCCTTATAAGAACTTTTGTGGACCAAGCAGGTTGTGTGTTAGTGATTAGCAGACTGTACGTCAGTCCCTATACCAATGAAGGACTGCTGCAGTATAGGGCAGCGGTCAGCAGTAGTGCACGGCAACCCTATGTATTGTGGACCGATAGCGGTCCTTACAGAACAGCAGACTGTAACGCACTCAGGCCTATGTACCGTAGCACCCTATACCAAGTTACCAGTCCTTATAAGAACTTTTGTGGACCAAGCAGGTTGTGTGTTAGTGATTAGCAGACTGTACGTCAGTCCCTATACCAATGAAGGACTGCTGCAGTATAGGGCAGCGGTCAGCAGTAGTGCACGGCAACCCTATGTATTGTGGACCGATAGCGGTCCTTACAGAACAGCAGACTGTACTGCACTCAGGCCTATGTACCGTAGCACCCTATACCAAGTTACCAGTCCTTATAAAAACTTTTGTGGACCAAGCAGGTTGTGTGTTAGTGTTTAGCAGACTGTGCGTCAGTCCCTATACCGCTGAAGGACTGCTGCAGTATAGGGCAGCGGTCAGCAGTAGTGCACGGCAACCCTATGTATTGTGGACCGATAGCGGTCCTTACAGAACAGCAGACTGTAACGCACTCAGGCCTATGTACCGTAGCACCCTATACCAAGTTACCAGTCCTTATAAGAACTTTTGTGGACCAAGCAGGTTGTGTGTTAGTGATTAGCAGACTGTACGTCAGTCCCTATACCAATGAAGGACTGCTGCAGTATAGGGCAGCGGTCAGCAGTAGTGCACGGCAACCCTATGTATTGTGGACCGATAGCGGTCCTTACAGAACAGCAGACTGTAACGCACTCAGGCCTATGTACCGTAGCACCCTATACCAAGTTACCAGTCCTTATAAGAACTTTTGTGGACCAAGCAGGTTGTGTGTTAGTGATTAGCAGACTGTACGTCAGTCCCTATACCAATGAAGGACTGCTGCAGTATAGGGCAGCGGTCAGCAGTAGTGCACGGCAACCCTATGTATTGTGGACCGATAGCGGTCCTTACAGAACAGCAGACTGTACCGCACCCAAGCCTATGTACCGTAGCACCCTAGACAGACCAAGTTACCAGTCCTGATAAAGAGCTTTGTGGAACAAGTGAGTTGTGAATGATTAGCAGACTGCAGCAGAAGGGCAGCAGTCAAGTATAATATTCTTTCTATATTTGGAAGAAAGAATATTATACGTGTACAAGCCTATTACCGTACCACTGATACCAGTCCTGAAAAGAACCTTTGTGGAACTAATAGTAACAGCAAGTCTTTAAAATTATCCTCACTGCCTGACACACTGCTTCCTGCCTGTCCCTATACAAATTGGCAAAAAAGAGTAGGCTGGAACGATTAGCTGGAACAGCTCTTTTGTGGACCTGATAGTAACAGCTAATGATGATGATGATGATGATGATGAAGAAAGACTAATCTGGCTGAGCTGTCCCTAAAATAGCAGCATACAGCGCTCTGTCCCTTTATCTAAACTGACAAAAGAAACTCAGGCTGCTGACCTAACACCTATACCAGTCCTGAAAAGAACTTTTGTGTACCAAATAGCTAGCGTTTTCTCTGTCCCTACTCCACACAGGATCCTTTCCCTACAGTGACAGAAGAAAGAATGTAAAATGGCCACCGGATCGGGTGTATTTATAGGTTAGGGGGAATGTCCAAGTGTCCATGAGCTGTCATGTCTCAATTGGTTGTCCTGTAACACATGATAAACGTGTCACGAAAGGTTAAAGTTCTTGTATACATTAAACACGTAAGTCCGCCGGGGCGAACGACGGAAAAAGGCGTTCGAACCCGCGGACGGCGAAAGTCGGAAATTCGCCGCGAAACGACCGCCGGGCGAACCGTTCGGCCATCACTACTAGAAATGACAGAACTTGGAAAGCTACTGCTATGCTGATGAAACCTAACTGAATCTATAACTGCTTCCTATACCTTCCATATACAAAACTGTCATTATTTTTATGAATAAAATGCATATTTTGTACACAGTCAACCCACATGTCGTTTATACTCACAACCAGTGGTGGCGCATCCATAAGGGTGCACGGGTGCCGCCCCCTCTCTCCAACCACCCTCTCTATGACTAATGGATAGATTTGCGCTTTGCATGAATCTATTCATGGCCAACCCTGCCACCCCCTTTTTAGGCATCCAGCCCCTTTTAGGGCACCGGGCATCTGAACTACAGCGGCGGGGGGGGGGGTTTAAGCACCTGATTAGAGCCATGGGCTCCAATAGGCGTAAAAAAAGGTGAACTGCAAGTGCCATGCTTGGCACTCGCAGTTCACCCAGGTGTGTTAGAAAAGCGAATTAATATTCGCTTTTCTAACACTGAACCACCTCTCTGACAATCAGGTGCTCGGGTCTGTTACCCATCACCTAATTGGCTAAAAATGACAGGTGCCCTATCAGGCGTCCAACTTACCTATAGGAGAGGACAGGAGAAGACATGGAGAACATGAAGAACCAAGGAGGACACCACTCGCCGCCGTCATCCGCTGCTCCATCGAGACAGGGTAAGTGCTGGGCAGATGGCGAGCAGGCGGGGGAGTCCCAGTGACAGCATTCGATGGGCACAGTGGCAGCATTTGATGGGCGCAGTGGCAGCATCTGATGGGCACAGTGGCTGCATTCGATGGGCACAGTGGCTGAATTTGATGGCACAGTGGGAGCATTTGATGGGCCCACTGGGAGCATTTGATGGCACAGTGGCAGCATTTGATTGGTGCAGTGGCAGCATTTGATGGCACAGTGGCTGCATTCAATGGGCACATGGCTGAATTTGAAGGGACAGTGGGAGCATTTGATGGGCCCACTGGGAGCATTTGATGGCACAGTGGCAGCATTTGATGGGTACAGTGGCAGCATTTGATGGGCACAGTGGCAGCATTTGATGGCACAGTGGTAGCGTTTGATGGGCACAGGGGCTGTGTTTGATGGGAACAGTGGTGGCATTTGATGGCACAGTGCCTGCGTTTGATGGGCACAGTAGCAGCATTTGATGGGCACAGTGGCGGCATTTAATTGGCACAGTGGCTGCAATTGATGGCACAGTGGCTGTGATTGATGGGCACAGGGAGGCTGCAATTGATGAGATTTTTTTCAGAATTATTCAGTTTGTTTGCACCCACCGCCCCCCCCCCCCCCCCCCCGCCCCCAAAAAAAAGAAATATGAGCACCAGCAACCACTGCTCACAATTATACACAGGTTTTTCAAAAATGACTAAAATAGCTATTATATTATTACCATAAAACAGTGTGCAGACCTCTGTTAAATCCCAATACTAACAACATCATTAATTATTATGACATAAATTGCACTTCACAGTAGATTATAGCGATTGCCTGTGTCAGTGTAAGTCAGAGTGCATAGTCATTACCTGCATTAGAGTTATTAATCATAATTGTTAACAAAGCGGTGCAGTTTACCATCTACTATAGGCTGCCCAACCATCTGGATGTAGTTTACTACTAGCAGCTAAATCACAAACTTCAGGATTTACCTAATCTTCAGAGTATCTCAGATAATGTTTCAGCACTTGCCTAACAACATCCTAACTGCAGCTAAAAGGCGATAAATCCTGAGCTCAGTCTATTCCTGACAACAGCTATACACGAATAATAAATCACAGCACAGTCTACACACAGCTACCATGTAAACAGCTGTTTTCCCTCTGATCAGTGTGGAGGAATCTCTCCAGTGGCACACAGCGAGGAGGGGGCGATCATCCTTCAGCACCATCCTGTCTGGACAGCTCCTGCCAGCACTGCTTCCCCTACACAGGAGCTGTCCTGTCTACTCATCACCCATCTTCATAGTAACAGTTATTATTAGCATTAGTTACTTACAGGTTGATTTGCTAAAAGCAAATATATTGTGCACTGCATTTACATTTTAAGTGCATTTGCTCTAGATCTGAGCTCTGAAATGAGGTGAAGCTCTGCTGATTTCCATTATCCAATCATGTGCAAACACAAATGATGTTTATTATTTTCCTTGCATTGAGTATTCTTTGCTAAGTGAAGTTTTATCTCTTTTACTCAGCTCTTGAGGCAAGTGCACTTGCATTGCACAGTATTTGCCTTTAGTAAATAAACCTCATAGTGGCATGTATAAGGTGGAAGGTAAATAAAACTATAGAAAATGGTGTTGTCCTTAGCAAGTGATCATGATGATTATTATCAATATTAGTTACAGATTAACATGTTACGTGGAAGATAAAAAAAATAAGTAAAATACAGTTCCTGTCCTTAGCAGGTGATGATAAGTTACATAGAAGTGTAGAAAATGTATTGGTACTTAAAAGGTGATGATGATAATTATTAGTTACAAATGTGGCATGTATAACGTGGTAGGTAAAAAAAACTGTAAAAAATACAGTTGTTGTCCTTAGCAGGTGATGATGAGGATTATGATGATGATGATGAGTTACATAAAACTGTAGAAAATTCATTGGTACTTAGCAAGTGATGATGATTTTTATTCGTTACAAAAGTAGCATGTATCACGTGGTAGGTAAATAACACTGTAAAAATACAGTTGTTGCTTGTAGCAGGGGATAATAATGACGATTACTATTATGATACATTATTATTAGAAGTTACATAGTAACAAGTACAAAAGTGTTAGATAAATGCAACTGAAGAAAATACAGCTGTTGTCCTTAACAGATGATGATGATGATTATATAATAGTATTAGTTACATATTAACAACTAAAAAAAAAGCTGTAGATAAATATATTTTTGGAAAATACAGTTGTTGTCCTTACCCTGTTTCCCCTAAAATAAGACCTAGTGTGATTGTCGGTGATAGCTGCAATAAAAGCCCTACCCCCCAAATAAGCCCTAGTTAAAGTCCTTGTAGGTCTTCTTTTCAGGGTAGGGCTTATTTTTGAGGAAACAGAGTAGGGCTTATTTGGGTGGTAGGGCTTATATTGCAGCCAACACCGACAATCACGCTAGGTCTTATTTTAGGGGAAACATGGTAGCAGCTGATGACGATGATTATAAAATATTATTAGTGACTTGGTACCATGTATAAAGTGATAGCTAACCAGAATTGTTGAAATACAGTTGTCCTTAGCAAGTGATGATGATGATGATGATTATAAAATATGAATCATAATATTAGTTACTTGGTTCTATGTATAAAGTGGTAGAAGACTAGAGCTCTGGAAATTCAGTTGTTGTCCTTAGCAGGTGATGATGATGATTATAAACCATTAATCATATTATTAATTACTTGGTACCATGTAGTGGTAGATAACTATAACTGTGGAAATACAGTTGTTGTCCTTAGCAGGTGATTATGACGATGGTAATTATAAAATAATATTATTATAATATGGAGAAAAAGATTATGAGAATTGAAATAATGTGCTTAAACTGCCAACATTCTATATAGCATCATAGAAAAAACATGCACCGAAGTACATAGGGGGACGCCCCCTTGGACTCTGTATAGCAGAAAGATGAGTACAGGCATACCCCACTTTTAAGTACACAATGGGGTTTATTTACTAAATCTGAAAAGTGCAAAATCAGGGTCCCCTCTGCATAAAAACCAATGAGCTTCCAGGTTTTATTACCAAAGCTTACTTGAACAAGCTGGGGTTAGAAGCTCATTGGTTTCTATGCAGACGTGAGCCTGATTTTGCACTTTCCAGCTTTAGTAAACAAACCCCATTGTGTACTTAAAAGTGGGGTATGTCTGTATAAGGAATCAAAATAGAGTAGTTTTTACTCTATTTTGTTTCCATTATACTCATATTTCTGCCATACAAAGTCCAAGGGGGCGCCCTCCTATATACTTTGGTGCATGTTTTTTTATATGAGGCTATTATTAAAAGTTACTTGCATAAAGTGTTATAATGATGATTATAAAATATTATTATTAGTTACTTTGTAACATGCATAAAGTTGTGGATAAATATAACTGTGGAAAATACAGTTGTTGTCCTTAGCGGGTGATGATGATGATGGTGATGATAAAATATTATCATGTTTAGTTACTTGGTACCATGTATAAAGTGGTAGATAACTATAACTGTGGGAAATACAGTTGTTGTCCTTAGCAGGTTATGATGATGATGATGATGATGATGATGATGATAGAATGATATTATGTTTAGTTACTTAATACCATGTATAAAGTGGTAGATAAATATAACTGTTGAAATACAGTTGTTGTCCTTAGCAGGTGATGATGATAAAATGATATTATGTTTAGTTACTTGGTATCATGTATAAAGTGGTAGATAAATATAACTGTTGAAAAACAGTTGTTGTCCTTAGCAGGTGATGATGATGATGATGATGATGATGATGATGATGATAAAATATTATCATGTTTAGTTACTTGGTATCATTTATAACGTGGTAGACAACTATAACTGTTGAAATACAGTTGTCCTTAGCAGGTGATGATGATGATTATACTAAAATAGTAATATTAGTATTAGTTACTTGTTACCATGTATAATTTGGTAGATACATATAACTGTTGTTGCCCTTAGCAATAGTTTCCCCAGCATCCTTCATCTGGGTTCTTCTCTTAGCATCTGGTTGTTACAAACATCATGCCCACTTTCTACCCCTTGGTCCATAGCCTTTGTATAGCAGCCGGGTACAGAGATCGGTACAATCGGTCACATTTGTCCATCCATGTACCTTTCTAGTGACATCTCAGCCTGTCCAGTGGTGAAAGTTGTGTTGAGGACCGATCATAGGTTCCATGCCTGTCTGCCCTCCCCATCCATCGTACATCTACAAGGCACATCGCAGCCCCCAGCACAGGCAGCACATAACATGCATCTCCACCAGCTAGACAAACACATCCTATGTACGCCATCGCAGCAAGCAAACTTCATCTAATTGCTCCCCTACAATAAAACACATTTGCCCTACAGCTGTGTTTTGCATACAAACGATGAATCGCATTATAAATGCTGTAGAAATCAGCGGTTACATAAGACACCAGGAGAAGCAATGAATCAATAGTAGATGTGAGTGTAAGGCAGGAGAAAGGAGAGTCTGTTGTTTGTCGGGCTGCATTGGAAGCTCCAAGAGAGAAGAGCTGTCTGCTCTGTGATGTCATTGTGCCAACTTACCTTTGAGTTTTGTGTTGGGTTCACCACACACACCAATTGTCCAGCAGAGGAGAAGACCCGCTTGGCTTGGTAATGCTGAAACCTTAGGTGGATGAGATCTAACACAGCCCCAAAGCACTGAGTGAAGAAAAGCATCACAACTTTCTGCCTCTTCCCCTGTCTTGTTCAGGGCTTTGGGAGACACAGCCTGTGAGTCCTGGACTGGAGGAGCCTGCACACTACACTCCTGCACAGCCTAGCATGCCTTCATATTTATCATCAAAATAAGATGCTTAGAATCTTGCAGCAGTCGGCTGACCAATCAAAGGGCAGAAATGTTATCCTTGAGGACCAGAGCCAGCCAATAACAAATGCCTCCCCTTGCCGAAGCTCCCTGATGAATAGAGGTAGTGCTAGGGAATGTACTATTGTACATTAACATACATCAGCGCTGAGCATTCATCTTCCCATTACACACCAGCCTACCCAGCGCTAGAGTCATGCCTGCAAAATGATTGCTTAATGTCTTCATTTATTAATTGATGCACTTCATTCTGAGATCTCTCTTTAGCTTCAAGAAGGAAATTCAGATCAAGGAAAAATATAGCAAAGGAGGAAAACTAAAGAAAATTCAGAGGGAGGAAAAATATAGGAAAAGGAGGAAATTCAGATGGAGGAAAACTAAAGAAGAAAATTCGGAGGGAGGAAAAATAAAATAAGGAATTTGGATGAAGAAAAAGTTAATTCAGATTAACCACTTGCCTACCGGGCACTTTCACCCCCTTTCTGCCCAAGCCATTTTTCAGCTTTCAGCGCTGTCGCACTTTGATTGACAATTGCGCAGTCATGCTACACTGTACCCCATCAAATTTTTCACCATGTTCTTCACACAAATAGAGCTTTCTTTCGGTGGTGTGTAATCACTGCTGGGTTTTTTATTTTTTACAAAAAAAAAAAAAATATTTAGAAAATAAATGGTTTTTACTTTTTTTTTATCAGTAAATTTTGTAACTAAGTAATGTTTCGCCTTCACTGATGTGCGTTGATGAGGCGGCACTAATAGGCTAAACTGGTGGGCATTGATGAGGTGACACTTATGGGCACTAATGAGGAGGCACTAATATGCCGCACTTATGGACACTGATAGGTGGCACTGATGTTGCTGATGTTGATAAGAAGCAATGATGGGCACTGTTAGGTGGCACTGGTGGGCACTAATAGGTGGCACTGATGGGCACTAACAGGCAGCACTGGTGGGAACTGGTGGGTGGTACTGATGAGCACTGATGGGCATTGATGGGTGGCACTGATGGGCATTGTTTGACAGCATTGATGGGCAGCGATGATTGCCAGCACTGACTGGCATCACTAATGGGCACGGATTGGTGACACTTGTGGGCACTGAATGCTGCCACTGTTGGGCACTGATAGCTGGCATTGGTGGGCAATGTTGGGCACTGATTGGTGACAGTGTATTGCACTATTGCAATCAGGGCACTGATCATCACTGATCAGTGAACATTCCCACATGTCCCCCTGTGAGGAGATGCCGCTGATCAGCTCTGATCGACTCTGATTGACTCTGTCAGTGTGAGGTGAGGAGAGACGATTACTGGCACTTATGTAATTGGACACAGCCGATCACATGGTTAAAGAGCCGCAGAAGTGGCTCTTTACAGAGATTGGGGTCACGAGAGCTGCCGTTCTGGGGCACCATCATATGACGTCATTACCACCAGTATAGGGTGGTAAAGGGTGAGGTTTGGGTAGTATAGGGTGGTATAGTGGTAGGTTTGGGTAGTATAGTGGAGGGTTTGGGTAGCATAGGGTGGTGTAGTGGAAGGTTTCGGTAGCATTGGGTGGTATAGTGGAAGATGTGGGCAGTATACCGAGGTATAGTGGCATATGTGGGTAGTATAGAGAGGTATAGTGGCAGATGTGGGTAGATGTGGGTAGATATGGATGTACGGTTGCAGATGTGGGTATAGGGAGGTATGGTGGAAGATGTGGGTAGATAGGGAGGTATGGTGGCAGATGTGGGTAGATAGGGAGGTATAGTGGCAGATGTGGGTAGATAGAGAGGTATGGTGGCAGATATTGGTAGATAGGGAGGTATGGTGGCAGATGTGGGTAGATAAGGAGGTATAGTGGCAGATTTGGGTAGTAAAGGTGGTATAGTGGCAGATGTAGATAGTATAGAGAGGTATAGTGGCAGATGTGGGTAGTTAGGGAGGTACAGTTGCAGATGTGGGTAGATAGGGAGGTATGGTGGCAGATGTTGGTAGATAGGGAGTTTGCAGGACACAGTAAAGGGAGGTCAGGTGGCAGATGTGGGTATCAGGAGGTATGGTGGCAGATGTGGGTAAATAGGGAGGCATAGTGGCAGATGTGAGTAGATAGGGAGGTATGGTGGAAGATGTGGGTATAGGGAGGTATGGTGGCAGATGTGGGTAGATAGGGATGTAGAGTGGCAGATATGGGTAGATAGAGATGTATAGTGGCAGATGCGTGTAGATGGGGAGGTATAGTGGCAGATTTGGGTAGTATAGGTGGTATAGTGGCAGATGTGGGTAGTATAAAGAGGTATAGTGGCAGATGTGGGTAGTATAGAGAAGTATAGTGGCAGATGTGGGTAGATAGGGAGGTATAGTGACAGATATGGGTATATGGAGGTACAGTGGCAGATGTGGGTATAGGGAGGTATGATGGCAGATGTGGGTAGATAAGGAGGTATAGTGGCAGATGTGGGTAGATGGGGAGGTATAGTAGCAGATGTGGGTAGTATAGAGAAGTATAGTGGCAGATGTGGGTAGATAGGGAGGTATAGTGGCAGATGTGTGTATAGAGAGGTATGATGGCAGATGTGGGTAGATAGGGAGGTATAGTGGCAGATGTGGGTAGATAGGGAGGTATAGTGGCAGATGTGGGTAGATAGGGAGGTATAGAGGCAGATGTGGGTAGATAGGGAGGAATAGTGGTAGGTTTGGATAGTATAGTGTGAAATATTGGAAGGTTAGTACAGTATGCAGTGATGTGTTCAGTCACTTACAGGATTACTGGATGCAAAGACTGACGGGGCTGCTGTGGTCTCTCCCACTTCTGAGTGAAGATGAATATTTGGGAGGAGAGGAGGAGGGAGCCACACCCTTGGCTCCGCCCACCAACTCCTGCTGCTTCGGGAGATAGTGAAGGTCCCTGAGGGTCTAGGACAGTCTGACTTGAATAAATGGCAGGGGAATGTTATAAGCAGCCTCCCCTGCACCGCTGGGGATGCACACTCCTGCTGACCCGATTGACAAGGCAAGGAAGAGCACTGCAGTACATGTTTACAAGGGGACAGGTAAAGTGCAGGGCCCCCCCATGCAGCTGGGGCCCATGGGCAATGCCCAGGGGTGCCTGCTCATTAAGACTGCCCTGCGTGCGCACAGGGTGTGCAGGGTGTGCCTGGGCACACCTCAATCACCTTGTGTGCATTAGTATTATTGCTCTGTGTGCAGGCGGGGAGAAGGGAAAGATCTCCCTCTTACCTGCACACATCTCTTACACTGTCTTGGCAGGGAGATCTATGTGTCGGGGTCGTAGATATGTAGACACACACGCATGTGTGTTTGAGCTTTGAGGTGCACACCCTAATGCATTAGGCTGCACACACCTATGGACCCCACACTGAAAATTTATGTAAACTATATAAATAAATATCTGTGGTTTGCTCCCTTATGGTCTGTTCAGTATACAGTTAAAAAGGTTTTATTTTACATGTTGGTCAAGTGCAAAAAAATACCTGTCCACCCAGACAGAAAATCTCCTGGACTTGGTCTCTGGGCTGATATCAGTTAGCATTTGTTTCCTGCTATCCCCCTGGACTACAAAACACCTAGCCCCCCTTATGGAGAGGAGAGGGAGGTGTGATGTAGTCCTTACATACTTCCTGTCCTAGCATGACAACGCTGCTCAATATGGTTGGCACTCTAAAGCCCTGTACACACGAGCGGACTTTTCAACATCCAAAGTCTGACGGAATGATTCCGGCAGACTATTCGATCGTGTGTGGGCTGCAACGGACTTTTGATTCGCAAAAGTCTGACAGACTTTAGAAATGGAACATGCTTCAAATTTTTCCGCCAGAACTCTGCCGGACCCAGTTCCTACCGAAAAATTTGCTCGTGTGTATGCTATTCCGACGGACTAAAACCGACGCTAGGGCAGCTATTGGCTACTGGCTATGAACTTCCTTATTCCAGTCCAGTCGTACGTCATCACGTTCTAATCCGTCGGAGTTTGGTGTGATTGTGTGTGGCCAAGTCCGCTAATTCGGAAAGTCCGTCAGAACTCCGGCAGAACTCCTTCGAAAGTCTGTCGAACATAAGTCTGGTCGTGTGTACGCGGCATAAGACAGGACATGGGTTAAATCGTATCTATGGTCAAAATTTTAAATCATATATTAATTTCCACATTTTATTTAAATTATTTTCAGCCTACTCCCATTAAAGCGGTAGTAAACCACATTATGAAAGAGTTGCTTGAAAAAAAAGTCCTCCAGCAGTGCGCTGTCACTGTTGACAGGGCTTCCATCTTCATCCAGTCTTTCTTTTGGGTTCCTGGGCTGCGGCCGAATGACTGGCTGAGCCACAAGGATGCCAATCCCATGCATGTACATGAGCAACCCGGCCATGGTACGGCTCTCTCTATGGACAGCACGCTGTCCATTGAGAGTGGAGTATGCATGCGCCAGTGTCATCGGCTTCCTGCTAGATTTCGCCTCAAAGATGATCATGAGACAAGTGAGGGACCAGCCCAGAACAACATAGGAGGAGCTTGTGAATGATCTCAAGGCAGTTGGGACCACAGTCACTAAACAAACCATTGGTAACAAAATACGCCGCCATGGATTGAAATCCTGCAGCACCCCCAAGGTACCCCTCCTCAAGAAGGCACACGTACATCTGATGTTTGCCAATGAACATCTAAATAATTCAGGTAAAGGATTATGAGAAAGTGCTGTGGTCAGATGAGACCAAAATTGAGCTCTTTGGCATTAACTTGGCTTGACCAAAATCCCTCCTAAGATGTGTGCAAAACTGGTATCCAACTACAAGAAACATCTTACCTCTGTGCTTGCCAACAAGGGTCTCTGCACCAAGTATTAAGTCATGTTTTACTTGGGGGTCAAACACCTATTTTACTCGCTGAACTGCAACTCACTCAATTTATAACATTTGTATCATGTGTTTTTCTGGATTTTTTGGTTGATATTCTGTCTCTATCATTTAAAATACACCTATGATAAAAAGTATAGACCCTTCATTTTTTTGTAGGTGGGAAAACTTACAAAATCTGCAGGGGATCAAATATTGTTCCCACTGTAAGCTTTATTATAGGCTTACCTCTAGGTATAAATAAAAAAAAATAGGATTTTTATATACAGCTTACCTGTAAAATCCTTTTCATGAGAGTACATCACGGGACACAGGAGCTCATTACATAGTGGGTTATATAGGCACCTCTGGTGATTGGACACTGGTTAACCCCAATTAAGGAGAATTCCTCCCCTATATAACACCTCCCATATGGGAGGCACCTCAGTTTTGTAGCAAAGCAATAGGAAACCACGTAAAACCCAAGAGGGGCGGGAGCCCTGTGTCCCGTGATGTACTCTCAAGAAAAGGATTTTACAGGTAAGCTGTATATAAAAATCCTATTTTCTTGATCATACATCACGGGACACAGGAGCTCATTACATAGTGGGATGTCCCAAAGCAATACTCAGATTGAGGGGAGGGAGACACAGATCATAATTATAGACCGCCATGGGCCGGAGGACCTAAACTGCAGCCTGCAGTACACTGCGCCCAAAGGGGATATCCTCTTGCCCTCTGACATCCACCTGATAGAATCTGGTGAATGTGTGGACTGATGACCAAGTTGCAGCCTTACAGATCTGAGCCAGGGAGGCCTGGTGATGCACTGCCCAAGAAGCACTTACAGCCCTAGTAGAGTGCGCTTTCACTTGAAAAGGAGGGATTTTCCCTCTAACACTATAGGCCTGAGAAATAATCTGTCTCATCCACCATGAGAGAGTGGATTTTGATGCCATCTGGCCCTTCCTACGGCCTTCCGGCAAAATAAATAAGCAATCAGTTTTCCTTATCTGAGCCGTTGCTTGAAGATAGATACTGATTGCCCTAACCACATCCAAAGTGTGCAAGGATTCTTCTTCTGCAGACTGTGGGTCCGGAAAAAAGGATGGTAGGATTACATCTTGATTCAAATGGAATCCCGAAACCACCTTAGGAAGAAAGGACCTGTTGGGGCGCATGACCACCCGGTCCTTATGAACAATTAGATACGGCTCTTTGCAGCCAAACCATCAAATTCAGACTGTGTAAAGCAGGAGGGTAGATTGGACCCTGTGAGAGCAGATCTGGCCGGAGAGGGAGGATCCATGGCCTGCCTACGGCCAACTTCATGATCTCTGCATACCACGGTCGCCTGGGCCAAGCCGGGGCTACCAAAAGGACCGACTTCGTTTCCCTCTTGACTCTTCCCAGGAACCGCGACAGAATCGGGCATGGGGGGAAAGCATAAATCAGATTGTACTGATCCCAGGGAACTGTCAGAGCATCTGACCCCTGAGCAAGTGTATCTCTTGTTCTTGACACGAATTTGTCCAGTTTTCTGTTGAACCTGGACGCAAACAGATCCACGTCTGGAGTACCCCACCTGCGACATATGTCCAAAAACACGTTGGGGTGCAGAGCCCATTCTCCTGGGCACAACTGCTGGCGGCTCAGAAAATCTACCTGCCAATTTTCCACTCCTGGAATGAAGACTGCAGAAAGGCATGGAACATGCTTTTCTGCCCAGACAAGTATGCGATTCACCTCTTTTTGCGCTACCAGACTCCTGGTACCGCCCTGGTGATTGATATAGGCCACTGCTGTGGCATTGTTGGACTGAACCCGCACAGGGAAACCCCGTAGTCTGGAAGACCACCTTATGAGAGCCATATAAAATGCCCGGATCTCCAAGACATTTATGGGCAATAGCCTCTCGATCACACACCATTTCCCCCCCCTGCGAGCATGTCTCCTCTAACACTGCTCCCCAGCCTATCAGGCTGGCATCTGTCGTAATAACCATCCATGGAAGAGGAATAAAGGTTTTGCCTTTCAGCAAATTCTCGGTTTGTAACCACCAGACGAGACTCCTGCGTGTCCCTGGGGATAGACGCATAGAAAGATCCAAGGATTGGGGCTTCCTGTTCCAGGCCGCAAGGATGCATCTTTGCAGAGGCCTTGAGTGGAACTGGGCAAATGGAACGGCCTCGAAGGAGGCGACCATTTTCCCTAACAGTCTCATGCATAACCGAATGGGGGAAGATCTCCTGCCCAAAATTAGGCGCACCGGATCCCCGATGGCCAAGGCTTTTGGCCTTGGAAGAAACACCTTGCCCTGAGCGGTGTCGATAAACATACCCAGGTATTCCAACCTGGTAGTAGGCTGTAGGGACGACTTTTCTAGGTTTATAATCCAACCTAGACGTTCCAGGTGTTCTACTGTTCTGGAAACACTGTGGTTCAGGAACGGTACTGTTTTCTCCATGAGAAGCAAGTCGTCTGGCCTTGGAAGAAACACCTTGCCCTGAGCGGTGTCGATAAACATACCCAGGTATTCCAACCTGGTAGTAGGCTGTAGGGACGACTTTTCTAGGTTTATAATCCAACCTAGACGTTCCCGGTGTTCTAGTGTTCTGGAAACACTGTGGTTCAGGAACGGTACTGTTTTCTCCATGAGAAGCAAGTCGTCTAGATAAGCCATGACGGCTATACCCTGAGCTCTTAGGTTTGCCAAGAGAGGGTCCAGAATCTTTGTGAAGACTCGAGGGGCCGTAGCGAGCCCGAACGGCAAGGCCACAAATTGAAAATTGCGCCTCTCTACCGCGAACCTTAGATACCTTTGGTGTGCGGGAAAAATTGGCACATGGAGATATGCATCCTTGATGTCTATTGATGCCATAAACTCTCCCCCTTGCAGGGAGGAGACCACAGTGCGAATTGACTGTATTTGGAAGGACCGGGTGCGTAAAAACCGGTTCAGATCCTTCAGATCCAGAATAGGTCTGACACTTCCATTTTGCTTCGGAACGGTGAAGAGATTCGAGTAAAACCCTGAACCCTGTTCTTTTGGGTCCACTTCTACTATCACCCCTTGGGATAGTAAGTGATCTAAGGCCAGAAATAGCGGTTTTTGCTTTACTGGATCCCTGGGGATCCTTGGCCTTAGAAAGCGAGAAGGTGGAATCTCCTGAAACTCTAGCTTGTAGCCCAGAGACACCGAAGAGATCACCCACTTGTCCCGGATCTCTTCCCGCCAGGCTTCTGCAAACTGCAGGAGCCTTCCCCCCACTCAGCCGAGTGGGGGCGCCCCTTCACAAAGAAGCTTTCGGGCTCTGCTTGGCAGGCTTCCGCCCCCAAGTCTTTTTCTGCCCTCGGGCCCGGCCCTGAGCCTTTCCTGTAGAGGAGGGTTGAGAAGGCCGTCGCCACTGCTTAGAGCTTGATGCTCCGGGAGAGAGAGAATGCCTAAATGACGGACGTTTGCTCTTTTTGACTGGAAGGAGAGTAGATTTACCCCCTGAAATTTTTTGGACGAATTTGTCTAATTCTTCTCCAAACAGACGTTCCCCTTTAAACAGGAACCCAATCAAATGCTTCTTGCACGATAGCTCAGCTGCCCAATTTTTTAGCCATAGGGCCCTTCGCATGTGTACCAACAGGAGAGATAAACGAGATGCTTGTTGGACAGAATCCAAAATCGCATCAATCATGAAACACAGAATTTGAGGTATTTCTGCATAATTCTCCTCACTGGGAAGGAGGCCAAGCATCCGCATAACCTGTTTCTTGAGGAACTGACACAACCCCATGGCTGCGACTGTAGGTTGCACTACAGCGCCAGTCACGGAAAAGGAGGCTTTTAATAATGTTTCCAACCTCTTATCAGTTGGATCTTTATCTGAGCATTATCCAACGGACAGGTCAGGTTTCTATTCACACAAAAAACAGCCGCATTGACAGATGGGACCCCCCATTTCTTGGTGAAACTTTCCTCCAGAGGATAAAGCATAGAAAACCTTTTAGGAGGAGTAAACAGTTTATCGGGATGTCCCCAATCCTCATACATCAATTTATCCATTAAGGGATGAATTGGAAAGGAAAAAGCAGTCTGTGGGATTTTCCTGACTCCCAGGGAAGAAACAGAGGACGTAGCGACCTCAGCAGCAGGCATTCTGAATGTGGTACGCACCAATTCAGTATAATACTGCACCTGTTTTCTGAGCGCCTGGGAGGAGGGGACTCTCTCCTCTTCCTCTGATTCCTCCGACTGCTCAAGATCCCTGTCCCAAGATAGGGATCTCTCCTCATTGTCAGAAGAATCATCTGAGAGAGGAATCTCAGCAGAGGGAGGGGATCTACCCCTTTTCCTGCTATCTTTCAGGGAAGCAGAAATAAAATCCATGATTCTCCCTTCAAAACCCTCCAATGTAGCCCTAAGGGAGTCCTCAGTGACATATACCGGGGCTGGGACATTAGGAGAGGCTGCAAACCCTGACAGGGGCACTGGCTCGTCCTGTGAGGCTGGCTCCAGTCTTGCAGGGGGGGGTGGCAACTTACAGGCATTTTTAGAACCCCTGGACTTAGGCAGTGATTTACCAGTGCCTTTGTTACCTCCCCCTGAGACCCTCTTACGAGGAGACATAGTCCTAAGCTACAAAGCAGAGGTACTAGTACAAAATGCAATCACTGTTGTGCTAAAAGTCTCACAATAACATATATATGCTTAATACTGCACAACCTGATGCTGAGTAGGTGTCTAAGGTTTGCCTGGATCCAATCCCCTGGGATGCTTACTGCCCACAGCTCCTGTGTCTCTCACTTACAGTCCCCTGACGCTCTGGGCTTTTAAAACTGCCGCCTGGCGCCTGCGCAGTACAGCGCCACATTCCCCCCTCCTCCATTAGCCCGGGAGCGCGCGCGGCGCACGTGCACGTGCACGCACCCGCGTGCGTGCACGAGGACTGCCGGAATCCAGGGGGGACAAGGAGTCTCATCAGAGCTGCGTGGGACCCCCAGACTACGAGGGACCCCTGTATTACCTTGTTGTGGCAGAGACTGCAGTGGAGACGTGAGACCTCTGGAGAACCAGGCTTCACTGAGCGTGTGTACTGAAAGGCATGTTAGTATGCATCAGGCTGCTCTTACTCCCTCTAGTGGTGGAAACCAGGTAAGACATACAACTACTCAAAATGAAGAAATCCATCATATAATTATATATAGGATTAACTTCCCTTACCTGTCCTCGCCGCAGGAATTGCTGAAACAGACAAATTCCAGCCTTCACCCATCACAGCGGGCAGTGTTAGCCAACCTTCAGGTTTATCTGGGGCTCTTTCTCAGAAGAGCCTCCTACCTGGACCTTGTAAAAGACTTTGCCAGAAACTTTCGTGCGCTCTGTATAAACAGTAAACCAAGTCTGGTTTTCCCAGAGCCCAGTCTTCCAACAGGAGAGGACTTACAGGCCAAACCTTGTTTCTTCGGCTGACGAGGCCCGGGTACCATACCATCTTGGGAGTCAAATATCAGCCCGGGATATGGATCCGGTTTGTTGTAGCCCTTAGGCCCCCGCAGGGACCTGCACAGAGCTTTCTTCATAGCACATGTTTTACGTGACAAACCACCATAGACACTGGCGAAAAAACTGAGGTGCCTCCCATATGGGAGGTGTTATATAGGGGAGGAATTTTCCTTAATTGGGGTTAACCAGTGTCCAATGACCAGAGGTGCCTATATAACCCACTATGTAATTGTAGTACGGGTCTATATTTATCATTGATTTACAAAGAACTTGGGATAATGAGTTATTAACTATGATATTTTTAAGGCGATTGCTTATATCTATATATATATATATATATATATATATATATATATATATATATGTATGCAAGTTTCTGCATACATTGATTTCACTGAGCTCACATATAGTCAGTCACTCAACAGATGGCCACATTGTCTTGGGACCATTGTGGCTAGTCTTTTGTGGGTGCCAGATAAAACCAGCTTTTTCGCGCTTCTTTCAAGCTTATAAATTGCCAGTCAATACAGAAGGCCATTGAACTTCATCTAGGGCTGCAAGTGCCTAGAATTTTGCAAAGACTGTCGATCTCCAGCTGTGGAGTTCCCTGGATTGAAAGCTGAATGAATATTTATCCTGTATCGTATCATCTGTAACACATCTGTAACCGAAGCTAAGTAAATCTACTTTTTATTACATTCTATGTGTGTGTTTTAATCCTTGCATTTACTGACCACATATCTGAAAGGGTAAATATCTAAATGAACCTATGGTTAAATATAACACACAATTTAACCCCTTATTACAGTAATGAAAAACGCCTTTACTACCACTTTAAAACTGAAGCCAATGAATCCAACCACTTTGCAACAGGTGCTGGATTACTATAGGTTAAGGCCAATGAGGTACATACCACCTTGTGGACTTATCTCCCTAATTTAAAGTTTATCACTTTAATTTACAACTCGCTATACGTCCAGCGATTGGATGCTGGACATTCTGGTCTCAGCTTCTGTAACTGCAGGGTTACATGAAGCTGCTGTGCCTGCTCCTCCCTTCCTCCTGCCCAACAGAGCACGTTGTATTATGTGAACCCATTTAAAAAATATAAAGTTCTGTGAATGTAAAGTAGAGGGGAGGGGCAGGCAGAACGGCTGTGCCAGAGAGCAAGGCGTATAATGACAGCTGTACTCCCAGCTCCCAGTGAAACTTATCTCATAGTAAGCCAGCACATTTTACAAAGTGGGTAAATTCTTGGAGTTCATCTTTAATTAGAATGACCTTGAAGCTTGTAAACATACTTTGTGAAAACCCCCAAACATTTAATTCCTTGAACTCTGTGACATGTATTCACTATGCCCTGTGAGCAGGCACTGTTGTGTCACACATTTCACAGAGCCTGCCCTCTGAACTGCAGAGATGCTGAGAGGAGGAGTTTCAGGAGGCGGGGTCAGTAGAGGAATCAGTTCTTGCAGGCAGCAAGGTACCATGGGATTTGTAGTCCTTAGAAACTGAAAGTAAACAGAAGAGGAAAAGCTGCAAAGCATGCAGGGAATCCAGGAAGTTGTGGAAAGAGATGATTAACAGACAGGCAGAAACCACAACATGAAAGCAGATTTTTCAAGTAAGCTAATATTTTAATTACAGTTTGTATTGCTATTACAATGTTATTCAAAGGAAATGCATACTGTGACAACAGAACTCATTTAATGGTAGGATTACCAGGTTAAGATACAGTAAAGGAAAAAAAGTGAAAAAAAGAAAATTAATGCAGCCAGCACACACAAGGACATGTAAGCTGCAATACGATCAACATATTTTTCTTGGGTTTAGATACACTTGAACACTGACTAGGGCACTGGAGTTGCATGCAGAGAGCGTAGCAACACCTAATGTACACAGTTATGCATCTAAAAATATCTCTGGCATGATATGTGATTAATGCATGAAGGCAAAGCACTGAAAGCCAAGAACAAAGGTCGTGCAACTCAAATACAAAGATAAATCACTTATCCTACTGGCAAGCAACATTGTGCTGTTCAAAAAATAAAGATATGATCATAATTATAGTATAAAAATGATCAGATATATACAATTGTGCCAGATTAAAGCATGTGTAAACCTATTGTCAAGCAATTGTCAATGTTTAAATACCTACATGGTCTACTGTTGTTGTCATTAGTTAAGACAAGCTGCCAATGTTGAAATTTATGCACATAGGCTGCTACAAAGCTGTTGGGATTTAGCAGCACTGATTCTCAAATAATTATGAAAAAGGGGGAAACAAGTATTTTATGAAAAAAAAACTAAAACATACATGGCAATTATTTACATTACACTGTGCTTTATCAAATTACAGTAGTACCTTGGATTACAAGCTTAATTTGTTCCAGAAGCATTCTTGTAATCCAAAGCACTCGTATATCAAAGCGAGTTTCCCCATAGGAATCAATGGAAACTCAGATAATTGATTCCAGTGTCACTGCTGGTTTATGCAGTCCCACATGTGGCCAGAGGTACGGGGCACCGGAGAGACTCGGAAACACTCAGAGACACTCGGAGACCACTCAGAGATGCTCAAAGACACTCTGAGACACTCCGAGCACCACCGCACCTCTGGCCACATGCGGTACTGCACACCCCAGAGGCTTGAATCCTGCTCGTCTTGTGAGAGAACGCTCGCAAATCAAGTCAGGTTTTTAAAAAAAATAGTTCGTATTGCGAAACGCTAGTAAACCGCGTTACTCGCAATCCGAGGTTTCACTGTACAGGCTCTCAATTTTGGGTTTAGACCTACTTTAACGCTTACATTGCTCTGTAATGTCAATTTACATAAAACTGAATAAGAGCTAGAGTGAAACTCTTCATTTTGGTAAATGTAGCTGAGTAAATAAGTATATTAGTGGCACCAACTTAATCTTAGCATCTAAGAACTACCTATGTGTATATTCTAAAGCTAGCCATACATGGATTGAAATTTGGCTGGTTCAGCAAGCACCGGCTGAATTTCAATCCATCTATGGCCAATCCCGTTCATGAGAAGTCAATCTATTGATTCAGGTGAATCAATTCAGGTTTTGACTGAACGAAAAAACTGAGTAATGTATGGCCAGCTTTAGTAAAGAGTAACTTCCTAGTTTGCTGCTGGAACCTCTTTAAAACCTACATGTCTCGGTATGGAGCACAGGCACCCCTTCTCTGCTCCCTACAATGTTGTGCTCAATACATGGGTAACCAATCCCTTGAACACTACCATGTTATTGGTAAGAGAGATATGCTTAACCCTAGAAAACAGGATCTTTTGGGAGCTCCAAAAGTACACTGGTGAAGTGGGCTGGCACTTGAATTTAGGATGTGGCATCTTCCAATGGCTGCTATACAACTTTGCCTTTATATTTTTAAAAGATGTCAAGGTCCCTAGGAAGTTAAAAAAAACAATAACTTAGTATCCATTAAAAATCAATAATGTATTTTTAAATGCTACTAGTTTAAGAACCTGAATTTTTCTGACTTTTGTATCATAGAAATAAGCTTGGGAGATGAAGGAACAGCAATGGGGGTTGCGTATACATGCAACAAAGAAAATGCTGTTGCTGTTCAAAGAAGGAGTAAGTGAGAGGAGCAGAGTGAGCAGAGGGATAATCTCATCAGTCCCTGATGCTCCTGCATTGTTCGGTCACAGGATGGGGATGGAGAGATGACCTTGTCCTACCGCTTAAAGGAGAAGTACAGCCAAAATTTGCTTGGCTGCACTTTCCTGTGAATTACAGGAGTGTAGTTCATTTTGCACTCCTGTGACCTGTTTTCAGCAGACAACGGGCTGAAGCCCACTGTTGGCTGACATCAGAGAGCCGGTCCGAACTGGGGAAACATCACAACAATAGGGTCAGGATCTTCCCACAACCTTTCCCGCCCTTTTCACAGCACTACAGTGAGCACGGGGGACAGATCAGACAGCGATGGCTGCTCACAGAGCTCTGAGAACTGACCGATTAGCGGTGTTTGATTGCTTGGCTTTCGGTTTTAGAGCTGGCGGGCCAATGCTGCATTCACCTAGGAAAGTATAATTCTTTTTAAAAAGCAATCTCATACTTCTCCTTTAATTGTACTAGTGAAAAGTCAACATTGACTTTTCTAATCAACCAACCTTGCCTTGCTAACGTTGTATTTATTTGTTTACCTGGAGTCTAGTCTTAAAATAAATGTATCTTTTGAGAAATATGGATATCCAGTTGGTGTTTTCCTTCTAAAAATGCTAATTCATTTACTACTTTTGGGTCAATTATGCAGGCTAGGAAAAAGAAAAATAAAAAGTACTTTTCTGCATTTTTGTTCCCTTCTAGAGCCTCCCAGTATTAAAGCAAGAAGATCAACATGACAGTGAGACAACTAGTTTTCCAAAGCCGAAGTCAGCAATGGTACAGTCTTTCCCGACCGGCTTCGTGTTGCATAATACAAAAAGCTAGGTGAAAACCATATGGAAGGGATTTAATCACATCAGGTCAGCTCTCTGAACTAGAATGTTCCTCCAATGGGTTGGATATTAATGAATAAATGATTTAAAACTCTGCTGAGTATACAGTATATTCAAAACAGATATTTCAGTTTTTGGTAGTGCTGGACACCTTAACTAACCACAGGCTTCTTAAGTTTTTGGAAATTCTAGCAGCAAGATCTTTATCTGTTATTATGACTGTCCATCTGCCATCTACTACAAACAAAAGAAAGAAATAATAGTTTCGGGTGGACTGGTTATTAAAGTACAAGCTGCAGTTAATCGCTGTGCATAATTCCTTACACTTGCTCATTGAGTTTATTGTTATAATTTGTTCATGCAGTTCTGTGATCTAATTACTAGGTGACATTAACCTAGCATAAATGAAAGTCTCAGATTAGGGTTTTAGATAACCTTCTGCAATTAAAGGGTTAATGAAATGTAGTCTTGGAGCAGCCTTTCATAATAATAAATCAATATAAGTCACAGAGCAGAGAATGGGATTATATAATTTTATTGAGTTGGCTCAAAATAACCTTAAGACTTTTCAAACTAGGTGACCACTAGATAAAGATTTTGCTCAGGAAACTCATTACGTTGTAGCTACTGAATTGTTATAATGATCAGTCCCTAGTGCCCAAATCAATACAGCAGTACTTCATAAGGAAGTGTTCTGAACAAAATGCAAGGGATCCATTTTCATAATGGAGGCACTTGGTCATTCCCTGGAAATCAGTCAGGCAAGTGGAATACATTTTATATTTCATACTTTTTCAGTTGCATAAGTAACAGGCATACCAAGCACCAAAAATATTATTATACTAATGTATGCATGGCTATGTATTGATATACAGTGCAATGTTAAGTTAAGGCTTACTGTACCTCTAAGCCCTTGTACACACAGTCGGACATTCCAACAACAAAATCCATCGGATTTTGTCCGACGGATTTTGTCCAAAACTTGGGTTGTATACACACGGTCGGACAAAGTTGTCGGAAAATCCGATCGTACGTAACGTGATGACGTTATTACGTTACGTCAGAACTACGTTCAGGCTAGTAGCCAATAGCTAGTAGCCAATAGCTGGTCTAGGAATTTGATCTGAGCATGCGTGGCACTTTGTCCGATCAGAATCCTCTACACACAATCGGACAAAGTCTGATCGGATCATGTTGTCGGAAAGTTTTATAGCCCAGCTCTAAAACTTTGTTCGTTGGATATTCCGACGGAAACAGTCCGATGGAGCCCACACACAGTCGGATTATCCAACAACATGGTCCGATCGGACATTTTCCGTCGGAATGTCCGACCGTGTGTACAAGGGCTAACAGATATTAAAATGGAGCTTCACTCAACAGGGAAAGTTCTCTTTGTTTGCATCCCCCCCTCCACTGCTACATTTGTCACTTTTTGGGGGGGGGGGGACTTCATTCCCCTCGCAGCCTTCTGGGACACATCACAGGAAGCCGAAGGCTTCACTGTTGGTTTCCCTTACTTAAGATGCCGGTGCCTGAATCCAAAGCTAATTGAAGAATCGGCTCGGGTTGAGGACATTGCTAGATTCCTGGACAGGCAAGTGTCCTTATATTAAAAGTCAGCAGCTACAGTATTTGTAGCTACTGACTTTAACTTTTTGGAGGGAGACTGAAGCTCCTCTTTAACCACTTCAGCCCTGGAAGATTTTACCCCCTTCCTGACCAGAGCACTTTTTGCGATTCGGCACTGCGTCACTTTAACTGACAATTGCACAACGTTGCACCTGAACATAATTGACATCCCTTTTTTCCCACAAATAGAGCTTTCCTTTGGTGGTATTTTATAGCCTCTGCGGTTTTTATTTTTTGCGCTATAAACAAAAAAAGCGACAATTTTGAAAAAAACTCTTTTTTACTTTTTGCTATAATAAATATCCCCAGAAAATATATAAAAAATTTTTTTTTTCCCACAGTTTAGGCCGATACGTATTCTTCTACATATTTTTGGTATACAAAAAGAATCGCAATAAGCGTATAGTGATTGGTTTGTGCAAAAGTTCTAACGTCTGCAAAATAGGGGATAGTTTTATGGCTTTTTATTATTCTTTTTTTTTTTTACTAGTAATGGTGGCGATCTGCATTTTTTATCGGGACTGCGACATTATGGTGGACAGGTCGTTCAATTTTGACACATTTTTGGGACCATTGGCATTTTTAAAGCATTGCATTCATTACTGTGAAAATTTCACTGGCAGTGAAGGGGTTAATCACTAGGGGGCAGTGAAGGGGTTAATCACTAGGGGGCAGTGAAGGGGTTAAGTGTGTCCTAGTACGTGTTCTAACTGAAGGGGGATGGGACTGTGCAGGGGAGAGGACAGGTCATCTGTTCATACTCTGTATGAACAGACAATCTGTCTGTTCTCCCCTCAGAGAACCGGAAACTGTTTACACACACAGATCCTGGTTCTTGGTGTGCCCTGAGCGATCGCAGGAGCCCGGCAGTGATCGCGACTGCCAGGCACTCATATCAGATCCGTGGGCGAGCAGGGATGCACGCACCTTCAGCGGCGCACACGCCCCCTAGTGTTCATCTATGGTACCAACGTATCATGATGGCAATTCACGCAGCCGAGCCATGTTGCCGCAGTATAACTGCAGTGGCTGGTCGGCATGCGGTAAAAAAAAGTAAACATTATTTTAGCTCTGTAATCATTAAAGTAGATGTAAACCCTCACATATACCCAGTGAAGTGAACAGCCTCAGATGATACACAGGGATGAAACAAATCTCCTTAAATAACTTTTAAATGTATATCTGCTGTCTACATCTTTATATACTGTTTAGAAAGTGCACATGGTGTTAGGAGATTTTCTCTTCCTGGTTAGCACTGCAGTTAAGCCTGGGCATACAGCCAAGACTGCTGATTGTAGGGAAGGCACACACCCCCTCTAGGGAGAGACTTTTACCTCTGTTTGTTGAATAGTTCAGGGCTATTAATTTATTTATAGCATCCTCCACAACAAGAAAATCAGGCTGCTTTTATCATATGTGACGGAGAACTTGTCAGGAGTTATCAGGCTGATAACATAAGAACAGAGCAGGAGACAGCTACGGGGCATAATGAAGAGCGCTAACAAAACACTACTGATATATGTGCCCAGCTATATGTGCCCAGCTCAAATTTCATGAATCGGGTTTACATCTACTTTAATATTATATTGTTATTGTACGGGGTTTATATAGCACACTTTGTGCAGCGCTTTACAACATGGAGGCAGACAGTACAGTTGCAATACAAATCAATACAGGATGGATCAGAGGGTCCTGCTCGTTTAGAGCTTATAATCTAAAAGGGAGGGTCAAGTGGAAAAAAAGGTAAACACTGTGGGGGACTGATGGAGAAAATGAATGAAAATACAGTTGTTAGGTCTGGATTGGATAGGCTTCTCTGAAGAGAAGGGTTTTCAGGAATCATCTAAAAACGAATAGACTAGGAGATAATCGGACAGATTGGAATAGGGTGTTCCACAAGATTGGAGAGGCTCTGGAGGAGCATGGGAGGAGGTGACGAGGGAGCTGGAGAGCAGGAGGTCTTAAGAGAAACAAAGAGAATGAATATGTTCGTATTTAGAGACTAGATTAGTGACGTAGCTCGGGGCTAATTTGTGGATGGCTTTGTAAGTAGTTGTTGGTATTTTGAATTTAATTTGTTGGGTGAGTGGATGCCAGTGGAGGGATTGACAGAGAGGAGTAGCAGACACAGAGTGATTTCCTAAGGTGGATTAGTCTGGCAGCAGCATTCATGATGGATTGAAAGGGGGATAGACTATGTAGAGTTAAGCCAATGAGAAGGGAGTTGTAGTAGTGGAGATGAGAGATGACCAGGGAGTGAATTAAGAGCTTTGTTGTGTCATTGGTTAGAAAGGGACATATTTTGGAGATGTTGTGGAGGTTGAGGAGGCAAGATTTGGACAGTGATTGGACAAGGGGCTTAAAGGAGAGTTCAGAGTCCGGGACTACAGCTAGGACTCTCTATATATATCAAGTAAATAGAAACAGAATGTTGTGTCATGTCAAATCACCACATACTACAGCAGGCTACTGCCACAGATAGGAGTCCATATTTACTAGTAGCAGGCTGGCCAGGGTTGGGTAGTAGCAGCTCAGGCTGTGTGGTGATGAGGGCCACAGAGGTAACATTTGAAAATTATCTGTTCCTTGATAGTCACTTTGTGGCAGGAGAAGTAGAAGACACTGGGTGACAATGGACAGGATATTCTACAGTAGGAAATAACTGGACTCAAGGTGAGTGAACGTTCAGCAAAAGCGAGAGTCCCATGAACACCGGATCTGGAGTTCACCAGAGCACCCAGCAGAGAGTGATGGGCTTGGTTGTTGACAGGCCCAAGATTGCGGCCTTCTAACTGACCTGAACAGGTGTCTACTGGGCAAGACATGTGTAAAGGCTGACCGCAGGGTAAGCCTGTATTTGTAGGAGGAGTCAGGCTGCATAAAGCCTGCCCTCCTCTGCCTCCTTCTCGTTGGACGTCGGCTCTCATGTGCCTGACGTCACTTGCGGCGGGTCGGAGGAGGACTTTTTGCTGGCGCTCGTGGATGGGGGTGCTTTGGGCCCCGCCGGCTCCGTTTGCGGGCATCTGGGGGGGGGTGAGGCGCCCCCCCCCCCGGCGACTGTCAGCGCGGGGGAGGCTTTTTCCCGCCCGCCTCCTTCTCCGGCTGCCTCAGCTGGATGGGAGGGGGGAGGGAGGTTTCTGTCTCAGGCTTCCCCCGTGTGGTTCTGCCGTAGCGCTTGTCCACTGGGGGGCTTGTCGCCCGCCTACTTCTCCCGCTGTGTCACTGAGTGAGGGGGGGGGGGGGTGCCTGCCTCAGGCTTCCCCCGTGCGGTGCTGCTGGGGGGGGCGGCTCTTGTCTCCACGAGGGAGCCCTTCTCCCGCCCGCCTCCTTCTCTGGCTGCCTTTGCCGTAGGGGAGGGGGGCGGGAGGTTTTCCGGTGTGTTCCCCCACGTGGTGGAGGGAAGAGCCTGACGTGCGCTCATAGCAGACCTCACAGTGTGATAGTAATCTGTTAAGACTGCTATACCTCAATACTAAGGGTGATGTCCATGGTATTTTGATTGCACCTGTTTGAATGGCAGGACTACTTCATTTTCTTCATGGCCCCCCTTCTCCCAGTGTTCCGCTGGGGGGAGGGGGTGAATGCTTCACCTGCCGAGGGGGGTGTTTGTCCGCGGGTGGCTGCGGGGGAGCCGCTTCTCCCATCTGCCACCCTTCTCCCAGTGTTCCGCCGGGGGGAGGGGGAGAATGCTTCATCTGGAGGGGGGGGTTGTCCGCGGGTGGCTGCGGGGGTGATACTTCTGCCGCCCGCCCCCTTCTCCCGGTATTCCGCCGGGGGAGGACGCGTTAGCCTGCTGGGTGGCTGTGGGGGAACCGTTTCTCCCGCCCGCCTCCTTCTCCCTGTGTTCCACCGGGGGGGAGGACTCCCCCCGCCTGGGCTCCGCGTGGCAGTCCCTCCCTGCCTGAGCTCCACGTGGCGTGTACACCCGCCCGCCTGAGCTCCACGTGGCGTGCCCACCCCCCCGCCTGAGCTCCACGTGGCGTGCATACCCCCCCGCCTGAGCTCCACGTGGCGTGGCCACCCCCCCGCCTGAGCTCCACGTGGCGTGGCCACCCCCCCACCTGAGCTCCACGTAGCGTGGCCACCCCCACCGCCTGAGCTCCACGTGGCGTGCCCACCCCCCCGCCTGAGCTCCACGTGGCGTGACCACCCCCCCGCCTGATCTCCACGTGGCGTGCCAACCCCCCCGCCTGAGCTCCACGTGGCGTTCCCCCCCCCGCCTGAGCTCCACGTGGCGTTCCCCCCCCCGCCTGAGCTCCACGTGGCGTTCCCCTCCCCCCGCCTGAGCTCCACGTGGCGTCCCCCCCCGCCTGAGCTCCACGTGGCGTTCTGGTGCATTAATTTTCTCGTGCCATTCATGTTCTCGTGCTATTCACGGTTTTCTCATGCAGGTTTACGTTCTGGTGCATTTTATGGTTTTCCCATGCGATTCGGTCCCATGCGTTTCCGGTCTCAGGCCATTCACGTTTTCATAGCGGTCACGTTCTCAAAGCAGTTACATTTTCATGCATTTGCATCGTCTTGCATTTGCGTTTTCATGCATTCGCATCTTCTTGCAGTTGCGTTTTCTCGAGCAGTTGCGTTTTCTCGAGCAGTTGCAGCTTCTTGCAGTTGCGTTTCTCAGGCAGGTGCGTTTCTCAGGCAGTTGCATCTTCAGGCATTTGCGTTTCTTGCATTTGCGTTTCTTGCATTTGCGTTTTCATGCATTTGCGTTTTCATGCAGTTATGTTTTTGTTTCGTTTTACATTCTCATGCAGTTATGTTCTCGTTTCGTTTTCCGTTCTCATTCGATTTGACGTTCTCATGCTTGTTGGTTTCAAACACGTTTCTTACGGTTCTTGCGCAATTTTGTTTTTCATGCGGTTTGGGTCTCTCATGTGATTTACTTTTCTTATGAAGTTGTTGTTTCTCATACAATTGATGGTTTTCCATGCAATTTTACGGTTTCTCATGCAATTGCGTTTCTCGTGCGTTTCACAGGCAGTTGGCGGTTTTTAAACGATGTACAGTTCTTACGCATTTATGGTTCTCATGAATTTATGGTTCTCAGGCATGTTAAATTTCTCATGCAATTTACGTATCAGATGTAATTTACGTGTCTCACGCAACTTCTTGCGTTTCCCATGTTTCTGACGTTTCCCCATGTTTTATAGCGTTTTCTGACGTATTCCCGTGGTACAGTTGACGGTTCATGCAACTACGGTTTCTCGTGCTTTTTCATGGTTTCTCTCGCTTTCCAGGTTTTTCTCTCGCTTTCCAGGTTTTCTCTCACTTTCCAGGTTTTCTCTCACTTTCCAGGTTTCTCTATCGCTTTCCACGTTTCTCTATCGCGTTTCCAGCGTTTTGCGCTTCATGCGTTTTGCATTTCATGTAGTTATGTCCTCGTTTCGTTTTACGTTCTCATGCACTCATGTCCTCGTTTCGTTTTACGTTCTCCTGCACTCATGTTCTCGTTTCGGTTACATTGGTGTTTCATGAAGTTACGGTTCTTACGCAATTTTGTTTTTCATGCGATTTAGGTCTCTCATGTGATTTACATATGAAGTTGGTGTTTCTCATACATTTGATGGTTTTCCATGCAATTTTACGGTTTCTCATACAATTGCGTTCTTGTGTGTTTTTGCTGGCAGTTGACGGTTTTTGAACGACTTACAGTTCTTACGCTTTTATGGTTTTCATGAATTTATGGTTATCAGTTTTATTTTTATTTTTTCTTCACGTTTCTCATGCAATTCACGTATCGGATGTAATGTTCATGGCTGTTATTTACGTGATGCCACTTCTTGTGTTTCCCTTGTTTCTGACGTTTCCCCATGTTTTTCTAGCATTTTCTGACGTATTTCCATGGTTTTTGACGTATTCACATGTTTCCTTACGTGTTGTCCTGTGTTTCCTTCCGTATTTCCCGTGTGCCGCACGTTTCATGTCTTATGCCTTTCATGTCATTACCCTTGTGTAATTTCATGATTCTCAGGCTTTTTTACGTTCCTCATGCTTGTTAGTGTCGGATGTATTGTACGTGTCTGATGCTGTTTACGTGTCTCATGCATCATCTCCCGTTTCCCACATTTCTTTTGTTTCTCGTGTTTTCTTGCCTTTTCTCGTGTTTCTTACATATTCCTATGCCGCACGTTTCGTGTCTTATGCTTTTCTTTTCTCTTGTGTACCCCCCAGGGTTTTCTCTTGTGTTTTTTATCGTTTTGCGTTTCTTGTGCAACCTGCATTTCCTAGGCAGGTCGTGTTTCTAGCAACCGCGGTTCTTAAGCCGCTCACGGTGATCAGTTCACGCTACTCATGTTTTCGTTCAGTCACGTTTCCTTATTGCAGGTTTCGTTCTTGTCGCAGGTATTTTTTGTCTGATCACGATTCTCTCGCTAGTTGTGTTCCTGATCAGTTGGGTGCCATTCCTCACTATTTATTTTAATTTCCTAGCTGCATCTGGCCAGGAGTTGCCCTGGGGTATGGGAAGTTTGGTTAGTCAGTTTTCACTGATCCACAGTTTCTACTGGCTCAGGGACTTTCGTGGATCACGGGGCCCGGGCCAGTATCTGTAGGCTCGGGTCTCAGAAGCAGGTTCCAGTCACGCACTTTCTTTTCAGTTCCAGTTGTGGTAGATTGGTTTACATTTGGTTGGCACTGCAGCCTTGATCATTGGGTTTTGTTTTAAATTCCAGGAAGGCCCATGACACTGCTTGGCATGTTTCCAGGTTAGGTTTCCAGTCCTGATGGTGAAACATCTAGTTCCTTTTTTGCTTTTCTGTTTTGTTTTAGTTTCCTTTTTTTTTGCCTCCTCCAGCTGGTATCAGCCTTCAGCACTTTCTGGGCGTATCCAGTTAAGTCCCAGCATTTCATGCTGAATGATGTGTCAGGTTGTTTTATTTTCTGCTTTTCCGTTTGTAGCCATCCAGGTCTCCAGCTGTGGGGACTCCCTGCTGTGCTTATCTGACTTTCCATTGTGGGTTTCATTTCATGACGTTCACGTACTCTCAGGTTTATCTTGCGTTGGTCGCTGGGTTGGGCTCAAGGGGGTGCTAGAGCTGGCCTTGTGGTTCCTGAAGCCAGGGGAGGGGCTACTGCCTTTCTTAGCGTTTCCTTCTCTGCGGCAAAGGCATAACTCATTTGCCGCCGCTCCAGGTTAGACGTTATTCACTGGGTCATCTGGTTGTTGAGCTTTCTTCCTACTGTGTTATTTTTTGCCCCCTTTTAGGCATACTGACCACGTGACCTTTGGCACACTTCAGGTCTTTGTTTCCTTGTTGCTCTTTGTTCCTTTCCTCACCATCCACAGAGTGACTCTGAGTACAAGTGTAAAGGCTGACCGCAGGGTAAGTCTGTATTTGTAGGAGGAGTCAGGCTGCATAAAACCTGCCCTCCTCTGGCTCCTTCTCGTTGGACGTCGACTCTCGTGTCCCACCCACCCATTCCCTTTTTCTTTTAATTTCATTCTTTACATTTCATACTTGGGTATGCCCCCTTTTAGGCATACTGACCACGTGACCTTTGGCACACTTCAGGTCTTTGTTTCCTTGTTGCTCTTTGTTCCTTTCCTCACCATCCACAGAGTGACTCTGAGTACAAATAAGAAGTTTGAAGAATTTGGGATCTTTGAGGTCCTGCGATTACACAGACACAGGAGCACAAGCACATAACACCAACACAAGAGTATTTTCTAGCACTGGGGTGCTGAGAACACAGGAACAGAGGTGAAAGTCTCTTGTATCACTGCCATGCTTTTGCAGAACTGAGGAGGAGCACTCAATGCAGAAAAGCTGAGGTTTCACTTGAAGTGCACAGATCACACAGGTTCAATTCTGGAATCTCTCTTGGAATACACAGTGCTCACAGGTGCTGGAATACTGAAAATTCTCTAGGAATACATAAGGGTCACAGAAGATGGAATGCTGAAAGCTTTCTTGGAATACACAGGCACAGGAATTGTGGAAGCTTCAAGGGAACATGAGGATTTACATGGACAAGAAAAAACTCTAGGGACACAGGGGGCTTAGCAGCTAGCATACATTGTTCAAAGGCCCAAAAAGGTTCAAAATGTTTAGGACAACATCTGGCAACAAAATGTCTGTGCTGCCAGTGGATTCTGAATAGCTTCACTCTGAACAGAAGAAAAGAGTTGGCACTGGTGCAAAGCACAGGTGAGTGTAACATTACCCATTCTTTTATGTGGTATACCCACTCACAGAGATCCAGGTTTCAACAGGATACAAAGATGTAATCACCTTACCATGAAAAGAATTGATACATCTGAAGTTGGGACCAAGGTTATTTCACATAAAGCCCCTACAATCAATCTTTTACTGTTAGGAATTTTCAGGTGTGGAGGCATATGGAGTCTCTAGCCAACCGGGTTGATTCCTGTGGAGCTAAAGTAATCATGGCCAATTTATCATGGGGCAAACTTCAAAGAAGGGATCTTGAGACAGATATTCCTCATAGCCAGGCAAACCTTGTTTCCAGTTTGCCTTTCACCAATGCCAGTTAGCAAATGTTTTGTGCTTAGTGCCTGCCTGATTGCACAAGTTGGTTCTGGATTTTGAATCAGTTCTGGTTCATGTTTTTCTTCAAAGTATTCAGACCAGAATATCAGCAGCATATGACATGGGTGTTTGTCATAAATAGTGTAAAATGGAGAATCTTGGGCACTGGCACTGTAGCGATTTTTGTGGACAAACTGAGCCCAAGGCAGAAGAGCAACCCAGTTGTCCTGGTGGGCAGACATGATGACTCCAATGAATTTCTCAGGTGACTGGTTAGTTATCTTATATATTGGATTACTGATGGTAGACTAAAAGGAACTGTAGGGATACATCCAAGGATTTACAAAGATCCCTCCAGAAATGTGAGGTAAATTTGAGCCGTGAACAGATACTATACTAGTTGGCATACTATAGAGCCAGAGGATCTCTTGAATGAAGATGAGAACCAAGGCTGCTGCCAAAGACAGTAACATAAGAGGTATGAATTGTTCCATTTTTGAAAAACTATAATTGCAACTATAGTATAACTCTTGAATGAAGGGAGATCCATGATAAACTCCATGGCCTAATGGCACTAGAGTTCCTAGGGAATAGGCAAAGGGAAGAGCGGACCAACTGGTTCTTGGATAAGGGACACAGTTTTGGCCCACACTGGACAGGCTTTTACGTAATCCTCCACATCTTTGTAAAGGCCTGGCCACCAGTATAGATAAGAAAGAAACACGTGTCTGTGGATGCCAGGATGTCCCCCCAGGAGAATAAAAATAGAAGAGACCCATCTTTCACATAAAAGTCCTCAACATCAATGGAGAAGGGCTTGGAAATGTTTGTCTTAGATGGAATAGATATGGGAGTTTTTCACCCACTGTGAGAATTGTTTTAGGAAATGTCTCTTCTGGCAACAGCAGATATGGAAGCCCAGAGACAGGCATTTGATTCTTTCCTCAAGGAATATGTGAGCAGCCAAATTGCATATGCAATTGCAAATGCAATATTAGGGTGGTAGAGCAGAGATCTCAGGCGACAAGTACAAAGATGTTGCTGCTGCAAGCCATCAGTCTCCCTCTGCTTTAAAAATTCATATTAGCTTAGCAGCCCGTCAAAGCTCCATGCTCTGTGCATACAGCGTAGCCGCACTGATGACTTCATCTCAAGATATAATTTTTCAATCCAATGCAGCAAAAACTGTCCTTTCTCTTCAGTGAGAGCTGTAAGGTCTGCAGAGTGCAGAGACTTGAACCACTAGGTGGTTCAAGTAAATGCTGGAAGATAAGAGCCAAGCGTGGAGTGAAGGTCTTACATTGGCCGGCTCTCTCTCAGGCATGTTCTTGAAAACGGATATTAATCTGTACAGCTAGTGAGACAAGGTCAACAAGCTCGACCAGGCAATCTTGATGCAATCCACCAAACTTTGCATAAATATGACAATGTGGGCTTTATTGTTCCAGGACAGCTGTGCTGTGGGAGTACAATTATCTAAAAATATGGGCTGCAAAGGTACCATATATGTATTTTCCTAATAGCATTCGAAATTGAGAGACTTTAAAGAAACCACACAGAACAATATATTAGACATGTGCAGTTAATTTTTTTTTCCGAATTCAAATTCAGACTAATTTAAATTTTTCGGAAATTTGGATGTATTTAAATTTCTGAATTACAATAGTACCAAATTTAAATGAATCCGAAATAAAAAAATTCAGACGATATTAGATTTCAAATAGATTTGGATGGTTTCAAATTTGAATTCAAATAGTTTTCCAAATTTACAAAGAGAATAAAATAGAATAGAAAATAAAGGAATGGAATAGAAAAAAATAGAAAAGAATATAACAGAGAATAAAAGAATATAATATAATAGTAAAATAGTAAAACAGAAAAAAATAGAAAATCAACGTACTTTAAAATAACAGACAGAAATTCTTACATACCTGTAGATAGCTGCCACTATGACTCATAGCTCAGATCGGTTCCTACGAGTCAATATATGTAACTCAGCCATAAGTACTGAGCCTGAGGAATTTCTGGTGCAGGCTGATATTTTAGCTAAGAGATTTGTGGAAAAGGCTTATACCATCGAGGCATTGAGGGCAACTCTTAATCAATTTGTCTTAATGCCCATTTGTCTTAATGACCTGCTTAAAGAAAAATCCATGTAAGAGAACAAAGTTACTTCCCCTATAGTTCCCTTTATACCACCTTCTCTGTGCAGCATAAGCATATTAAACAATAGATTTCTAAGCATTGGCACATTTTGGTAATGATCGGGTGCTCAATACTGTCCTGCCCACTAAACCTAAAGTGATGTACAAGGGTGCCCCCCCCCCCCCCCCCAAGAGATAGCTTAGCTCCCAATATATTTAACCCTCCTACAATTAAAAGGAGTTTCTTCCAAAATCTTACAGGTTTTATGTAAAAGGTGTCAAGCTATTTTAGTGGGTGCTCACATAGGAGAACTGAAAGATTTAGCTCCACTAGTACTTCAGCAGAATTTACAATTAGACCCTTTATTACATGTTCTACTGTAGGTGTGGTCTATCTTCTTCAGTGCCCATGTGGGTTACAGTATTACGCAGGACCAAACGCCCCCTACAAGTTCGACTCAATGAACATATTACTAACATTAAAATAGAGTTTAAGAATCACTCTGCACCAAAACATTATTTGATTGCTCACAACAAAGACCCCTCTAAGACCATCTTTTTGAGGATAGATAAGTATAGTCCCCATTGAAGGGGTAGTTCCATGGTGAGGGAAATTTACAAACTAGAAATGTTGTGGATTCATAGATTGAAGTGTGTGTTCCTTATGGATTAAATGTAGACGTTGATGTTAACTCCTTTATTGATAATTCTTGATTTCAGATAATGTAAACGTAATCTGAGTCCTGGGTGGCAGCCTAATTAGACGTTTAACACTGAATTCAATTGCTACATGAAGAGGGATTCACTGGCTTAGTACATCATATTTATTTAGGATTTCTTTATATTTATGGCCAGTTGCCGTACTTTGTTCGACTGCTGGGGGTCACTGCTGAGTACACTCATTGTTTCTCTGCTGTGATCTTTTTGTCTTGTTCCTGTTGGGTATATTACATGTGTACATATCTGGTTATATAATCATATATGTATTGTTAGGGACTTTTTTACTTTTTAGCTTAGCTGGGAGTGCCATTGTCCTTAATTACAGTTAATCTGATTTGGGATATAAGTGGTTAATGCCTCAATTGTTTACCATTTATTAGTTGGTTCCCTAGTTCCTTTCAGTTTGACAGATGGAGGTTACTGTTGAGTTACAATATTTGGGTCCCTGGGTCAATCAAATGTGATAAGGTTGTGGGGAGGGATTGCCTGTCGCATGTAAGCCAGTAAACAACAGCAATTGGGCTGGCCCAATATAGTTACCCCATGCCTTAGGTTTTGGATGCGCATAATTTGCCATATTGGGTCGGAATGGGTGCTAGGGAGGGCTCCTTTTGGAGGCATGAACTGGTGTCATACTTATTCATAAATACTGGCAGGGTTCCTAGTTCCGAAAGGGCGGACTTTTTTGCCAGCCGCCCACATGGTTTGTATTTAAGCTGTGAGTCAGCACACTGCTCGTGCCCCAGGACATCATCTATTGACAAAACACATCAGAAGGAGGGATGTGTTGACGTCACTGTGATGTTTTATCCCTGAGCGACGGTTGGTTTATACAAGCCAGCTGGCTTTTTATCTTTGCCTACCTTTCTGCATCTTGCTGTAAGTGAACATTATTGGGTACTGAAATGTGTTGATGTTTCTGTGTACTCAGTGAACTCGGTGTACTCTCCTTCAATGATCAGACTCCCCCACTGCACAGCCATTCACTGGAAAGTTCAGTGTGCTGCTGCTTCTCCTCCCCCAGCTGTTATGCAGCTGAGAACAGAGGGAATGTAATCACTTATAAAAAAGGGAAAATGGTATTTATAATGTATTTTTTATATCTATACAAAAATGTTTTGCCTTTCATTTCTATTTCAAACTGAATGGGTTGTTTTACAAGGTGATCGTTTTCACTTATGTCAAGTATATTGTTCCCATTGCAACATGTTGCTCAGACACTTTTGATAATAAACTTGTATTACCTTTGTTGGTACATGAGAAGTGGGATGCAAGTGGTGATGACCTGTGTCTGAGTTTTGTGACTTTATAAAAATAAAAACAATTCATCACATGGAACACAGTAAAATTACAAAATATGATTTGTGCAGTTGAAAGTTGACAGCTGGATTTTAGGTTCCATCACTTCATCCCTCCAGAGTGCAACAGAGAATTTCCACATGGAATATTTTGATGTCCATGAAAGAGAGAATCCTTGGAGGTTTATTTTAAAAATAATATTACTGCCAGAATTTAGCATTGGCAATAACTAACCTGGACTTAATAAAGAAGTTAACTGGATGGGTTTGCTTAAACCTGAAGAGAAACTCGGGTTTTGTGATTGCTCTGTAAAGTGGATATCATCTGAAAATATGCATTGAACACAGTGCCTATTCAAATCAAACATTATTACTACAGAATCTCTGCCTTCGGGTGTTACTAAAACCAGCACCCAGCATTCACCATATCTGGTCTCCCACAGTACACAGAACATGAACAATTATTTTTGTAAATAGAAAACTGCTAAATACCTTTTCTCATCAGTAGTTAGATTAGTCTTGCGACTTCTATTAGTGTCTGGTTAAAGCTTGTATGAGGAGTATTCCTTCTCCCCTGACTGTCCTATGAGGCTGCAGGGACATTGACACCCACCACTCCATAGAGGAGACTAGAGGGTCCAATAAAGTCCACCTGACCTGATCAGTCTGCCCATGTGAAAGGGCCCTTAGTATTTGCTGTTTGATTGTAGCCACCTGAGCTTTGATTATGTTTTTTGTGTTCATTGGGTTTCTCCCAGCCCAAGGACATGGTTTGCTTCTGCCTGTTTCTGGGGTGTATATACTTGTTTATTCTGCCTTGGCCAACCAGGATTTATGCCAGGGACGTAAGTTAGGGAAGCATAAATATGTGGAGAGATATTCTAGAAAGATGTTTTCCCTAGTAGGGATGTCCTTGCCTTGCCTCCCAGGTCTGTTGCCTGGTAAGGGTATAGCTCCAGAGAGGTCCTATCTTTGCCTTCCATTCTCTTTGTCTTGGGAGAAAGCAGAATCTGAAGAAAAGTCCTGTGCAGATAGTTGGCTGTCTGGGCTTAAGGTCCACAACTGACCTGTGAGAGAGATCTGAAGTAATCGTTATCTAACCTGCTCTGTGGCAGAGGCTTAAGATACCTAAGGGTAGTCATGTCAGGGCTACAGAGTGTGCATTAACCTATCACAGAGGTCATAAACAATTCCAAAGACCGAGTAGTCTATTGTTCAGAGAGATCTTTTTCTGCTCTTTTTATCTGTACCCCTAGCCTAGTTGAGCCAATAAATTGCAAGAACAGGATTGAACATACTGAAGTCTGACTGTCACCACTGGTGTGAAAGGGAAAATCTGGGTGCAGCTACAGGGCATGTCACCATTAGGGAAAGCAGGAGAGCCAGTTAAAATCCAGCAGCTACGTCTGGTGTCATTGCTACAGTACTGTTAGTATGTGATGGCAATGAAATATAAGAGACTGGTCTACAAAGGCTACAGCTACTTCTCCACACACAATATATATTTTATACACACACACACACACACACACACACACACACACACATATATATATATATATTGTAGACATGTCACTGGAGAAGTGATCGAGGGGGTGTACATCTCACCTAGGTTGTGACATAGTGTGAGATGGTAAATCCAGGATGGATCAGTTTCTCAGCAGCGATATGCTGTTGAGTGGTTAAGTAATTTTGCCGGGCCTGGGTTTATATGGAATGGCAGGTAGGTTTGGTAGAGGGACCTGTCATTCCACATCCCCCGATCCAGTTCTGGGTTTGGGATCAGGTGAGCTTTGATCCTAATTAGCCTGGGAAGGTAAAGGCTCTGCAAGGCCTGCAGGTGATTGCTCCCAGCCAGGGAATGAACAGCCTGTATGTTGAAGGAAGCTGCAAGCACAGACACTGCTGGAGCTAAAACCCACCCTGCGATATCCAGACGAAAAGACGCTGTCTTTATAAATGTCAGATAGGTGAGAAGAACCTGTTAGTAAGCGCCCAGCCGGGCTAGGTCTTTTGTTTATTTTGTTGTACTTAGAAAGCACGGTGTTGCTGTATGTTTTGTTTGCTGGACTGTTTGTACCACGAATAAACGCCAAGATCTGCTTCATATATTCCAAGTCTGCTGTGAACTGTGTCCAAACACACCCTACCCCGGGAAGATCCCTTACAATTGGTGTTCGAATGCGGGCAACAGACGGTTGCTAGGGGCAACGGTGTGGACAGACTTGGCTACAGCTGCTTATGTCCTGGGTGAAAGCTGCATCTAAACTCCAAGAACAGTCCAGCAACATGGAGGAGATGCTGAAGCAGTTTATGCAAGTGAGTTTGCAACAACAGCAGGCTCAGACAGAGGCCAATAGACGACATGAACAGTCCATGGCTGAACAACAGCAGATGATGGCTGCACAACAGCAGGCTCAGACAGAGGCCAATAAACGACATGAACAGTCCATGGCTGCACAACAGCAGATGATGGCTGCACAACAACAACTTCTCGAGCACCTGATAGCAAATCGAGAGGCGCCTGTGGTTGCTAATCCACCCACAGTGGAGGGAGCCGCTCCAGAAATTTTTTTTGGGAGAAGGACTGTGCAGAAAGCGCTGCAAAAGATGACTGCTGAGGACGATGTTGAGGCCTTTCTAACAATATTTGAGCGCGTGGCTGAGCGAGAGAAGTTACCAGCCGCTGAATGGGCAGAGGTAATTGCGCCCTATTTAACAGGTGAACCTCAAAAGGCCTACTATGACCTCAGTGAGCAAGAGGTCAAGGACTATACTCGGCTAAAAGCGGAGATACTTGCCCGACTAGGAGTTACTACTGCGGTCCGTGCCCGGAGGGTACGCAACTGGAGCTACAGTCTGGACCAATCAGCGAGGTCCCAGATGTATGACCTAATTCATTTGGCAAGAAAGTGGTTGGAGCCAGACACTTCTACTCCTGCACAAATCCTAGAGAAGGTCGTGATGGATCGCTACCTCCGAGCACTTCCTACTGACCTGCAACGCTGGGTGGGACAAGGTGATCCTAAGGATGCAAACGAACTTGTCAACCTTGTGGAGAGGTTCCAGGCGACTGAGGACTACCTCCGTGATGTTCCTGCAGCATCTTCACCTCCCCGGAGCGCCAGACCTGTGCCGTCAGCTGGTAAGAGACTTCCATCTATTGGGGGAGTGTGGAGGGCTGCTGATGGAGGGATAAGGGCTCAAGTGGTGTCTCAGGGACAAAAGACTGGTGATGGTCCCGGGTGGCTAAGGGGCTCTAAAAAGGACTCCTTGCCAAGGAGACCAGCCCCTATCCAGTGTTGGAGATGCCATGAGGCGGGACACGTGTCTGCCCATTGCCCTCTTACCTCTGAACCCATGGAATGTGACGCTAGCCGGCGCCAGTCGCTATTTGCGGAACCATCTTGTGCTGCAGTTCCTGGACTAGAGACTGAACCGCAAATCTGCAACATCACAATCAATGACTTTCCTGTTAAAGCGTTAATGGACTCAGGAAGCCTCGTAACCTTGGTGCATGCTAGCCTGGTGGCTGGGGACTTAGAGCCTAACAAGCATATGAGTGTTGTGTGCATACATGGTGATACAAAAGTGTACCCTATAGTGCGGGCTAAAGTCGGGACTAAACAAGGCACCGTACAATATGAAGTGGGTGTGGTTAAAAACCTCATGCATGATGTAATATTGGGCCGCGATTTTCCGTTATTCTGGGCTCTCTGGGAAAAAAGAGAAATCCCCAAAAGGAGTGAGGATACCTCTAAGGAGGTTGCCTTGTCCGCTGTGAATGATAAAAGTATGCAGGATGAAAATGATTGTTTTCCTTTGCAGGTCCTGGTTGGGGAGGAGGATCCTCCCACTGAGCAAAATATACTAGACTTAGAGGTGTCTAGGGATAATTTTGGGGCTGCACAATTACAGGACCCCACTCTCAAAAATGCGAGAGAGCAGGTTACTGTTATGAATGGGGTACCTCAGGAACCAGATGCTGAAAAAAGATTTCCACATTTTTCGGTGACTAATGATCTTTTCTATAGAGTCAATAAGATTAAGGATGAGATTGTGGAACAGCTTCTGGTACCTAAGCCGTACCGGCGTCAGGTGCTTGACATGGCTCATAACCATGTTCTTGGGGGACACTTGGGGACTGACAAAACGAGAGAGAGGGTTCTCCAGAGATTTTTTTGGCCGGCCATATATGATGACATTAAAAAATACTGTGAGTCGTGCCCCACATGTCAGGTTAGTGCCCCAGTGTCACATTTTCGCAGTCCTTTGGTTTCGCTCCCTATTATAGAGGTGCCTTTTGAGCGTATTGCCATGGATTTAGTGGGTCCCATTGTAAAGTCAGCTAGAAGACACCAGTATATTTTGGTAGTCATGGATTATGCGACCCGCTATCCTGAGGCTGTACCCTTAAGAAACACTGCATCTAAAACAATTGCACGTGAGTTGTTTTATATGTTCTCTAGGACTGGGATCCCCAAAGAAATCCTAACTGACCAAGGTACGCCATTTATGTCGAAAGTAATGAAGGAGTTATGCAAACTATTTAAAATCTCACACATCCGTACCTCTGTGTACCACCCCCAGACGGACGGATTGGTGGAGAGATTTAATAAAACTTTGAAACATATGTTGAAGAAAGTGGTGGAAAAAGATGGTCGTGACTGGGATCATTTATTACCCTACCTCATGTTTGCTATTAGGGAAGTGCCCCAAGCGTCCACCGGGTTCTCACCATTCGAGTTGGTCTATGGTCGTCACCCTAGGGGTCTACTGGACATCGCAAAAGAGACATGGGAGAATGAGTCCACCCCATACAAGAGTGTTATTGAACATGTAGCACAAATGCAGGACCGTATAGCCACTGTAATGCCCCTCGTAAGGGAACACCTCCAGAGGGCTCAAGAGGCCCAAAGTAGGATTTACAACCGGTCCGCAAGAATCAGGACATTCAACCCAGGCGATAGGGTCCTTATACTAGTCCCCACTGTTGAGAGTAAATTCTTGGCGAAGTGGCAAGGTCCTTATGAAATTGTTGAAAAGATCAGTGAGGTGAACTACAAGGTGCACCAACCAGGTAGAAGGAAGCCTTTCCAAGTTTATCACATAAACTTGATCAAGCCCTGGAAAGACAGGGAATCCTTGGTGGCGACAAATACTGTTAATAATTTGTCACAACCAATCCCTCCAGTCAAGGTAGGTGATACTCTATCAGTGTCACAGAAACAGGAGGCTCAGGAATTTCTACAGAAAAACAAAAACAAGTTCTCTGACCTCCCAGGGCGTACACACCTCATCCATCATCACATTGAAACTGAGCCTAGAAGCAGAGTAAACCTTAAGCCCTATAGGATACCGGAGGCACGTAGGGAAGCCGTATCTGCCGAGGTAAAACGTATGCTTGCTCTGGGGGTAATTGAGGTGTCCCAGAGTGAATGGTCCAGCCCAATTGTGCTAATCCCAAAGCCCAATGGAACTTGGAGGTTCTGTAACGATTTCAGAAAGTTGAATGAGATCTCCAAGTTCGATGCGTATCCTATGCCCAGGGTAGATGAGTTAATTGAGAAGTTGGGTAACGCCAGGTACATAACCACCCTCGATCTCACAAAGGGCTACTGGCAGATTCCACTGTCTGCTGAGGCTAAAGAGAAAACGGCATTCTCTACCCCTGATGGACTATTCCAGTATGTAGTGATGCCATTCGGGTTACATGGAGCGCCTGCAACCTTCCAGAGGTTGATGGACTTAATTCTGCGACCACATCGTGATTACTCAGCTGCCTACCTCGATGATGTGGTCATTTTTAGCCCTGATTGGGAAAGTCACCTCTGTAAGGTACAGGCCGTGTTGGATGCCATAAGTGATGCGGGGTTGACCATAAATGCCGAGAAGGCTTTCCAAAGCCTTAAGTCTGCCTTGTGCCAACCACCTGTGTTAATCACCCCCGATTTCAGGCGAGAATTTCTGGTCCAGACAGATGCCTCTAACACAGGCTTAGGTGCAGTACTCTCACAAGTAGTGAATGGTGAGGAGCATCCAGTGACGTACTTGAGTAGGAAACTAACCCCGGCCGAGAAAAATTATGCCATTGTGGAGCGAGAATGTTTGGCAGTAAAGTGGGCTCTAGAAGCTTTAAAGTATTACTTGCTAGGCAGGAAATTCAAGTTGGTGACAGACCATGCCCCCCTAACATGGATGAAGTTAAACAAGGAGAGAAATGCAAGAGTGACTAGATGGTTTCTGTCCCTACAAAACTTTAATTTCACTGTGGAACACAGGCCAGGGAAATTACAGGCAAATGCTGATGCATTGTCGAGGGTAAGTTGTCTGTGGGGACAAAAGGCTCAGCCCTCCGGTCTGAAAAAGAGGGGGGGGATATGTAGACATGTCACTGGAGAAGTGATCGAGGGGGTGTACATCTCACCTAGGTTGCGACATAGTGTGAGATGGTAAATCCAGGATGGATCAGTTTCTCAGCAGCGATATGCTGTTGAGTGGTTAAGTAATTTTGCCGGGCCTGGGTTTATATGGAATGGCAGGTAGGTTTGGTAGAGGGACCTGTCATTCCACATCCCCCGATCCAGTTCTGGGTTTGGGATCAGGTGAGCTTTGATCCTAATTAGCCTGGGAAGGTAAAGGCTCTGCAAGGCCTGCAGGTGATTGCTCCCAGCCAGGGAATGAACAGCCTGTATGTTGAAGGAAGCTGCAAGCACAGACACTGCTGGAGCTAAAACCCACCCTGCGATATCCAGACGAAAAGACGCTGTCTTTATAAATGTCAGATAGGTGAGAAGAACCTGTTAGTAAGCGCCCAGCCGGGCTAGGTCTTTTGTTTATTTTGTTGTACTTAGAAAGCACGGTGTTGCTGTATGTTTTGTTTGCTGGACTGTTTGTACCACGAATAAACGCCAAGATCTGCTTCATATATTCCAAGTCTGCTGTGAACTGTGTCCAAACACACCCTACCCCGGGAAGATCCCTTACAATATATATATATATCACTCTCGTATACCACCAATAGACAAATATTATCACTCATTCCCAACTGTGAGAGCACCCCAAACCGTATATCTTACAAAACAGTTTCCTGTACTTACATTCTACAGGTCCAACCAAAGCATGCCAGAGACAATGATATGGGTGACGCCTAAACACTACATTAGATTTCATGAAGCCTTTCCACAAATATTTTTTTTCCAAACACATAGTTCTCAGCCACTTTATGAAAACTTGACACGTTCTATAAGTAATGTGATTATTTATTATAAATTAAGACAAAGACAATTAAAACAAAGCCCTTCATAAACATAGCTGATATTTTCTAGGGAACACCAGAAAAATGAATGCAATAGCCTGATTTGTTGCATTGGTAAAGGAATTATTTTGTTTCTCCATTTTTAAAAAAAATAAACAAGCAATAAGTGATGCTTCTCTCTTGTCTATCTCTAAGGTATTCACAGTTCTCAAATGGGTCTGCTATCTTAAAAATAAAAAACATTAGCGGCAGCTTCCAAAAGTGAATGTTTGCATTGGACAGCCGGTGTATTTGCACAGATTGGTCTGAGCTTCGTATATTTGGGAATTGGTAAATAACCTTTAATGCCTTTCACACACTCTGTAATCTACAACACACAAGTCTATTTTTTCCTATAGTGGCAGAAATTACCCTTAATCCAGGCATCCAAACATACAGCATTTAGTGATATGACTACTTTAAGGCTCTCTATGCTTTTTATAAAAACAGCCAAGTATTTTGATGATTTGTCAGAAGTAGCACTTTTATGACAAATATGCTAGCTGTAATTTCTGGAGTGGTACATTACATTTTCCTTCATTACTGTTGCTTATATTTCAGAAAAGCCAATTACAAAAATGGAGCATAGCCATTTAACTACAACAAGCTGATTAATCCTGAGCAGAGGACAAACTAGGACAAATTAGGTCAGTTTTCCTGTATGCTTTATGTTGCTATGCTACCTATGATGTACAGCCATTTAAGTGTACTAACCTTGAGGATGGCTCCTGTGAAATGTATAAAAAAATGTGTCTATTTGTAAAGCACATTTTTTCATATGTGACTTTGTGACTGGAGAATTATCTCTAGGCATTTTGAACATTAACAGTAAATTTAAAGAAAATCAGTTATCATTATAGATATTTTTTTGTAACTATAAATTGTACATTCATTTACATCTTGCCTAATAAATGTAACCTAAAAATTAAAGGTAAACTTTCTTTTTTGACAAATGACTTGTCAAAATATATCTTTCTTAACTGCATAGACTCTAAAGCCCCGCACACACGATCGCATTTTCCGACTGGAAATGTTGGCTGTCAAGGTGGTGGCAGGAAATCCGGCCATGTGTATGCTCCATCAGACAATTGTTGTCGGACTTTCCGCTAACAAATGTTGGCTAGCATATTTTCAAATTTTCCACCAACAAATGTGTGTTGTCGGATTTTCCGATCGTGTGCACACAAGTCCGTCAAACACGCATGCTGGGAAGCAGAAGCGATCGATCTTGTAAACTAACGTTTGTAATGGAGAATTAACATTCATGACATGGCAAATTATGAAATCTCCAAATGCAGCGCACATTCTCTTCTTCTTTAATCAGATAATAATGAAGCTGCTTTGCTGGTGATATTGATGGAGTTATTGCAAACACATTTTCAGAGGCTTTTTTTTTCTAGTAATATTAAGAATAATATTATTATGTTTTTTTTTTTATTATTATTTGTGCAAGTTAGCACAACACCATTATCCCATCATTATTAAGATCAATGATACAACTATGTTGGTGTCCTTTGTTAATTTTACATTGTATTTTTTTTTATGTAACTGCCTACTCCACAACTGTCATTTGAAGTAAAACACATAGCCAAGTATTATTCTACACTTTTTTTATTGTGCATTAAAAAAATTAGACATGCTTTTTGCCAATAGAACTTAACCAAAAAGTGCATTCTATGCATCCAAAAATATAGAAAATATACCAAATCAAGTCATTATTCAACCAAAAAAATAACGTCAAAGCAATAACTCCAAGGCTCATAATAAAATAACACGTTATCGAGTGTTTCGAGGATGGGTCCCGGCTGCTGATCTCCTCTAGGGACCGGTTAATACACACAAAATTTTTACATCGCGTATACTTTACGCCGCAGAGGCTGCACAGAATGTATCCCCAACGGTCCCCGGAATGCCCCAGGTGTCATTACCCTGAAGGCACATTTCTGCACATGTTTTGGGACTGCCCCCGAATTGCTCGGTTTTGGAGGGATGTTTTTGACTGTATAAACATTCTGCAACTGACGATTCCTATGACGCCTGAGTTCGCCCTCCTGGGGATTCAGGATGATGAACAGCGTCCTCGGTACAGTAAGCTGTTGCTCTCTCTCCTGGTGTTTTACGCCCGGAGGGAGATCCTTCGGCATTGGATATCATCCTCTCCCCCTACGGTGGAGCGGTGGGATGCGGCGGTTAATGCTGTTCTCCCCCTATACAAATTGACTTATCTGGTTAGAGGGTGCCCGCAGAAGTTTGACCGGGTATGGTTACCTTGGGTGGAACAGTTTTGAACTCTTGAAATGTTGCAGTTGAGCCTCCCCTCCCCCCCCCCCACCGTCCCCCTATCTCTCTCCCCCACCCCCCCCTCCCCCTCGTCCCCCTCTCTCTCCCCCCCCCCTCGTCCCCCCCCCCCTTTTTCCCTCCGCACTGGTATTTTTGGTAAGGGTATGGGAGGGGTTTGTAGGTGAGCTTGCTGTATGGGCACACTCCTTTTTCTTTTTCATTTGCAATTTTTGCTCTTCTGGCTCATTTGTTATGTTATAGTATTCTTGGATTACTTCTGTGCTGTACCAGTCTGCTGAGATGTATGTATATTGCTTGTTATGTTCTGTCTTCTCAATAAAACCAACCGTGTTGTTAAAAAAAAAAAAAAAAATAACACGTTATCTCCTCCGATTCCGCAAGTCTGGTTGACACACGGCCGTTCAGAAATGAACTGAAAAGCAAGAAATGAAAATCCCAAACTGAAAAGCTCTAAATGAAAAACCCAAAAAGAAAAGCACAAATCAACACTCACCAAACTTCTACTAAAATTAAATTAGCAGAAGGAGTCCAAAGGGTGGCGCTAAAGAGCTGAAAAAACACGTAGTACGTCTAGTATGTCACTACATTTGTAATTGTTGGCCAACATTTGTGTGACCATGTGTATGCAAGAGAAGTTTGAGCCAACACCCTGCGGACAAATTTCCATGGTTTCGTTATCGGAAAGTCCAATCATGTGTACGAGGCTTTAAGATGTCCTCATCGCTACACACTTTCTGCAGCCCTAAGCTACCATATCTGTATCAGCTTTTGTTGCTGCCCCCAACTGTTCACTGTAACTTTATTTGACAGGTCTCCCCTATTTTATACATTATCGTTCTAGATCATCTAGATTCTTGGATAGCTCTTCCTTCATTGTCTGCAGTAGCTTCTCCCTTTCCAACTGGTGACAAATGGCTGGTAAAACTCACGCGTGCTATTACTGATGTGCGTTATTGACACTCAACCTCACCTTGCACAAAGATTTTACAGCTCGCAGGACAAGAACCTAAATGCCAGCAGATTGAGAGCAATAGTCAAAGGATTTGGCTAACTATGTAGTTAACCTATATACCCTCAAAACACTGCTATCAGATATTTATCATAAATATCAATGTTCACAATATTAGCGATAAAAATTATGGCTTGATCACTTCCCGTTCGGTAGGGCAAGTTGGCAGCCTTGTGCAAAAAGACGCACAACTCCTTTAATGCCCCATACACATGGTTGGAAATTCCGAAGGAAAAAGTCAGATCGGATTATGTTTTCAGAAAATCCGATCGTGTGTGGGTTCTAGCTGACTTTTTCTATCGGAATTTACAAAAGGAAAAAGTTTGAGAGCTGGATCTAAAATTTTCCGACAACAAAATCCGATCGGACTTTTTCCGATTGTGTGTAGAGAATTCCGACGCACTAAGTGCCACTTATGCTCAGAAGAAATTTGGAGACGAAAGCTATTGGCTACTGGCCTCTACATAGTCCCGTCGTACGTTTTGTACATCACCTCGTTCCAAACAATCGGATTTTCCGACAACTTTGTGCAACCGTGTGTATGCAAGACAAGTTTCAGCTAAAATCCATTGAAAAAAATCCAATGGAATGTCCGACTGTGTGTATGAGGCATAAGAGCCTTAGCAGGCATGCACTGCACGGCGGGGGACCTGATGCATAACTGCTGGCCACCTACAATCTTGGACACGAGAGACAGAACGGGGATCTCTGTGTGTAAACACACAAATCCTGGTTCTGTTAGGAGAAGAGAGACAGATTGCGTGTGCCTATTAGTTAGGAACAGCGATATGTCTCCTCCTCTAGTTATTCCCATCCCCCTAGTTAGAACACATTTTAACCCCTTGATCGCCCTCTAGTGTTAACCCCTTACCTGCCAGTGACATTTATACAGTAATCATTGGCTATTTTAAACTCTGATCGCTGTATAAATGTCAATGGTCCCAAAAAAGTGTCAAAAAAGTGCCCAATCTGTCCGCCGCAATGTTGCAGTCCTGATGAAAATCGCTGATCACCGCCATTACTAGTAATTGCAATTCTTTTTACCAAAAATATGTAGAAGAATATATATCGGCCTAAAACGAAAGAAATTAGTTGTTTTTTTTAATCTGGGGGGATATTTATTATAGCAAAAAATAAAAAATAATTTATTTATTTTTTCAAAATTGTTGCTCTTTTTTTGTTTATAGCTTAAAAAATAAAAACCGCAGAGGTGATCAAATACAACCAAAAGAATGCTCTATTTGTGGGAAAAAAAAGACTTCAGGCTTGTTTGGGTACCACGTGGCATGACCGCACAATTGTCAGTTAAGCCAACCCAAAAAATGGCCTGGTCAGGAAGGGGGCAAATCCTTCTGGGGCTGAAGTGGTTAAAATACTGTAAACATATGCAATACCCATTGTCACAGCAGATAGGAATATTCAGAGATTTGCAATATAGTAGCCCCCTTCAAAGAGACATAAATTGGAAGAAGTGGCCACACACCACAGGAAGATGCTATTAGTTGCAATGATTTATTCATTTATTCCATAATAAAGCTGAACTCAAAACACCACAGCCAAAGGTGGTTGACATGTTTCACACGAAACATGTCAACAATCTTTTGTCCTTGGTGTTTGGCATTCAGCTTTATTATGGAATAAATCATTGCAAGCTTTTGGCATTTTCCTTCAGTGTGCGGCCACTTCTTCCAGTTTATGTTCCTTCAGTGGCGAGCTGGGTGGGCACCTGAATGAGAGAGCCAAGCAAGATCTCACCTGTCACTTACCTGGATCGACTACATCTTTCACTCTTCAAAGAGACATGGATTGTTTCGTTTATAAAATAGAGCATTAGAGACAATATTAACACTTTTCAAAGTATTGTTTAATATTTACATAAAAAGGGTATTACAAAGAAAAAATAGCAATAATGCAATAGAAAACAAAAAGGTTTTAAAAGAGAAGTATGGGTTTTTTGTTTTTTTTTGATTCATGCTTACCTAGGTGGATGGAGCATCAGACCGATGCTACATCTGTCCCCATGCCACCTCTGCACTGAGAAACCGAGCCACCAAACATCACAATGGCTCAGTTCTCACAGATCCCCGAGAGGAATGCTGGTGACTGTCAGTCAGCGTCTCTCCTCTCTGATCCTCCACGCTCACTGGAGTGCTGAGCTGTGGAGGGGCGGAGAGAGACCATCTCATCGGCTCGCTGAGACTTCCATTAATCAAGGCAGCTGGCAAATCCAGAAATGGAAGTCAGGATGATGCGGTGCCTCGACTGATGGCAGTGACGTCAGTGGAGAGCAGACTTCAGACCGCTCTCCCCTGAAACAGGGTCACAGGATTGCAAAACGAAAGTCCAGCCTGAGCTTTTTAGGCTGGGCTTCTCCTATGGGTCACAGGAGTGCAAAACAAATTGCACTCCTGTGACCCATAGGAGAAGCCCAGCCTAAAAAGCTCAGGCTGGACTTCTCCTTTAACCACTTACCGACCGGTGCGCAATGATGTACGTCGGCAGAATGGCATGGACAGGCATATGGGTGTACAGGTACGTCCCTTTAAGAATGGCGCTGTGCCATCGCCTGACAATTGCGCAATCGTGCAAACTGTATCCAAATTAAAAAAAAAATACATTTTTTACTTTTTGCTACAAAACATACCCAATAAAAAATGTAAAAAAAAAAAAAATATCTAATTTCTTCTTCAATTTAGGCCAATATGTATTCTACTACATATTTTTGGTAAAATAAATCCTAATAAGCATATATTGATTGGTTTGCACAAATGCTATGGCGTCTGATTTTTTTTTTCTTTTTTACTAGTCGGCAATCATAGACTTATAGTGGGACTGTGATATTATGGCAGACAAACCAGACACCTAACTGACACTTTAGGGGACCAATGACACTAATAGAATGATCAGTGCTAAAAAAAAATGCACTGTCACTGTATTGTTGACACTGTCTGGGAAGGGGTTAACATCAGGGACAATCACAGGGTTAACTGTGTGCTCAGGATGTGCTTACTCACTATGGGGGGGGGGGGTGCTTTGATTAGGGAAGGCAGAAATACAGTATCAATGCCTTCCCTTCTGACAGAATGACAATCTGCCTTGTTCGGATTGTCGTTCTGCCTGTGGCCTGTGTAATCGGTGGGTGCTGGTGGACATCAATTCCACGGTACCCACCACTTGGCTCCCACTTTATATAATCACAGCAGGAGTGGGTCGCCAGCGGTGCTCACGCGTGCCCTTGACCTGTAATTGTCAGGTCACTTTCTATATGCGTGATCTGGCAAAGAAGGACTGCCTACCGGAGTATATCTGTGGTGGGCGGTCGTTAAGTTGTTTATATCCTGGAATACCTATTCATACCATTCTAATAATTTCTATATTATTGTCCAGCATGAAATTGCAATTTAAATTAATACAAATATGATAAGTATCACATGGCTATTTCACCTAGGAGATGTAATGGGCCTAATCCTTCTATGCTACCTACTAGGGTAGTGGTGTTTGGGCTTAAAACCCTGCTAAATATTGATACAGGTAAATATGTCCTTAGCGCTGTGGTAGTTCATTGAGGATTACAGGGGGACAGCTACAAAGACTGTTGGGGCTATGAAAGAATGACATGGTCGGGTGGACGGAGCATCGCACGGCCATGTTAGTCTCAGCGGACACCCAAAAAAGATGAGAAGATGCCCATCTGCTGTCAATAGGTGGTGGGGCTGATCCTGGGTGGGTGCACAGGGTGCACTGCACCCTAGCGCTGCAATCTGCTGCAGAAGAGGGGCACCAAAGCTTTTCTGTGGCACTGACTTGAAGTTGACTGCACTGGTTGCTCACTTGCTAGAATCGCCGCCCGCCCAGCATCTAGCTAGGAACCAGTGACATCAGTCAGAGGACACAGCCACCACAGGCATTCAGAGCGAGCCGTGGCCGCCCCAGCATTCATAGCGCGCCACCTCCGTGGCTAGTGAGCAAGCTCTGCTCACCTCTGCCATGTTCTTCAGACATCATGGCTCAAAAGAGATAGCTGCCTTACGGTCAGTGAATGACTCACTGCACTGCACCAGGCTGGCCTCAAGTAAGTCTAAGTAAGTTGTGCCCATCAGAGCTGCCACTGTGCCCATCAAACATAACCACTGTGCCCATCAAATACTGACACTGAGCCCAACACAGCCACTGTGCTCATCAAAAGCTGCCACTGTGCCCATCAAACGCTACCACTGTGTCCATCAAACTCTACCACTGTGCGCATCAAACACAGCCACTGTGCCCATCAAACGCTACCACTGTGCCCATCAAACACAGCCACTGTGCCCATCAAAAGCTGCCAATGTCCCCATCAAACACAGCCACTGTGCCCAAATGCTGCCACTGTGCCCATCAAACACAGCCACTATGCCCATCAATGCAGCCACTGTGCCCATCAAACGCAGCCACTGTGCCATTAAACGCTGCCACTGTTCCCATCAAAAGCTGCCACTGTGCTTATCAAACAAAGCCACTGTGTCCATCAAAAGCTGCCACTGTACCCATCAAAAGCTGCTAATATGCCCATCAAAAGCTGCCACTGTGCCCATCAAGCACAGCCACTGTGCCCATTTCAGTAAAGGGGAGGGGTTAGTAAGATGACCATGTGGGGACACCAGAAATATTTCTGCAGGATCTTAGGGGGGGGGGGGGGCTGCAGTTGCTGGAATATGATACATGTCCCACTCTAAATACAGGTGGAACATGGAGCACATTCCAAAACAAAAGGTGAACTTATCCTTTAACCACCTGCTTACTGGGCACCTTAACCCCCCTCCTGCCCAGACCAATTTTCAGCTTTTAGCGCTGTCACTATTTGAATTAAAATTGGATGGTCACACAACACTGTACCCAAATGAAATTTTTATCATTTTTTTCCCCACAAATAGAGCTTTCCTTCGGTGGTATTTGATAACCTCTGGGTTTTTTTTTTTTTTGTTTAAACAAATTAAAAAAGACAGAATTTAAAAAAATGCAAAACCGTTTTATAATTTTGTTAATACATTTTGCAAACAGGTAATTTTTCTCCTTTATTGATGTACGTTGATGAGGCTACTCTGATGGGCACTGATAGGCTGCATTGATGGGCACTGATAAGGTGACACTGATGGGCACTAATAGGCAGCACTGGTGGGCACTGATGAGGTGGCACTCATGGACACTAATGAGGTGGCACTGGTGGGCACTGAAGGGTGGCATTGATGGACAGCACTGAAGAGCATTAATAGGTGGCACTGATGGGTGGCAGTGATGGGCACTGATGGGTGGCAGTGATTGTCACTGATCGGCACTGGCAGGTGACACTGATTGGCACCACTGGTGGGCATTGATAGGTGGCACTCGTGGGCATTGATAGGTGGCACTGATTGCTGGCACTTATGTACTGGTGGGCACTGATTGGTGGGCACTGTGGGCACTGATTCATAGCACTAGAAGGCGGTACTGGTGGGCACATATGAGGCGGCTTCACCTGTTCCTCTTCGGGGCCAATGTCCCTTCAACAGAAGCCGGCTTTGTTTTCTCCTCACGCTGTTAGCATGAGAAGAAAAAAAAAAAAATCTGAAATCTCCTCTCTTGTGTCACCCTACAATGATTTTCATGGAACCTTCCTTCTTTCCTTCTTTCCATTATAACCCAGTCCTGCTCAGCCTCCCTCCCTGGCCATGATTAAGTCATGTTCTGCCACCCCGCTTTTCCCCCCTTGATCAAGCTTAATTTTTGTCTTTCAGCTATGGTTAGTTTCCCTTTTACTGCCCCCAAAAATGTCCACTCTCCTCCTGATCCCCAGAGATAGGCGTGTTTCTAAATGCCACGTTCCCGAACCAGTCAGGAAGCCGACACTGCACGCGGCTAATCACAGGCATTAAGACTCTTCCACAGCTACACAGATTGGGGTTTCAAACACGTCCGAGCCTATCTCTACTGATCACGATCAACTCTCTAACCCCTGCTAGCCCTGATCAATTACCATCTGACGCTCCCTGGTAAAGATGAGCTCCAGGCCATGTATAGAGCCCGCTAGGAAGTCGACACTGCGCTAATCACAGGCAGTAAGCCCTTGTACACACGGTCGGACATTCCGACAACCAAATCCATCGGATTTTGTCCGAAACTGTTGCATACACACAGTCGGACAAGGTTGTCAGAAAATCCGATCGTACTTAACGTGATGACATTATTTTGTTAGGACGGGAATACGTTCAGGCTAGTAGCCAATAGCTTTGATCTAGGAATTTGATCTGAGCATGCATGGCACTTTGTCCGATTGGAACTCTCTACACATGATCGGACAAAGTCCGATCGGATCATGTGGTCGGAAATCTTTATAGCCCAGATGGAAAACTTGGTCCCTCGGATACTCCAACGGAAACAGTCCGATGGAGCTCACACACTGTCAGATTATCCAACAACACGGTCCTATCGGACATTGTCCATCGGAATGTCCGACCTTGTGTACAAGGGCTAAGACATTTCCCGATTTCTGAAGCAACGCATCGGGAAATGTCTCACTGTCTGTGATTAGCACAGCGCAGTGCCGACTTCCTGGCAGGCTATACACGTGGGCTGTTTGAACATGCCGGAGCTCATCGGCTGCATGGCGGCTGTGTAGCTGCGGAAATGTCTCACTGCCTGTGATTAGCCATTTGCAGAGTCGGCTTCCTGGCCGGTTGGGGCATGTGGAATTTCGAACATGCGGCTGCAGAGATCGGGAAATGTCTCACTGCCTGTGATAAGCGCAGCACAGTGCTGACTTCCTGGCAGGCTCTGCACGTGGGCTGTGTGAACACGCCAGAGCTCATCCTTACTCCCTGAACATGATCTCTTTCCCCTTTACATCCACAGAACCACAATCACATTTGTTAGCGTTTGAAATTTTTTTGATTAAATGCAGGCATGTACTTGTGCAAATGGCTTAGCAATTTTTTTGATCTGGCATACAGAAGAATAAGGCTGGTATAAAAAAAAAGATTTCAGGCTAAAATCTATAATTGCAGGGAACTAAAAGCACAGTAATGGCATATGTTGACAATCTTGCAGGATCACACAGTAAGCCCTCCATGTGAATTAATAGATATTGATGATAAAATCCACAATTTGCCATCTGAAAACGGCAAATGACAAAGACAGACCTGGGGTGCCAAAAATATTGCTACTTAGACCTGGATTTCACACTGATTAAAATGTGACTTAATATGGCAATTGCATGGATGAATCCTAATGGCAAATGCTCTTTTTCAGTGCCAAAACAAAGATTGGAAGGACTTCCTGCAATGGATCACCAGCAGTAAGTTGTCCACAAGGATTAAATAACACTTAAAACAGCATAGTCTGCATGTAAAGGGCAGTAAACCCTAGCAAATAGCAGAATTTCTAGTTTTAAACACCTGGGTTGAAAAATATAAAATGTATGTTCTTCTAAAGCTTTTTTCGTTTTCGATAGAATGGAGTAGAATTAGAGCCCCTGTCAGATTTTTATTTGATATTTGGAGCTTTGATATTTGGAGCTTTGGGGTCATTTATTACCCCAGTGATAATGGTTTTACCAGACAGGAAGTGAGAGGAAATCTGCAAAAGGAACCCTGCTGGCAGGGGTTCTAGCCTTCCCTTACTCTACTAAAAATAAATATATAAAGAAGACCAGTATGGTGGCCTGAATTTATGGGAGGAGTCTGGGGGGTATTTAAGCAGCCCACTCATCTGTGGTCTTTGTAGGTTCCTGTGCGTGATACTACATGTCACTGAGCCGACTGTGCCCAGCGCACAAATGTGTCCATTCTCCATTCGTGGTTTTCAATGGTGGTTCTCGCTGACTGTTGCAGGTAGGGTTAGAACCTTTTTGTTCATACGCAATGTTGCGATTCGTCATGTTTCCTATCCTGCAAACTTGATTTGCTGGTTCACTCTGCATTGCTTGTCATTCCATCCTCAAACATACGATTCATTCATTGATCCAAGCCTCTGAGCCACTGTCGGTTGTTGTCTGATATCACTCAATACAGGCTTCATCGCTCATAGAATTCACTGTCTATGGAGTTGCCGTCTCATCCATTTGGAGATGAACATGTATTGTTTGTACGGGTTCTGTGGCTGATTGAGGTGGTAATTAGACCCACCTGGTGCCTTGTCTGTACTTGAATAGCCTCGGGGGCTGGGTGGTGGGTATGTGTTTGGTTGTAGAGTAAGGGGTGGCATACACTCTTACTAGCGATTTGTATCGGTTTTACTTTATACATTTTTCAAACCGTTCATATCTGTACTTCCAGGCTTGGATTTTTTCGTTTATAGATTTCATTGATCGAGTATTGTTCAATTGCCGCAGGTAGAATTTGTATGTCATTTCTTCTTTTCTCATGCAGTCTTGTATTCTTAGGTACCATTGAGGCCACGCAACAGAACTTGCGAGTCTTATTTAGCTTCATGCAAAACACAAACTCGTGGTTCAGTTTGTTGAGCACAAACCCCCGAGCCCAGTCATATCGGTTACATTTGTACATTCTTTATTCTTTGTCGTTACAAGCTATGAAGTCGGTCCATTTCATTTAAACACTGTATCATTTCAGTTGTATTAGTTCATATTAAGTAAAAAAGTAACAGTACAGCGCATAGATAAATAATATAAGTGAATAATAAAGTGACACTCTATTAGTGCATCTAAAAACAAAAGTCCATAGATACAAAAAAACAAGTAGAGTTGTCAAGGAAAAGATCCGCTTGTGCAGTGTGCCTTCAATCGACAAAACAAGTGATGATGTGATTCCTTCACCAATAAGCAAGATGGACTCTCACCTCAAAATATGGACCCCTGATTTAACAGACAGGTCAGAAAACGCATGTTCCCATCATGGGTTAATCACAGCATTCAGTAGATATAGCGGTAGTGCTCAAAGCAGGGGCGTAACTAGAAATCACAGGGCCCCATAGCAAAATGTTGTATGGGCCCCCCCCCACCAAAAAAAATGAACTAATGCCATTAAACAACAGACTACCACACCCATGTGGCACAGTACCCAGGCAACGGCTTATATTAATTTTGAACAACAAAGTATGCAGTATACTGTATGCAGCCCCTGAAGGGAACACATTGCTGACCTCCATGCCTTTTAACCAATTTCTGTTCTGTTATATAAAATGAAATAGTTCAACTCACCATAATGCAAAATCAGTGGGATCCCTGAGCGTGTCACTTGCCATCATCACCTGCCACCAGATGCAGATTGTAACTTGTCAAACGTTGCGGAATGTCACCTGCCACATGTTGCGGATTGTCACTTGCCAAGTCACCTGCCACACATTATGGATTGTCACTTGCCACGTCCTGGATTGTCACTTGCCACACATTATGGATTGTCACATGCCACGTCCTGGATTGTCACTTGCCACGTCACTTGCCACACATTATGGATTGTAACTTGCCACGTCCTGGATTGTCACTTGCCACACATTAAGGATTGTCACTTGTCACATCACCTGCTACACATTGCAGATTGTCCACTTGCCACGTCGCCTGCCACCAGATGCAGATTGTCACTTGTCACACGTTGCAGAATGTCACCTGCCACATGTTGCGGATTGTCCACTTGCCAAGTCCCGGATTGTCACTTGCCACATTACCTGCCACACATTACGGATTGTCACTTGCCATATCCTAGATTGTCACTTGCCACGTCTCGGGTTGTCACTTGCCACGTCACCTGCCACACATTACGGATTGTCACTTGCCACGTCACCTGCCACACATTACGGATTGTCACTTGCCACGTCACCTGCCACACATTACGGATTGTCACTTGTCACATCACGGATTTTCACTTGCCACGTCACCTGCCACATGTTACGGATTGTCACTTGCCACATCCAGGTTGTCACTTGCCACGTCACCTGCAACACATTACGGATTGTCACTTTCCACGTCCTAGATTGCCACACATTACAGATTGTCACTTACCACATCCTAGATTGTCACTTGCCACACATTATGGATTGTCACTTGCACGTCCCGGGTTGTCACTTGCCACGTCACCTGCCACACATTACGGATTGTCACGTCACGGATTTTCACTTGCCACGTCACCTGCCACATGTTACAGATTGTCACGTGCCACATCCAGGTTGTCACTTGCCACGCCACCTGCCACACATTACGGATTGTCACTTGCCACGTCCTAGATTGCCACACATTACAGATTGTCACTTACCACATCCTAGATTGTCACTTGCCACACATTATGGATTGTCACTTGCACGTCCCGGGTTGTCACTTGCCACGTCACCTGCCACACATTACGGATTGTCACTTGTCACATCACGGATTTTCACTTGCCACGTCACCTGCCACATGTTACGGATTGTCACTTGCCACATCCAGGTTGTCACTTGCCATGTCACCTGCCACACGTTACGGATTGTCACTTGCCACGTCCCTGGTTGTCACTTGCCACGTTGCCTGCCACACATTATGGATTGTCATTTGCCACGTCATGGATTTTCACTTGCCACGTCACCTGCCACACGTTGCGGATTGTCACTTGCCACGTCCTGGGTTGTCACTTGCCACGTCGCCTGCCACACATTATGGATTGTCACTTGCTCTGCCACTTTCCTGCTGTGTCACAGAGTCAGCCAGCAGATTATCAGTCAGGCAGCAGAGAGATAATGTCATCTCTCTGCTTCCTGGCTGCCTGCACAGTGAGGGGGGAACTGCACTGCAGGGACGAGAGGGCAGCGAGAGATGATGTCATCTCTATGCTCCCTCGCCCGTCAGCTCCTTGATTGGCCAGCCCGCTCACGCCCACTCTCTCACCAGCGGACCGGCCACTCTCATCTGCCTCCCACTATCACCCGCGGAGCCCCCCCGCGGACCCGCGGAGCCCCCCGCGGACTGCCCTCTCTCAACCGCAGAGCCGCCCGCGGTCCACCCGCGGAGCCGCGGACTACCCGCGGGCCGCCCGCGGACCGCCAGCTCTCACCCGCGGAGCCACCCGCGGACCACCCGCGGAGCCGCGGACTGCCCGCGGGCCACCCGCGGAGCCGCCCGCTATCTCCCGCGGAGCCATAGCGCCTGTCCTCACCGGGCCCCATTTGACTGCGGGCCCCATAGCGCCCGCATGTGCTGCTATGGCGGTAGTTCCGCCACTGGCTCAAAGATTGAATCCTTTTCAGTATCCTCAAGTTAATATGATTCCATATGAAAACATAAAGAACAAAATCTAGTGCTCTCCGTTTAAACGAATTTATTTTAAAACAGAAATGAAAGAGATACACTCACATTCTGGTGCACTGATCTCCAGTGCTGAGTGCTGGGCATGAAAACAAATATAGCACAGCGTCCATGCATGGATCAGTATAGCTGCTTGCGGATGACGTCACGGCTTAGGTCACGTGGTCCGTACGCGTTGCGTCCCCGAAAGTAGGCGGGACTTCATCAACGGCGACGGCGTGACGTCGGACAGCCGCTTTTAAGCTGGTATACTGATAATGAGCCAATGAGAGAGAAGATAGTGCGCAAGGCAGTTTCACAGAGACAACACACATCAAGCGTGACTCCGGAAGCCAAATTAACACTCAATCAATTACCGGAAAGAGAGGAAACATTATAAAAACTAATAAAACTAATAACATAGAGGGGTGCATATGAATTGAACCACATCAGTAGCAACATACATACGTTACACAACCCATTGCCATCAAATGGAGCATATTAGATAGCAAGAAAAATTCCTAATAACCATAAAAAAGCAGTATTATAGCGCCGATGTGGGGACACATAAGTGTCTCTCAGCCCATCATTGCACCCCTGCAGAACATAAGATAAAACCACAAAGCCGCCGACGCCATCAGCAAGCTAAACTGATCCATGCATGGAAAAAACAATTAATACAAAAATAATGAATTACATAATAAAAATGAATACCAAAATAAATGACAATAAAAATCTAAATAAAATAAAAATAAATAAATATAAAAATAAAAATAAAAATAAATTTGAAAATAAAAATAAAAATAAAAATGATACATACATGTATAAAATTAGCAAAATTATCTAGCCGAAGTGAAGCAGTTTAAATCAAAATCAACGTTCAAGCCACTCGGGGCAAGAACCCTTGTTTCATGAATTCAATGCGACTCACATCTGCTCAGTTGGCGTATGAAGTTACCTCCACGCCAATGTTTCGTAACCTTCTCTATCCCCCAGAAACTCAAACTTTTGGGATTCTGAGCATGTACCAATTTAAAGTGTCGAGATACATTGTGTGTCCTCAGACCCTTCTTAATATTATTTACATGCTCACCTAATCTCACATGGAGAGGCCTGGACGTCCTGCCAATATATTGGAGGCCACATCCACATTGTAACATATATACCACCCCTACCGTAGAGCAAGTGATCAATTGATCAATCTTGTACTCCCTATTGTTACTAGTAGCAACAAAGGATTTCCTCTTTTTTATATTGCATCTGGAGTGTTTGCAAGCAGTACACCTACCACACGCATAAAAACCAGACAAGAAAGAGAAAAGCCTGCTTTCAGTTTGTACAGGAGGATCAATGACACTGGGGGCTATCTGATCACGTAACGAAGGAGCCTTTTTATATATAAAAGAGGGGCGTGCGGGTAAGAGAGGTCCTAATACCCGATCCTGTTTCAGTATAAACCAGTTTTTAGCAACTAATTTTTCGAATTTCTTGTGCTGGACATTATAATCCAGAACCATTCTAAAGTTGACACCTCCATCTACTGGTTCTTTTATTTTATCTCCTAACAAAAGAGATCTATCCAACTGTTGGACTCGAGCTACTTCATGATCTAGACCAGATCTGTCATAGCCTTTTTCCTGAAATTTGGAGGATAGAATTTGAGCCTGAAGCGCAAAATCGTCCACTTTAGAACAATTACGTCTTAATCTGACATACTGTCCTCTGGGGATGTTGCACAGCCAAGACTTATGGTGGCAGCTCCCCAGAGGAATGTATGAATTGCGATCGGTTGGTTTGAAATAATTCTTCAGAGACAATCCATCCGTATCTTTACTAATCTCCAAATCAAGGAATACCATACGTTCCTGACTAATGTTCCAAGACAGCTGGATGTTCTTATCATTCGCGTTCATAGTCCCAATGAAATTGTCCAGACCCGCTCGATCACCATCCCATATCATAATCAGGTCATCAATAAATCTTTTGTAGCAGATTAATTCATGGGGGCGATTACGAAAGACGACGTCCTCCTCCCAGTGGGCCATAAATAAATTGGCCACACTGGGAGCGAACTTAGCCCCCATGGCAACACCCCTGGTCTGTAGATAGAACTGATGATTAAACCAAAAATAATTTCTGGTCAAACAAAAATGTAAACATTTACGGAGGAATTTTTTTTTTTTTTTTTTTTGGAGGAATTTTTTATGCCACTCAGAAAGATCGGAAAATGTGGACATGGCCCACTGAACCGAAGCCTGCGCGTCATTGTGCCCAATAATTGTATACAGGGAGCCAACATCAGCAGTCACAAGGAAACAGGATGCCGAACATTCTAATGATTCAAGGATTTGTATGATGTGTTTGGTGTCTTTAAGAAATGCCTTTGTTTTCAACACCAAGGGCTGCAAAAAGGTATCTATATATTGGATTAGTTCATATATATACAAACAAAAAAAGACGCAGTTCGATAGACACGAGCTGCAAAAAGCGGTTACTTTTTGACGCCTTACAAAAATTCTTTACCTCATACAGAAAGGTTAATTTAGAAATATATAATTTATTTTAGATTTCAAATATCATATTTAACCATAATTTCATTAATAAAAAAACCCAAAGACCATTCGTAAAAAATGTCCATTCCCAAAATAAACCCAACATGAATCATATAGGACAAACCACAAACAAGACATAAATAACACACACCACAAACACAAAGAATGACGCTGGTCTGGACCAATTGCTACCGATTGCCAAAAAATTGGTTATTATAAACAGGTTAAAAAAGGAGAAGGAAATTGGGACTTTGAATGAAGCAATTGAATAGTGGAGGTGAGTTACAATATAACGTATTTTATTTATAAATACTCTCAAAGCATTAAATCATTGTTCATATCATATATATATATATACACATGTAGTGTGCACAAAAACTGAACATAGTAAACAAAATACATACATACAACACATGATCGGAGTAATGAATATACAGATTGATACAAGAGGGCATGTACATGCCAATAGCACCATGCCCAATGCTGGCATGTACACCTACATGGTATATGTACATCTGCCAAAAAATATAGAAACATCATAAAGTCTAGTAGTAATAAATAAATATCAGTTCGTATGAGGTGTAACTGCAGCATCAAGTAAAGCTCTACGCATTTCATGGGTGATTCTATTCATACTGCTCATGCCCTGATACCATCCTATGCTGCATTCTTGTTTTTATGCCGCCTCAGCTCCCGCGGTGGGGTTTGTATTCTCGCCTGACCCTTGGCTGGCCACTCCTAGCTACGGTTGTGGTCAGGTTTGGTGAGTGTTGTTGGTCAACCATTTATACTTGTATAATTATTTTGAGTATTTTTTACTTGGAATTCAGTTCTTTACATCCCTTTTTATATATATTCCATAGGAATGTCCGCCGCATCTGCTCCTGACGATTGGGAATACCCATGAAACGCGTAGAGCTTTACTTGATGCTGCAGTTACACCTCATACGAACTGATATTTATTTATTACTACTAGACTTTATGATGTTTCTATATTTTTTGACAGATGTACATATATCATGTAGGTGTACATGCCAGCATTGGGCATGGTGCTATTGGCATGTACATGCCCTCTTGTATCAATCTGTATATTCATTACTCCGATCATGTGTTGTATGTATGTATTTTGTTTACTATGTTCAGTTTTTGTGCACACTACATGTGTATATATATATATGATATGAACAATGATTTAATGCTTTGAGAGTATTTATAAATAAAATACGTTATATTGTAACTCACCTCCACTATTCAATTGCTTCATTCAAAGTCCCAATTTCCTTCTCCTTTTTTATTCATTACCGGGATGGAGGCACCTTTGGGTGCTTCATTTAAAGTCCCAGCCCTCTTCTATTGTATTATAAACAAGTTAGACCGGTAAGACCACTTACAAAATCTGTCAGTATGTTTTTCTGGCAATCAGCAGCAAGCATGAAATAGAGACTAGTTCTAAATTAAAGCTATTACTAACAGCCTAGTTTCACTGCATTCCCTTATAAAAGAGTGTCCATACGATGGTTATAAATATATAGTCCATTCATAAACTACAGTGTTCAATGTTACCAATTTCGAATGTTATTTGTTTATATTTATCGAATCGATTCGATAGTTTTTCGAAAACAGCTGTTAATTCACAAAAGCCACGAAGAAAGAAAGAAATTGATGTCGAGCAAGACAGCCAGTTTACTTAATGGCTAAAAGACTGTTCATTTCCTTTTGGTCAATGAATACTGCAACTTTTCGATGTATCAACATATAGTTCCAGAATGCCTTAGGTTATATCTCATGAAATACAAATATTTGTTTCTCTGTGGAACAACGAATTGTTCGGCCCGGAAAGAATTGCTTCACGAGCACTATGTTTTTGCTCAACTAGCATATGTTGCATAACATCCGCACAATGTACACTACTCACGGACGGACATCGATCGTCATTGTTTTCAATATGGAGACCATCCGGGATCGCAAAGACCAAAATATGTAGTCTGTTGTTGTTGTTTCAGCATTCGTAACACGCTTTCAGTAACGTGAGCTTACGGAGACCCTGATCATCCATTCGTAAAGATAGTATCGAATTTCACGAAAAAGTAGACACTCCATATAACTGGCTGCAGTCGCTGTCTCAAGCTCATGCAAGGTTCGTCCAGCGTCCGGATGTGACGTCAACGCGTTTCGCTGGCTATTAGCGTAGCTTCATCTCGGACATATATACCCTAGTCCATTCCGAGTCCAGTCACATCAGCGACTCACCGATTCGTGTCGCCTTATTTTCAGTCTTTTTTTTCTCATTTCATTCCATTCTCTACAGTTCGGTTCGCTGTCAGTCGCAATTGTGGCACACCGATTTGTGTCTCTGTCATGGCATTCATTTTTATTTCCCATACACTTCACCTCGGTTCGAATCAAGGAGCATCTGCGATGCACTGATTCATGTTGGCTTGTTCTAGTCCTTTCGTCTCATGCAATTCCATGCTCTACAGTCCGGTTCGTTGTCAGTCACTAATTGCGGCATAGCAATGTCCTGGCAAATCATTTCATTTATTACATTTTGCATGCCCTTCACTCCGATTCAAATCCAGTCGCATCTGCGATGCACTGATTCATGGCAGCTCATGTTAGTAATTTAGTCTCTTCCATTCCATGTTTCACTGTCCGGTTTTCTGTCAGTCACTATGGCACCACACCGATTCGTGCCTCTCATAGCAACCATTTTGTTCGTTTCACATAACTTACACTCCGATTTGAATCCAGTCGCATCAGCAATACACCAATTTGTGTCAACTTGTTTTAGTCATTTTACCTCTTTTACCTCATATTCACTCCATGCACCACAGTCCGGTACGCTGTCAGTCACAATCACCACACACCGATTCGTGCCTCTGTTATGGCAATCATTTCACTCACTTCATATACTTCACACTCAGATTCAAATCCAGTCACAGTATCCACACACTGATTTGTGTAGGCTCCTTTTAGCAATTTCATCTCATTTTATTCCATGCTCCACAGTCCAGTTCGCTGTCAGCTGTAATTTTGGCACACCGATTCATGCCTATGTCATGGCAATCATTCTATTCTGCATACCCTTCACTCCGATTCTAATCCAGTCGCATCAGATTCACATTGGTTCAGTTATGTTACACACGTAGCGGACTATCCGGCGGACTTCCCACCGGACTATCCGCCGGACTTTCTGAACAGGCTACTTGCCCACACACGGCACTATTTCAGCAGACTAATACGGCGTACTAAGTCCGCCGGACTATCCGCCGTACTTTTGAAATGAACGGACTCGCCCACACACGCAGAGGAAAGTCCGCTCATTCAAGTCAGTCACTAATTGCGGCATAGCAATGTCCTGGCAAATCATTTCATTTATTACATTTTGCATGCCCTTCACTCCGATTCAAATCCAGTCGCATCTGCGATGCACTGATTCATGGCAGCTCATGTTAGTAATTTAGTCTCTTCCATTCCATGTTTCACTGTCCGGTTTTCTGTCAGTCACTATGGCACCACACCGATTCGTGCCTCTCATAGCAACCATTTTGTTCGTTTCACATAACTTACACTCCGATTTGAATCCAGTCGCATCAGCAATACACCAATTTGTGTCAACTTGTTTTAGTCATTTTACCTCTTTTACCTCATATTCACTCCATGCACCACAGTCCGGTACGCTGTCAGTCACAATCACCACACACCGATTCGTGCCTCTGTTATGGCAATCATTTCACTCACTTCATATACTTCACACTCAGATTCAAATCCAGTCACAGTATCCACACACTGATTTGTGTAGGCTCCTTTTAGCAATTTCATCTCATTTTATTCCATGCTCCACAGTCCAGTTCGCTGTCAGCTGTAATTTTGGCACACCGATTCATGCCTATGTCATGGCAATCATTCTATTCTGCATACCCTTCACTCCGATTCTAATCCAGTCGCATCAGATTCACATTGGTTCAGTTATGTTACACACGTAGCGGACTATCCGGCGGACTTCCCACCGGACTATCCGCCGGACTTTCTGAACAGGCTACTTGCCCACACACGGCACTATTTCAGCAGACTAATACGGCGTACTAAGTCCGCCGGACTATCCGCCGTACTTTTGAAATGAACGGACTCGCCCACACACGCAGAGGAAAGTCCGCTCATTCAAGTCCGCTCATTCTGTCGCCGCTTTCGCCGTCTTCTGTTCTTCTCTTCAGATGTTGCCTCGTCGCATCCTCCGCTCACAGCATCCTCTGGGACTGTGACACCATAATGGGCGGGGACATCATCTGGTGATGTCCCTATATAAGTCGCCGCGCGTCGCGTCCGTGCCATTGTGAGCGGAGGATGCGACGAGGCAAAATCTGAAGAGAAGAAGAGAAGAACAGAAGACGGCGAAAGCGGCGACAGAAGACTGGGCCACCGCCTGTAAAACAGCTAGAAGAAGGCGCGGTGGCCCGGCAAGAAGAACCGAAGAGGGGGACAAGACCCCCGAAGTCGGAAGAAGAGGGCGGCAGCGAGGAAGAAAGCCGGGCTCCTCCGCTAGCAAAAGAGATAGAAGAAGATAGCGGAGGAGTCCGGCGAGAAGATCCCCAAAGACGGAAGACCCCCAGAGCTGTGCAATAAACTATTTTAACCCTTGTGTGTTGTGGTTTTTTTTACTTTTTTTTACAGGTGAATGTGTAGGGGTACATTGTACCCCATAATCATTCACATAGGGAGGGGGGCCGGTATCCGGGGGCCCCCTTATTAAAGGGGGCTCCCGGATTCCGATAAGCCCCCCCACCCGCAGACCCCGACAACTAACGGCCAGGGTTGTCGGGAAGAGGCCCTTGTCCTCATCAACATGGGGACAAGGTGCTTTGAGGTGGGGGGGCGCACGGCCCCCCCTTCCCCAAGGCACCCCCCATGTTGAGGGCACGCGGCCTGGTATGGCTCAGGAGGGGGGCGCTCACTCGTCCCCCCCTTTCCTGGCCGGCCGGGTAGCTTGCTCGGATAAGGGTCTGATGTGGACCTGGGGGGACCCCCACGCCGATTTTTTCGGCGTTGGGGTTCCCCTTTAAGTCCATACCAGGTGACGGGGCCAGCGACGCCTCCTTCACTGGCCCCGTCTACCTGGATGACCGGACTTTTCTCTGCGGGGGAAAAGTCCGCTCATTTCAAAAGTACGGCGGACTGGCATACCAACGGCCGGATTGTCTGCCGAAATGCGAGTCCGGCGGGAAGATTGGAGTGCAAAAATACTTTCTAAGTCCGCCGTACTTTCGGGTAAAAAAAGTCCGCCAGAGGCTACACACGGGGGGACTTTTCCACCCGATTGTTTGATCGTGTGTACGCGGCATTGGTCATCTCGTCCCATGCCATTCCATGCTTCACAGTCCGGTTTGTCGTCAAAAAAAAAAAAAAAAGCCTATAAAGCCTTTTTTTCATAATGATTGCTTCAACAGCGGCAGTTGAAGAACATAAGTCAGTTAATAAGTTCTTTATATTTGAAGCTAGTTTTTACTTTATAAAAAACAGATTATAGTCAAAGATGTCTGCCCATTTTCCCTACGGGCAGCTATATGAAATGCAAAAAGGCAATACCCATTCATTTTCTTGGGCCTTTTTTGTGCTGAAAATTTCAGCCATGCTTTTACAAAAATTATACAGTTACGGCATATCTCCTTTTAAGTAAGGAGGAGGATAGAAAACCTTTTTCTTCAGGTGTCATCTACCACAAAATTTCCTTATTCTTAATTTTAAATGAAACTTGCCATCTAATACAGTAAAATTCAAGGGAGAAAATGTATTCAAGTTAATTCCATACCTTTCTGTATGTTAATATTTAATAAGGAACAGCGGGGTCTCTGATAGTAGGCTATGCAGGAGACATGGTTGCACCTGCAGTCAAGTGATGTACCAGTGAATACAGTCTATACTAACATTGTATACAGCTCAATCAAAAGGCAATAAGGCTAACATATTAGATAATGCTAATTTCATAAAGATAATTTCACATGGGAATGCTGTTTGCTCGGTCGTTTTGTGTGCTGGAAACAAACAACACAGAATGGTTTAAAAAATAGAATTGCATGTAGAAAAAACCCACAGATAATTTTTTATGCTTTCTGTGAGTTTATCACAGAGATTGTGAATGCTTATTTACCAATTCTTCTCACATGTTTTGTAATTAAAGGAGGTTTTCTTTGATCTGTGTTAATTTATTATGCTTATTTCCATCATTGTGGTTTATTTATCAAAAATATGAGAAATTACTTCAGGCCTAATGCCCCGTACACACGAGAGGACTTATGTCCGACAGACTTCCAAAGGAGTTCCGCCGGAGTTCCGACGGAGTTCTGACAGACTTTTCGGCCGAACGGACTTGGCCACACACGATCACACTAAACTCCGACGGATTCGAACGTGATGACGTACGACCCGACTCGAATAAGGAAGTTCATAGCCAGTAGCCAATAGCTGCCCTAGCGTCGGTTTTAGTCCGTCGGAGTAGCATACACACGAGCGGATTTTTCGAAGGGGACCGGGTCCGGCGGAGTTCCGTCGGGAAAATTTGAAGCATGCTTCATTTCTAAAGTCCGTCAGACTTTTGCGAAGCTAAAGTCCGTTGCAGCCCACACACGATCGGATAGTCTGACGGACTCGGTCTGACGGACTTTGGATGTTGAAAAGTCCGCTCGTGTGTACGGGGCATAATATAGTATGAGTGTGTGTATTGTATTGACTAGGCAGACACACCAAGCATTAAAGAAGACTCCAATGATCACTATTAGGTAAACTGTCATAAGGCTGGGGCGTGGCCAGGAACGGCATGTGAGCGGACGTGTCTCACTGAGCTCCCTCTCCAGATCCTGCAGAGATCCTCTTCCCAGCCGGTAAAACTGTTCCGATTACCTTACCTTCTCCTGGATACCTTCCGCGGACCCTCCTGGAACTGAAACTGGGTGCAGGCGGTGGCATGATGACCCGCAAAAAGCATGAATTTGGCGGCTCTGCGGACAACCAAAATGGTGCGCCGGCCTCCCTCTCCCAGAGCGCACGAGGCACGGACAGATCCAAAAATGCAGGTAAGACCCCCAAAACACCCAGGGGCACTGTGAAGGATCCCCCTAAGGACATGTTATACTACCCTAAAAAGCTGGCAGGCCCTGTGGAGCAGGGAGAGGGGGAGGATTTGTTGGTCACCCCGGCCATCTTCCAGCCACAGGCCGAGGATGCATGGTTTGCACAGGGCCCCTCACAGGACAGTGATCAGCCATCCCTTGAAAAAGAGGCTTCAACGTCCCCATGCTACTTATGTAATGCTTTTTCCAGCAAAGCTGCGGATCACTGTGGGGGGGCAGTCACACTTTTTTGAACTGGCAGAAGATGCCTCCACTTGGTTAGATGCTAATGAACACATCTTTCGCCAGGAAGGGAGAGGCCCAGCGGAGGGAGACTGATACTACATTTTACCACCACTACATTCGGCTGAGAAGCAACAACCTTGTTCTTTCCTAATGCAATGTGAGCAAGTGAGATCTACAAATTACGCAATGAGACTTTACTCATACAGTTGTACACTAGCTCGACCACTGTTGGGCGAGCAGGATACCAGTTGGATCGGGATGCCCGATAATATGTTTTCCCCCAGTTGCGCCCTCTTCTCCTGGCATTATTCGATGGAAGCATACAGAGGCCTGTTTGGGCTGGGGGACTTGTTTGTGTTACGTTTAACTATTTTTTTTCAGTTTTAACCAGCAACTGCACAGATTGCCACACTCTGTGTGAAGGCATGAACTCCCACACGTGGGCCTCGTGTTTGAGTCCCCTCATTTGGATGCAACACCAAGACTCAGGTACTAACCTCTCCAAGGACTGTCATGGTCTGCAGGAAGGACACCAGTCGCTACCCCAGTCACTCATGGCTATAGCACTGTCTAGCCATGTCTTATATATATCTCTGCGGCCTAATGAGTGATTTACCATTGATTTCTTGGAATGTTAGAGGCCTACAGAGCCCCCTGAAGTGTACCATGATGTCCACGGTCCTTAAAAAATACTCCCGTGGTATATATGCTCTGCAAGAAACACATCTTGTGCCGGACTCTTTGGCATGTGTGAACTACTCCTGGGTGTGATGGGCGTACCACTCCACTCACACCTAGCGTCGGTTTTAGTCCGTCGGAGTAGCATACACACGAGCGGATTTTTCGAAGGGGACCGGGTCCGGCGGAGTTCCGTCGGGAAAATTTGAAGCATGCTTCATTTCTAAAGTCCGTCAGACTTTTGCGAAGCTAAAGTCCGTTGCAGCCCACACACGATCGGATAGTCTGACGGACTCGGTCTGACGGACTTTGGATGTTGAAAAGTCCGCTCGTGTGTACGGGGCATAATATAGTATGAGTGTGTGTATTGTATTGACTAGGCAGACACACCAAGCATTAAAGAAGACTCCAATGATCACTATTAGGTAAACTGTCATAAGGCTGGGGCGTGGCCAGGAACGGCATGTGAGCGGACGTGTCTCACTGAGCTCCCTCTCCAGATCCTGCAGAGATCCTCTTCCCAGCCGGTAAAACTGTTCCGATTACCTTACCTTCTCCTGGATACCTTCCGCGGACCCTCCTGGAACTGAAACTGGGTGCAGGCGGTGGCATGATGACCCGCAAAAAGCATGAATTTGGCGGCTCTGCGGACAACCAAAATGGTGCGCCGGCCTCCCTCTCCCAGAGCGCACGAGGCACGGACAGATCCAAAAATGCAGGTAAGACCCCCAAAACACCCAGGGGCACTGTGAAGGATCCCCCTAAGGACATGTTATACTACCCTAAAAAGCTGGCAGGCCCTGTGGAGCAGGGAGAGGGGGAGGATTTGTTGGTCACCCCGGCCATCTTCCAGCCACAGGCCGAGGATGCATGGTTTGCACAGGGCCCCTCACAGGACAGTGATCAGCCATCCCTTGAAAAAGAGGCTTCAACGTCCCCATGCTACTTATGTAATGCTTTTTCCAGCAAAGCTGCGGATCACTGTGGGGGGGCAGTCACACTTTTTTGAACTGGCAGAAGATGCCTCCACTTGGTTAGATGCTAATGAACACATCTTTCGCCAGGAAGGGAGAGGCCCAGCGGAGGGAGACTGATACTACAATTTACCACCACTACATTCGGCTGAGAAGCAACAACCTTGTTCTTTCCTAATGCAATGTGAGCAAGTGAGATCTACAAATTACGCAATGAGACTTTACTCATACAGTTGTACACTAGCTCGACCACTGTTGGGCGAGCAGGATACCAGTTGGATCGGGATGCCCGATAATATGTTTTCCCCCAGTTGCGCCCTCTTCTCCTGGCATTATTCGATGGAAGCATACAGAGGCCTGTTTGGGCTGGGGGACTTGTTTGTGTTACGTTTAACTATTTTTTTTCAGTTTTAACCAGCAACTGCACAGATTGCCACACTCTGTGTGAAGGCATGAACTCCCACACGTGGGCCTCGTGTTTGAGTCTCCTCATTTGGATGCAACACCAAGACTCAGGTACTAACCTCTCCAAGGACTGTCATGGTCTGCAGGAAGGACACCAGTCGCTACCCCAGTCACTCATGGCTATAGCACTGTCTAGCCATGTCTTATATATATCTCTGCGGCCTAATGAGTGATTTACCATTGATTTCTTGGAATGTTAGAGGCCTACAGAGCCCCCTGAAGTGTACCATGATGTCCACGGTCCTTAAAAAATACTCCCGTGGTATATATGCTCTGCAAGAAACACATCTTGTGCCGGACTCTTTGGCATGTGTGAACTACTCCTGGGTGTGATGGGCGTACCACTCCACTCACACCTCATATTCGTGGGGTGTGAGTGTGCTGGTGCACCGAATAGTGGACTTCCAATTGCACGATAAGTTAATTGACCCAGAAGGGCGGTTTGTAATCTTACTCTGTAAAATCTATCAGATAAAATGTATAATTGCAGCCTTATATATACCGCCTCCATTTGGGTTAGAGGTGTTGAAAACTGTGTTGACGTATCAGCTGGGCTGCCCAGATGTCCCCTTTGTGGTGGTTGGTGACTTAAATTGTTATATGGACCCAGCCCTGGACAAGCAACCACGGCAAAGGGCCGCATACTTGCTCGAACAGCACTGCGGAAATTCATGGGGGGAGTCAGCTTTAGGCCTGGGCCCCCCCAGGCCTGACTGCCAACATTCCCCAGGGCCTGCCCACTGGCCGTCCCACCGAATCTGCCCACTAGCCATCCCATCAAGTCCTTCCGTGCACACACCTTTTATTTTAACACTTACAATGTCATATATGAAAATGAACAGTGCTTCATCAGTGCTTTCATATTTATATTTTCCCAAAAGAGATCTCCCAAATCAGCAGCTGTACGCTCTCAGCCCCCCTAACACCTGTACACTCTCAGCCCCCCTAACACCTGTATGCTCTCAACCCCCTCACATCTGTACACTCTAAGCCCCCTCACACACATACAAAGGCACACACATATGTACACAGATGCACACACGTGTACACATGAACACAGGCACACACACCCAATTGGTGAAAACCAACTCACCTCCATCTGTTATCCCAATGATTAGGAATACGAAAGGTATGGTTTCTTCATGTGGGAAGGAGATAGTGGAAATTTTTGGGGCCTTCTATAGGGAATTATATAGGTCACGAGGACAGGGGGTGGAGGGGGATATGGGTGCCTTCTTGGAGAGTGTGAAGCTTCCAATCCTCACTCAAGAGGAGAGGGAGGATTTGGAGGCCCCCATAACCCTATATGAGCTACAGCAGGCTGTGGCTGGGATGGCCGCCCAAAAATCCCCAGGACCAGATGGTCTTCCTGTGGAGACATATAAACAATACAGTGAAATCCTACTCCCAGAGCTGCTCAGGAGCCTTAGGGTGGTGATGCTTGAGGGGACGCTGCCAGCCTTTATGATGGATGCGACTATTATTGTTATACCAAAAGAAGGAAAAGACCCTTTGGATGTAGCCTCATATAGGCCAATATCACTCCTTTGCACAGATGTCAAAATTCTAGCTAAGGTACTATCAAATAGGTTGAATAGAATTTTTAAAAAACTCGTACACCCAGATTAGACAGGATTTATTGAGGGACGATCTACTAGTATGAATATTAGAAGAGCATTCCTAAATATCCAGATGCCGGCGGTAAATAGGGAACCAAGAGCTAACTTATCCCTAGATATGGCTAAGGCCTTTGACAGCCTAGGGTGGGAGTATTTATGGGTAGTTTGGGGAAAATATGGTTTTGGACCTTTTTTTATTGGTTGGATCAAACTGATGTATAAAGCCCCTAGTGCGAAAATAAGAATTAATAAGGAATACTGTGAAAAAATAGAATTGAGCAGAGGAACAAGGCAGGGATGCCCACTCTCTCCCCTACTCTTTGCACTTGCAATGGAGCCATTGGCAACCGCAATCAGGTCAAACCCCCAGATAACAGGGTTTCAAAGGAAAGGGGGTGGGGAGGAGAGAATCGCACTATATGCGGACGATGTTCTCCTTTTTTAGGACACACTGGCCAATCTTAGAAAGGCAATGAACTTAGTGGAAAATTTTGGTAGATTTACAGGTCTAGTAATACATTGGGGGAAGTCAGAGTTGCTTTGGGTTGACCCTCCAGATGCTGTGACTGCGCTGGGGATGCCACAAATGGAGGTGGTAGATGCAATGAAATATCTTGGTATATACTTAACAACAGATCTTAACCAGTACATCAATAAAAATATAATTCCATTATTAAATAAATTTAAAAGAAGCTATGATTTCTGGAGCCGGCTTCCTTTATCGGTGGCAGGCCGGTGTAGTTTGATCAAGATATGGATGCCACAATTGTTATATGCCTTGCATAATGCCCCGGTCTGGATATGTAAAAAGTGGTGCAAAAAATGTGAAACTCTTTCTCGGGAACTGATTTGGAAAAAGGGCCAGGCGAGGATCCGCTCCAGACGCTACAGTTACCAAAAGAAAGAGGGGGATTGGCGGTACCCTACCCTAGGAATTATTACCTGGTGGCACAGCTGCAGCATCTGGTGGGTTGTGACCACAAGGGTGGGGGCAACCCAAGTGGGAGAATAATGCTAACAGGAACACCCCACGGAATGCTGGTGGAGGCGCTAGAGGCAGAGTCCTTTCAGTATAAAAACCCTATAATAAATATGATGAGTAAGGTATGGAGATTAGCAAAAGTACTGATGGGATGTACAGGGATATCAGAGTACACACCTTTGAGAAGAAGTATTACTAATTGGGAAAATTAAGACATGGGAGAGTAAGGGTATAACTAGATTGATTCAACTATATGATGATAGAACCATGAAGACATTTTCAGATTTAAAAAAATAATATAATATACCACAACAGACATTTTATAGATACCTACAGATCCAGCATGCTCTGGCAGTCCAGTTTGGTACACAGATACCCGAGTGGGATAAAACCCTCTTACCCCAAAAGATAACTAAAATTGACAAGGCCAGGGGTTTCATATCTAATATGTATGACCAATTATGTAATGGCTCCGATATAGACCCCGACTCTTCTAAAAAGAAGAGAAGATGGGAGGAGGATATAGGGGAAATATCAGAGGAACAGTGGAGGAGGATAATGGAGCTGGGATCACTGATATCAGTCTTCCCGTCACAAAAAGTGTCACATCTAAAGCTGGTACATAGGGCTTATTATACTCCTAAGAGGCTGTTTTTGTTTGGAAGGAGAGTAGACACTAACTTTCCTAGGTGCCAAGGCTACGGAGACCTTATACATGTGGTATGGAGGTGCCCAAAGTTGTTCCGCTATTGGGAGGGAGTTGTCAAAACCATAAATAAGATCTTTGGGATGAAACTGGACTTAGACTCTAAACTTTGTATACTGGGATATAGGAGGACCCCGGGAGAATGGAAGAGCACCACATTGGCAGTTATACGTTGTCTGTTCCAAGCACGAAAATTAATAGCACAGAGATGGCAAGCTGAGAAAGCTCCCTTATTGAGTGAATGGACTCAAATGACTAGCAAATTATTGTGGAAGGAGAAGGCAGTATATATACAAAGGGGAAACCTCAGTGGGTTTGAGAAAATATGGAGACCTTGGTTAAATGAGATGGGGTATCCACTTGACTATGGAGGAGATAGGAAAAAGGAAAGAGGAAGGGAAAGTAAGAGGAAGGAGAAGGGAAGAGGAGGAGAAAGGAAGGAGATATGATAAACGATAGAGTGAATAGAGTGGACTAAAAAAAATTTGCAACGAGAACCATTTAAAACTAAGAGATTAAGAGATAATAACTACCTAGTAATAAAATATCAGCTTAAAGGTGTAGCAGGAAGAAGAGGGAGTGGGGGGAGGGGGGGGGGTCAGAAGGTGAATTATATATTTATGTAATGCAGTAAGAGATGAACTAAGAAGATATGATATATATTATGTTAGTAATTTTTATTGTTATATGATCTCATATTAGTTTGTAACATACTGCTTTTGTATGAAAAAAGAAAAACCGAATAAAGAACACATAAATGAAAAAAAATGTAACTTCTTCAGTGTTGTCGCATGAAAAGATATAATAAAATATTTACAAAAATGTGAGCAGTGTACTCACTTTTGTGAGATACTGTATACTGACTTGCAGGGCAGCCATCAGAAATTGTGGTGCCCCTTAGACAGCTTTAGGCCTGGGCCCCCCCTGGCCTGACTGCCAACATTCCCCAGGGCCTGCCCACTGGCTGTCCCACCGAATCCGCCCACTAGCCATCCCATCAAGTCCTTCCATGCACACACCTTTTATTTTAACACTTACAATGTCATATATGAAAATGAACAGTGCTTCATCAGTGCTTTCATATTTATATTTTTCCCAAAAGATCCCAAACCAGCAGCTCTCAGCCCCCTAACACCTGTACACTCTCAGCCCCCCTAACACCTGTATGCTCTCAACCCCCTCACATCTGTACACTCTAAGCCCCCCTCACACACATACAAAGGTGCACACATATGTACACAGACACACACATGTGTACACATGAACACAGGCACACACACATATACACATGAACACAGGCACACACACATGAACACGCATGTACACATGCACTGGCCCACGCACATATGTACACAGATGCACACAGGCACACACAAACATATATGTACACAGACGCAACATGTACACATGCACATAGGCACATACACACATATGTACACAGACACACACATGCACACACACATATGTACACAGACACACACATGCGCACACACAAACACACATATGTACACAGACACACACATGCGCACACACACACACAGGCACACACATGCACATGCACACACAGGCACACACACATATATGTACACAGACACACACATGTACACACACAGACACACACACATATGTACACAGACACACAAATGCACACACACAGACACACACATATGTACACAGACACACATGCACACACACAGGCACACACATGCACACACACACATATGTACACAGACACACATGTACACATGTACATAGGCACACACACATATATACACAGACACACACATGTACACCATCCCCCCCCCTCGTTCCTCTTCAGTTGTACATTAGTCCTTTCTTGGAAGGTGCTGTTCCTGGTCCCAGCTCTTGTGCAAAATACACTAGAAGTGCACATGCTGGAATTGACCAGAGGTGGCAGCAAAGAGCCCGATGTCAGTGACACAGCAGCAGCTGACTTGCACACATTCTGAAAGCCAGCGCAGCCACAGAGCTTTCATGCATCTCTCCCTGCCTTCTCTCATCTCCGCCAGACAGCCGGGCCCTACTAGTCTCTGGGGCCCCTTACAAGAGTGTGGGTTGTACCCCTCTGATGGTGGCCCTGCTGACTTGTATAGTCTTAGCTTTATGACATGCCATTGCACGGTGTTCCACTGCTTGCTTTGTGCATGTCTTTGTATTTCATCTGTTGACTCATGCTCTAAATCATATTATCTAGTGAAACCTACCTGCAATGTACTCCCTGAGCTTAAAATCTATGTGTGAAAAGTAATAAAACATTTACAAAAGAGAAACACATAGATGAAATAGAGACTGGCAAACAAAAGACAAGAGGACAAGGCAGGGTCACACAGGAAATTATATATAATTGAAAAACAGGTAAAATAAGAGCAATGAGATGCAGGAATAATGAAAACCAAAGTTAACTATGGAAGGTAATTACAGATGCAAGAATAGGAACAACAATGTAAATCAGTACTCAACTGTTACTATGACTCAGCAGCAATAAAGTGTAGAAAGCAGAAAATTCAGAAAATGCTTAATTTTCTAGAATAGCAAAGCAACAACCCCCAAAAACCTTGGTACACTGATAGAACCTTACATCTGAGAAGGGTAAGGCAAAGTGAAAGGCATAAGCAAAGGAGAAGCACGTTGCCTGTTCCAAAAGTTTAGAGTTACGGTTCATTTGCACAGAGGTAGCAGGTTCCCCTAAAGGAAAAATGAACCCAAGAACAAAAATGTAATATATTGCAGCTTGGGGTCCTAAGATGTGGTAGCTGCATTCATTTTATTTTTTTTCAAACTAAGAATTTTTTTTGATCAAAACAAAGTTTTATTGAGCATGGAAAATATATTGACATACAGTATCCCACAAAAGTGAGTACACCTCTCACATTTTTGCAAATAGATTATAGCTTTTCATGTGACAACACTGAAGAAATGACACTTTGCTACAATATAAATTAGTGAGTGTACAGCTTGTATAACAGTGTCAATTTGCTGTCCCCTCAAAATAACTCAACACACAGCCATTATTGTTTAAACTGCTGGCAACAAAAGTGAGCACACTCACTTTTAGAGATTAGAGGTTAGAGACCTTGCACTCCTCCACTATCTGTTTGAGGATGTCCCACAGATGCTCAATAGGGTTTAGATCTGGGGACATGCTTGGCCAGTCCATTACCTTTAATCTCAGCTTTGTTAGCAAGGCAGTGGTCATCTTGGAGGTGTGTTTGGGATCATTATCATGTTGGAATACTGCCCTGCGGCCCAGTCTCTACAGGGTCATACTCTGCTTTAGTATGTCACAGTAGATGTTGGCATTCATGGTTCCCTCAATGAATTGTAGCTCTCCAGTGCTGGCAGAACTCATGCAGCCCCAGACCATGACACTCCCACCACCATGCTTGACTTTAGGCAAGACCCACTTGTCTTTGTACTCCTCATCTGGTTGCTGCCACACATGCTTGACACAATCTAAACCAAATAAGTTTATCTTGGTCTCATCAGACCATAGGACATGGTTCCAGTAATCCATGTCCTCAGTCAGCTTGTCTTCAGCAAACTATTTGTGGGATTTACTGTGCATCATCTTTAGAGGAGGCTTCCTTCTGGGACAACAGCCATGCAGACCAATTTGATGGAATGTGCGGCGTATGGTCAAAGTACTGACAGGCTGTCCTCCCACCCTTTTAACTTCTGCAGCAATGCTGACAACACTCATACGTCTATTTCCCAAAGACAACCTCTGGATATAAGGCTGAGCATCTGCACTCAACTTCTTTAGTCGACCATGGTGAGGCCAGTTCTCAGTGAAAGCTGTCCTGTTAAACTACTGTATGGTCTTGGCCACAGTGTTGCAGCTCAGTTTCAGGGTCTTGGCAAACTTCTTATAGCCTAGGCGATCTTTATGTAGAGCAACAATTCTTTTTTTTTTTTAAGATCCTCAGAGTTCTTTGCCATGAGGTACCATCTTGAACTTCCAGTGACCAGTATGAGAGAGTGAGAGCAATAACATCAAATTTAACACACCTGCTCCCCATTCACACCTGAGACCTTGTAACACTAATAAGTCACATGATGCCGTGGAGGGAAAATGGCTAATTGGGCAAAATTTTGACAAAATTTTGACATTTTCACTTACCTCAGTACTCACTTTTGTAGTGTCACTTTTCCAGTGACTTAGACATGAATAGCTATGTGTTGAGTTGCTTTGAAGGGACAGCAAATTTACACTGTTATGAAAGCTGTACAGTCACTACTTTACATTGTAGCAAAGTGTCATCTTTTCATTGTTGTCACATGAAAAGATATAGTAAAGTATTTACAAAAATGTGAGGGGTGTACTTACTTTCGTGAGATACTGTATGAATGAGAAGCCCAACAGGCACTACTCACAGGACAATCAACAATGTTGACATACATAGAGATTTATCAATTTTCAGTAAGGGTTCCAACACGTTATACATTGCTGGGTGATATGGCAGTGAAAGCCCACAGGGAGAGGGGATGATAGCATATGTCGTACCAGGAGTGGCTGTTTAAGTAGAGTAGGATTCAATCCTCGGTATTGCAGGTAGAGGTGTCTTCTAGCCACCTATCCCAGATTTTGTGGTATTTGCTTGGGAAGCTCCTGTGTAGATACAGTACTTATTTTTATAGGGGAGGGTAGTGTTGATAGCTCTGATCCATTGCTGTATAGTGGGGGGGTGTCCCTCTCATCCATGTCCTGGTGATTTGCATTCTGGCTAAGAATAGCGTTTCTTGCTAAAATATATTTAAGTATTTTTTGCCCTCAGAGAGAGAGAGAAGCCCCAATACACATTGCCGGGGGCATAGGGTCAGTGGAAAGCCCATGCGATCATGGAGGAACTGGGCGACCTATGTCCAGTATCCCTGAATGAACAGGCAGAACCATAGTAGGTGGTTGAAGGAGCTGTTGGGGTTTCCACATCTAGGACATTTGGGGCTTTGCCCTGGCTGGTACTTGGAGAGGCGATAGGGTGTCAGATACGACCTATGGAGAATGTAGAGGTGGGTGAGGCGATCAGAGAGCTTAGGGGACACATATTTACAGGTAGCAAGTGCCTCCTCCCATTCCTCATCCATTACATCACCCAGGTCGGGCTCCCAACATGACTTCAGCTGGTAAGAAATAGCAGTAGCTGTGGGCAACATGGGGGAACTATATATTTGGGAGATTCATTTTTTTAGGGTCCTGACCCATAATAATGTCCACCAATAGTATGGCTTTGAGTGTTGGGATGGAATCCTAGAATTGAGTGTTGAGCGCATGTCGGAGTTGGAGGTGGAGGAAGAACATATGGTTGGGTAGATCGAAGCAGTCTTTTAGTGCTTGAAATGACTTGACCGCCCCGTTTGCTACTACTTGTGACAGGTATATAACCCCCTTGTTGATCCACAGACCGTGGTCAGGAATGGAATATAGCTTGGGCATGTGTGGGTTGTCCCACAGTGGTGTGTGGGAATGGAGAGTGGGAGCCTTACTGTGATGCATGGCCAGTTGCCAGATCTTGCGGTGATAGAATAGTATGGGGCACTCCGAAGTTCCACAGAGCAGGATCTGGGTGGATCTCTTGGCCAAGGGTGTGGAAGCAAACTAGGGTGGAGCATCGTTCTTTGTATGATTAAAGTAAAAAAAGGGGGAGAGTTGGGATGCAATGTAGTAGAGGGAGAGGTCAGGTAGTGTGGTGCCTTTCAAGACTCAGCACAACAGTTTGTGTCGGGAGGAGCCCCAAATGAATGTATTGAGAATTGATTCCATAGACTTGAATATGCATGGTGGAATGTAGAGTGGAGTCTGCTAGAAAATGTAAAGTAACTAGGAGGAGGATAATTTCTAGTAGGTTGATACATTCCATAACCCCGAGGGGGAGACGGGACCATGTCTGTGTTTTGATTTTAAGAATATCATATAAGGGTTTAATGTTAAGGGTTGTGTGATCTAGTAAGGAATGGGAGACATGAATGCCCAGGTATTTAATCTTGCTAGCTCTAACCAGGGGAAGTGTGGCTTGTTCAGCCATGGGGGGAGCCTAAGTCGAGTGGTAGAATTTGGGACTTGGCCCAATTAATCTGAAGACCGGAAAATACCCCAAAGCCTTTAAAGAGGAAGTAAACCCTTTCAAACCACTTTGACCTACAGGTAAGCCTAGATTAAGGCTTACCTGTAGGTCCAAGCAATATCTCCTAAACCTATATGGTTTAGGAGATATTTGCCCGAAAATGGGCACCGCTGTCTACGGCGCATGCGCCGTAGACAGCGGCGCGCAGGCGCACTAAACGCGGCAAGTCCAAGAATGGAGTTGCCTAATTTGTCGACTCCCGTGCGCATGCGCGGGAGTGACGTCATCACGGCTTCGCCGAATGACAGCGGCGGAGCTGCGAGACGCGACTCCCGTGCGCATGCGCGGGAGTGACGTCATCACGGCTTCGCCGCTGTCATTCGGCGGAGCTGAGAGACGCCACCAGCAAGATGGATGCGGCGGACTACAGGGGACAGCGGCGACTTCGCTGGCTCCTGTGTCAGGTAAATGACACATAATGAGCTACTATGCGATGCATAGTAGTCCATTATGCTTTACCTTTGCAGGGAAAAAAAGAGGAAGTAAACCCATCAGGGTTTACTTCCTCTTTAATGAGCTGTAGGGCAGCTTGTAATGATGGGTCAGCATCGGACAGATACAGGAGCATGTCATCAGCATACAGACTAATTACCTCAGTTATCCATCCACAGTAGAGACCCGTCTGGGTGGGTTCTAAGTGCGATGGCTAGGGGTTTCACGGCTAAGGCGTATAGCAAGGGGGGATGGGCTCCCAGGCATGTCACGCGGGAGACAGGGAAGGAAGAAGAGACTCTGCCATTAACCTGGATGCACGCAGTGGGGGTCTGATAAATTAGCTGGAGCTATTTTTGATGAATTTTGGGCCAAAGCCAAATCTGCGGAGGCACTCCCAGAGGTAGCTCCATTCCACAGAATCAAACATCTTGGTGGCATCTAGGCTGACCACTACTCTAGAACTGGTGTTGTCGTGTTGGGATTGGAGGTTCATATAGAGCTGCCTGAGGTTGAACGCTGTGTTTTTGTTGGGCATGAATCCGGTCTGATCTGGGTGTATTAGGCTGAGGATTATGAGATGAGATGCAGGGCTAGGATTTTGGCAAGTATCTTAATGTCTAGTTGCAGGAGGGAAATAGGACGGTATGATTCGGGGAACAGTGGGTCTTTGCCCTGCTTGGGTATCAGGATGATCATGATCACAGGGAGTGTATCTGTATCAAAGATGTGGGTGTATAGCTTGCGAAGTTTAGGGATGAGGTTCTCCCCAAATTGACTGTACAATGCAAGGGGAATCAATCCGAGCCAGGTGCCTTGGAGAGTATTCATTTAATTCATTCATTGCCTATCCCTGCCGAGTGCCTCATGTCCCTTTGTCTCCCCGGCAGGCGCCTGTGTCTGGTCGCCGCGGTGGGGTCGCCCACCACAGCTCCCGGTTAAGGTGTTCCCAGGTGGCTTACCACTCTTGGCCCACAAATCATCAACAAGAGTTACTTTAGTGAGTACTTTTGTACAGCTAGGGGGTGATTGCCCCCTCCCCTTTGCACCACTGTAATTACATTGACCTATTATATTATTTCCCATTACAGAAATATGGCGTGTCTGCTCCTGATGAGTGGTCCAGAACCACGAAACGCATCAAGCTACCAGTTTTTCCAGTCATCCAGTATACTCTGTTTATGGATTAGTCACTTTTACAGATAATTGAGGCCAGAGATTATGCAGGCAATATTGTACAATACTTGTTTATTTCTCCAGCTGGATTGTCTTCCTCCGGGAGCCGGGCAATGCCAGCTTCCTCCTTTGGGTCCCGTTTCTCTTTGCCGATGACGCTGGATCTCTTAGGTAGAGACATAGCGGCGTGGTGTCAAGTAGATGGTGTGAGGCTTCTGTTGTCTTTTTGTGGAAAGGATAACCCCCAGGATCGAAGGAAAGGGTGCTGCTCGAGCAGAGCTCTCACATTGCACAACTTACTCCATGCAGCTCCAGACCACACCCCCGTAGTGATGGCCGAACGGTTCGCCCGGCGGTCGTTTCGCGGCGAATTTCCGACTTTCGCCGTCCGCGGGTTCGAACGCCTTTTTCCGTCGTTCGCCCCGGCGGACTTACGTGTTTAATGTATACAAGAACTTTAACCTTTCGTGACACGTTTATCATGTGTTACAGGACAACCAATTGAGACATGACAGCTCATGGACACTTGGACATTCCCCCTAACCTATAAATACACCCGATCCGGTGGCCATTTTACATTCTTTCTTCTGTCACTGTAGGGAAAGGATCCTGTGTGGAGTAGGGACAGAGAAAACGCTAGCTATTTGGTACACAAAAGTTCTTTTCAGGACTGGTATAGGTGTTAGGTCAGCAGCCTGAGTTTCTTTTGTCAGTTTAGATAAAGGGACAGAGCGCTGTATGCTGCTATTTTAGGGACAGCTCAGCCAGATTAGTCTTTCTTCATCATCATCATCATCATCATCATTAGCTGTTACTATCAGGTCCACAAAAGAGCTGTTCCAGCTAATCGTTCCAGCCTACTCTTTTTTGCCAATTTGTATAGGGACAGGCAGGAAGCAGTGTGTCAGGCAGTGAGGATAATTTTAAAGACTTGCTGTTACTATTAGTTCCACAAAGGTTCTTTTCAGGACTGGTATCAGTGGTACGGTAATAGGCTTGTACACGTATAATATTCTTTCTTCCAAATATAGAAAGAATATTATACTTGACTGCTGCCCTTCTGCTGCAGTCTGCTAATCATTCACAACTCACTTGTTCCACAAAGCTCTTTATCAGGACTGGTAACTTGGTCTGTCTAGGGTGCTACGGTACATAGGCTTGGGTGCGGTACAGTCTGCTGTTCTGTAAGGACCGCTATCGGTCCACAATACATAGGGTTGCCGTGCACTACTGCTGACCGCTGCCCTATACTGCAGCAGTCCTTCAGCGGTATAGGGACTGACGCACAGTCTGCTAAACACTAATACACAACCTGCTTGGTCCACAAAAGTTCTTATAAGGACTGGTAACTTGGTATAGGGTGCTACGGTACATAGGCCTGAGTGCAGTACAGTCTGCTGTTCTGTAAGGACCGCTATCGGTCCACAATACATAGGGTTGCCGTGCACTACTGCTGACCGCTGCCCTATACTGCAGCAGTCCTTCATTGGTATAGGGACTGACGTACAGTCTGCTAATCACTAACACACAACCTGCTTGGTCCACAAAAGTTCTTATAAGGACTGGTAACTTGGTATAGGGTGCTACGGTACATAGGCCTGAGTGCGTTACAGTCTGCTGTTCTGTAAGGACCGCTATCGGTCCACAATACATAGGGTTGCCGTGCACTACTGCTGACCGCTGCCCTATACTGCAGCAGTCCTTCAGCGGTATAGGGACTGACGCACAGTCTGCTAAACACTAACACACAACCTGCTTGGTCCACAAAAGTTTTTATAAGGACTGGTAACTTGGTATAGGGTGCTACGGTACATAGGCCTGAGTGCAGTACAGTCTGCTGTTCTGTAAGGACCGCTATCGGTCCACAATACATAGGGTTGCCGTGCACTACTGCTGACCGCTGCCCTATACTGCAGCAGTCCTTCATTGGTATAGGGACTGACGTACAGTCTGCTAATCACTAACACACAACCTGCTTGGTCCACAAAAGTTCTTATAAGGACTGGTAACTTGGTATAGGGTGCTACGGTACATAGGCCTGAGTGCGTTACAGTCTGCTGTTCTGTAAGGACCGCTATCGGTCCACAATACATAGGGTTGCCGTGCACTACTGCTGACCGCTGCCCTATACTGCAGCAGTCCTTCATTGGTATAGGGACTGACGTACAGTCTGCTAATCACTAACACACAACCTGCTTGGTCCACAAAAGTTCTTATAAGGACTGGTAACTTGGTATAGGGTGCTACGGTACATAGGCCTGAGTGCGTTACAGTCTGCTGTTCTGTAAGGACCGCTATCGGTCCACAATACATAGGGTTGCCGTGCACTACTGCTGACCGCTGCCCTATACTGCAGCAGTCCTTCATTGGTATAGGGACTGACGTACAGTCTGCTAATCACTAACACACAACCTGCTTGGTCCACAAAAGTTCTTATAAGGACTGGTAACTTGGTATAGGGTGCTACGGTACATAGGCCTGAGTGCGTTACAGTCTGCTGTTCTGTAAGGACCGCTATCGGTCCACAATACATAGGGTTGCCGTGCACTACTGCTGACCGCTGCCCTATACTGCAGCAGTCCTTCAGCGGTATAGGGACTGACGCACAGTCTGCTAAACACTAACACACAACCTGCTTGGTCCACAAAAGTTTTTATAAGGACTGGTAACTTGGTATAGGGTGCTACGGTACATAGGCCTGAGTGCAGTACAGTCTGCTGTTCTGTAAGGACCGCTATCGGTCCACAATACATAGGGTTGCCGTGCACTACTGCTGACCGCTGCCCTATACTGCAGCAGTCCTTCATTGGTATAGGGACTGACGTACAGTCTGCTAATCACTAACACACAACCTGCTTGGTCCACAAAAGTTCTTATAAGGACTGGTAACTTGGTATAGGGTGCTACGGTACATAGGCCTGAGTGCGTTACAGTCTGCTGTTCTGTAAGGACCGCTATCGGTCCACAATACATAGGGTTGCCGTGCACTACTGCTGACCGCTGCCCTATACTGCAGCAGTCCTTCATTGGTATAGGGACTGACGTACAGTCTGCTAATCACTAACACACAACCTGCTTGGTCCACAAAAGTTCTTATAAGGACTGGTAACTTGGTATAGGGTGCTACGGTACATAGGCCTGAGTGCGTTACAGTCTGCTGTTCTGTAAGGACCGCTATCGGTCCACAATACATAGGGTTGCCGTGCACTACTGCTGACCGCTGCCCTATACTGCAGCAGTCCTTCATTGGTATAGGGACTGACGTACAGTCTGCTAATCACTAACACACAACCTGCTTGGTCCACAAAAGTTCTTATAAGGACTGGTAACTTGGTATAGGGTGCTACGGTACATAGGCCTGAGTGCGTTACAGTCTGCTGTTCTGTAAGGACCGCTATCGGTCCACAATACATAGGGTTGCCGTGCACTACTGCTGACCGCTGCCCTATACTGCAGCAGTCCTTCAGCGGTATAGGGACTGACGCACAGTCTGCTAAACACTAACACACAACCTGCTTGGTCCACAAAAGTTTTTATAAGGACTGGTAACTTGGTATAGGGTGCTACGGTACATAGGCCTGAGTGCAGTACAGTCTGCTGTTCTGTAAGGACCGCTATCGGTCCACAATACATAGGGTTGCCGTGCACTACTGCTGACCGCTGCCCTATACTGCAGCAGTCCTTCATTGGTATAGGGACTGACGTACAGTCTGCTAATCACTAACACACAACCTGCTTGGTCCACAAAAGTTCTTATAAGGACTGGTAACTTGGTATAGGGTGCTACGGTACATAGGCCTGAGTGCGTTACAGTCTGCTGTTCTGTAAGGACCGCTATCGGTCCACAATACATAGGGTTGCCGTGCACTACTGCTGACCGCTGCCCTATACTGCAGCAGTCCTTCATTGGTATAGGGACTGACGTACAGTCTGCTAATCACTAACACACAACCTGCTTGGTCCACAAAAGTTCTTATAAGGACTGGTAACTTGGTATAGGGTGCTACGGTACATAGGCCTGAGTGCGTTACAGTCTGCTGTTCTGTAAGGACCGCTATCGGTCCACAATACATAGGGTTGCCGTGCACTACTGCTGACCGCTGCCCTATACTGCAGCAGTCCTTCAGCGGTATAGGGACTGACGCACAGTCTGCTAAACACTAACACACAACCTGCTTGGTCCACAAAAGTTTTTATAAGGACTGGTAACTTGGTATAGGGTGCTACGGTACATAGGCCTGAGTGCAGTACAGTCTGCTGTTCTGTAAGGACCGCTATCGGTCCACAATACATAGGGTTGCCGTGCACTACTGCTGACCGCTGCCCTATACTGCAGCAGTCCTTCATTGGTATAGGGACTGACGTACAGTCTGCTAATCACTAACACACAACCTGCTTGGTCCACAAAAGTTCTTATAAGGACTGGTAACTTGGTATAGGGTGCTACGGTACATAGGCCTGAGTGCGTTACAGTCTGCTGTTCTGTAAGGACCGCTATCGGTCCACAATACATAGGGTTGCCGTGCACTACTGCTGACCGCTGCCCTATACTGCAGCAGTCCTTCATTGGTATAGGGACTGACGTACAGTCTGCTAATCACTAACACACAACCTGCTTGGTCCACAAAAGTTCTTATAAGGACTGGTAACTTGGTATAGGGTGCTACGGTACATAGGCCTGAGTGCGTTACAGTCTGCTGTTCTGTAAGGACCGCTATCGGTCCACAATACATAGGGTTGCCGTGCACTACTGCTGACCGCTGCCCTATACTGCAGCAGTCCTTCATTGGTATAGGGACTGACGTACAGTCTGCTAATCACTAACACACAACCTGCTTGGTCCACAAAAGTTCTTATAAGGACTGGTAACTTGGTATAGGGTGCTACGGTACATAGGCCTGAGTGCGTTACAGTCTGCTGTTCTGTAAGGACCGCTATCGGTCCACAATACATAGGGTTGCCGTGCACTACTGCTGACCGCTGCCCTATACTGCAGCAGTCCTTCAGCGGTATAGGGACTGACGCACAGTCTGCTAAACACTAACACACAACCTGCTTGGTCCACAAAAGTTTTTATAAGGACTGGTAACTTGGTATAGGGTGCTACGGTACATAGGCCTGAGTGCAGTACAGTCTGCTGTTCTGTAAGGACCGCTATCGGTCCACAATACATAGGGTTGCCGTGCACTACTGCTGACCGCTGCCCTATACTGCAGCAGTCCTTCATTGGTATAGGGACTGACGTACAGTCTGCTAATCACTAACACACAACCTGCTTGGTCCACAAAAGTTCTTATAAGGACTGGTAACTTGGTATAGGGTGCTACGGTACATAGGCCTGAGTGCGTTACAGTCTGCTGTTCTGTAAGGACCGCTATCGGTCCACAATACATAGGGTTGCCGTGCACTACTGCTGACCGCTGCCCTATACTGCAGCAGTCCTTCATTGGTATAGGGACTGACGTACAGTCTGCTAATCACTAACACACAACCTGCTTGGTCCACAAAAGTTCTTATAAGGACTGGTAACTTGGTATAGGGTGCTACGGTACATAGGCCTGAGTGCGTTACAGTCTGCTGTTCTGTAAGGACCGCTATCGGTCCACAATACATAGGGTTGCCGTGCACTACTGCTGACCGCTGCCCTATACTGCAGCAGTCCTTCATTGGTATAGGGACTGACGTACAGTCTGCTAATCACTAACACACAACCTGCTTGTTCCACAAAAGTTCTTATAAGGACTGGTAACTTGGTATAGGGTGCTACGGTACATAGGCTTGAGTGCGGTACAGTCTGCTGTTCTGTAAGGACCGCTATCGGTCCACAATAGATAGGGTTGACGTGCACCACTGCTGACCGCTGCCCTATACTGCAGCAGTCCTTCAGCGGTATAGGGACTGACGTACAGTCTGCTAAACACTAATACACAACCTGCTTGGTCCACAAAAGTTCTTATAAGGACTGGTAACTTGGTATAGGGTGCTACGGTACATAGGCTTGAGTGCGGTACAGTCTGCTGTTCTGTAAGGACCGCTATAGGTCCACAATAGATAGGGTTGACGTGCACCACTGCTGACCGCTGCCCTATACTGCAGCAGTCCTTCAGCGGTATAGGGACTGACGTACAGTCTGCTAAACACTAATACACAACCTGCTTGGTCCACAAAAGTTCTTATAAGGACTGGTAACTTGGTATAGGGTGCTACGGTACATAGGCTTGAGTGCGGTACAGTCTGCTGTTCTGTAAGGACCGCTATAGGTCCACAATAGATAGGGTTGACGTGCACCACTGCTGACCGCTCACCTATACTGCAGCAGTCCTTCAGCGGTATAGGGACTAAGAGTTTTGTCACAGGGTCATTTAAAAAATGACATGCAGAGGAAGAGGCAGGCCCTTCCGCAGGGGTGGTAGGGGTAGGGCAGGAGCAACAGGCTTGAGCCAAAGTGGGAAGTTGCAGAAGGTGCGTTCAATTACTTTAAAGGATGCACCAGACTTGGTTGAGTGGCTCGCTCAGCCTTACTCTTCTGCACCCTCCTCATCCTCTCGATCTGCACCCTCTTCTTCACTCTCTGCTATGTGCACCCCCAAAGACACTACCACCAACAACACGACCACCACCACCACCACCACATACCTTCCGCTTGAGTCACTGGAATTATTTTCCGATCCATATCAAGAGGACATTTCTGATGCGCAGCCACTCTTGGTATTGGATCAGGAAGAGGAGGTAGCAACAAGCGCTACTCAGCAGTCTGACGCCAGTACCCAGATCAGCCCAAGGAGGAGGTTGGTCCCCGGTGTTGCTGCCTACTCTACTTATAGCGGTGGGGAAGGTGACGTTGATGATGACGTGTCTAGTGATGTCACGTGGGTGCCCACAAGAGAGGAAGAGGAGGGGAGTTCAGAGGGAGATATGGACCAGCAGATAGGGAGGAGAAGCAGCAATGACTTACATTGCACAGCAGGGACAAAGCAGACTGCAAATGTATCAGGAGCGAGTCATCGACCATGTACGGTCACATCTGGCGCTCCCAGGACACCGGCACATGGCTCCGCAGTGTGGGCTTTTTTTAACGTGTCCGCTGCTGACAATAGCGTTGCCATCTGCAATCTTTGCAGTCAACGCGTTAGTCGCGGTAAGCCCAATACTCACCTAGGGACGACCGCCTTAAGAAGGCACATGAGCAGCCATCACCGAGCCCAGTGGGAGCAACGGAACACACAAAGCCACACTGCAGGCTCTCACCGTCCAGCCTCGTCTTCTACTTCTCCTTCTCCTCTCTCCTCACAATTGTCCTCCACTCCACCTTCCATCACGCCAAGCTCACATTTTTCTGCAAAAAGGCAGGCTTCCGTGGGCCTAATGTTTGAGCGTAAAAAAATGATGACGCCGGATAACCCTCTTGCCCAACGGTTGGCGGCTGGCTTGTCAGAACTCATAGCCCGCCAACTACTGCCATATAAACTGGTGGACTCGGAGGCCTTTCGCAAATTTGTGGCCATTGGAACACCACAATGGAAGGTCCCAGGAAGGAAGTATTTCTCAGAGAAGGGCATCCCAGAGCTATATGGCCATGTTCAGCGGCAAGTGAATGTATCTCTGGCACACAGTGTCGGTGCCAAGATACATCTGACCACAGACACGTGGTCTAGCAAACACGGGCAGGGAAGGTATATCAGTTTTACTGCCCACTGGGTGAACCTTCTGACGGCCGTCAAGCATGTAACCCGTGGCACCCGTGTAGATTTGGTTTTACCGCCACGGATTGCATGCAGGCCTGACTCTTCTTCTCCTCCTCCTACTCCATCCTCCTCCCTCTCCTCCTCAGCTGCCTCCTCCTTTTCCGCTGCTAGCGTCTCTTCCACTGCACCGCCCAAGCTCCCCAGAACCTATTCCACATGCCAGGTGAGACGTTGCCATGCCGTGCTGCGTCTGTTGTGCCTGGAAGCAAAGAGCCACACTGGCCCGGCACTCCTTTCAGCTTTGCGTTCACAGGCAGATGAGTGGCTAACACCGCTCAATTTGACAGTTGGTAAAGTGGTGTGTGACAACGGTGCCAATCTGCTTAGCGCATTGAAACAGGGCAAAATCACGCACGTGCCGTGCATGGCACACGTCTTAAACTTGGTCGTGCAGCGATTCCTTGTCAAATACCCTGGGGTCCAGGACATCTTGCGGCAGGCAAGGAAAATCTCGGCCCATTTCAGAAGATCTTACACGGCCATGGCTCGCCTTGCTGACATTCAGCGGCGACACCATCTGCCGGTCAGACGTCTTATTTGCGATTGCCCGACGCGATGGAACTCAACCTTCTATATGCTTGATAGGCTGCTCCAGCAGAAACGTGCAGTTAACGTCTACCTGTATGAACTCTGCGAAAGAAACGGTTCTGGGGAGCTGGGTTTTTTTTCACCGCGCCAGTGGCTGCTCATGCGCGACACATGCAGACTTCTGCGGCCATTTGAGGAGATCACCAAACTGGTCAGTCGCAGCCATGGCGCCATCAGTGACATGGTACCTTATGCCTTCTTTCTGGAGCGTGCATTGCGTCGTGTCATTGATCAGGCTGTGGAGGAGCAGGAGCGGGAAGATGAGGAAGTCGCAATGCTGGATGAATTCCCAGGGGGGGCTACTCTATCTGAGACAAGTCAACAACAGGAGTCTGATGAGGAGTCAGAGGAGGATGGTGCCGGGGCGGATGAGCAGGAGCAAGAAGAGCATGCTTTAAACCTTTCTGGGATCCCTGTTGTGCGAGGATGGGGAGAGGAGAATGAAGAGGACGACATTATCCTGGATGATGAGCAGGAGCCAGGCCACCACACCGCTTCCACTTTAGTGCAAATGGGGGCCTTCATGCTCCAGTGTTTTAATAGGGACCCCCGTATAAAAAGCATGAGGGTCAAGGACCAGTACTGGGTGGCAACGTACTTAGACCCCCGGTACAAACACAAAATGGCGGAAATGTTACCGCCGTCGCAGAGGGCTGTCAGAATGCAGCACTTCCAGGCCTTGCTTCGAGAAATGCTGCATTCTGCTTTTGCGTGCGCTGGCAGAGGAGCAATTCCCACTCCCAGAGAAGGATTTGCGGGTACCAATCCAACAGCGCCTGCAAGAAGAGGCCGGTTTGAAGATGTGTTGGTGACTTCGGATATGAGGTCATTCTTTCAGCCGACCCATCGACAGGTGTCATCCGGATCCAGCATCAGGGAACGCCTAGACCGTCAGGTGTCCGACTACATTGGGTTAACGGCCGATGTGGACGCTCTGAGGAGTGATGAACCCCTAGACTACTGGGTGGGCAGGCTTGACCTCTGGCCAGAGCTTGCCCAATTTGCAATCGAACTGTTGGCTTGCCCCTCATCCAGTGTCCTGTCCGAAAGGACGTTCAGCGCAGCAGGGGGGATTGTGACCGATAAGCGTACTCGCCTAGCTCACCACAGTGTTAACTACCTCACATTTCTAAAAATGAATGAGGCATGGATCTCGGAGGAATTCAACACATGTGATCAGTAGACCATGTATATGTCTATAAACAATTTTTGGAATCAAGCACACAGACCTTCTTAATTCATTTGGCTCACTTCCCTGACCCAAAAAAGCACACCGTACTATATGCCCCTACCCTCCTCTTTGAAGAGGTTGAGCGGTGTCATATTTCTACTGGGGCTGCTTATTATGAGGGGTTCCCACCATCCCTGTGCTGTGCTGACTTCCTCCTGGGTGTTCTTATTATGAGGGGCTCCCACCATCCCTGTGCTGTGCTGACTTCCTCCTGGGGGTTCTTATTATGAGGGGATCACACCATCCCTGTGCTGTGCTGACTTCCTCCTGGGGCTGCTTACGGTGCTGCTGTCAGCGCTGTATGTCACGGAGCTGCTGTCAGCGCTGTATGTCACGGAGCTGCTGTCAGCGCTGTATGTCACGGAGCTGCTGTCAGCGCTGTATGTCACGGAGCTGCTGTCAGCGCTGTATGTCACGGAGCTGCTGTCAGCGCTGTATGTCACGGAGCTGCTGTCAGCGCTGTATGTCACGGAGCTGCTGTCAGCGCTGTATGTCACGGAGCTGCTGTCAGCGCTGTATGTCACGGAGCTGCTGTCAGCGCTGTATGTCACGGAGCTGCTGTCAGCGCTGTATGTCACGGAGCTGCTGTCAGCGCTGTATGTCACGGAGCTGCTGTCAGCGCTGTATGTCACGGTGCTGCTGTCAGCGCTGTATGTCACGGAGCTGCTGTCAGCGCTGTATGTCACGGAGCTGCTGTCAGCGCTGTATGTCACGGAGCTGCTGTCAGCGCTGTATGTCACGGAGCTGCTGTCAGCGCTGTATGTCACGGAGCTGCTGTCAGCGCTGTATGTCACGGTGCTGCTGTCAGCGCTGTATGTCACGGAGCTGCTGTCAGCGCTGTATGTCACGGAGCTGCTGTCAGCGCTGTATGTCACGGAGCTGCTGTCAGCGCTGTATGTCACGGAGCTGCTGTCAGCGCTGTATGTCACGGAGCTGCTGTCAGCGCTGTATGTCACGGTGCTGATGTCAGTGCTCTGTATTACGGTGCTGCTGTCAGTGCTCTGTATCTCCTGCACCCTCTTGTTTGCCTACCCTGGTCCCTGACCTTCCCTCTCCTCCATTGCCTTCATTAGCTCCATAGTCCTGAATTGTCAGAACAATTTCCCAAATAAAAAAAAAATGCTTGTAGTTATCGATCCCAAATTCACCTCATACATGTATTATGCTATTGTCCAGGTGGTGGGACTACGTGCTACCCCCTAATAATTACCCCGTGGCCGCAAATTCGACCTAAAGGTTTGCGAAATTCGCCTCCCATTGAAGTCAATGGAGCCCGCGGCGAACGGTCGTTTTCGCGAACGTTTGTGCCCGTTCGCGTTTCGCGTTCGCGAAACGTCCCGTCGGAAGTTCGTCCATCACTACACCCCCGAACTAAGAACATTTTTAACAAATAAAGTAAATACCAGTTATTCTTGCAAGAAATTCAGTGTCCTTGTCACTTCCTGTAAACTGATCTTCCTTCCTAGCTGTCTTCTGTAAACTACCAATTGCCCTGACTTCCATGTCATGGAGATGAAGAGATTTGAATGCAGTCCATTTAAGGAGGGCATGCTTGCGTGACAACCATAACTCCCTCCAGAAACACAGTGGAGGAGTGATTTGGCCTCCCAAGAAGCTTGAAAAAAGAAAACCAATGCAGTCACAACACCAAGGACTAGTAAGCTGAAGTATTTTACATTTTGGGTTTAGATATGCTTTAAGGACTGCACATGGTGTTTGTCAAGTGCTCAGGAGCTCTCGAGGTCACATTTTGAGGATTTTAGCTCCAACCCTACGCACAAGATCTGCTAGAGAATTCTTAAAGAACATTGCTTTCAAATATGAAGTATGCATGTTATAAAAACTCTTTTGCAAAACCATAAAACAAATATTCTGGTACAGTCTGAAATGTAGTTATTACATTGCTGAGTGCCACCATCTTGACCCTCACACCAAACAGAAAAAGGTGAAGCCAGGTTGTCTGTCACAAGACACCTAAATTTCTCCACTGCAGTCGTGTCACTGTTTTCTTCATATGTCAGTAGGTGAGGGAGTGATTAGAAATGGAAATTAGAGCTTAGCTGTTGTCTTTTAGGTGCATTTTAAATAGTCAATTAAGTGGATTATAAAAGGTACTTTTGTACATGCTTAGGGAATGTAAAGGCTCACTTTAATATCATATATGATTCAGGAATAAGGATATTTCCAAAGTAAAATTGTATTAATCAAAATAACATTTTATTTTGCAATAACATTTATAACTGGATTGAATGATCTACTGTATTAAACAGAAGTTTAGGTAAATATCACTGTATTTAAGGCAAATTGCAAGCTATGGACACATAGTTGAATTAATAAAAATGGCAGACTTCACGCCAAAGTGTTGTTGCATAATTTCATAGCACTATGCGGTGGCACGTGCCAAGTTATCAAAAGCACAGACTTATTTTCTGCTTACAGTATGGTCTTTCCATCACAATATATCTGTTCCAAAAAATCTAATACCATCTCTGACTAACGACAAGAAAACAATTTGTTCTACACAGACCAGAAAATGTTCGACTTATTACCACTATCTCTTGACATGACCACTGTAAGTGGAGTTTTTAATTTCAGCTTGCTCTTTCAAGCAACACAAATGTTTAAGACCAGAGGTGAAAGAAGGACATGAGTTTAATCGAAGTGTGACACTAAGCAAAAGTTGCTTTTACAAGGGTCGATAATTAGCGTGTTAGCTCTTTGTTGGCACATTATTTATTTTTCAACACGCAATATTACACCTTGGATTTTTATTATTTGCACAGTGATAGAAGTTGTCTGGGAAGGTTCTCATTTATTCAGGTCATTGTTTATCTAGTACTAGACGTATTTTGTAATGTTGAAGACATTTCATAGTTTGCCCAAGCCACTTCTTCAGTTCCAGTGATCTAAGTTATATTTCAATAGTGATTCGTTTTTTAGAAAGTGGCTGCAGCTGACAAGTGTATCTTGTACTCAAGGAAAATAAGTCTTGTACTTGTAAATTCAATCAAAAATGGGCCTTGAATTTAACAAAAATAAGAAACATATCAGTAAGTAAGCCTGACTTCAGGTGTTTGTTACAATAGAATATCCTGAGCAATTCAAAGACATTTTAGAAAGGTTGAACAACCTACCGTGATTCAATAAGAAACAAGGCTCAGTAGTAGCAGCAAAATGGCGCCCCCCCCCCAGATTTCAGTTGTGCTCACCACAGTCAACTGCTCCCCCCCACCCTTCCTGCCTCCACCCTGTCCGCTAAACTCCTTCTCCCAGGGCCCATGACACAGCTCGTGTACTATGGAGGAGGAAGGGTGATGGGCGCCAGTATCATTGCCAGCTCTGGGCATCTAGGTACTGCCTGGCTGCGATCTCCAGCTCCTGCCTCATCTCTTCCCTCCTGTCACACTGGTAAAATCAAGCTAAAGAAACTTCCCCTAGGCTTCTCCCTATATTGACCACTGAAGAAATAGATGCAGAGTGAATCAAGGATAGAGGTTAAAAAATATGGTCAGGGTTTTCCATGCATTTATAGAGAAGGATCACAGAAGTAAAGAATAGTTACAGAGGGCATGAGAGTGTCTGTGGATGGAAGAATTTATGGTGGTACTGTATTTGTACAGAAAGGGAGGGGGATTGGGTGAGGAGGATAGGATACATGCTTATGGGGGGGGGGGGGGGGTGTAGGAGGATTTGTGCTAGAAGGAGGGGTTGGGGTGCAGGGGTTATGCTGGAAAGGGGGAAGGAAAAAGAGGATTCAGGCTGTCTACTATTGTACTAGAAGGGGGGGGGGGGATTTGTGCTTGGAAGGGAGTTTGGGAAGGAGGGTATAAGTGGATCTGCACTAGAATCCGGGCTTGGATTCATGCTGGGAGCCCTTTACACTGTTATGTCTGGTTCACGCTTAGTTCACTAACAATGCCTAAAAGTGACAAACTTCTGGCAATACTAATTTTGCTACACAACGACGGTGAGTACGCCACCACACCTAAGCCAACTGGTCTTTAAAAAATTTACTTATTGACTCGCAAATAAAATATTGAAAAAGTGTAAAAGAATGTAGAGTGTTTTTACTTAAAGGCGGTCACCTCAAAAAAATGAAAGATGAGAGATTACCACGGTGGTCTAAAACTGAACCTAGGGCCTAAAGCACTGCAAATAACTTCACTGCTCCTAGTCTGAACAGGTTCTCTCTGACTGTATAATGGATTGACCTGGCCTGCTGGCTCTGTGTAAAACTGTCTATTTACAGGAGGCTACTTTTTTACCCTACCTGTCAATAAGATGGACAACCTGACAGATGTCTATAAACTTTTTATAGTCTAATAGCTTGATATTGTCCACCAGTTCTACAGTTCAGCTCAAATAATTAGGACTATTCACACTTAGCCGCACATGAATTACAGTTCTGCGAGGTGCAGTTTCAACCCACCACACCGCACCAAAAGTACTTTTTAAAATGCACTGCAACCAGATCACAAAAGTACCATTTGGACAGGCACACTGCATTTGCAACCTGCATTTGGGGTGGTGTCATTAACTGTGTATTGATACCTGCTGCAGATCACAAATGCAGTGCGTTTTGCTTCCGTTCTGAATTGCTGTGTGTTCCTGTGTGATTCATATGTGGGCTTGGTGTGAACCAGCCCTTAGGCAAAATTTGTCCGCTGCATAACCTACTGTATTACTCACCTCTGCCTCACTACTGAACCTTTGCATTACTCACTATTGAACCACTGCACTCTGTGTCCCTTTAAGCCGTGGTCAATATTAAGCTTAGTGAAGGCCACACCCAATATTTACAGCGTCAATTTCTTTTTCACAGGTAGTAGAGTTCAACTTATCTTGCACACAGGCCTACTGTGTTCAGAGAACACCGTGATAATCAACTTTATTGAGCAGGTGAAAAAGGCACCATCTTGTGTCACTCTTGCTATTTGAGAGAGCTAAACCCACCCAGGAAAAAAGTGTACAGCCGTGAGTGTATAACTGGCTGCTGTGTTGAAGTTCTGACCTGTGAAACTCCCAGATCCAGAATGGTAGTGCAGCTGCAGTAGCCAGCAATACACTGTGCTGTGGCTGTGGGTAAGGAAATGCAATCTCAGCTATGTGCTGTGTGGGGAGGAGAGCTGCTACCTGTACCCAGTCTGTGTGCGGTGGCAGTGCAGTGATGAGAGAAAAGCTCTGCAAGCAGTGACCTCCTGTCCTCTGCCCTGCCAGCAGGGACCCCATCCTCCTGCCTACTGACCTCTGACCTCCACCCTGTGGACCCCATACACTGCCCTCCGCCCTGCTGACCCCTGTACACTGCCCTACAACCTAATCACCTCTGTACACTGTCCTACAAACTGCTGAATTTCCATCCTCCACCCCCCTTACTTTTTTTACTGCGCCTGCCACATCAGACAGGCTAGATCTGGCCCTAGCTTGCAGTAATCTTTTTTCTGCACACACCACCATGACACAGTGGTGTGTATTGACATAGAAAACAAGGAAAATGGTCTTGTCTTTGTGTTGGGACTGTACTGGGCATCTCTGCCCAGTACATCAGCAGTGCAAATGGTCTGAATAAACTATACCTGTCAGGGGTTTCTTGGTGTAAGAAATAGTTTGGGTTTATTATAGTTAAGTTATAAGCTCTGCACTTATTCCCGCTGAACTCCAAAAGTTCAACACTGAATTAATATTCAATGTAGTATTCAAAATATTAAAAGTCAAGGTTTCTGTCCAGTGTTAGTGCTGTTTCCTGGAATAAGGAAATGGCAGCCTCCATCTGTTTCTTGCCTGCTGCAGAAGTAGCACCAGTTCCATGAGTTGGGCAACTACATCATGCAGAACCAAGTGGAAGACCTGAATTAAAAGTCAATAATGAACCTAAACCTTCTTAGTGCCATTCTTTCATGAAAAGCTTTTGAAAACCACCATTGTGCCTCTCACAGGTTCTATACTAGTTTTGGACAGTCACCTAATTTACTGTAAGGACTAATTTACACATGTAGTAGCCTTCTGAAGAGCAGTCCACAGCGGATCATTTTTCAAAGGGCGTTAACAGGTAGTAGGTCAATACTATGTTGTCTCCTAACCACCTGCTTTAATCCCTCAAAGTCCTTACCACTGTGCTGCAACCACACGCATTGCAGGTGATTGTGGTGCAGTCCCATTTATTTGACAGGGAGATCATTTTTGATGCACTGTGGTGCAAAGCATCATGGCCATGTTTATCCCCCCTTTATGGCTGCCTTTGCAGCTTAGGGAGGGGAAGGGGGGTGTAAACTATGTCTAATGTGGTACAAAGGCTAAAGGCGGTAGTAAACTCATCTGTAAAATATCTGGTCCCCCTGCAGGCTTAAGTCTTAATGTACTAGTATGCACCGCATACTAGCACATTATGACAGACTTACCTGCAAACAGAGCCGTCCAGTGCAGTGCTGTCATGGCTCCCCTAATGCTTCCTTCTTTGTGCAGTCCTTCTTTAGAGTCTTATCTTTGACCGCTTAAAAAGCCAGGCTGCAGTGCCGTCACTCCTGCTCATGCACAAGGGAGTCACATCGCCATAGCACACAGAGCAGGCTGTAAATGTGACCTGAGCTGGGCATGTGCAGCTCAAATCACATTATCCGCTTACAGGCAGAGGGGTCTCTTCTGTTATAACAACCCTGCCTGGCAGCGGATTTTATCTAGCATGAATTTACTACAACTTTAACTGCTCCAGAACTAGTATATACAATGTAAATAAGACAATGGTATATTCAATCAAAAGCTTGAGAGATTAATATTTACCTTGATGACAGATCCTTCCAAAGGATCCCTAATCTTAAGAAATAGGTTTACATCAATATTTACATTTCCAGATAAACATTTTGATGATGTTTAAGAACTTCTTAATAAGAAAAATATCTTTCACTGTAGCAAGAATTTTCTTAAGGTGGATGTAAACTCTCTCCTTTACCCAGTGAAGTGAACAGCCTCAGTTGAAACACAGGGATGAAACAAATCTTCCTACATAAGTTTTACATGTATATCGTCTTCAGCTTTATATACTGTTTAGAAAGTGCACATGTTATCTTCCTGATTCACCTGTGGGTGTGGATTCTATACACTGTGAGACAGCTGATTGGAGGAAAGGCAAACCCCTCCCTCTCCGCATAGGCAGATGCTTACAAAGCTGTGCTATGAATAGACCAGCTCTCTGCTAAATGCAAGCTGGTTTTATCACAGTTGTCGGAGAACTTGTCAGAAGTTATCATGCTGGCAACAGAAGAATTAAGCAGGAGAAAACCATGGGACTTTCAGCCAGTGGTGGCTGGTGCTCAAAATTTTTGGGGGAGCACAAACAAACTGAAAAATTCTGAAAAAAAACATCAATTGCAGCCTCACTGTACCATCAATCACAGCCACTGTGCCATCAAATGCAGCCACTGTGCCCATCAATTGCTGCCACTATACCATCAAATGCAGCTATGTGCCCATCAATTGCAGCCACTGTGCCCATCAAACGCAGACACTGTGCCCCATCAAACGCTGCCACTGTGCCCCAATAAACGCTGCCACTGTGCCCCATCAAATTCTGCCACTGTGCCCTATCAAATTCTGCCACTGTGCCATATCAAATGCTGCCACTGTACCACATCAAACTATGCCACTGTGCCATATCAAACTATGCCACTGTGCCATATCAAATGCTGCCACTGTGCCATATCAAATGCTGCCACTGTGCCCCATCAAATGCTGCCACTGTGCAATTACATGCTTCCACTGTGCCATATCAAATGCTGCCAGTGTGTCATATCAAATGTTTCCAGTTTGCCCCCCACCCACCATCTGCACTTACCCTTTCTTGGTGGGACACCTCCTCGATGCTCCTTGATGTCTTCTCCTGTCCTCTCTTCCCGTCCTCTGCTACTTTTGGATGGCAGATAGACGTCCAATCAGTCCAGTCGTTTCAGCCAATCAGGTAACAGATCCGAGCACCTGATTGGCGGAGAGGCGGTTTAGTGTTAGGAAAACGAATATCCCTTCACTTTTCTAGCACAGCCCAGCATGACACTTGGAGGTCACCTTTTTTGATGCCTATTAAAGCCTATGGCCCTAATCAGGTGCTTCAAACCCCCCCCCCCCCCTGTCGCTGTAATTTAGGTGCCTGGCATCCGGAAAGCGGCCGGGCACCTGAACAAAGGGTGGCAGCGGCAGCCATAGATGGATTCCTGCAATGCATGAATCTATCTATCGGTGATAGAGGGGGTGGCTGGAGAGAGGGAACAGCACCCGTGCCCCCTTATGAATGCACCACCACTGCTTAGGGCTTTGAGGAGAGATAAGAAAACACTGCAGATATATGTGCCTAGGTAAAATTTCATAAATCGGGTCTACATTTACATTAAAGTGTTACTAAACTTACAACAGTAAAATAGGTCTGTGTATGCAGTAAAGCATGCTTGTTATACTCACTGTGGAACCTAAGGGGTTAAACCTTTGCATTGTGTATAAAGGCTATTTGATCCTGTCTCTCTAAACCTCCTCTTCTTCCAATGTCTACAAAAAATAATCTGCTTACAGAGCCAGTTGATGGGCTGCACATGCTCAGTTTGGCGTGTCTTGCTATAGAGTTTTTTTTTTTCTTGGGAGAGTGCATGTGATCAGCACAGGGCCAATCAGCACTCTCCAGACATGTCCAGACAGAGGATCAGGGGAGAATGGAAACTCCTACAAGCTTTACTAAGAACTGATACAAGTCACAATACTGCTATATACTGCTGATGAGAAAAGGTATTAATCGGGTTATATTTACTAAAGTAATTGCATTTCCATGTTCTGTGTACTGTGGGAGACTAGATATAGTGAATGCAGTTTCTGGGTTTAGTAACACTTTACTGTAAATATATCGTAGTTACCTATTGGTGGTACAATTAAACTATTTTTGACCTACCTGTCTTCTTTGACCCTTTCTGCAAAGATCTCAGATATCCAATACAAATTAGATTTCAAGGCAGCAAGGTACAATGTTTAGTGAAATTTGACATAAGACTTGTGCTTAAAAATATTCAATCAATACATGCTACCAGCTAGCTAGTACCTAGAATCATAATAAAACACAGTTATCTTAATCTACTCCTCCACCACATCTTTATGCTGGCAGCTTGCAGACACATTACCATTTTCAGGCTTTAGCAAATTATTTACGCTGGCTGGTCAAATTAATTTCATCAGTGTATATTATCCTTACACGCTTTGGATAGTTTTGGTAGCATGACAAAAATTAATAAATGAAACTATGAACAAAAATTTGAAGTGTTCAGCAGCCTCGATGCTAGATGAATATTTGTTTAGCCGGAAAGCTTTACCAGTTACAAGATTAATTTGTTACACCTGCACTGATTACCTGTGTGTACGTGTGTGGTTTTCTTGTTTATACCTCCTGGTAATTGTGCCAGCTCGTACAGGAGGATTTTTCACAGATGCGTTCATTTATTGCAGTCTCAAAGCAGAACTCGACACTAATGGCATTGGAAACAGAAAGGTGTTTGACTTCTGACTGTCTGATCGTATCTGTGTCGCTCCAAAGGTACAAAGAAAACTGACATTTTTATTCACACACCATGTAACACCTAGGTCTGGATTTTCACTGATGAGTACGATATGACTTTTAGGACTAAACTATAGTGGTGGTTTTAATCTCATGCTACTGAGCATTTTAACCTTTTTGCTGCCTGTCAACTCGTGCTGTATGCTAAGTGACTGCCAAAATGAAGATAAATCACTTGGGGTTGAATCCAGTGGCGACTGGTGTGTTTTTTTGGGGGGGGCGCAAACAACCACCTCCCCACCCCCCAGTTGGTTGGTTGGTGGTACCCCCCCTACCCAGGCACTTACCCCATCGGTTGCAGGTGGGTGAGCTCCTATTGGTGGCAGGTAGCAGCCGGGTTGTGAGCTCCTATGGACGGTGGGTTGCGGGCTCCTATGGGCAGTAGGCAGTGGCTCCTGTGTCCTCTGAATCATGGCGGCTCCTCCCTCCTCCTCCTAGGCATCCAATAGGATCACCTGTCCTTTCAGTCAATCGGGTGACATGATTGGCCAGGAGGAGGATCAGTGTTACAACAGCGAATATTGATTTCCTGTTGTAACACACCTGGGTGGGCTCAGAGCACACTCTCTGCGACCCGGGCCCACCCTATATTGAAGCCTATTACAGCCTCTGACTCTAATCGGTTCTTCTAAAAAAAACAGTTCCTCCGCATTGGAATCCATGCGCTGGTGTCCTGAAAGGGGCCGGATGCATGGATAAGGGAGGCGGCGATGGACAGTGGAGGGGTCGGCGCGTGTGCGCCCTTAATGGACAGGCCACCCCTGGTTGAATCTGGTGCTGCTGTGCATGGTAGCCAATAAGCTTCTAACGTCAGCTTGTTCAATTAAACTTTGTTTTGTTTCCATGCAGAGCTGCACCCTATTTTGCTATCTTCAGTTTTTGTAAATCAACCCCATTGAGTACTATTACACAGTAGTCATTCAAATAGTTTAGACTTTAATGGAACCTTTTCAAATTTTTATTGCTGTCACTTTTTTTTATACAAATGTCATTGCTACTGTAGTGAATATCTTTTATATGGCTTTTCATTCATCTGAGCCAGTAAAAAAGATTAAAAGCAGTATATAAACAATAGGCAGTCAATAGCAAATTATACTAAGGCCCATCAGAGCAGTGTCTGGAGAAGATCATCCAGTCCCCACGGCACAGAAGCCATGATACATATGTCTAATTGTCTTCTGCATCTGGTATCTCACTCCCAACTGCCACCAGTTTGTATCAGGATCACTGCACAGCTCGAGGTCCACCATTTCGATTTTATGTGGACCTGAAAGCATGCAGTAACATAATGGGACCTTCCTGCTGTGTGTTCTCTGCCTCTGCCAGTCTTCTTGCTCTGATTGTGAATAGCGTTGGACCAGCCACAGCCGAAAAGTAGGGCATGCATATGATTTGGAGCGTGCAGCTCACCCCATGGTGTCCCCCATATGAAATCACTGCACCAGGGGCAGCTGCCCCTCCTGCCCACCCTTTGCTCCAGCCCTCTATAAGAATGTTACCAGAATTTAGAAATATTTAAATTAAATCTTAACCAAATCACTAAAATTTCATAAAAGCATTATCTTGCAAATATATCATTTTGAAATTAGTTTTCAGTCATTTAAAATGTTCGCAAGAGCAATGATATGTATCTACTGCTGGAGTTCATGTATGTATTCAAATTGGCCACAAAGAGAGTGAAAGAGATAAGTAGCACTGAGTTGCAAATAAGATGAAAACAATTGAACTCCGTATTTTATTTAAAAATAACAATTGTTTATGATACACGTGGCTTTTCTACTTCTATTCAACGTCATGCAACTATGTCTTCTGACCTCAAGCTTTCTGAACTCTTCCTTTGCATTATGCATCCAACTTTTCTAGATCCTGTTCCTCTTTCAGGATTCCCCCCCCCCCCCAGTTTCTTGTGAAATACCTTCTTTAGGCTCCATGCACACTGAAGCTGATAAACTGCAGTTTATTGGCGTTTGGGCGTTTTTTGTAAAAGCCCATAAACTCCACTCTATGTTAGCCTATGTGTCCATGCACACATGGACGTTTTTCAGCTTTAATGAGCAGTGGAGTTTATGGGCTTTTTTCTGAACGCCAGAAATTCGCGTTCAAAGTGCCGCTTTTCAGCGGCAAAAAACGACAAACGCTCATTAACGCTCATTAACGCTCATTAACGCTCGTTCATTAGTGTTCGGCATTCTATTTTTCAATACATTGTGGGATTTTTGGAGTGTCCTCTGTGTATTTTTATAAAAAACGCCCATTAACGCTAACGCTGTAAAACGCTCATTAACGCTCATTAACGCTAGTATAAAACGCTGTTAAAAGCAGGTTTTTCAACCAGCGTTTTCTGCCAGCAATCTGGCATCCAGAAATAGCTTTTTTGAGCTTCAGTGTGCATGGAGCCTTACAGTGCTATTTTCTGCCATCTTCTCTAGATACCCTAGCTACTTTAGTCTATTACCTTGGCAGATATTATATGTGGCTTGTTTTATAGGTCTCCAGGTTCCCTGTTCCTTCTAATTCAACAGCATCCTGCCTCATACTGTATATAGAGTCAACATTCTTCTGAATATCTTTCTCCCCCATCTTCTTAGCAGTTACTCACCTGATTATGTCACTGTTCAGGTTGCTAAGCCATAGATTACAAATGATCTGACATCTGTACCGTAAATAATAATTTTTCATTTATACTGAGATTGAATATAAGCCACCTGGTTTCCATAATATATTGCTTAGAAAAAGTTTTACTTTCCCTTTGACCAATTAGTTCTGTTCTCCAGTGGGCAAAGTAAAGAAAGGACAAACTACTACAAATACTTTGTCTCCTGGGTACAAACTGAAATGTGACTTCTGGTAATCACCAATCCATAAAGCTACCGTATAATTCATAATTGGCTACATTCAACTACTCTACCTTTTCTATGCTATCCTTCTTCTTACTGAGAACACATTTTGCTTTTTTGCTAGTGGCACACCTTCAGGCCCATTTCTGCTATGCCTCATTGTAATCTTAAAAACACGAAATTACCTTGCTTTAAAGCAGAGGTCCACCCTAAAGTGGAGCTTCCGCTCATTGGAACCCTCCCCCCCTCTGGCACCACGATTGGCACCTTTCAGGGCGGAGGGGGGTGCAGATACCTGTACAGTGCAGGTATCTGCACCCACTTCCGGCATAGATATCTGCAGAAGGTACGCCCCTTTCCGCAGAATCTACGCCCCTTTCTGAAGGTCCCCCACTGTCTGCTGGGAAACACACGGATCACAGAGACAGCGGGGACCATCCTTATTGCGCAGCGCGACTCACGCGCATGCGCAGTAGGGAACAAGGAAATGAAGCCGCAAGGCTCCACTTCCTGATTCCCATACCCAAGATGGCGGCGGCAGCACATGAGAGCCGATCGAGAGATCGGCTTCGGGTGCCGACATCGCGGGCGCGCTGGGCGGGTAAGTGTCATTATTTTAAAAGTCAGCAGCTGCAGTATTTGTAGCTGCTGGCTTTAAAAAAAAAAAGGGCGGACTCCCGCTTTAATGTGCACTGAAATCTCAAGGTAATAACTGTGCATGTATGCATACATAAAAAATTGTGTTACCTTATGTACCATCTTTACTAGTTTGTGTGTCACTATTACTGGTAAGTAATTTAGGGGTGTTACAATTGCACTCTTAGGGGGTAATTTACTAAGATTCCTGGCAAGTATGGGCAATCTACATTTAATAGTGGGCGGACATGCAAATGGGAAAGCCTGCTAATGTCAGATCAACATTAGTACAAAGCAGGAATTTTTTTGGGGGAGGTATTCCCCCTCCCCATTACACTTTCTAATCAAGACCAAATACTTTTGTATGCTAGATTTAATACAGATTTGAAGGGGTATGAATAAGTTGCACTTATAAAGTATGTATTTAGAGTATGCAAAAGTCAAACATAAAGCAAAAAACAATCAACTTTTATTTCAACATTAGTATAAACATTTGTTACATTAATGTACTAAAAACAAAAGGCATGGAAATGATGCTCCAGCATTTGACAATATAGTTATGCCGCTTACACATGACCGGACTTTCTGGCAGAAAAAGTCAGACGGAATCATTCCGTCGGATATTCCGATCATGTGTGGGATATTCCAATCATTTTTCTTCAAACAATTCAGACAGACCTAGAAATAGAACATACTTTAAATCTTTCTGACGGAATCAATTTCTATCGGGAAAAACATTCGTCTGTATGCTGGTCCGACAGACCAAATGCGGCGCAAGGGCAGCTATTGGCTACTGGCTATTGAACTTCCTTTTCTAGTCCCGTCGTAGGTCATCACATTCAAAATGAACGGACTTTGGTCCGTTTGTATGCAGGCAAGTCCGTTCGGTCAGAACTCCATCGGAACTCCATCGGGAAGACCGTCGGACCATTTCTGCCGGAAAGTCTGGTCGTGGGGGCCCTGCTCAAAGAGTTTACAGTCTACAAGTGTAGGGCACTAAAAATTAGAGACACATTAAACAAATCACATTAGAAAAGCAGGTATACAAATCAAGCAAATAACAAGCATGACTAACCTTTTTGGTGATCAAAAGTCCTCGCCCCAAACCCCAAAAAAGTTACAAGGCAGGATTATCATAAGCAAAATCAGACAAAATGAATTCAAAAGCCAAAAAGGCATTGCACAAACTACATTTACACACACATCAGGAACCTTCCTTTTCATCTAAACAATTATATAGTAGTTGTAAGTCTAACATGTGAGATTTAGAAGCAATCATCAAACAGCTTTAGTGGGGTGTGGGTCAGGAATTATGTACATACCCCCAAAAACCACAAAAAACATATCTATTTGTAATCCAATATACTGTACACACTGCAAAGAAAGATTCAGGCCTGTTCTTAATAGACATGTGCATTTCGTTTCGCTCCAAATCGAAATTCGGACGAATTTTCATTATTCTGACATTTCGGATGCATCGGAATTACAATGCTAACGAATTCAAACGAAATTCAAATCAAATTCGAAAAATTACATTTTGCGACCTGACTTTGGGGCCCTGTAACTCTGGGCCACTTATAGCTAGAAACCCCACTAGCAATACAACATGCCCAAATTTGGGGTTTCTAGCTCCAAGTGACCCCGAGTTACGGGGCCCCAAAGTCAAAATGTCATTCTCTGCTGCAGAAAAGTGCTTGACATTTTGCGACCTGATTTGGGGCCCCGTAACTCGCGGTCACTTGGAGATAGAAACCCAAAATTTGGAAATGTTGTAGTGCTAGTGCTACTGTGTTTGCATACCAAATTTGGGGTTCCTAGCTATAAGTGGCCCGTGATACGTGGCCCCAAAGTCGGGTCGCAAAATTGAATTCTCTTCTGCAGAAAAGTACTTGACATATTGTCCATATCCCGGGGTCACTTGGTGCTAGGAACCAACTTGTGGCAAGTGGACAATCCACAACTTGGTCATGTGGGACTCGTGGCAGGTCACGTGGCACTCGTGGCAGGTGTCATGGCAAGTGGACAATACACAACCTGTGGCAGGTGATGTGGCAAGTGGACAATATAGAACTTGTGGCAAGTGGACAATGACATACAGCATATGTTCTTGCCTTGCGATCGACATCCATGACTTCTTCAATCAGGCATGCTGAAAACTTAATTGATGTGATAAATATAAATGAAATAAGATGTGTGTGTTTTTTTGCACTGGTACACTGAAAGTATGAGAAGTTGATGTGACAGATGTAAATAAGTAAGTAACTAACCATCTTCCAAAATTTCTAATTCAAATAGAAAAGATTAGAAAAAAATATAATTTAATAGAATAAAATAGAAAGAATCTACAACCATCTTCTGAAATTCAAATTTCAAATAGAATAAATTAGAATTTTGAATAGTATGAATTCAAATTTTTAAATTAATTAATTTTAAATTTGGATAGAAAAGATTATAATAAAATAGATAATTTTTCTAGTCTATTCTTTTATATTCTATGAAAATCTTTTATATTAAAGTTGAAATCATTATATACTAAATGTGAATTTCGGAAGATGGATATATATATATATATATATATATATATATTTATTTATATATATATATATATATATATATATATATTTTTTTTTTTTTTTTTTTTTTTGCAGATCTCCTGCAGACTATTAGTATCTATTTCGTTTTCTCACCAGATCTCTTGCAGACTAATAGCATCTATTTCTTTTTTTTTTTAGCAGATCTCCTGTAGACTATTAACAGCCATTTCACTTCTTTTTTTTCAGATCTCCTGCAGACTGTTAGAATCATTTTTTTTTTTTGGCGATTACTATTTATTTCCATCAGATCTCCTGCAGTATATTAACATCTATTTTATTTTTTCAGATGTCCTGCAGACTATTAGCATCTATATCTAAAGGAAATGGCTGTTCTAATGCAAAAAAATAAAAATGAAATAAATGGTAATAGTCTGCAGGAGATCTGCAAAAAAGAAGTGAAATGGCTGTTAATAGTTTACAAGAGATCTGCTAAAAAAGAAATAAATGATAATAGTCTGCAGGAGATCTGGTGAGAAAACAAAATAGATACTAATAGTCTGCAGGAGATCTGCAGAAAAATGAAATAGATGCTAATAGTCTGCAGGAGATCTGGTGAAAAACGAAATAGATGCTAATAGTCTGCAGGAGATCTGTAAAAAAATGAAATAGATGCTAATAGTCTGCAGGAGATCTTATTAAAACAAATGGTAATCTGCAAAAAAAAAATTAAAATGAAATAGATAGTATCTCTAGTCTATTTTGTTCTATTGTTCTAGTCTATTCACTATTTCTATTCTAATATTTTCTATTCAAATTCGTATTTATTCTATACGAAATTCAAATGTCGGAAATATATATATATATAACCATCTTCCGAAATTCGAATTTAGTATATAATGATTTTGATTTTAATAGAAAAGATTTTAATAGAATATAAAAGAATAGATTAGAAAAACAATAGAACAGAACATAATAAAATATAATATATTCTATTCTGTTCTGTTGTATCGTTTTTCTAGTCTATTTTCTATTTTATTATAATCTTTTCTATCAAAATTTAAAATTAATTAATTGAAAAATTTTAATTTTCTACTATTCGAAATTCAAATGTATTCTACTCAAATTCGAATTTCAGAAGATGGTTGTATATTCTTTCTATTTTATTCTATTAAATTATATATTTTTTTCTATTCTGTTCATTTGGGGTTTCTAGCACCAAGTGACCCCAAGATAAGTGGCCCCAAAGTCGGTTCACAAAATGTCAAGCACTTTTCTGCAGCAGAGAATTACATTTTGTGACCTGACTTTGGGGCCACATATCTCGGGGTCACTTATAGCTAGAAACACCAAATTTGGTATGCAAACACAATATAACTAGCACTCCAAATTTGGGGTTTCTAGCACCAAGTGGCCCTGAGATACATGGCCCTAAAGTCGGGGCGCAAAATATTTTTGAATCCGGTTGAAATAGTTTCGAATCATGTTGAAATATTTTCAAATTCGGTAGAAATATTTTCGAATTTGGTTGAAATATTTTCGAATGCGTCCGGTTTTTCGAATTTGGTAGAAAACGAAACTAAATCCAAAAACGAATTTAACGAATTTAACGAATATAACTAAATAAAATTAATTAATTAACAAATTAAAACGAAAATAAACAATTTTTTTCCTTTTGCACATGTGTAGTTCTTAAGCCAGACATGCAGCCACACATGCTAGGATTGTTAGCATATCCACCTAGACCCACCCAGTAAAGGACACGCCCACCAGTGTAATTTATTCTGTTTGTTCATGTAGGCCTCAAGGGCTCACACCTCTTCATTAGGAATACACACTAGGAATACCCTCTGTGCAGGGTAAACCTCAAATGTACAAATGTCCAAGGCCCTGGCCATGATTAGTGAGCCCAAAAGTCTCCAATTCAAACTTGTACATTGTTGAGCATGTGGCGGGTCCAAAACAGGAAATTACAACTTTGTGAGGGCTGCTTCACACAAATTGGTGACAAAGCAAATTTGTCATTCATCATAAGCATTCAACATTAAAATATATGTGCAGGATCACACCAGACTTATACATCCATATCTGGGCCAAAACACACAGTTCTAGATTTGTTGCAAACCCACACTTGCTTGATTTATAATGTAATTTCTTGGGATTCCCATCAAAAATGTCATCGCTTGTGAAAAAGAAACTTTCAGAGCATAACAGAGGAAGCATATATAAACCTCTAGCCAGGGAGTAGGATTGGGATTTAAACCAAGACGCTGAGTGCTGCTAGGCAGAAGTGCTAACCTGCTAGCCACTGTGCTGCCACATGTTTGTAGGCTGCATCTATGTGGTGTGGTGTGGTGTCCTAAGATTAGCTATATGTTGGCTATATGTTGGCTCGCAGGGTGGGGATAGCAGACAGGCATGCTTGTGGCCAACGGTCGCGATGACCACCGGCCACAAACGATCGTGACCAGGAGACACGGAACAAGGACACACACTTGCCTGTTCTGTTCTAACAGGAGTGACAGATCATGTGTTCCTATTAGCTAGGAACCACGATCCGTCACTTCCTCTAGTCAGTCCCCTGCCACTTCAGTTATAATCACCTCCCAGGGAACACAGTTAACCCCTAGAGCTCCCCCTAGTGTTAACCCCTTCACTGCTAGTGATATTTTTACAGTAATTTTTTGTAGCAAAATGTACAAAACACTGTGTTTTGTTCAAAATTGTCACTCTTTTTTTGTTTATAACACAAAAAATAAAAACCGCAGAGGCGACCAAATACCACCAAAAGAAAGCTCTATTTATGGAGGAAAAGGACATCAATTTTGTTTGGGTACAACGCCACATGACCGCGCAATTGTCAGTTAATTACAACGCAGTGCCAAATCGCAAAAAGGGCTCTGGTCAGGAAGGGTGTAAATTCTTCCGGGACTGAAGTGGTTAATTAATGCAGTTGTACTGTGTAAGCTAGAGGTATGCTGAACAACCCGTTTCTGGCACATGCCATGTGTTTTGAAGGCTGGTTATGGCTGATTACTGTCAGCATGCTGAGAGATAAACAGCTTTCATTTTGTGAGTTTATGCTTGCAATTAGTGTTGGTGTGGAAATGTTAAGGCTGATTATAGTTATTTCCCATGGAAAACATATTACATGATTTGCAATGGTGGTGGAACCCTTCTTACATAAATACTACATTTAGACATTATTTATGTAAGGACCTGAGTCAGGACTTATGTTTAACAACATAGGGAGAACAGACAACTTCTCTACATGAAGTGGCATGTTTGGATTTCGAACCAAGAACCTCAGTGCTGCTAGGCAGTTAACCTGTTAGCCACTGTGCTGCCACATGTGAAACCCTCCTACACATAAATACTGCATTTCTTTGGACACATAGATGGTGGAATTATATACTTATAGAATGAAATTGAATTTGAATATAAAAGAGTAGAATAGATTTGTTTTGCATTTGGAAATATTTGACCGAATTTGAAAAAAAGTCGATCAAATTTGAAAAATTTGATCAAACTCAAAAAAAATCTACCGGATTACAAAAAACTATTAAATTTGAAAAAATTCTACCGCATTCAAAAAATTTGACTGAATTCGAAAAAGTTAACTATATATAACCATTTTCCCAAATTTGAATTTCGTATAGAATGAAATCGAATTAAAATAGAAAAGATTAGAATACAATAGAAAATAATAGAAAAGAATAAACTATAAAAACGATAGAATAGAATATAATATATATTATATAATATTCTATGTTGTTCTATTGTTTTTCTAGTCTATTCTTTTCTATTATTTTCTATTTAAATCTTTTCTATTCAAATTCAAATTCATTCTATACGAAATTCAACCTTCTGAAGCCATCTTCTGAAATTATAATTTTCTATAGAATTAATTTGAATTTGAATAGAAAAGATTACAATAGAAAAGAAAATAATAGAAAAGAATAGCATAGAAAAACAATAGAACAGACAAAAAAAAAAAATTATATATAAATATTTTTTTTATTCTGTTCTATTGTTTTTCTATGCTATTATTTTCTATTATTTTCTATTCAAATTTTATTTCATTCTATACGAATTTTTAATCTTGGAAAATGGTTACTACATGGTTATATACAGTTTACTTTTTCAAATTCGGTCAAATTTTTTTGAATGCAGTAGAATTATTTCGAATTTGATAGGTTTTTTCAAATTCAGTAGCTTTTTTTTTTTCAAATGCAGTAGATTTTTTTTTTGAATGTGGTCAAATTTTTTTGAATACTTAACCAATCCCGAAATTTAATGTAATGAAAGCAACTAATTTAACTAAATTAATTTAGTTAAATAAGGATTCTAAACAAAACAATTTTTTTCATCCTGTACATTCTGAAAAAGCCACAAGACACATTGTTTTTAACTGTGCATGCATAAGCTATTTTTAAGTTGGAATTTAAGAGTGTTTGTATTGAAAAACAAAAAGGAGTTCTGTTTTAATTATCCAAGTGAGGGTCTTTGGTGCAATGTACAATGCTTGCACTTGGCTACGATCTTACTTACCTCCCTCTACATCAAATAAGAAAGAGAATATTTTTAAATGACCCTGACTGCTGCAACCAATGATACTGCCACTCAAGCATTAGATAGCTGTGCATTCTGAGAAAGTCTGCTGTGAAAACCGCAATATAATTTTAGCTAACTCTTCCTTAGACATATGTAAGCTGACAGGGTGATTGGCCTGCCTCTGGTTTGTTATTTCACTCGCCTATATAAAGATGTAATGCCATGCATTCTGTGTATCCTTTCAGCATAAGTAATAACTGCCTTGCAACCATCTGTCACAAAAATGAATATTGTCCCCATTTGGTGTGACACAGCCTTCCCAACCTGATATATATTTGCATAACTGGTTATGATAAGAGTTCATGCAAACTATATTGATAATCTTCATATAAAGTTAGGACTGTTTTTACAAATAGCTGATATGCAGTCATTACCTGGGTCCCATGGGTCAAGAATGAAATGCCAAAGATACCATGTGGTGTGCTGTTCTTCAGCTTGCACATGGATCAAAAGGAACAAAGACAACACAATGAGCTGAATGTTAAGTGTACAACTATAAAGTTACAGCTGGACTTTACATAGGCCATGTATCAGGAATATACAAAAATTATATATTATATTTTTTCACATCTGTGATTTTAAAATAAAAATAAAAAAAATTAGTTTTTCCTGCAACAAAAAAAGACTTTATAATCCCCAAAGACCCATGTCTCTGACTTCCCCATTCCAGCAGTGTTCTCTGTCATTATCTTCGGCATCTGACATTTCTGGAAGTGTCAGATACCTGTATTACCCACTAGGGATGAGCGGAACACCCTCTGATTTGGTTCGCAGCAGAACATGCGAACAGGCAAAAAATTTGTTCTATGGGACACAAACATGAAAAATCAAAAGTGCATTTTTTTTAAAGGCTTATATGCAAGTTATTGCCATAAGAAGTGTTTGGGGACCTAGGTCCTGCCCCAGGGGACATGTATCACTGCAAAAATTTTTTAAAAAACAGAGTTTTTTTTCAGGAGCAGTCATTTTAATAATGCTTAAAGTGAAACAATAAAAATTAAATATTCCTTTAAATATCATGCCTGGGGGGTGTCCTTAGTATGCCTGTAAAGTAGCGCATCTTTCCCATGTTTATAACAGTGCCACAGCAAAATTAAATTTCTAAAGGAAAAAATGTAATTTAAAAATGCTTGCGGCTGTAATGTATTGTCGGATCCTGGCAATATAGATAAAAATACCAAAAATACATTAAAAAAGGCGTGGATGTTCCCCCCAAAATCCACACCAGGCCCTTCAGATGTTTAAAAAAAATGACGTGGAGGCACTATATACTATGAACAGCAGTATATATACTATACGGCCTGCCCTATATACTCTGCAGAAAATTGAGCCTTAGGTGTTGGTGGTACCAGAACACTGTAAGCCCTCACAGTTACTCTTGTTGGGCGCAGGAATGGGCTCTGCTGTGAAACATGACTGCCAGTTTCTTGTCCTTTTGTGGCACCCCCTCTCTCTAGGCTTACGTTACTCCCTTCCTCAACCTAGGAACCAACATCAGAGCCTTAAAATCGCTGCACATGCTCCAGCAACATATAACCAACACTGTGGTCGAATAATTCTGGGGACTCCTTCGTGCATGATGGTGGGGCTACTGAAGGAGTGACTGTGGGCAAGGAGCCGGTGGAATAGGCTGCTTTGGCAGCTGCGTTGGTAGGCAACCTACTCTGAGCCTCGGTGACAGGATGAGGAAGATGAGGACGGTTTTGTTATCTTTTTTTATTTTTTATTCTTTATTTCTTTACAGGAATACAGAAATAGATTTACAATGGCATATCAGTTCCTTAATTCTTCATTTTACAAACATATTTTGTTATCTACTCCACCAACTCTTCTGCATGTTGTGGCTCAATAACACAGCCAGCAGCAGCAAAAAAGGACAAGTGTACCACATGGCCACCTGCAGATGATGCACCATATCCATGACCACCACTATTGACTGTAGATACAGAGGCTGCTTGCCCTCTTTTAGTGGCCTGTGAGCGTGGCCTTCTGGACATGATGTATTTTTTGTTTTGCAACACCACACTACACTGTATTAGATACTGTGCACACGGCCTGAAGTGTATTAGAGTGTATTAGAAAGTGTACAATTGCTGCACTGTATTGTATACTGTGTACACCACCATAAGTGTAGTAGAAACTGTACACACTGTATTAGATACTGTGTACACCAACTGAAGTGTATTAGAAACAGTACACCATGGAATGCACTGTAGATATAGACTACACTGAATGCAGGGTGTGTGTGTGTGTGTGTGTATATATATATATATATATATATATATATATATATATATTGTGACATTGGGGGATGTTTAACTCAGTGGTAGATGCCTTTTCAGTAAGTTCACAGCGAACAGGAACTTTAGTTTAAGGGCATGGTAGCCCACTTTTATTAAAAGGAACAAAATAAATTTAATACATGCACTTGGTTGCCCACACAGGGGTTCTTCTCCCAAAAACAATACATGAAAAATGCCAAGCCACCTGGCTCTATTCAGCAGTACTGCCACCTAGGCTTCACACTTCAGCCCTCTTGGCCATATAACAGGGTTCCCGTACAACTACTGTACCTCTTTTCAGCTTCCTTGCTGCTCAGGCCTTCCACTTCAGGCTCCCATCTGTCTCCTTAGATGCACACAGCGTCTATCTAGAAAACAGCCCCTCACTGCTCTGATCCTCAGATTTGGGTCTCTGGCTTTTACTAGTACACCTGCACTCTCTGGACTCCTGGAGACCTCCTGTCTCTCTGGGTGGAGCCCAGAACCCCAATCCTAACTCTGCTATAAGCCCAAGACCCACCTGCTCAATCAACCAGCCAGACTCCTGGCTGTTCCAAAAACACGGTCCCAGGATTGGAGATTCCATCCCACCCATAACACTATGGAATCTCCGGGCTCCACGTCCCCAAGTGGATTTTACAAACTTTGGAGGAAACTGATAAAACAGATTCCTCCACATTAAATACCCCTGGAGCCCCTCAACCTGCCTATTTGAGAACCCTGGGCGACAATTACTAAGACAGGGAACTGTACTGTCACAATATATATATATATATATATATATATATATATATATATATATATATATATATATATATATATATACTGTATATATATATACACTGTCTGCACTGCCTGAATATAGAGTAAACAATGAATGTACAGTCTATGCTAAATGCAGAGTATATATATATATATATATATATATATATATATATACTAACTGACTGTGTGTGTGTGTGTATGTGTGTGTATATATATATATATATATATATATATATATATATATATATATATATATATATTCTATCAAATACACTGCCACTAACTGAATAACCTGCCTGCATAATCTAACTCAAGCTATCTTTCTGTCCATGCCAACAACACTACACACTACCCGCTCTGTAAGCAGCCTTATGTGGGGCGTGGACTTAGTCCCCCTGAGCCATGATTGGCTAAAGGCACCCTGCCTTTTGTTCAATTATGTCTCTCTCAGCAAAGCACGCTGTGATTGGCCAAAGCATGCAGGTCAGGTGCATGCTTTGCCCAATCATCATACAGCAATGCACTGCAATCTCGCAGTGAATTATGGAGCGCTCCGCAGCGCTCTAATTTTCCGCAAACGCCCCATATGTTCGGTTAGTTTTAGAACACCCGACCGTGGGCTCATCTCTATTACCCATCATGTTCGTCACTGGAATGTAAGGAAGTAGGAAACACGGAGCACAAAAGAGGTGAAGATAATAATATAAAGGTCTTTTTTTGCAGAACACTTTCATCTTCAATGTGTTTTAAATTAAATTAAACACTTTAAAAGGGTCCTCCAGTCAAAATAAAATGTTCACAAAACTTCACAGTATCAGTTTGTGTGTACTTAATGTCCCTCCTACTAATTTGGAGCTGTAGCAGTACCTGCATGGTAAATTCTGCACGTTTGCACGTGGCAGATGGAATCAACTTCAACTTATTAAGGCTGTTTAAAATGCAGTTGGTCTGACAAAAGGGTAGCAGCAAGTAGTGTGCTGTTGGTTAAATGAGGGAAAAAAGTTTATTACACTACCAATTGTGCTTTTATATTACAGTTAACCTGTTCTGCTCTTAAAAAAATATCTGAAGGGAATTCAATCCCTTTGTCTCTTTGGAGCTTCCTTGGATCCTAGAGACAGGCTATATATAGAACCTTGGGTTTTCTATAATTGAGATAAATTCACACTTACTTCTGCTGCTAAACTGCACACCTGTCATTAAACTATCAAATGTCATAGCTTGTATTGCCGATTGTAAAGAAACAGATCTGATGGCCATAAGTTTTCTTAGGAATGTGTGTGTATAATTCATTGACAGATATGCTTCTTAGTTTGAGTTGTTATTTAAAGTTCTTGTTTATAAAAATGTAGTTCCATTTTAAATAGTGTCTTTTGCCCACGCAGCCAAATATGTACAGTAAGTAAATGCTCTAATGTCTTATCCTGCATATACTGTATATGCACATGCCCGTGGCTTATAGTTTAAAGCAGTGGTTCTCAACCTCAGTCCTCAAGTACCCCCAACAGGCCATGTTTGCCGGTTTTCCTTTATCTTGCACAGGTGCTTTAACCACTTACGGACCGCCCACCGTCGTTATACGTCGGTATTTTGAAGAGGAGTATCATTGTTATGGCAGCAGCTAGATGCCATAACCCCACTATCCTCTTCTTCAGCGGGCACCACAAGATCACTTTTATGGGTGGCAGGTGCCGTCCATCGCTTACCGAAGCCGCCAGCACCTGCGGAGGGGATTGGGTGATGTTCCATGTAAGGTATGAAGCTGAGTGAGGGGAAGATGATCCCCACCCGGCTCCATGCCAATGCAGGGTGGAAGCGACGTCAAAACGTCACTACTGTCCATAGCGCTTAAAGCAACATTTTTTATTTTTTTTTCAAAACAACTTTTTTTTTATTGCATTTTAGTGTAAATATGAGATCTGAGGTTTTTGTGACCCCAGATCTTATATTTAAGAGGTCCTGTCATGCTTTTTTTTCTATTACAAGGGATGTTTACATTCATTGTAATAGGAATAAAAGTGACACAATTAATTTTTAATTTTTTTAAAAGAACAGTGTGAAAATAAAAAATAAAAGGTAAAAAAAAATTTTTTTTTTAAACACACCCCGTCCCACCGAGCTGCCGTGCAGAAGCGAACATATATGTGAGTAGCACCCACATATGAAAATGGTGTTCAAATTACACATGAGTTATCACTATGAACATTAGAGTGAGAGCAACAATTCTGGCCCTAGACCCCCTAGGGGTAACTCAAAACATGCAACCTGTTGAATTTTTAAATGCTAAAATTTGTCGCCATTCCACGAGCGAGCGTAACTTTGACGTGTTGGGTATCAATTTACTCAGCGTAACATCATCTTTCACAATATAAAAAAATTGGGCTAACTTTACTGTTGTCTTATTTTTTAGTTCAAATATGTGTATTGTTTCCAAACAAAGTGCACTTGTAAGACCGCTGCGCAAATACGGTGTGACAGAAAGTATAGCAACAACCGCCATTTTATTATCTAGGGTGTTAGAATTTTTTTTTATATATATAATGTTTGGGGGTTCCAAGTAATTTTCTAGCAAAAAAAAAGATTTTAACTTGTAAACAACACGTTTGGAAAATAGGCCCGGTCATAAAGTGGTTAAATCAGAGTCAGAGAGTCAATGGCTTGGTATTTTGGAGAGCTGTTTTATCTAAGAGAAATTCCCAAAACTTGGCCTGTTGGGGGTACTTGAGGACTGAGGTTGACAACCACTGGTTTAAAGCTCCAACTGTATTTTTCTCCTACCTTCCAGGCGTAATCACAAATTATGTGATCAGACCAGGTTTTGACTTTCTAGCATGTATCATTTTGCCTTTAGCCACGTTGAATAAAAACATTTTTTTCACACCAATCTAATTACTAGCGAATCATGGTGATCCTCTGATTGGCAACCACTGGTTACAGATCAAGTCAACTGCGAAGCCAATTCCCATAAATCAGAGTGATCTCTGGAATATGAAGCTACACAGACAAAACTATTTTAATGAATGCCCTTCTGACATGGAGACCTGCCCAGGAAGATGTTAAATTACAGTAGTAGAAACTGTAATGATTTAGGATCAATTTCATTTATTTAATTTTTTTATTAAAACTTTATGTTTTTAAAGTGGGGTGTTATACTGATGTAAAGTCAAACTTTAGCTAAAGAGGTGTAAAAACAGATCAGTTATAAGGATATCCTGGAAAACATGTGAAAAAATGCTAAATGTTCCATCTCCTGACTGGAAATGAGAATACAAAATATTCATATAAATATTATTATTTCTATAACTGAAAAAAGTGTTTTTGTTAGCAATGGCCATTATGAAAACACACACTATTAGTTTTCTGCTGATGCTTTAGATTATTTCTATTTTTTTTTTAAACTATTAATACTTACCATATTTATTGGCTTACAACACGCACTTTTTTCCCCTGAAAATAGGGGGAAAATTACAGGTGCGTGTTATACACAGACAGCATACCTCGGAGGGGGACGAGTGCCGCCGGAATTCACCGAGCCACCATCTCCACTCAGCTCTCACTTAGCTCTCATGTCACACACGTCCTGCCTCCGCCACCGGCATTGGACCAGTGTTCTGTCTACCACAGGAGCTGGTCCAATGCCGATGGCGGAGGCGGGACTGCGTAATGGGACTGCCGACTGAGAGCTGAGTAAACCAGAGATGACGGTTCGGCGATTTCCTATGAGAGATGGTGAGCTACATTGATGGCAAAGATGGGCTCAGATCAGGATGCAGATGGGCACAGATCAGGCTGCACTTAAACTGCAGATGTGCACAGATTAGGCTGCATTGAGGCTGCAGGTGGGCACTAATCAGACTGCCTTGATGCTCAATGACCATTATTTTGCTTCAAAGTGGTTTATTTAAAAAAAATAAAGTTTTTTTTTCCTCAAAATTCCCTCTTAAATTGGGGAGGTGTTATACGCCTGTGTGTGTTATACGCCGATAAATACGGCCTATAACACATTTTTAATACAGTGTGTAAATTGGTGTATTAAAAATGTACAGAACTGAGTAGGGGGTTCATTTCCTTTGTGAATAACCAACTATACGACAACTGTAACATTCTATTGCAGTATAAATCCTTTTTCAGTTTATACTACATTTTCACATACAGCACTTAATATAATCACATCAGTGCTTCTAGGTGCATAGACTTTAACTCCTGGGTGTATATGTGCTCTAACCTGAGCTTTAACAGTAAAACCGTCCTTATGTCTCGCTCACAAGTAGCATAATCATAGATCCTATTGACTATCCGCTGCCCTAAGCATCCCCAGAAATTAAGCTTACAAAATAAGCTCTCTCTTTCTCTCTGTCCATTAGAACACCACACAAGGAAATATCTAACAAGTATCCATGTCAGTACACTCATTTCTCTAATTGACTGACAAGGGGTTTAGGGCTAGATATGCTGTTAATGTATTAAAGCACTTCTTCTCAGTTACTGCCTGTAGGGATTACTAACAAGGTAGGTTTTTAGGTTGTAAAATAAACCACTAATTAATCTAACTGTGTATAGACAGGAATAGTCTAAAATCTCTGCTGCTACGGGTCCACAAGGATTAGAGCCGAGACACATTGCTGCAAGATCTCTACTGTACACCTGAAAAATGAGCACAGATTCTATGCAGATATGCCTGTATGGAGTAATGTGAACTTGGTGATACTTGGGTTCATGTTTAATAAAAGTTTTAATAAAAAGTTTTAAAAGGCACCTCAACTTCCTCTGCTATAACTTTTTATCACCATGAATAAAATACACCAATAAGACATTTTAAAAGCACAAAAACTAGAATTCTGGGGTGCTTTTAACTTTAAAGAGAGTAACATTTTTCAATTAAACAAAAACAATTTACAAAGCGCAATAAGCTACCTACAATCAAATATAAGGTATGTCTCCATGCCTTATTTTAATAGCAAAATAATATAGTACAAAATATCAAGCATACAGATCAAACTAATCTAATGTGTATTATATCCGTTTGCTATTTAAATATACATCTACGTAGACATACCTTATATTTGATTGCATTTAAACATAAAACTGCTGCTCAACATCCTAGCCAGTATGGATATATACATGAAAGCCTCAGTTAATGCCACTCCTTGGGCCACACCGCCTGACATGTTTCACCCAGCCCACTGTGGCTTAATCATAGGGGTGTGTATAGTATTAAGGTATAGCAGCGATCTCCAAACTGTGGCCGAGTCGAATGTTGCCCTTTGCTTGCCTTTGGGGCACTGTTCTTCACACTGATATAAGGCACTATTCCTTCTACTGACATCCTTGATGAGACACCAATCCTTCCACTGACCCCAACAATTGGGGAACCATACCTCCCACTGACGCCAATGATAGGGCACTATTCCTACCACTGATATAATTGATTGGTCACTATTCCTCCTTCTGACACCAATGATGGAGCACTATTGTTCCCACTGAAATAAACAGTTGGGGACTATTCCTCCCACTGATATAAACAATTGGGCACTATTCCTTCCACTGACGCCAACGATGGGGCACTATGCCTTGCACTGACACCAATTATGGGGCACTAGGCCTTCCACTGACACCAACAAGGGGGCACTATGCCTTCCACTGACACCAACGATGGGGCACTATTCCTTCCACTAACATCAACGATGGGCTGCTATTTCTCAATCTACTGGGCACAAGCGTTATGTATTTTTTTTTTTAAATCCCACTGACCACCAAGCCTGAGACATAGTCTATTTCCACTAATGCTGGGGTACTTTCTATTCCCACTGGCCACAGCCTGGCCCAGATAAAGTCTGAAAAACGGTAAAATGGCCCTTTGTTTAGATAGTCTGGAGACCACTGTAGTATAGTATAGTATTATATCCCTTTGCTAATAAAATGTACATCCATGTAGACATACCTTATATTCGATTGCAGTTAGCATATTCTACTTGCTGGTTTGTTTATGGTGCACCGGTCTAAATCTAATGTCCATAGCAGCAACTACCTGTAATAAGATTTTCCCACTGGATGGTAATTTTTGGGACCTTTAGGACTGGCATTTTTTTTTCTTTTTTTTTTTTTTTTTAGATACTACCCCTAACTGAATAACCAAATAACATTTAGTTTGCTATAGCGCTGCACATCATAAACAATTGCCTTTTTTTTGCTTTAATAAAATAAAAATACATTTCTTTTGTTGTATCTTTGTCTTATTTCCTGCAGAGTTTTTCAGCCACCTACTGTCTACATGCATGCACTCCACTGCATGGAATTTCACACTAAATGTTTTCTCACAGTGACAACAGTGGGGCATGCCTGCGTAATGTGTTTTGAAGTGGAGACTCAGAAGCCAATGTGACAGGGTGACAATTAATGCAGGAGAATAACTATTACTATAGTACTATTTTAATAAATGCTGCAAATTTAAAATATTGACTTTTGATTTTAATTTCTGATTACTTTTGAAATTATATTAACATTATATAGGATGCTATGTGATAAAGTTTCCATGTACTTTAACCACTTGCTTACTGGGCACTTAAACCCCCCTCAGTCCCAGACCAATTTTCAGCTTTCAGCGCTGATGCACTTTGAATGACAATTGTACCCAAATGAAATTTATATCATTTTTTTCCCACAAATAGAGCTTTCTTTTGGTGGTATTTAATTACAGCTCTGAGTTTTATTTTTTGCTAAACAAACAAAAAAAGATGCAAAAAAAAAAGAATCATGTTTAATAGTTTGCTATAAAATTTTGCAAACGGGTCATTTTTCTCCTTCATTGAAGTGCGCTGATGAGGCGGCACTGATAGGCTGCACTGGTGGGCACTGATGGGCTGCATTGGTGGGCACTGATAGGCTGCATTGGTGGGCACTGATAGGCTGCACTGGTGGGCACTGATAGGCATAGTTAAGGCGGCACTAATAGGCATAGATAAGGTGGCACCGATGGGCACAGATAAGGCAGCACTGATGGGCAAAGATGGGCACAGATAAGGTGGCATGGATGGGTGGCACAGATGGGTGGCACGGATGGGTGGCACGGATGGGCACTGATAGGTACCACTGATAGATGGGACTGATGGGCACTGATAGGTGGCACTGATAGGTGGCTCTGATAGGTGGCACTGCTGGGCACTGATGGGCGGCACTGCTGGGCACTGGTAGATGACACTGATGGGCACGGATATGTGGCACTGGGGTGCAGCACCTTTGTTGAGGCAGATTGTGGGCACTGCTGGGTGGCACTGTGGGCACTTCTGGGTGGCACTGTGGGCACTGCTGGGTGGCACTGACGGGGGGCACTTACTTTTTTTAATGTGGCACTGGCAGGGGGCAGGTGGGCACTGGCAGGGGGCAAATGGGCACTAGCAGGGCTGGCCATGATTGGGACTTATGTCCCGATCACGGCCGCCGGTGATCGGCTTTTTTTTTTCTCCTCGCGCTGATAGCGCAAGGAGGAATAATAGCCGATTACCGGCTCCGTTATATCACATGATCAGCTGTCATTGGCTGACAGCTGATCACGTGATAAGGGGTCGGGATCGACCCCTTGCACGGATCGGTGATCAGGCGAGTCTCGTAGACTCGCCGATCACAGAGCGTGCCGCGCGCGCCCCTCAGGGGGCGCGCAGGGCGCTCGTGCACGGGACTACGTCTATTGACGTCGTCCCGGAAAAGGAAATCCGCGCTGTAGCCGTCATTTGGCTATAGCACGGATCTCAAGTGGTTAAAGCAGTAATAAACTATTAAAAAAAAAAAAAGTTTCTTCCTGCAAGGCAATATCATAATGTGCTAGAATACACCGCATACTAGCACATTATGTGAGATTTGCCTTGAAATAGGAATGAGCTGAAAAGCCCCCGGTTCAGTTCGCATTAGAACTTACAAACAGGCAAAAAATTGCCTGTTTGCAAGTTCTACACCGTTAAAGTCTATGGGACACAAACATGAAAAATGTGCTGATCAAAGGCTTATATGCAAGTTGTTAGGGTCCTGCCCTAAGGGTCACCGGGTGGCCCCATCCTTAGCTATATAACAGCTGTCATCCTGAAGACCTGAAGGGCCTGGTATGGATTTTTGGAGAATTTTTTATTTTTTTATTTGCCATGCTGTTTTTTCATAAAACTTTGCACGACTGCCGTGTAAGCAGCCTTACATAATGTGGGGCGTGGGCTCAGCCCTCTGAGCGTTCCACGGGTGCTCAAATTTTCCAAGATCACCCCATAATGTTCGATATTCGGCAAACAGATGAGCACCCGATGTTCAAATCAAACTTGCATTTGACTCAAACCACGGGCTCATCCCTACCTTGAAATAAAGACCTCCAGCAGCACGCTGTCACAGTTGCAGAGGCTTCTATCTTTACCCAGCCTTCCTTCTGGGTTTGAGTACTGTGGCCTCATGAATGGCCGAGTCACAATGACTTCACTACCGTTCATGCGAGCAGCAGTCTCAGCCACAGCACACAGCTATGAAGGACCGTCACGGGTATGCTGTTCCTTCAGAGCGCATGCGCCGGTGACATCACCAGCTGCTACTCGCTAGAATATCTCCTATATGGTGAACATTCAATAGATATTCATTTTACCTACTTTATTATAAGCTTATCTGTAGGTAAAAATTACATTTAGAAGTTGACTACCATTTTAACTACTTCTCCTCTCACATCTGTATACTCCTTATGGACCAAAACAATTTTTACATTTCTGCTATAGGTCTGTTAATTCAGTGACAACTTTGTCATTACTTAAAGGGGTCGTAAATGTTTGTGTTTTTTAATGCATCCTGTGCATTAAGGTGAAAAAATACCTCGCTGTCATGGGCCCCCCAGCCCCCCCGTCTAACTTACCTGAGTCTGGAGGTTGATTGGATAGATTGATAGCAGCGCAGCCATTGGCTTGCGCTGCTGTCAATCACATCCAATGACTAGGCCGCCAGGGAGGGGGGACCGAGTGTTGGCCTCTATGGATGCCAAGTGTATGACACGGGAGCATGCCCCCAAGCTAACCCCCTCGGGAAAGCGCTTCCCAGAGGGAGTTAGCTTTAGCGGGGAGGAGCCGAGACAGCCGCCGTGGGACCACAGAATAGCAGGATCGGGGGCCACACTGTGCAAGATGAACTGCACAGTGGAGGATACGGTTAACATGTTTGTTATTTAAAAAAAAAAAAAATCTAACCTATACAACCCCTTTAAGATAACAAAAGTGATGCATATTTTTCAGGACAAAAAAATGCTTTCTTTTGCCGATATTGTCTTGCACAAATAATTTTATTTAGTTTTGTCTGAAAACCATAGACAGAAACCACAATCTGGTCAGTTTGGATTGTCATGGCACAATTGTGGGCTTTTCCTAAGGCTTGTTAGGCTGAGGGCCAATTCACGCTATATGCGGTGACAGACATTTTACTGCATTGTCACCGCAGGGGCACACAGGAAACAATTGTTCCTATGTGTCCCATTCACACTGCAATGCAGCTTAGCACTGCGATAGAATGCAGACATGCTGCATTCATGTGCATCACGCTGTCTGACATTGCGGTGAATCTCCCTGCGATTTCAAGGAGGTATTGTGTGAACTGGCCCTCAATCTATAGTGTGGTGGTTCATATATCTCATTACATGCAAGGAATGACTATGAAAAATGCAAGTTATGAACAAAAAATGTGCATGCATCAGGCTCTATAAATGGTGTTAGCATTGGATTAGCATTATTTCATATCTCCCCAGGCAACTGCATGCCAAACGCTGTAAATCACACCAACAGAGGGACAATTTGCTCTTTGAGTGATTTGCAGGTGTGTGTTTTTTACAAAAGTAAATGTTAGTTAACTATTGCTTTCAGGAAGAAACTATTTTTCATCTGTTGTACAGTTCCATGGCTCCAGATTTTGCCATTTGAATTGTATGTACTGCTTGGATATATAGTTCTTATGTTGTTACAGAATTGTTGCAGTGCCTTGAAAAAGTATTCATACCCCTTCCACATTTTGTCGTGTTACAACCAAAAACGTAAATGTATTTGACAGTATTGGGATTTTATGTGATAGACCAACACAAAGTGGCACATAATTGTGAAGTAGAAGGAAAATTATAAATGTTTTTCAATTTTTTTTACAAATAAATATGTGATAAGTGTGGTGTGCATTTGTATTCAGACTCCCTGAGTGAATACTTTATAGAATCATCTTTCACTGCAATTACAGCTGCAAGTCTTTTTGAGGATATCTCTACCAGCTTTGCACATCTAGAGTGAAATGTTTGCCCATTCTTCTTTGCAAAATAGCTCAAGCTCTGTCAGATTGGATGGAAAGCGTCTGTGAACAGCAATTTTCAAGTCTTGCCACAGATTCTCAATTGGATTTAGGTCTGGACTTTGACTGGGTCATTCTAACACATGAAAATTCTTTGATCTAAACCATTCCATTGTAGCTCTGGCTGTATGTTTAGGGTCGCTGTCCTGCTGGAAGACTAACCTCTGCCCCAGTCTCAAGTCTTTTGCCGACTCTAATAGGTTTTCTTCTAAAATTACTGTGTGTTTGGCTCCATCCATCTTGACATCAACTCTTACCAGCTTCCCTGTCGTTGCTGAAGAAAAGTATTACCACAACATGATGCTGCCACCACCATATTTCACAGTGGGGATGGTGTGTTCAGGGTGATGTGCAGTGTTAGTTTTCCGCCACACATAGCGTTTTGCTTTTAGGCCAAAAAGTTTAATTGTGGTCTCATCTGACCAGAGCACCTTCTTCCACATGTTGCTGTGTCCCCCACATGGCTTCCTGCAAACTACAAACAGGACTTCTTTTTGCCACTCTTCCATAAATGCCAGAGTGCACGACTAAGACCCCTTTCACACTGGAGCATTTTACAGGCGCTATAGCGTTATATGCTCCATTCACTCTGGTTCAGTGCGCTGGCAGGGCATCAGAAAAAGTCCTACCAGCAGCTTCCTTGGAGCAGTGAAGGAGCGGTGAACTCACCGCTCCTCCACTGCTTCTCCCCATTGAAATCAATGGGGCAGCGATGTGATACCGCTGGCAAAACGTCACTTTGGAAGCGTTTTGCGGGCAGTTTTAACCCCTTTTCTGGCACTAGCGTGGAATAGCAATGCTAAAATGATGGTAAAGCGGCGCTAAAAATAGCACCGCTTTACCGCTGATGCCGGTGGCGGCTCAGTGTGAAAGGGGTCTAATAGTTTTCCTGTGGACAGATTCTCCCACCTGAGCTGTGGATCTCTGCAGCTCCTCCCTGACCTGATGTGTTCCTTGGCCTTCATGATGCTGTTTGTTCACCAAAGTTCTCTAACAAACCTCCGAGGGCTTCACAAAACAGCTGTATTTATACTGGGATTAAATTACACACAGGTGGACTCTATTTAATAGTTAGGTGACTTCTGAAGGCAATTGGTTCCATTAGGTTTTAGTTAGGGGTATCAGTGTAAAGGGGGCTGAATACAAATGCACGCCATATTTTCAGATATTTATTTGTAGAAAATTTTGAAAACTATTCATCATTTTCCTTCCGCTTCACAATTATGTGGCACTTTGTGTTGGTCTATCACATAAAATTCCAATAAAATACATTTACATTTTTGGTTGTAACTTGACAAAATGTGGAAAATTTCACTGTACAGGCACTGTACAGCATTGCTTGCCTCCTAACTGTCGGTCTATATTACTTTGGAAACCATTGTAATGTTTTACAAACCAAAACTACTGCTTGAAGTTTTGTTTTTTATTTTTTGGGGGGGAGGTGCATGGGATTATTTCTTGGGAGGTGGAGGAGTTTATACCGGACAGACAATTACATAATTTTTCCCCACAATTTTGGCTCAGCTACTCTCTATTGCAATTGGTAGAAACTATAATTAGAGGAAAGAAAGCTATGAACAGAGGTCTATTAACTGGTGTCTTTGCTTCCTGCCCTCCTGTGGTTTGTTTTGGCTTCACCACTGTTTTCATTGCTAATGTGTGATGGTATCTTGGTTCTCTAAGCTAACATCAACAAGTGATATACTGTATACCAGTGGTTGGCTCATCCATTAGGGCTGTTGAAACACTGATCCTCAATCCGGCCAATCAGAAGGGGGTGTGAGACCCTATTTTCTGATTGGCCAAAAAGAGAATACTCCAATAGTTGATGAGGACATCAACTGACCCCCAAAGCATCCTCCCAATGTTGAGGGCATGTGGCCTGGTACGGTTCAGGAGGGAGGGGGGGCCGCTCTCTCGTCCCCCCCTCTTTTCCTGCGGCCTGCCAGGTTGCGTGCTCGGATAAAGGGTCTGGTATGGATTTTTAGGGGGAACCCCACGTCAATTTTTTTAAAATTTGACGTGGGGTTCCCCCTAAATATCCATAACCAGACCCTTCAGGTCTGGTATGGATATTAAGGGGAACCCCGCGTCAAATTTTAAAAAAATTGACCTGGGGTCCCCCTAAAAATCCATACCAGACCCTTTATCCGAGCACGCAACCTGGCAGGCCGCAGGAAAAGAGGGGGGGACGAGAGAGCGGCCCCCCCTCCCTCCTGAACCGTACCAGGCCACATGCCCTCAACATTGGGAGGATGCTTTGGGGGTCTGTGACCCCTCAAAGCACCTTGTCCCCATGTTGATGAGGACAAGGGCCTCATCCCCACAACCGTGGCCGGTGGTTGTGGAGGTCTGCGGGCCGGGGGCTTATCAGAATCTGGAAGCCCCCTTTAACAAGGGAACCCCCAGATCCCGGCCCCCCCCCTGTTTGAAATGGTAAGGGGGTACAAAAGTACCCCTACCATTTCACAAAGAAAGTGTAAAAAATAGTTAAATAAGACAAACACACTTTTGAAAAATATCTTTATTAAAAATAAAAAAAATAAAAAAAAGATTCCAGCGGTGGTAATCCACTCTTGCTATCCAGCGACGGACGGTCATCTCTCCAGCGATGGCTCATCTCATCCAGCGCAGCGAATACATCCTTCTTCTGTCTCCGCAGAGGAGACACTGCAAGGATTCCGGCGGCCTGACGTTTCTTATATACGGAGGGCGGGGCCACCCGTCACCTGACCCCCGCCCCCTCTGACGCAAGGGGAAACCCAGGGTTCCCCACGACGTATGGGTGACCCCGCCCCCTCTGATGTAACGGAAACCTGCCTGTGTTACATCAGAGGGGTGCGGGGTCACCCATACGTCACAGGGAACCCCGGGTTTCCCCTTGCATCAGAGGGGGCGGGGTCAGGTGACGGGTGGCCCCGCCTTCCGTATATAAGAAACGTCAGGCCGCCGGAATCCTTGCAGTGTCTCCTCCGCGGAGACAGAAGAAGGATGTATTTGCTGCGCTGGATGAGATGAGCCATCGCTGGAGAGATGACCGCCCGTCGCTGGATAGCAAGAGTGGATTACCACCGCTGGAATCTTTTTTTTATTTTTTTTATTTTTAATAAAGATATTTTTCAAAAGTGTGTTTGTCTTATTTAACTATTTTTTACACTTTCTTTGTGAAATGGTAGGGGTACTTTTGTACCCCCTTACCATTTCAAACAGGGGGGGGGCGGGATCTGGGGGTCCCCTTATTAAAGGGGGCTTCCAGATTCTGATAAGCCCCCCGCCCGCAGACCTCCACAACCACCGGCCACGGTTGTGGGGATGAGGCCCTTGTCCTCATCAACATGGGGACAAGGTGCTTTGAGGGGTCACAGACCCCCAAAGCATCCTCCCAATGTTGAGGGCATGTGGCCTGGTACGGTTCAGGAGGGAGGGGGGGCCGCTCTCTCGTCCCCCCCTCTTTTCCTGCGGCCTGCCAGGTTGCGTGCTCGGATAAAGGGTCTGGTATGGATTTTTAGGGGGACCCCACGTCAATTTTTTTAAAATTTGACGCGGGGTTCCCCTTAATATCCATACCAGACCTGAAGGGACAATTCATAATAGCTGCGAGTGATTTTAAAGGACTTTTTTTCCTGCATAAATGACACTTTGTGCAGGGACAGTTCTAAGCACCAGAAACATGAGCCCCTTCACAGGCATACTATAGACAACCCCCCCTACGAAATTTAAAGAAATATTACACTTTTATTGTTTCACTTTATTCATTATTAAAATCACTGCTCCCGAAAAAACGGCCGCTTTTAAAACTTTTTTTTGCATTGATCCATGTCCCCTGGGGCAGGACCCGGGTCCCCAAACATTTTTTAGGACAGTAACTTGCAGAATCTTTTCTCTCTGTCAAATCTTTTTTCTCTGTCGAATATTTTCTCTATATAATCTTGGACTAATAGAGGTAAGGTTAGGCACATTCGACCACAGGTTCTATAGACAGATTGTTATTGTCAGAGTCATGTCGAATCTCCTATTCTATATCGAACTGTTGTAACAATGAAAACGAAAATAAGGCATTTATTTATGTCGGATCTTTCGTTTTTCGGATTTTGTGCTTTCGTTATCGTTTGTCAAAACGAAAACAAAAATTGCTGAAATTCGGACGAAAATGCATTCGGACGAAAACGAATGCACATGTCTAGTGATCAGCCTGGGAAGACTGTAGAGAAGTTAGCCAGGAGGGCTAGTAAAAGGGGCAGCTGCAGCCAAGCAGGCTGACAGTGCTTGAAGAGGTGTTGCTAGGATCAGTGGCCACAGGAGTAATTAAGCTGAACACTGAATTTTTGCTACACACTTAAAGATGCCTCAGGTTCCAGCCTATAACAGGCTATTGCTCTAAATGTGACTGAGTGCTTGTTGTCAGATCCACATTGTGCCAGCGGGAGTTTGCAAACAAGAGTGCTGGAGGAAGTGAGGAGTGTATATAGACTGTATATAGGAGAAATTGTCACTGGAATTATTCCAAAGTCAAATGAACATCCCATAATTCCCTATCCCCAGCCAAGGTCTAATCTCTCAAATAAATAACAAAAACAAACTACTAGCCTTTTTTCTGACTCTGTGAGACTGTGAAAATTAAGTGTGCCTGGCTGTGCAGTGTGAGGGATCCAAGTTTATCTGTGGCCCTTAAGGGGGTGCACTACACAAATTTTAAATGAATTAAATTAATACTAGATTTTTCAGCTCCTCCTAAATTAAGGGGGAGGTTTAGTCTCTTATGCATAAGACGTAAGAGACTAAACCTTACACAAACTTACACAAAACAAAACCCTCCACTGTACCAAATTTGTTTACGTGTATTAAAATGATTGCAGACGTTTGTAATTAAAAAAAACAAGGGATTGGAAAACTAAAACAGAATAAAATGCAGTAGTAATTTAAATCTCTCCTGACATGTCACAGTGAAACAATTCATTATAAACTGAAATAGCAATTGATACAGATGGTTTCATTACACTGGATATGAATAGAACAAAAACATCCATCCAGATAAATATGTGCATTCATCCATTTGTAGAATATGGCTTGTATATGTTAAGGTAGAAACTGTGCTGGTGGGAGATGTAGAATAATTCCCATTCAATGTATAACCTCCATTTCCTGCAATGTATTTATGATCTCTCCTTCATGCTTGTGCTCTAGAGACTTCATACAAAAGAAAATAGGTTTTCTGTGGATTCTTTTGTTCAAATGTCAGCATCCCTGAAATAATTACCAAGGCAGCATGCTACTGATGAAACTATAATCAATCCAATCTTTAAGGTGTAGTTTTGTGAATTTCAATGAATAACTATTTCTTGTCTAGTCTCAATACAAAGCTTCTTCTCTATCAGTCATCCTTAACTTCACAGGCAATGGAGCAATATGGGGTAAAATTACACTCTCATCTCATGTCTTTTCCAGTTCGAGGATGGAATATTTTTCTATTTTCTTCATGGCATAAAATAGAAAAAAAAAATGTTTGCACCACTCCAGCTCTTAGAATGTGGTAATGCTTTTTTCTTTGATATTCAAGAGTGTTTCTGAAATTAATGGCCTGAAACCATTTTTGGATCATCCTTTAAGAAGACCTTTGGAGACAATTTCCTTAATTACTTGGCAGTTCCATGGAGATTAATTTCCCTGCAGGGGCAATGTATATTCGGCGTCACTGAAGAAAGCACTTTAACTTTACAAGAGGCCTTGAAAAATATAGGGAATTTTCTCATAAACCTTTTTTTTAAATGGGCTTGTGCTATACAGCACAGGGAAAACAGATAGGTAGAAAAAAATGTAAATAAAATAGAGACGTTAACTATAGAGCTTAAAAAAGACATTATATAAATACAAAATTTAACAGCATAGATTTACTCATTGAAATTTAAGAAAATACAAAGATGAAATGTACCTGCCTTGATTCATTTTTCTCTGATCTGATTCTCTATTCTGCAGTCAAGTAACACTAAAGGCCCATACCCACATTCGGACTTTTTGACAACAAACATGCAAATTAGCTGTTTTAAGGCAACATCCGACTGTGTGTACGCTCCATCGGACAAACTTTTTTGGTTTTCATCAGACAAACATTCGCACTGCAAACAGACAAACTTTTTGGCAACAAAAGTCCGATGGAGCAAAGTCTGATTGTGTCTACAGAAATCCATCGGACTTAAGTCCAAAGTACAAACACGCATGCTCAGAACCAATGCAAAAGATCAGACAACAATACAGAAGTTGACCAAAGGGTGGTGGTAAAGAGCAGAAAAACCACGTGATTTGGTGAAAGTTGGCTGAAAAAGTTCTGCCGTGTGTATGCAATACAAGTTCATGGCCAATGCCCTTTGGACAGAAATCCACGGAAAAGTTTGTTTGAAGTCCGATTTGTGTATACAAGGCTTTACAGGTCTTATCCCTCCCCCAGCCTATAACTGGATAGGGAAAGGAAAAGTTGTACATGATGATCTCATCACATGAGCACCGTGGCACCACTGACTGGCTTGTACTTCCTCTTGCACAATGGACTACAAGAGGATGATACCAAGTCAAATCCAGGTATTACTTGCATTAAAAAAATAAAAGTAATAAATATGTTTTTAAAGCGGGGTTCCAGTCCCCCATTTTTTTTTTTTAAAACTCCGCTGTAATTGCCCCTGATTCAAATTTACCATTTAGGTAACTATACTGATGTTGTCCTTTTAGTTAATGTTTAAATCGTTTAAACCTAACCTGATCCCAGAAGCAGACAAGGCCATTTCTGCTGTGGGAATTTGAAGTCCTCTTGTATTCATTTCTGGGAATCACTTTTCCTCCTTGACACATTTCTATAGCAGTTGAATCCCCCTAAATAAAAAACAAAACAAAACTGCAAGGACTGCTTCTTGTCTACTGAGTAAATGAAAAATGCATGTGTCTGTATGTATGTGTGTATATATATATATATATATATATATATAAGTGTATGTATGTGTGTGTGTGTGTGTGTGTGTATATATATATATATATATATATATATATATATATATATATATATATATAGTTTCTCACATTTCTCAAAGTAAGTACAACAATTTGGACATTTTCACTCACATTTGTTGCCAGTGGTTTAGACATGAATGGCTGTATGTTGAGTTATTTTGAGGGGACAGCAAATTTACACTGTTATACAAGCTCATTACTTTACATTGTAGCAAAGTGTCATTTCTTCAGTGTTGTCACATGAAAAGTTATAATAAAATATTTACAAAAATGTGAGGGGTGTACTGAAAATGTTCTTAACTTGAAAACTAAATCAGCCACCACATCTAAGAACTGTAGGTTGAAATAGATTACAGTTGTTTTTGAGGTTTTATAACCTTTAATCATTATGTTGGGGCATTTATTCTAAATGCTATTCTCCTAAATAAAAGCTCTGTATTACCAAAAGTCCCCATTCAGATTTTAACTGAAGTTCTCTTTTTAGTCTTGAATCGCAAATTGGGTTGATCTAACCACCTTTTTATTTCTGTAATTTGGCCTGATAAATGACACCAAGCACAGATTCTTGATTGTGCGCATGTTAAAGTTGTATAGGAAGCCATCGACTAAAGAATACTGGGAACAGAGTGTTTCTGGAAGATTGCAGTAAGCTTGTTCTCTGAAATAGTGATCAAAGCATTGATTGTTTGTATGGATTAGAAAATGGCTGAACTTTTCCACCCTTCTCCATTACCTTCTGCAGTTACGTCCTGAAGAAAAGCATTATTTAGAAAACAATTACTGTCAAAGCCCTCAAAAACTGAAATGTCACTGCCATATAATGGGAAGCAAATTATTGGTGATTTTAAAATCAAGTACTTTCTGAAATCTGACAGAAAACATCCTTATGTAATTCCAGTCAGTTTGATTATAGACCTGCCATTTATTTCACCATCTGAGTGATTTTTTGTTCTGTAGAAAGCCATATTTTAACCTTTTATATGCTTGCATTTTCTGCAGTTATAAATCTTTGAAAGAGGTCAAAATGCTACAATTTGTATATGAATGCAACAGAACAATTGTCTGTTAAATAATTCTAAATAATACTTTAATAAGAATTTAAATCTCCTGGACTTCCACGGGACCAGGTTTTGAGACGTATGGATGCTATCCAACTTATGGAAAGGGTACACGATACTAATATGGATACCATGCCAGTCTTCCACAGAAAATGGGAGTCTTGGTCAGCCTATGGCTTTATAGGGGTCTAACTGAACAAGTAGACAACTGTTTTTGAATATTTGCAGCATTGCCTGATATCCTTGCTTTTATTTCTATTTTTATTTCTTTTTTATTTCTTTATTTTTCTCTATAGTCTAATTCTGAGGTTTTTTTAATGCTAGTCTTGCATTTACTAATGATTTCTGGACTACAATACAATTGATCATCCTGAGATAATTATCTTTTTTCTTTAAAGTGCAGTTGCACTTTAAGTGTCTGTCTGGGCAAAACTTTTATTTTTTTTGTCTTTGATAGAGTGGGAAAGGTTTAGAACTCCTATAAGGGTTTTCCATCTCCTGAGGCTCCATTCTAGAGATTTCCCTTCACTTTGAGCAATTTCTTACTAGTGATCTTGTCACTGGCAAGAACTCACTGGAGAAAAGATTGCTATAGTGGGATAAACAGGGCAGGAGAAATACTCACTGGTTTTCATTTGTCACTTGTTCTCTGGCAATATACATTCTACAATGTTTCCAGCAGCAAGGGACTGACTTGCTCAATCAACCAGCGAGGGAGTTACACATGCCAGTTGGTAAGTTTTCCCTGTGTCATGATGCTAATGATTCTGCGAGATACAACATTACCAGTGTGATAGGGCTTCTTGGCTGACCCTACACTATACAATCTGATTCTACAATCACTATACAATCTCCTTTAGATTTACTAATCTCATTATATTAAATAATAATGTAATATTAGGACAAACCTCCAACCTGTTGTTGGAGATTATCCTTCAATTTCTATCTTTTGAAAAGTTTGCTGGACATATTTTAAATCTGAACTTTGCACTGCAAGGGTTAAATTCTTGTTTGGTCAAGGGCGAACATAAAAAAGCAACTATAGCTATCTTATTGCCATGTATTCACAATCTTTCCCTCAACTGCTTCCCAAAGCCCCTCTCTTCCCACTCTGTGGTACAATGTAGGACCAACAATCCAACACTGCAAGTAGTGTTGAAGGCCAGCTTACAATTTGGAGCAAAGGAGATGGGATTACATTTCTGGGTGCCAGGGGAGCAAACATATACTGTATATGTGTACAGCCTACATACCTTGTTTGTCCTGTGAGTGCACTAACTTGTGTTCCCCAATAGAGTGACTATACTTTCAATGACAGCCACTGTTTATGATTGGGAGACAGTGGGGCAGGTTCTCAATCACATGGTTACTGTGACAGCACACGACAGGAAAGCCCATATAACACCTCTGGCATTACATATTTTTAAAGTGTTGGAAAGGTTTAAGAAATAAGTGGTTGTGGTAAAAAATGGGTTACAGTTTCTTTTGTGAGCTATATAAGTATGAAAGTGTATCTAAGGGGTGAATAGAGTGGGCAAGGGTTAGAACTTGTCTTAATTTTGGAATATTCGAATATTGAAATAATAGAGAAAAATAGAGAAAAAAATAAATAAATAAAATATGGACAAACAGATGAAAATACATGGTTATTGTATATATTGCATGACATGAGACTACCCAATGGGTGTTCCTTTAACCACTTTCCACCCAGCCCCTGCACATAAACGGCGGGGTGGGTGCATCTTCCTTCTGAGTGAACGTTTCTGAACATCCTTCAGAAGGAGAGGGATCGTGCGGCCATGTAGTCACGCAATCCTGATGGGCGCATGTGCCCCAGGCATGCCGCATCTTGGATTGGCAGGAGGACTCTGTGATTTGCCCTCCTGATCACATGATGGATGTGTCCAATCACAGCCATCATGTGATGTAAACAGCCTGGGGGGGCGTCACAGGAAGCATGACTCCAGTGTGCCCATGTCCCCAGAGACAGGGCACCGTTGCTTAGCAGGATGGCTCTGTGATTGGCCCTCCTGATCACATGACGACTGTCATTCTTCAATCATAGCTGTCATTTAATGTAAACTGAGAGCAGTTGCCAGGCGATTGGCTCTGCTTCTCCTCACACAGAGTTAGCCAGGAGAAGAGAGCAGATCCGCAAGCTGGGGATCAGTGTGTATGAGCTATTTTTTACAGCTTTTTATACACACTGATCATCCAGCTTGTGTCCACAAATGGTGTGATCATCTGGCACATCTGTGTGTGATCATCTGGCACATCTGTGTGTGATCATCTGGCACATCTGGTGAACATCTGTCTGTGATCATGTGGCACACATCTGTCCATGATCATCTGGCGCACATCTGTCTGTGATCATCTGGGCACATCTGTTTGTGATCATCTGCACACATCTTTGCATGATCATCTGCACAAATCTGTTCATGATCATCTGCACAAACCTGTCCATGATCATTTGGCACATCTGTCCCTGATCATCTACGCACATCTGTCCATGATCATCTGGCACATCTGTTTGTGATCACCTGCGCACATCTGTCCGTGATCACCTGTGCACATCTGGTGAACATCTGTCAGTGATCATCTGCCACATCTGTCCGTGATCATCTGGCACATCTAATTCCATTGTCCTGGTGCTCCAGGGCCTTCAAAAATGCGTACTCAGGAAATGAAATGTGTGATTTATGCCTTTAGAACACCTGACGGTACTACTTGAATGTTGGGCCTCTGTATGTGGCCAGGCTGTGTAAAAGTCTTGCCACATGTGGTATTGCCATACTTAGGAGTAGCAGAATGTATTTTGAGGTGTAATTGCAAATTTATCTATGCCATGTGTCAGAAATAACTTGTTAATATGACAATTTTTTGGAAAGAAAAGTGTCCAAACTATTGTGGGCAAAAATTTGTAACTTCAGAAAATCCGCTATGCCTCTTACTAAATACATTGGACTGTCATATTTACAAAAAGGGGTCATTTGGGGGGTATCTACACTTTTGTTACATTTTAGGGCCTAACAAATGAGATAGGTCGTCAGTACATCAGGATTGATCAATTTTCAATGATATGTAGCAGAGCTTGATTTTTTTTTTTTTTTTTTATCAACAACATGTATCAGAATACATTCTGGCCTAAATTTATGATGAAATCTGATTTTATTGGATTTCTTTTAAAACAGAAGGTAGAAAATATCTATTTGTTTTAAATGTTTGCTCTTTTTCACTTATATCGTGAAGAATAAAAAATCCAGTGGTGAATAAATACCACCAAAAGAAAGCTCTATTTGTGTGAACAAAAGACTAAAAATACATTTTGGTACCGTGTAGCATGACTGAGTAATAGTTATTAAACTTGTGAGAGCACTGAAAGCTGAAAATTGGTCTGGGAAGGAAGGGGGTGAAAGTGCCTAGTATTGAGGTGGTTATGAAAACTAATAAGGTTTTCCAAATGTTCTATATCATGAATTCCACGGAACCATTGCCATATAATGGGTGGCGAAGAGAACCAGAGAGCTGGAATACAGGATCTGGCTGCATTAACCATATGAATAATGATAACATTTTTGTATATTTTAAGAGGAATGTCATTATGGTGCAGAAGGAAGAAACTTGGATCTTTAAGAACTGGATAATCTGTAAACTTTTGGGTAACGGTGTGTACCTTAGTCAAAAAATTTGGAAGAGAGGGACAAGTCCAGAAAATATGTAGTAAGTCTGTCTGTGGTTTGTTGCATCTCCAACAGGAATCTGAAATAAACGGTTAAATTGAGTATAATAATTTAAGGGTACGATACCAGTGAGAGAGTAATTTATAACCAGATTCCTGGTATGCCAGTAAACCTTCTAGTACTTCTCTTAGCATGGTTAAACATTCATTTCCTCCTTCACTACAAATTGTTACACATTGTTTCTGCTTTTTATTGATTTTTCTGTATATAAACAACTTTGTCAGCTTTTTTTTTTTTTTGCAACATTCACAAAGTTGCCTATCAGAATGTTATGTCTAGTCTATATAAAATCCCCAGACTAACTGAGCTGACACCTTTATTCTACAATCCACACCAAGGTGTTCCCATATTACAAAATTCCCCTATCAGTATCTGCATTGGTAACAAGTAATACTTTGAAAGATTCTTTAATATTTTGGACATACTTAATGCAATGAAGTTTCAAATGTCCTCACTATGATTTTATTTAATGGCCTAAGGAAAGCTACATTACACTGCTCTAGGCATATGTGTATGTCCTACTGTGAATGACATAATAACATGATTTATTTTTTTGCCAAAACTTTTAATTGCCACTCTAGTAGAAAGGGAAGTTTCTTACTTCCAATTTAAAAGTGAAATATACAGTGCTAAGGCGTCCGGTAAGGAAAAGACATAAAAAGAGACAAGACTTCATTCTGACATTTACTGAATTTGGAAGTATGCTGCTAGGAGGATGCAGTTGTCAAAAATATATTTTAACATTGCAAGTATACTCTTTTTGCAGCAAAAGATAGATTCAGCTGAATTTGGAAAATGCAAGGTTTTACTGAAATAAAACAAGTCAGGCTTTAAATATGATGACAGTTATGTGTCTATAAAAATAGATATTGCATAACAAATTCACTATGCAGATTCTCTGGATTTTAAAAGACAGACAAAAAGGGAAAAAATGTTGAAGCTTTCTATCACAATTCCAGTAGTTGTATTTATTTTTTTGTATGGCTGTTTTGTTTTTTTAAGCGCTAAACCTATTATACAAAGTACTGCCCCCTACCCTCTCCCTCTGTCCTACTATAGGCAGAATTGTCTGGTGTACTTTCCTACTCACCCATACCCTTTGACAATATGGTTTGCCAGCCCAGGCTTAACCACTTAAAGCGGAGCTCCACCCTAAAGTGGAACTTCCGCTCATTGGAACCCCCCCCCCCCCCCCGGTGCCACAATAGGCACCTTTCAGGGGGGAGGAGGTGCAGATACCTGTATAGTACAGGTATTTGCACCTACTTCCGGCATAGTTATCCACAGAATCTGTGGGTATTTACACCACTTCCTGCGGGTCCCCCGCTGTCTGCTGGGAAACACACGGATCCCAGAGACAGCGGGGACCATCCTTATTGTGCAGCGCGACTCGCACATGAGCAGTAGGGAACTGGCAAGTGAAGCCGCAAAGCTTCACTTCCTAATTCCCATACCGAAGATGGCGGCGGCAGCACCCGAGAGCCAATCGAGAGATTGGCTTCGGGTGCCGACATTGCGGGCACGCTGGGCGGGTAAGTGTCCTTATTTTAAAAGTAAGCAGCTGCAGTATTTGTAGCTGCTGACTTTTAAAAACAAAAAACGGCAGAACTCCCTCTTTAAGCCCCGGACCAATTTGCAGCCAAAGGACCAGGCCCCTTTTTGCTATTTGGCACTGTGTCGCTTTATCTGACAATTGCAAAGTCATGCGACATGGGTCCCAAACAAAATTGGCGTCCTTTTTTTCCCACAAATAGAGCTTTCTTTTGGTGGTATTTGATCACCTCTGCGGTTTTTATTTTTTGCGATATAAACAAAAATAGAGCGACAATTTTGAAAAAAATTCAATATTTTTTACTTTTTGCTATAATAAATATCCCCGAAAAATATATAAAAAAACAATTTTTTCCCTCAGTTTAGGCCGATAAGTATTATTCTACATATTTTTGGTAAAAAAAATCACAATTAAAGATTATTGATTGGTTTATAGCGTTTACAAAATAGGGGATAGTTTTATAGCATTTTTATTAATATTTTTTTTTTACTAGTAATGGCGGCAATCAGCGATTTTTATTGTGACTGCGACATTATGGCGGACACATCGGACATTTTTGACACCTTTTTGGGACCATTGTCATTTATACAGCAATTATTGCTATTTAAATGCATTGATTCCTTTGTAAATGACACTGGCAGTGATGTAGTTAACCACTAGGGGGCAGTGTAGTCTTATGTATAATGTTATGTGTTTTTTTTTATTGTAGGGGGGCTTGGCCTGGCATGTGATGTCACTGATCGTCCTTCCCTATAAAAGGGAAGAGACGATCGGTGACAGCCACACAGGGAAGCACGGGGAGAGGTTTGTTTACACAGACCTCTCCTCGTTCTTCAGCTCTGTGACCCGATCGCGGGACACCAGCAGCGATTGGGACCGCTGGTTCCGCAGCCACGGTCACAGAGCACAGGACCGGGCTGGGTACTTAAAGAATCATGTACTGGTACGTGATTGTGCCCAGCCGTGCCATTCTGCCGACGTATATCGGTGTGAGGCAGTCCTTAAGTGGTTAATCTTCTAGCTAGGGAGCTAGGGATGAGTGAATCTGCTTGGGTTTAATTCAGGGGGTTTATCAAATCCTGTGTGAAGTACACAAAACCCAACAACAAGTTAGAATCAAATTTGACTGAAGTCTATGGGGGCAAATCTTGATGATACATTCTGGCTATATATAAAGTAGAAGTCCGCCCTAACACTAAAATCTACAGACATCCATGATCTAAAACTAACCTATCTAGCCCTGTAAGGAAAAAAACGCTATACATACATTTTTTGAAGCCGCTCCGGTCCGGTCTCCAGCAGCGGAAGCTCTGCAGGGGAGACAGCTGACAAAGGCTGAGAAATGAATGGGAAGTGACATCACCCATAGAGTTACTATGGGGCTTCTGTTGTCGGCTGACTCTTCTGCACACACCTACAGTGCCTTGCAAAAGTATTCACCCCCCCCTGGCTTTTTACCTATTTTGTTACATTAGAGCCTTTAGTTCAATGTTTTTTTAATCTGAATTATATGTGATGGAACAGAACAAAATAGTCTAAGTTGGTGAAATAAAATTAGAAAAATATATACATAAAACTATTTTTCAGAAATAAAAAACTGATAATTGGCATGTACGTATGTACTCACCCACTTTGCTATGAAGCCCATAAATAATAGGTTCAATAAAAATATCCAAATCTTTGATGATCCCTAGGAGCACCATCAAATCTATCATAACCAAATGGAAAGAACATGGCACAACAGCAAGCCTGCCAATAGACGGCTGCACACCAAAACTCACGGACCGGGCAAGGAGGGCATTAATCAGAGAGGCAGCACAGAGACCTACGGTAACCCTGGAGGAGCTGCAGAGTTGCACAGCAGAGACTGGAGTATCTGTTCATAGGGCTACAAAATGCTATGTTCAGCGCAAACCCAACACATCACATCGCCCAAAGAACGCTCACAGTCAAACATGGTGGTGGCAGCATCATGCTGTGGGGATGTTTTTCAGCAGTCGGTGAAACTGGTCAGATTTGTGGGAAAGATGGATGGTGCTAAATACAGGGATATTCTTGAAAAAAAACCTTTACCACTCTGTGTGTGATCTGAGGCTAGGACGGAGGTTCACCTTCCAGCAGAACAATGACCCCAAACTCACTACTAAAGCAACACTTGAGTGGTTTAAGGGGAAACATGTAAATGTGTTTGAATGGCCGAGTCAAAGCCCAGACCTCAATCCAACAGAAAATCTGTAGTCAGAGTTAAAGATTCCTGTTCACAAGTGCAAAACATCCAACTTGAAGGAGCTGGAGCAGTTTTGCAAGGAGGAATGGGCAAAAATCCCAGTGGCAAGATGTGGAAAGCTCATAGAGACTTATCCAAAGCGTCTTGAGCTGTGATAGCCGCAAAAGATGGCTTTAGGGGGTGAATAGTTATGCACATTGACTTTTTCTGCTATTTTGTCCTATTTGTTGTTTGCGTCACAATAAAAAAAAAAACATCTTCAAAGTTGTGGGCATGTTCTGTAAATTAAATGATGCAAATCCTCAAACAATCCTTGTTAATTCCAGGTTGTGAGGCAACAAAACATGAAAAGGGGGAGAATACTTTTGCAAGGCGCTGCACACAGCGATGCCACCGCTGACAGCTTATAAGATGTGGGACCAGACCAGGGTGGCTTCAGAAAAAATATCTATAGTGAGTTTTGCTTTAGATGGCTAGATAGGTTAGTCGTAGATCATGAAAGCCTGTCGATTTCGAGACTTTAGTGTTAGGGTGGACATTTACTTTAAGTCTAATAAACAAGGAATCGTCAATAAAAGGGCAAGGGATGCTGAGCACTGCTATAGGGGACATTTAACTAAAACAAATGTAACAAATATCCTACAGTGAGGAAGGTCCTTATATTGTGACTATGAAGGCAACATGGGATAAGCACCAATCCCTTCATTTATATGCATGAGAGAGGCCTTTAACTGCTCGCCGACCACCTCACGCCGATATATGTTGGCAGAAGGCCTCATACAGACAAACTAACATACCTGTACATTGCCCTTTAAGAGGCGGCCAGCTTTCGCACGCGCCTGCTTCAAGCTCTGTGAGTTCGGTCGCGTGGACTCGATCGCCGCTGGGATACCCGCGATCACCTCACGGGGAGGAAGAACGGGGAGATGCTAATATAAACAAGCATCTGCCCATTCTGCCTAGTGACAGTGTCTCCGATCTCTGCTCCCTGTGATCGGGAGCAGAAATCAGTAATGTGTCACCCACAGTTAGAAACACTCCTCGGGAAACACTTAACCCCTACACTGCCCCCTAGTGTTTAATCCCTTCACTGCCAGTGTCATTTACACAGGAATCAGTGCATTTGTATAGCACTGATTGCTGTATAAATGACAATGGTCCCAAAAATGTGTCAATGATGTCCAATGTGTCCTCCATAATAATAAATAATAAAGTCATGATGAAAATCGCTGATTGCTGCCATTACTAGTAAAAAAACACAGTAAAAACACTAGTAATTTTTTTATTTTTATTTTTTATAAAAATGCCATAAAACTATCCCATATTTTGTAAACGCTATAACTTTTGCATAAACCAATCAATAAACACTTATTGCGATTTTTTTTTTAATCAAAAATATGTAGAAGAATACGTATCAGCCTGAACTGAGGAAGAAAATGTTTTTTATATATTTTTGGGGAATATTTATTAAAAATAATGCGTTTTTTTTTTCAAAACTGTCGCTTTTTTTGTTTATAGCGGAAAAAATAAAAACAGCAGGGGTGATCACTAAAAGAAAGCTCTTATTTGGGGAAAAAAAGGCCGTCAATTTTGTTTGGGAGCCACGTCGCACGACTGTGCAATTGTCAGTTAAATCGACGCAGTGCCAAATCGCAAAAAGTGCTCTGGTCAGGAAGGGAGTAAATTCTTCTGGTGCTGAAGTGGTTAAGTTGTATGTGGTGTCACTAAACAGTAACATTTTCATGAACAACATAAGAGACACTATATTGTGACATCACTAATTGCTGCTAATTCATTCTTCGTCTCCTCCTTTACTTCTCAAGGGTGAAAAGTAGCCACTTGCCTGCAAGCACTGCCAATACACCATTTTCCACCTTATCCCCCCTTATATGCTAATCCCACCATGGTCCCACCAATTGGCTATGAGGAGTTGCTGGTATTAGTTAGATACTGCTATCCTCAGGGCCAGTTCACAGAGCTCTGCATTGTTTTTTTTAGCCTTTTTTAATATACAGTATCTGTTGCTGGAGTGGTAAAAAAGCTTCCCAAATATACACCATAGTGACAAGTACCCAGCTGTCGTTATTTTGCCCACAAGGCCATCCCCCCAGTCATCATTATTTTGCACAGAAAGTCATCCCTGCCCACCATGGGGAATGCAATGAGGCAGAAGGAGGCTGAGGAAGGTGGGGTTCTGATGGTAAGAGGAAGGATAAAATGGAATAGATGTTATGAGATGTAATATTGAGGGCTATTGAGTTGAAGTTATTATGATCATGCTGTAGAATATTTTATAAGAGCCAGGCAGCTAACAATTCTGTCAAAATTATGTTTATATGGAAAATACATTCACATACAAGACTATGCACTATATCTGACGGCAACATGTTGTTGCTGTAGGACAGTCCTGAAAATGGTGTTCTGAACAAAGTCTGACTTGTCTTAGTGGCTGACTGCCTTTTGAGATTTTAGTGTTATATAGTGTAGGTGCTATAATGTTACTTGCAATGTAATGTCATGGGGTGAAAGGATCTCTTAAATTAGAAAGCAAATAGACTTTTAGCTTTCTGCTATGCTACATATCAGTAGTACTTATGTGATATCCTTGTAGTCTACAAGCTTTCCTGATTATATTTTGGTGAAAATATCTGGCCTGTGCGAATTATGTAAAGACTGCGACAGGATAAATGATAGGAAAATACATTAGTTCTGCTTTGTCATATTTCTACCCAAAAAAACATAGGCAATTAAATACTTGTATCCAAATCTGCAACCAAATTAACCCTTGTCTGCCCCCTTAAAAAAAAAAAAATGCATATAATAATGCAGTAGGCTTAGAAAAAGCTTTCTGAATCTTGAAAATACTTTGTGACTCAAAAGTGGGATGCGTAGAAAGCTTTTGGAACTGAAGTAATCCTCCCAGTGACTAGGTAGATTTATTCCAGTGTTTTAGACCTGAGCATTTGGGGGGGGGGGTGATTTATGAAAGCCGTGCGCCATCAGTAGAGGTGCACGGCGAGATGCAACACACATTTACATATTTAAGAAATGGTGCACCAGTAAAAGAGCAAGAATCCTCCATTTACTATAGCAATCTCGGCGCACAGAAGAATGCAATCTGTGTACCACTATTGACATGGCGCACGGCATCTCCAATTCAATATTGACAGAAGATGGAAGTGCCAAAATTATGGCGTGATGTGAGGAAGTTTAGTAACAACTGTCCAAGTTACAAATATGCCCAAAATAGAATGAGAAAGTAACTTTTTCAGAGTAAGCCTGCTGTGCCTGCAAGTATGTTTAAAACTGCGTGAGATCAGTGTAAGCAATGCGCATGCGGAAGCGGCTCTTGCGCTCATTCACATGAGTTTGTTCCTTGTGCGGCCAAATTCTTAGTAGATATTAAGCAAAATACATGCAATTTCATGGGTTGAACGGGCACACCTCTAAACTTAATTTTTTTTTATTTTATGCTGGTTCACCTTTATGTATTTTTTTAAGGAGATTTGCGCACAGGTCATGTTAGCATGTTACATTGCCAACATGTGACATGCACCTTGTTAAAATTATGTAAAAAGACTCTCGCTCCTCCAGCTTCTCCTAAAAGGGCATTTAACCTTCCCCCTCTAATGCATATGATTTCCATGGACTAGCTTTTGCTTTTAAAGGGGAACTCCACACTCCATTCTCCAATGCCCTTGTCTCCCCCTCTAATCCCTTGGATTTCCATGAGCTAACGTTTGCTGTTAAAGGGGAACTCCACACTCCATTCTCCAATCTCCTTGTCCCCCCCCCCCCCTCTAATCCCTTGGATTTCCATGGGCTGCTTTTGCTTTTAAAGGGGAACTCCACTCGATTCTCAAAATGCTATGAGCTGCCTTCACCAATCCAAACCATATCCTTTTTCAGAGCATACAACAGGGCCAGCTAGGAAAAGGGCGAGAAGAGTGATCGCCCAACCCCCATCCTGGACCATGCAAGGCCACATGCACTCAACATAGCTGGCTGCCTATGGGGCATGTTGGGCTCAGCCCAATACCAACCACAAAGCACCTTGTACCCACTAGTTTAAAGGGGCTTTCCACATTCTGGAAAGCCCCCTACAACCCCAGCCTAGGGCTGTGTGGAGGAGGCTCATGTCCCCCTGAATATGGGAACAAGTACTAGCTTTTAAGCAATTTTGCATTTTTAAAGGCACTTCTCCTTGTTTCATTTTTGGGGTTGTCCAAATTGGTGACAGTGCTATATGTCCCTCAGGGTGGGACCTGGGCCCCCATACCCATTTTAAGGTGAATAACTAGAATATAAGCCATCCAAGTGGGGAGTAGCAAAATTAACAAGTCAGTTCCCATAGACTGCAATGGTAATTGTTGTATAACTTTTGCCCATGTTAGGCTCTTTGTTTGCCCCCCTAGGCCAGGGGGGTGTTTCAGTACCAGTCTAGCTAGATTGCACTGGGTTCTGCTTGGCCACAGGTGGCGCTGTTACTACTGGCAAGTGTGAGAATGCAGTTTAGCTAGGTGCATTGAGTGTCATTCTTTCTCAGAACTAGTCCAGTGGGAGTGTCATCTTGCTGTGCATTCTGGGAGAGGGTATTTAAGGTAGTGACATCACGTGCTTCTGGGTTCCGATCCAGAAGATCTTTCTGACTGTTTGGTACTGGTCCTCCTGACCAGCCCCCATGGCCCTCATGGCCTGGGGTGCGGATCCATCCAATTTCGAGTCTCGGGGCTGGCTAGCCTGAGGCAACTTAACTGGAAGGAGGATTCAAAGATGGTCCGGTGCTGTCTCATCTGTGGAGAAGCCCAGCAACTGGAGAAGCAACCAGGGGAGGACACTTCGGGAGAAGGCGACACTGAATGCTGGCTTCTCAGAAAGAGCCTGGAGGCTCAGTTGAAAGACACCAAGTGAATCTACACTCATACGGTATCGCCGGACCGGCTGCGAGATACTGGTACCTTATGATGGCTCTCTAAATTTGTCTACATCCTTCAGTTACATTCAAGTCTGTGACAGAGACTTTATTCACAAGTTTTCAACATTCAAGTCTGTGGCAGAGACTTTTATCACAAGTGTTCTGGCAGAGACTTTGTTCAAGTGTTCTATATGCAAGTCTGTGGCAGAGGCTTCGCTTTATTCAAAAACTCTATCAGCTGTTGGGCCTAGTGAGAGGAGGTCTAACCGGTAGCTGTGAGAATCCAGTTGTGAGCAGTAATTCTCCGGATTTCTGTAGTGAGAGACTTCCTATCTTTTGCAGTTCCAAGAGTACCTGAACTTCCTACCTAACCCTCTACCCTTCATTGAGAGACTGTTCTGTCTACTTGTCAAATAAATATAAAAGTGGATTCAGTGTCAGTCTCTGCAGTTCCTTGGGCCATCTACCTCAGGAAACCTCTAGACATACACAAGGTCAAGAAGGCAACGGTAAGCCCAACAAAACCAGCCGCTCCTTCGGGGGTCAGTGCTACATATATGTTAATATATGGAATTGTATTAGAAGAGTGGTATTTATGGCATTGTTTATATCTATAGCTGGGATTATTTTGCCCCTTCTATGGCTGCCTGGGTGCCATTCTGGGATCTATGAATGGAACCGCTAATAGTGTCAGGGATTATGAACAAAACTTTTTAGATAAGGATATGGGTAAGTGTGGTTTGGTGAGGACAGCATGTTGGTTGGTCTGAATAGACCTTTATTAATGTCTTGTATGATTGATTTGTTTATCTAACATACAGGTCCTTCTCAAAAAATTAGCATATTGTGATAAAGTTCATTATTTTCTGTAATGTACTGATAAACATTAGACTTTCATATATTTTAGATTCATTACACACAACTGAAGTAGTTCAAGCCTTTTCTTGTTTTAATATTGATGATTTTGGCATACAGCTCATGAAAACCCAAAATTCCTATCTCAAAAAATTAGCATATCATGAAAAGGTTCTCTAAACAAGCTATTAACCTAATCATCTGAATCAACTAATTAACTCTAAACACCTGCAAGAGATTCCTGAGGCTTTTAAAAACTCCCAGCCTGGTTCACTACTCAAAACCGCAATCATGGGTAAGACTGCCGACCTGACTGCTGTCCAGAAGGCCATCATTGACACCCTCAAGCAAGAGGGTAAGACACAGAAAGAAATTTCTGAACGAATAGGCTGTTCCCAGAGTGCTGTATCAAGGCACCTCAGTGGGAAGTCTGTGGGAAGGAAAAAGTGTGGCAGAAAACGCTGCACAACGAGAAGAGGTGACCGGACCTTGAAGAAGATTGTGGAGAAGGACCGATTCCAGACCTTGGAGGACCTGCGGAAGCAGTGGACTGAGTCTGGAGTAGAAACATCCAGAGCCACCGTGAACAGGCGTGTGCAGGAAATGGGCTACAGGTGCCGCATTCCCCAGGTCAGGCCACTTTTGAACCAGAAACAGCGGCAGAAGCGCCTGACCTGAGCTACAGAGAAGCAGCACTGGACTGTTGCTCAGTGGTCCAAAGTACTTTTTTCAGATGAAAGCAAATTTTGCATGTCATTCGGAAATCAAGGTGCCAGAGTCTGGAGGAAGACTGGGGAGAGGGAAATGCCAAAATGCCTGAGTTCCAGTGTCAAGTACCCACAGTCAGTGATGGTCTGGGGTGCCATGTCAGCTGCTGGTGTTGGTCCTCTGTGTTTTATCAAGGGCAGGGTCAATGCAGCTAGCTATCAGGAGATTTTGGAGCACTTCATGCTTCCATCTGCTGAAAAGCTTTATGGAGATGAAGATTTAATTTTTCAGCACGACCTGGCACCTGCTCACAGTGCCAAAACCACTGGTAAATGGTTTACTGACCATGGTATTACTGTGCTCAATTGGCCTGCCAACTCTCCTGACCTGAACCCCATAGAGAATCTGTGTGATATTGGGAAGAGAAAGTTGAGAGACGCAAGACCCAACACTCTGGATGAGCTTAAGGCCGCTATCGAAGCATCCTGGGCCTCCATAACACCTCAGCAGTGCCACAGGCTGGTTGCCTCCATGCCACGCCGCATTGAAGCAGTCATTTCTGCAAAAGGATTCCCGACCAAGTATTGAGTGCATAACTGAACATAATTATTTGAAGGTTGACTTTTTTTGTATTAAAAACACTTTTCTTTTATTGGTCGGATGAAATATGCTAATTTTTTGAGATAGGATTTTTGGGTTTTCAGGAGCTGTATGCCAAAATCATCAATATTAAAACAAGAAAAGGCTTGAACTACTTCAGTTGTGTGTAATGAATCTAAAATATATGAAAGTCTAATGTTTATCAGTACATTACAGAAAATAATGAACTTTATCACAATATGCTAATTTTTTGAGAAGGACCTGTATATATATATTGTTAATATACAGTTTAATAAACTTTGGCGATATTCATCCTGAAGAAGCTGCGGCCGTTGAAAAGATTTAGAGGAAACAAGAGCCTAACCTGTATGAAAGGGGAAATTAACTCTAAAATTCCGCTGTATATGGAAGATGACATTTTAAATTAACTGTAAAGTATATTTTTAATGTGATTTTAATATTTTTAAAATATTGTTTCATATGGCACCATGAAAGTCTCAAAAAAATGTGGTTTAAAAAAATAGTCTTAAAGGCATGTAGGTGCAAAAAGATTCTAATGCCGTGTACACACGGTCGGATTTTCCGACAGCAAATGTTGGATGTGAGCTTGTTGTCGGAAAGTCCGACTGTAGTATGTTCCATCAAACATTTGCTGTCGGACTTTCCACCAACAAATGTTTGCTAGCAGGTTCTCAAATTTTCCGCCAACAAAACTTTGTTTTCGGAAAGTCCGATCGTGTGTACACAAGTCCACGCACAAAAGTTCACACATGCTCAGAATCAAGTACGAGCCGGAAGCTGTCAGTCTTGTAAAAATAGCATTCGTAATGGAGATAGCACATTCGTCACACAACAAATTTAGAAATTTCTCAATGCAGTGCATTCTCTTGTTCTTTATAATGCTATAATAATGAAGTTGCTTTGCTGCTGATATTCACAGAGTTCTGAGAAATGTATTTTTTATTATTTCTCATGATCTCATGAATATTATTTGTTTTTGTTAGTTTTTTTTCTTGTGATCTCCAGAATAATCTTTTTTATATATTTTTTTCCTAGCGATCTCCATAATTTTTTTGTCGTTTTGTGTGTCATAACACCATTATTATCTTGTATTTTTTAACCTCAAAGATACAACTATGTTGGTGTCCCTTGGTAATTTGACATTGTATTTTTGAAATGTACCTGCCTACTCACAAACAAACTGTCCTTTTTGAAGTAAAACACATAGCCAAGTATTTGTCAAAACAAAAATTAGAAATGTAATATTGGTCATAACAAAATAAATAGGAAGGCAACGCTGAAGAAACAGTTGGAATTGGTGAAGCCTTTGTACCCCAGGGCAGACATCTATTATTTGACTGTCAAAATTGGTAACCTGAGGAGTCCATTTAATAGGGAGCACAATACGGTCCAGGACTCTGAGAGATAGGGAGCTGCAGCAGATGACTTATATGTCCAGAGGCTGTGGTCTTACAACAGCCTGCATTTTTTGCCAGACCAAACCCAGGCCATCACTCTCAACACTTCCTTCCACACTTCCTTCCATGCTACTGTGGTGGGTTGGGTGGCTGTGGTGTTGGTGGTTTTGCTGGAGGTGGTGGAGGAGTATGGTCCAACTCACACAGGTGACTTTGAGTTGTTAGTTCATCCCTCGTCCCCTTGTTTGGAGGCTGCAGAATGATTTCCTCACAAATCGTGCGTTGGCCCTCCTCCATGTATTCAAGCTTGCTTGCTGTGACACAGCCATATGCCCTGTGGCCACCAGGGGTCGTGTTAAGTGCCGCAGTAGCCTGGCGAAGGGAAGGAAAACAGTCGCTGACTCCTCCAAGTTCCATGCCTTCCTGGTCCTTTTGGTTGGAGGGCAGAGGGGAGGAACCTGGGATTCCATCAGGCTGCTTGCCACGGCCACATCCTGGCTGAGACTTTCCTGCATCTGAAAATGGTACATAGTTTTAGTTTTTTGGTCATCAATCACACACAATTTTGAGCTTATGACTGTTGCAAATTTAATGTTAACAGATAGAAAAGACTATCATTCTGACCCCAGCATTTTCAATAGCATCTAGTTAACATCATTCTTTCAATGCTCAATACCATTTTTTTTAGTTGATGTAGTTACAGGGAGAATGGGCGGTATTTGCTAAAGGCAAATCCACTTTGCGCTACAAGTGCACTTTCAAGTGTGCACTTGTAGCGCAAAGTGGATATGCTTTTAGCAAATAACCCCCACCGTACTGTTAAATTTGCCTAAATCAGGCCTATTTTAGGGATAACAATTAATTCATGGAGTTTAAAAGGATGATTATTTTTATCATTAATGCATTACATACATTAACAACAAAAACATTGTGTTTGTGTGTAGCAGACCCATAGCACAACAGAACATAATTGTTAGCTGAAGAAGAGATTGTCACCCCATGTATCAAATAAGCTTCGTTTGCACTATTGAAGAAAATGGCCAAAAATAAAGGGCAATTGGAGAACCCAGGAGACAGATAAGAAACAAAATGAGTAAATCAATTTAAATATGAGTTTAGTTTTTCACAAAAAAAATGTATTAGAAAGAGCTTACAGATTCTCTGGCATATCAATTGCCCTCCTAACCACAAAATACTCCAGATAGCTTTGCCATACTTCGCGGGTGCTTTGGGGGCAAGCCAGGACAGCCAGATTCAAGCGCCATCATTGTTTCTGCTGATGAGTCGGCCTCAGGCGCAGCTGGGGCCAGATAGTTGGCTGCATTGTTACACATAAAATTATGTAAAATGCAGCAGCTTAAAATGATGTGGTTCAGTTTGTATTCAGCCATATTTATGGCCATTTGGAAAAGACAGAACCAGCTGGCCATTATGCCTAAGGCATTTTCCACCACTCTTCTGGCATGGGCCAGCCAGTAATTAAAAACCTTCTGGTCCAGGGTCAGGGTTCTCATGCGGAACAGCCTCATCAAATGCTCCCCAAGTGCAAAGGCCTCATCTGCCACAAAGACAAATAGGAGGCCTGCCAAATTAGGCGCTGGAGGTGACAACCCCAAGCTGCCATTCTGGAGATGCCTGTAAAATTCAGTCTGGGTGATGACTCCTCCATCTGACATACAGCTATTCTTCGCTTCCAGATACAGCAACTCATAAGTCACTGACACCACCGCCAACAACACAATACTACTGTACCCCTTGTAGTTGTAGTAGTATGACCCCAATTTGGTGAGTGGGAGGATTCGGACATGCTTCCCATCTATCCACCACCGCAGTTGGGAATGTCCCACTGCTGGTCGAATTGGGAGGCCACAGTCTGCAATTCCTGTGGGCTGGAAGGAAACTGTGGAGTCAAACAAAAAAATAAAAATGAGTACTTTTGCACATAACATTAAGATTAGACACAAACATTATTTGCAAACATCAGTAGAACATTTATTGGAATTAGTATTTAAGGACAAAGGTATAAAGTTCACGTATCAGATTTCCCACCCCCTCTCGTGACCCATTGGAAAACTTTTATGGTGGGGGAGATGTTTTGGACAGGTAACCCTCTCCACTTCATTGAGCTGAATACATAAATAATGTATGTTACTTTGGCCAACCCCTCCTTACTAACACTATTGGCAGCCCACTGGACAGGTAAGAAGTGTCATAATACAAAAATATGAATACACACTGTCCAAATTGAATCACATTTTTACATTCTGCAATTACCTATCAAGATAATAGGAGAACAACACTTCAAACAGTATCATTTGAAAGTATTGAGGCAGGCCCTTGCACTACATGCTTTGGTGAATTCATCCATAAATATGAATACAATAGAGTTAGGTATAGTGTGTATGGGTTTGGCAAAGTCAGCAGATAGAATATTTGTATTGGTTGACTTAGCAGTTGGGGGGAGGGAGGGTTCCAAATGAGTTTTGCCCCCCCCCCCCCCAAAAAAAGCCTCTTGCATTATACCTGAATTTAAGGACAACAATAACGCTTGTACACATTTTAGGGGGTGTTTAGAGTAAGCACTACAATGGAGCTGACAAAATACATTGTTAAGTGATTAGGCTAGGTTTGTATGAGCCCAGGATAGCATGCTGGGTAGGTTAGTGAAGGCAAATATGCTTGAAGGACAAAAAAAGAAGCATTAAAAGCTTACAGAATGCATGAGGACAAAGAGGACATTCACAGCATATTACAATCATGGTAATTATGGAATGATGCAATAAATACAATACATTAGCAAACATTAAATACATAGAATGTGGTGTTAAAGGATAAAATTTACCTTCATATAGTCCTTCTACAGGACCTGAATGATGGCAGAACAGGTCTCTGGAATAATGATTCCCAGAGCCAGGGGGGAGATCCCAGTTGTGAACTTGATATCCTGGAGACTTCTCCCCATCGCCATGTACCGCAAGGTGGCAACGAGCCTTTCCTCTGGAGTGTTGATTTGCCACATGCAGGTGTCCTGCTTGGTAATATGGGGGGCAGCAAAGCTAACAGACAGTGAAAAACAGGGTCTGTCATTCGGAGATAGTTCCTGAAATCGGCAGGATTATTCTGGAGCTCCCGCAGCAAAGGCATATGAGAGAATTGATCACAATTAAGTAACCAATTCTAGGTCCATTAACTCAACCTCCATCTTTTAATGGACTGGACTTGGGTCAAAGTAATAACTCCAACACCATGCCCAACAACAGCATGAACTCTACGATGAGTAAGTAACCACAACATGGCTATAAAACGGTTGGCTGCTCAGAACGAACTGACAGAACGTAGTGAAAAACAGAAAGAACCTGAGAAGAATGAGCTGAAAATCAGAAATGAGCAGACACGAATGTGCTGAAAAACAGAAGTAAACTATAAATAGAATGCACTGAAAGACAGGAATGAACTGACAACACGCACTGAAGAACAGATAGGAACTAACAAGCACGAACTGAAAAGCACGAGACTGAAAAGCGTGAATCGTCTCTCACCAAACTTCTACTAACACAAGATAAACACAAGATTTTCAGAAGGAGCCCAAAGGGTGGCGCATTGGCTATTGAACTTCCTTTTTATCTGCTTGTCATCGCCGAGTTCCCACGTTCAGAATTGTTGGCCAACATTTGTGTGACCTTGTGTGTGCAAGACAAGTTTGAGCCAACAACCTTCCAACATAAATTCACGGTTTTGTTGGTGGTAAGTCCGATCATGTATGTATAAGAATTATCCTAAGAGCTAGCAATATGATTGTCTCTATGTATCAGTTATGTACACATCTTTGTTGTTCTTGATCTAAAGCATTGATTTCCAAACTGCGGCCCAGGGACCAGATGTGGCCATTTGCTTGCCTTGATCTGGCCCTTGGGACACTATTGCTCCCATTGATACAAGGCAATTCTTTCTACACCAACAATAGAGCACTATTCATACCACTGACTTCAACAGTAATGCCGCATAGACACGATGGACTTTTCGATGGACTAGGTCTGACAGTCTTTCCGACTGACTTTCTGAATGAATGGAACGGATTCGAACATGATGACGTACGACCGGACTAGAATAAGGAAGTTTAAAGCCAGTAGCCAATAGCTGCCCTAGTGTCGGTTTTTGTCTTGTCGGACTAGCATACACACGAGCGGATTTCTCGATAGGAACTGGAGTTCCGGCGAAAAAATTTGAAACATGTTCTATTCCTAAAGTCTGTCAGATTTTTGGACAGCAAAGGTCCGATGGAGCACACACACAATCGAATTGTCCGCCGGATTCGTTCCGTCTGACTTTTGCTGTCGGAAAGTCCGGTCGTGTATACGTGGCATAAGGCACTATTATTCCCACTGACACCAACTGCAGAACCCTATTCTTCCCACTAACCCCAACAATCGGGCACTAGTCTTCTCACTGACACCAACTGCAGAGCCCTATTCTTCCCACTGGCACCAATTATGGGGCACTATTTATTTTCCTATTGCCAATAATGGGGCACTATTCCTCCCATTAATACCAATGATGGGGTGTTCTTTACTATCATTGGCACCAGGGCATTTTCTACTCACACTGGCCACAGTGCAGTCCCCTCAAAGTCTGAAGGAGAGTAAACTGGCCATTTGTTCAGAACGTTTGGAGACCTCTAATCTAAAGGAAGACATTCTAAAAATTTACAGAGCAGAATCAATGTTATATAGAGGACTGGGCTAGTGTACACACAAACCAATGCACAATCCTTATCAGAAAGGTTATGGTCAGTAGTTGGCAGTAAACGTTTCTTAGATTTGAGTAGATCCAATGTGTGACCAGCAGATAACAAAAGGCTCTAAGGCTAGCCATACACACTTTTCTCTCATTTCGCCCAGGTTTCTGCTTTCAAAAAATATATAATGTTTTTGGATTTAAAATGCATGTTCATGTAAAAAAAATGCATTTTAAATATTTTAAAATGTTTCTCTACCCTGATACTTTTGGGAAAGACGTGGGAAGCAGTAACCTTTAGAAGACATTACTGTCATTATGATCAGAGTAATGCAGTCAACTTTTTTTGAAAGACATACACTAGAGAAAATATCATGTTGAAAATAAGTGATAATTGCCTAAGAGCTATCCTGACAACAGCCAAGTCATGGATAATTATATGCAGCAGTATGTGTCTTTGCATATCTCAACCAGTTAAACAACAATTGCTGTTTGCAACTTTTGGTGTAATAATTTTTCGGTTTTGGATATGATTAAATTCAAGGGGAACTTTACCCATAGCAACTAGAGAAAAAAAATAATGTTCTTAAGCAAGGAACATACATTCTCTATGAATAATTAGGCAACCAAAGTGAGTGTGTTCTGTAAATTGCCTCCAGCATTGCTCCTGTTTTTTATTGCCCGAGGATGCCATTTTGCTGAAGCCCAGAGCCCCTGAGCAACAGTAAATCTATCAGTTGTCAGCAGATGAGTCTCTAGTGGCTCTAAATTTTTGTCACAGTGCCAAAAACTAGAGAGCAACTGAGCATGTGCAGAGCATGGTGAGATTTTAAACAGTATAGGCACTTTTTTTAAAAATTTTACATAGCTAAAATTGCAAAAGTGGCCAACCTAAAGTAATCCAGCAGGATCATAGATTGGGGTAAAGTGCCAATCACAGCAGCCCTTTACCATGTGATCAGCTATGTCCAATGACAGCTGATCACGATGTAAACATAAGCAGGTTATCGGCTTTACTTTCCTCATCCTGACAGCACAAGGAAGGTAAAAGAGAGTTCATAACCAGCTTGTGTTACATAGTTCAACCACAAAAAAACAAAAACAAAAAATAATAATAATATCATACAATCCCATATACCCAATTCTATTCCCACAGTTGATCCAGAGGAAAACCCCAGCAGAGCATGATCCAATTTGCTAAATCAGGGGAAAACAAAAAATGTCTTCCTGATCCCCCGAGAGGCAATCGTTTTTTTCCCCAGATCAACTTTACCTATAAGTGTTAGTACCCAGTTATATTATGTACACTTAGGAAATAATCCAGGCCTTTCTTAAAGCAATCTACTGAGCTGGCCAGAACCACCTCTGCAGGGAGCCTATTCCACATTTTCACAGCTCTTACTGTGAAGAAACCTTTCCATATTTGGAGATGAAATCTGTTTTCCTCTAGACGTAAAGAGTGCCCTCTTGTCCTCTTTGTTGACTATAAAGTGAATAACTCAACACCAAGTTCACTATGTGGAACCCTTATATATTTGTACATGTTGATCATATCCCCCCTTAATCTCCTCTTATCAAGAGTGAATAAATTCAGTTCCTCTAATCTTTCCTCATAGCTGAGCTCCTCCACGCCTCTTATCAGTTTGGTTGCCCTTCTCTGCACTTTCTCCAGTTCCCCAATATCCTTTTTGAGAACTGGTGGCCAAAACTGAACTGCATATTCCAGATGAGGTCTTACTAATGATTTGAACAGGGGCAAAATTATATCTCTCTCTCTGGAGTCCATACCTCTCTTAATACAAGAAAGGACTTTGCTCGCTTTGGAAACCACAGCTTGGCATTGCATGCTATTATTGACCTTATGATCTACCAAAACCCCCAGATCCTTCTCCACTAGGGATCCCTCCAGTTGTACTCCCCCTAAGATGTATGATGAATGCATATTCTTAGCCCCCAAGTGCATAAATTTACATTTCACAACATTAAACCTCATCTGCCACATAGTCGCCCAATTAGATAGAGCATTGAGGTCGGCTTGTAAATTGGAGACATCCTGTAAGGACATTATTCCACTGCATTTTGATCCCAGACCCAATATCATTTATAAAGATATTAAAAAGTAAGGGTCCCAGCACTGAACCTTGGGGTACACCACTGATAACCTTAGACCAGGGGTGTCCAAACTTTTTTCAAAGAGGGCCAGATTTGATGAACTGAACATGCTCGAGGCCCGACCATTTTGCCTGACATTCTTTGAACCATTAAAATTCGGTCTAAGTGTGTTCGGCCGAGCACTAATACACTACCCAACAAGAATTCTCATGCCTTTGTGGCTGTGTGTGGTGAAGAGATGAACTCAAGTGTATTATTTGGATACACCGTATTTTTTGGGGTATAACACGCACCTTCACTTTAAGAGGGAAGCTTCAGGAAAAAAAAAAAATAATTTTAAATAAAGAACTGAAGCAAAATAAGGGTCAGTGCCCATCTGCAGACCCACAATTGCCAGGAACGCAGCGCCCACCATTGCCAGGAACGCAGCGCCCACCATTGCCAGGAACGCAGCGCCCACCATTGCTAGAAATGCAGCGCCCACCATTGCTAGAAATGCAGCGCCCACCATTGCTAGAATTGCAGTGCCCACCATTGCCAGGAATGTACCCATCATTGCCACTAATGCAGCCCCACCATTGCTAGAAATTCACTCACCATTGCCAGGAATGCAGCCCCACCATTGCTAGGAATGCAGCGCCCACCATTGCTAGGAATTCAGCGCCCACCATTGCTAGGAATGCAGCGCCCACCATTGCCAGGAATGCAGTGCCCACCATTGCCAGGAATGCAGTGCCCACCATTGCCAGGAATGCAGCCCCACCATTGCTAGAAATTCACTCACCATTGCCAGGAATGCACCCACCACTGCTAGAAATTCACTCACCATTGCCAGGAATGCAGCCCCACCATTGCCAGAAAAGCAGCCCCACCATTGCCGGGAATGTAGCCCCACCATTGCCGGGAATGTAGCCCCACCATTGCCGGGAATGCACCCACCATTGCCGGGAATACACCCACCATTGCCGGGAATGCACCCACTATTGCCGGGAATGCAGCCCCACCATTGCCAGGAATGCAGCCCCACCATTGCCAGGAATGCAGCCCCACTATTGCCAGGAATGCAGCCCCACCATTGCCGGGAATGCAGCCCCACCATTGCCGGGAATGCACCCACCATTGCCGGGAATGCACCCACCATTGCCGGGAATGCACCCACCATTGCCAGGAATGCAGCCCCACCATTGCCGGGAATGTACCCACTATTGCCGGGAATGCAGCCCCACCATTGCCGGGAATGCACCCACCATTGCCGGGAATGCAGCCACCATTGCCAGGAATGCAGCCACCATTGCCAGGAATGCAGCCACCATTGCCAGGAATTCACCCCCAATTGCTAGGAATGCAGCCACCATTGCCAGGAATTCACCCACCATTGCCAGGAATTCACCCACCATTGCCAGGAATTCACCCACCATTGCTAGGAATGCAGTGACCACCATTGCTAGGAATGCAGTGCCCACCATTGCCAGGAATGTACCCACCATTGCCAGGAATGCAGCCCCACCATTGCTAGAAATTCACTCACCATTGCCAGGAATGCACCCACCACTGCTAGAAATTCACTCACCATTGCCAGGAATGCAGCCCCACCATTGCCAGGAATGCAGCCCCACCATTGCCAGGAATGCAGCCCCACCATTGCCAGGAATGCAGCCCCACCATTGCCAGGAATGCAGCCCCACCATTGCCAGGAATGCAGCCCCACCATTGCCCGGAATGCAGCCCCACCATTGCCCGGAATGCAGCCCCACCATTGCCCGGAATGCAGCCCCACCATTGCCCGGAATGCAGCCCCACCATTGCCGGGAATGCAGCCCCACCATTGCCGGGAATGCAGCCCCACCATTGCCGGGAATGCAGCCCCACCATTGCCGGGAATGCAGCCCCACCATTGCCGGGAATGCAGCCCCACCATTGCCGGGAATGCAGCCCCACCATTGCCGGGAATGCAGCCCCACCATTGCCGGGAATGCAGCCCCACCATTGCCGGGAATGCAGCCCCACCATTGCCAGGAATGCACCCCCCACCATTGCCAGGAATGCACCCCCACCATTGCCAGGAATGCACCCACTATTGCCAGGAATGCAGCCCCACCATTGCCGGGAATGCACCCACTATTGCCAGGAATGCAGCCCCACCATTGCCGGGAATGCACCCACTATTGCCGGGAATGCAGCCACCATTGCAGACACCATTGCCAGGAATGCAGCCACCATTGCCAGGAATGCAGCCACCATTGCCAGGAATGCAGCCACCATTGCCAGGAATGCAGCCCCACAATTGCAATTGCCAGGAATGCAGCCACCATTACCATCAGTGCAGCCATGGAGGGCAGGACGAGCGCCAAAGACACCCTACAGGAGAATTTCCTGTTTACACAACGGCCCCTTTAAGAGAAAGTCCCGCCTCCTCTGATGGACAGAACAGTCGTCCAATGGCAGAGATGGGACTTCCTATTACAGCTGCCATGTACACAGGAAATTCTCAGCCTGTGTGCACGGCACTCGTCCTGCCTCCTCCCTCCAAGGCAGCTGGACTATATATCTTTTGTGACCCCGGCGCTGGGAGATCGCCGGGGGCCACAAAAGATGTATATGTTTAAATAACCAGGCGGGCCGTTCAAAACCGGGCCGCGGGCCGCGATTGGCCCGCGGGCCAGACTTTGGACATGCCTGCCTTAGACCATTCAGAGTAAGAATCATTAACCACTACTCTCTGAATTCTGTCTTTTAGCCAGTTTTCTATCCATTTACAAACTGATATTTCCAAACCTGTAGACTTTACCTTACACATGAGCCGTGTGTGCGGAACTGTATCGAACGTTTTTGCAAAATCCAAGTATACCACGTCCACCCCCACCCCTCTGTCCAAGGTTTTACTTACCTCCTCATAAAAAGAAATCAGGTTTGTCTGACAACTTCTGTCTTTCATGAATCCATGCTGTCTGTTGCTTAAAATATTTTTTTCCTGCAAGAGCTCGTCTATGTGGTCTTTTATTAATCTCTCCAGTATCTTCCCAACTATAGAAGTTAAACTAACAGGTCTATAGTTACTTGGTGAAGACTTTGTTCCCTTTTTCAATATAGGCACCACATTTGCCCTGCGCCAATCCAGTGGTAATATTCCTGTCATTAATGAGTCCCTAAAAATTAGATGCCATCAGGTCCAGGTGCTTTATCCACCTTTATTCTGTCCAAATATTTCTGGAATATATCACTTTTGAGCCATTGTGGATTTGGGGCTGTGTCACTACCACCCCCATTATGGACATGAGCTCCCCCATGCTCCTTTGTATACACAGAGCTGAAGAAAGTATTTAATAAATTAGCCTTCTCTTTGTCCCCAGTCACCTACTCCAGATTTTTTTGTAAAGGGCCTACATGCTCAGATGTGACCTTTTTACTGTTAATATATTTGAAGAATTTTTTGGGGTTTGGCCTACTATCTTTTGCAATCTGTCTTTCGTTTTGAATTTTTGCATCCTTGATTTCCATTTTACATATTCTGTTATATTCTTTGTAACATTTAAATGACACTAGTGTTCCTTCATTTTTATATTTTTTAAAAGCTCTTTTCTTATAGTTTATAGCTTTTTTAACTTTGGCCGTGAGCCACATAGGTTTTATTTTTAGCCTTTTAAACGTATTGCCCATGGGAATATACTTTGCAGTGAGATCACAAACAGTCTTTTTGAAGAATTCCCATATCTGTTCTGTGCCCATTGATGCCAATATTCTCTCCCAGTCTAGGTCATGGAGAGCAGCCCTCATCCTTGGAAAATTAGCTCTCTTGAAAATTAAGTGTTTTTATCTTTCCCGTATGTGATTTTTGCTTACAGCTAACATCAAATAAAATCATGCTATGGTCACTGCTACCCAGGTGTTCCTTTATCTGAACATTAGTAATACGCTCTGCATGGTTTGAGATTACCAGGTCCAACAAAGCATCATTCCTAGTTGGGACCTCAATAAACTGGACCATAAAATTGTCCTGTAATAGGTTTATAAATTTTTGCCCTTTAACTGTCCCAGCAGTGCCATTACTCCAGTCAATTTTTGGGTAGTTAAAATCCCCCGTTATTATCACTGTTCCAGCCCTTGCAGCCCTTTCTATCTGTGCAAGGAGCTCAGTCTCCACCTCCTCATTAACATTGGGTGGTCTATAACAAACTCCAATGATTAACTTTGAACTACGCACATCTGAATGCAGCTCCACCCATAATGCTTCAGACTCATCACACTCTCCGTCCACCAGGTCCTCTTTCTCACTCGCTTTGAGATCACTTCTCACATACAGACAGACCCCTCCACCTTTCCTTTTTACTCTGTCTTTCCGAAAGAGTGCATAGCCAGGAATAATAATAGCCCTGTCATGTGAGGAATTAAGACAAGTTTCAGCAATACCGATTACATCATAGCTCTCCTGATGCACCAGAGCTTCCAACTCACCTATTTTGCTTGGCAGATATCTGGCATTGGGGAACAAACATTTTAATGCATTAATATATTTTAACTGGTCCCATACTATCCTCTTGGGTGTTCCGAGATTGCAACTAGGACTTGCTACTATACTTACCTTGGGTTTATGTGCTTTGGTTACCTTACCACTAATGCCCCTAATATTACCCTCTGGAATATGTTCCACACTGACTATCTCTATCTCTGGACCCTCCCCCCATCGCCTAGTTTAAAGACCCCTCTAACTTTTTGGCCATCCTTATTCCCAGCTAATCTGCACCCTCCTCATTTAGGTGCAGTCCGTCCCTTCTATAGTACCGGTTATCGACTGAGAAGTCGTCCCAGTCCTTCAGGAACCCAAACCCCTCCTTACTACACCAGCTCTTCAGCCACTTGTTTACTTCCCTAATCTCCCTCTGCCTTTCTGGTGTGGCTCGATGTACCGGTAGTATTCCTGAGAATACTACCTTGGAGGTCCTTTTCGTCAATTTAGCTCACAATTCCCTAAAATCATTCTTTAGGACACTCCATCTACCTCTGACTTTGTCATTGGTGCCAACGTGCACCATGACAGCTGGGTTTTCCCCAGCCCCTGCCAGTAATCTGTCCACCAGATCCGTGATGTGCCGAACCCGAGCGCTCCGGTAGACAACATACAGTTCAGTGCTTCAGGTCTTTGTTACAGATTGCCCTCTCTGTCCTTCTAACAATTGAATCCCCTACCACCACAATCTGTCTTTCCTTTCCATTTGCTCCCCCCCCCACTCTCACTGGAGGAGTTCTTCCCCTGGTAGCTAGGAGAATCCCTCAGCTCCAGCAGTGCTGGTCCCTGACTGGTATCACCAACGTCACTCAATGGAGCGTACTTTTTGGGATGCTCCAGCCCTGGATCGGCCTCCCTGGCACTTGCCCCTCTACCCTTCCTGACTGTCACCCATCTACTGTTTGCTAGTGCCTGCACCTCTTTGTCTCCACCCACCTCTGAGCTGGCCCCTGCCGGCACCTGCCTTGTATGTTCCTGACTCTCATTTAGTGTGGAGGGTCCTCTCAATGCTGACAGTTGCTTCCCCAGATTCAGAACCTGGGCTTCCAGGAAAACAATGTGCTTACATTTTGCACAGCAGTATTCACCCTCGATCAGATGATCAAGGAACGCATACATGCCACAAGATGTACACCGAGTCGCCTCTCCACACCCGCCGGGCATCGTACCTATTAATTTAATGAGGATTAGAGATTATACCCAGTCCAAATGACCTAATAACTAGCTTCCTGATACTAATACTCAACAAGACAGTACACAGGTACTCAGGACAATACACAGGTACTCACAGACCAGCGTGCACCCACAATACACAAGTACTAACGATCCACACACACTACTCAGACAACACTCAGGTACTCACACTACACAGGTGACTATGACCCTGGTTATAACCTCCTGTTTTAAACTCTGTTTTTTAACTCACCACTTTGAACAGTTCCACTTAGAGTTCCTGCAGACTCAAGATGAGCAGGCTCACAATGAGTTCTACACAAAGTTATATAGGCCTCGAGCACCTGTGCCCAATTAACCACTCCCCTTAATTCGTAGGCTGAAGGAAGCAAAGAAAAAAAACCTGTTTAAAAAGTGTCAGAAAATGGTATTGTTGAAGGGACATCCACGCTGGTAATCAGGGCACTGATTATGTGTCCTGTTTATCAGTGCAGTTTCAACAGTGCTGCCTAGTGCTGCCTATCATTGCCCACCAGTACTGCCAATCAATGACCACTATTGCTGCCAATCAATGCTCATCAGTGTCACCTATCAGTGCCCATCATCGCCACCTATCATTACCCTTCAATGCGACTTAATAGTGCCCATCAATGCCACTTATCAGTGCCCATCAGTGCCATCTCATCAGTACAGCCTACCAGTGCCCATCAGCGTACATCAGTGAAGGAGAAAAATTACCTGTTTGCAAAATGTTATTACAAACTATGAATTTATTTTTTCAGAATTTTTGTTCTTTTTTCGTTTATTTAGAAAAAAATAATAAAGCCAGTGGTGAATAAATACCACCAAAAACAAAAGCTCAATTTGTGTGAAAAAAAATGATAAAAATGTCATTCAAAATACAGTGCTGAAAGCTGAAAATTGGCCTGGGCAGGAAGGGAGTAGACGAGTGGTGAAAGAGCCCACTAGAGGGCACCCTGTTAGTCAGAGTTCATTCAGTGGCTTGGACAAGCAAATATTTTGTTTGGTTTATATTATTGACTTGTACAGAGACGTGCATTGAACTATGTTTTTCTAAGTGTCCTTGACTTGTGCATGGTTTACCGCTGCCAATACCCCTTACAATATAAATTTTTATCTTTAATGTTGTTTATTTTCTACATGTTTTGCAGAAGGAATTTACCTCCTTGGAGATGTGAGACATCAGAACAAAGAAAATGATATTCCTGAGAAGGCCCTACCTGGACTTTCAAGTACCATCTGCTTCATCTTCAACCTGGGATGCTCTAGACAGCTGGTATATGCAAAGCAGAGGTTGAAGGTTACAGTCAAAGAAAATAGAGACTATAGAAAAATCCCCACTAGTCTGCACTGTTATTTAGAAGTTAAAGTGTAAAAAAAGAAAAAGTGCTGAAAATTGTGTGAAGTTGAAAATAATAGCAGGGCTAACATGAAATAACTTTCCTGTTTCATAGAATTGATTTCCAAAAGGACGCCTTCATTCTTTAAACCTTTGTTGTTTTGTTTTGGAACAGTTGGCATAGAACAAAGTTTAAATTTTAGACAAAATGAGATGCTGGGTAGAAATCAAAGTAAGCCCCCCTAAGATGATTTGCACACATATCATCAGTGGCACCACTCTGTTTTACAAGCACACTATTAATCCTTTTTCCAGAATTAGATAGGAATGTTGTCATAGTGGAATCATAAAAAAAATAAAAAAATTAAACTGCACTCATGTGATATCCTCAATGAATTAAGCTGCAACACTAATGTGAGATATTATCACAAATATACAAACAAAATAAACCTAGTTGTTGCGCTAATACCAATCAATAAACAAAAGTCCATGTGTATAATACAAAATAAAGTCTCTTAGGAAGCGATAAACATATGATCCTTCTTGTATCCCAGTGGTCAAATTCCTCCACCTCAAACCTATGTGTAGATTCACCATCACCACATGAATGTATGTGCCCTTACTGGAGAGCATTGACCTCCTATTTTGGGAGGTCAAAGCAAGCCTGTGTATTTCATCCTCTGTTCAATCTCGCTAATGGAAAGCCTCAGGGGTCACCCGGTTGTCACCAGATATGTCGGCAAACCTCCTGCCTCAGGCCGTTATCGCCGGTGATATGTCACAACAAAAGATAAGCTCCAAATAGTGTAAAACCTCTTAAGAGTTGGTTTATTTAACAGTAATGCACTTACCTGTACATGATCCAAATTGAAATTCAGCATAGCTATCCAAATAGACGCGATGACAAAGATCTACAACTCAGCCTGCCCGGTTTCGTCACAAGCAGACTTTTTCCAGGGTATATTGATTAGTATTAGCGCAGCACAATAGGTTTCTTTTGGAATCATAAACAGCCAGAGCAATGCCATTTTGTTAGAATGGAAACATATCACAGCTATAATGATGTAAAAAATGGTTATCCCCAAAGAATGCTATGTTGCCCCAGAATTATATCATCTTACCAGAGTGCTTTTGTTAGGGTGACCTCAGAGTAATCCGTTTTGCATTCATACCCTGTTGTGCCAAGGTATCCCCAGGGTGATATGATTCCCCTATTATGTTGCATATTGCCAGGGTGCTCCACAGAAGGGCAGTGACATGTTTTTCCCAGATTGATATTTCATCCCGGAGCAATGATTCTAGAATTATGTTTAAAGTATAATAAAGGCAAAACTTTTTTGTTTTGTTTTTTGTTTTAGTTGGAGTGGAGAGGGATCAGAATGCTTGTCAGTTTTTATTGGTGTCTGTGTCCCTGTTAGGGAGATACACCCTCTCTATTTGTCCTGTTTACCATTATCATCGAAAGAGACAGTAAAAGAAAACCCAATTATTGGGTGTGGTTGCCACCATCCTTAATAATTATGTCTGAAAAAACACAATTGCTCTTCATAGGACTTTGAGGGCAACTTCTAACCATCAGATATAATAACATTTTATTTTCTTGATTTAAAAGGTTTGAACCACATATATTACATCACATGTTACTAAGTATAAAATTTTGTGCAAAATTGGGTTACAACATCAAGAAGTGTGATCCAAATGGTATCCCCCACAGTTGATGATTTAGCTTGCAGTTATTGGATTACTGGTTGGCGCACTCAGCTTAGGGACTCCAACAGGTTTCAAAATATTTATAACAATCCTGGACCAGGATCTTACAAATCTATCTGACATACTGATGGATGGATGTCCAATACAAATAGAACCATGCTACAATCACAGTATTTCACAGGGGTTATAACCCTCCTTTGCTCTATTCCAAAATGAAAAAAAAAAGTTTTGCCTACAGGTATACTGTAACCACTAAAGTATCCCCAAAGCAATGAAAGTAATGACAGCTTGTCTGGGTAACCTCAAATTAATGATACATTTATTTCAGAATCAAAATATTGGTAAGGGGCCCTGGGACATCAAGGTGCTATCTTGCCTCAGATTGATGCATTCTTCCAAGATGCTTTCAAAACCATGCCTTCCATTCCTAGAGTAATGCCAGGGAGATGCCAGTTACCCCCAGGACAATGCCATGCTCTACTTTCACTTCCCTCTGTAGTAAGTAGTAGTGGCCCATAATGCAGAGCTGCCATCTGTACAGTCCTCCTCTCTACCAAGTATAAAACATACATGACTAATGTGTACACTATGCCCTAAGCCTAGGCATTTGATCAGGTGATCTATGCTAAAGAAGAAAAGATGATCCTTCATATAAGCAGATAAAATGTAAATGAATGGCAAAGATTTTGCAGTTAAGTATCTTTAAGAATTAAGAATAGCAAATAAGTATGAATGTAAAATTTACATCAAGCAGAAGCAGTTGGGAATTACTATGGGGAATTTACCCATGCATCTGTGATCAGGACAAAGATTCAGCCCATATTTTTAGCTCCTTCCAAATCTAGATGTGTACCTGAGAAACATTCACGGGGCAGTACACACATCTGCTCAATATATGTAGTTGGTAAGGAATTCCCTGAAAGACCATAAAGTTGGAAAAGATTAGATTTTCCCCTGCACCAGCAGGACCAATGTTTCAAGAGAAGAATTTTAACACGATTATGTCTTTTTATAAACACTCTCTTTGTAGGATGACCCAGCAAAGGTATCGATATAAGTCAGTTGGGAAGCAACAAATATCTCTGAGAATTTGTACTAAACCTATTTCAGTGAATGCTCTCTGGTGGCTGAAAGCTTGTGGCAGGTGTTTCAAATCATGGAGTAAAAACCTAAAGAAATCCCCACTTTTAGGTTTCCCAGTACCAAAAATAGTATCTCCTAGTCATATGTTAACCCTCTCATGCAGAACAGATAAGAAATCATTTTATTAAAGAAGATTATAGAGAACGGCAGTTCCTTGCAATTTTGTTGTGCCACATCCAATAAATAAAAAGCTAGCAAAGAGAAAACCCATTGTAGTGGCGCATGCAGACACAGACCACAGAGTGTTGGAGAGAAATAAATATATATATATATATATATATATATATATATATATATATATATATTTTTTTTTTTTTTTTTTTTTTTTTTTTTTTTAAATGATTAGCTAGCAAAGAGAAAACCCATGGTAGTGGACTTTAGAGGCACGTACAGAAAATGAAAAATAAATAAGAAAATTTATTGATTAAACTATCATAAAAACATTGCATAGAAAAGCAATTTAAACAACATGGTTGTCAATGGTATAAAGTGCAGTAAGCTGTAAATCTTGTCACCCTACGCGGAGCTCCGAACGTCTCCTTTCTCAGGGGTGTAAATATAGCAAAAAGCACATTTCTATTGAAAAACACAAATAACAGAGTATTAGGACATGAGAATAATTGTATATATTTATAAACATTATGGAAATCTCTGGATAATGTACAAATCAAAGAAAAGTGTTACATAGAAATTCCAGCAATAGGACAGATCAGACAATGCGAGTGGTCCCCTAATCTCCAAGGTTCCCAGAAAATTGGATGGTGTCAAGAATAACTCATAGATGTATTTGCCACGGATGAAAGAAACAGGCCCCTAAAATCTCCAACTCTGCTGAGTGGGCTGGGAGAAACACTGGGGCAAAATAGCACTCGGCCCTGTAAAAGCAGGAGTATAACTAAATCTTTAAGGAAGGTGAATTTGAAAAGTGACTGAGTAAATTTAAAACTCATTAATATAACATCTCAGATTATTTAGGATCAATTGAATATGTATAATATGTCGTATTGAATATATGTGTACCTGAGGCAATAATAGGTATAGGTATAAGTCTGATGTGCGGTTTGGTATAAGATCCAAGACATAAATGTCTAATAGTAGCTATGAAGAAAAAGTATGAAAAGATAAATAAATAAGATGAAAATGGATACGGATATGAATGAAATAAAAAAAAAAAATATGAAAAAAAAAATAAAGAAAATAAAATAAAATAAACTTGGGGAAAGGAATGAAATAAAGAACATGAAATAAGATGTAAAATAATAATTAATGAAATAAGATAAATATGGTTAAAGGTATATGTAGAGTAGACACAGAAAAAGAAAAAAAAAATATATATATATATTTTTTAGACTTGATATATATATAAATATGAATTGGAACATATATGAGTATAGAGATTTAATACAAATCTGCACATGTAAAGGTACACACAGATAAACTGGGTAACCAAGTTACAAGTAGTTGAGGGTAAATCAGTGGATAAATGGAATGATGAGTTACCTTAGAGATGAGGGACTTAAGAGATCATCTGGCCATCTGTCTGGCTTTCCACGAGCAAGTAATGCGGAATACCATGTGGACATGAAAGTGCTTGATAAATACCCCCCCTCAAATCAGCCGGCACAAAGTGATTGCAACAGCTGATGGAGAGGGAGGGGAATGTGGCCGGGTGCAGATATGCCCCCAGAGCGTCACTAGCACGCACGCGCTGAAGCATGGACACAGGAGCAAGGCCCCGCCGATTCCATCCACCGACACAGCGAGCCTCCCCAGTGGACAGCTCATGTCCCCCGGGATAGCAAGATGGAGGATGGGCGGAGATGGAATACCGGCCGAGTCCTCCTAAAACGTAGTGTGCCAGGCGATTCCCCAGCACATCCCCAGCAGGCAGGGAAAAATAAAAATAAAAGAGTAGAAGCCAGGCCCGGACTAGGACAAAAAATAGGCTCGGGCATTTTGCATTGAGCAGCCCATGACATGTTAACCGGCCCCTTCCCCACTCTCCTCCCTGACAGATCCCTTAAGAGGGGGGAGGGGAACCCACCAGTGGTGTGGGGGAGGGGTGAAGTGGGGCTAGGAATGAGCATGGGGGGTTGGAGAGCACAGGGAAGAACCTTGAGAACATGGGGTGGGGTGAGAGCACAGGGGAGAGGCAGAGAACGCAGGGAGGAAAAGGAGAGCACAGGGGGGCAGCATAGAGCATAGGGCGAGGTGGAGAGCACAGGGGGGCATTGGAGAGCATGTAGGGAGGTGGAGAGCACAGGGAGGGTGGCAGAGAGCACAGGGAGGCTGGCGGAGAGCATGGGGGGTGGCGGAGAGCACGGGGTGGTGGAGAGCATGGTGGTGACAGAGAGCATGGGGATGGGGGGAGGTGGAGAGCATGGGGGGTGGAGAGTATGGGGGGGGTGGCAGAGAGCATTGGGGGAGGTGGAGAGTATGGGGGGGTGGCAGAGAGCATGGGGGGATGGGGGGAGGTGGAGAGTATGGGGGAATGGCACAGAGCATGGGGGGAGGTGGAGAGTATGGGGGGGATGGCAGAGAGCATGGGGGGGTGGAGAGCATGGGGAGATGGCAGAGAGCATGGGGGGAGGTGGAGAGCATGGGGGGAGGTGGAGAGCATGGAGGAATGGCAAAGAGCATGGGGGGATGACAGAGAGCATGGGGGATGTCAGAGAGCATGGGGGGATGGCAGAGAGCATGGGGGGAGGTGGAGAGTATGGGGGATGGCAGAGAGCATGGGGGGAGGTGGAGAGTATGGGGGAGGCGGAGAGCATGGGGGGGTGGCGGAAAGCATGGGGGGTGGCAGAGAGTATGGGGGTGGCAGAGAGCATGGGGGGTGGCAGAGAGCATGGGGGGATGGCAGAGAGCATGGTGGGAGGTGGTGAGTATGGGGGGTGGCAGAGAGCATCGGGGGGTGGCAGAGAGCATGACAGGATGGCAGAAAGTATGGGTGCAGTGGAGAGCCCAGGGGGAGCAGCAGAGAGAACCAGGATAGGAGGAGGGGTGGGGGCGGCTGCATATAGAAGAATAATTCTCTCCATCCTCCTTCTGCAGTCTCTGAATGCTTCTCCTCTCCATCTCGCAGGCATTCTGCTACTGCAGGAGGAAGATGGAGAGAATTATTCTTCTATATGCAGCCACCCCCACCCCTCCTCCTATGCAGTTTACAGGGGGGCTGAACTCACGGTTTCTTTTCAGGCACTTCTGAAGGTGTCTGCTCTGGCTCCTCCTCCCGGCACTAACGGCTGACTCATACGGGCGGCCGTGCAGCCGTGCAGCCGTGCAGAGGCCAACGAAGGCGTCTCATCTAGCTCCTCCCCCCAGGTGCCGATGGCTGAGTTTAACTGGCACCCGGGCGGCCGAGAAGAGGCTGGATGAGCCCCGCAAGGACCTGCAGCCTGGCGGCCCCGGCCCACCGGGCAAGTGCCCGGTTTGCCCTATGGCGAATCCGGGCCTGGTAGAAGCCAAAACAGAGCAGTGATACCAATACTAACAGAGAAAGGGAGAAGTAGCTCCCAGATATAACAATTAAGTTTAAGTATAAGAATTGAGTCTGCAAAGCAAATGGGACCTATATGAAGTTGTATCACCCGTAATACAGGGAATAAATGGAAAAATTATACAATTTATATATATCATAAATAATTTAAGGAAAAAACCTTGGAAATCAGAAACCACCTGTTACATGGATATTGGATATAAATTGACAGTCTTGATATTTATGGGTAACATAGACAATGATGATATATCACAGAAACATAAAGAGAAACATATCACATAGATACGGCATAATAAATTATAATATCAAAGAGCAGTATGTACTAAGACAAAATGTATAATATAAATACATCAAGGAGGGTAAATTCTCCAAAAATAAAATAAAGAGCATAGAGACTATAACCATAGGTGTGAAATACATCATATTAGAGTAAAGGGATAATGGTAGCCATTATTACGATTAGATGCTAAAAAAAAAAAAAAAAAAATTAAGGAGAACTATAGTGCTCTCAAGATAACATAGAGTACCCATGGTCCTCCTTAATTCTTTATTTATTTTATTTTTTTAGCATTTAATAGTAATAATGGCTACCATTATCCCTTTACTCTAATATGATGTATCCATGTAATGGGTGGTTTCTGATTTCCAAGGTTTTTTCCTTAAATTATTTATGATATATATAAATGATGATCTCTTAAGTCCCTCATCTCTAAGGTAACTCATCATTCCATTTATCCACTGATTTACCCTCAACTACTTGTAACTCGGTTACCTGGTTTATCTGTGTGTACCTTTACATATGCAAATTTATATTAAATCTCTATACTCATATATGCTCCAATTCATATTTATATTCATCAAGTCTAAAAAATATTTTTTTTATTTACGGTATTTTTTATTTTTTTCTTTCTGTGTTATCACTGCAAAATTCACACCCAGCCGTCTACTTTATTTCTGGCTATTGGTTCACATATTCATCACTACATTAAATGTATTCAATAATTGATAATTCTCATGGGATATATATTTCCTCTACTCTACATATACCCTTAACCATATTATTTATCTTATTTCATTAATTATTATTTTACATTTTATTTCATGTTCTTTATTTCATTCCTTTCTCCATGTTTATTTTATTTTTTTTATTTTCATATTTTTATTTTTTATTTTTATTTTTATTCATATCCATATCCATTTTCATCTTATTTATTTATCTTTTCATACTTTTTCTTCATAGCTACTATTAGACATTTATGTCTTGGATCTTATACCAAACCGCACATCAGACTTATACCTATACCTATTATTGCCTCAGGTACATATATATTCAATACGACATATTATATACATATTCAATTGATCCTAAATAATCTGAGATGTTATATTAACGAGTTTTAAATTTACTCAGTCACTTTTCAAATTCACCTCCCTTAAAGATTTAGTTATACTCCTGCTTTTACAGGGCTAATGACAAACAGCATGGCATTTCTATGTAACACTTTTCTTTGATTTGTAAGTACATTATCCAGAGATTTCCACAATGTTTATCAATATATACAATTACTCTCATGTCCTAATACTCTGTTATTTGTGTTTTTGAATAGAAATGTGCTTTTTGCTATATTTACACCACTGAGGAAGAAGATGATTGGCACTCCAAAACGCGTAGGGTGACAAGATTTATAGCTTACTGCACTTTATACCATTGACAACCATGTTGTTTAAATTGCTTTTCTATGTAATGTTTTTATGATAGTTTAATCAATAAATTTTGTTTCTTATCTATTTTTCATTTTCTGTACGTGCCTCTAAAGTCCACTACCAGGGGTTTTCTCTTTGCTAGCTAATCATTTTATTTGGGGGAGCTTTGTAATTTATAACTATATTGTCCTAGTATAAAAGTGTACAGTGTGTACAGAAAAAAATGCAAAAAATCTCTACAATACATACACATTTCTCTCTTTTCTCCTTTTAAAAATAGTGTAAGTACATAAAATTGTCTAGTGATCCTGCCAAAAATCCAGAGATCTCCAAACATCTTGGAGATCACAACTTTGCTGAACTGAAATTCCAAGCAGTGTTGTTAGCCTTGCCCCTCTCCCCTGTTGGATTGCACAACATCTCCCTTTCAAATCCAAAATTTGCTTATGGGTCCTTTAACCTTTAATTCCATGCCTGGAGCTGGCAATGCCATCAAAAGTTTGTTACAGGGTCTATTGATTTCTAACTACACCCTTCACATTAAAAAGTTTAAGGTACATTTGAAAGCTAACTACTTTAACTACTTTGATATAACAAAATGGTTACTCAATGAAAATATGTTATCAGTTCTCTTTAATTGCTTTGTAGTTTTATGTATTATATATCTCTACAATATGATTAATTATAATTGTAAAAGAGAAAAAGCATGTTGCATATGTATAATCCATCATATGTGAAGGTCAAGTGCCAAAAGCACGTTCTAGAAAAGAGTCCCATTGATCATTGTAAAGAAAACATTACAGCGTACTTGCATCACCTTCAAATAGCTATCGTAGTAGTAGCGGGATAACTTAAAGGGGCCCTATATTTGTTCAATTGATATGCTGTAACTAAATATCCAACAAGGAAGTTGTCACATGCTATACATGATAAAAAAAAACAATTAAACTCTCCATTAAGCCATTAGAAAACATTATATCATTCTGACCATATATCAATTGTGCTATTTAAAAGTACCATCAATTTATACCTAGAACAAATATATTTAGTATGTGCTTTTCCAGTTACGCAATAGTCCCTAAACCACTTGGCTGGCTAAAGTGCTAAAGTGCAAAATGCTGGTAGCATAATTAATCTTTCCCTATTCATAAAAAGTGAATGACTATCTTTATATGAAAACTGAAAATCCAATTGAATATTCTCCCATCCCCTCACATAAGGAAGTGTCTTTAGGAGACTGCGCCAGAAAGGAAGTCAGCATTGAATTTTCTTTATTTTAATTTTACACAAGTAACAAATGATAGTATTGGCATACAAAGGAATACATAAAAATTTAGAGATGGTTGGTATTACATTTTTTTAAGGATTGAGCCACCTGGATTGAACTTTAATGTTTTATGTTTTTATATTAGTCAAAAAGGTCACAGAATTTCCAATATCAAAGTCGCGCTATAAAGTGAGGCCGTGCTGTGAAATAAAATACTTCAATCTTACTATGGTGAATATTCAAAATAAATTGATCAAATTGTGCATTATAAATAGTCCATTCAAATCCACTGTGAAAATAACACACAATGCACCCCAGAATGGTGATGCGAGAAAAGATCTGCCTTCTACCTCCACACACACTGCCGCTTACCGGCTCCTGTTGATCTCTTATTATAGGAAATTGCACACTCCTCTGGCTTGATACCCAGCCCGGGCCTTTAGTTACACACATCCAAGATCCCAGCGTCTTAACAGGAGTTGTAACTCATACAGGTATGTTTTACTAGATGTTTCCCAAAAAAAGAGTCATAAAAGGCTTCCATAGCGTAAAACCATTGGATATTTATTCAATTAAAAATGATAAGGTATTGCACTTAAATTTGTAAAAAGCATCACATGCAGTATAGAATGCTATCGAGAGCCGGCCGGCTCTCGATAGCATAAAACATATAAATATAGCACTCGCAAACATAAATATATGTGAAAAAAAGTTATATATAAGATGAACCGACATAAAGTCCAAAACAAATCACTGAAGGTGCTCCAATCCAAAGTGAGTGAATAAAAACTTCAGGTGCACAACACCCCCTTAAGAGTCCCCACTCACCAGATCCACATGACCCCCAGCTTTTAAGTATGGAGGGTCAGTTAAGGCTTGGTATGGATGTCTTTATGATGGTGTGTGGAAAGCCAGGTCAGCAGATCCAGGGTTTCTCAATGAAGAGTTTGAGCCAAATAGACACGTACCCAGAATTAAAAAAAGGGGGAATCTGGCTTTCACACTGGGACTGCAGGGGAGGCATTTTTCAGGCACTTTACAAGTGCTATTTTTAGCCCAAAAGCACCTGAAAAATGCCCCAGTGGGAAAGGGGTCTAAGTGTTTGAGTGTTGGGAATCAAACACCCTTTGCCACTCTAACAAACAGATGTCTCACGTGAATAAATTAAACCATTTTTTTCCAGAAAAATCTTTTTAAGCCCTCGTTCACACTGAACAGTTTTGAAATCATGCGAGTTCATCTGAACTCGCACAATTTCAAAGTCGCATTTCAGTCCAACTTCGGGGACGACTTGAAAGACATTTGTGGGGATTCATGCACAGATGTCTATTGAAAACGTCCACCCCGAAGTCGCCAAAAGTAGTGCAGGAACTACTGTTGGAAATTGGTGCGGTGCCGCAAAGTGCGCGTTGCACCGATTGGGACACTCCTATTTTTGGCAACAGGCTCCGATTTGACATGCGTTTTGACCTGTCAAATTGCTCCGATGTGAACGGGGGACAAAGGGAAAACATTTACTATGATTTGGACCCTTTACTAATATGGACATTTTCTTCCACCCATAATTCCTTCATTCCAACAAATGGGAGAAGCGACATGCTGACATCACTGCGATACACACAAGTCCTGGAACCACGGGTTGCTATCAAGAGCCTGAAAAATATATATAAACTAAATATAAACTCGTGCTGATGATATAAAAAAGTAAAATCAATAATGTGAGAACAATTGCAGCTGCTATACACAAAGTGCTAATCACATGAAAACCATAAAACATAAATACAGCACTCGCAAACATAAATATATGTGAAAAAAGTTATATATAAGATGAACCAACATAAAGTCCAAAACAAATCACTGAAGGTGCTCCAATCCAAAGTGAGCGAATAAAAACGTCAGGTGCACAACACCCCCTTAAGAGTCCCCACTCACCAGATCCACATGACCCCCCAGCCTCAGTCTGGAGGGTCAGTTAAGGCTTGATATGGATGTCTTTATGATGGTGTGTGGAAAGTCAGGTCAGCAGATCCAGGGTTCCTCAATGAAGAGTTTGAGCCAAATAGACACGTACCCAGAAGTAAAAAAAGGGGGAACTAATAGTGAAGTACCGTCAAAAAATGTATTTATTTGAACAAAAGATGGGTACTTACAAAACGAATGGATTACAAGCATTAAGCATGGAACAGATTGTATGAAACCATTGTTAGTAGCGTGCGTTCCAAACGACCGGAACTGACGTCAGTATTCCTGGAAACAGTGTCAGCTTTTTGCCCTCCCACAGGGCATCATCAATGATCCTTGATGATGCCCTGTGGGAGGGAAAAACGTTGACGATGTTTCCGGGAATACTGACGTCAGTTCCGGTCGTTTGGAACGCACGCTACTAACAATGGTTTCATACGATCTGTTCGATGCTTAATGCTTGTTAATCTCTTAATTTTGTAAGTACCCATCTTTTGGTCAAATAAATAAATGTTTTGATGGTACTTCACTATTAGTTCCCCCTTTTTTACTTCTGTGTACGTGTCTATTTAGCTCAAACTCTTCATTGAGGAACCCTGGATCTGCTGACCTGGCTTTTCACACTATGTACATATAGTTACATATTAAAGTTGAATAAAGACACCAGTCCATACTGAGTGAGTGTCTGCAATTGTCCCTATCCCAGTACATTGCACACTCACATCAGTCCCTACCCTCAAGGAGCCCACAATCCAAGGTCCCCATTCATATACTAGTGCCAATTTGGGACAAAAGCCAATTAACCTACCTGCATGTCTTTGGAGTGTGGGAGGAAACCAAAGTACTCAGAGGAAACCCACGCAGGCACAGGGAGAACATGCAAACTCCAGGCAGGTAGTGTCGTGGTTGGGATTCAAACCAGAGACCCTTTTTACTGCTAGGTGAGTGCTAACCATTACACCACTGTGCTGCCCTACAAATGTTTTCCCTTTGTCCCCCGTTCACATCAGCGCAATTTGACTGGTCAAAACGCATGTCAAATCGAAGCCTGTTTTGCCGAAAATAGGAGTGTCCCAATTGGTGCAAAGCCAACTTTGCGGCACCGCACCAATTTCCAACAGTAGTTCCTGCACTACTTTTGGCGACTTCAGGGTGGGCATTTTCAATAGACATCTGTGCATGAATCCACACAAATGTCTTTCAAGTTGCCCCCGAAGTCGGACTGAAATGCGACTTTGAAATTGTGCGAGTTCAGATGAACTTGCATGATTTCAAAACTGTGTTCAGTGTGAACGAGGGCTTAAAAAGATTTTTCTGGAAAAAAATGGTTTCATTTATTCATCTGGGACATCTGTTTGTTAGAGTGGCAAAGGGTGTTTGATTCCCAATACTCAAACACTTAGACCCCTTTCACACTGTGGCGTTTTTCAGGTCCTTTTGGGCTAAAAATAGCACTTCTAAAGTGCCTGAAAAATGCCTCCCCTGCAGTCCCAGTGTGAAAGCCAGATTCACACTGGGGGGGATGTACTGGGCGATGTACTGGCAGGACGTTAAAAAATGTCCTGCAAGCAGCATCTTTGGGGCAATGAAGGAGGGGTGTATACACTGCTCCTGCCCAAGAGCATAAATATGATGTTTCTGTAAGGACCTTTTCACCCACCTTGACCATCTGCAAGCTATTATTTCCTTTGTGCCTTCATCTCCACCCACTAGAATGACGCAGCGGATCTCTTTCCCTGGGGTGGGATAAATTTAGATGGGGGGCGCCCAATTTTAGTCTTGCCTAGGGCAGCACAAAATCAAAATACATCTACCATAGTCTGTCATTGCAAAACTAAAGGAAAAAAGTTTTTTAGTGATTGCTGCTAGCTTCCAAGTCCTCTGCTGAATGGCTGAACTTCTGCTTAGTGAACACAGAGGTCGCTCACTCAGCAAGGGCACCATTTAAGGAATACTTTTTCTCAAGCGTTCTTTGATTGGACTGATTGCCTGTGTTCAATAAACAGGGCAGCCACTCAGCACGGGATCTGGAAGCTAGTGGCAAATAACATAGTACTGGAGGCTACACTCAGGCCCCCTATATTTGCTAATTTGACCGTCACTGGTCTAAATAATGCTATCAATCAGTTTTTCAAATATTAAAAGAAAAATAGAATCACGCTAAACCTTTAAATTCATAAATAATAATTGATTATATAAATTCTAGATCAATGAAAAGTGCACCAGTGCTCAAAAAATAAATTAATGATGATCCATGTCTGCGATGGTGTCTCCAAACACTGTTATGCCACGTACACACGACCGGCCTTTTCAATGAACTAGGTCCGACAGTCTTCCTGATGGACTTTTGGAGGAGGTCCGACTGACTTTCTGAACGAGCAGACTTGGCCACACGCGACCGGACTAAGTCTGTTTGAAAGTCCGTTCATTTTGAACGGGGTGACGTAAACGGGACTAAACAAGGAAGTTCAGTAGCCAATAGTTGCCCTTGTGTCGTATTTGGTCAATCGGACTACCACACAGATGACCGGTTTTCCAGATTTGTCAGACTTTTGGGAAAAAAGTCAGCTGGAGCCCACACACTATCGAATTGTCTGGCAGATTCCGGTCCGCTGGACGAAGTCTGCCGGAAAGTCCGATCGTGTGTACGCGGCATTAGAAAAAATTATTTTGTGCTGAATCCACCACCATTTAGAAGAAATCCCTTCTTACCAGATGACTGTGATTCCCTGTTACAGAGGATCAAGGAAAGCATGTAGTTTAAAAACACAGCTTGGTTCCAATATGCAGCGAGCACTCTCAAAGCTCTTCAGGCCACCTCAATAACCATTCAGACTGGTGGGTGGATGCACAAAGTGCATATAAAATATAAATGTTCCAAATAGTGGAGCATGATGGGGTGGTGACGTCATAAGGGGCGAGGTCACCAAATTACATCACCTGGTGACCACGCCCCATGCTTACATAAGTCGTTGCGCACGCGGCATTACATCGGGAGAGAGCATTGTGTCAACATCGGAAGAAGACTGGAGGGATGAAGACGACGGAGAAGATGCCAATGCTAGCAAAAGAGTGGGCAAAAGAGCAGAAGATAGCGGAGGAGCCCAACAGAAGACACCAGAGAGCGAGAGAAGAACCAGAGACCAGGAGAAGAGGCCGAAGAGTGGGAGAAGAGGGCAGAGAAGTCGGAAGAGACCCCGGAGCTGCCTAATAAATTACTTTAAAAGCCTGTCTCGTGTGTTTTTTTATTGACACTTTTTTCCCCCAGGTGAATGGGGTATGATGTACCCCATACTCATTCACATAGGGTGGGGGGCTCCCAGATTCTGATAAGCCCTCTGCCCGCAGACCCCGACAATCAACGTCCAGGGTTGTCGGCAAGAGGCTCTTGTCCTCATCAACATGGGGACAAAGTACTTTGTGGTGGGGGGGCCACAGTGCGCCCCCCTGCCCCAAAGCACCCACCCCCATGTTGAGGGCATGCGGCCTGGTATGGTTCAGAAAAGGGGGGTGTTCACTCTTCCCCATCCCTTTCCTGACTGGCCAGGTTGCATGTTCAGATAAGGGTCTGGTATGGATTTTGGGGGGACCCCACACCGTTTTTTCGGCGTAGGGGTTCCCCTTAAAATCCATATCAGACCGAAGGGCCTAGTATGCTCTTGGAGGGGGAACCCATGCCAGTTTTTTATTTAAAATTTGGCGTGGAGTTCCCCCTCAAGATCATCAGAGAACTAGTCGTATGCCAAAGTCTGATCAGACTTGTTTCAGACCAGTTAAGACGGCTCCCATAGGGAAACATTGATTTTCACACGTCATGCTACATGAGCTCCCAATGTCGAAGGGTTTGTCACACCAGTGTGAACCTGGCCTCAGGCTTTTATTGACGCTACTTTTGTAAGTGTAATACTTTGTATCTTTCACAATACATTTAAAACGTTTTTACACTATTTGCTCGCTGCGTATTGGAACTAAGCTGTGTTTTTAAACTACATGCTTTCCTTGATCCTCTGGATCACGGTCACCTGGTAAGAAATCCTTCTAGAAATTTCTTCTAAATGGTGGTGGATTCAGCACAAAATAATTTCTTCGAACAGTGTTTGGAGACACCATCACACACAAGGATGGACTTCATTAATTTATTTTTTGAGCACTGGTCGACTTTATTTTGATTTAGAATCTATATAATCAATTGTTATGGACTTTATTAATTAATTTATTTTTTGAGCACTGGTGGACTTTTCATTGATCTAGAATTTATATAATCAATTATTATTTATGAATTTAAAGGTTTAGCGCAATTCTATTTTTATTTCAATTTATTTTTACTGTGTTGGTGTTATACAGAAGAATTGCACCTGCCCACAAAGTTGCGAAAATTTTGCATTTTCATATATTTTTTATTTTATAATATTTTTCATAGTGCAGTTTCTTCACCTTTTTCTACTTCCTTTTTCAAATATGATTTTTATTGAGTTTGAAAATGAAAATGTACAAAATAATTATGCATATATGACACTGACCACTGTGGACATCCAAACAAACACTATGCAGACTTGTGTCCTTTATTAGAAAATTTCAATAGCCATGGTGACAACATTATAGTGGGTAAAGATGAAGCAATACATAGTAGAGTGCATTGATAAACAATAGTGTAGTCTTCTGGCTTTTACATTTACGTTGTAAGCGGGACATTTAAAAAAACTCAAATTTCATCAAACTTCTAGCGAGAACCCCTGTTAGGATATGTGAGCTGGTATACAGAAAGGGGCCAAACTAATATAATTTTTCCATTCAGTTATAGACAGAGAAGAGGAATCTGTCCAAGTGTGTAGAATGTATTTTTTACATAAAAATAAAAGGCCCTAAGTAATCACTTGGCATGTGGGGGAATTTGGAGTTCCTTCATGAGCCCCAGCAAACACATCTTGGAGCACTGGAGATTGGGTAGGGCTAAGGCTGCATTCACACTTCAGCGATTTACCACGATTCTGCCAGCAATTTGAAAGCGCTGATGTGTGAGTGACAAATCTCGGGACTCATATTTGAGATACCATTCATTTGAATGACACCTAAAATCGTGGTACAGGTCGGCTACGATTGTCACACGATAAATTGCACTGCAATTGCGGCAACCCGCATCGCGTGAAGCATGTTGCCGAAAAGTAGGGCCCCCCCCCAAAACCTATACAAGACCTTTATCCGAGCAAGCAACCTGGCAGGCCACAGGACAACGGGGAACGAGAGAGCACCCCCCTAAACCGTATCAGGCCACATGCCCTCAACATGGGGAGAATGCTTTGGGGTCTCCCCAAAGCACCTTGTCCGCATGTTGATGGGGACAAGGGCCTCATCCCCACAACCCTTGCCCGGTGGTTGTGGGGGTCTGCGGGCGGGGGGCTTATGGGAATCTGGAAGCCCCCTTTAATTAGAGGACCCCCTGATCCTGCCCCCCTATGTGAATGGGTATCAGATACATTGTACCCCTACACATTCACCAAAAAAAGTGTCAAAATGGTAAAAAATGACAGTAGACAATCTTTTTTTGCATGGGATTGTAGGTCACATCATATACTAATTAAATAAACACAGTACAGCATATTGGTGTTTAACCACTTTCAGACCGGACCAATTTGCTGGTCAAAGACCAGACCACTTTTTGCGATTCGGCACTGCGTCGCTTTAACTGACAATTGCGCGGTCGTGCGACGTGGCTCCCAAACAAAATTGACGTCCTTTTTTTCCCACAAATAGAGCTTTCTTTTGGTGGTATTTGATCACCCCTGCGGTTTTTATTTTTTGCGCTATAAACCAAAATAGAGCGACAATTTTGAAAAAAACGCATTATTTTTTACTTTTTGTTATAATAAATATCCCCCAAAAATATATAAAAAAACATTTTTTCCCTCAGTTTAGGCCTACATATTTTTGGTAAAAAAAATCGCAATAAGCGATTATTGATTGGTTTGCGCAAAAGTTATAGCGTTTACAAAATAGGGATAGTTTTATAGCATTTTTATTAATAATTTTTTATTATTTTTTTTTTACTAGTAATGGCGGCGATCAGCGATTTTTATTGTGACTGCGACATTGTGGGGGACCCATCGGACATTTTTGACACATTTTTGGGACCATTGTCATTTATACAGTAATCACTGCTATACAAATGCAGTGATTCCTGTGTAAATGACACTGGCAGTGAAGGGGTTAACCAGTGGGTGGCAGTGTAGGGGTTAAGTGTTCCTAGGGGTGTGTTACTAACTGTGGGGGGTTGGGCTTTCATTTAGTGAACACTGATCTCTGCTCCAATCACATGGAGCAGAGATCAGCGTCACTAGTTGCTAGGCAGAATGAAGAAATGCTGTTTACAACGGCATTTCTTCATTTGGCCGCTCCGAGAGACGATCGCGGGGATGCCCGCGGCGATCGAGTCCGCGGGTCCCGCGACCGGACTCACGGGGGTCCCGACCAGCGCGGGAGCGCACCGCCGGCGGCGCACTCCCGATGGCAGGGCGGCAAATTTAAAGGGACACATGTACACCCATTTGCCTGCCCGTGCCATTCTGTCGACGTACATTGTCGTGTGCTGGTCGGCAAGTGGTTAAAATGACCCGCAGCACATTTATTGGTATTAAAATAAATCAAATAACTTTTTTTTTAATTAATCCACAAAAGAATAGATAAATGTAATTTCAAACTTAAAAACCATTCTAAACTTGCTCAGTCATAGGACTCGAGTGATAAATAAATCAATTCAAGTAACCATGTCCCGGTCCCAGCGATAAGGGTGAGAGGGAAAGGGAGCTCAAGCTTAAGCCGCCTCAGGGCAAATGTGAGCAGGTTTGTCCCACGGGGGCTTATATAGCCTCTTGATACTGAGGAAAAAATATTTTTTCCCGCTCCCTGCCTCGTGACTAGCCAGCTCTTTTTTATATATATATATATATATATATATATATATATATATATATATATATACACACATACACATATATATATATTTTTTTTCATTTTAAAAATTAAACTTTATAAAATTTTGTGGCGACCACAATGCCCACTATTCATGGGATTGTAGGTTGCACTATATACCAATTAAATAAACACCGTACAGCAGATTGGTGTTTAAAATGGCCGTGGAACCTTTATTGGTATTAAATAAATCAAATAACTTTATTCAAATGTAATCAACGAAAGAATAAATAAATTGAATTTCAAACTTAAAAAACAATTCTAAGCTCGCTCAGTCATAGGACTCGAGCTTTAAATAAATCAATTCATATAACCAAGTCCCCACCAGCCCAGTTTTTGCAAACAAAAATACGGCTACCCCAGCACTGTGGCCTGTTCAATGCAATTTTGAAGACCTAAGTTAAAGATAACAAGACTTAAAGACATAAAGATTTACACCATCTATATAGACCGGGAAAGCCTCCTTCCAGATTGATGTGACGGAAAGAGATTCCCCCAATCAACGGCAAGAATTTATCAATCAAATGATTCATTCTCAGTTTAATCTTATCAAGCAGTCTACCGCCCTTTACAATATAACCAAGGTAGGTGGGAAACCATTTCAGAGAAAATAATACAAGTATTAGGAAAAAAACATTTTAAACGATACAAATCTTGTTTCATTAGGAACATCAAATCTAAAGTTTTTAATCTACCAACATCGTTACCTCCAAAGTGCAAAATTAACATAGATGGAGAAGGCCAAGAAACAAATACAAGATTAGTCCATTATATACCACAAATGCCTTTCCAAAAAATATGAAACTTATCAGAAGGTAATGATAGGTTGGAACCGTGGCAACGCTCTGAAGCTCTTTTATGAGCCCAGTATATGTATGAATGGCCAACTATCCATATGTAAGATTTGGCACCTGTAAATTAAAGAGATAAGTTAGGTTGAATGTAAATATTAAATCTACTAGACTCCCATCTACCTAGTCTCATAATGACCTCATCACTCAAACCCAATCTAGCAGCTTCTCTAGTGACTCCAATTCTGAAAGAATGGGTAGAAAATTTTAAAAGGGATAGACCTAAGTGAGAATAACATCGTCTTAGGACTGCTGAAAACTGGAATTTTGTCATAGGAGAAGCTGCTAGATTGGGTTTGAGTGATGGGGTCATTATGAGACTAGGTAGATGGGAGTCTAGTAGATTTAATATTTACATTCAACCTAACTTATCTCTTTAATTTATAGGTGCCAAATCTTACATATGGATAGTTGGCCATTCATACATATACTGGGCTCATAAAAGAGCTTCAGAGCGTTGCCACGGTTCCAACCTATCATTACCTTCTGATAAGTTTCATATTCTTTGGAAAGGCATTTGTGGTCTATAATGGACTAATCTTGTATTTGTTTCTTGGCCTTCTCTATCTATGTTAATTTTGCACCTTGGAGGTAACGATGTTGGTAGATTAAAAACTTTAGATTTGATGTTCTTAATGAAACAAGATTTACATCGTTTAAAATGTTTTTTTCCTAATACTTGTATTATCTTCTCTGAAATGGTTTCCCGCCTACCTTGGTAGGCTGACCTGAAACTGGTCTGACCAAAAGGTATTTTTAAAAATTAATTAAGGACAGAGGATGGAGTTGCCACAAGCAAATAGATTGAGCCACTGACCTTTTCCTAATCTATCTATTTTCAATATTTTAACAAAAATGAGAACCTTATCATCTAAAAAGGAAACTTCTGATAAAAACAAACCTTCCAAAATGTGTTTGTTATTTGGTAACATCTCAGAGATACTAAAAGCCGCAAAAAACATTAAAACAAAAGCAGCATGACATAATAAAGCCTCGTAAACTGAAATGCAAACAAAAGGAGTGGCCAAACACAGCTTGGATAATATGTCCAAAGTAATCGGCCTGCGCATATCTGGAACCAATCTTACCTTTCTCAAACCTTTTAAAGCTTGTTTAATAAAAAATAAACGTAAATAGAAAGTAAAGTTACAGGCCGGGAAATTATTCAGTTTCAAGAAAAAAGAAACCCCTGATATTTTATTAATATGATTAAAGGAAAATGTCAACTGTATTAGTGAGCAAAGAAAAGCCAAGATCCCACTCTCAGAAGGGGTAATCCAGGAGAACCTAATGCCGCGTACATACGATCGGAATTCCGGCCAGAAAAAGACAGATGAGAGCTTATCATTGGAAAATGCGACCGTGTGTATGCTCCATCGTAACTTAGCTGTCCAAATTCCCGACAGCCAAAAATTGATAGCATGTTCTCAATTTTCCCAACGGAAAAACTTTCTATCGGTAATTCCGATCGTGTGTATGCAATTCCGACATGCCAAAAAATCACGCATGCTCAGAATCCAGTACGAGACGGAACCGCTCGGTCTGGTAAAACTAGCGTTCGTAATGGAGATAGCAGATTCGTCACACTGCAAATTTTTAAATTGTTCAATGCCGCGCATTCTCTTCTTTATATAATGCTAGAAGAATGAAGTTGTTTTGCTGCTTATATTCACACAGAGTTATCACAAACTTATTTTTTTTATTATTTCTAGGTATCTCCTGAATAATCTTTATGTTAATTTAAGCCAGATCTACATAATATATATGTTTTTTTTTGCAAAGTCCTTTTTTTTCATTAATATACATTTTTGGATTATTGTATTATTTTCTCGTGCTCTCCTTTTTATTTTTTTATCTCACATTTCCACAGCACCATTATTATGTTGTATTTGTAAACCTGTTTGTTGTTAGTGTCCCTTGTTAATTTTGACATTGTATTTTTGAAATGTACCTGCCTACTCATCCAAAAAGTTTTATATTTGCTATTTGCTATTTGCTGATATTTGCTATATGAAGAAAAACACATAGGCAAGTATTTTCTGGAAAAAACAATTTACAAAAATCACAATTTATTTAACATCATAAAAACAAAATAAAGATGAAGGCAACACTGGAGAAAGTGCTTGAATTTGCGAAGCCTTTGGCCCCCAAGGCACACATGAACTTTGTGGCTCAAAAACTTGGTAGCTTGAGAAGTCCATATAGAAAGGAGGTCAGTCTAGTCCAGGAATCCCAGAAAACAGGAACAGCAGTAGATGACATCTGTACCCAGGCTGTGGTACTACAACAGGCTGTGTGTTCTTCAGACCAGACTGAAGGCAAGCAATCACTTTCTTGTCTTCCGTACAGCCTTCCCTGCAGCCTTCCCTACAGCCTCCCTGGAGGCTGTGGCTCTGGAGGTGGACCTGCGGCAGCAGGAGGAGGATGGGGGAGTGCACACAGGTGGTCATCGTCAGTTAGTTCACCACTCAACCCTTTGTGGATAGTTGTAAAAATAATTTTTTCACATTTGCGCCGTTGGCCCTCCTCCATTTGTTGTAAATTGGAGGCTATGTAGATGTCACAGGCCTCTACAGCATCGAGGGGGGATTTCAGGGCATCATTAGCCTCCTTGATGAGGGCCAGTGCTGCCTCCTCTGTTTTAGTCCCCTTCCTGGGCCTTTTGTATGGAAGGACGAGGGGAGGCACCTGAGACTGGGTGTTACTGGGCCCTGCCGCCTCCTGGCTGACACCTTCCCCTGCCTCCTCCTGTGTGCCACTTTACAGAGCCTCGTCCTGGCTGAGGTCTTCCTGTTTATGAAAAAGGGACAGAGTTTTAGTTTTTTGTTCATCACACACAACTTTCAGCTCATGACTGTTGCAAATTTAATGTTACTAAATAGAAAGGACTATGATTCTGAGCCCAGCATTTTTCATTCTTACCCCAATCATTTTTGGCCAGTACTGTCTATTGATATGTGAAACTCTTTTTGTTAAATCATTAATTTCTGATCATTAATAACATCTAATTAACAATCATCATTTTCACATAAAAAATATGTATAAAAATCCTATACCTGGCTCCAACTGCCCTCCTCAATCTCCTCCTGGATGGAAGGCCCAGGTTGGTCCACAGAAACATCAGCTGGGAAGTCTGGATGGAAGGCTTGATGGAAGGCTGGAGGGATGGGGTGTCGGAAGAGTTGAAAGCGATTCCCTGCCCTCAATCTGGTCATCAAGAAAGCGCATCCTGTTATAGTACCACAGACTGGGTACATACACCTGGTCTGCTGCTGCTCCTGACCTCGGGGATTACAGGACCTTCTGATACTCCTTCCTATAGGTGCTACCAATTTTTGTTTCCAGAGACCTCATGTCTGCATTGGGGGCCCGGGTCTTTACAAATTCAAGCAGCTTCTCCAGCGTTGCCTCCTTAGCTGCTTTGTTGTGATATAAGTTTTTTTTTACCTCCCATAGATTTCTCATATCTCGGTATTTATCCAGGAATTCGCCCAGGAATTCTTCGTCTTTAAATGGATACATATTCTCTGCAAGACCAAACAAAAGACAAAAACACTCATCTCAGTATAATCTTAAAAGCCAATATAGGCATCAATCTAGATTCAGTATAGTCCGTTCATGTCACCAAAGTTAAAATCTTACCTTCCTTCTAACATTCGTCGCTTCTGTTCCTCCTTCCTCTGCACACAGAACGTAGTTACGACACACACGCGTTTAAGCTTTATACACACTGCGCATGCGTGAAACTCCGTCCGCGTTGCCCGCCCCTGATGTTCTTTCTAGAATATTCCCCGCCCCGTCTCTTTCGTCGCAGTGGGAGAGGAACATGGCGGAGACACACCAGGTGCCTAATTCCAGTAATGAGGAGGAGAAAAGCCTGGAACCAGGAACGTCCCGATCCCGGAGGAGATTTAAGGCCACAAATATGTCCTTTGTAAAGATGTTGGAGATGGTCGACATCTTGAGGATGAATTACTATGATGGGATTTATGGTCCATACCCAAACCCAAACCCAAATCTGAGAAAGGCCAAGATCATGACTAAAGTTGTGAAGAGTCTGTACAGGAATTTAGGGGGACGACGATCCAAGGATCAATTGAGGAAACGCTGGTTGGAACTCAAATTAAGGGAGCAGGATCAGTATAGAAAGATCAAGAAAGTTATTTGAAAAAGTAAGTATTTGTTGTGTGTTCCTATTATTATTAATATTTCATGCTGCGCTATGTGTTTTTCTTTATGGTGTTGTACATTTAAAAATGGCTACTTTCATGTTCATACGCACAGTAAGCGGTCGTAGTAAACATTGTTCGTTTCCTAAATAAATACGCTGTTTTTCCAGATGCCTGATTAAATACATTTGTTCATGTTATTTTTTAATTTAATAAAAGAGCTTTAGGACATTGTTGTCTAGATGTGTTTGAACCTAGAAGGAACAGCAAACTAGATTCAGTGTAATGTATGGAGATGACAGTCAGCAGCTGTCTACACATCTGGACTCAGGTGCACTAATGTGGGACACCAGAACAAACTATTTAGGGTGTCAAACACAGGTACTCCATTGGATACTTGGAGGCCCAAAAAAGGTAAGTATTACAGCTTTAGTAAGGGCATAAATCATGTCTTTAGCTTGTAATTCTGCCCAAACAGACAATTGTTCCTCACTTCCAAGCAATGTTTATCATTCATATTTGTTGCCTCAAATATCTGTGTGCTAAGTATACCTTTTGTTTCATTCTCATAGAAAAGCAAAGAATTGGGAAATATGAGGTCACCAGGGACCCCTCACCTATTGAACAAGGGGAACAGAGGTCACAACCAGAGGATGTAGAGGAAGGAGAGGTGCTCGAGACTGAGACCACAACAGGTAAGTGTCTGACACCCCAGCTTCAGGTAATAAGAGATGTATGCTTGCATATTTATAATACATGGTGTTTTTTTTATTTTTAGGTGATGTACAGGTTGTGGAAGAACAATCAGATCATTTCACCAGTGACAGTGCCCAAAGGCTAATCCAGGACATCATGTGGTGCAGTCAGGATTTACACATTATCAAACAGAAAACTATGGATATTGAAGTAAAACTTAAGAACATGATTGATGTCCTTGGAAGAATTAAATTTTCCAACAAATTGGCACTATTTTGTGTTTTTTTCAAAAACTTTAACATTTTAAAAAAAAAACAAATTTTGAAGATGCACACAGTATGTCAACATCTGCTATCTGCCATCAGGGGATATCAATGTACGTGTTTTGTGCCTGCAACCCCTTCCTCAAAACTCAAGTAGGTGAGAGAAAGGTGTTGCACCCCCAAAACACATCCATTTGTCCCCCATGATGGGAGATAGCACATGTTGACATTAGGCATGGGATCAGAATGCAAATCCCCAGTTTGAATCCCAATTTGTGTGCATCTTCAAATTTAGGCTTTAAGGTCCCATTCACACAGGACGGATCAGTAATGATCCGTCCCGTGATGATCCGCTTGCTCAGCGGGGATCGCTCCGTTGTCCCCGCTGAGCCGGCGGATAACAGGGGGGTCCCGGCACACTGTGCAGGGACCGCCCTGTCAGCTCTCCATTCTCTTCTATGGGGGATCGGATGAGCACAGACCATCTGTCCATGTTCATCCGATCTGCTCTGCAGACGGATAGAAAAATAGGATTTTCCTCCGTCTGCAGAATCGGACAATAGCGGAGGCGGACGATATCGGGTGTCTACAGATGTTCATCCGCAGACACCCGCTATCCCATAGGGATGCCGGTATGTCCGTATTTCATCTGCAAATGGATGGATGAAATACGGACATACGGTCCGCATGCGTGAAAGGGGCCTTACAGGGTTGACTTCACCCCATCTGTTGAAGGCAAGATCTACACATTTTGGACAATATAATGTGTGATCTTGCCTTTTAAGTTTTTCAATGTTGAACTTTGTAAGTTACAGAGTTGTGTATGTTCTGTTTTGAAACATGGCTTTTTATGTAACCTTAAAACAAAAAAATATGTAGCTAACTCAAAATTTTATATTTTTTTACAAAAAAATGTTTTACAACGCACATGTGAATGTGTACGGAGTAAAGGGATTTTTACTCAACAATGTGTGGCTTCTTCTTTCAATGATCATTACCATTTTTTGTGTTTAAATTGGTGTTTACAGTGTCAATGGGTTTAGATAATAATGTACAAACCACTTGGTACTATAAGTGCACTAGGAGAGAGAAAAAAGAAACACAAGCAGGAATTCAAAAATCCAGATTTTTGCAGATTAAATGTAAAATTTATTCAACATGTGCTGGCAAAGCAATGGCCCCCCTCCCCGAAAAATATTGCACATCATTTTGGCGCACTTCACGGGCACTTTGGGGGGGGGCAAGCCAGGACGGGCCGATTCCAGGGACGTCATTGTTTGTTGAAGTCTGGTGTCAGGCACAACTGTGACCACATAATTTGGGTTGTTTCTTTTCATAAAGTTATGCAGGATGCAACAAGATAAAATTATGGTGTTAAGTTTGTATTCCACTATATTAATGGCCGTTTGAAACAGGCAGAACCGGCTGGCCAGAATCCCAAACGCTTTCTCCACAACTCCTCTGGCTCTGGCCAGCCGGTAATTAAAAACCCTCTTCTCAGGGGTGAGGGTCCTCTGGGGGAATGGCCTCATGACATGGTTTCCCAGACCGAAAGCCTCATCTGCTACGAAGACAAATGGCAGTCCTTTGACGTTCTCCTCCGGGGGTGGCAATCCCCAGCCACCACTCTCGAGATGTCTGTAAAACTCGGTCTGTGTAAATAACCCTCCACCCGACATCCGGCCATTCTTCCCCACCTCTACATATATAAACTCATATGTCGCTGACACCACCGCCATCAACACGATACTATGAAACCCCTTATAGTTAAAATAGTATGACCCCGAATGGGGTGGTGGGACGATGTGGACTTGCTTCCCATCGATTGCCCCTCTGCAGTTAGGAAAATCCCACCGCTGGGCAAACTGGGAGGCCACAGTCTGCCATTCCTGTGGCTTTGAAGGAAACTGTGTCAAACAAAAAAATCTAATTAGTAATTTTGCACAGAAACATTACAAGCAGATTATACACAAACATTGTTGGCCAACATCAGTATAACATTTTTTGTAAAGAGTATATAAAGGCTAAAATATAAGGTCCACTTATCAGATTCATCACCCCCTCTGATGGCCCCTTGTAAATATTTTAGGGGGGGAGGTATGTTTTGGACAGGTAACCACCCTCTCCACTACGTAATGGAGTAATAACAAAGTAATGTGTGTTACTTTGGCTAGCCCCTCCTTAATTACACTATTGGCAGCCCATTGGACAGGTAATAAGAAGTGGCATCAAAACAAATTAATAAATGGAAGCACATTTGTAGATTCTGCAATTACCTATCAAGATAATAATATGAGAAGAAAAATGTAAACAGTAGCATTTGAAAGTATTGAGGCAGGCCCTTGCACTACATGCTTTGGAGAAATTCATCCATAAATCTGACCACAAAAGAGGTAGGTATAGTGTGTATTTGGGTTTGGCAAAGTCAGCGGATAGAGGATTGCTATCAGTTGACTTAGCGGTTGGGGGGAGGGGGGTTCCAAATGATTTTGGGCCCCCCAAAAAAGCCTCTGACACTCTGCATGAATTTAAAGTGGAAGTAAACCCTCCTATCATTTTCAGCCAAGGAAGCTGCCATCTTGGCCTCCCTTTAATCTTTAACTGCCATAAAACTGCACATGTGATCAGTTATGACACCAGCCATTGGATGGTTTGACAGTTTGGTTGAGAGCACAACCAATGTGACAGTTAACATTTCCGGCATGCCATGTTTTTTCAAACTGTTAGATCGATGGGTTTACTTCTGCTTTAAGGACAACAATAACAATTGTAAACATTTAAGTCTTTAGGGTAAAGCATTACAATGGAGCTGACAAAATACATTGTTAATTGACTAGACTATAGGAGTATATAGGCCTCAGATAGCATACTGGGGGGGTTAGTGAAGGCAAATATGCATGAAGGACAAAAAAGGAGCATACAAAAATCCAACATCCATGAGGACAAAGAGGAAATTCCTAGCTTATTACAATTATGTTAATTATAGAATGATGAAAGAAATACAATACATTAGCAAACATTAAATACATAGAATGTGATGTTAAAGGGGAAAACTTACCCTCATATATTCCTTCTGCAGGACCCGTATGATGGCAGAACAGGTCTCTGGAATAATGATTCCCAGAGCCTGGGGGGAGATGCTTGTCGAGAACTTGAGGTCCAGAAGGCTTCTCCCTGTCGCCAAGTACCGCAGCGTGGCAACTAACCTCTGCTCCGTAGTGGTGGCTTGCCGCATGCAGGTATCCTGCCTGCTGATATAAGGGGCCAGCAAAGCCAGCAGATGGTGAAAAACGGGGTCCATCATCCGGAGATAATTCCTGAAATCATCAGGATTATTCTCACAGATCTCACGCAGCAAAGGCATATGAGAGAACCGGTCACGCTGGAGCAGCCAATTCTTGGTCCATGAACTCCTCCTCGCCCTGTTCATGGACCGGGCTTGTGTTAAAGTAATAACCCCAACACTAAGCCCCCGCACAGCACGAACTCTACGACGAGTACGTACACGTAACATGGCTTCAAAATGGTCGGCTGGTCAGAACAGACAACAGAAAGCATTGAGAAACAGCAAGGCCTGAAAGAACGAAACGCAAATCAGCAATGAGCGGACAATAAGCACTGAAAATCAAAGCGTACTATATACCAAGATATAGTCCACAATGACAAACAAATGCGAACTGACTACACGCACTGATAGGCAGATACGCACCGACAAACACAAACTGTAGAGCAGGAACGATCTGAAGCACAAGTCTGAAAAGTGCGAATCGTCTCTAACCAAACTACTAAACACGCGATAAACACGAGGTCAGCAGAAGGAGCCCAAATGGTGCCGTACGTGGTGCTGAACTTCCCCTTTCTAGTCCCGTAGTACGTGGTGGACGTCACTGCGTTCTAAACTATCGGAATTTGGTGTGACTGTGTTTAGGCAAGACAGCTTGAGCAGAATTCCATCGGGAAAACCATCAGAGCTTCTTCCGACAAGAATTCCGATTGTGTGTACGCGGCATAATACGTAACTGAACTTCAGCCATCTTTCCTATGCAACTGAATAATCAGTCCATGTTTTTGGAGCGATAAAATTCTTTATAACCAAAAATACTGGATTTAAATCAGATCCCAAAGATGACTCGGGCAACGGTACCCAACCAGATCTGCATGAAGCAACAGCTGTCTGAAATGAGCCATCTGGAATTGAGATAAGGCATCAGCGATGACATTGACACTGCCTGGTATATATTTTGCCTTAATCCAAATGTTAATTTTAAACATAATCAAACTAAATAACATAAAAGTTTTATGACTGATAAGGATTTTGAAGAAAGGCAGTTTAAAGCAAATGATACATCTCTATTATCTGTATCAATAATGATTAGTTTGTTAGCAAGTTGATTACCCCAAATTTCTAAAGCAACTACAACTGGAAAGAGCTCCAACAAAAATATGTTTTTTGTAATCTTGTTGGAAATCCAAAGGGGGGGGCATGAACCTGAACACGAATGAGAATGAAAAATAGCAGCAAAACCCTGAGAACCAGCAGCCTCCGTAAATAACTCCAAATTTTCTGCAAATACGAAATCCTCCTGGAAAAAAGATCTGCCATTAAAATCATGCAGAAATTGGACCATACCAATAAATCGTTCATTAAGATCACAAGTCAATCTAATATTGGGAAAATGAGGATTAGAGACCTGACATGGCCAAGCATAACCTTCTGGAAAATATTTTTCCCATAGGCATAATACGCGTAGCAAAACCAGGAGACCCGAAAAGGATTGAAGCTCTTCTAGTAAAATTGTCTTCCGGTGCAGGATATGTGGAATAATAATGTATTCATTTTTATGCCTAAAAATACTTGGAGATGGAGAAGTGTTTTTTTTCAATTGCTAGGGGAAAACCGAAGTATTCCGTTAAAAGGAAAAATATCTTGAGGATTAAAGAACAAATTATAGAATTTGGCGGACCAATGAAAAGGAAGTCATCTAAATAATGAATTATCCCAGTATGACCAGATTCAAAACTTAACACCCACTGAAGAAATGAGGCAAATATCTCAAAATAATAGCATGGCGATGAAAAACCCATTGGGAGGCATTTATCATAGAAAAAAATTATATTAAAAACAAAAACCAAGGTAATTATAAGATTCTTGAGCAATGGGCAATAATCTAAAAGCTGATTGAATGTCAGCTTTTGCTAACAATGCACCCGACCAAATGTTTTTATAATTTGAATAGCATCATCAAAAGTCACTTACTTAACAGAAGCAGATAATGGGTCAATTTCATAATTTAAAGAGTGACCTGCAGGAAATGAAAGATGATGAGTCCAGGGGGAAACTCGAAAATTAATAAACGGAGGGGAGATAAAAGGGCCAGCAATTCTATTGGCTGAAATTTCTTTCATTAATTTGTCACTTACTATATCAGTGTGGAGAGACACTCATTTTAGATTATTTGATAACTGACAACCTGAACCTGTAAAAATAGGAAGTTTAAAACCTGTTGAAAAACCATCAATAAGTAACTGTGCTTTCCCCTTGTCGGGGTATAACATTAACCACGGATGCATTGCGAATAGCCTCACTGGAGTTCAGGCCTTTTGAATGATCCCTGTGGACTTGATTGCTAGATGATCTTTTAAAGCATCTTGAGACTGGGTGGCTACCAAAACAAAAAGAACGTAACGGCATGAATTCAACCATTTGCATTGAGTTAAATGCGTAACATGTTCCCTTTTGATATACCGAAGTTGACGCATTTGGGTTCAGATTTGACTGGGCTTGTTGTCTTGTATATACAGGCTTCTGAGGAATAATGAGGTTTAACCATAGCCCAACATCTTTATTACCCCATTTTAAGTTAGGATAGATGCAATTTTTTGGCAAAACGATTCATCGTAACTAAACCATCCCATACCGCCAAAACTTTTATATGCCTTCAGAAAATGCTCTAAGTACTGAAACAGCCCAGGGCATTTTTCTGGATGCTTCTCACCCATTATAAGCCTGCAGCCAATTCAAAAAGGATCTAGAAACAGGACAGCGCCTATCATCAGCGCCATCCTCAGACCTCTTATCTGTTTTTATAATGAAATCTTTTACAATAGGTAATAAAGATAATAAATCTAAGAATTCACCTTTCCATATATTTTTTTTTAACTGCTAAAGGCAAATGGAATCCTAAAGGAGATATTTCACAAGGGAGTACCTCTTTAAACCATGTCTCAGAAACAGAAGTAGGAATACAGACAGGAATGTTTGCATGTATAGCAACAGGATTGTTATTAGCTACAGAGTTACCTGACCAAACATTAACTGGAGAAGGAGATACAGATGTGGATACAGATTTGGCATGATTAATAGATATATTTTCATTAAATTTGTTTAATGAAACTAGTAACTGATTAATTAAATCATTCTGAGCAGACTCACCAGCATGTTTGTATTCTGCATGACTACATCTAACTGGGATGTGTTACCTTGTGTTGAGACTTGGCTAACATCTGGACATGCATAGGAGGAAAGAGACACAGGGGCCCTCCCAGCATCCAGCCTAGATGGCCTGGATGCGAGTGATGCCGAATTTGTGATCTGATGTACCTGCCTGATTCCCATGATTCCCAGCAGAGATAGGCGACCTTGGCGCTGTAAGTAGAGCAATATCTACATGAGGAGAGGCAGGAGGAGCATCTGCTAGGCTGGGCGGTGACAACTCATCCGTGTGCAGAGTTTTCCTGGGAGGAATGGATGAGCGGCATGTTCGGCCTCTGCCTCCTCTATTGCGAATGGCAGACGGGGATAAAATCCATCTATTCCTCTTGCCACGCCGGTTCACTCTGCAGCCCCATGAAAAGAATCCTCCTGCTCCGCTGTAGAGATAGACCGCTCCTCAATCACCGCTGCAGCATCTATAACTGGGCGCTCTGAAGGTAAGCTCCGCTGAATGCTGTGAGCTGGTGAGCGCTGTGCTGAGGTAGAGGTGGCTGGCTGAGATTCGTCAAGTGGCTCCCTAACATTCCAGATAGACTGCTGTTTAGCTGCTACTGTCCCCAAAGATGTGTCTTCTTTAGCGAGTGCTAGACCCCACTGAAGCCATTCATTACCTCCCTCTGCTTCAGCCCTTTCAAGGACTCTTCTTACCAGGGACTTCATGCCCTGACACGGCTAAGCTAGCTAAATGTAGTGCAGTGGAGCTCAAGCTTAAGCCACCTCAGGGCAAATGTGAGCGGGTCTGTCACACAGGGGGCTTATATAGCTTCTTGATACTGAAGAAAAAACTTTTTTCCCACTCCCTGTCTCGTGACTAGCCCGCTCTATTATTTTTTTTTTAATTAAACTTTATAACATTTTGTGGCGACCACAATCCCATGATGCGGGCGCCTTATTGTGCCCACTATTCATTGATGCTTGTCCCCTGTGGCAGGACTCTGCTCCCCATACCCTTTTTTATGGCAATAACTTGCATATACTGTAAGCCTTTAAGATGAGTACTTTTGATTTTTCATGTTCGTGTCCCATAGACTTTAACGGTGTTCGCTTGTTCATAAGAATTTTTTTGCCTGTTCACATGTTCTGGTGTGAACCGAACCAGGGGGTGTTCGGCTCATCCCTACTCAATAGCTATTGCTTCATTTTGCTGACCTGACAGAGCACATTTAAGAAAAATCTAGCTAGTTCATCACTGTATCCAATAAGTTAAGAATTTAGTAGAGTGTACAGTAACCATGCTGTTATTTTCAAGATAATTTATTTTTCCTTTAGACATTTTGTAATAGCTCTCCTTTAAGGTTTTCTACAGTTTAATTTCTTTTTAATCATAAATCTCTCTATGGCTTGCTGCTAATCCACTGTCAAAGTGGTTATTGAATTTGTACTTTGTGAAATGAATGAGAACATCTGACTTTGGAGGAAAGTAGATTGGATACTTATTGGCAGAGGATCCTTTCTTCATATCACAAGGATTGTCAGGCAGTGACAGACACCGCAAGATGAACAGTGTAGAGAACAGGACATATTTCAAGAGTGCTGTGTGCTAGGAATAAGCAAATAATCACAAGCAATAGAAAGCAGCCAAAGGTTATATATAAAAACCCCCCTTTTTTTATTTTTTTTAGGAAAAAAAAAATTCCTCTTTAAATTGTAGAAAATTGTGTAGCAGACATTTGTTTTCTTCCATCCTGTATATAATTATATACAGCATTTTCTTTCTGAAATTGAGTGCTGTGTCTGCTATAATGACATAATCAGTCGCTGTGTTATAATTAGATAGAAATAATTAGAAAGAGGTCTGACATGTTAATAGGGGCAAGTAGAGGAAATCTCACTGGATAGTTGGATGATAGTTGGATGACAGTTGATTAAGCTTAGCCAGGAAATCAGAAGAAAAACAGGCCTGTAAAAAAGTAAAACTTAGAAAGGATCACAAAAAGGAGGTATATCGGAAAAGAAAGTACTTGAGTAAAATACTTAATTGCACTTTTCCATGCAAGGACTTGTCATTCAGATTTCTTTTCTTTCTGGCTGATGTGTGCTGGGGTGAGTGCTGCCTAGTTGGATGACAATGTTTTCATATTTTAGTTACTTACTGGGATATTTTTGTAGGGGATTCAAAGCCTATTTGTGATATCTAATACAATAACATTTGAATATTGCATACAGATTGTCCTTGTGCAATTCAATTCATTGTTTTTGAATATAGCTTTGCACTTTCAGCATGCTGTATTCATATAACTGCTAATCATTCTGTACACTTGATAATGAGTTTTCTTAATGTTTGCGCAGGGCCAGGAAAGTGTCTATATTGCTTAAAGTAGAGTTTCAGGCAAAAATGTAACTCCTTTGAAAATATATGCATAGGTGTGTGTTCCAAAAGACGACAGGATCATTCAGAAAGCGTGGCGCAACTCGCACATATGCGCAGTAGGAAACAGGCTGTTTTCCTTAGTAAGGATGCCGACACCTGCATGCAGAGTTGGTGGACTGGTCCGCTTTGGGTGCCAACATCAGGTGCTGACATGGCAGGCTCCCTGGACAGGAAAGTGTCCTTATATTCAAAGTCAGCAGCTATAGTATTTGTAACTGATGACTTTTATTAGAAACCCCCCCAGCTCCCCTAAATACTCACTTGAACCCAATATCGGTCCAGCACTATGCACATCTGCAGCAGCTCTTCTCCTCTCTCCTGGCCCTGACAGGCTTGGCTGACAGCAACAGGAGCCATTGGCTCCTGCTGCTGTCAGTCAAACCTGTCAGCAGTGAGCGGGGGGCAGGGCTGGGTGTCTGAATAGATGCATAAAGCCCGGCTCAGGAGCGAAAATGCACAAGTGCCCCCATGGGAAGCATCTTCCTATGGGGGCACTTGGCAGGGGTAGGAGCTAGAAGTGGCATGGGTGGAACAGGAGAAGAGACAGATCCAGGCTGCTCTGTGCAAAGCCAAAGTAAGTATGATATATTTGTTGCAAATATATAGAAGATTGCTGAGTGTCTGACTGTCAACAGCACCACATCCCATAATTTAGTAGGTATATCAAGCAAAGAGATTTGCATTTTTTAGGGTGCAAGAAACCATAGAAAAGGCCTGTAGCTGATGGATTCATTCAAACCCGGATGTTTGGTAGCTGCCAAGGTGTAAATCCATCTGGTTTCACACTGCAGAAGTATTCTATCAACATCCCACAGATGGTTTCCTGTTTAAAGAGAATCCAACAGTTCCATCTAAGTTTACATAAGTGCTAATATCCAGAAAGCTGATTGACTGTTGATCAAAGGTCATGGTAAATTTGAAATTGTATTGTTGTATCTTTAAAATATCCATAAAGGAAAGAAGTTCCTCCCTGGAGCCTGTCCAAATAATGTCGCACTGCACATGACATCAGTCCCGGTGTGGCATGCACATGTGCATTAGCCTATTTTGGGTGTCCACACCTCCATCGGAGCCATTGGTTACTGGTGAAGGTGGCGGGGTATAAATAGACGCAATTTCACACAGTTTATTGTGGCTTTATTAGAATGAGGGAGGAATATTCGTAACACCATATATCTAACATGTAAGGAGGCTTGGATTTTACAACATCCCGCAAGTTAGAAGTAGTAATTCGTTCATTGAACCAGTCTGTTATGATCAGGGGTCAGGCTCGAAGACCAGTTGCTATAGCAGTTGCAGGACTACCACCGACCGGCAGGATAGGTACTTAGACAGTTACCCTGGCAGATGATGCAGGCTCACCTGAGGTGCGTAGTCTAATTCTAACCTGTGTTCACCAGAGCTCTTGATGGTGGAGATGGATTTTGCTGCGAGTCAGTACCAGGTCAGGATCCTCAGGATCCTCAGGATCGCCTCACCAGGAGATGAGCAAGTCGAGGTCAGTTAGCAGATAAGCAAGTAAGGATTAAACAGAAGCGTAACGAGTAGTTGCAGGTTTGGATCAGGCAGAAGCTTAGTCGAGGAACAAGGCAAGGGTTGATAACAAGCGATAGCAAATATGGACGGCAGCAGGGAAGACAAGAGCGAGATACTGGCTGGAGATATCACAATATTCTGGCAAAGAGGAAGTACAGAGACATAGCTTATATCAGGAAGTTCATAGGAGGAGCAAAGAGTTCCAGCATCTCAGATAGCTCAGTGAGAAGATTAATTGCCATACACAGCTGAGGTCCCAGGTTCAAGTCCAGGTCCTGACACTGTCTCTATTCCATCTGTATTCCATTTAGGACACTGCCGGCTTACTTGGACAGTATGTCCTGATATGAATTGGCCTCTCTGTCAGTTTGAGGATCCCTGGACATTCTTTTCAGTAATTAGGATTGTATCACAACTTGCTGACAATACAATGATCCTTATATTAGTGGTCAATAGGAAGAATGTTCCCCTTAAAGTAATGGGTTGTACATCTGCCTACCCATTGGTTGCTAGATTGCTGGCAGCTGTCTACATCCTTGCAACCAAGCAGACAGCTGTGGAGGCTCGCTGCACGCATTCTAGCAACCAATGGTTTCATTGGTAGCTAGGATGCTGGCAACCGCACAGTCATTGATTGTTATGGTGAAAAGTTACAATGTGGGTTTACCTCCTAAAATCTATACCTGATCCTTTGGGCGTGATATGGATTTTAAGGAGGTAACCCCATGTGTATCGGCCATAACCCCTTGCAGGGCGGCCTTAACTTAATGGGCTTACCGGTTACCTTCTCTCGGCCTGCTCCTCCACGTCTAGGGGTTCCCGGGGCTGATACCCAATGACTTGTACACTGACACAAATGAAGTCCTTTTAAAAAGGTTTATTTTGCAGTAGAACTTTCACAAACACAGTCTCTTAGGGAACAGAGGGCACGGGTGAAGAACTCAGGCACCTTGAACTGCAGGTTTAGCAAAGTCTCTATTTACACCCAGAGAGTAGCCACTCGCGCACACCCGGACACTTTGAATCCTCCCTCAGTTACTGCGCCTCGGACCAGCAGGTTCCGAGACTCGGTAACAGACGGATCCCTACCCCAAACCAGACAGGTCCATCAGGGGCCACTAACAGGAACATGTTGTGGGATGTCGACCACCCCGTTTCCCGGGACCCCTCAAGGGGCTACTCCGGTCCTGGAACCAGAACAGACCACACGGGTCTCACGAACAACTCCAGAACCCTGAACACGTGACCCACACCTGTTTAAGTACCCCCTCCCAGACTCCTCAGCGGGCCCTGGCACTCCTGCTGAATGGCTTCGAGAGGGCCGATACCCAAACAACCAGGCTTGGTTCTGGTCTGTCATGCGCACCTCACCGTTCCCATGACCAGGCAGAACTTTTAAACATAGCCTGGCCAGACTGGTGTTAGGCCTACCTACAATAATTAACCCTCAGAAACCTCATTGTCCTGAGGCCAAAAACTAAATTTACAATGCGTATGACATTTGATCCCAAATGTCATCCGCTACACATGCAAAAAACAAGATAAGAAAAAAGACAAACAAAAAAAAGACAAGCAAAAAACAAAAACAAAAAAGCAAAGAGTTTCCCCTAACATCAATACCAGAACTATATTTGAGCATGTAGCCTGATTGACCAGGAAAGGGGAGGTAACAAGTGTCTGACTCTCCCTCCCGAACTATACCAAGCCACATGCCCTGAAAATGAGGATGGTATCTTTCCTCAAAATAGTGAAATAGTGAAATATTAAAACAGATGCATTTACCTAATCCTGCCCCGGAGCACCTGAAGTCGAAGTGACAGAATACCTATGTGGTGGGCGGGTATTGTAATGTCACCATATCCACAGACATTGAGGTATTTGCTTGGTGATTTTATATTTTTGCCTGCAGGAATTTTAACCTTTCAGTGTGTTTTAATAGTACTATACCTGCTCTTGTGAATGCATGTGTTTTTATTTCAATAAAGAAGGTATAAACAGTATTTCACTCTTGTGAATTTTGTCTTATTTCTTGGGATACAAACACTGGATTCCAGTCCACAAGACACAGTAATATCATCTGAAGTTATTTTAGGAGCAGAGCAGACTTTTTTGGATGGTTCATCTGAATCCTTTTTTTCCCCCTTTACTTGAGGGTCAAAAAAATAGGGTGAGCTGCTTTCCACTTGGTGGTAGCACTTTGTGATGATTTTTTTGGATACATTGCCAGCAGTCGATGAAGATAAACATTTTTTTATAAAGTATAAAGTATATATATGGATTTTGCGGTGGTACTCACTTCACATTAAATTCTTTTAATTTAATTATGAGATAGTAATTAAAATGTTATTGTAATATTTCAAGTCTAGATAAATTGTTGAATCAATTTATATACTAAAATACAAAGCAAAACATCATGCTTTCTGTGTCATTCATTATTAATCGCATCCCATACAAACCCAGAAAATGCAAGTTTTCAGGCTCAGCAAAGCAATGCAACAAAATCTGCAGTAAAATGTGTGAAAAAAATGTGGTAAAATAGCACATTCACGCAACACGCATGTGTCAGTGTGGCCTTAAATAGTAACTCCACTTTTGTTGAGAAAAAAACATTCCCCTCTGGGTTATCTACAGTATGTACATTGCAAGGATTATAACAAACTTTGTTACAGATTCCTACCTTTTGTTGTTCTAAAGAAATCGCTGTGTATTTCTCTGTGCTCATGTTCTGAGCGAATCTTATGAGAGTGGTTTCATAATTATCAACTAGCTGCTGCACCTGCAAAGATCTAATGAGGACAATTGCAGAGTCAGCATCCCTTTAGACGTGATTTGCTATTTGAAAGTATTTGACCAAAAATAAAGAAAAATGGGTTGCAGGTGGTGCTTGAAATCTGACTTGTATCTAAGGCCCCTTTCACACTTGTGAGGCTTCAAAGTCACGCAATTTTGCCAAGATTTTTGCGGCCACGATTTTGGCAAAACAGTTATACGACTGTGGATCCGACTTTGCCCCACTACTTGAAGTCTGACTTCAATGAACAGGGATTTGACTGTGGTCCCTGACAATACCAGGCACTGTCTGGTATGTAAAAAAAAAGGCCTGGGCTCCCCCTCCAGGAGCATACCAGGCCCTTCAGACTGGCATGGATTTTAAGGGGAACCACCACACGAAAAAATGGCATGGGCATGTCCCCCCAATCCATACGAAACCCTTATCTGAGCACACAGCACGGCAGGTCAGGAAAAGGGGTGGGGACGAGTGAGCGCCCACCTCTGAACCATACCAGGCTGCATGCCCTCAACATGGGTGGATGGGTGCTTTGGGGCTGGGGGGCTCTTTTTTAGGTGAATGGGTAGGGGTACAATGTACCCGATACTCATTCACATAGGGTGGGGGGCCGGGATCTGGGAGCCTCCTTGTTAAAGGGAGCTTCCAGACAGAGGCGTCACTAGGGTTGGTGTCACCTGGTGTGAAAAAAAAGTCCCCCCTCAGTACAGACCCCCTTTACTAACTACAGACCCTCCTCCCGCAGTATAGATCCTCCTCCCTCAATATAGACCACTCTCCATCAATATAGACCCCCTCCCTCAGTATAAACCTCCCCCTCAGTACAGACACCTCAATCAGTACAGACCCCCACCTCAGTAAAGACACCCCCACCTCGGTGCAGACCCCCCATTGGTACAGACACCCCCACCTCAGTGCAGACCCCCCAGCATTACAGACACCCCCCTCAGTGCAGACCCCCTCGGTACAGAACCCCCTCAATGCAGACCCCCTCAGTACAGACACCCCCTCAGTGCAGACCCCCCAGTGCAGACCCTCCAACAATACAGACACCCCCCTCAGTGCAGACCCCCCAACAGTACAGACACCCCCTCAGTGCAGACCCCCCAGCAGTACAGACACCCCCCAGTGCAGACCCCCTTCAGTACAGACACCCCCCTCCATGCAGACACCCCCCCCCAGTGGAGACCCCCAGTGCAGACTCCCCAGCAGTACAGACACCCACCCAATGCAGACCCCCCAGTGCAGACACCCCCCAGTGCAGACACCCCAGTGCAGACACCTCCCTCCGTGCAGACCCCCCCAGTGCAGACATCCCCCTCCATGCAGACACCCCCAGAAGTACAGACACCCCCAGAAGTACAGACACCCCCAGCAGTACAGACCCCCACTGCAGACACCCGCTCAGTGAAGACCCCCCCAGCAGTATAGAAACTTCCTAGTGCAGACCCCCCAGTGCAGACACCCCCCAGTGCAAACCCCCTTTCCTGACCTGCCAGGCTGTGTGCTCGGATAAGGGTCTGGTATGGTTTTTGGGGGAACCCCCACGCTACCCCCACGCTGTTTTGTTCCCCTTAAAACCATACCAGATTGAAGGGCCTGGTAGGACCTTGGAAGTGGAAGCCATGCCGTTTTTTTTTTTTTCATTTGGCGTGGAGTTCTCCTTTAAGATCATCAGAGCACAAGTCGCATGCCAAAGTCAGATCCATCAATCCATTAATACGGCGATCCAACTTTGACCCGACTTCAGTGATATTGAATGGGCTGAAGTAGGATCAAAGTCAGACCAAAGTAGTGCAGGGACTACTTTGAAGTTGGCACGACTTGAAGTCGTACTAATATGAATAGTAATCATTGGAAATCATTGCGAATGACTTGTCATGCGACTTTGCAGTCCCAAATCGTAGGACAAGTCATACAAGTGTGAAAGGGGCCTAGTGTAGACAGCGGGGAAAATCAATGAGCCAATCACACAAGGAGGAAATTATGTTTCTGGGGGCATTCTATACACATTTTTTGTACAGAACACCAGGTAGCTATATTGCATTGCATTTTATAGAAAATTATAGAGCTGCAGATTGAAAAGAAAGGTCATTTTTAATAACATTCAATTACAATATGACTTATGTCGCAATTGTATACGCTGTATTATTATTTTTTTTATTTGCAATTTTTTCCCATAATAAAATTACCCTTTTAGTGCAGTGTTGGTGAAACCTCCACTCGGTTACAAATGTTATCAGCATATTCAGGACTTGCCCCAGTATTAGAGCTTACTGGGCTGCAGTAACATACTTGATCACAACCCCTTGCCTATGATTATTTGTCAATCTTGTAGGGAACAAACTCAATCACTTGCAAGACAACCACGAATAAGCTTTCCTTTCATGCAAAAAAAAACAAAAAAACAAAAAAAAATTTTTCTGCCTCTACCCTCACTCTCCTCAACATCGTAAGTATAAGGCAAGCATAGGCGTGTGCAGCCTTTTGCATTAGGGTGTACCCCAAATCTCCAACACACATGCGTATATATATATATATATATATATATATATATATATATATATATAGTTATAGATATACAGTGGGGACGGAAAGTATTCAGACCTCCTTAAATTTTTCACTCTTTTTTTTTTTTTTTATACTGTGTAATTGAGAATCAGGAGTATGTTTTTGCAAATATTTATATTCCTCCGCCATTTAAATTGGAAGTTCTATATTGTTTAATGGAATTCATAGCGGATAAATCGGGGGTGCCAGTTATAGTAATGGGGGATTTTAATGATGTCATTAATAAAAGCCAGGATAGGTTTTCATCAGAAATATATATGCAGATGGAGGTTGAGACTCGGTTATCCCGGTTTCTGCAGGAGGGGGGACTGTTTGATATGTGGAGAGTGCGGAAACCGGATCTGCTACAATATTCATGTTTTCCAAGCTCCTACTCCTCACTCTCAAGAATAGATTTAGTTCTTGGGAATGAGGAGGCAAGCCGTGTAGTAAGAGAAATAGTCTACTAACCCAGGGGGGTGTCAGATCACTCACTAGTGACAGTATCGGTAAATTTAGAGGGTACAAGACCCCCAAGAGTATGGAAAATGAATCCAGTATGGTTCGAGTATATTGGAGATCCTGATAAGGTGCTATCTAAACTAGCAGAGTTTATAAAGTTTAATAAGGAGTCTGCAGAAAGAGGAGTGATATGGGATGCATTAAAGGCCTTCCTCAGGGGTATCCTTATCCAACAAGTAGTGAAAATTAAGAAGACATCCAGTGAACGGGAGAACAGAGTTAAAAGGGAGCTAGCGGTAGTAGAAAGAGCGTATGTAGAAAACCCCACCCCAGAGAAACAAAAAATATGGTTAGAAAAACAACAGGAATATAAGGCAGTGATTATTAGGAAAATAGAGAATAAAAGATTGCTTCAGAAATAAGTGGAGTATGGGGAGGGGGAAAAAGTAGGGAGGATGCTGGTACAGATAGTAAGAACTAACTCCTCGCCATCCACCGTCCCCATGATCAGGACAGAGAAGGGAGAAATCTCAACACAGAGTTCAGTGATTACAGATACCTTCAGGGCATATTATGCAAAACTGTACAGATCACATGGGGCGGAGGGTGACGAGGACATGGATATATTTTTCGCGAACATCAAAATACCGTCCCTCACCAAGGAGGAGAGGGAGACAATGGAAGCCCCATTAACGTTAGAGGAAATTCAATTTGCAGTGTCGGAAATGGCTAATCAGAAATCCCCAGGACCAGATGGTCTCCCTGTGGAAACCTATAAATATTATTGTAAAATATTGCTGCCAGAGCTTCTCAAAGTATTAAATTGGGCAAAGGAGGAAGGGAGATTGCCCACCTCAATGACCGAAGCAACGATAATAGTTTTGCATAAAGAAGGGAAGGATCCGTTGGCAACCCAATCTTATCGACCCATTTCCCTCCTTTGTGCGGATGCTAAAATATTAGCCAAAGTACTAGCAGTCAGATTGAATAAAATCATCTCCAGATTGATACATCCCGATCAAACGGGATTTATCCCGGGTAGGTCCACAAGTATGAACATAAGAAGTTTATATCTTAATCTGCAGGTACCAACAGAAAACGAAGGCAAAAAGGCAATCATGGCTTTGGATGTGGTCAAAGCCTTCGACAGTTTATAATGGAGATATATCTGGCGTGTACTGGGCGAATTTGGATTTGGTCCCACGCTCATTGCGTGGGTAAAAACTCTGTATAATGGCCCTAGTGCCAGAATCAGGGTTAATAATGAGTACTCAGATAAGATCTTTTTAGAGAGGGGGACAAGACAGGGGTGCCCTTTGTCACCCCTGATCTTCGCCCTGGCGATGGAACCGCTAGCCATTGCAATTAGATCCAATATGAATATGGTTGGCTTCCAAAGGAGGATGAGGGAAGAGAGGATCGTGTTGTATGCGGATGATATTCTCCTCTTCTTGGGGGACACAGAGCAGAAAAATCAGCCCTTATGCCACTGGATAAATTGAGGAGCCAAAGTCCAGCGGCAGTGCCGCAGATGGAAGTGGTGGAACGAATAAAATACTTAGGGATACATATACAAAGAGATCCCAATAAATATATAAGTGATAATGTTGCCCCATTAAAAGCTAAATTTAAAAACAAAATTGAAATCTGGAAGAGACTCCCATTATCGATTGCAGGGAGATGTAATCTGATTAAAATGTTATGGATGCCGCAGTTATTGTATGTGCTACATAACTCCCCGATATGGGTAGATATAAAATGGTTCAGGAAAATAGAGGTACTATTTCGAGAACTCATATGGAGAGTTGGAGTGTCAAGGATTGCCCTACAAACCCTGCAATCACCAACAAGAAAAGGAGGAATGGCAGTTCCACACCCAAGGAGCTACTTCCTAGCTGCCCAATTGCAGCATCTGGGAATGAGTAAGGAGATAGGTGGTGGAACAAACAAGGCTCTAATGCTAATAGGGACACCCCATAAGACTATGGTAGAAGCTCTCAAGGCAAACTCATTCCCCCTGAAGAACACCTACAATAAAATTAGCGTTAAAAGTGTGGAAGGCAGTAAAGGCGATTAAAGGTCTGGGAGGCTTAACCAAATACGCCCCTTTGTGGAATAACCGGAACTTGCAGGAAATGGAAAAGATAGGGGGATATAAAGACTGGGAAATAAAGGGGATAGACAAGTTGGCCCAGTTATGCACAGGAAATATATTAAAAACATTTAACGCATTAAGATCGGAATTTGATATACCAAAACAATAATTTTATAAATACCTTCAAATTAGACACGCATTAGGGAAACAATTTAATAAGCAGGGACCAGTTTGGAGCAATTCCCCTATCTATTGCAGATTAAACTCCCAAGAAAGGGCAAGAGGATTTATAGCAGATGTTTACCCACTTATATGTGAAGGAAGTATAGTAAGTCCAGAAAGGTTTAAATGTAGAAGGAAATGGGAGGAGGAATTCGGAACATTTACGGATGAACAGTGGATGAATCTCAGTCTTGCCTGCCCAGAAGATGTCACATTTGATGCTGCTATATAGATCATATTATACACCAAAGAGATTGTTTAGCTTTGGACGTAGAGCGGATGATGAATGCCCTAGATGCCAGGAGTCTGGGGACCTGACACACATGTTCTGGCGATGCCCAAAACTGTTTCGCTGCTGGTCAGAGATTGTTACCATTTTGAATGAAATATTTAGAGTGGCGGTCGATGGGGACCCCAGAGTATGTGTGTTGGGTCTGGGCGAAGGAATAGGAGGATCAGCATGTATAAATAAAGCAGTATTGAGGTGTATGTTTCAAGCAAGAAAATTGATAGCGCAGAGGTGGCAAGCTAAAAAAACCCCTCCAGTAGCAGACTGGCGGCTGGCAATTACAGAAACAATATGGAAGGAAAGGGTAATATATCTAAGGAAAGGAAACTTTAAAGAATTTAAAAAGATGTGGAAACCCTGGTTGGATAGGCTGAGATACCCAGTATGAGGGATTGGGAAGATAGGGGAGGGGGAGAAGGGAGGTTGGAAGAAGGGAATGGTAAAGAAGGGAAAAAAGAAGGAAGAACATCTGAGCAGTGAGAGGAAAAGTGGATTGATAGTAGAAAAATTAATGATACTTCATGGATAAGAGTGTTTTTTAAAGGCCTACCCTGTTATGCAGAAACGTTTTACTTGTTAGGGTTAAATAAGTGGATATATTTTTTATAAAGAATGTTTTTTTTTCTGTAAAATACTGAAGAAAATAAATAAAGATTATGAAATTAAATTTTTTTTTCACTCTTTGTTATATTGCAGCCATTTGCTAAAATCATTTCATTTTTTTCCTCATTAATTTACACACAGCACCCCATATTGACAGAAAAACACAGAATTGTTGAAATTTTTGCAGATTTATTAAAAACGTAAAACTGAAATATCACATGGTCCTAAGTATTCAGACCTTTTGCTGTGACACTCATATATTTAACTCAGGTGCTGTCCATTTCTTCTGATCATCCTACACCTTCATTTGATTCCAGCTGCGTTTGATTATACTGATTGGACTTGATTAGGAAAGCCACACACCTGTCTATATAAGACCTTACAGCTCACAGTGCATGTCAGAGCAAATGAGAATCATGAGGTCAAAGGAACTGCCTGAAGAGCTCAGAGACAGAATTGTGGCAAGGCACAGATCTGGCCAAGGTTACCAAAAATTTCGGCTGCACTTAAGGTTCCTAAGAGCACAGTGGCCTCCATAATCCTTAAATGGAAGATGTTTGGGATGACCAGAACCCTTCCTAGAGCTGGCTGTCTGGCCAAACTGAGCTATCGGGGGAGAAGAGCCTTGGTGAGAGAGATAAAGAAGAACCCAAAGCTCACTGTGGCTGAGATTCAGAGATGCAGTCAGGAGATGGGAGAAAGTTGTAGAAAGTCAACCATCACTGCAGCCCTCCACCAGTCAGGGCTTTATGGCAGAGTAGCCCGACATAAGCCTCTCCTCAGTGCAAGACACATGAAAGCCTGCATAGAGTTTGCTAAAAAAAACACCTGAAGGACTCCAAGATGGTGAGAAATAAGATTCTCTGGTCTCATGAGACCAAGATAGAACTTTTTGGCCTTACCGTATTTATCGGGGTATAACACGCGCCGGCGTATAACACGCACCCCAAGTTTAGGAGGGCATTTTAAGGAAAAAAGTTTTAGGAGGGAAGTTTAAGGGAAAAAAAACTTACATTTAAATCCCTGTCAATGCAGCCTTATCAGTGTGCATCTGCAGCCTTGTCCATAATTGCAGAATGATCAGTGTCATTTGCAGCTTGCCCACCGCTGTTTGCAGCTTTGCAGAGTGTCATTTGCAGCTTGCCAGTTTCATTTCCAGCTCCCCAGCGCCGTTTGCAGCCTTGCCCATGTTTAAATATCCCGCTGCTGAGACAGACCAAGTGAGCACCGCCGAAAAAGACCAAGCGGCCCCGAAAAAGACCGAGCCGTCTGCTCGGCTCCACTCGTAGTCCCGCCTCCCTGCTGTTTCTGGAGCGAGCGCTGCCGAAAAAGACCGAGCCGACTCTACTGTGTATTTGGCTTGGCTTGGCTCGCAGTCCCGCCCAGTATGGGCGGGACTGCAAGCCGAGCCGAGTACACAGTAGAGTCGGCTCGGTCTTTTTCGGCAGCGCACGATCCAGAAACAGCAGGGAGGTGGGACTATGAGCGGAGCCGAGCAGACGGCTCGGTCTTTTTCGGCGCCGCTCGGTCTCTTTCGGCACCGCTCAGTATTTTAGCCTCACAGACAGTGGGGATCGGCGTATAACATGCACTCACGACTTTCCCCCGATTTTAAGGGGGAAAAAGTGCGTGTTATACGCCGATAAATACGGTAATTCTAAGTGTTATGTGTGGAGAAAACCAGGCACTGCTCATCACCTGTCCAATACAGTCCCAACAGTGAAGCATGGTGGTGGCAGCATCATGATGTGGGGGTGTTTTTCAGCTGCAGGGACAGGACGACTGGTTGCAATCGAGGGAAAGATGAATGCGGCCAAGTACAGGGATATCCTGGATGAAAACCTTCTCCAGAGTGCTCAGGACCTCAGACTGGGCCAAACGTTTACCTTCCAACAAGACAATGACCCTAAGCACACAGCTAAAATAATGAAAGAGTGGCTTCACAACAACTCCATGACTGTTCTTGAATGGCCCAGCCAGAGCCCTGACTTAAACCCAATTGAGCATCTCTGGAGAGACCTAAAAATGGCTGTCCACCAACGTTTACCATCCAACCTGACAGAACTGGAGAGTATCTGCAAGGAGGAATGGCAGAGGATCCCCAAGGTGTGAAAAAGTTGTTGCATCTTTCCCAAAAAGACTCATGGCTGTATTAGATCAAAAGGGTGCTTCTACTAAATACTGAGCAAAGGGTCTGAATACTTAGGACCATGTGATATTTCAGTTTTTCTTTTTTTTTTAATCTGCAAAAATGTCAACAATTGTGTGTTTTTCTGTCAATATAGGGTGCTGTGTGTACATTAATGAGGAAAAAAATTTACTTAAATGATTTTAGCAAATGGCTGCAATATAACAAAGAGTGAAAACTTTAAGGGGGTCTGAATACTTTCCGTCCCCACTGTATCTCTAATTCCTTTTTGAATGTATTTGTTGGATTTCCCATAAGCTCCAGATACGTGACAGGATCATAGAACTGTTCTGTTAGTTCTGTAATATAATATTCTTTGGAGAGAACCAAAATGGCCCCTCCCTTGTCTGCCGGTCTGACAACTACATTTTTGCTTTCCTCCAGGGCTTTTATTTCTATCTTAATATCCTGCGGGTCCTTCGTTTTCTTCATTTTTAGATTTTCAAACTCTTTTACTACCATATGATTGAAGGCTTCAACATGTTCATTATTATGTATATAAAAAAGATTTATTTCTAAATTGGCTTTGTGCTATATTCTCCTCGGTGCCTGCTCTAGTATTTCCTGGTATTCGATTCAACATATACTTTTGAATATTAAGCTTCCTTGTGTATTTTGTAAATATAGGTCCCAAACTTATTTAGATTCAGTTTAGGTGCAAATTTGTAATAATTTGTCAGGTGTGAATAAATTTGGTGTTATAGCTTTCACTCTCTCATACTGGTCACTGGAAGTTCAACATGGCACCTCATGGCAAAGAGCTCTCTGAGGATCTGTAAAAAAGAATTGTTGCTCTACATAAAGATGGCCTAGGCTAGAAGATTGCCAAGACCCTGAAACTGAGCGGCAGCATGATGGCCAAGAGCATACAGCAGTTTACCAGGACAGATTCCACTCAGAAAAGGCCTCGTCATGGTCGACCTAAAAAGGTGAGTGTATGGCTCAGCGACAAATCCAGAGGTTGTCTTTGGGAAATAGACGTATGATTGCTTCCAGCATTGCTGTGGAGGTTGAAGGGGTGGGGGGGGGGGGGGGGGTCAGCCTGCAGCCTGTCAGTGCTCAGGCCATATGCTACACACTGCATCAAATTGGTCTGCATGGCTGTTATCCCTGATGGAAGCCTCTTCTAAAGATGATGCACAAGAAAGCCCGCAAACAGAAATGCACAAGAAAGCCAGCTGAAGACAAGCAGACTAAGGACATGGATTACTGGAACCATGTCCTGTGGTCTGACAAGACCAAGATAAACTTATTTGGTTCAGATGGTGTCAAGCATGTGTGGTGGAAACCAGGTGAGAAGTACAAAAGCAAGTGTGTCTTGCCTACAATCAAGCATGGTGGTTGGAGTGTCATGGTCTGGGGCTGCATGAGTGCTGCCTTAACTGGGGAGCTAAAGTTCATTGAGGGAACCATGAATTCCAAAATGTACTGTGACATGCTGAAGCAGAGCATGATCCCCTCCCTTCGGAGACTAGGCCGCAGGGCAGTATTCCAACATGACAACGACCCCAAACACATCTCCAAGGTGACCACTGCCTTGCTAAAAAAACTGAGGGTAAAGGTGATGTCTGACACATGAAAAACAAAGACAGAACATACCATAGCTCAACTCACCAACCAGTCTGCTAACTGAGTTATAGATGAGGGAAGGGACCTTTTGGTTTGTTACTGGTGTATAATATGGTCCAGAGACACACTGTACACCTTTGCTGCCACGGTGCTCTTGCTGGGTGTCCAGTGTGCTCCTGGTCCTTTAAGGTGGATTGGGCTTCCTCCATGGTCCACCTGCCCCTCATCTATCCATTTAATGCATGTGCTTCCATTGTGGAGACGCTTATAAATATAAATTCATTAGCGTTAGGACTGCAAGCATACACGGGATGCCATGAAGAGGACTTGCAGATTATGCATGCATTTGCAAATGTGTGCTAACTAAAACCCTGTTTTTAATGCAAACTGTTGGACAGGTTAATTTGGTAAGTTAGCAGACTGGTTGGTGAGTTGAGCTATGGTATGTTCTGTCTTTTTTTACCTTAATGCATTGTTTAGGCATCAGTCCCCTTCCCCCTTTTTACTTACTTGAGCCCTCTTTCAATCCAGCTCTGTGCACAGAGCAGGTAAGTATATACCTGTTTGTTTGTTTGTTTGTTTTTTCTAAAAAACAAACCATTTACAATCACTTTAATGCACCGAATTCCTTAAAATTGCTCTAACTGCTGAATATTAATAGAAGGTTATGTTTGGGGTCTATGTAACATAAAATAATGTAAATTAATACACTCATTATTGCGAGTTTGCATTGTTTATCAACATGTCAAAAGTTTTTCTATGCAAATTTGAATATATTTGTTTTACAATCTCATATGTAAAAGGATGGATCACGCCCCCGGGTTTGGAAACTCATATTGAGATAGAAGAGCTTGTGGGAAGTGGTGGTTTTCAGTGGGCATTGGTGGGACTGGAACTGTTTGAGAAATTTGCTGGCTTATCTTTTGTATTGAACACAAAAAAATATTAAAGAGATTGTGAAAAAGTAGTATATGTGTGCATGAATAATCTGGCTGTAATCCTTCAGAGCTCATAGCAGAGTGAAAGGCCTCGGTCACAGAGTTTCTAATATGTCAAATAATAGTTTTCTGAATGTTCGGGCTCCTACCAGGAAAATGAAGGCCTGCAATTCAAGAAAAAAAAAAAACAATATGGCTTGGAATGTTATTATGTTCTTCTTACAATGCACTTAGCTGGTGCATTCTTCACATTTGATCTTTTTTAAAGGCAATCCTGAGCAGGTATGTTGAAGAAATTGAATTGAGCCCCCTGGGAGTTTCAAGCAGCTGGGCTTTAACCTAGCCCTACAATAAGTAAACAGTGGTCACAAACACAGAGCAGGAACTGATTTTTTAGCAAACGTTATTGCCTGTAAAGAATGAGAAAAACGAATGAGTAGAAAATAAAAAAACATATAATCTTCACGCTGGCAATGTAAATTTTAGTTGATATTGTTTTGTTGACCTTTTACTTTATGAACCAAAATGTTGTGTACAATCCAGTCAGAAATACAAAGAAATGTTCTCTCTCTTTCGCCAAAAGGCATAAATCCTATGTATGTCCTGAATTTCCTGATAAACTTCCATAGAAAATATAGTAAATTGTATAAGGTTTGATAGTGATCTCTCTTGCAGCCCAGTACAAATTGTTTATGAGAGCTGGATTGTTCTGATAGCAAATGGCCTTATTTTTTCGCTGTTACAATTGTGGATAAGTAAGATCACTCTGGACAGTAGCCCAGGACTGTTGTTAGAGAGAAATTATCAGTAGGCATAATTTACTACAGGATATGTGCATGACATCACTCGCTAATTGCACACTAATAATCAAAAAACAGAGTTTCATATGTGTGCATAGTAAAGTGAGGGTGCTTTAAGAACATTTTAATTAAGGTCATTAGCCAGTGTATTTCAATAGGCACAAAATATAAAAGAACTAAGGCTAAATCTGGATGGCTAAATTCAAGCATGAAAAGGCACATCATAAAGAAACTGTCCTTTAAAAAACATAAGGCTGAGGGGACACTGTCAGCAGTCCAACACTACAAAGAATGCAATAAAAACGTAAGATTGCAATCAGAGCAGGAAAAATAGACCACAAGCGATGGAATGAAAGAGATTAAAAAGAATCCCAAAAATATTTTTAAATATATGTATAGAAAAATAGCAAAATCATAGCATATTGGCCAGTAAAGGATGATCAATTGGTCAATTGTCACACCAGATACATAATATATGGAGTTAGCGTGCTCCAGATGACGTCTTGAATTATGAAACGCATTAGGTCAGAGATATGATACATCTTTGCATCACTTCTGGTCAGAGCGGCGACTGTTTGTTTATACGGTGCCGGCTCCATCTTACTATTTAATGCAAGCTAATACTGTACACAATGTGAGTACCTTTTCGAGTTTATCATAAATAAAGTTTTTATTAAGCAATATTATGCTATGGGGATTTGTTAGGAAAGGCTGGCTGGGGACAGTGGTCCGTCACCTGTCCGTGCGCGCCTGCGGGTGCCTGGTGCGCGTGATCGCGGTCGCGCGATTGCGTGCGCGCGCGGTTACCAGCGCCAGGTGGGCTATTTAAACCCAGTTCTCCCTTCAGATCTTGCTGCTTGATCTACAGCGTTCCTGAGACTATTACCTGAATCTGATCTGTTTGTGTATTGACCCGGCCTGACCTGTGACCTTCCCTGCCTTCTGCCTGCCTCTGACCTCCGGCTTGTCTACGACTCTGCACCTGTCTCATCCTCTGGTCCATCCGTGCTCATCTGTTACCGACCCGGCCTGTTCCACATTCCTGCCTCTGCCTGCTGCATCTGTTCCTGTACTGACTGTCTGGTTTGACCCGGCTTGCCTGACTCTTCTGCGTGCCTGCCCCTGAGTGATCCACCTGTTCCTGTTGGTCTCCTGCTGTCTACTGGTTCCTGTCCGCTGCCACTGGGGCCTGCTTGTCCAGCTACAGTTCCTGAAGTCAGCCTGATCCATCCACCGGCTGTTGATCCTGCCAGGCACTCGTGCTACCTTTGACTCCCGTGCCTTCTGTCACCATAATCAGGGGCCGTGAGTCGGGGATGCAAGAGAGGTCTCCTTCTGCATTCCAGGCTCACCGCTAGGTACATGACAGTATCAAGCAGCCATGACCGAGCCCGGGCAGGGAGCCTCTCCTTTGGATGAACTGTGTTTGCATTTGGCGGGTTTGACCGAGGCAGTTAAAGGTCTTCAAGAAAGCTATTCCCGTTTGGAGGAACGTGTTTAAGCCCTCTCCGCCAGCTACTACCCAGGGGTCACCATCTGCCTCTGCCAGCATGCCTGTTCCACCAGCAGTGGTGATGTTACCCCCTGAACCTCGAGTGCCCACGCCTGAAAGATTTTCTGGTGAACGCAGCAAATTCAGGGCCTTTCGCAACTCCTGCGAGCTATACTTTGCTCTTCAGCCACGGACATTTTCTTTGGAAGCCACCAAAGTGGGCTTTGCGATTTCCTTGCTCCAGAATGAACCCCAGATATGGGCACATCGCCTTCTTGAACAAAAGGCTGACGAACTTTCCAACCTGACCACCTTTTTTGACGCGATTGCCCGAATCTATGAGGACCCTCAGCTCTCAGCAACAGCCGAAGCTGCTCTCCATGCATTACAGCAGGGTCACAGGGCCGCAGAGGACTACGTTGCAGAGTTCAGGCGTTGGAGTGCAGACACCAATTGTAACGATGCTGCTCTCCGCTACCAGTTCCGGTTGGGTCTGTCTGATCCCCTTAAAGATGAACTCGCCCCTGTAGGGGTTCCTCAGACTCTGGATGAATTAATCAATCTATCCATACGTGAACGCAGGTCGGAGAGAGCCGCAGGTCCATCAGGGCCCACCTGGATGTTGCAGAGAGTGCCCAGTTACTCAAGTACTATGCCACCAGCTCAGTCTACTCCTACTACTACTACTGATGTGCCGGAGCCTATGCAGCTGGGTTTGCTACGACCAACGCTCACACCTGAAGAATGTCAGCGTCGCCGCATGAATGATCTGTGCATGTATTGTGGGGAGCCTGGGCACTACGTGAGGTCCTGCCCAACCAAGATCCATAAGTGGCTTCCTCCTTCTGCTGATCAAGTCCTTGCAATCACCAATGCTTCCCCTCATCTTGCTCTTTCCGTTTTGTTGCAGCTCCCCGGAAAGAACATCCAGGTTCCTGCTATCGTTGACTCGGGAGCATGCAGCTGCTTTATGGACTCTTCTTTTGCAGCGAAACACCACATACCACTACGCTCCAAGACCCAAGGACTACTGATACATCTTGGTGATGGATCTGCCATCCGGTCTGGTCCTGTCACCTAGGAAACCATCCCCATCTCTGCCAGCATATCCAATCTTCACCATGAACTTATGTCTTGACATCATCACTTCACCCTTGTTTCCAGTTATCCTGGGAATGCCCTGGCTCCAGGCCCACAACCCCTGCATTGACTGGACTACCAGAGATGTTACCTTTCCTTCACCTTATTGCTTCCAACATTGTCTACCAAGGACTTCCAACCAGCCCACAGCTCTGATGTTCCGGTCGTCCTTGGTCATCGGCTGCCCTTCGGTGGAACGCACGTCTTATACCACGAGGAACTACGTATCCATTACGAAAACTTTTTTGTTTTAAGCAAGCAGCCCCAGTGCCAGGTTGGGCACCAACTTATGTAAGCAGCCATTTGGCCTTATGTTTTATAATTTATGTTTTATTAAACGGTATTACGCTATGGATTTTTGTTTGGCTTTTTTTATGACCCATCTGAGTCTATGAGGAGAAGCTTCTGTCCATAAGAGGTCCACCTGATTCCATGTGAGCAGGGATTTTACCCTGCATAAGCCTATTTGACTATCTTTTTAATTAAAGTAGTCAACAGCATCTGGTAAGAAGACATCTATTTTCTTCACAAGTGGGGTGTCTTTTTTATGTCCATAAATTCTTGGTGAAGGGACATTGTTTTATCACGTTATAGAAGATCCCAGCAGTTGTTCTGTTTATGGATTCAGAAGAAGGTTTTCACTGAAAAAAAAAAAAAAACACTGCTTTGGACTTTTGGATTTATACTTATTTATTCATCTGTATTTCCTTTGTTTGGTGTTAGCACCTAATTGGGACTTCACCTACTATTGTTGTTCACTTTATTGTGTTTGCAACTTTTTTTTGGTATATTGCAGTTTTTTGTGATATGTTATGTACCATTTTAGATATTGTATGATCACTAGTCTCACATTTTTTATTGTTTGATATTTGGTCTAGCGCCCCTTTTATGAGTATATCCACAGCTCTGATGTGCCTGGATACGGAAGCTCGCCAATTAGTCCAGAGGCATACCACGACTTCATGGATGCCTTCAACAAGAAAGGTGCAGAGACTCTTCCCCCTCACCGGGTCTATGACTGTCCTATCGAGCTCCTCCCTGGGGCCAAAGTACCATTTGGAAGAATTTTTCCTTTAACTGAACTGGAACTGGCAGCACTTAAGGACTATATTTACGAAAACCTTAAGAAAGGATTCATCCGCTCTTCCACATCCCCTGCAGGAGCTGGCATTTTCTTTGTGGAAAAGAAGGACCATACCCTTCGGCCATGTGTCGATTACCGGGAACTAAACAAGGTGACCATTAAAAACAGATATCCTCTCCCTTTGGTGCCGGAACTTTTCCAGAGACTGGGGGCAGCAGTAATTTTTACTAAATTAGACCTACGGGGGGCCTATAATCTGGTCCGCATAAGGGAGGGTGACGAATGGAAGACAGCTTTTCGCACCCGATTCGGACATTTCGAATACCTAGTTATGCCTTTTGGGCTCTGCAACGCCCCTGCCACCTTCCAGCATTTTATAAATGACATCTTCAGAGACTTCCTGGACCTATTCGTCATCATCTACCTGGATGACATTTTGATCTTTTCTGCCTCCATCAGTAGCCATCGTTAACATGTCAAGTGTGTGTTAGAGCGACTCCGTCAGCATGGCCTTTATGCAAAACCTGAGAAATGTGAGTTTGAACAACAGAGCATACAGTTTCTGAGACAAATCATTTCTGTTGAGGGCATTAAAATGGACCCTCAAAAAATTTCCGCTATCCTTGAGTGGCCTGCTCCTGTGGATAAAAAGGGTGTTCAGCGGTTTGTGGGCTTTTCAAACTTTTATCAGAAATGTATTAAAGGATTCTCAGCCATCATCTCACCTATTACCCAGCTGACCAAGCAGGGAGTTTGATTTCATTGGACTCCCGAAGCCCAAACTGCTTTTGACACCCTTAAGAGACTTTTTACCTCCGCTTCTGTACTGAAACACCCTGACCCGGCTCTCCCGTTTGTTCTGGAGGTTGATGCGTCCGAAGTCACCGTTGGGGCAGGACTCTCACAACGACAAGGTCCCAAGTCTCTTCTGTTCCCTGTTGGCTTCTTTTCACGCAAGCTTTCTGCTCCTGAAAGAAACTATGATGTGGGAGACAGAGAACTATTAGCAATAAAAGCGGCTTTGGAGGAGTGGCGGTACCTTCTGGAAGGAGCAGCTCACCCGATCCTGATCTATAGGGATCACAAAAACCTGGAGTACCTGAAATCTGCTAGAAGGTTGAAGCCGTGTCAAGCCAGGTGGGCGCTGTTCTTTTCCAGGTTTGCCTTCCATGTCACCTACAGACCGGGTTCAAAAAATACCAAACCGGACGCATTGTCCCGCATGTTCAATGATCCCAAAGTACCTACCTCTCCGGATACTATTCTGTCGGCGGAAAACGTTCTCCTTCTTCAGGAAGATCTTTTAAGTCGGATTAAGCAAGCTTCCAGTGAAGACCCCCCTCCGGCAGAAGCAAGGCTGCTTGCGAAAGACGGTCTGTTCTGGCTTGAGGACAAAATCTTCATTCCAGAAAATCTTCGGGCCACCATACTCGAGCTCTGCCATGACCATGCACTAGCCGGCCACTTCGGTGTCTCCAAGACGTCTGACCTCGTGCAACGCACGTTCTGGTGGCCGCAAGTTGCAAAGGACTGCAAAAGATACGTGGAGTCTTGTACCATCTGTAATCGCAACAAGGGTAATAAGGCCAGGGCTTGGGGCCTGCTCAAACCTCTACCTGCTCCAGAGAGACCCTGGAAATTTATCTCCATGGACTTTATTGTTGAACTCCCCCCTTCAGAAGGCCATACGGCCATCTTTGTGGTAGTGGATCGGCTGTCCAAGATGGCACACTTCATCCCCTTGAAAGGAACACCATCGGCACCAGAAACTGCACAAGTTTTTATCAGGGAAGTCATCAGACTTCATGGAGTTCCAGCCAACATCATATCAGATAGGGGGGTGCAGTTTACCTCTTGTTTCTGGAAAGCACTATGCAGTTCCCTTGGCATCGAGCTTTTTCTTCTGCATACCACCCTCAGACAAATGGGCAGACAGAGAGAACTCTTGAGCAGTATCTTCGCTGCTTTTCCTCCTTTTCTCAGGACGACTGGTTCTCTCTGTTGCCACTCCCGAGTTTGCTTATAATAATTCCATCCATTCTACCATCAAGCAGACCCAGTTTTTTGCCAATTATGGTTACCACCCATCATTTCTACCTAACTCTGTTCCTGAATGTTCTGTGCCAGACGTTCTCAAGACTGTGGATTTTTTCAGTACCAACAATAAACTGTTGCAGGAAACCATGACCAGAGCACAAGCGCTAAACAAAGAGACTTTTGATAAAAACAGACGGGGGGAACTGATTCTGAAACCTGGAGACCAGGTTTGGCTGTCTACAGTTAATCTCAGCCTGATCCATCCACCGGCTGTTGATCCTGCCAGGCACTCATGCTACCTTTGACTCCCATGCCTCCTGTCACCATCATCAGGGGCCGTGAGTCGGGGACGCAAGAGAGGTCTGCTTCTGCATTCCAGGCTCATCACTAGGTACGTGACAGGATTCTTCTTTCCTACATGTGAAAATCCGGTGGAAAAGCCAGCAATAGATTCACAGATTACCCAGCGGACTCCAGTAAGCTACACGGTGGCTTATACTGTGAACACCTAACACCCCTGGGGGGGGGGGGGGGTAAAGTCGTCTGGTGAGTGCGATCTTATTACCAACACGGATGATATCACCTGGCACCACCTTCACTTGAAAGACTATCAGCACTAAAAGTTGGACACTAATTTTAGAGCGCAAGTCACTTTATTTACGGACTAATTGTTTTTTAACCACTTGCCGACCGCCGCACGACGATATACGTCGGCAGAATGGCACGGGCAGGCATATGGGCGTATATATAAGTCCCTGCCTGCCCGCGGGTGGGGGGCCCGATCGGGCCCCCCCCCGGTGCCTGCGGCGGTCGGCATTCCTTCGAGAGCGATCCGGGATGAGGGGGCGGCCATTCATTCATGGCCACCCCCTCGCGATCGCTCTCGACGAATGGAAATCCCCCGTGACATCACTTCCTCTCCTGTAATGTAAACACAGGAGAGGAAGTGATGTATTCTCTCCTCCGTGTCGGTATTTTTCGTTCCGACACGGAGGAGAGCGGATCGGTGAGTTGCACCAACACTCTACACACACAGTAGAACATGCCAGGCACACTCACACCCCCCCTTTACCCCCCGATCACCCCCCCAATTACCCCTGCCCCCCAGTCACAGTGACACCAATGTCATTTTTTTTTTTTTTTTTTGCATTGGTGTCATTTGTGACTGTAATAACTGTTAGGGCAGTTAGAGTTAGCCCCCTTTAGTTCTAATGTACCCCCCTAACCCCCCCAATAAAGGTTTAACCCCGTGATCACCCCCCGTCGCCAGTGTCACTAAGGCTGGGTTCACATTGCAGCGGTTTATGAGAACGAATGTGATTCGCACCGCACTGCAGTGCAAATCACATCCGATCTCTGTGCGATTCGAGTTCAGCCATTCGCCGCACCCGCCGCACCCGCCGCAAATTCGCACGGGACCCTTTTTTTGGCCCGCAGCAGAATCGGATCGCATGGGTGTTCACACCATGCGATCCGAGTTTGCAGATCGCACTGCGATATGCGAACTGATCTGGGGGTGTCAGTAACATTTCACTGACACTCCCAGCAGTTCGCATAGGGCAGTGTGAACTGCCGCCGGGAGGCATGCGATGCGGGAACCCGCCGCGGATTCGCGGCGTTTCCGCATCGCTCCAGTGTGAACCCAGCCTAATAAGCGATCATTTTTCTGATCGCCGTATTAGTGTCACAGGTGACGCTAGTTAGGCAGGTAGGTATTTAGGTTCGCCGCAGCTTTTTATAGCGCCAGGGACCCCCATATACTACCGCATAAAGCCCCCTGATTGCCCCCTAGTTAACCCTTTCACCTGTGATCACCATATAACTGTTACAGGTGACGCTGGTTGGTTAGTTCTTTTTTTATAGTTTCAGGGCACCCGCCATTTATTACCTAATAAAGGTTTAACCCCCTGATCACCCGGCGGGTGTCATTTGTGACTAATAACTGTTAGGGCAGTTAGGGTTAGCCCCCTTTAGTTCTAAGGTACCCCCCTAACCCCCCCAATAAAGGTTTAACCCCGTGATCACCCCCCGTCGCCAGTGTCACTAAGGCTGGGTTCACATTGCAGCGGTTTGAGAACGGATGTGATTCGCACCGCACTGCAGTGCAAATCACATCCGATCTCTGTGCGATTCGAGTTCAGCCATTCGCCGCACCCGCCGCACCCGCCGCACCCGCCGCAAATTCGCACGGGACCCTTTTTTTGGCCCGCAGCAGAATCGGATCGCATGGGTGTTCACACCATGCGATCCGAGTTTGCAGATCGCACTGCGATATGCGAACTGATCTGGGGGTGTCAGTAACATTTCACTGACACTCCCAGCAGTTCGCATAGGGCAGTGTGAACTGCCGCCGGGAGGCATGCGATGCGGGAACCCGCCGCGCATTCGTGGCGTTCCCGCATCGCTCCAGTGTGAACCCAGCCTAATAAGCGATCGTTTTTCTGATCGCTGTATTAGTGTCACAGGTGACGCTAGTTAGGCAGGTAGGTATTTAGGTTCGCCGCAGCTTTTTATAGCGCCAGGGACCCCCATATACTACCGCATAAAGCCCCCTGATTGCCCCCTAGTTAACCCTTTCACCAGTGATCACCATATAACTGTTACAGGTGACGCTGGTTGGTTAGTTATTTTTTTATAGTTTCAGGCCCCCCACCATTTATTACCTAGTCTCACTAGTGTACCCCTAAATTTAGGGGTGTCTACTTTCCAAAATGGGGTCATTTGGGGGGGGTTTGTGCCATCTTGGCATTTTATGGCCTTCAAAACTGTAACGCCCTTAGAAAGCCTGAAGGCGGTGCTTGGTTTTCGGGGCCCCGTACGCGGCTAGGCTCCCAAAAAGTCCCACATATGTGGTATCCCCGTACTCAGGAGAAGCAGCAGAATTTATTTTGGGGTGTCATTTCACATATGCCCATGGCATGCGTGAGCAATATATCATTTAGTGACAACTTTGTGAAAAAAAAAAAAAAAAAAAAAAGTTTGTAATTTTCCCGCAACTTGTGGCAAAATATAAAATATTCCATGGACTCAACATGCCTCTCAGCAAATAGCTTGGGGTGTCTACTTTCTAAAATGGGGTCATTTGTGGGGGTTTTGTGCCATCTTGGCATTTTATGGCCTTCAAAACTGTAATAGGTAGTGAGAAGTGAACTCAAAAATTTACGCCCTTAGAAAGCCTGAAGGCGGTGCTTGGTTTTCGGGGCCCCGTACGCGGCTAGGCTCCCAAAAAGTCCCACATATGTGGTATCCCCGTACTCAGGAGAAGCAGCAGAATTTATTTTGGGGTGTCATTTCACATATGCCCATGGCATGTGTGAGCAATATATCATTTAGTGACAACTTTGTGAAAAAAAAAAAAAAAAAAAAAAAGTTTGTAATTTTCCCGCAACTTGTGGCAAAATATAAAATATTCCATGAACTCAACATGCCTCTCAGCAAATAGCTTGGGGTGTCTACTTTCTAAAATGGGGTCATTTGTGGGGGTTTTGTGCCATCTTGGCATTTTATGGCCTTCAAAACTGTAATAGGTAGTGAGAAGTGAACTCAAAAATTTACGCCCTTAGAAAGCCTGAAGGCGGTGCTTGGTTTTCGGGGCCCCGTACGCGGCTAGGCTCCCAAAAAGTCCCACATATGTGGTATCCCCGTACTCAGGAGAAGCAGCAGAATTTATTTTGGGGTGTCATTTCACATACGCCCATAGCATGTGTGAGCAATATATCATTTAGTGACAACTTTGTGTAAAAAAAAAAAAAAAAAATTTTTTTTTGTCATTATTCAATCGCTTGAGGCAAAAAAATAAAATATTCAATGGGCTCAACATGCCTCTTATCAATTTCCTTAGGGGGTCTACTTTCCAAAATGGGGTCATTTGGGGGGGTTTTGTACTGCCCTGCCATTTTAGCACCTCAAGAAATGAGATAGGCAGTCGTAAACTAAAAGCTGCGTAAATTCCAGAAAACGTACCTTAGTTTGTAGATGTGACAACTTTTGCGCAAACCAATAAATATACAATTATTGACTTTTTTTTTACCAAAGACATGTGGCTGAATACATTTTGGCCTAAATGTATGACTAAAATTGAGTTTATTGGATTTTTCTAATAACAAAAAGTAGAAAATATCATTTTTTTTCAAAATTTGCGGTCTTTTTACGTTTATATCGCAAAAAATAAAAATCGCAGAGGCAATCAAATACCATCAAAAGAAAGCTCTATTTGTGGGAAGAAAAGGACGCAAATTTTGTTTGGGTACAACATTGCATGACCGCGCAATTACCAGTTAAAGCAGCGCAGTGCCAAAGTGTAAAAAGACCTCTGGTCATTTACCAGCAAAATGGTCCGGTCTGAAAGTGGTTAAGCATAAGCTATTTTTGGATTAATTGCCAATTGTCATTGTTTGATACAGTTTGCTTGTTTTTTTATCTGATGGTGTAATATGAAGTCATATTCACTTATGGTTGTGAGTACAAGCCACTCTAGATCAATTTGATAATTGCCATAGATCAAACTAGCCATTTATTTATTTCTAACACAAAATTACTAGGTATAGTGTTTTGATACAAAGGGTCAAACACACCAGCCTTTCTTATACACACAGAGGTAAGAAGGTTCACACACCTCACCGGAATAGGTTATTTTCACACACCCCAGAGGGTGTAACACATCAGGGGTTCACACAATTTGGTTTGTTTTTGTTTTATTATTTTTACTATTTTGTATTAATTGTATGCCCTTTTCCACCACAGCTTTATGTTTATGTGTTTTTATACCACCACATAGCACTTAGCCATTACATATATTTTTTCTACACCAAACCATATGGCATACAGAGGGTGTAACACATTAATATTCATATAAGGTTATTTTCAGCCAGCACTGAGGGTCTAACACATCAAAAAATTTTTCTGGTATAACACAGTATTCCCCACATTCTTCACTCCTTTTTGATTGGACACCGGCAGAGGGTATAACACCTTTCCTTATTTGATTGTAGTTCTTTGGTTTTTCACTTTCAACTTCAGGTTTTGACCCTATTGGGAGAATCACATTTTCTCACTACCTTTTATTACTAGTAGGAATAGCGCCATACACACACCTTTGTTCCAATTAATTTTTTGCTCCACCTAGGTGGTAGCAATAAGTAGAGGCAGCAATTCAATTTTTTCTTCCCCCACTCTCCTGTCTCCTGTCTCATTTTATTTTTATTTTTATTTGCACTCAGTTTGCAGGTTCTGTGGCACAGTTTCACCTACTATTTCCAGTTCAGTGTATCTTATATTATTTACAGAAACTGACATCCAGTGATGATGTGAAAGCATTTCTAGTCACTTTTGAGAAAAGCAGAGAGAGAGCTCCAAGACCAATGGGCTTTCATCATTGCCTCTTTCCCTACTAGTGACCTGCAAAAGGCCTACTTTGACATGCCAAAACAGGACATCCAGAGGTATGAGCGACTGAGGGCAGAGATCTTGGCCCGCTACCACAGCACAGGCCCACACGATACACCTCTGGAAATACCACACTGTTTGGATACCAAGGTCCCATGACCTGATGCAGCTGGTCAAGAAATAGTTGTAAACAGAGAAATTGACAGGTCCTCAAAAGGGGGAACAGGTCATGTTAGACTACTACTTGAGGTCGGTCCCGGCCAGATGATCTGCGGCACTGGGTGAGTCATGGAGACTGCACAACAGCAGACCAGCTGGTGGAGATAGTTGAAAGGTGCACAGTAGTGGAGGACCTACTTGGCCAGCTGCAGCGCCTAGGAGAAAGCCCTGCCAGACCCTGAAAGCCACATCCCTGCCTCGTCATCCTCAGATCCTCAAACGTTTGTCCCTGTCAGTAGAATAGGGAACGTACATTGTTGGTGGTGCCGATCCTGGGGACATACCTGGGTATAGTGCCCATTTCAGAAGGAGCCCATGTAGTGTGGGGCTGGCAGCAGAGCCTCTTTTTATGCTCAAAGGGCATGCACCACCCATCTTCACTTGGCTGCAGGTCAGTTTGAATGTCAAGTGTGGTTGAACCACTTCCCCACCAAAGCTTTACTGGACTCCAGCAGCATGGAAAAACTGCTGCACTTTAGGGTGATTGGGAGATTTGGCCTGTTAGCTAAGACTCTCAAGGTAGTGTGTGTCCATGGGGATACCAGGGAGTACTCTCTGATTCTGGTGTCCTTTGCTTATTGCTGTACCTTTGTGACACAAAGTTTGGGGTTGTGAACTGTCTGGTACATGATATCATAGTGGTATGAGACTGTCTATTGTGTGTCCAATGATAGGAACAGATACACAATGGACTTCCTCAAAAGTCAAGAGAATTGAAGACTCTGGGCCTTTCAGGGCCCATTTATGGAGAGGGGGTCTGGTCCAGAGCCACCCACAACAAATATCACTAATGCTGATTCAGTTCATAATGTTCATGTTCCAGGTCTCAGTTGACCTCTGAGGCAGGGAATTATTTCTGTTACAGGTCATAATTTGGGAGGATGAAGGGGAAACATTCTCTAAACCAATGCATCCTGACATGTTTTCAGAGGTACATTTGGCACCGCCTACATGCAGGAATCTACTTTGGGTAATGATAGAGACAAGGTCACTGTTATAAATGAGGTTCCACAGATGCTTGGTGCAAAACACGTTTCCCTCATTTTAGCTTAATGGGGACTTGCTTTACCAAGTGGCTGAAGTATGAGGGGAGACTGTAGAGCAATTGCTGGTTCCCCAGCCTTATAGGTGGATGGTACTTGACCCAGAGGCTGAGAAAATGGAGGCAAAAATAATAGACTGATTTTACTGACCAGGGGTGAAAGCCGAGGTTAATAGGTATTGTGCACCCTGTCCTATCTGCCAGTGAACTGCCTCGGTATCACACTACAGAAACCCCCAGGTATCTCTGCTAATAACTGAGGTGACATTTGAATGCAACTCCTGTAAGTATCCAGAAGCGGTCCCTTGAAGAAAAACTTCCTCTAAGGCCATTGCCTGGGAGTTGTACCATATGTTTTTAAGAGCTACTGTAGGTTTCCCAAATAGATACAGATGACAGATCCGGGCACTCCTTTTATGTCAAAGGTAATGGCGGACTTATGAAAATTGTTTCAGATCAAGCCATTGCGGACATCGCTCTATCACCCGCAGACAGATGGCCTTGACGAGAGGCATAATAAAGCCCTGATGTCCATGCTAAAAAAAAAAAAAAAAAAATGGCACATCCAGTCATGTGGTTGCACAAGAGTGCACAGGGTTTTCTCAATTTGAGCTATTGTATGGGCAGAGATCCCATGGGTTGCTCAATATAGTTAAATAGATATGGAAAACTGAATCCTCACCACAAAAGACAGTGATAGAATATATCTTCCAAATGCACGAGAGGGTGGCTAAAGTGATTCCGTTAGTGAGGGAGCATCACCAGAAGGATTAGGAAGCCCAAAGAAGGGTGTTCAACCAAAATCAGACAGTTTGGTGATCGGATGGCTGTTCTGATCCCCACGGTAGAAAGTAAGTTCTTGGCCAAGTGGCAGGGACTGTTCAAAGTAGTGGAAAAAAGTGGGTGAGGTAAACTACAAGGTACATCAGCCTGGAAAAAAAACCTTGCCAAATGTATCCTGTAAATGTGGTAAAACCCTGAAGAGACAGAACAGGTATCCATTGTGGTAGGTGTTATTTGGAGACCCTGCCGGAGTTGCTCTAGTGCAGGTTGCTACTACCCTGTCCAAGCCACAAACCCAGAAAGCTAAAGAGCTTCTACAGGGAAACAAGGGAGTATTCAGACATAACTAAAAAAACACTACAGCGCTGACACTGTGCTCATCCTATGGTGATAAAATGTCATATAACAGCCAAAAAAGGGTGTATTCACGACTGCTCGCTCTTACCAATGTCATCAAGCATGACATTATAAAAGAGCACAATGTTAAAGTCTGAATTTAAAGCCGTATTGTATCCTAGAAGCACATAGAAAGGAAGCATCTGAGGAAGTACAGAGAATGCTTGCGCTCATTGTCATCGAGGAGTCACAGAGTGAGTGATTGAGCCCAATTCTGTTGGTACCAAAGCCAAACTTCACTGTGATTCTACAATGACAATGGTAATTGAATGAGACAATTAGGTTCAGCCCAAGAAGGAAGATTGGCAGGTGTTAGGAGGAAAGAAAAGAGGGTAAAAAAAAACAACAATAAATGCAAAAAAGGATAGTATTTGTACAATACACAAAGATAAAATCAAAACTGTCAACTATCATGCAGGAAAAAAACTGTAATCAAAAAGATACAAGTGAGGCATCACATAAAAAGTGTAATTTCACAAAGGGAATTCTACATCAATAAACTCCATACATATAGTCAATGCACTACGAAGGTTAAGTGGGTTCATTGTCAGCAGGAGGTAACTCTTATGCATGGAAGAGATCGATGTATAAAAAGGCAGATTCATACGTAATAAACTGGTGTATTTAACGTTTTTTATTTAATTATGACAATGGTAATTCAAAAGGAAAACCACTACAAAACAACCAACAAAAATCTGAGGTAGGAAACGAAAACTAAATAAACATTAAATATAAATAAATGAATAATAATAATAAAAATGAAAATAATAATAATAATAAAAAAAAATGCGAATGAATACAAAGAATTATAATAACACCCAAAATATATTTGTATCTAAATAAATTAGGTTAACCTGAGGAAAAGGTCAACATCCCACCTGTGAGTAAGATGCAGGGGGATCCTAGTTTGTAAAATTAATATCCACTTGACCCCTCTCTCAAGCAAATTGCAATACATATCTCTTCCTTGTGTGGGTTTTTAATTTTCTCAACTCTACTGAATTTAAATGAATTAATTTTGGCTTAATGTATCTCCTTAAAATGCCAGGAAACGTTAGAAATATCTTTTGCATTGGGATTATCAGCATTATTATAATTTTCAGCAATTCTAGAGCGTAAAGATCTAATTGTGCCTCCAACATATTGTAGCGAACCACTGGTACACTCCACTACATACACTACATAGCTAGAACTGCAGTTAATATAATCGCAAATGGGATATTTCTTCTCTGGAGCTCTTGATACTATTGTACAGCAATAGGAACCTGTTGGTTTTTTAGCAAAGTTCTTCTAGGTTGTTTGGACACAAAAAACTAGGCGATAAGAGGTTTCCTAATAGTAATGTACATGATCGCCTGCTAGAAAACCTACACCTATTTTGTAATATAGGAATAAGGTCTTTATCTGCATACATATCGTCTATATACTTCTTTATTATACAGTATTTATAACCTGCTTATACTCACTAGAGAATGCAATTATAAAAGTAATCAGACCATTAGACTGTCATGTTGGTTTATGTCTTTTTATAAGTAAACCAGACCTCTGTTTAGTGGAAACAATGTAGCCATGTTCTTTGAGTCTATTAGTAATTGAGACATTCATTCTCATAGGATTCAGGGGTAGAACAGTTTCTCTTGGCTTGAGTAAGGGAAACTGATGTTATACCACTTTCACACAAAAATTCTAAATTAAGGCTATATTCATTAGCATACTGTTAGAACTCCACTAGAGATACATCAGTCCATATAAGGACCAGATCATCTATGTACCTCCCATTACATAATATATTGTCTGCATATGGGTTCAGATGGGAAAACAAAAACGATTGCCAACACTAGCCTATATAGCGGTTAGGTAGAGATGGTGAAAATGTCACACTCATAGATGCCACCTGGCACTGTAAAAAAACACATTATCAAACAAAATAATTGCGTTCCAAAAGAAAAAGAGCAACTGTCACAATAATTTTTTTTAGGGCTGGTTCATACGTGCTATAATGGGAGAGATGATATTCCAATGCCTGAATAGCTAAATTGGGGGAATGATTGAATATAATAATTTCACATCCATTGTTACCCACAAATAATGTTTTTGCCATTTAATATTTTAGACATGGGTTAGAACGGAATAAGTGTCTTTAATATATCCTAGCAACTGTGTAATTAATGGCTGTAGATATTGATCAAGCCATTCACCCAACCTCTCAAACAGTGATCCGATACCTGCTACTATAGGGCACCATTTAACTGAGATATCCTGTTTATGTATCTTAGGTAAATGATGGAACACCGGAATAATCAAATGTTCCATAAGATACTCAACTAACCGAGGGGGTCAAAACCCCCATTTTTTTGCCTTGATCTAACAACGAGAAAAGATGTCTTTTGAAAAGCATAGTCCTTCAGAGGACGATAGGTTGGGGTGTCCCGTAGTTGTCTCAGAGCTTCCAACCTGTAGACATCTACAGAGAGGACAACCATAGCTCTCTCTTTATCCACCTCACGGATAACAATATTGTGATTTTAACGTGGATAAAGCTTGTCATTCTGTTTGACTAAGATTATCCTTGCGGGCGGCAGATGTAGTGGCCAAACTCTCCAGAAGCGCTAATAATTCCCTCTCAATCACATTTTGAAAACAGTCAATTACACTATTTCTCATATGTATTGGATAGAAATATTAACCATCCCCGTATGTCTTATCAGTGTAAGCACCATAAGTTCCACCCACTGATTCAAAGTGCAATTTATCTAGAACAGATTCGAATATTAAATCATCAAAATTAAAAGAGGAAAAAAAGCACTCAGGAGATGGTTCATTATTACTGTTTTCTCAAAAGTAGTAGTGCATATATATGTATTTGTGTCAAATATAGTGGAAAACACAATAAAATGTTAGGAGGGTGAGAAAGACAAACCCCCTGAACAATAAAGACATTTTTAGAGAAAGATAACTCTATAGAAGAAAGGTTAACAACATTGTCAGGTGTGCAGCTCTGAAAGTTCACCTGTGTCAGTCATTCTTGTTTTTGGCTTGACATAGATATTTTGTCCTGGTGTTCCTGGTGCTTGTGTCGCCCCCTCTTTTTCTCTTTTCTTTTTTATGTCCCTGCGGGGGGGAAGATCTTGATTTCACAGGACTGTCCTTAGTAAAAACTGAAGCAAATGAGCTTCTAGATGTAACTGATGATCTGGCATCTGTGGTGTTAGACAATTCCTATTGTGTATCTCATCCCTCCGGAGAACTAAAGTTCACATGCCTTTTGTTAGATGACTTCCCCCTCTTAGTGTCATAGTATGGAATGTAAGTGGCCAGTTTTTTGTGAACATACACTGCCCCCTCCTCATAATCCTGTAGATCCCACATAAAAACAATTCTGTTTAGTGTCCATGATGCCTTGTTCATAGTCTTTAGTTGCATCAATTCAAACAAACATTTAGGCAATATACCATTCCACTGTGTCAGAAAGTCCTCTGAGTAGATTGTGGAGGGAATTATTTTGATGCGTAAACCTCTTGGAATCATAGATTCACACACACACACATACATATATATATATATATCTTTAGTCCTGTACTGTCCCACCACAATCTTATCTCTTTTTGCATAGAGATTGTTCCCATGGGCTGGCAGGCATCCACTTATATGCCCCTTTGGATGATGTGGGCAGTCCCTATGCGACAGAGGGGTAAAGTATATACAGTATATAGTATAGGATGCTGTATAAAAATACTGTATGTATTTTTATATTTCTTTTTCTCTATTTTCTTAGCATGTGCTTATTTTGCTCCTGATTGGAATACTTTTATGAACCTTGACTTATATGGTCTCTTAGGAAGCAGGTGTTCTGTGAAGTGCGTAGACAAAGTTATGCCATCTTGATGATCATATTCCAGAGTGTTGGACTCTACTTACACCATTGTGATCATTATACAGTATATGATTTTTGCTTTTAACTTTGGTATCTATGTTTGATCATTTTATATGGAATGAAATAAAAGGTTGTTTTTTTACTTATAAATGTTATGTGAGTTGGATTCCCGTCAGAATATTTAAAGTCCCACTCATATATATTTGGAATTCTTCTATTTGATACTTTTGGGATGATTCCCTAGGGCAGTGATGGTGAACCCCAGATGTTTTGGAACTACATTTTCCATTATGCTCAAGTATACTGCAGAGTGCATGAGCATCATGGGAAATGTACCATAGTTCCAAAACATCTGGGGTACCAAGGTTTGCCATTGCTGCCCTAGGGAGTCATGTTTGGAGTCTGATGCTTCTTTTCATTTAGTCCATTATAATATATATCAAACTATAGCCACTGTAATCCAGCCCAAATCGCATATTACTTACTGTTTAAAGAAACTTTAAAAAACTTGTTTCCAGGGGTAAGGCAGCGCCATCTTAAGTATTGTTTTTTGAGTCCACATTAGAGTGTATTTCTGCCCTTACATTGAGCACTTCCTGTACTGTTAACCAAGCTTCCATCTCAATCCAATGTTTCTATGGCAACCCTGCTTCCCTGCTCATAGTTGACTTGTTTTATTTCATAGTATTTAATTGTGCCGATTATCTAGTGTTTGCCTATGTCAGTCTTATCAGCTTCAGCTGATAAGACTGCAGTAATGCTGTCCGATGCCTTTTTTTCTACTCCATGTGATGTCACATGGTCACATGGGGAGTAGTAAGAAGCTCTGAGTGATTATGCAGTCTTGTGGGATTTCAGTGTTGTGCCATAGTAAGTCCTGATAATAGACAGACAAGCACACATAGTGTGCCGTAATTCATGGGAGATATGGGCATGCTCAATGACGTCATTCTAAAGAACAAAAGGGATTACAACAATACTATGCAAGTAAGGATATATCTATAAGCAGTGTTCATTAGGGTTTTTTATGCTGATTTACATGGGACAAAGTTGTGGGGGAGAGTTTACTACCACTTTAATGGTTTATCCCCACCTTAGCCAACATTGCTGCACCATTGACTGACTTGACAAAAGGCAGGAAGCCAGTATTGGCACATTGGAATGCAGATGCCAAAGAAGCTTTTTGGAAGCCTAAAGTTGCGTTATATCAGCTTTGACATTCTGTATAGCTTGGCTCATGCAGGTTTCACAGCATAGTGAACAAGTTAAGTTATTCCTTTATTTTTGATTCTGGTTTATTTTTCAAAAAAGTTTGCATGAGCATTTTTTGGTGTACATTTACAGGGATAAAGAACAATGGCAACATTATTTGAATACCATATTAAAGAGTTACTAAACCCATAACAGTAAAATCAGTCTGTATGTGCAGTAAAGCATGCTTGTTATACTCACTGTGAAACCTAAGGGGTTAATCCTCTGCATTGTGTAAAAAGGCTGTTAGAGCCTGTCTTCACTGATCCGCCCCTTCCTCCATAGTCCCTAAACCATCTCCTGAAAGAACAGAGCCTTGAGGGCAAGCTGCTGACTTTGGTGTGTTTTTGCTAGAGAGGTTTTTCTTTCTTGGAAGAGTCATTGATAGAAGTCACAAGAGTGCTCTAACTGCTAATGAGAAAGGGTATTTAGCAGTTTATATTGTATTTGCTAAAACCAGTGCATTTCCATGTTTGTGTACTGTGGGAGACCAGATATAGTGAGTGCAGGGTCCTGGATTTAGTAACACTTTAAGCATCACTGTATAATCAGCTACATAGGTTTAGAGACTGCAATTGCTATGCAAGCACACCAGCAATCCAAGCATACACAAGTGATTAATCCTTGCCTTTTTTCATGTTCTTTACAACCCATTTACACTGCTGTGCTGCAGTAATGAAGCAAATGCGCATTGTTGTGATTGCAGTACACCAATGCATTTTGCCAATGGATGTGTGTTTCCATATAGCAAAAGCGCTACTTATAAGTTTTTTGGTGTTTTGTGGTGTGTTCAAAGGTATGGGTTTCCTTATCGCAGTGCACCTTACCACTCAGGGGCTATAGCAATGCAATAACGTGAACAGGGCCTAAATGACAAGAAAAATATAAATAAAAGCATGTGAAATCAACACACTGTCACGATCTGGAGTCAGGCTCAGAGGCCAGTAGCTATAGCAGCAGAGCAGATATTCACACAGGTCACCCTGGCTGATGACACGGGTTCACCTGAGGTGTGGTGTCTAAGCACTAACCGGTATTCACCAGAGCTCCCGAAGGTGGAGATGGGCTTGGCTGCGTGTTAGTGCCAGGTCGCGGTCCTCAGGATAGCCCCACCAGGAGGTGAGCAAGCCGGGTTCTGGTAGCAGATATAGCAGGTAGGGATCAAGCAGAAGCGTAGTTGAGAAACAAGCCAAAAGTCGGTAACCAATAGTTGCAGGTTGGGATTCAGCAGAAGCGTAGTCCAGGAACAAGCCAAATATCGGTAACAAAAGGTAGCGAGGATACGGTCGGCAGCAGGAGAGATAGAAGCAAGATATTGGCTGGTGAAGGCACAATATTCTGGCAACCAGGAAGTGCAGAGACATGGCTTAAATCAGGAAGTTCATGGGAGGAGCAAAGGGTTCAAGGTTCAAGGCAAACAAGATTCAAGACAAGATCACTCAAGGAATTGTCCAAGGAGCTGTCCAAGGAGCTGTCCAGCATTCCAGGTGGCTCAGCAAGCAGAGTCACTGCCAGACACACCAGAAGTCCCAGGTCCTAACACACAGATAGATTCATAATTTTCAATAAATTCCAGTGACTTATATGCTATTTCGAATTTAGTTGTCATGTGGGTGGAATTCGTGTGTGTATGACTGGCAGTTATGATCAGATATAGGTGATTTAAGTGGGAATTTAATCTGTATATATACAGGCTTTAAATTTGTGCAAATCACCAAAGGCAAGTAGAAACATGAAAAAAGAGGAGACAGCAAGATGAAAAAGCATGAAAAATAGAAAAGACAATTAAGCAGGAGGATGAGGAAGGAAAAGAGCATACAATGTGTTACAATTAGAAAATATAACATCACACTTTTAACTAGACCTCCGCAAGATTTACCCCCCTTCATGACCAGGCCATTTTTTGCAATAGAGCACTGTATTATTTTAACTGGCAATTGCGCAGTTGTACAACACTGTACCTAAATACAATTGATGTCCTTTTTGTCCCACAAATAGAGCTTTCTTTGGGTGGTATTTGATCACCTCTTCGTTTAACTATTAACAAGAAAATACCTACAATTTTGGAAAAAAAGAAAAAAAAAATTTTTTTTACTTATTGCTATAAAACATATCCAATAAAAAAAATTGAGAAAACAATTGAATGTCTTTATAAATTTAGCCCAGTATGCATTCTGCTACATATTTTTGTTAAAAATAATCCAAATAACATATATTGATAGGTTTGCGCAAAAGTTATAGTCTACAAACTATGGGGTATTTATATTTATTTATTTATTATTAGCAATGGCGGTGATCAGCAACTGCGATATAGCGGCGGACATTCTGACACTAACTGGCACTTTTAGGAACCAGTGACTCTTATACAGTAATTAGTGCTAACAATAGGCACTGCCACTGTACTAATGACACTGGCTGGGAAGGGTTAACATCAGGAGTGACCAAAAAGGTTAACTGTGTGACTAACCAGTGCTTATGCAGACTGTGTGAGGTGCTTTTACTAGGGTAAGAGATGTCATTTATTCCCTGCCTTACATGGACACAAACTCCATCCCTTCCCCCCATCAGAACAGGGATCTGCCTTGTTTACATAGGCAGATCACAGTTCTGTGTCTCTGCCTGATGATTGGCGGGTGCCAACAGACATCAAATACCCGTCACCCGCTAATCAGCTTCAGCTGTGTGTAACTGCAGTGGGAGAAAGCCGCTGGTGGCGCGTATGTGAGCCCTCTACCAGGAAGTGTGGGATCACATATATACGAGATCTGGAGCACAGTTGCCGTTCTGTAGCAGTAAAACTGCTATAGGGTGGTCGATAAGTAGTTAAAGAAGAACTAAACCCTGATGGGTTTTACTTCCTCTTTGTTTACCTGCAAATGTAAAGCATAATGGGCTACTATGCATTGCATTAGCCCATTATGTGTCACTTAACTGACACAGGAGCCAGCGATGTCACCGGTGTCCCCTCTTCCACAAAGCATCCATCTTCCTTCCAGGTATCGCGGCTCCGGCGCAGTGATTGAACGAAGCCGCAATGACGTCATTCCCACGCATGCACACGGGAGCCGATGCTAATGGCATGATCGCAGTTAGCAACAGCACACTCAGTGCACCTACGCGCCGTAGACAGTGGCGCCTGTCTTTTGCAAATATCTCCCAAACCGTATAGGCTTAGGAGATATTTCTTGCACCTACAGGTAAGCCTTAATCTAGGCTTACCTCTAGGTCAAAGTAGTCTGTAAGGTTTTACAACCACTTTAAAGTATAACAAAAAGGCAAAACTTTTATTTGTATTTTGTATAGAAATGAGAGAATCGTGAGGCTTATTACTGCTGTCTGTGCAATTAGGGAGATTCACCCTCTCTTTTTGTCCTATTTATCATTATAACCACGAGTGAAAGTGAAGAAATCTCAAATTTTGGGTTGCCAGCAGGACAGCAGTGAATGGAAAGCTTTCCCATGAAAATACCAGTTCTGGTGACCATGGTGGCAACCAAGAATTTCCTCAATTAAATGGGGATTTCCTCTCACTTCTTGTTTTGGCTATGGGACAAGAAGTGCAGGGGAGATCTCCCCAATAAGACAAAGAAGGCAAAATAAACTGATGGGGGCTATAACCCTCCCTTATCTATCCAAAATGAAAAAAAAAAAAGTTTTGACTTTAGTTCTACTTTAAGGACAAATGATTTTGGATTTTTATTATATGATTTCTGAAAACATTGATTTTCACAGTTTAAATGTACCCAAAGTAGATCATTACTGGAATGTGTTTTTAATTTTAAAAAAGTTCCTTGTGCATCAGTCCTCATTCTGGTTTCCTAACATTTCTAGCCAAGCCATCCTGCATTACAGCATCCTTATGAGCCAAGCTTATAATCCTATCTTGGGGTCCAAACATTTTTCCTTGCTTGTTATCTTTTTGGGTACTAATCCCATCCTTACCTCCATGAGTTCTCTTGCCTCTGGAGCCCATGAGAGAGGACCAGGCCACTGAAAGTGTCTCCTCCACCAATAGAAGGTGTCCACATTGTGCAAGCAGTGATGTGGCACCTGAAGAAGGTCCTCCAGAAATACATAGATTAGAGGATTGTCATGTAACTGTGGCTTCAGTAAAATGGCCATTCATTTTAATTTTCATACCAGCAGTTATTTAGAGGGAGATGGCAGGGAGGAGTGTGAGGGTGGATGTCAATATCCTTGGGCTTTAAGCATGGGTAAGATGTTCCCATTGCAAACAAAATCAAGAACATGTGCATTACAGCAGCAAATATCTCAGGGAAATGTTTTCTTGTGAAGTGATATAGTGAAGTGATGTTATATGAAAATTAAATATGACTATTCCGTGAGATTTGGAAGAGACAGGACCATAATCACACTGCAAATGGTGCACGGAGAACAATGTTAAAGCTCTGTATAGATAAAAGCCTGTTCCTCAGTCCAGTGAAGTTAATGAATTTGGGCTCCTGTGTTTTGATTGCCAATAATACCACCTGTGCATGTTCTATGTATGGCATCCGTGGCTGGAGAAATAACACAGTGTGATAAATATTTCAGTGTTATCATTGTCTTATGATTCAGCTCTCTCATGACATTGCCTGAAGCAATACAGCATCTACTTGGGAAAGCAATAGCTGGAAACAGCAAACAGATGCCGTCTACAGGGACATGGCTACCTAAAATGTTGTTCCAGGATGAATGAATACTTTTTCCATTGATTTTGTCTGACATCCAATGTCAATAGAACATCAGAAAATAAGGAGTATACTGGAGGCGTGGTGGAAACAGCAGAAATGTTTACATACCGCTTTATGATCTGCCCTGCACAAATGCTTGGCAGAATAACTATGTGCTTGGAGCCTAACATTTTAGTTCAGTTGTCAAACTAGCACCCTAAAGGTAGATTTTTATTGCAGTCTGTGCCCTAGTTAGGGAGATTCACTCTATTTGTCATGTTTACCATTATCACAAAAAGTAAAGGTGGAAGAAAATCCCAAACTTTAGGTTGTCACAAGATAAGGAATAAAGGGTAAATCTTCCAATGGTGACAAAGACTCGGGTAACCTTGATGACAAAGAGGGATTCCCTCGTTTTGGAGGGATTTCCTCTCACTTTCTGTTTTGGTCATTGGGTAGGAAGTGAAGGCAAATCTCTGCTGTGGGACACAGATTTTGAAAAAAAAATCTGACAGGGGTTATATCCCTCTGTCACTCTATCCAAAGTGGAAGAAAAAGTTTTGCCTTTTCTTCTACTTTAAAGTGGAGTTAGCAGCTACAAACACTGTAGTTGTTGACTTTAAATTTTAGGGTGCTTACCTGTCCAGGCATTCAGTGGTGTCCTCACCTGAGCCAATTCTTGAATTGGCTCTCGAGGGCTGGCGCTGCCATCTTGGCTAAGGGAAACCAGCAGCTTCACTGCCGGTTTCCTACTGCACATGCAGGAATCTCGTTGCACCCTGTGAATGGGCCTGCTGCAGGGGGAAGGAGGAAGGGCTGACATTCTGGTTTACTTTGCCGTGCCAACTCAGCCAGAAGTGAGAACAGGTAGCTGTCAAAACTAGGTACCTGCTCATTCCTCCCAAAAGGTACCAAATGTGGCAGCGGAGGGGGGGAGGAGGCCGACAAGCGAAGCTTTCCCTTTTGGGTGAAGCCCCTCTTTAAAGCCCAATTAATGCTTAATCAGTTATTACTATAATGCAACCAGGCTGCCTAAACTGTAATAAATAAGCGTTTATTTTTTATTTTTTCTGCAGCAAGGGTTATTTTGCTAGCCACATGCAAGAAAGTCCAACCACTGCTCAACACAGAGGAGTTGATTTACTGAAGGTACATAGACTGTTCACTTTGCAAGGTAATTTTCTCCAGCGCTTAGTGAATGGTGAAGCTCTCCTGACATCCATTATCCAAACTTGTGTTGTCAAAAAAACAGTTTTTTCTTTTTTTATTATTTAATTTTCCTTGCACATGATTGTTTATTCTTTTCAAAATGAAATGTCATCACATTCACTAAGCTCTGGGGAAATATCCCATGCAAAAGTTCACAATGATACACGGTTTCCCCTAGGGGCAGGACTTTTCAGGCATAAACTGTGAGACATACAATCATGTAGAAAAATATAAAAAGTGTTTTACTTTATTACACAATTTATCAAAAAAAAGAAAAATAATCACAAAATATATATATATACATAGTAATTAAAAAAAAAATATATGTGAAAACAACATTTACTATAGCCCATCTGCATTGCTGAAGTGTTGCCCCATCAAAAGCCACAGCACTAATGCGCCCTAAATGAAGCTCATTATATATATAGGAGCAAAAGAGGGCAGGAGCATCACCTTCATAGCAGATGTGAGTGATAATAGGAGTGATAATAACCACCCACATCTGTGTATGTGTTGATTAGACTGTCCCCCGGGAGCGCGGCGCACGGCACAACCCCCTGCCCACATCCAAGATGGCGATATGGGAGGAGTTACGTCATGCGTTGATGCAAATGGGCTAAGGTAAATATTGTTTTCACACATATTCTTTTTTTCATGTCCAAGTGCTTTTACTATTCTTAATTATAGTGATAATTGCCTAATTTCTTTGTGAAATGTTTAAGTCTATGTTTAATAAAGATATGTGGCAATAGCTGAGGCATAAGGCTAGGGGTAGGAGTAGATCTGGAATGAGTGAAAGCTCTGCTGATTTTATCATCCAATCATGTGCAAGCTAAAATGCTGTTTTTTATTTTCCTTGTGTATCTCCCTCGGATCTAAAGTGACTTTACTTCCAAGTGCATTTTCAGTGCACTTTCAAGTGCACTTTCAGTGGAAAGTGGATTTGCCTTTAGTAAATAACCCCCTTTGTGTTAGTGGCAAAGAACGAGTCCAATTCTTGCGAGATTTTACTCTTATAAATCAGATCCTGCAGGAGTGTCTTGTTCAGTTTCCAATGCCATTGTCTTGGTGAAGTATTGGCCATTTCGACAGAGCAATGAGTATTCGCATGATCGCAAAGGGCGAATGAGGCTTTGAGAAAGGAGCTATTTATTCCTGGCTACCTGTGCCCGGGAGGCTTCCTGTCTCCCAGAAATACAGCAGAGATTGGTGGTCCCTCAGCAGAGAAGGGGAGCAGATCCTTTGGACTTAAAACATCTTCATGAGACAGTGGCAATCTTGATTCTGGTGGGTGGGACAAGTGCTTTTTTACTTCCTAAATGTACGTTTTTAATTGTATGAATAAACTGTTGTTGTTAGTGTGTTATGCTGCACCCAGAGTGGCGCTCTCTGTTTGTTTCGAAACTTGATGAAGGACACCCTTTGAGTTAAAGGTATAATTGATTCTTGTGTATGTCTTGTGATTGGGCAAGTTAAATGTAAAGTCTCTTTCATGTGTATGGCAGGTGCAGTCTGCTGTCTCCACTGCAGTTGGTGCTCAACCACAGCAGCAATACAGAGGAGGAGGAAGTAATGAGAAATATGGTTCCTCCATGGTTTCCTGAGTCACTGGGGAAGTGACCTGATCGATAGGAAGAAAAGAACGGCTGCACACCACAGGAACGTTCCAACGATTTTATTCCAAAAAATAGCAATACACAGCCAACAAAGACAGAGGGTCCGAACCTAGGAGGTGAAGCGTGTGTTTCACACTGACCTCAGTGCTTCTTCAAATCAAGTGGTTGTGGTTAGTGTGAAACACATGCGTCCCTTCCTGGTTTTGGACACTCTGTCTTTGTTGGCTGTTTATTGCTAATTTTTGGAATAAAATCATTGGAGCGTTCCTGTGGTGTGCAGCTGTTCATCTGTGGCAGGCCATGGCTTGCACCCAGTGCATTCAGACTGTAGTGGAGCAGTGTCTTCCTTGTTTGAATCTTCGACCTGATTGGATGCTGGTTGCCCACGTGACTCTGACAGCCATCTTGGGTGTGGCATAGTCTATTCAAGATCCTGCTTATTTTTGTCAAGTGGCTAGAGTAGGGAAAGAGCATCCACTTGTCAGGGGGTAGACATGGAAGACTGTTTTTGCTTTACTCAATTTTAAATATGGTAAGTGTAAAGCTCCCTTTGACGTGTTGTCCAATGGGGGTCCAAGGCCAAATGACAGTCTCCTCCTACAATAAGGACACCTTCTTTGTGCTAGTCTACCATGGATAAGCAAGCTTCAAGAGAGGAAACCTCGTCCTTATTTTCTAAATACAAACTGACTAGGGTGAATTTTTGCTCAAAGAGGATGCCTTTAACTATGAGAAGCCATCCCGCTTCATCATTAATAACCTGTAACTCTTTGCATGGCATCTGCTTGGCAAGAAGGATCAAAACTCCCTTGGGCTTCGTTGACTGGGGAAGCACTGTGATACACAGTTGGGAATCTGGAGTTACCAATTTCAGGTTTCTAACCCACAACAAATCTGTGTTGTATTTGTCTTCCTAATCAATTTAGCTAGTATTAATTAAAAAGTCACAGCACCATAATGCAACAAATACCATTCATCAACCCCCCCCCCCCCCCCCATGTTACTTGTAACTTTTTTCTGAGTTCAGTTCTGAACCATTTAAGCAATTTCACCAACAACCTCTCTGCACTGACCTTTATGGTCTACTCTGCGCTGAGCATGTGACTTAACCTCTCCCTCTCGGCTGTCTTTAAACATGCAATCACACTTCCTTTGCTGAAGAAAACATTTCTTGACCTTTCCCTACAATCTATCCACTGTCTTATTTCTCTGTTTCTGTAAACATGCAATTTGCTCTAACACCTTGTTTATAACAAACCAGCCTTAATGCGCACATCTAAATTGCTATTTGATCCACTTCAGTCTGGTTTGCGCATTGTATATTAAACAGCATCTATCCTTTTGCTTCCAGATTTCTCCTCCACATTTGACACAGTTGACCACCCTCAGCTTCTGAATTCTAAATTCTCTTAGCATTCGGGATACTTTCCTTTCTTGGTTTCCCTCATACACAAATGTTAGTCATTTGTTCATTACTGGTCTTTGTGTTTAGCACTACCATTGGTAAACATTTCTATCTTTTGCATATGTAATGCCACTTGTCAACTGATAAAACACAGATCAACTAAATATTCCAGATCTGTCTCACATGATGAATTCAAGTTCCCTGTCAGTCATTTCATCATAGCTGTCAGAAAGGTATCTAATGCTTAACTTGGATAAAACCGAATTATAATTATTATTACTCTACATTTAAAAGCCTTGTCTGAAATCTTTCTCTTGTGTAGATGGTACTGTCATTCCACATAACTCTAAATCGTGTTACCACGGTTTAACACTTATCTCATCCCTCATTCTTTGCATTTTCTCTAAATCCTTCCACTGCTACTTGTATATCATTTAAAAAAAATAATAACCCATTCCTAACACAAGAGATCACCCCATTTCTAGTCAATGCTCTCATTTCTCAGCTATGGCCTCTACAGTAACCTCATACCTGGCCTTCCTGCACAATTATGAAAAGTTCTGGAAGATTTATTTGTTCCTCCATGCCAGTTTGTATATTGGCTGCCATTTTACCTCTGCAAAAAAATCAAAACAATATGGTTTGCTTACAAACACTTTACTACTAGCATCCCAGAAACTTTCTGACCTTGTACACAAATGCTTCCCACAGTGCCCTCTGTTCCCTTTCTTTCATGCTTATCTTATGCAAGCTCCTTATGTCCCTTAGTTTATCCATATTCTTTGAAATTCCCTTTCTAAGGCAGGCCATTGATGGTTTGAATCCGTTGAACCAGCCGAGATTCGAACCGTGTATGGGCAGGCTGAATGTACCAAGTTGATCAATTGATCTACTTGGATACAACCAACATGCTGTGTTTCACCTGCAATTATCACTAGTGGCTGCTATAGCTGCTAGCAATAATCTCTGTCTTTTCCAGCTTCCCCCACCCCCCGCAAGGAGAAGACAATGGCCCAGCAAGAGGGCAGCAGAGGTCTGTGCTGACGGGGGATTCAAGCAAATTTCTTTCCTGCAAATCGTAGAAAATAAATTCACTCTGTGTGTGACCGGCCTTATTCTAGTAGACCTACCCAAACCTTTAAAGCTGAAGTTTGAAGTTTTACATAGTTTCATTGGTTCAGTTACGGCCAACATAAGTATGTATGCGCCATGCCTGTGGGATCCATATTATTATTATTATTCAGGATTTATATAGCGCCAGCAATTTACGCAGCGCTTTACAATATAAAAAGGACAAGCTGACTACTATGTGCATGTGCACCCCTCATGTGACAGTGATCTGCCTGTACTATGCTTCTCAGCAACATGTCAGATTTTTAAAAACGAGCTGGGACCAGTGAATTCCCATGAGATATTTGGTGCCAAGTTCCACATCTGTCCACGGCTCAGAAGGCTTATCTACCCCCCTCAATTGGAAACCACAAGGGATTCAAGACAAGGAACCCTGAGGAGAATTACCTTGCGGCTGGCTATACCTGGGTTTGTGCTATCGGAGCCCCCCACAAGCTTTTACGACACACTACTATATGGTGGATGTGTCCAACCTATCTGGTAAGAGTATCCACCTTCAATAATTATTTTATTTTATAATCTGATTCCAAGAGTTTCTGAGGCCTGAGATGGCTGAGAGTTACAACTTCATGAATGCCATTTGAGAATTTCATAAGTTTCACGATGGGAAACATTCCATTTTGTAGTTCAGGTGGACTGATTTCACGACTGTTAACATCCCCTTGGGACTCTAGTGGACTATTGTTTATTATTTTTTATTAATTTTTGTACACATACACTTATTTTATATGGGTGCCCTTTAGCGCTGCACTTATCTTATTTATCTTATTTAATATAAAAAGGAGACAATACAGTTACAATACAATAAAATACACGAGGATTAAGAGAGCCCTGCTCAGAAGAGCTTACAATCTAATAGGGTGGGGCAGGTGGTACAAAAGGTTATAACTGTCTGGAATGAGCTGATGGAAGTGGTAGGCGATTAGTTGGAGACATGATAGGCTTCCCTGAAGAGAAGAGTTTTCAGGGATCACCTGAAGGTAGCAAGAGTAGGGGATAGACGGACCAGTGGAGTTAGCGAGTTCCAAAGGATGGGAGAGGCTCTGGAGAAATCCTGGAGATAAGCATGGGAGGAGGAGATGAGAGAGCTTGAGAGTAGGAGGTCTTGAGAAGAGCAGAGGGGACGATTTGGGTGATATACGAGTTGTGAATGGCTTTGTATGTTGTGGTTAGTATTTTGAATTTAATTTGCTGGGTGATTGGGAGCCAGTGTAGGGACTGGAGGAGAGGGTTGGCAGACACTGAGCAGTTGGTAAGGTGGATAAGTCTGGCAGCAGCATTCATGATGGACTGAAGAGGAGATAGCCTATGAAGAGGCAGGCCAATAAGAAGGGAGTTGCAATAGTCAAGGCGAAAGATAACAATTGAGTGAATGAGGAGCTTGGTGGTTTCATTTGTTAAAAAAGGGCGAATTTTAGAGATGTTACAGAGGTGAATTCTACAAACAAATTCTACAAACCCTATAAAGGCTGGAAATCACTGTACTAAGCCCTACTACTACAGGGATCTCCACTAGCTTCTTGTTACCTTTGCAGAGTGGCTGCCCTGCTGCATTGTGAACACAGGATTTCCCTTGCATGGTACAGACGCCATTTAGGGCACACTTTGCATTGTCTCAATTAATCCAAAGTACTCTCTGATTGGTTGGCTCCTATCAGGTCCTGAATGATGATAGCCAGCATTCAGCCTGGAGGACTGATTTCGTTCAGTAGTGGAGAAGAGGTATTGCAGGGGCAGATCCATGTTAAAAGCAAGTATTGCAGCCAAAGCAGATTTTTTTTATTTGTAGCAGTAGCATATATTTTTTATAACCTGGAGTTTATCTTTAAAGGTAGGCATATAAATCATCATTTATGATTTCAATTTTAAAATTTCTAAGAAAATGTATTTCATTCTTGCAGTGCTAATATATAAGATTATATACCAGAAAAAAGGCAAAATGAAAAGAGTGAAAGTCTAGAAGATAACATGGATGTTAATCAGCCAGGAGTAAAACGTATCATATAAGCTGTGACAAGCGTATAATAGAGACAAAGCCCCGTTCATTCTGCTTCAGTTGTGCTGACTCAATTTGCACTTTTTAAAAGTCAGTGCTATTTTAAATTTTGTCAGTACAGGCTGCCGCTTTGGAAAGCATTTATAATATCTAGCACTGTACCCCTGACAGCCCAGACAAAAGAGAGGAAGTGCTTGTCTGTAATGCCGCCTAAATACTAAGGGAAGTAAATTATGTCTTAGACTTGTGACAACCCTATCTGCCATCAACTGAGTCCATCTATAAAAAAGACTCCACTTTCTGTCAACCACCCAAAATGGCTTTTTGCATATAAATATCTCTAATGCATCTAAGAAAATCAAGTACGGAGCATTTATAGCTGCAGAACAGATATACACTAACAAGAATGAACAATCATATCACCGTACAGCAAAACAATTTAGATATTCTTTATACATTTCTCTAATCAATTTAAAAGAATGACGTGAAATACAGTTTATTAACTTTCTATGATTAGCATACATTGATGCATTATCAAAAAATATATAATTTCAGAATCTCATAAGCACATCAGCTAAACAGTAACATTTCAGATACAGGACTGTGAGGCATGTGTTTGGATACTAACATGGGAAATAAATAAGGAACAACAAGAAGGAAAAAAAGAGAATTGAGTCAGTTGAGGCAGAGAACACTTACCATGGATAAATTACATTTGGTATGTAATGCACACAAAAAACACTTATTATTAAGGCTGCATTTGCATCTAAGCGGTTCCCAATGGTATAGCGCAATCATCTACTGCAGGGTAACTGCAGAAAACACAGAATAGTCATACATATCAATCAGGCCCATTCAGAGGCATTGCAGTTCAGTGTATAATGGAAAACATGGCCTGCATGTGTATTGTATCACCATACATTTTGGGGTCCACTGAAGTAATAAATTAATGAACACATGTAGGGTATTTTTCTATGTACATGAGAAGCAGATAGAGATGATTCTTATATCAGGCAAAAGCATGCACACATCAAATGCATGTTAATATGTTATAAAAAATGCAAAGGTAGTGTTGAGCTAAAATATGATTTCGATAAGGTACTGCCCTTCGTACTGCCCTTATTTGAGGTCAGAATATTGGACTTATCATATGTAATAGTGGAATAGGTGTGTTTCTCCATAGTTGCCTAAGGCAGTGGTTCTCAACCTCAGTCCTGAAGTACCTCCAACGGGCCAAGCTTTGGGAATATTGATTTAAAGCAGCTGTGCAAAGTGAAAGAAAACCTGAAAACATGGCCCGTTGGTGGTACTGAGGTTGAGAACCACTGGTCTAAGGGGCATGTTCATATCTGCAGGCAGCCCTTTGTGCCCCTCTGAAAAGAGATTTGCGGTGGATCACTTTTCAGAGGCATTTGATAGGCGGCGAGGAAGCATTGTGTCACATCCTCATGTCCTGGGGGAGATTTACTAAAACTGGAGCACTCAGAATCTGGTGCAGCTGTGCATGGTAGCCAATAAGCTTCTAACTTCAGCTTGTTCAATTAAGCCAAGGTTCACACTGATGTGGGTTTGAAATCGTGCGAGTTCAGTTGAACTCGCACGATTTCAAACCTGCAAGTCAGTTCAACTTCGTGAGCGATTTCAGCAGAAATGTGCAGGTCCATGCACAGATATCTTTTGAAGTCGCCCCGAAGTTGCCAAAAGTAGTGCAGGAACTATGTTTGCGCCACATTTGATTTGGATGGGGCCGTTAGAAAAGCATCAAAGCTGCAGGATGTTTGCAGCCCTGAGCAGCTGCATGCCCTTCTTTAGGTGGGCGGCCGGGAGGGTGGTAAAACCACAGCTCCACCACCTGCTTTTACCACCCCTTGGCCACCCATGTGAGTGAACCCTTAGCCCTGTAGTATGCCAAATCAATACTGCAAAAATATTTGGCTAGAAGTATATGGGGATGTTGCACCTTTAATTAGAAATACCATCCATCAACCAACATCAAACATTGAGTGTTATCCTAGTAAAATATTGAAAAGCGTCAAGTAATATATTAGTCAACTGTTTATTCATTTGGAGGTAATTCACCTTACGTCTCTTTTTTCTGCTCAAACAGATGCTTTGAGCCATAACACTGAAATATTAATTTATGTGACACAAATATTTTCCTACCCAGCATTTTCGTAACAACTTCAATACCGAAGCCCTTTTTTCATTTTTGTACACATGCTAAAATGTTAATTTTGGGCCTGAAGATTGCTTACAACCCCCACAATTTACATATATTTAGTGAAAACAGAGACCTTGGACAATAAAATATTTGTATTTGCAATTTTTATGTCACGTAACATTAGCACACGTTTATTTTTTTCAGTAAAAAATATACAAAAGTTCATTTTAGTGAAAACAAAAACAATATAATACCCCATTTTTGGTAAAATGGTGTGATTGCTGCGAGTAAATAGATACCAAACATGTCAAGGCTTAAAATTGCACGCACCCCTAAAACAGGGTACCCAAAATTGTCCATAGGCAACACTTTAAAAGCCTTTACAGGTTATCCGTTTAGAGTTGGCAGTGAATAATCGCCCTAGAATTATTGCTCCCACTCTGATGTGTGCAGCTATACCTAATATGTTTAACAAAATTGACATTTTTATACAAAATTGCACTAGACGTGCATTTTCATATGTATGTGTTCATGGGGTCTTTAACTTGTTTTTGTGTTTTTTCATTTATTATTTGTTTTATTTTTATTTATTTTTTGTTGTATACACTTAACTTTATTGTCATCGTGTAGGGGGCTGATAAGTCCCCTATGAGATAGAATTTATGTAGGGACAGATTCTCTTGAATGAGATACCTATTGTTTACCCAGCACTTCCCTGAATCAGATTGAGCACAAATCATATTTGATTAGCAGCTTTCATGGCCAGCTCTGTCTGGGAACGATCTCTGGAGAATATTTTAATGATCTCCCTTGGCTGTACCGAGCGACACCTGCCATTCCCATTTGGGGCCTGCTGATGGGACAGCAGAGCCTTACTTACATGGCGAGGGGAGGGTAAGTCGCATGGTGGGGGTATTTAAATGTCCCTTGCTTGCAGCCACCATTTATAAATGGCATTAGGGCTCAATAGGTTATGCATGTAAATGCATCTAAAGAAGGTCAGTTTTTAGTACTAATAAAGAGGTAAAATGGTTTAAAACATAGAAATATGCTAAGTCAGTACGGTCCCTAAAGCATATGCATTAATACAAGAGAAAAATACCAGCAAAAGGAAAGCTGCTTTCACAGGACATACATGGTGTATCAAAAACAACAAGTTAAATTAAGTAAATACAAAATATCTTTATAAATGTCAAATATAGAATGAAAATAGTATCAAAATCACACACATATATACTGTAAATACCCTTCATCCATAATAAAAAAGACAATGTTGTCAGGGGAAATTCCCTTCACTCTTATCCCATAGCCAAAACAGGAAGTTAGAGGAAATCCCTAAAATTAAAATAATCCATTGGAAACCCCCAGGTCACCAGAACTAGTGTCCCCATTGGGAGATTTCTCCTCTAATCCTTTTCTGGGGATAACCCAAAATTGGCGTTTTCTTTCATTTGCAATGATAATGGTAAACAGGACAAATAGAGAAGGTTAATCACCCTAATGGGGATGGACAGCAATAAAAACCTGACAAGGGGCCTAATCCATCTCCAGTCTATCCAAAAACATAAAAAAAAAGAGTTATATCTTTAGGTATACTTTATCTAAATCAGCCCAGATGATTCTTGTGTTTTTCCATATTTAGGTTTCTATGCATTACCATTGAGGGAACTGATCCAAAAAGATAGACTAATCCAAATTGGATATGATATTTTTACATTCCTTAAATAACTCACACCTGGACCAGTACTTATTTAACGCACGCATTTATTTATTTCCTGTAGTGAATTGACTTTAACACCGTTTTATGGGGTATTTAGCTCATGTTTTTGGTTTGTGAGATAAATAACTCATAAGGGGATAGTGAATTAACATTTTCAGCATCTCATGAGATAGTTGAATCAGGTGACACATTTTCTCCAATTATCTCGTGAGATATTCTTTAGCGAATTGAGCCCTGGATTTCTGTCAAGATCTGCAGGTTTTTGATTGCAATTTGTGAACAGATTCTAAAAAAACACTTTTAATAACAGACCAAAAGGGACCAAATAGCGGAACTTTAGCCTGCATGAATAAATCCCTAGCATATGACAGACAGCAACAATATATTGTAAAGATAAAAATCTGTACTAGTTATCATTAAAATGTAGGTCCAGGATAGTAATTGTGTCTAGACCTAAGAAGATGTCCACCTTAACCTCCTTTACCTGGGGGACCCGACAGGATGAACCCAATAACTTCATCCATCAGTGATTAAATACCCATACTGTAACAAGCAACAGTGATAGGAAATTGTTGCCCAGCAATCATCTAGGTGGGACCCCAAATGAAAGGTCACTACACTTACCCACAAAATATAATTTTAGAGCAAACTGCACATTTGGTGTCACTTTAAGTGTCTACTTAAAATAATCTGAAAAAAGAAACAAACAGATTATTTTATTAATGTTTTCAGAGTATATTATATAGCAAAAGAGGCAACACAGACAGTGTTTTCTTTTCGACACGTTCAAGATGTGATTCAAAAAATGTCGTCCTGGGAAGACATTCCTATTTTTCTCTTTTGCACTAACGTCGAAAAACAAGCCATGGGTCATTAGATCTGTACAGTGGTCCCACCCATACAGAGATCACTGTCACTAGCTAAGTGACCTCAGTGAAGATTCCAGGCAGTGGAACAGAACCTATGTAGAGGTTTTCCTTCTGGGTTCTTAAATGAGATTGTGACCCACTGAGGGACTGAAGCTGGCCCTATTCCAATCCAAATCACTGCGATGTGCCCATAATTTGTAATAAACTGTGCAACAAATACAAATGAATATCACCTTCTACACATGTCAGTGAGATTCAAACACAACTGCAATAACACTGTGCAGAGCCGATCAATGATACCAGTGACCAATCTATAGCTGGCCACCTTAATTTGCTGAAAACTTACAATCAATAACATAAAAGCAACAACAGCCTTCAATTGCACCTTACAAGATTTCTTGGTAAGCTTCCACGTTTCTTTATGCTGTTGCAGTTCAGCTGCTTGGATTCGCCCCACAGGGCTTGTTTCATCAGAAGGTCAAGTTCAGGCCTATTTGGGAGAAATCACAGTTGTGGAAAATTAAAGTTCAAAGCTAAACTCCAAGAAAACAGTTGAATGCACAGATAAAACATATTTTAGAGCTGGGTCCTTTCACACAAGTAGGTTGTTCGGATCTGCCTGTCAGTTTTTAGGTGGGTCTGATCAAAAGCTCAGAGTTAGTCTATGGGCAAGTAAAAGGACATTCCTCTATTTAGATCCAGTTACCTCAAATACATCTAGGTTAAAAAAAACATAGTTACATAGTAGGTGAGGTTGAAAAAAGACACAAGTCCATCACATCCAACCTATGTGTGTGCTTATATGTCAGTATTACCTTGTATATCCATGTATGTTGTGGTCGTTCAGGTGCTTATCTAATAGTTTCTTGAAACTATCGATGCTCCCTGCTGAGACCACCGCCTGTGGAAGGGAGTTCCACATCCTTGCTGCTCTTACAGTAAAGAACTCTCTACGTAGTTTAAGGTTAAACCTCTTTTATTGTAATTTTAATGAGTCTTGTTAAACTCCCTTCCATGAAAATGTTTTATCCCTATTGTGGGGTCACCAGTGCAGTATTTATAAATTGAAATCATATTCCCTCTCAAGTGTCTCTTCTCCAGAGAGAATAAATTCAGTGCTCACTAGACATGTGCAGAGTAAAATATTTCGTTTCGGAATTTCATTTTCGTCCGAAAACATAATTTATTTAGTTACTCCCGAAATTCGTTTTTATTTATTTCGTTTTTCGTTCAAAAATTGCATTCGTCCGAAAATCCACATGAATTACGGTCGAATCTGTCTTCGAAGGCTTATGGTGTCTGTCGAATGTATAAAGAAGATTCGACGGAGCTAGTATATAGCATACTTTAGAACCCTATTAAAGTCTATGGGACTCCAACGTTCAAAATCTAAAGTGCTAATTTTAAAGGCTAATTTGCAAGTTACTGTCCTAAAAAGTGTTTGGGGACCCAGGTCCTGCCCCAGGGGACATGTATCAATGCAAAAAAAAGTTTTAAAAACGGCCGTTTTTTCGGGAGCAGTGATTTTAATAATGATTAAAGTGAAACAATAAAAGTGTAATATTCCTTTAAATTTCGTAGGGGGGGGGTTGTCTATAGTATGCCTGTGAAGGGACGCATGTTTCCCGTGCTTAGAACTGTCCCTGCACAAAGTGTCATTTATGCAGGAAAAAAAGTCCTTTAAAATCACTCGCAGCTATTATGAATTGTCGGCTCCGTAATACAGAGAACACTCATTGAAAGTCATTGATAAAAAAAAATAAAAAAAATAAAAAAAAAAAAAGCGTGGGGGTCCCCCAAATTCAATTACCAGGCCCTTCAGGTCTGGTATGGATATTAAGGGGAACCCTGCCTCAAATGTAAGAAAAAATTTGACGTGGGGTTCCCCCTAAATATCCATAACCAGACCCATCAGGTCTGGTATGGATATTAAGGGGAACCCCGCATCAAATTTAAAAAAAAATTGACGTGGGGTTCCCCCTAAAAATCCATACCAGACCCTTTATCCGAGCACGCAACCTGGCAGGCCGCAGGAAAAGAGGGGGGGACGAGAGAGCGGCCCCCCTCCCTCCTGAACCGTACCAGGCCACATGCCCTCAACATTGGGAGGATGCTTTGGGGGTCTGTGACCCCTCAAAGCACCTTGTCCCCATGTTGATGAGGACAAGGGCCTCATCCCCACAACCCTGGCCGGTGGTTGTGGAGGTCTGCGGGCGGGGGGCTTATCAGAATCTGGAAGCCCCCTTTAACAAGGGGACCCCCAGATCCCGGCCACCCCCCCTGTTTGAAATGGTAAGGGGGTACAAAAGTACCCCTACCATTTCACAAAGAAAGTGTAAAAAATGGTTAAATAAAACAAACACACTTTTGAAAAATTCCTTTATTAAAAATAAAAAAATAAAAAAAAGATTCCAGCGGCGGCAATCCACTCTTGATATCCAGCGACGGACGCTCATCTCATCCAGCGCAGCGAATCCTCCATCCTTCTTCTGTCTCCGTGGAGGAGATACTGCAGGCATTCCGGCGGCTGACGTTTCTTATAAACGGAGGGCGGGGCCACCCGTCACCTGACCCCGCCCCCCTCTGACGCAAGGGGAAACCCGGGGTTCCCTGTGACGTATGGGTGACCCCGCACCCCTCTGATGTAACACAGGCAGGTTTCCGTTACAGAAGAAGGATGGAGGATTCGCTGCGCTGGATGAGATGAGCCATCGCTGGAGAGATGACCGTCCGTCGCTGGATAGCAAGAGTGGATTACCGCCGCTGGAATCTTTTTTTTATTTTTTTATTTTTAATAAAGGAATTTTTCAAAAGTGTGTTTGTTTTATTTACCATTTTTTACACTTTCTTTGTGAAATGGTAGGGGTACTTTTGTACCCCCTTACCATTTCAAACAGGGGGGGCGGGATCTGGGGGTCCCCTTGTTAAAGGGGGCTTCCAGATTCTGATAAGCCCCCCGCCCGCAGACCTCCACAACCACCGGCCAGGGTTGTGGGGATGAGGCCCTTGTCCTCATCAACATGGGGACAAGGTGCTTTGAGGGGTCACAGACCCCCAAAGCATCCTCCCAATGTTGAGGGCATGTGGCCTGGTACGGTTCAGGAGGGAGGGGGGCCGCTCTCTCATCCCCCCCTCTTTTCCTGCGGCCTGCCAGGTTGCGTGCTCGGATAAAGGGTCTGGTATGGATTTTTAGGGGGAACCCCATGTCAATTTTTTTTTAAATTTGACGCGGGGTTCCCCTTAATATCCATACCAGACCTGAAGGGTCTGGTTATGGATATTTAGGGGGAACCCCACGTCAAATTTTTTCTTAAATTTGAGGCAGGGTTCCCCTTAATATCCATACCAGACCTGAAGGGCCTGGTAATTGAATTTGGGGGACCCCCACGCTTTTTTATTTATTTATTTTTTTATTTTTTTATCAATGACTTTCAATGAGTGTTCTCTGTATTACGGAGCCGACAATTCATAATAGCTGCGAGTGATTTTAAAGGACTTTTTTTCCTGCATAAATGACACTTTGTGCAGGGACAGTTCTAAGCACCAGAAACATGAGCCCCTTCACAGGCATACTATAGACAACCCCCCCCCCCCCTACGAAATTTAAAGGAATATTACACTTTTATTGTTTCACTTTAATCATTATTAAAATCGCTGCTCCCGAAAAAACTGCCGTTTTTAAAACTTTTTTTTGCATTGATACATGTCCCCTGGGGCAGGACCCGGGTCCCCAAACACTTTTTAGGACAGTAACTTGCAGAATCTTTTCTCTCTGTCAAATCTTTTTTCTCTGTCGAATATTTTCTCTATATAATCTTGGACTAATAGAGGTAAGGTTAGGCACATTCGACCACAGGTTCTATAGACACAGATTGTTGTCAGAGTCATGTCGAATCTCCTATTCTATATCGAACTGTTGTAACAATGAAAACGAAAATAAAGCATTTATTTATGTCGGATCTTTCGTTTTTCGGATTTTGTGCTTTTGTTATCGTTTGTCAAAACGAAAACGAAAATAGCTGAAATTCGGACAAAAATGCATTCGAACGAAAACGAATGCACATGTCTAGTGCTCACAACCAGGGCTGGACTTACCATTGGGCTTGACTGGGCTCAAGCCCATGGGCCCTGCCCAATAGGGGGCCCGCGGGCCCCACCGAGATACAAAGCCAAGTGTACTTGACTCAGCTCCGCTCACAGTTGGCCCACGCCCAGTCCCGCCCTATGATGGACATAACACAGGGACTGGGTGTGACTGTGAGCCGAGTCGAGTACACTCGGCTACTCTCGAGACTGCGAGAGGACCACGAGAGCAGCCGAGAGGACCCGAGAGCCACCGAGATACACAGGACTTGGCGGCCCCATTTTTAAAGTTCAAGACTGCAATGACAAGGCTGCAAATGACAAGGCTGAAAATGACACTGGGGCAAGGCTGCAAATGGACACTGATAAGGCTGCATTGATGGGCATTTAAATGTAAGTTTTTGCCTTAAACTTCCCTTCTAAAAGTTTTTTTTCCTTAAAATTCCCTCCTAAACTTGGGGTGCGTGTTATACGCCAGTGCATGTTATACGCAGATAAATATGATAATGTATAGAAGGTAGGGCCCGAAAGTGACTCAAGCCCAGGGACCCCCACCACCCTAAGTCCTGCCCTGCTCACAACCTTTCATCATAACTAATATCCTCCAGACATTTTATTAGCTTTGTTACCCTTCTTTGTACTCACTCCATATCCAGTACATCCTTCCTGAGGACTGGTGCGCAGAACTAGACAACATACTCCAGATGAGGCTGGACCAGAATCTTGCAGAGTGGGAGAATTATTGTTTTATCTCTGCCGTTAATCCCCTTTTTAATGCATGCCAATATTCTGTTTGCTTTGTTAGCAGCAGCTTGACATTGCATGAAATTGCTGAACCTATCATTTACTAGGACCCCCAGGTCCTTTTACATCCTAGATTCCTAGAACATGTTCTTTTCCCTTTTTTTTTTAATCCAAGCATGATGGATCATTATTTTACATTCGCCTACCTATAGACCTAACATGTATCTAAAGTGACATCCATTCTGTTTGCTTCCATCAAGAGTTCTGTTCATGGATCCCCTGCAGATCAGATCAGATAGCAGTCTGAATAAACACTTAGCTGCAAAGGATTTGTACTTTCGTGCATCCAATTCTGAGATTCACACAGCCCTCATACATAACACAACCAGCCAGGTGACCTGACTTTTCTCTGCTGTAGTTACACAACTGGGTCACATACCTAGCCCCAACCTGTGACTGGACAGTGAAGAAGCACCAACAGACTGATGAGGTTTTCTCTCATCTGTTCTTTAACCACTTCAAAACTGGGCCAATTCTGACATATCTAACATGTAAATGTAGCACTGACTCCCAAAGGAGCTTTTTTTGTTGGGCTTACCGTTACCTCACCTGCTCACTGTGTCTGTCTTAGGGGTCCCACTGTAGAGTGCATTAAAGAATATTAGCTCAGACACTTAGTCCTTTTTCTGGATGTTTTTTTAACAAAAACACACACTTTTGCAATAGAAGGGTAGAGGATAAGGGGAATTCAGGTACCTTTGTAGTTTTGTGGGTTAAAGGTATTTCCTTGATCCAGAGGACAAATGATTTCCACACGCTGGATCTAGCAATCACCGGACAGGCCTCTCTCACTGAACTAGCAGCCGGTGAGATGCTCGAACAAAGTCTCTGCCACAGAATTGATAAGGTTAGCGATCTTATTATGCAATCCTCTGCAACAGGAAGGCACAAAAGGCTTCTGGTTGCAAAATTAAAGAGTTTCCCCACAGTACCTGATTCTTTCAGCTGACCCGGTGATACTGTGTGGTAGACAACCCAGGATGCATCCTTCAACTGAGTCTCCAGGCTTCTCCATGAGGCACCAGCCTTTTTGCTCAGTCCTCCTCAGAAAAGTCCTCCCCTGGATCCTCCAGTTGCTTAGCTTGTACCCGAAGGCAAGACAGCACAGGATCATCTCTGGATCAGTAGGCCCCACAACCTCTGGGCCTACTCTTCAGTTGTGAAGCCTCAGGCCAGCCGACCCCGAGGCATGGAATAAGGCAGCCCACACCTCAGGCTAAGAGGGCCACGAGGTTGGGAAAAACGAACTCCAGAAAATGGCGTCAGTACATTAAGTGATAACGATCAGTATTTTTTGCTAGAAAATTACTTAGAACCCCCAAATATTATATATTTTTTAATCAGAGTCGCTGGAGAATAAAATGGTGGTTGATGCATTTTTTCATATCACACTCTATTTGTGCGGCCAAAAAATACAGTTTAATAAATTTTAGTGCATACAAACACAATATAATACCCATATTTTTATACAAAAAATAAAATATGATGTTATTCTGAGTAAATACAAATCATTAGTAAGACCTCACCTGGAATATGCAGTTCAGTTTTGAGCACCAGTTCTCAAAAAGGATCTCAAGCAGTGGCAGCTGGTAGGCTTTTCTTCTGGGGGGTAGCAAACAACCAGCACTACCTGACCACCAGATGGCATGGTGGCGTGACACTGATGCACCCCACCCCCTCCGCACCAGGGGTGGCCACAGGACTCTGTCAGCCAGCTAACCACCAGGTCCGTCAGTTACTATGCGACAGGCAGGCTGACTGTGTCCTCCTCTCCTCCCTGGCTGTGTCCTCCAGGCAGCGGCAGGTCCGGCTCCAGTGTCTCCTCTTCCACAATGCTAGGCATCCAATAGGATCTCCTGGTGCTTTGGCCAGTTGGGAAACAAGTCTCACTGACCTGCCTCCTGATTGGTGGGGAGCACTGTAGTGTGAAAACAGCAAAAATTAATTCGCTATGGTCAAACAATTGGGTGGAACTCGGGGTGCGCTCTCTGCACCCCGAGCTCACCCTATTTTGAAGCCTATTAGAGCCTCTGGCTCTAATCAGGTGTTTCAAGAATCCCACCCCCGCCCACCCCAACTGTAGGAATCCATGTGTCCGGCATCCTGAAAGGGGCCAGGCATGTGTATAGGGAGGGTGGCAGAGGTGTTGGGGGGGGGGGGTGATGGAGCTCAGAAAAATTAGAGAAATTGAATTTATTCTCTCTTGAGAAGAGGAGATTAAGGGGGGATATGATCATCATGTACAAATACATAAGGGTATACATTCCATATAGTGAACTTGGCGTTGAGTTATTCACTTTAAGGTCATCACAGAGGACAAGGAGGCACTCTTTATGTCTAGAGGAAAATAAATTTCATTTCCAAATACGGTAAGGTTTCTTCACAGTAAGAGCTGTGAAAAATGTGGTACAGACTCCATCCAGAGGTGGTTCTGGCCAGCTCAGTAGATTGTTTAAAAAAGGCCTGGATTTTTTCCAAGTTGTACGTAATATAACTAGGTACTACCATTTATAGGTAAAGTTGATCCAGGGAAAATCCAATTGCCTCTCGAGGGATCAGGAAGGAATTTTTTCCCTGCTGTAGCAAATTAGATCATGCTTTGCTGGGGTTTTTCGCCTTCCTCTGGATCAACTGTGGGTATAGGATTGTGTATATGGGATTGTATGCTTTTTTTTTTTTTTGGTTGAACAATATGGACTTGTGTCTTTTTTCAACCTGACTAACTATGTAACTAAATGTAACTAGATACCTAGCATGCTTTAAAACTGCACACACCTGTGGAATGGCAACAAACTATGGCACATTCAATTACCTATAGGAACACATTAACCCCCCTGACGGTATTCCCGAGTCTGGCTCGGGGTGGAAATTTTATACCAAAAGCGGTAACCCCGAGCCAGACTCGGGACCGCATCGCTGGATCCAGGAGGACATTTACTTACCTTCTCCCTTGGATCCAGCGATGTCCCCGCGCTGTACGAGTGAGCCGTGCTCCGCTTGATCTATCATGGAGCCGATCTCTGTTCCCTGCGAGCGTTGCGACGCATGGGGATGGAGATCGGCGCCAAATTCAAAAAGTGAAACACTCACTATACATACAGTATAATGTAATCTTTGGCCGCGTACACACGCGCGGACTGTTCGCCCAACTTTGTCCGTCCAACAGTTTCGGCAAACAGTCCGCTCAAACTTAGCATGGACGGACATGGCCACACACGACGGACGAACAGTTTGCTGAAACCGTGCGCGATGACGTGAACGGCACGTACGACGGGACGAAAAATACGACGTCCTATACACTGCATTATAGCTTTCGGCGTGAAAATCCTTTCTGAGCATGCGCGCAACTTTGTTTGACGAACAAGCCTACACACGAGCGGACTGTTCGCTGAAACAAGGTTTCAGCGGACAGTTTTACGGAATTTCCGAAAAACCTTGTCCGTCCAACTGTCCGCTGAAACTGTCCGCTGAAAGCCCACACACGAGCGGACTGTCCGCCCAAACACTGTTCAGCGGACAAAGTTGGACGAACAGTCCGCCCGTGTGTACGCGGCCTTACAGATTACATTGCTGTATGTAATTATTTCACATCCCCTTTGTCCCTCGTGTTTTGTCCAGTGTCCTGCGTGCAGTTTTATATAATAAAAACTGTTCTTTATGGCTGGAAAATGGAGATTGTCCATAGCAACCAAAACTGTCCCTTTACATCAAAAATGATTTTAGACCAGTTAGAAAATGATAATCAATTGTAATCACTCGCAGAATTGAGCGATAGCGATTTGTGGGGAGATTCGTCACCAAATATTGAAAAGTAATGATAGTGACAATTCTGCAACTGAGCAAATTTCTCTGTTTTTGATTTGATTACATTATTGAATCATTTTTATTATTGTTATATTATTATTTGGTACAATTATTTATAGTTATTTATTATATTTTATATTATAATATTATAGTTATTTATAATAATATTATAATATTATAGTTATTTATTATAATTTATGATTTCATTTTTCAAACTTTATCATACCCGGGATGTCTGCTAGACTCTGGTTTGGACAGATTTAAGTGGGTTATTCCTAAGAATTACAGGACTACAATATAAAACGCCAATTTTCCATGCAAAATAATTGTACCGCTTTTAGCACCTAAAATCCGAAATAATCGTACCGCCAGGGAGGTTAAAAGCCTTTACAGGTTACAACTTTATGTTATGTCCTGTACACACGGATGGACTTTCCGATAGAAAATGTGTGATTGGATCTTGTTGTCGGAAAATCAGATCATGTGTGGGCTTCATCTGACTTTTTCCGTCTGAATTTCTAACACACAAAGTTTGAGAGCAGGATCTAAAATTTTCCGACAACAAAATTCGATTGTTTAAATTCCGATCTTGTATAGACAATTCTGATGGACAAAGTGCCACACATGCTCAGAATAAATTACGAGACGAAAGCTATTGGCTACTACCCTAAAGTCCCGTTGTACGTGTTCTACGTCCCCGCGTTCTGAACGATCAGATTTTCCGACAACTTTGTGCGACCGTGTGTATGCAAGACAAGTTTGAGCCAAAATCCGTCTGAAAAAATCCGACGGATTTTGTAGTCGGAATGTCTGACCGTGCGTACAGGGCATAAAACAGAAGACCGGGCACTAGAATTATTGCTCTCACCCACTCTTATATTTGTTACAATACCTCATTTGTGTGGTGCAATTACCGCTTACATATGCGTGTGGGACTTACATATGCGTTCACAGTTACACTTTAGCATTATTATTTCTTTTATTTTATTTTTTTTATTTTTTATTTTTACACTGTCCCTGTAATCCTTTTTGGATCAACTTTATTGCTATCACAATGAATTAACAACATCCCCTGTGATAGCATGGGCAGTGACAGGTACTCTTTACTACAAGATCTGGGGTCTATTAGAGCCCAGATCTCTCCTCTTCTCTCCAAAGCATCTGATCAAACTGAAGTCAGCCTGATCAGATGCTTTAAAAGACAGTAACAGCTTGTAAAAAACAAACTAAAACCAGAAGTGGCAAAATCTTTCTTTCTTCCCATTTATGACATCATATAGGCCAGTGGTCATCAACTCTGTCCTCAGGGCCCACTAACAGGCCAGGTTTTATGTATCACCTTGGGGAGATGCAGACTAGAATACCACAATCACTGAGCAGCAAATGATATCACCTGTGATGTATTTCAGTTATCTTGCAAACCTGGCCTGTTAGTGGGCCTTGAGGACAGGGTTGATGACCACTGATATAGGCAACACAAATATGGATGTACTTGGGTTTCCTGTTCTAGCAGCAAAACAGGCCAGCCACAGTTCCAGGCTTCCCAATTGCACCGTAAGGCCAGGGAACAGCGGCGGGGGGAGGTTTCCCTTCCATGCCCTGTAGAAGTGATCAGGTGACTGTAGAGCTACTTGGATCACTTCTACAAGAAAGCCCATCACTGGCCACAAATTTTGATACAAATTCTGATACTGAGATGATAGCTGCAGCCATTATCCCTGTATAACCACTTCAAATGGTTGAAAGCACTTCAAATGAAATGGTTAATTATGTCACCATGCTCACCATACAGCTGCAGCCATCATCCCAGTATCAAAATTTGTGGGGAGTGGTGGGCTTTCCTGTAGAAGTGGTCTGAGCAGCTCTACAGCCGCCTGACCACTTATACAGGAAAACCCATCACTGGTAAATTTTGATCTTGGGATACTCCCAGTATAACCACTTCAATCCGAGGACGTACGGGTATGTCCTAATGGCATGAAGTGGTTAATTTGCCACCATGTTCCTTGTTAGCACATGTAAATGAAGGACACATAGCCCGAGTGCCGCTGTACAGGATATTACAAGAAGCTGAAATCATCACAGTTCCGGTATTTATACTAGTTGTAAAATAGTTTTGTTAAAAGAAGATTTGATAATTGAAGCCCAATTGGCCCAAAGCACTTCCCAATACAAACCAGAGCCCACCTACTGGAAGCTGAATGTGTTTGAAATATTTGATGTTGTGTTAAATAACTGAAAAACCGTGCCTGCTTAAATAGTCTTAGGCTGATCTGGGTCACTACCTGCATATTTGTATGGTACTAACTTTGAAGCATACTTCTTTTTTTTTACAATGACCTATTTTTTTAATGAATGTTGGAAAAACTTGCAGAAACTTGCTAACCTCCCCTAAGACCCTAAGTCACATGCACCAAAAGATACAGCTTTAATTGCTGACATTGTTACTATAAAGAACATTTCCTGCCTTTATTTTACTTCCTATGCCAGCAATCTTTGAGAAGAAATAAACTGTAAAAGACTCAGGGCAAAACAAGGCCACGCCACTGATAATAAATGTTACAGAATAAGATTCTGCTCAGGAATGATACTGTACAAACTTTAACCGCTTCAGCCCCTGAAGATTTTACCGCCTGCCTGACCAGAGAACTTTTTGCGATTCGGCACTGCGTCGCTTAAACTGACAATTGTGCGGTCGTGCAACATCGCTCCCAAACAAAATTGACGTTTTTTTTGCCACAAATAGAGCTTTCTTTTGGTGATATTTGATCACCTCTGCGGTTTTTATTTTTTACGCTATAAACAAAAAAGAGAGTGAGGATTTTGAAAAAAAAACACATTCTTTTTTACTTTTTGCTATAATAAATATCCCCCAAAAATATCAAAAAATATATATTTTTTCCTCAGTATAGGCCGATATATATTCTTCTACATATTTTTTAGTAAAAAATAAATAAATCGTAATAAGCTTATATGGATTGGTTTGCGCAAAAGTTATAGCGTCTACAAAAGAGGGGATAGTTTTATGGCATTTTTATTATTCTTTTTTTTTTTTTAGTAATGATGGCGATCTGCAATTTTTATCGGGACTGCGACATTAGCAGACCCATCGGACATTTCTTACACTATTTTGGGACCATTGTCATTTATACAGCGATCAGTGCTATAAAAACGCACTGATTACTGCGTAAATGACACTGGCAGGGAAGGGGCTAACCACTAGGGGGCGATGAAAGGGTTGAGTGTGACCTAGGGAGTGATTCTAACTGTGGGAGCGATGGGCTACAACTCACATGACAGCGATCACTGCTCCAAATTGACAGGGAGCAGTGATTTCTGTCATGACATAATGCAGAATGGGGAAATGCATTGCACTTCCCCATTATGAGGCTCTGTGACACGATCGCCAGGAGACTGGTGGGCATTGAGTCCGCAGGTCCCGCGGGCACAGTCAGGCTGTACGTGGTACGCCAATTTGCCCACCGCTGCCATTGTGCCAATGTATAACGGCGTGTAGCGGTTGGCAAGTGGTTTCTTCTTCCTCAGCAAAGATTATAAATGTTCAAAAACATCATGTATTTGCTGTATCTTTGTAATGGTGGACATACACACTTTGTTATTATTATCTTATTGGCATAGGTGTGTGCAGCCTATTGCATTAGGGTATGCACCCCAAAGCTCAAATATACGCGTATGTATATATACACTCACCGGCCACATTATTAAGTACACCTGTTCAATTGCTTGGTAACACAAATTGCTAATTAGCCAATCACATGGCAGCAACTCAATGCATTTAGGCCTCTAGACGTAATGAAGACGACTTGCTGAAGTTCAAACCGAGCATCAGAATGGGGAAGAAAGGAGATTTAAGTGACTTTGATAGTAGCATGGTTGTTGGTGCCAGACACACAGCCATCTCAAGGGTTTACAGAAAATGTGCCAAAAAAGAGAAAATATCCAGTGAGTGGCAGTTGTGTGGAGGAAAATGCCTTGTTGATGTCAGAGATCAGAGGAGTACGGGCAGACATGTTCCAGATGATAGAAAGGCAACAATAATTAAAAAAAGCACTTGTTACAACCAAGGAATGCAGAACATCATCTCTGAGTGCACAAAACATTGAGCCTTGAAGCAGGCTACAGCAGCAGGAGACCACACCGGTTTCCATTCCTGTCAGCTAAGAGCAGGAAACTGAGGTTACAATTCGGCACAGGCTCACCAAAATTGAATAATAGAATATTGGAAAAACGTTGCCTGGTATCATGAGTTTCAATTTCAGTTGCGACATTCAGATGGTAGGGTCAGAATTTGGCGTAAACAACATGAAAGCATGGATCCATCCTGCCTTGTATCAACGGTTCAAGCTGGTGGTGGTGGTGTAATGGTGTGGGGAATATTTTCTTGGCACACTTTGGGCCTCTTACTACCAATTGAGCATAGCTTAAATGCCATGGCCTTCCTGAGTATTGTTGCTGACCATTTCCATCCCTTTATGACTACAGTGTATCATCTTCTGATGGCTCCTTCCAGCAGGATAATACACCATAACACAAAGCTCAAGTCATTTCACCACTGGTTTCTTGAACATGACAATGAGGTCACTGTACTCTAATGGCTTCAACAGTCACCAGATCTCAATCCAATAGAGCACCTTTGGGATGTTGTGCAACAGGAGATTCAAGACATTATTTTTACAATTTTTTTTTTTTTTTGTACAATTTTTTAGGAGCCCCTTTGGCTTTCCATGCACTAATCTGTTAACTGTGGCATGTTCCCCTTTCTGCTACACCCAATGTGCACCTTCTACACCCATTCTAAACCTTCTCCATGCCTGGCCTCTTCTTCATACCTATCCATATCCTACAGATGATCCCTCCCAATCTCCATACCACATACCTTTTAGGCTTATACATCTCCTTCTCCACTGTATCACCACCTTAAAATCATTTTTCTATTGAAAACCTTCACCTTGTTGTTTCAACTGTTGTCTCAGTTTTTACCTGTTGTCTCAAAAAAGTTTATACAAAGGGTAACTCCACTTTCATGGGGAAAAAAATAGCAAATAAAGAAAAAAATAATATAGCACATATAATTGCGACACTAATCATATAGTAATTGAATGTTATTAAAAATTACCTTTCCTTTTCAATCTGCAGCCACTGTAATTTTCTGAGAACGCAATGCAATATGGCTACATGGAGTTGTTCTGTACACAGAGTGTGTACTGACCACTCCCCAGAAATATTTCCCGCTTGTGTCATTGGCTCACCAATTTTCTAGACATGTGCAATTCGTTTTGTTCCGAATCCGTTTTTTCTTTTACGAATTTCGGCAAATTTGTTAATTCGAAAATATCTGAATTAACGAAAATCCGTTTAGCAAACTTTTCCGAATATTCGTAAATTTGAATCTTCGAAGATTCGTAAATTTGAAAAAAAACGTAAATTTGTAAATTTGAATAAAATTAGAAATTCGAAAAAAATCTGAAATTCGAAAAAAATTAGAAATTCGAAAAAAAAGCTTAAATTCAGGAAATCCCCCAAAAATCTGAAATTCGGAAATTCAAAAAAAAAAAACAAAAAAAAAAAAAACAGAAAGCCCAAAAAAATCTGAAATTCTGAGATTAAAAAAAAAATGGAAATTCTAAAAGAAATCGGAAATTCGGAAAAAAAATTGGAAGTTCGGGAATTTCGAAAATTCGAAAATCTGAAATATTAACTAATAATAACTTAACTATTACTAGCTATTAAATTATAGACATTGGAATTTCCTTTCAAATTTGGCTGTTAGTGAATGTAACGAATACAAATTTATCTGAAGTTACGAATTATCTGAAATAATGAATGCTGTATCTAAACGAATGGAACGTAATGAATTAATAATAATAAATTACAATAATATTAATAAAAACATTGTATTATTATTATTAATGTTCCGTTCCATTTGTTTAGATGTGCATTCATTTTTTTGGGATATATGGTAACTTCAGATAAATTCCAGTACCTATAATAGTTAAGTTATTGTTATTTCAGATTTTCGGGTTTTCAGATTTCCGCATTTCTGATTTTTTTTCAGATTTCCGCATTTCTGATTTTTTTAGAATTTCCACATTTCAGATTTTTTTTTAGTTTCCGAAATTTCTTTTTTTTATTTCCATTTTTTTTTCGAATCTCAGATTTTTTTCGAATCCACGAATTTACAAATTGCAATAACGAATTATTTGAAAAACAACCAAAAGGAAACGAATGAAACAAGAACAAACACATTTTTCATCAGTGCACATGTGCACAGTTGTAGAAACTGTCCCAGAATGCTGCCTAAGCCCTTGTACACATGGTCGGAGATTCCGACGGAATGTGTCCTATCGGACGGTTTTGTCGGATAATCCGACTGTGTGTGGCATGCATCGGACTGATTCCGTCGGAATATCCGTCGGACCCAATTTTCCAACTTGCTGGAAATATTTTCCGACAAACTGGCCCGATCGGACATACTCCGATCATGTGTAGCCTACTCCGACGGACAAGGTGCCACACATGCTCACATTCAAATTCCGACACGGAAGCGCTCGTTCAGGTAAAACTACTGCTCGTAAGCGATATAGCACATTCGTCACGCTGCAATGTTAAAAATTCTTTCATGAAGCGCATTCTCTTGTTCTTTACAATGCTGCAAGAACAAACTTCTTTTGATGCTCATAGTCACACACACTTCTCACGAACGTATTTCATTACTCTTTTTTCACCATTTCAGCAATGCAATTTTATTTTGCGTCACATCTACACAATTTTAGATTTTGTGTATTCTTTTTTGGATGTTTTTTTTTTTTTAATTCCTAAAAATCTCCTTTAAAGACAGTTTGCTAATTTCTCCTTTTTTGAGGGGGTTTTTTGTGTGTAAACTTACCACAACAACATTATTGTATTTTTGATATTTTGTTTTTCTTTTTTAATCTACAGGAGGTTGTTTAAAGTTGGTACCCCTTGTTATTCATTTCACTTAGTTTTTTTTAAATGTACCTGCCTGCTCACAAATAAACTGTACTTTTTGAAGGAAAACATATACACAAGTATTTGATCAAACAAAAAAAAAAACCTTTATTTTGGTCGCAATAAAATAAAAAGAGGAACGCAGCGCTGGAGAAACGTGTTACTTTGGTGCAGCCTTTGGCCCCCAGGGCAGACATGAACAAATTAGAATATAAAAAAATTGGTGGCCTGAGGAGTACATATCTCAGGGAGAGAAATCTGGTCCAGAAGTCCTAGAGAACAGGAAATTCAGATGTCATTTATGTGCCCAGGATGTGGATCTTCAAGAGGCTGCATCTTCTGGCAGACCAGACTGAACCCAAGCCATCACTAACTCGTCTTCCTTAGGCACTTCCCTCCAGGCATCCTTCGAGGCTGTGGCTGGTCTCCTGTAGTTGGGGCAGGAGGAGAAGGAGGGCGTTGGTCGACCTCGTGGCTGCCACTTGCCACAGCCTCCCCCCGACTGAGGTCTTCCTGTGTATGAAAAGGGGACATAGTTTTATTTTTTTGCTCATCAATCACACCATTTTGTGCTCCTGGCTTTTGCTAATTGAATGTTACCAAATAGAACAGACTATCATTCTGAGCCCAGCATTTTTCTTTCCCGTCCCAATAATTTTTGGTCACTACTGTCTATTGAGATGTAAACCACTTTGATAAATCACAACTTACTGATCAATAAGAACATCTAGTTAATATCATTAAATGTAACACAAGAAATATGTTCAACAATGCAATACCTGTCTCAAGCTGGGCCCCACCACATGTTGCTGCCTGGAAGGCCCAGGTTGGATGTTGGAAGCCTCAGCTGGGGGTGAAGGATGCTTCGAAGGAAGACTGGAGAGTGATGGCCTGAGTGGTGGCCTGGGTACCCCCTGGTCTACCAGAAAATGCAGCCTCTCAAAGTAAACCATCCTGGGGTAATACACGGCATCTGTGTCTCCTGCTCTCAAGGACTCCAGGTGCTTCTTTCTCTCCCTGAGATATGTAATCCTCATGGCCCCAATTTTCCTATTCAGATAGGTCATGTCTGCCGTGGGGACCATGATCCGCACCAAAGAAAGAAGTTTGTCCAGCGTTGCGTTCCTCTTTGTTATGTCAGCATAAAACTTGTTGTGGAACTGCCACAGGCAGGGCATCTCCTAGTAGAGTTTGAGGAATAGCCCCATAAAATTTGGGTTTTTGAATGGATCCATATTGTCTGCAAGACACAACACAAGACAAACCCTCAAATACTAATAATGGCATTAAAAACCCTCCTAATCTTGTTCCAACCTCGGCCTAGCTAGAAGCAGTCTAGTCTAGTGATGCACCAAGTTAAACATTTTACCTTCGTTTGCACGTTCGTCGCGTCCGCGCCTCACTCTCTTCCCAGATCATACGGACGATACACGCGTGTTGCGTTTTATATACAGTGTGCATGCGTGAAACTCTGCCCGCCCCTGATGTTCTTTCTAGACTATCCCCCGCCCCTTCGCTTCCGGCGCAGTGGGGAGAGCACATGGCGGAGAGAACGCAGGTGCGCACTAATAATAGTTCCACTAACAAGGAGGAGGGTGAGGAAAGCCCGGAGCCTGAAATGTCCTGATCCAGGAAGAGAAGATTTAAGGCCTCAAATATGTCTTTTGGAGAGATGTTGGAGATGGTCGACATATTGAACAGGACCGACTATGATGGGAAGTATGGACCTTACCCAAACCCAAATATCAGAAAGGCCAAGATTATGAATAAATTTGTGAAGAGTCTTCATAAGAATTTTGGGGTACGCCGATCCAAGGATCAACTGAGAAAACGCTGGTCAGACCTGAAACTGAGGGAGCACGAGCAGTACCCAAGGATCAAGCGTTTTCTTAAAAAAAGTAAGTAGTTGTCGTGTGTTCATATGATTATTCTTGCTTGCATACTGCTCCATGTGCTTTGATTTCATGTTGTGCATTTTAAAATGGCCATGTTCATGGTTTCATTCGTTCGTAAGAAACATCATTCTGCAGGGAAGTATTCCAGCTTAACAAAGTGTCCCCAATAATGTTCTCACCTTGGAACTCGGCAAAAAACACAATTGTACAACACTTCCAAGCAATGTTTCAGATTCCTATTTCTGCCCTCTGTGTGCTAATTATTCTTTGTTTACATTCTCATAGGGGAGAGAAGACTCGGCAAGTATGAGGACACCAGGGACCACACCCCTCCCAAAGAAGGCCAACTTCCAAAAGCAGAAACAGCGGGGCAGGAGCAGGAGGAGAAGGAGGAAGGAGAGATCATGGAGGTTGGGCAAATTGTCACCACAACAGGTGAGTGTCGGAGAACACAGCTTCCGGTAAGCTCCTCAATGTATGTCACCATATTTTTATTACATGGTGTGTTTTTTTGCTTTGTTTTATAGGTGATGTGGAAGAAGATTCCCGTTTTACCAGTGAAAGTGCCCAGATCCTGATTGGGGAGATAATGGGGTGCAATCGGGATTTGGAAAATATACAACAAAACATCAATGATGTTAAAAATAAAATGAAGAACTTCATTGATGTTTTGGGGAGAGTGTGAAACACACAAAACTAGATAGTGTTTTATTTTTGATATTTTAAACCAAAAATGTTGTATTTCTTGAAATTCCAAATTTGGAAGATGCACAGAGTGTGTAAACATGCGCTATCTCCCATCATGGGGAATCAATGTACGTGTTTTGTATAAAGTGTCTGAGATGAAGGGGTTGCAGCACCAAAGCATGTACATCGATCCCCCATGATGGGAGATAGCACATGTTGGCACACTGTGTGCATCTTCCAAATTTTGATTTTTCAGGGGTGAAACCCCATGTGATGAAGGCAATATCAGCCCAGTTTGTACATACTCATGTCTGATATTGTCTTCACTTTTCAAAGTTGAACTTTGTAAGTTCCTGTGTTCTGTATTTTACGGTTTGATACATGCCTGTTTACACAAAAACAACAAGTAAACAAAATTTGGATTAAACTCTGTTTTTGATACACACAATTTCTTGGTTTGTTGTAAAAACCTTTTCGAAACGCACATGTGAATGTGCTTGTATTAAAAAGTTTAATTTTCAACAATGTGTGGCTTTCTTTTTCATTGCGCCAAAAATGTATTTGTAGTACAATTTTAGTTTGTGCTGAGAAGGAGTGTGATTTACTAAGTGCAGTTTCAGGTGTACTTTTGCAGTGCACTTGTAGTGCATAATGGATGTGCCTTTAGTAAAAAAGACCCACAGTGAGGTGTAAATTTGGACAATTATGCCATTTTCCTGCCATGGTGCAGAAAATGAGCACGATTTTGGTCAGTAATGCACTACATACATTAGTTACAAAAAGAAGGTGTGTGTTTAGCAGACCCACAACATAATAAGATTATCTGAAGAAGAGACTGTCCCCTCATCTCGCTCTGAACTTGGGTTTGCACTGTTGGTGAAAAAGGCACAACTTGAAAAAAACTGGCAAAGTGGGAGGCCACAGTCTGCCATTCCTGTGGCGTTGAAGGACACTGTGTAGTGAAACAAGAACAAAAATTAGTAATTTGACAAATCTACATTGCAAGCAGATTAGACACCAACATTTTTGGACAAAATTAGTATAACATTTTGGGAACTGAGTATTTAAAGCCTAAAGTATAAGGTCCCCTTATGAGAGTCATTACCCCCCCCCCCCCACCCCCCATCTGATGGGCCCTTGCTAAAAAATGAGGGGGGATGTTTAGGACAGGTAACCCTCTCCACTTGATTGAGAGCTGAATGCCTAAATAATGTGTGATACTTTGTGATACTTTGGGAAGCCCCTCCTTACTTACACTATTGGCAGCCCACCGGACAGGTAAGAAGTGTCATAATACCAAAAAGAAAACAAAATGGAAGCAGATTTTGACATTCTGCTATTACATATAGATAATTAATAGGTTAAAAAAAAAATAGCATTTGAAAATATTGAGGCAGGCCCTTGTACTACATGCTTAGGTGAATTCATCCATAAATGTGATCATCAAAAAGGTAGGTATAGTGTGTATTGGGTTTGGTCAAGTCATCAGATAGAGGATTGCTATCAGCTGAGCTAGCAGTTGGGGGGAGGGGGTTACTAATAAGTTTGGCACAACCCCAAAAATTAAAAAAAGTCACTCTGCATGAATTGAAGCACACACATCACATTTTTAGACATTTTAGGGGGTGTTTAGAGAAAAGCAATACTATGGAGCTGACAAAATACATTGGTGAGTGACTAGACTATAGTTTTATGGGCCAAGAAGAGCATTGGGTGGAAGTTAGTGAGGCAAATATGCCTGAGGACAAAGGGGCAGAGCATATGAATTAGAGCATATTGCAATGATGGTAATTAGGGAATTAGGAAAGAAATGCAAGACATTAGCAAGCATAAAATACATAGAATGTGATGTTTAAGGAGAAAACTTAGCTTCATATAGTCCTTCTGCAGGACCTGAATGATGGCAGAATAGGTCTCTGGAATAATTATCCCCAGAGTCTGGGGGGAGATGCCTGTAGAGAACTTGAGGTCCTGAAGGCTTCTCCCTGTCGCCAAGTAGCGCAACGTGGCGATGAGCCTCTGCTCCGGAGTGATGGCTTGCCGCATGCAGGTATCTTGCCTGGTGATATAAGGAGTCAGCAAAGCCAGCAGACTGTGAAAAACAGGGTCCGCCATCCGGAGATAATTCCTGAAATCATCAGGATTATTCTCGCGGATCTCATGGAGCAAAGGCATGTGCGAGAACTGGTCACGGTGGCGCAACCAATTCTTGGTCCACAAACGCCTCCCCTCCCTGTTCATGGACCAGGCTTGTGTCAAAGTAAGAACCCCAACATGAAGCCCCTGCACAGCACAAACTCTACGACGAGTACGTAGACTAAACTTGGTTTGAAAACGGTCGGCTGGTCAGAACGGACACCAGAAAGCATCGATAAACAGCAAGGCCTGAAAGAACGACCTGAATAGCAGAAGCAAGCAGACAATAAAAAATGCCTTTCAAAGCGTACTATACCAAGATATAGTCCACAATGAGAAACAAATACTTAATGACTGCACGCACTGATTATCAGATACGCAAAGACAAGCACAAACCGAAGAGCAGTAGCGATCTGAATCACTAATTTGAAAACCGCGAATCGTCTCTCCCCAAACTTTTACTAACACGAGATCAGCAGAAGGAGCCCAAAGGGTGCCGGACTTGGTGCTGAACTTCCCTTTTCTAGTCCCGCCGTACACGGCTTACATCACCGCGTTCTTGGCAACCGCAAATTCCGACAACTTGGTCCAACCGTGTGTATACAACAGTTTCGGACACAATCCGTTGAACAAAATCCGTTGGACAAAATCCAACGGATTTGGTTGGCAGAATGTCCGACCGTGTGTACAAGGGCTAAGATATAAGTCAGATTTCAGGCATCCACTGCAACAAAAGTGTCATTTTTGGAGAGATACTTTCAATAGGACCATGACTCGTAAGTGATATGGTCCAGAAATATTTGGACAGAATAAAGATGGATAAAGCACCTGGACCTGATGGCATCCACCCACGGATCCTAAAAGAATTGAGCTCTGTAATTTCAAAGCCATTGTATCTATTTTTTAGGGACTCATTAATGACAGGAATAGTACCACTGGATTGGCGCAGGGCCAATGTGGTGCCTATATTTAAAAAGGGAACAAAGTCTTTACCAAGTAATTATAGACCCGTTAGTTTAACTTCTATAGTTGGGAAGATACTGGAGGGATTAATAAAAGACCACATAGACGAGTTCTTGCAGGAAAAAAATATTTTGAGCAACAGACAGCATGGATTCATGAAAGACAGAAGTTGTCAGACAAATCTGATTTCTTTTTATGAGGTGGTAAGTAAAACCTTGGACAGATTGGTGGCGGTGGACGTGATATATTTGGATTTTGCAAAAGCATTCGATACAGTTCCCCACACACGGCTCATGTGTAAGGTAAAGTCTACAGGTTTGGAAACATCAGTTTGTAGATGGATAGAAAACTGTCTAAAAGACAGAATTCAGAGAGTAGTGGTTAATGATTCTTACTCTGAATGGTCTAAGGTTATCAGCGGTGTACCCCAAGGTTAAGTGCTGGGAACCTTGCTTTTTAATATCTTTATAAATGATATTGGGTCTGGGATCAAAAGTAACATTTCCGTCTTTGCAGATGACACCAAGCTATGCAGTGCAGTAACGTCCTTACAGAATGTCACCAATTTACAAGCCGACCTCAATGCTCTGTCTAATTGGGCGACTATGTGGCAGATGAGGTTTAATGTTGAGAAATGCAAAGTTATGCACTTGGGGGCTAAGAATATGCATGCATTATACACGCTAGGGGGAGTACAACTGGGGAAATCCATAGTGGAGAAGGATCTGGGGGTTTTGGTAGATCATAAGCTCAATAATGGCATGCAATGCCAAGCTGCGGTTTCCAAAGCGAGCAAAGTCCTTTCCTGTATTAAGAGAGGTATGTACTCCAGAGAGAGAGATATCATTTTGCCCCTGTTCAAATCATTAGTAAGACCTCATCTGGAATATGCCATTCAGTTTTGGGCACCAGTTCTCAAAAAGGATATTGGGGAACTGGAGAAAGTGCAGAGAAGGGCAACCAAACTGATAAGAGGCATGGAGGAACTCAGCTATGAGGAAAGATTAGAGGAACTGAATTTATTCACTCTTGATAAGAGGAGATTAAGGGGGGATATAATCAACATGTACAAATATATAAGGGGTCCATATAGGGAACTTGGTGTCGAGTTATTCACTTTACAGTCAACAAAGAGGACAAGGGGGCACTCTTTACGTCTAGAGGAGAAGAGATTTCATCTCCAAATACGGAAAGGTTTCTTCACAGTAAGAGCTGTGAAAATGTGGAATAGACTCCCTGCAGAGGTGGTTATGGCCAGCTCAGTGGATTGCTTTAAGAAAGGCCTGGATTATTTCCTAAGTGTACGTAATATAACTGGGTACTAACATTTATAGGTAAAGTTGATCCGGGGAAAATCCGATTGCCTCTCGGGGGATCAGGAAGGAATTTTTTCCCCTGCTTTAGCAAATTGGATTATGCTCTGCTGGGGTTTTTTGCCTTCCTCTGGATCAACTGTGGGTATAGAATTGGGTATATGGGCTAGTATGATATTTATTATATATATATTTTTTTTGGTTGAACTGGATGGACTTGTGTCTTTTTTCAACCTTACTAACTATGTAACTATGTGACTAAAGGGATGCAGGCCCAACAGATTTCCTCATTAGTGCTCTGCAGCTGCACACCTGACAGTTAATTATGAAACCACTCCCATTAGACCCACTCGGTACACAGGCACAGACAAACACACGTAGATTTCTTCAGAATAACAAAAGGTAAGAATCTGTAACAAAGGTTGTTATAATCCTTGCAATGTACATCGATCATCCAGAGGGGAATGTTTTTTTCTCAACAAAAGTGGAGTTACGCTTTAAGTACCACATTATATGTGCATTTTTTTATTTTACAGAACACAATTATTTATTGGCCAATTGGTATGGTCACTGTTAAATTCCGTTTTAAACTCCCATTTTTTAGAGTCCTTTTTCTAGAACACTGTTATGGTCAGGATTTAAGATAAAGGAGGAGAGATTGAAAATCCTTCATTTATCTTTACTGCTACTAGTCGGCTCCATTTCTAGATATATTCTTGAGCCTCTAATTTCAAACTCTACTACTCCCTTCTTGTGACCATATACCCCATTGATTCTGATTTCTCAGTGATTGGGTCAACTGAGACTGATTCTGATTACTCCACAAAGATCTACCTCATCCACCACTTTTCCCCTGTCCTGTCTGTGGTTGTTATCTAGGTTCTAATTCCCTGTACACAGGAGTGGAATTTCCGTCTGAAAAATCTTGAATGGTTTTTCCGACGGAATTCCGCTCAAGCTTGGCTTGCATACGCATGGTCACACAAAAGTTCTCTGAACTTTCGACCGTCAAGAATATGGTGACATACAACACTACGATGAGCCAAGAAAATGGAGTTCAATGCTTCCAAGAATGCGTCCAATTCTTTCCGAGCATGCGTAGGAATTTTGTGCATCGGAATTGCTACAGACAATCGGAATTTCCATTTGGAACTTTTTCCGTCGGAAAAATAGAGAACCTGCTCTCAATCTTTTGCTGGCTGAAATTCCGCCAGCAAAAGTCCGATGGAATATACATACAGTCGGAATTTCTGACCAAAAGCTCACATCCAACTTTTGCTGGCGAAATTTCCGATCGTGTGTACAGGGCATTAGGGTTAATTGCTGTATTTGCTGCCCTGGGGTTTGATAGTTGAAACACATTAAGTTTTGGGATTGGGGTGTTCATTTTTTGATGTGCTTTATATTATCAGGAGATGCAGGGTAAAATTGAAAAAATTATCTGGCGTGGGAGCACTCACTAGTATGACCAGTTTTTGGTTACACTATAAGAGAATGTATTTCCTCCAGATTCTTTACTACTGCATCCACTGGTATGCAGGTTCATGTTTTTTAACGTTTTGCCAACATACATTATCTTTAGCTATGTATGAATAAAAGTTATCTTTTAGGGCTTAATGGGTTCTGTGGGCAGAAAGATTGACAGTTTAAGTTTATTTAAAAAAAAAATAGGTTTTCAAAGGCATAGTGTTGTGTTGCATTTTTTTACAAATATTACAAATTACACAAACACATCACTTTTACTCGTATGTGGAGTAAATCTATCCGTTCCCTTGTGGAATGGGAACTTTACCTCCCACAGTGAAAACATCACACTTCTTCTTGTGTGCAGGGTCAAGGGCATTACATGTGGAATGGCAGTTTTACCTCCAACAGAAGAAAACATCACAATTTTGTTTCAAGAAAAAACCCACAAAAGAGATGTTTGAAAAAATTTATTCAAAACAGATCTTTTTTAATTTGAGTAAAGGGACAGCTGATGCAAATGCAAAGCCAATGGATATTAGGCTACATTCACCTATACATATTGATCCTGCTAGGACACTGCACCCTCTGGGGACACAAAGAAATCTGTGAATTGATTTCTAATGCTCATGACCTTTGCAGTGGAATGTAAGTCCATAAACTGGACACCCTGAGCAGGGTTTGGTGGCTCTGGTTCACAGGAGCATCTCTCCTTACCTTTTAGGAAATTATGGAACACATAGCAAGCCAAGACAACGTTGACTGCATTTTCAACATCCAACTGCATGCATGAATGCTGTACCCCCACTTTGCAGTACAGACACCAAATTCACCTTCCACAATCCAATGTGCACGGCTCAGGCGATAATGAAATATCTTCTGCTTGTGGGTGACTCCATGCCCACTTTAGGAGCACATTAGGTTCTCAGCAAGTTCGAAAAGCCTCATCAGCCACAATGACAAATGGCAGGCTCAGAGTCCTCCTTGGGGTAATCCCAAGATGGCCTTTGCATAATTGACACCTCATCGCAGACTCTCAGAATATTCTTGCATACCCTTGACTGCCATGGGCTTCAATGTCAATGTATATGAATCAGGCATGAGCATCCACCATTTCCAAGAGTATTAAGAAAAAATAATTAAAATGTAAATACCTTTAAACTGACTTGAGTGGCATTTTCACCTAAACATGTCTTCCATCCAAGGCTCCTATACAATTGGAAAACTGAATCTTCTCCCAAAACGAATCAGCAACCACTTCCCACATATCTTCTGTTGGGTGAGGCATAATAACATTACGTAACACTCCCCACAGATCCAAGCAGCTTTTCCAGGCCATTTTTACCACTGTGCTCACACCCATAAGGAAAAGGTGTGGGGATGCAAAAGTTTGTCCTCCTGTCCTCCTACTAGCTAGGAACAATGATATGCCACCTCCTCTAGTCAGTTCCATCTCCCCACAGTTAGAAACAAAAACGAGGGAACACATTTAACCCCTTGATCGTCCCCTAATGTTAACCCCTTCCCCGCCAGTTATATTTACACAGTAATCAATGCATTTTTATAGCACTAATCGCTGTATAAATGTCATTACAAAAAATATATATATAAATATATATTGGCCAAAACTGATGAAAAATTTGACCTTTAAAAACATTTTTGGGTATATTTATTACAGCAAAAAGTAAAAAATATAGTTTTTTTTTCAAAATTGTCACTTTTTTTGTTTATAGCGCAAAAAAAAAAACCGCAGAGGTGATCAAATACCACCAAAAGAAAGCTCTATTTCTGGGAAAAAAAGGACGTCAGATTTGTTTGGGTACAGCACTGCATGACCGCGCAATCGTCAGTTAAAGCGATGCAGTGCCATATCGCAAAAAATGGCCTGGTCATTAAGCAGGCAAATCTTCTGGTCTTCTGTAAGTGGTTAGTTGTTTAAATTATTTACCTTTTTTATATGAATGCTAAACTGAATATGATCATTTTTGCCATATCATTCAAAGCTATATGTCTTTTCTAATGGTACTATTCTTTAACCACTTCAATACCGGGCACTTTCACCCCCTTCCTGCCCAGTCCAATTTTCAGCTTTCAGCACTGTCACATTTTGAATGACAATTGCCCGGTAATGCTACAGTGTACCCAAACAAAATGTTTTATTTTGCTTGGTATTTGATCACCACTGGGGTTTTTATTTTTTGCGCTACAAATAAAAAAGACCAAAAATGTTGAAAAAAAAAAAGGTTTCTAAGTTTGTGTTACAAAACTTTGTAAATAAGTACATTTTCTCCTTCACTAATGATCATTGATGAGGGTACACTGATGGGCACTGATGAGGCAGTACTGATTGGCACTGATGAGGTGGCACTTATATGCAGCACTGATGGGCACTGATAGGTGGCACTTATATGCAGCACTGATGGGCACTGATGGGCACTTATAGGTGACACTGATGGGTACTGATGGGAACTGATAGGCAGCACTGACCATAAAGCACTGGCAGGCATCACTGATGGGCACAGAGTGCCATCCCTAATGAGCACTGATTGGCATCCCTGGTGGGCTCTAGTGGACATACCCGCTGGTCTCCAGTGGGCATCCTTGATGGGTCTGCACTGATAATAAATGCACTGATTATCAGCGCAGACCCCCCTGTCAGGAGAGCAGCCGACTGTCAGCATGAGTAGAGGAAAAGCCAATAAACGGCACTTCCTAGTTAACATGTGATGAGCTGTGATTGGGCACAGCTCACCACATGGTAAAGAGCCTACATCATAGGCTCTTTGCCAAGATCGGAAATGCGGTGTGTCAGACTGAGACAACACACCACCAATCACCGTGTCGTGGTCGCGTGTTAGCAGCTTATCTTGCTGGACATCATATGACATCCAGTCAGGATAATAAAACCACTTTCCAGGTGTCAATTCTGCTATATGGTGGACGGGAAATGGTTAAAGTACGTTTTTTTTTTCAAAATTGCCACTCTTTTATTGTTCATAGCTCAAAAAATAAAAACTGCAGAGATGATCAAATACCACCAAAAGAAAGCTCTATTTGTGGGAAAAAAAGGACGTCAATTTTGTTTGGGTACAATTTCGCACGACCGTGCAATTGTCAGTTAAAGCGATGCAGTGCTGTATCGCAATAAATGGCCTGGTCACTGAGCAGCCAAATCTCCCAGGGCTGAAGTAGTTAAACCACTGTAAGATCATGGTCACCATGCTGCAGCTCAGTTTCAGGGTCTTGGCAATCTTCTTATGGCCTAGGCCAGTGATGGCAAACCTTGGCACTCCAGATGTTTTGAAACTACATTTCCCATGATGCTCCACTACACTGCAGAGTACAAGAGCATCATGGGAAATGTAGTTCCAAAACATCTGGGTTGCCAAGGTTCGCCATCACTGGCCTAGGCCATCTTCATGTAAGGCAGCAATTTTTTTTTTTCAGATCCTCAGAGAGTTCTTTGCCATGAGGTGCCATGCTAAACTTCCATTGACCAGTATGAGAAAGTGAGAGCGATAACACCAAATTTAACACACCTTCACACCTGAGACCTTGCAGTTTTTATTTTTTGTGCTAGGAACAAAAAAAGAGTGACATTAATGAGTCACATGACACGGGGAGGGAAAATGGCAAATTGGACCCAATTTGGACATTTTCGCTTAGGGGTGTACTCACTTGTGTTGCCAATGGTTTAGACATTAAAGAGGAAGTAAACCCAATGGGTTTTATTTCCTCTTTGCTTCCTTGCAAAGGTAAAGCATAAAGGGCTACTATGCATTGCATAGTAGCCCATTATGTGTCCCTTACCTGACACAGAAGCCTGCAATGTCACTGCTGTCCCCTCTTCCACAAAGCATCCCTCTTCCTTCCGGGTATCACGGGTCCAGCTCTCTGATTGGCTGGAGCCATGATTATGTCACTCCCGCACATGTGTGTGGGAGCCTCCACTAATGGCAAGATCACCGTTAGAAACGGCACACTCAGTGCGCCTGCGCGCCGTTGTCTACAGTGCATGCGCCATAGACATCGGTGTCTGTCTTTTGCAAATATCTCCTAAACTGTGTAGGTTTAGGAGATATTTCGTGCACCTACAGGTAAGCCTTAATCTAGGCTTACCTGTAGGTAAAAGTAGTCTGTAATGTCGTGTACACACAACCGGACTTTCCGGCAGACTAGGTGCCACGGTCTTCCCGACGGACTTTCGGCGGACTTCCGACGGACTTTCCGAACGAATGAACTTGGCCACACACAATCACACCAAAGTCCAACGGATTCGATTGTGATGACGTATGACTGGACTAGAATAAGGAAGTTCATAGCCAGTAGCCAATAGCATACAGACGAACTGATTTTTTCGACCGGACTCGAGTCCGTCGCAAAGATTTGAAACATGTTCTAAATCTAAAGTCCATCTGATTTTTAGACAGCAAAGGTCCGATGAAGCCTACACACGATTGAATTGTCCGATGGATTAGTTCCGTCTGACCTTTTGCTGTCGAAAAGTCCGGCTGTGTGTACATGGCATAAGGGTTTACGACCACTTTAATGGCTGTGTTGAGTTATTTTGAGGGCACAGCAATTTTACACTGTTATACAAGCTGTACACTCACTACTTTACATTTTAGCAAAGTGTCATTTCATCAGTGTTGTCACATGCAGAGATATAATAAAATATTTACAAAAATGTGAGGGGTGTGCTTACTTTTGTGAGATATATATATATATATATATATATATATATATATATATATATAAATTCCCTTTGCTCACTTTTTATATACTAACCAAGTTTTAACAGGTGTCCCTATTAAGAGCATCCTGTGTAATTAAAACCTCTGTAACAGGACATCTAATTAAACACACATGTAAATGGATGATTGAAATGGCTGGTTTGTGGTGATAGCTGGCAGATACGTGAATTATTTAGCCAGTGCAGGGAATAAAGGCTGGGCTTGTGAAATTAGCTCATTAATCCAAACATTGAAAGAGATGTCAAAACCTTACCCCGAAGCTATTAGAAACATGCGATCACAGTGTCCTTGAAAGTCTCTCATGGATAGATGTGTAGGGGTGTGATTAACCCAACAGGCCAGAGAAATGTGTCATATTAATGTGTTACTCAGATGTCGGTTTTGTCCCTGGGCACTGCAGTGAAGTCAGCTGATAAACCACATTCACAATACAACCTGACACATCACATTGAAGCCATGCTATCAGAATTTACATAGAGAGGAAGGCCAATATGATCTAAAATGAATTCCCTACTTCATGTAGAGAGTGGAACTTAAACAAATACGCGGTCTGACAGATGAGCCTTACAAGATATCCCAATACATACAGCACACTATTAAAACGCTCTACTTAATTTTATACTGTATGTTGTGGGATTTGAGTGGTCTCTTATCATTCAGTTAAACTGCCCCTATGATTAATGGTTTTAAACCCTATTTTCTTAGCATTTAAAAAAAAAAGTGCATTTCTTTTTAACAGTTTTAAAAATATACAGTGATGTCTTTGCTGTCGTTAATTGGTGTAAATATTAAGAGTATGTGTTATAAATGGTCAATGTCAAAGTAAGTTTTAACTTGAGCAGTAAGTCCCAAAAGAGGCAAAGCCACTCTTTGTCAAGAAACAGCCCCAGAGATGCTTTGATGATGTCCTTAGCACTTTTTTTTTTTTCTGTATGCAACCTGAAACACCATGGAATATGACTGCTGGTACACATAATTCATTGTAACACCCGCAGGATAAAATATGTGACATGCGTGGCAATGCCCTACAGCCTGAACACAGTTTCTTTTTATCTTGGGTTTGGGTTATGGCAGCGTAAACAAGTGACAGGGCCCATTTGCTTATGGTACAGCTGTTCTGTATGACAGTGCTTCTTTATAGCTGGAGAAATACACATCAGTATATTTGGTGATGGCAGGCTTCAGGGAAGGAGCTTGGGAATATACTGGGTTCCAGGAGAACAAAGAGAACAGGAAGTCATGTATGCTCCTGGGAGTGAATTTGTTGTATGTCAAGCTGCTGGAAGTACAGTGCTCACATCGAGAATGTAGAGCAATACCCTTATTCTACAGATCTTAAGAAGCACATACATTGTTCAAGTGATTCACGAAATTCAGGCTGCAGTGTAAAGCCCTCAGTATCCCAGTGTTTTCTCTGCATTACACTGCAGAAAGAACTCCCCGGTTTGTGTCACATAAATTGACATAGGAAAAGATTACAGCACACACATACTAAAATGACATTTAAATCCTGCAGGGCTTTTTAAAACACCTGAACATATTCAGCGAATAAGCAAAAAATATGGGGATTTGGTCCCACTATGTGGCCACGTAGTGCTTAAGCCCACTACTGTGTCAAAGTACCCCATTATCAGTGGGTCCTACACCATTCATAGAAAGATCCTGCTTCTCAACCATGGGAGAAATAGACTCCTCTATATGGAAGAAATAAAGGACTCCTCCTATAACACAGGTGGACACTAAAAAGAGGTAATGGCAGGGGGGTGGGGTGCCCACTTAGAGGAGTGTATTCTTCCATGGTTGAGAAGCAGGATCTTGCATTCTATGAAAAGTGTAGGACCCACTGATCATGGGTACTTTGACACAGTAGTGGGCTTAAGCACTATGTGACCATATAGTGTGACCAAATCAAAATGTTTGCTTATTTACGGAAAATATTCAGGTGTTTTAAATAACCTTGCAGGATTTAAATGTAATTTTATGTCATTTTAGTATGTGTTCACTGTAATTTTTTTCCTCTGTTTGTTGGTCTTATAGCTGCACCATCTAATGTTATGCATTCTTAGGGTGTCCCCCAAGTCTATCTTTTTTTACATAAATTGACATGTCACATGGCTAGGCTCCTGTCCTTCCAGCTTTCTTTATGATTCTTTTGGAATGAATGGATACTATGAACAAGCTGAGTATAAAGTATGTTTGTAATGCACAAGTGCTTTATGTGTTATTTTTAACTTCCACACTGCACAGCCAGGTAGCTCAATTTACTTCTTCCTGGTTTAGCCTTACATCTTCTTGAATCACATCCTTGCTAAGAAGGTAATAAGGTAATAATGCTGATTAACTGTGCAATGAACAGGCTGGATGCAAAGGTGTGGCATAGAAGCCACATTGCTGCTTTTGGTCAACATATGGCAGTTAGCATAAGTATGCACCAGAGGGCTCTGTGCAAAGAAGGGAATGGGGGTGACTTGAGGGGTCCCAGAACTGGAGAGGACACTGGACTGAGCGGCAATTTATGGGGCAGGAAAGAGGGGCCAGCCGAGGATGTTGGTGGAGATTGGTGGAAATGTGAGACTGAATAGCAGCTGCCTAATGCTGGTGCCTGCCCTGAGCGGAGCGGTGCGGTGCCTGGCAGTACACCCTGCTTGTTAGGACATGCAGGCCTGGAGTCACCCGGGTGCAGTCTACACCCCCATAGTGACACCACTGTCCGTACTTTTGAGACACTTTACGTATACTCGCAGGTATATCTGTACTCGTGATTGTATGTAAAGTGAGTGTCCGTAAAGCGGGGTATGCCTGTATTACAATTGTACTTTTATGATAGCAAGGGGCGTAACATAGGCAGGCAAATTTTTAACCAGGACTTGAAAGAATGCAGCATGTAATCAAAACATTATTAGTGCCATGTCCATGGATTTTGGTATAGCGAGTTTAGATAAGTGGGAAAGGGACCTTGAACAAACTTTTACACCATCCCAACGGCAGAACATAATACATTTAACTTTTAAATCATCTAGATGTACTAAGATACAGGAATTAAATTACAAAGTACTAATGCGTTGGTATTACACCCCATCTCGAATGAATACATTCTCTTCAGAGATGTCGGATAGGTGTTGGAGGGGGTGTAAGGAGAGAGGAACCATAGCCCATATTTTCTGGTTTTGTCCAGTAATTAGACAGTTTTCGCAAGAAGTTCAGAGAATCTCTCAATTATTTACTGATTACCAGATCCCGGAAGACCCAGCTTTTTTCTTATTACAATGCTCACAAATTCCTTTAGAGAGATACAAGAACTCAATGCTATGCCATTTGGTGAATGCAGCCAAAAGCTGCATCACCATACATTGGAAAGAACCAGGGACACCTCAAATCTCTAATTGGTTAAATAAAGTAAGAAGAATTGGGATCATGGAAAAATTGATGCCTATGTCTTTGGAGGAAAGGGAATGTCTACTGCAAGTCTGGGCTCCATGGGAGTCATTTTTACAATCAGAGGAAGGGAAAGGGTTAATTGGAGAGGAACTAGAGGAATAGCTAGTAAGTGATGTGGCACGGGTCCCTCTGTCAGCAGGGGCAACATATTTATATCTATTTGATTTGGGATTCCCTGGGGTTTTTTTTTTTTTCCTCTCTCTCTCTCTCTCTCCTCGGTTCTATAAGTCCCTCACGGAATCTAGGGCCTTGGAGCAGAGGGTTGTTGAGGGGAATCGTTATTGTAATATTGTTAGTTGCTTATAAGGGAAAAAAAAAAGAAAAAATTTGGCAGGAATGCACTGTGTATCATTGGTTAACTTAATAAGCTTTTGTTTTGTAAATTGATTTGATAAGTTGTTCTATGTAATTATTTTTTGTGATCTTTGTCATGTATTCCTACAGAGAAATAAAGTATTTAAAAAAAAAATTAGTGCCATGTGCACAATGAATGCAGTGTGCAATACATAGGCAAAACATACAAAATACTGTAGAATACAATTTTATAAAGAATTTACAAATTTCCTTTGCATCTTATCAATGAGAGCCATTCAATTCCTTGCTCTGCTATACTGGACTCTGGAGCAAATGAAGCACATAGAGGAAAGCATTCCTGGAGGCACATAAGCAAGTGAGAGGACAGCAGGAGCAGGTCAGCACATCTGGGAGATCTCCTGAGAGTCAGCTGGGTGGGCTGGTTAGTGTCAGTATGGAGGAGGACTGTTGGAGAAGTTAGCCTGGAGAGCTAGTGAAAGGGGCAGCAGCAGCCAGGTGAGGTGGCAGTGCCCAACGAGGTGGTGCTGGGATCAGTGATCACAGTGAGGAAGTGCTGGGAAAGTGTGAGTTGTGTCACCCTATCTCCAAGTATGGGGGCTGTGAGTCCTTGCCTGTAATGAGCCTTTGCTACCAAAGTGCAACAGGGTGACATAGCTGGGTTCTGCAAGCAAGTAAGTGCTGGAGGAAGAAGTGGAGTATATATAGGACTGTATATAAGAAGAGTTGTCCCTGAAGTTGTTCTGAATTCAAGTGGACATCCCATAATCTCCAATCCCTATTCAACAAAGTCACAGACTGATTTCTGGATCTCTCCAGGAATGCAACTCTAAATGTACAATCATGCCTCAAAAGAACTTCCTAAGGGCCACGAGTTCCAAAACATTATTCTACTATTAGTCTACTCAAAAAGGGGGCAAAGAATTTAGCAAATTTAAAGTGTATCCTCAAAGAGTGACACTGTGGATACACAAGTAGTAGTGTATCAATGTCCCGATGCTGTTTAGAAGAGAAATTGAAAATAGGAAAATAGACTTTATAGGCACATGCATAAGATTTGTAAAAATGAATTGAAGTTTTTTAATTGGATTGTTTTTTAATATGTGTTTGTATATAATGATTTTAACTCTATCCAATTAAAAAACTTCAATTCATTTTAACAAATCTTATGCATGTGCCTATAAAGTCCATTTTCCAATTTTCAATTTCTCTTCTACTCAAAGAGGGCTATGAGAATGACCCACTTCTCAGTCATACCTCCTAAAGACAATAATCTCATATACAAAAACAGCTTTGAACTCAAGCACATTGTCTCTATGTACCTAAATCAGTTTGGGTAGAAGCCCTCAGATTGGTGCATGACTCTAAACTTGCCAGGCATTTTGAGGTTTCAAAGGCAGAAGAGCTTTTAGCACATTTCTTTTGCTGGCCTGGTTTCAAAAAAGATGCAAAGAGTTATGTGGCTGTAATCTTCTCCTTTGGGTTTACCATCAAGAACATGAGGCTCAATGTCTATAGACTTTGTGGTCAATATTTCTCCCTCATAAGAAATGACCACTATCTTGGTAGTCGTCGACCCTCTCACTAAGTCTGCTCATGTCAAGGGGGTATCCACTGCTAAGCAAATTGCTGCGTTGATGGTTTGTGAAGTCTTTAAACTACAAGGAATTTGTGATGATGTGATGTCTGACAGAACAGTACAGTTTACCTCGAAATTTTGGAAAAGCTTTTGCTCAGCTCTAGGTGTAAAAAAGAATCTGTCCTCTGCTTTTCACCCTCAGTCTAATGGTCAGACCGAAAGGACCAATCTAACTTTGAAATAGTACCTTTGATGTTTTGCCTCTCCTCTACACTAAAGCTGGCACTGGGACCCGATCATGTGACTGGACCAGAGCGGCTTCAGAATAGGTAAGTATAGAAACCTTTTCAATTACAGCATAGATAGAATAGTCTTTGAATGGGGGTGGGAGTAGTTTTAGGCTTAGTTAGAATTTGCCTGCAATTACACTTTAACTTCAGAATGACTGGGGGGACTATCTTCCTACGGCAGAGTTCCTTTATAACCATTTTAAACATATCTCCACTTCCCATAGCCAGGTATTATCCTGTTTTTATTCCTGATCTCCCTATCTCAATTCCAATCCCTGCTGTTACCAAAAGACTAACTACATTACAGGGGATGCAGGAGAAATTGATTGACTCTATAATCACTTGCCACCCGCCCACTGGCAAATGACGGCTGGGCAGTGCAGCTCTCGTTCTGGGTGGACGTCATATGATGGCCTTCCAGAACGACCTGGTCCATGCAGTGTGGCGATCGTAGCCGTGCTGTGTTGCTAGGACACAGCATGACCCTGATTTCTGTAAAGAGCCGCGGCTGCGGATTTATAACCATATGATCGGCTGTGTCCAATCACAGCCAGTCACATGTAAACATGGAGATGCCGGTAATTGGCGCTCCTCGCCTCCCACTGACAGAGTGTGAGGAGAGGAGAGCATCTCCTCACAGGGGACAGCTAGGTATGAAATCAGGGCACTGATTATCAGTGCCTGATTACAATTAAGTACCAACCAGTGCCAGCAATTGTCACTAATCTGTGCCTACAAGTGCCAGCAATCAGTGCCCACAAGTGCCAGCAATAAGTGGCCATTAGTGATGCCAGCCAGTACTGTCTATCAGTGCTGCCCATCAATCAATGCCCATCACTGCTGCAACATCAATGCTCATCACTGCTACCCATCAATGCCCATCAGTGCCACCTATTTGTGCCCACCAGTGCTGCCTATCTGTGCCCACCCAAGCCGTCTATCTGTGCCCACCAGGGCCACCTATCTGTGCCCAGTGCCACCCATCAGTGCCCCCTATCAGTGCCCATAAGTGCGGCATATTCGTGCCTCCTCATCAATGCCACCTAATCAGTGTCCATAAGTGCCACCTCATCAGTGTCCATCAGTGCAGCCTATCAGCGCCCATCAGTGCCGCCTCATCATCAATTTTTTTTCAAAGTTTTTGGCCTTTTTTTTTTTTTAGGAAAAAATAAAAAACCTAGGAGTGATTAAATACCACCAAAAGAAAGCTCTATTTGTGTGAAGATAATGATAGCAATTTCACATAGTTACAGTGTAGCATGACCGTGCAATTGTCATTTAAATGGTGACAACGCGGAAAGCTGAAAAATGGCCTGGGCAGAGAGGGGGTATAAGTGCCCTGTATTGAGGTGGTTAAAGGAGGCTCATAAATTTTACAAGAAGGCCACTGAAGGACATTGTAGATTGCTCCCTACTTTTCATGTGGGTGAAAAAGTTTGGTTATCTACAAAAAATCTGAAGGTTCGTGTTCCATCTGTTAAGTTGGGTGAAAAGTTTGTGGGATCTTTCCAGATCTCTGTTCAAATCAACATGGTCCCCTTTTGCTTAAAAGTTCCTGACAGTGTGAAGATATAACCTGTTTTTTATATATTCCTACTCAAACCATTTAATGAAAATCCATTTTCTGGAAGAATTGTTCCACCTTCTCCACTTGTGGAGGTATAGGGTGAAGCATATATGGTGGACATGCCCAAAGGTCAAACATTTTTGGATATAGTTTTAAAGTGGTTGTAAACTCTCCAACGCAACTTCAGCACATTGCATGCCTCATAAATAAACCTATTGATCTCAGCCTGTGAAATTCTCCTTACTTGTTTAATCTGCTTGCAATCCGTTCCGCAATGTTTGATTACGTCACTGGCGCATGTGCTTCTCATCCTGTGATTAACGGCACGCTCCCTGTGCCGTTTCCCCATCCACAACATACTGTGTACAAGAGCTCCGCTGTCTGGGGTACAGCTTTGCAGACTTGCAAGACTAGGCAGTCATTCGCAGCATCCTGATTCTCCCCTAGTGACTGTGTGACGTCACACGGAGAGTAAACCAGGGTATACTACAGACTCCTATAATGAAGAAAGTGTTTCGAGAAAGAGGCTTGGTTAAGAAACGATTACGCATGTGCGAGATTTTAGCAGGGGAAACAATGAAGGGCAGATGAGTCAGAAAACAATGCTTAAGATGGTGCCGCTGAATCCCGGAAGACAATTTTTTTTACAAACTACTAATAAACAGTATATAAGCAGTGATTATACATACATTATACCAAGCAAGGATTGGAAAAATGTTTTCTTATCACATGAGATTAAATTCACGATAAGAAATGCAGAGTTTACTTCCTTTTTAACACAGTCAATACGGTCTTACATTTGAATTTACGTAAAGATCCCTGAGAGGCACTTAACTGTCATAACAAAGAGGTAGTGCACTCTAGTGACTCGTGTCTTTAGGACCACGAAACAGACAGACAATCGCAGATGCTTGGAAATCGTCAGCCCTTCCTTTCGATGAGGTGAAAAGGCAAGTACATGGCAAGATAGTGAATAACAAGCTTATGGTGATTTTAACCGATCCGCATGTTAAATTGCAGAAAATCTGGCAACCTTGGTTGGCTCATTTTCCAACAATGCGACCTCCTACCCGCTTTCTAAACCTAAAACTCATGGTTATAAATAAGACATATCTGTAATGGGTCCCCCCAGAGTATATTGACCCCTCCTCCCCTTCTTTATCATTCCCCTCTTGCTCTCTATCTCTTAGTTCATGTCTTGTCATTAGCCCTTTTTCTGGAAAACAAGTGACTCTCTCCACTTTTCTAAGGGTTCTCCCTCTCGTATAATACCCTGTGAGAAAGCTCACTTGTTTGCTGTTGGATATGACAAATTGCTTATTGGCCTTTTTCTAAATTTACATCGGACCCCCAATTAGAGAAGTGTATTGTAGACATGTCACTGGAGAAGTGATCGAGGGGGTGTACATCTCACCTAGGTTGCTACACAGTGTGAGATGGTAAATCCAGGATGGATCAGTTTCTCAGCAGCGATATGCTGCTGAGTTGTTATTTAATTTTGCCGGGCCTGGGTTTATATGGAATGGCAGGTAGGTTTGGTAGAGGGACCTGTCATTCCACATCCCCCGATCCAGTTCTGGGTTTGGGATCAGGTGAGCTTGGATCCTAATTAGCCTGGGAAGCTAAAGGCTCTGTAGGGTCTGCAGGTGTTTGCTTCTCAGCCAGGGAATGAACAATCTGTGTGTTGAAGGAAGCTGCAAGCACAGCCACTGCTGGAGCTAAAACTCACCCTGCGATATCCAGGCGAAAGACGCTGTGTTTGTAAGTGTCAGATAGGTGAGCAGAACCTGTTAGTAAGCGCCCAGCCGGGCTAGGACTTTTATTTGTTGTTGTACTTAGAAAGCACGGTGTTGCTGTATATTTTGTTTGCTGGACTGTTTGTACCACGAATAAACGCCAAGATCTGCTTTATCAAATTCCAAGTCTGCTGTGAACTGTGTCCAAACACACCCTACCCCGGGAAGATCCCTTACAATTGGTGGAGGTAGCGGGCAACGCGGTTGCTAGGGGCAACGGTGTGGACAGACTTGGCTACAGCTGCTGATGTCCTGGGTGAAAGCTGCAACTACACTCCAAAAACAGTCCAGCAACATGGAGGAGATGCTGAAGCAGTTTATGCAAGTGAGTTTGCAACAACAGCAGGCTCAGACAGAGGCCAATAGACGACATGAACAGTCCATGGCTGAACAACAGCAGATGATGGCTGCACAACAGCAGGCGCAGACAGAGGCCAATAGACGACATGAACAGTCCATGGCTGCACAACAGCAGATGATGGCTGCACAACAGCGGATGCATAAGGAAGAGTTGCAAGCTTTGCGCCAAAGCCAACAACAACTTATCGAGCACCTGATAGTAAATCGAGAGGCGCCTGTGGTTGCTAATCCACCCACAATGGAGGGAGCCGCTCCAGAGATTTTTTCTGGGAGAAGGACTGTGCAGAAAGCGCTGCAAAAGATGACTGCTGAGGACGATGTTGAGGCCTATCTAACAGTATTTGAGCGCGTGGCTGAGCGAGAGAAGTTACCAGCCGCTGAGTGGGCAGAGGTAATTGCGCCCTATTTAACAGGTGAACCTCAAAAGGCCTACTATGACCTCAGTGAGCAAGAGGTTAAGGACTATACTCGGCTAAAAGAGGAGATGCTTGCCCGACTAGGAGTTACTACTGCAGTCCGTGCCCGGAGGGTACGCAACTGGAGCTACAGTCTGGACAAATCAGCGAGGTCCCAGATGTATGACCTAATCCATTTGGCAAGAAAGTGGTTGGAGCCAGACACTTCTACTCCTGCACAAATCCTAGAGAAGGTCGTGATGGATCGCTACCTCCGAGCCCTTCCTACTGACTTGCAACGCTGGGTGGGACAAGGTGATCCTAAGAATGCAAACGAACTTGTCAACCTTGTGGAGAGGTTCCAGGCGACTGAGGACTACCTCCGTGATGTTCCTGCAGCATCTTCACCTCCCCGGAGCGCCAGATCTGTGCCGTCAGCTGGTAAGAGACTTCCATCTATTGGGGGAGTGTGGAGGGGTGCTGATGGGGGGAAAAGGGCTCAAGTGGTGTCTCAGGGACAAAAGACTGGTGATGGTCCCGGGTGGCTAAGGGGCTCTGAAAAGGACTCCTTGCCAAAGAGACCAGGCCCTATCCAGTGTTGGAGATGCCATGAGGCGGGACACGTGTCGGCCCATTGCCCTCTTACCTCTGAACCCATGGAATGTGACGCTAGCAGGCGTCAGTCGCTATTTGCGGAACCATCTTGTGCTGCAGTTCCTGGACTAGAGACTGAACCGCAAATCTGCAACATCACAATCAATGACTTTCCTGTTAAAGCGTTAATGGACTCAGGAAGCCTTGTAACCTTGGTGCATGCTAGCCTGGTGACTGGGGACTTAGAGTCTAAAAAGCATATGAGTGTTGTGTGCATACATGGTGATACAAAAGTGTACCCTATAGTGCTGGCTAAAGTCGGGACTGAACAAGGCACCGTACAATATGAAGTGGGTGTGGTTAAAAACCTCATGCATAATGTAATATTGGGGCGCGATTTTCCATTATTCTGGGCTCTTTGGGAAAAAAGAAAAATCCCCAAAAGGAGTGAGGATACCTCTAAGGGGGTTGCCTTGTCCACTGTGAATGATAAAAATGTGCAGGATGAAAATGATTGTTTTCCTTTGCAGGTCCTGGCTGGGGAGGAGGAGGCTCCTCCCACTGAGCAAAATATACTAGACTTAGAGGTGTCTAGCGATAATTTTGGGACTGCACAATTACAGGACCCCACTCTCAAAAATGCGAGAGAGCAGGTTGCTGTTATGAACGGGGTACCTCAGGAACCAGATGCTGAAAAAAGATTTCCACATTTTTCGGTGACTAATGATCTTTTCTATAGAGTCAATAAGGTTAAAGATGAGATTGTGGAACAGCTTCTGGTACCTAAGCTGTACCGGCGTCAGGTGCTTGACATGGCACATAACCATGTTCTTGGGGGACACTTGGGGACTGACAAAACGCGAGAGAGGGTTCTCCAGAGGTTTTTTTGGCCGGCCATATATGATGACATTAAAAAATACTGTGAGTCGTGCCCCACATGTCAGGTTAGTGCCCCAGTGTCACATTTTCGCAGTCCTTTGGTTTCGCTCCCTATTATAGAGGTGCCTTTTGAGCGTATTGCCATGGATTTAGTGGGTCCCATTGTAAAGTCAGCTAGAGGACACCAGTATATTTTGGTAGTCCTGGATTATGCGACCCGCTATCCTGAGGCTGTACCCTTAAGAAACACTGCATCTAAAACAATTGCACGTGAGTTGTTTTATATGTTCTCTAGGACTGGGATCCCCAAAGAAATCCTAACTGACCAAGGTACGCCATTTATGTCGAAAGTAATGAAGGAATTATGCAGACTATTTAAAATCTCACACATCCGTACCTCTGTGTACCACCCCCAGACGGACGGATTGGTGGAGAGATTTAATAAAACTTTGAAACATATGTTGAAGAAAGTGGTGGCAAAAGATGGTCGTGACTGGGATCATTTATTACCCTACCTCATGTTTGCTATTAGGGAGGTGCCCCAAGCGTCCACAGGGTTCTCACCATTCGAGTTGGTCTATGGTCATCACCCTAGGGGTCTACTAGACATTGCAAAAGAGACATGGGAGAATGAGTCCACCCCATACAAGAGTGTTATTGAGCATGTAGCACAAATGCAGGACCGTATAGCCACTGTAATGCCCAGGGTAGATGAGTTGATTGAGAAGTTGGGTAACGCCAGGTACATAACCACCCTCGATCTCACAAAGGGCTATTGGCAGATTCCACTTTCTGACGAGGCTAAAGAGAAAACTGCTTTCTCCACCCCTGATGGGCTATTCCAGTATGTAGTGATGCCGTTCGGGTTACATGGAGCGCCTGCAACTTTCCAGAGGTTGATGGACTTGATTCTGCGACCACATCGTGATTACTCAGCCGCCTACCTCGATGATGTGGTCATTTTTAGCCCTGATTGGGAAAGTCACCTCTGTAAGGTACAGGCCGTGTTGGATGCCATAAGTGATGCAGGGTTGACCATAAATGCCGAGAAGTGTGCTCTAGCCCTAGAAGAGGCCAAATATCTGGGCTACATTGTTGGAAGAGGATTGGTTAGGCCACAGCTAAATAAAATTGAGGCAATACAGAATTGGCCTAGACCCCTGACAAGGAAACAGGTTAGAGCTTTCCTGGGTATTACGGGTTATTACCGTAGATTTGTGCCGAACTTTGCCTCAGTTGCTGCTCCGCTAACTGACTTGACAAAGGGCGGAAAGACAGCAATGGTCACGTGGACCCCAGAGGCCGAGGAGGCTTTCCAAAGCCTTAAGTCTGCCTTGTGCCAACCACCTGTGTTAGTCACCCCCGATTTCAGGCGAGAATTTCTGGTCCAGACAGATGCCTCTAGCACAGGCTTAGGTGCAGTACTCTCACAAGTAGTGAATGGTGAGGAGCATCCGGTGACGTACTTGAGTAGAAAACTAACCCCGGCCGAGAAAAATTATGCCATTGTGGAGCGAGAATGTTTGGCAGTAAAGTGGGCCCTAGAATCTTTAAAGTATTACTTGCTAGGCAGGAAATTCAAGTTGGTGACAGACCATGCCCCCCTAACATGGATGAAGTTAAACAAGGAGAGAAATGCAAGAGTGACTAGATGGTTTCTCTCCCTACAAAACTTTAATTTCACTGTGGAACACAGGCCAGGGAAATTACAGGCAAATGCTGACGCATTGTCAAGGGTAAGTTGTCTGTGGGGACAAAAGGCTCAGCCCTCCGGTCTGAAAAAGAGGGGGGGATATGTAGACATGTCACTGGAGAAGTGATCGAGGGGGTGTACATCTCACCTAGGTTGCTACACAGTGTGAGATGGTAAATCCAGGATGGATCAGTTTCTCAGCAGCGATATGCTGCTGAGTTGTTATTTAATTTTGCCGGGCCTGGGTTTATATGGAATGGCAGGTAGGTTTGGTAGAGGGACCTGTCATTCCACATCCCCCGATCCAGTTCTGGGTTTGGGATCAGGTGAGCTTGGATCCTAATTAGCCTGGGAAGCTAAAGGCTCTGTAGGGTCTGCAGGTGTTTGCTTCTCAGCCAGGGAATGAACAATCTGTGTGTTGAAGGAAGCTGCAAGCACAGCCACTGCTGGAGCTAAAACTCACCCTGCGATATCCAGGCGAAAGACGCTGTGTTTGTAAGTGTCAGATAGGTGAGCAGAACCTGTTAGTAAGCGCCCAGCCGGGCTAGGACTTTTATTTGTTGTTGTACTTAGAAAGCACGGTGTTGCTGTATATTTTGTTTGCTGGACTGTTTGTACCACGAATAAACGCCAAGATCTGCTTTATCAAATTCCAAGTCTGCTGTGAACTGTGTCCAAACACACCCTACCCCGGGAAGATCCCTTACAGTATGTATATCAATGTTAAATACCACTTTGAATTTAACCACAGTCTAGCATTTTGTTAATCAATCCCTGGATGTACACAACTACTAAGTACCTTTAGAACTGTAAGTTGATTCATTTTCATCTTGTTTGGCAGAGAGAATTGACGCCTTTGTACTTTGATGCTGTTATTACTCGCTTCACCTTGTTCTCTTGATAGTTACTTCAATGTAGAGCGTATTGATATGTGCCTTACTGAACCCTACCCCTGTTCATTCTGTATGTGGTGTATTTCTCTTTATTCTTTAAATTAAAACATTAAGAAAGCGAGTACAAAGAAGGGCAACTAAGCTAATAAAGGGTCTGGAGAATATTAGTTATGAGGAAAGGTTGCGAGTACTGAACTTATTCTCTCGGTAGAAGAGATGCTTGAGAGGGGATATGATTTCAATTTATAAATATCATACTGGTGACCCCACAATAGGGATAAAAATTTTCACGGAAGGGAAGACACGTGGCAACTCATTAAAATTAGAAGAAAAGAGGTTAACCTTAAACTAGGTAGAGGGTTCTTTACTGTAAGAGCAGCAAGGATGTGAAATTCCTTTCCACAGGTGGTGGTCTCAGTGGAGAGCATCGATAGTTTTAAAAAACTATTAGATAAGCACGTAAATGACAGCAACATACAGGGATATATAATGTAATACTGACATATAATCACACACATAGGTTGGACTTGATGGACTTGTGTCTTTTTTCAACCTCACCTACTATGTAACTATGTATATATAAAAGAAAACAGTGTAATTTCTCTTGTCATGTGATTCTGTGCAACTCAAGTCGCATCAGAAGTTTCACTAGTGTGAACTAGGGCTAAGTGATAACAGCTTTCATTTAAGGCTTCTCGCATGGCTATTTTGCTTTGGGAATGAGACCCTGTAAGCCCTTGTACACACGGTCGGAGAATCTGTCGGAATGAGTCTTATCGGACCGTGTCGTCAGATAATCCGACTGTGTGTGGTATGCATCGGACTGATTCCGTCCGAATCTCCGTCCGACCCAATTTTCCAACATGTTGGAAATATTTCCCAACCAACTGGGCCGGACGGACCTAATCCGATCATGTGTAGAGCATTTTCATCGGACCAAGTGCCACGCATGCTCAGATCAAATTCCTACATGAAAGATATTGGCTACTAGCCTGAATGTAGTCCCATCGTAACGAAATTACGTCATCACGTTCTGAAAGATCGGATTTTTCGCCAACTTGGCCCGACCGTGTGTATGCAACAGTTTCGGACACAATCCGTCGGACTAAATCCGACGGGCAAAATCCGATGGATTTGGTTGGCAAAATCTCCGACCGTGTGTATGTGGGCTAAGACTTCTCTGCCAGCTGTAAATAGAACGTTGTTGGTTAGTTTGGTGATGCATGTACACTTTCAAAACCAATGTTTTCTTGTAGCCATGAATTGATATGTCATGAGAGGTAAATTGGTGATCTCTCTGGAAGATGCCTGGTTGGGACGAAGCAGTGATAGGCAACACATGACTGAGCTAACAAAGAATTAGCAGGAGAGATGGAGTACAAGCGCTCTTTCTTATCTGAAGCCTTGTCTATTCGAGTAATTATTTATGTCATATAATCTTTACTCTGGCTTCCAGTTCAAAGAACAGATTTTAATACCAGCATGATTTTTTATGATAATGAATTCTTGATTGAATGACATTAATATTGGCTAAGGTGCCTGCCTCCCCCTCAATGCAATCTGCCCGCTGAAGAGAAGTATGACAAGTTTTATTTAATCTGCCACAAAACAACACAGTGCTGGAACACACACACAGCCCATATGAACTGAGTTTGACAAAAACACTTTTCACACACTCAAGGAGTTATCACTTCTCCTATAAATCAAGATAACGTGTGCAATAGCTCCTTTTCCTCCACACTATAAGTATGTTGTTGAGTGATAATCGCATTCTTTCCACCCACTAAGATTATTTACAAAGCTGAAGGAAAGACAAAAGTGTAGAGTTCTAAAAAAAAAAACCTCAACGCAGCATCAAAACCGTCAGCCTCAATGTTTGGCACATATCAACGTACACTTTCAAATGAAAACACCTTAGGGAGGATAAAACTCATCAGTAAACCTACAAAATACTAGGGTATGTGCTCTTACTGCCATTTCTGATTGTGAGTTGTAGCAGTCCCTCAACCACAGGTGTGCACAGGTGTCAAACACAAGGCCAGCGGGCTGAATGCGGCCCGCTAGGCAATTTTATGTGGCCCTCACACCCAAGGTGAGGGGTCGAAGTAAGATGTGGACAACCTGTGAAAAAGAGAGCTGAACCCTAAACCCTGTGCAAAGCACACCCCTAAACCCTGAACTCTGTACACAGCACACCCCTGAACTCTAAATTCTGTACATAGTGTACCCCTGAAGCCTGCAATCTGTGCATAGGGAACCTCTGAAATGGAATACTGTAAATACTGCTTCCCTGAACTCCACACGTAACGCACTCACAGTATTTTTTATTGCATGTACTGTACCTATTCTCTGAAAAAAAAAGTCCTGGATAAATTTATATAGTCTTATGCCGCGTACACACGACCGGACTTTCCGGCAGACTAGACTAGGTCTGACGGTCTTCCCGATGGACATTTGGCGGAGTTCCGACAGACATTCCAAACAAACAGACTTGGCCACACACAAATTTACCAAGTCCGTTTGAAAGTCTGTTTGTTTTGAATGTGATGACGTAAATGGGACTAAACAAGGAAGTTCAATAGCCAGTAGCCAACAGCGTCCTTACGTCGTATTTGGTCCATCGGACCATCACACAGACAAACGGTTTTCCCGGTTTTTAGTCAGTCAGAATTGAGTCCGTCAGATAGATTTGAAACATGTACTATTTCTAGGTCCGTCTGATTTTTTTTTTTTTAAATGATCGGACTAGCCCACACATGATCAGATTGTCCGACAGGCTAATCCCTTCAGACCTAGTCTGCTGGAAAGTCCGGTCGTGTGTACACAGCATTACAGATACAACTGGCCCTTTGAGGACAACCATAATGCTGATGCGGCCCATGATCAATTTGAGTTTGACACCCCTGACCTAGTACGTATTAGCATAATCACTCTGTGTAGCAGCGGGGAGATGGGAAAGATCTCCATCTTACCGGCTCTGCCATAAGAGAAGTGCTTACGCACTTCTCTTTCACTGTGCTGAAAGCGAGATCAATGTGCCAGAGCTATATATTTAAACACACACACGTGTGTTTGAGCTTTGGGGTACACACCCTAATGCTATAGGCTGCACACACCTATGCCCTCAACCGATCAAAGTTTACAAATTAGCTACCTGAAGTTGAGAGTCATTTTTTAATTGTTAAGGGGTAGCAAAGCTAAAAGGAAACCCTTATTGAGAGAATATGGAGGCTGCCTTTGCTAGTTGCATTGCAGTATGCAATTCAGATATTCTGACTTCACTCTGACTTTCTAATCATACTTATTCCACAGTACTAAATTCAGAAACAGACAGACAACTGGTACCCTTATGCTGGGTACACACGAGAAGTTTTATTTTGTTTAACCCAGCGGGCTGAATGAAAAAAACGTACAGATCGGCATACTAACAGATCTGATGTTAATGCGGCAATAATAATTGTTTGCGAGTGCTGATCAGATTCCTATTTTCCAGCATGCTCGTTTGCCAGAAGCTGGTCTTGGGACTGGCATCTGACGGATGAGGAGCTGTACACACGGGCTAAAAGTCAGAGAGTTCCTGCTGAACCAACTGTTTTTGCTCGATTTTCAGCCCGCGCATACCTAGTCAGCAATTGCAGCACCACATTTCACCCACAATAGGTTCTTCACTAAGGCTGGGTTCACACTTGTACAACAAACGCTCCGACTTTGGGAGCTAATGTCGAATGACATGTAAAAATCAATGTTTCCCTATGGGAGCCATCTTAACTGGTCTGACACAAGTCGTTTCGACTTTGAAAATGCTCCCTGCACTGGTCTGACTTTGATCCTACTTCAGCCCATTGAATATCATTGAAGGCGGATCAAAGTCAGATCGCCGTCTTGACTGATCCGACTTTGGCATGCGACTTGTGCTCTTGTGATCTTGAAGGGAAACTCCACGCCAATTTTTTTTAAAAAACCGGCATGGGTTCCCCCTCTAAGAGCATACCAGGCCCTTATCTGAGCACACAGCCTGGCAGGTCAGGAAAAGGGGTGGGGACAAGAGAGTGCCCCCCCCTCCTGAACCATACCAGGCCACATGGGGGGTGCTTTGGGGCAGGAGGGCCCTGAAGCACCTTGTCCCCATGTTGATGAGGACAAGGGCCTTTTCCTGACAACCCTGACCATTGGTTGTCGGGGTCTATGGGCGGGGGGGGTTATCGGAATCTGTAATCCCCCTTTAACAAGGGGGCCCCCAGATCCCGCCCCCCCCACCATATGTGAGCGAGTATGGGGTACATTGTACCCCTACCCATTCATCTAAAAATGTCAAAAATAAAACACATTACACATGTTTTTAGTAATTTCAAGTCATTTTAAGTAATTTAAGTAATTTATTAGGCAGCTCCGATTTGTTCTCCCCTCTCCGGATCTTCTGTGTCTTCCGCTGACATCTTCTGCCTCTGTTGGTTCTTCTCCCCTCTCCATTTTTTCTCCGCTCTCGCTCCGGTTCTTCTCCCTCTGTTCGTTGTCTTCTGCCGGATCTCCTCTGCTGTCTTCTCGCTCTTTTGCTTGCTCTTTGCCTGGTCTTCTCCACTGTCTTCTCCCTCTATTCATTTTCCGATGTTAACTCAGCGCTCTCTCCAGCTCCAATGCTGGGTGCGCAGTGTGCCACTAATTATATTGGCATGGACGGGGTCACCGAAGGCACGCCTCTTATGACATCACTGCGGAACATGCCCCGGGCGGTGCTGTCATAAGGGGTGGGGCCTCTGGATGATGTCACATGGTAACCCCGCCCAATAGTGGCATACCGCACACCCGGCATTAGAGCGTGAGAGAGTGTCGAGTCAACATCGGAAGAAGAACAGAGGGAGAAGACAGTGGAGAAGACCGGGCAAAAGAGTGAGTAAAAGAGTGAAAGACAGTGGTGGAGACCCGGCAGAAGACAGAGGACAGAGGGAGAACCAACAGAGGCAGAAGATGTCAGCGGAGGACACAGAAGAGCCAGAGAAGAGATCGGAAGAGATGACAGAGCTGCCTAATAAATTAAATTAAAAATTGTAATGAGTTTTATTTTTGACACTTTTTTTAGGTGAATGGGTAGGGGTACAATGTCCCCCATAGTCATTCACATGGGTGGGATGCCGGGATCTGGGGGCCCCTTTATGAAATGGCCAACAGCCAGGGTTGTGAGGAAGAGGCCCTTGTCCTCATCAACATGGGGACAATGTGCTTTGGGGTCAGGGGTCACAGGGCCCCCTGCCCCAAAGCACCCACCCCCCATGTTGAGGGCATGCGGACTGGTACGGTTCAAGAGGGGGGGTGCTTGCTCATCCCCACCCCCTTTCCTAACCTGCTGGGCTGTGTGCTCAGAAAAGGGTCTGTTATGGATTTTGGGGGGACCCCCACACCGTGTTTTCAGCGTGGGGGTTCCCCTTAAAATCCATACCAGGCCAAAGGGCCTGGTATGCTCTTGAAGGGGAAATCCATGCCGTGTGGAGTTTCCCCTAAAGATTCATACCAGACACAGTGTCCTAGTATTGTCCAGGATCAAAGTCTGATCCATTGCAAATCGCCTCCTGAATCTGAATACTTTATTTCTGATGCATGCATATTAGCATGACAGCTCTTAAATAAAGCGTGTCAGGGCAAAATGTAAAAAAACTAAAAAAATGTTTGTACTGAAATTCTAATCAGTGTTGTCAGTCTTACCTGCTAGATTACAGAGCTCTTCCTATCCATTTTACTGTCCCCCTCAATGTGTGTACAATAATATCTTTCACACAAGGGAAAGGATTATTGGGGAATATAGTTCTAGGGGTTCGCCTAGGACAATAGAACTGACTTTCTATCAAACGCGTCTGGGAAGGTACGCAGTGACGCCACCACGCTCTACGAGGGGAGGACGGGACGCTCGTTTGTTTGTATGCCGGCCGGCGTGCTTTTGCTCTGTCTCAACGCTCGTTAACAAACTGCTATTTGTAAGTGAGATTCTTTTATTCCAAATAAATTGTTTGACGTTTTTACGCTATGGAAGCATCTTTTTCTTTTTAACAACGGTGCTGCTGGTGATTTACCCATTGGAGCTCCAGAGATTGCGATTTGGCTATATTTCCACGTTGAGGGTTTCAGGACACAGGAGGCCTGATTGGAGCTAGAGTCTCCCTACTTCGAGCTAATATCTCCAAGGCTTTAATTATTTGTCTATCTGGTAAGCACATCACTTATCTGGTGACGGGCACAAGATTTTTCAAGAATTATTTGTGACCACAGTGGTGATATGCTGAACGTCTGGATTTTCTAATCTTCCTGATGAACTTTTATTCATATCTATTTTGAGTTATGTCTATTCTATTTATTATAGAGTTTTCATTGTTCACAGATTGGTGATACTTTCTCTGTTAACATCAATATATGGTCATTTATTATTTATGTATTTTTCATTACTGGCGCTGCTCTTTTAATTTTTATATTTGCATTTGAGTGATTGTATCTCACTTTGAGCTGCGGCCTATTATTTATTTATTTTTGAGGTTATTGTTTATTTTATTATTTTGTACCCAAGCGCAGTTTACATACTCTTTCCATTTCTATCAATTGCCCCTGCAAGAATTTTACAAGCTTGGTGGTGAAATCAGTAATAGATAGTCTGCATCACAGAAAGTTCTAGTATAATGAAAGTAATATATGTTATTAATACATAAGGCTAACACCATAGCTATGCAGCAGGATAAGCTGACATGTTTCAACCTAAAACAGCCAAAGGCCTGTTTTACATGGATTTCAGCTTATATAAGAGCAATGTGAACAGCAACCTTTTACAAAAAAATGTACAGAGCTTTCAGCAAGCTGCATTGATGCTTTTAAAGTACCATTCAGCCCCAGGTTGTAAATGTTAAACACAGATTCTAATGGGAGTAATTATTGCCACTTTACACTAGCTGCTAGCTTGTTGAAAACCTGCTGAAGCCTGCTAGCAACTTGTTTAGGGCTCATGTACAAATTAATTTTGCCAGGTAGTAATTTTCCTTGCTGATTGATAGAAGATCCACTGATTCCTCCCTTAATTCTGAAATTGCTGCACCTTTTCTCTTCTGTCACTAGGTGGCACTGTACTGGCGACATTAGATTAAAAGGGGTTTAGCAAGGTCAGATGATGAATGGCTGGGGTGTCTCAGCCAATTGACAAGGGTTTCTTTTCGTCCCTTGGCCTGCTGGGAGAGCCTATTTATTTGGGTGGAGTCAGGTGATTGGGATTCTGTGCTATCTGGATGGCTGTCTGGGTGGATATGTGTTATATCGCCCCGGGTTGCTGGGCCGAATTTCCCTACAAATCGCTATTGCTCAATTATGCAAGTGATTCTAATTTATTGTCACTGTTTTCTATCTGGTCTAAAACCCCTTTTGACATAAAGGGATACTTTTTGGTTGCTATGGAGAATCTCCAAATTCCAGGCAGAAAAAAACAGTATTTATAATATAAAAGTGCATGCAGGGCACTGGACAAACCACTAGGGACAAAGGGAATGTGTAATTTTTTTATACAGTACTGTAATCTGTAAGATTACAGTATACTGTATGTGTACTGTGTTTTTATGTTTTTGAATTTGGCACTGATCTCCGCTCTCGCAACATCGCAGGGAATGGAGCCCGGCGGCACTTGGCACTGTGAGAATCAAGCGAGGAGACAGCTCGCACACACAGCAGGGAGACATAGCAGGATTCAGGGGACAAGTAACTTTCCCTGTATCCTGCGATGCGATCCCGAGTCTAGCTCGGGGTTACCACTAATGGTACTGAAATTCCACCATGAGCCAGGCTCGGGAATACCACCAGGGAGGTTAAAATTTCAATGCTGGTATTACAACAATAACCATTGCACGGCTGAGGTTACATTGTAATTACAAATATGAAACAATCATTTTCTCTACTTCCACCCAACGCACTTCATGAAGAAGTTGATCCTTTTTTCAAGGGTATATTTGGAAGGGATTCATGTATTTTAAGTTTCATGAGATGATCGAAGTATCATAAAGCCATATTCAATTAAAGCAAAGTCCAATATGTTTTTGCCACATGGAAGGATGGTCAGCCAGTCCCTTGTAAGGGCCCAAGTGCTCCCACAGAGGTTCCTCAGCAGCTGCCTCCAAAAATGAGACTGGAAGATAGTGAGATCCAAAATTCCTTTGTGTGCCAAGCCATATCGGTGATGCCATACTGGGAGGAAAGCTGCACTCACAAGCCAATAGGGGCAGCAATTTGAGGCCTGGTTTCACTCTCCTACAACAGAATCTTTTCCTTCTGAGACACAAGGTAGCCCCTATCGGGGCTGCTCTGTATAAAACCATTGCACAGAGCAGGTAAGTATAAGCATGTTTGTTATTTTTATAAAACATAACGTAAAAAATTAAGCTTTACAGCCACTTTAAGGGCAGCCATACATGAATCAAAACTTTGGCCAGTTCAGCAGGGACCAGACAAATTTGAATCCATGTATAGGCAGCCTGTAGGGTTTTTCTCGAACGACCAGTGGCACTGGCTATAACTGACAGCACTGATCAGAATACAATAGCACAGCGGGAGTAATTCTCTTTTTCACCTCCGCTGGTTGAACAAAAAAATGATTACCGTATGCCCAGCTTAAGGCCGCGTACACACGCGGGGACTGTTCGCCCAACTTTGTCCGTCAAACAGTTTCGGCAAACAGTCCGCTCAAAATTAGCATGGACGGACATGGCCACACACGACGAACGAACAGTTTGCTGAAACCGTGCGCGATGACGTGAACGGCACGTACGACGGGACGAAAAATACGACGTCCTATACACTGCATTATAACTTTCGGCGTGTAAATCCTTTCTGAGCATGCGCGGAACTTAGTTTGACGAACAAGCCTACACACGAGGGGACTGTTCGCTGAAACAAAGTTTCAGCGGACAGTTTTTCGGAATTTCCGAAAAACCTTGTTCAGCGGACTGTTCGCTGAAACTGTCCGCTGAAAGCCCACACACGGGCGGACTGTCCGCCGAAACACTGTTCAGCGGACAAAGTTGGGCGAACAGTCCCCGCGTGTGTACGCGGCCTTAGGGTCTATCACTGACCTACAGCAACCATACAGTGCATAGGAAGTGCAAAAAAATGATTAGAACTCTGAGATAGCAGTGAAAGAAAAATTACAATTTCTGTCCATTCTAGTAGAAAATAATATATATTTGACATTCATGGGACCATCAAAACAGGATCTGGAATCCAATTTTGCCCACAAGTCCATCTGGGTTATTGAAGTAGTGTGCAATCATCATCAAAAATACAGAAAAAGCAAGACTATCCTCTCTAGATTTTAAAGGATTAAGACCAATGTAAAATATGCAATTATTTGCTTTGCCTTTTTCTCCACCACTTTAGCTGTGACACTTGACTGGAATAGAGGGAAATGAATAGAGGGTGTGATCATCTAATAAGCTTTTCCTTATCTAGGCTTAACTCCAAAAGAAGATGTTCACATAATTTTGTTGTTAGTAGAGTAGCAACAAATAGACTAGATCAGTGGTTTCCAAACTGCGGCTCGTGGGCCGAATGCCGCCCTTTGCTTACCTTTATCCGGCCCTTGGGGCACTATTCTTCTACTGATACAAGACATTATTCTACCAACTGACATCAACAATGGGGCAACATTCCACTGACACCAACAATGGGACACTATTCCTCTCAATGATACCAACGACGGGGCACTATTCTTCAACCTTATATCAAATGTGGTTATTGTCACTCCTACTGATGTCAGGACAATTTCAACTCTCACTGGCCACAGCCTGGCTCCCCCTAAAATCTGAAGGACAATAAACTGGCCCTTTGTTTAGAACGTTTGGAGACCCCTGAACTAGGTGAATGATTCTTGATGCAGCTGTCACACAACCTGGAAGAGCTGCAGTCACATATATATGAGACAAACCATACATTAATGGAACATAATATGGGAGACCAGTATTGTTGTAATTAATCTTATGAAAAAATGCAAAAATTAAAAAATGCAAATATGAGAAAATCTTTATTTTAGACAAATAACATTGATATTTTGTAACCTTCTGTACATTTCCTCAGTCATATTTGGCTTTTGTTGGTGTATGTTGGCTAAAGGAAAAAAAAAATCCCTCAAAAAATTGTTTAAGTGGAAATAAAGCTATGTTACTTTTATTTTTGATTGATCCAAGACCTACATCCCTTGTGTTTTAACTTGTTTAAATCCAAAAAATAAACATAATGCAGTTACCATTTTTTTTTTACTATGCATTTTGATTCTTGGGGGGCTGCATACGAAACAAAGCCAGTTGATTTAATATAAAAATGTAGATGATACACAATTTTAGGGTGTAGGTTGTATCTATTTCTGTCATGTTAGTGACTGCTCATTCTGATGATTTATAATGGTTGCACAGAATTTGATTTATTGTGCACATACTCTTATTATTTTTTAAATGTATTTTTAATGAGCTAGGAACCCTCTATGTAACTTGCTTCTAGCACCAAATGTATTCCAGAACATCGTTATTGATTCTGCCTACAGGCTGCATACCTTCACTTCAAAGAAAAATGTATCAACAAGGACATTTCACTAAAACTTACTATGAAATCTTTGAAGAGATTTCCCAAATCAGTCATTATTGGCAGGATGACTTTAAGCATAAGGGCAAAATGGGCAGGTATACAGGGCCCACATTGCCAGGGAGAGCCATTAGTGCCACCATAGGCATTAGAACTGTGAAAGATCAACTGCGGGTACTGAATTTGAGAACAGTGAACTGCTTTCTTGTGGGTTAATTCACTTGAGCCAGTATAGTTTTGGTCAATTCAAGGACAGGACTTATTAGCGCACATTAGCACTTGGCCAGCAACAGCAGCTTTAAAATGTTCTGTAAATTATCCCACCTGTCATAACGTACTTTTTTATTAGGGCATTTCCATTGACCTTAAATGTACAGGGGGCTGTGAGCAAGCTTTCCAATGGCCACCAATTTAACTTAAAGTGGTTGTTATAGCATGAAAACAACCTTGCAACAATCCACTCTCCTATGTTAAATAATGTCCCCAGTAGCACATGCTACAGCAAGAATTAAAAAAAATTGCATAGAGTCCCCCTACCAAAATACATACCAGAAGCTTTAAATACTTAAAAAAATGCATGAGGTCCCCCAAGATATCCAGGGAATCCATATCAAGCTCTGCAGATCTGGTAAGGGTATTAATGGCGGACGCCAGTAAAATAAAAGAGTGTGAGGCCTCCCTAAAAATACATGCATGCAGAATGGCTGACAAGAAAAGGGGGGATGCTACCCTCCTCCTGAAACATACTAGGCCACATGTACTCAACATGGGACCCCCCCTAACAGAGCACCTTGTCCTAATGTTGATGAAGACAAGGGCTTTATCCCCACAACTCTTGCCTGGTGGTTGTGGGGGTGTGCAGGCAGGGGGCTTAATGGAATCTTGAACCCCTCTTTAATAATAATGTGGCCTCCAGAGAATACCCCTACACGTGAATGCATATGTTGTACATAGTACAAAAAAAAAACGTGCAAAAAAAAACTTGCAAAAAAAACCTGCTGCACGCCACCAATTCCCCATGGTGACACTAGACAAATGGCAGCTCCCCAAGCTATCATCAATTACATCAAGAAGGGGCAAAGATACTGGTGACACCATTGCCCAAATATGCACATGGCCATATTTGGGCAATGCTATTATAAGCTAGAAGATGTTGCTTCCTTATCAACTATTGCCCAAATATGTGTGGCCATATTTCAGCAATGACTTAACCAGCTTTATTCCCTGTCCATTTGCTTACATGGTCGGGGATTCCTGGCCATGTTAGTGAATTGGCAAGGTGATATCAGTGATTGGTAAGGACTCACTGGCTGTATGCAGCCACTGCTTCATTAGCAACCATTGACAGCCAGAAGCTGTCAGCGTTTAGACAAAAGTCAAAATAGTCAATGTTCAGTCTGAACTTATGTTCAAACAAAAAACTGAGCTCATCTCTACTGAGCAGGGAGATTGTGCTCAACGTATGCATCTCAGATCTTATTTTTCATTTCTAACTGGAGTGTACTATTAAATGAAAGCTAACAAACTGATAAAATAAATTTAAATCTCTAGCCAAAACTTTTTATTACATTTCGGGTATCGCTGGAAGGGGTTAGAGCTTTTGTCAGGTTTTAATTACTGTCTGAATCTATACTGGAGAGATTAGTTAAAAACCAAAATGCATTTTAGCAGAGTGGGTATGGGCTAGAACTTCTGTCCATGTATTGTATTGTATTGCTGTCTGTATCTTTCTGTCCTGTGACATAAATTTCCCCTAATTCTTGTTTTGGTGTTACAGGGGCAAGAAGAGAGGGAAGATTTCCCCAATGGCATCACAAAAAGAAGTGAAAACCTAAATTAAGTTTTACCTTTTCTACACTTTATCCAAAACTTAAAAAATCTGTCTGGTATTAGGCTTTAAAGAAGAATTCCAGGTATGGATATTTTTACATAGTTACATTGATCTAGCTTGTACCAATGTACGGTAACTATGCATATATACCATACTTGTGGGATCCCTCTAGAAGCTGGAAGTCACTGTGGTAGACACTGATAGTTACATTGGTCAAAGCTGGCCCAATATAACTATGTAAAAATATCTATACCTGGAATTCTTCTTCAAGGATAGATTCGTAGTTGTATATTTTTAGCATACTTCTCTGACCCTTTCTAGCAAGTGTACATTTTTCCTCTGCCCCATTGTTACGTTCCTGTCAGGGTAAAGTATATTCATAGAAATCCGTTTCATTTCACAGAGGTGTCATACAGTTTAGGCTCTCCAGACTTCATTCGGGAATTATGTTTAATTGATTTGAAAAGGTTACAAAGAACTCGCTTAGGAGAAAAAGGAGCACAAATGCACTGGGGGAAAATGATGTAGCGAATGCAGCTGATAGCCTTCTAGTAATTCATGAAAATGACTGCCTCAACACATTAAAACCTGACAATTGACATGGTTTTTATTGTGGAAAAGAGCTATTATGTGTATAATTGAAAAAGTCAGAGTGCTTACTCCAGAAATACGTCTCAGCCATCTGCCTAAAAAATATCTCCTGGCTTACCATGTGCCTTTGACAGTATACAAGCAGATGCAGAACTCCAATTTACTCAGGGTATAATGCTTCCTATGGGCAGTTCTGATATGATAGCTGTAATATAACATTATTACACTGAACAACAATGTTAAAGAAATAGGTATGTTACATGGGGCAGTGCAGGGATAGGTTTGCCCAGCACCAAGAGCAATGATGCAGAACTGCATCCCCCTTCCCCACTGCTAATGTATGTCAGAGGATGGGTGTACCAGCCTGCGCCCATTCTCTGCCCCTTGCTCTGGCTGCACATACTTGGCATGGACTGCATCTGCATGGCCAATCGCTTGCTTTCTAGCAGTTAAAGGGTAGTTGAGCATGCACAGTGTGTTTATCGTTTCAGCTGTGGGCGAATGGGTATAGAGTGGGCATGTTGGAACACAATGTGACAGCAATAGTGGAAGCCATGGCCTACTGGTTGCCAGCTACTGATCTGGAGTGTGTTGATGTGACGAGGGGGTGCCTCTCCTACTGCTGCACCCAGGGAAGCTGTCCCTCCTGCTCAACACATGTTATGACCCTTCATAAGGGAATTTATGTTGGAATACTATTAACACTGGTATCTACACTTTGTGCACTGGTCCAAATCATTTGGTGGTGGGGGATTATGATGTGAAGTTGTTTTTCAGGGGTTGGGCTTGGCCCCTTAGTTCCAGTGAGGGGAACTCTTAAGGTGTCAGCATACCAGGATATTCTGGACAATATCATGTTCCCAACTTTATGGGAACAGTTTGGGGGTGGTCCCTTCCTGTTCCAACATGACTGTGTACCAGTGCACAAAGCAATGTCCATAAAGACATGGGTGAGTGAGTTTGGGGTGGAGGAACTTGACTGGCCTGCACAGAGTCCTGACCTCAACCTGATAGAACACCTTTAGGATGAATTACAGTGAAGACTGCGAGTCAGGCCTTCTTGTCCAACTTCAGGGCCTGACCTCATAAATGTGCTTCTGGAAGAATGGTCAAACATTCCCATAGAAACTAAACCTTGTGGACAGCCTTCCCAGAAGAGTTGAAGGTGCTATAGCTGCAAAGTGTGGACCAACTCAATATTGAACCCTACGGACTAAGACTGGGATGCCATTAAAGTTCATGTGCGTGTAAAAGCAGGCATACCAATACTTTTTTTACAATAAAGTGTATGTACAGTACTGCACCTTTCCTGTGGCGGGTCCAGATAAGCAATGTTATTAGCATGTAATTTATGGTACATGTGACTATACCATAGACTTCATGTTGTTCATGTTTTACACAAACTGGGGTGGTTAATGTAAATGTAACAAGTTGTGCTGCTCACAGCCTAATATAGACTTAAACCCAATCACTAAAATCTCATATACTGTCATGCACCTGGTTGAGGACAATACGGTGAGAGGGCTCTCCCTTACATCTCCTGTCCGGTTTGTTTTTCAAAATTAATGAAAGGGTAGGACAGGACACAGAGTGGCATGGGTGCCTATAGTAAGTCCTGGCCAGTATAAGAGCTCAAATTTGTGATGAATTAGAAGATGAAGAACAGGAACTCATGTCGGATGTGATCACAGGGCTTTCAGAAGCTGGAGGCATCAACGTAGTCACACAGGCAGAAGTTCCCAACAGGCGGGCAGCGCAGGTGCCAATTTGTAAGATGAGAACATAAACAAATACTGGGTCAAGGTCAGTATTGTATATGCAGAGGATGAGTCAAAGGGATAAGCAAGTTGGGGAGTCAAGTGCCAGAGGGATTGAGGCATAGTCAGAAGGCAAACCGGGCATAACAGGAACAAGCAGGGACTAGTCACAGATCACATGAGCTGACAACCACTCAGCAATGATCTTGAGGTTTGCAATGCTTTAAATAGACCTCTGGGTGCCAAAGTCAATTCAAACCATGCTCATGTAGATGCACGCACAGCCCTGATTCTGTGAACAGTTCTGTGGACAGTTCTACGTGCATTCACAGTTCTTTAAACATGGGCATGAACTTGGTTGTCCTGACATATACACTTTATCATGTTAACAAGTTGTTTTCAATCCTTTTAAACCCCCATACACACTATAAGTTTTTCTGATGAGTTTTTCCTTCAGGTTTACCAAAAAACATGTAGTGCAAGGGCCTGCCTGATTGCATACACATTGAAACTCCTAAGGTTTGACCTCATATTATATGGTTTTGGTAAATCTGAAGGAAAAACTGATAGTGTGTATGGGGCATAAAACTGCAGATTTGATCAAAAGAATACCTAGTAGTAACTGATGTCCTTGCTCAGGCACTCCCTGTTATAGGGGAACAAATGTCTGCAAATTGTGCTCCAGCATTGTCACCCTGTGCCCCTGGTGAACACTAAAAGTGGTAATGCACATTGCACAAACACAGTCCCCAAATATCATTTTCAAAGGAATGATGACCAGCCAGTAGTGGAGCACATGTAGATGGAGATCAGCAACACTTAGATTAAAAAAAGGTCCATAGAAAGTACAGGCTGGCAACTTGACAGCTTCTACATAGAAAATATTTATTTAAGGCCTTCATCAAAAGCATACAAATATGACATTAAAAACAGGTATTTATAAGGGAAGCAGCCCTTGTGAGGTATGACGGGCAAAAATCACTGAATTAAAAATAAAAACCCATTAATTGGTACAGGTGGAGATGACCAGACCAGGGCCAAACAAACACACACAAAAAAGGGGGTTTCAACAAAGAGCACAAAATGTTAACCATTACAGTCACACTGATACAACAGTGGTAGATTTTAAATAAAAAATGAAAAATAAAATGAAGATTAAGAGAAAAAATGTACTGTAGTCTCAGAAAGACTAATGAGGGGAGGATGCAAAAAACATTTGAGTAATAATGGCAGGATGAAGGCAGAGAAAAAGGATATAGAGTTAGCCTGCTAAAAAAATGGGGAGAACCTTAGTATGAAAAGACAGTCCCATTGCAAAAGCAATAAAATACATTTTGTTACTACTTACTCTAAAAAATACAATCAAATTGTAGCAATTGTCAAAAAGTGCCTCCCCGTTCTATATGCGGGTAAGACATTGTATGACATTTTACAACAGGGTTATATTTCTTCCAGTAGAAGGGCTTCCACACTGGGATCTATCCTATCTCCTAGTCTTTTTCATCCTCATCATCCCCCCACGGACATGGCTAAGTACCACTGGATCTTTTCCTTGTGGCACCAGCACATGTAGACAATGTAGAAGACACAGAAAATACAAAACTGTCACCTCTTTCTCCACAGGTAAAAACCTACACTTGTAAACATTTTATTAATTGCAACTCTAAATCAGTGATTTATATAGTGGAATGAAGTGCTTGTCAGATACATTACGTGGGTTGCACCATTCGCCACCTACAAATCAGGGTCTCTGAACACTATAATGACACTGTCAATCCAAATGCCAAAAATATTTCTAGTGTAGTTAGTTAGCTAGTTCTAATCTAAACATTTCAAGACAGTGCATGGAGGTAACCTTGATACTTTTTCTTTCTTTGGTTTAGAACATGTTAAACGGTCTACAAGATGGGGGGAAACCCATTGCACCCTGCTCCAATGGGGGGTGTGGTGGTGGATACGCACGTTAAATACCAGAATGCCATTGGGTATGAACAATAGGATGGATGTTAGCCTGTTTTTGAAATAATTCTCTGAAGAATACCAATTAATGATTTTTTATTGAAAATTGTCCACTGTTGTATTAGTGGGACTGTAATGGTTAACATTTTGTGCTCTTTGTTGAAACCCCCTGTTTTTGTGTGTGTTTGTTTAGCCCAGGTCTGGTCATCTCCACCCGTAACCAATTAATAGGTTGATTTTTTAATTAAGTGATTTTTGCCCTTCATAACTCACAAGGGCTGCTTCCCTTATATACACACTTGTTTTTAATGTCATATTTTTATGCTTTTGATGAAGGCCTAAGGCCAAAACGCGTCAGTATTTTTGGATGATGTTATTGCTGTAGTGCTTAAATAAATATTTTCTATGGAGAAGCTGTCAAGTTGCCAGCCTGTATTTTCTATGGATCTTTTGTGAGCTTAATTAGCCAGAGCACCGACTATTCTACACACCAACTATACTATATAGTGGTTGAGCTTGGCTAAGTTTTACTCTTTAGATAAAAAAAAAGGTCTGAATGTTATTTCCAAAACAATGAAAGTTACAATTCATTAGGATACACAATGATGCAGTAAATTAAATATTATTCAGTTAGGGCTTATGTCTATTTTACAATACTGCTAACCTGCATCACCTTCATCACCTATTTTCACAATAACCTTTTTTTCTAGTCTCCACTTGCCTTCCATCAGCAGCAGGTATAATGCACAGGGATCTTCTATTTAAAAAAAAAAAAAAATCTTGTACACAAAGCCTTGTAAAACACAGAGATAAAAACAATTTTTCATAGACCCACAAAGCACGGGGCAGGGAGCTGAAGTTACACACTGTAAAAAAGCTCTGAGAGCTGATTGGAGGGAAGGGACACGCCCCCTTCACACAGCACACAGGAACAATTCCAACAATTCCAACAAAATATTTTGCATACAGTTCATTAGCAATAAAGTTGATGCCTACAGGTCTATTTCCCATCACTGTTAATTTAAATAAATAAAATGTGCTGTCAATCAATATAATTTAAAATTGAAGGTGAACACAGACCCATAGCCTGTAAAGCTGTAAGCGTTTGTGCTCTTGGGGCTTTTATAGACACATTATATGCCTAGCATAATTTCCTAATGCTTTCTGGCACCCAGGGAGCCACAAGTGCAGTGTTCGGTGCTGCCAAACAAGTGAATAGCTTTACGAAGACACGCTGCTGTAAATGCCGATGTTTCTTTGCATTAACCTATGCATGCACATTCAACCAATTTTCCAAATGTGAACGTATACTAGTTATTCATAGAGTTAATATTAAGTTACAGCTGAACACCAGCCTTACCTTCAGTTTTGCACAGTTGTATTTAAAATGCTTACTTGATTTCACTGCACAGCATCTCCCATTGTGTATTAAAAACCTGCAACAAGTCAAATGGGGCTGATTCATTTCCTAGCTACAGGACAACTAGCATCATCTAGCGTGATCTATTCCAATCAAACTCTTCTGGACCCACTCCTCTAATTCAATTCATCAATCATGAAGGCTCTACACCATATGTAGACATTACCTAAGGTGGTCTGCAAGCAAATGTAGCCTGTCTAAGAATGCCGACTCCCTTAGCCTGACATGTACCCATTAAGGCATTTTCAAATTTACATAACTCTTCCCAAAATCCACTCCATCACTCCTATCAGGGCTGAGGATTCTTGAGAGGGTTACTGAGGCAGGGTGCTCTGATGTCTTCATGAAGTTATGTACAGAAACCTGCCAGCCACTCTTACCAGCCATTATCTGCCCGCAATGCTAGATTTGAAATCCCAGAAGGAGAAAGTGGCAAGAGAGAAAGTCTGATACCACAAGTTCTTTTCATTGAAAACCTGCTGCTAAATCCAGACCAGAAGAGATCAGTAAGTGCTCTTATGTTTATTAGTTTAGTATTGTTGTCCAGCAACTCTGTCCTATTGTTATTATCTCACATGCACAGTGCCAGATAGCTAGTTCTGTGCTACTAATTGTATCTAGTGGTCACATTCCAGTATATTAGTAGGTTTATTGCAATAAAGTTTATATACAGTTCCTGGTATTTTAGTTAACCCTGTCCCTTCTGGTCTGGGATTCTTTAGCTAGTATTAGTTTAGGGCTCAATAACCAGCAAAGGGTAGAGCCAGGTTAGACATAAGATGGCAACTTCTGGTAATTTGAGGCCTGGTTGTATTACAGATTAGGAGCTACTATGGACAGAAGCTGCATTGAAAGCTAGTTGGACAACAGTTGCAGGTTTTCTCCATCACCACTGATCTTGTCATCAAATCATTCTCTGCAGCTATTACCTTTTGTACTACCACCCCCTCCCCTTAGAATGTAAGCTCTACGAGCAGGGCCCTCCTGTACCTTTTGTATTGTACTATTGTACTGTAATTGTGTTGTCCCCCCTATACATTGTAAAGCGCTGCATAAACTGTTGGCGCTATATAAATCGTGTATAATAATAATAATCTTGTCCACAGGTCTCTGACACAAAGATGATTGCTGGATTTTGCTGCAACATTCATCTGGAGGTATCTCTATTAATAACTATATATATATCTGGCTATACAGTGCATCCGGAAAATATTCACTGTGCTTCCTTTTTTCCACATTTTGTTATGTTACAGCCCTAATCCAAAATGGATTAAATTCATTTTTTTCCTCAAAATTCTACAAACAATTGGGTTAATTCACAAAGATTTTCTGCATGCGATAAGGGTATCATGTTACTCGTTTTCATAAATTATTGCATTCTGTAAACTAAGTCCAATTAACAAAAATAAAAAATGATGTAGTATTTACCATGAAAAGCTCTTTTCACAAACAGACCACAGTGTTAAAAAGCATGCAATATTTACCACCAGTGTTTTGCTGGCGGTATTACATGGGATATTTGTCAAAAAACAGCCTGGGAGACCCCTAGGCTGTTTTTTGACAAATAGTCTGTTGCTAGGCAGCGGTCCGGGAAGCCAGCCGCCACTTCCGTAACAACCAATGACTCATCAGCTGCCAGCATGGGGTACCCCCCAAAATCCATACCGCAGCATGATGCTGCCACCACCATCCCCACATCATGATGCTGCCACCACCATCCCCACAGCATGATGCTGCCACCACCATTCTTTGTTTCATCAGACCAAGGAATATTGTTTTGTTTGGTCTGATATTCCTTCAGGTGGCTTTTGGCAAACTCCAGTTGGGCTGTCATGTGCCTTTTACTAAGGAGTGCTTCCGTCTGGCCACTCCACCACACAGGCTTGATTGGTGGAGTGCTGCAGAGATGGTTGTTCTTCTGGAAGGTTCTCCTCTCTCCACCCAGAAATGCTGGAGCTCTGTCAGAGTGACCATCACGTTCTTGGTCACCTCCCTGACTAAGGCCCTTCTCCCCCGATCACTCAGTTTGGCCAAGTCGGCCCTCTCTAGGAAGGGTTCTGGTGGTTCCAAACTTCTTCTATTTACAGATGATCTAGGCCATTGGAACACAATGCACCTGAGCTCAATTTTGAGTGGCATGGCAAAGTCTGTGAATACTTATGTACATGTGATTTTGTTTGTTTTTTATTTTTAATAAATTTGCAAAGGTTTCAAACAAATTTCTTAAACATTGTCGTTATGGGGTATAGTTTGTAGAGTTTTGAGTAAAATAATGAATTTAATCGATTTTGGAAAAAAGATGTATCCTAACAAAATGTGTAAAAAGTGAAGCTCTGTGAAAACTTTCCAGATGCACTGTATGTGCACCATTTCACCAGGGCTCTTTTGGGCCTTTTGCTGATAATACATGTTTGTACATTGGATATGTATTATTATTAATCTTTTCTTATATAAAGCTTGTATTATTACTATACTGATGTGCATCTATATACTTACGGTTACCATTATTCTGTCTCCAATTACTTTGACTAGATTACTGGTAAATTTATTTCCCAGGAAGGGAATCCTCTCTGTTCACAGAGGCCCTGTTCTTGGTGGAGACACTGTCAACTTTTTTATTAAACCCACTCTTCCACTTAGCAAAGGTCCTGATTCTCTTAATTACCTATAGCTTTAGCGCAATATATTGTTTAGAGAAGGCCCAAAAGAGGACTACAGTTGTAACAGGGTTGGAAAGCACATCAATTACCCATCTGTGCAATGTCAGATTTTATGATTTGCCGTTACCGCTATCTTAAGTATCCCACTTAATCACACAGTGAAGATGCCTAAATCAGATAAATCGCTACTTTCACTGATATGAACTGGGCATGCTGACATCACCCAATGCATAGCACATAATGGCATATGTCAGTACAAGTCGACTATAACAGTCAGGCAAACAAGAATGAAAAGTCTCCATTAAGACTGGTTGGTTCTCTATATTTTAGGAGATAATATTCTGTCAAAAAAAAAAAGCAATGAACAGATTCTTGAAATGTTATGTGAAAATCAAATTTCTATTATTAAGTGTCAGGCAAGGCATATACTTTCCACCACATGGCAGATTTATTACTTTCGAAGTATATAAATTTAATCATGTCACCATCTTTTCAGTGCACAAGTATTTTATAGGACTGAGAATCTATAATGCACATCATGTTTTAACTTTCTTATCAAATTAAAGTCGAATCCATTATATTTCAAGTTCAGTTAACATCTCAGATTTGCTATAGCAGCTTGAGGTTGACACACCAAACAAATTGACATATTTATTACTGAAACATGCACAGTTTTATATATTATTTACAGTGTGATGAAAAATAACCAGGTAGAGCATTACTTTTTCTAGAGAACAAAATAGAGTGGTCTGTGTAGTGCCTTTTAAATCTTAATGATCAGTATTTGCATAACCTTGAGTGAGGGACCTCCTTAGCACCCATACTCTCAAAGGAAACATCTCATGAGATGACTGCTGACCTTTTCTTTTGAAAATGTTATTTGCCTGTTTTTTATGCTGACTTACTCATTTAACTAATTTCTCAGTTAATCACCTGGAAAATGAATATATATCTGGAAAGTCAAAGGTCAGAAAGCCTAACTAGTATACTTACTATAGGGCAGTGTCCAAAGATCCAGACCAAAAGGGTCAGCATGACAAAACAGGTAGTTATGCCACGTAGACTCTGAATTTTGGTCAGAAAAAGCTCTGATGGTTTTCCCCGACAGAATTCCGATGGGATTTTGCTCAAGCTGTTATGCATACACACGGTCACACCAAATGCCGACCGTCAAGAACGTGGTGACAGCACGTACGATAGGACCAGAATAAGGGGGTTCAAATGAGGTAGCCAATAGCTTCCATCTCGTAGTTGAATCTGAGCATGCGTGAGTTTTTGCACGTCGGAAAATTGAATACACACAAACACATTTTCGGATAGGAACTTTTTTCGACCGAAAAATTGAGCTCTAAATCTTTTGCTGGCCGAAATGTGGCCAGCAAAAGTCCAATGGAGCTTACACGATCGCATTTTCCAACCAAAAGCTCTCATCGGTCTTTTGCTGTCTGAATTTCCGATCGTGTGTATGCAGCATTAGACTTTTCTAAAGGAGAGTTACAAAGTGGCAGTCTACCTGTTCTTCTCCAAACATATTTTGCTTAATTATAGCAAGTCCTGTGTAATAATTAATGATAATCATAACCTATAAATCTATATCTGCTCACAGAAACATTAGTTTATTCTTTAGCGGTCTACTCCTACAATAAATTAAGGTGACTAGCAGGCAGCCTTTGTAAATAGAAAGAATGTCACAAAAAAAAATCTAGGATCGTCATCATTAAAATTATTTTCATAATGGGAGCATGATTTTGCTAATAAGTGACAGACAAGAGCAGATTTTAACCACTTGACCTCCAGAAGGTATTACCAGACCAGACTATGACCAGACCAGATTTTGCTATTCAGCACTGCGCCACAATAACTGCCAATTGCGGTAATGGAGGATCATGAGTCTGTAGTGAGCACCTAATTCTTCATTATGCCCCGTACACACGATCTGAAATTTTTTTGGTCAGAAATTCCAACCGTGTGTATTCTCCATCAGACTTTTGCTGGCAGAATTTCCACCAGCAAAAGATTGAGAGCAGGTTCTCTATTTTTCCAGTGGAAAAAATTTCAGATCAGAAATTATGATCATCTGTAGCAATTCCGATGCGCAAACTTATAGATTTCACATGTATTTCCTCCTGTTTCCATTTAACCATTTTTTGTTATTTTGTTAGCATATTTGCCTTTAATTATTCTTTTTTTATTCTAATGTGTGGTGTGTTATTCTGCCCACATGGACAATACCCCTTTTACCACCATAGCAAACTATTTGAATGTAATGCCCCATACTCACCATCAGAAATTCCGTCAGAAAAATCTTGGATGGTTTTTATGACGGAATTCCGCTCAAGCTTGCCTTGCTTACACACAGTCACACAAAAGATTTCTGAACGTTCGACTGTCAAGAACGCAGTGACGTACAACACTACCGTGAGCCAAGAAAATGAAGTTCAATGCTTCCAAGCATGCGTCGAATTGTTTCCGAGCATGCATGATTTTTTGCGTGTCCGAATTGCATACAGACTAATACATTTTTGGATAGGAACTTTTTCCGACCGAAAAATAGAGAACCTGCTCTCAATCTTTTGTTGGCTGGAATTCTGCCAGCAAAAGTCCGATGGAGCATACACATGGTTGGAATTTCTGACCAAAAGTTCACATCCCACTTTTGCTGGCAGAATTTCTGATCGTGTGTATGGGACATTAGGAGTGATCTCCCGGGCCTATTATTTTTAACTTTTTTAAAGCAGACCCCAGGTAAACAGTTGAAAAAAACTGTTAAAATACATAAATACTACTTTTTTGTATGCCAAAGGATTTATAACTTTGTTCAGCTAGTCTTTCATATCACATACCTTTGTCAGACTGGCTGCATAGGTTTGGAACACACCCAAACTGACGGAGCACAGGCTCAGCCTCATTTAAGGTATCCTACCTTGTTCTGCCAACCCATTACCTGGGGTCTGCTGAAGAACAAGATTTGTAACCATCACCACTTTGAGACTTTAATGGTGCTCTTTACCCACCATGACAATCACTACACTGGCAGCAAAGTGAGGCAGGTGTAAAGACTTCTGTTTAAGGATGGATCTTATCGAGGTAGAGCAGGAAATTATTATTATTAAAATCTCTGTAAAGTTTTTTTTTTTTTTTTACCTTTGAGTAAATTATCCTTAGTTATGGGCCTGGAAAAGCAACAGGAAGTGAGTCCCCATTACAATTGCTAATGATGCACATAGAGAGGGTGTATCTCCCCAAAGGGGATACAAGTGACAATAAAAGCCTGACAGGAGTTTAAACACTCCCTTAATCTATTCACAATTAATAAAGTTTTGGCTTTCGATCTACTTTAACCATTTTTATATCACCGTTTGTTTTTAAAGGTAAAGTGGTGGACAGTTATGTCTGCAGCCCTGTTTATAAATGCTACTGCAGAAATCTGGTCCAAAAATCCATCTGGTGGCCAGTGTGCGTGTTTTTAGCTCTGTACCAAGCCATCATCACAGACACAATGTACAGAGCCACTCCAGGTGGCTCTGTACCAGGTAATCACAAATGTAAACATACAGTAATACCTAGGATAGCGAGTAACGCGGTTTACGAGTGTTTCGCAATATGAGCTGTTATTTTTTTTAAATCCTGACTAGGTTTGCGAGCGTTGTCTCACAAGATGAGCAGGATAAAAGCCAATGGGGTGTGCAGTATCGCATTTGGCCAGAGGTGCGGGGGCGTCGGGGACACTCGGAGCCGCTCGAAACTGAGTGTTTCCGAGCCTCTCCGAGTGTCCCTGAGTGCAGCTAAGCAGCTCCAAGTGGTCTTGAGTGTTTCTGAGTGTCTCTAGCGCGCCCCACCTCTAGCCACATGCGGTAATGCATACAATAGCAGTCTCTGTGGAACAAATTATCTGAGTTTCCATTGACTCCTATGGGGAAAATCACTTTGATATACGAGTGCTTTGGATTACAAACATTCTTCTGGAACGAATTATGCTTGTAAGCCAAGGTACCACTGTACTACTGTATATTTGATCATACTACTGCTGATCTATATTCAGCCTGCCTCTGTATGTGACCTGGTCATTAACCCCTTCACCTCCTCTTCCCTGCGTGTATGACCTATACCAGGGGTGGCCAACCCGCAGCTCTCGAGCCGCATGCGGCTCTTTGATCGGTTTCCTGCGGCTCTTGTGTTCGGGCTGGTTCAGGCTGTTTCATTGCGGTGACAGGCAGCCCGAGTCTCTACACTCCTCCGCTCCTCCCACACATCAACAGCCAATCAGCATGTAGTGTCCCCAGCCCGCCACATTTGAATACATAGGCGCTGGAGTGAGGCTGAAGGGGGGCAGAGGAAGGAGAAACAAGCTGTATCTGAAGCCGATGAGATACAAAAAGGTATGGCCACAAGTGTGCAGGTTACTGATCTGTCCTCCCTTCTCCCTCTGTCTTGCTCTGTACTTTTTTTTTTTTTTTTTTAATAACGGTTTCACCTGAACACTGATAAGATCTGCTCAGCACATTCTCTGTCTGTTGATAGTGTGACACACTGCTGGCTGTTAACCATTTCAGCTTCTTTTCACTTATTTATCCAGAGCTCTGTGTGTGCTGCATGCTTTCTGTGATGTTTTTTGGAAGAATTTACTGCTAGTTCAGGCTAGAAGACCCATTAACTGTTTATTGTTATCCTGACCAGTTCACTGTTTGTACGACAATTTGTATCTTGGAAATTAGATGAGCTGCTGTCTTCTGTCACATGGATGTACTTTCAAAGGAAGATTACTGACCTGTGGTCTTTGTAGTGTTAAAACAGTGTGTGACATTTACAATAAATCCAGCTGAGCAAAAGTATGTGTGTATGAGGAAGGGATGGGGTGATGTTCATGTGTGCCCATGCGTATGATGTGGCTCTTTGCGGTAACTCGGTAAAAAATGTGGCTCTTGGTCTTCGTCTGGTTGGCCACCCCTGACCTATACAGTATATCAAAGGAAGTCTATGGTCACAGCCAGGGCAGGACTTAGGGTGGTGGGGGCCCCTGGGCTTGAGTCACTTTCGGGCCCTACCTTCTATATGTTACCGTATTTATCAGCGTATAACACGTGCCTGTGTATAACACTCGCCGGCGTATAACATGCACCCAAGATTAAGAGGGAATTTTAAGGAAAAAAACTTTTAGGAGGGAAGTTTAAGGAAAAAACTTGTATTTAAATGCCCATCAATGCAGCCTTATTAGTGTCCATCTGCATCCTTGCCCATCCATCTGCAGCCTTGTCCTGTGTCATTGCAGCCTTTTCAGTGTCATTTGCAGCCTTGTCATTTGCAGCCTTGCTCCAGTGTAATTTGCAGCCTTGTCATTGCAGTCTTGAAATTTAAAAATGGCGCTGCCGAGATACAGAGTCCCGTGGCTCTCGGGTCCTCTCTGCGGCTCTCGGGTCTTCTCGCACTCCTGAGCAGAGCCGAGAGTAGCCGAGTGTACTCAGCTCGGCTCAGTCACGCCCAGTCCCTGTGTTATGGCCATCAAAGGGCGGGACTGGGCATGACTGTGAGTGGAGCCGAACCAACTACACTCGGCTATGTATCTCGGCGGGGCCCCCTATTGGACGGGGCCCATGGGCTTGAGCCCAGTCAAGCCCAATGGTAAGTCCAGCCCTGGTCACAGCACACATTTTCATTTTATAACATCAACGTTGTAATATCATACAAACAATAGTTATACAGTACTTGATAGTTAAATATAAGCTTATGTGAAAAATCTCCTTTTATGTTGTGAGTTCTGTCTGTCTGCAGGCCATCGCCTTCCACAACTTTCTGGATTCTCTACATGCTTCTTAAAAAAAAATATATAAAATGAATTTGGGCACAGTGTTGCATTACCACTTAATTGTTAGCTAAACTACGAGAGCACAGAAAACTGAAAAATGGTCTGGTTATTAAGGGGTATTACAGGCTGGTACTCAAGTGGTTAAGCTTCCTGATCACTTTCTTGCCCAGTGCACAAAAATTAGCAATGTAATGACAGATCACATATACCGTATATACTCGAGTATAAGCCGAGATTTTCAGCCTCTTTTTTGAGGCTGAAAGTGCCCCCTCGGCTTATACTCGAGTCACCGCTGTCTGACTGCTCGATCAGCGTATCGAGCAGACAGACGGCGGACATTAAAATTCAAAAGCCGCGCCTCCTTCTCCGCCTCCGCCTGTGATAGGCGGGACACTGAATTTCCCAGCAGTCAGTGTTCCGCCTATCACGGACATCCGCTCATTCTCATACTACGGACGAGTATGAGAGGATGTCCGTGATAGGCGGAACACAGGCTGCTGGGAAATTGAGTGTTCCGCCTATCACAGGCGGAGGCGGAGGCGCGGCTTTTGAATTGTAGAATGGCCGCCGAGAAGAGCGGCGATCCTGGAGCGGCGATCCATCGGCACGACACGGGACGGAGGAGGCACGGCACGGGACGGAGGAGGCACGGGACGGAGGAGGCTCGGGACGACGGCGGCTCGGGACGGAGGCTTGGGACACAGGTAGGCTGGACACACACACAAGGCTGCACGGACACACACACACACACACACACACACACACACACACACACGGATGGATGGATGGATGGATGGATACACACACACACACACACACACACACACACACACACAGGGATGGATGGATGGATACACACACACACACACACACAGGGATGGATGGATGGATGAATACACACACACACACACACACACACACACAGGGATGGATGGATGGATGGATACACACACAGGGATGGATGGACGGACACACACACAGGGATGGATGGATGGATGGATGGACACACACACAGGGATGGATGGACGGACACACACACAGGGATGGACGGACACACAGGGATGGACAGCCATGTCTCACCCTCGGCTTATACACGAGTCAATAAGTTTTCCAGTTTTTTGGGGGTAAATTGGGGGCCTCGGCTTATATTCGGGTCGGCCTATACTCGAGTATATACGGTATGTATTTCAACTGTGGGTTTATTTGTCTGCCATTGCCTTGAGTTCAGTTTTAATTACAGTAATAGACCTGAACCCTCCCTTTTAATACTGTTTGCTATAACATTCATATGCAGAATTATTTGACTTTATGTGGGATTCATTGAATAGACATGATTTGTCAGGCGGCTCCAGTCTCATGAAGTTCTAAAGACAATCGGGAAAAAAGACAGCTCTAACAGTCATAAAAAAAATACTCCGGTATGAAGCAGAGACTCTTTATTTTATAAAAAGTGAAGGTAATCCCCGAGTTTTACAGCAGTCTATAGATGGTCACACAGAAACTTGGATGAAAAGCTGACAATACCTGGAGGGTGGAGCCACATGCATGTCACAGGGGAGAATGCACAGAGCCATAGAGCAGAGAATGCAGGAGTGCCTCTGGCAAGGGGACTAGCCAGAACTGTAAGGCCAGGGGGGCGGTGAAGGGGCGCAACTGTAGCCACGAGAACTGTAGAGTCCAGTGCCCTGAAGTGACGTCACAGCCTGACGGAAGTGAGCCACGGAGATCCTCGGCTATGGGCAAAACCCTGCTGCTGAGGCCGATCAAACGCTGCTGATGCCAGGGAAACAAGAGGGAGCACACACTGCCCCGTGACATCCATGTGGCTTTAGCCTCCAGGTGATGTCAGCTTCTCATCCAAGTCTCTGTATGACCATCTATAGACTGCTGTAAACCTTGGGGATTACCTTCACTTTTTATAAAATAAAGAGTCTCTGCTTCATACCTGAGGATTTTGTTTATGACTGTTAGTCAGCGCTGTATTTTTCCTGATTGTCTATTGTCATCTCATTGGTGTATGAGTTTTGGACAGCAGCGGCCACAGTTCCATAAATTTTTTGGGTTTTTTGCTTGGAATTTTCCTATGCGCCTGGACATTTGTTTTTTAATTCATGAAGTTCTAAGCCTATACCAGTGGTGTTACTAATGCCGTGTACACACAATCGGACTATCTGGCAGACTTGGTCCGGCGGTCCAGAGTCCACCAGACAATCTGCCCATGTGTGGGTTCCGGCAGACTTTTTCATTCCAAAAGTCCGGCACACTTAGAAAGAAGTTTTGACTCAAAATTGTCTGCCGGACTGCAGTCCGCCCGTCTGCGTGCTAGTCCGCCAGACTTTTGAAATGAACGGACTTGCCCACATGGAGAAAAGCCCATTAATTTTGAACGTGGCTCCAGGTAGGCGGGACTAGCGAAGGACGTGAATGTCGCCGCCTCCATCGGCGAGATGGACACCTCGCTAGCCCCGTCACCTGGTATGGATTTAATGTTGAGGGCACACGGCCTGGTACGGCTCAGGAGGGGGGGGGCGCTCGCTCGTCCCCATCCTCTTTCCTGACCAGCTGGGCTGCGTGCTTGAATAAGGGTCTGCTATGGACTTTGGGGGGGACCCCCACGCCGTTTTTTCGGGATAGGGCTTCCCCTTTAAATCCATACCAGGTGACAGGGCTAGCTAGGTGTCAATCTCGCAGATGGAGGCGGCGACATTCACTTCCTTCGCTAGTCCCGGCTACTTGAAGCCACGTTCAAAATGAACAGACTTTTCTCCATGTGTGGGCAAGTCCATTCATTTCAAAAGTCCGGCGGACTCCCGCCATAGTCCGGCGGGTTGTCCGCCAGACCTAGCCTGCTGGAAAAGTCCGGTCGTGTGTGGGAAGGTCCGCTCGTTTGGAAAGTCCGGTGGACCTCCGCTGCAAAGTCCGGCGGTTTGTCTGCCAGATTAAGTCCGTGGGGGTAAAAAGCGTAAAGAGGTAGCAAAGGCATCATTTCAAAATGTTTTACTTGTCTTGTATAAATATTTTATTGCAAACAGTGGCGGAATTATCAGGGTCGCAACAGTCGCAAGTGTGACTGGGCCCTGTAATTCTCTGCCACTTCAGGGGACCCACCGGCAGCTCGCTCGCCCGCCGCCTGAGGGGCCCACCTGACTGTCTGGCCGGGGGTGTGTGGTGTGATTCACTGTTGCCGCAGGTTCATGCCATGGGGAGGGGGGCTTCCTTTCACCCACTACAGTGGAGAGACCAGCGTGAGAGAAGTGCTTTGTGGGCTTCGCCCCCACGGTGGTGTCCTGCACGCTCCTCAATGTCTTCTTCCGTCCTCTCTGTCAGACATCCAATCACAGTGCCTGACGCTTCTGCCAATCAGGTGACAGGTAACAGACCCGAGCACCTGATTGGCTGAGAGGCGGTTCAGTGTTAGCAAAGTGAATTCCTTTGCTTTGCTAACACACAGCTGAGTGAACAGTGAACGCCAAGCATGGCGCTTGCTGTTCACTTTTGTTGGTGCCTATTAGAGCCTAAGATGCCTGGTGCCCGAAAAGGAGTTGGGCACCTGAATAGGGGGTGTCAGCGGCGACCATAGATAGATAGTAGGAAAATTTATTTTGGGTGAAGGTGACGGGCTCTTTATCATCTTCTTCTTTTCCTTCAGAAGTTTTGTTCTCCCATGGTGGATTCCATCCATTAAGAACTTTTTTTCTTTGGTGGTTATTATTCTGTTGGTTCTATGTTTGCTACACATAAATTAACTTTTAATTATGAATTTTTGTTTCATTTTATGATTTATTGCTATTGAGCGCTACACATTTCTTTTTATATCATGTTTATTGTACCCAACAATTTAGTGTTAGCTGCTATTTGTTTATATTTCTTTTTTCTGTATTTAGCACAACAAATGTATTATTTTCAACATCCAGCACCAGGAAATGGTAACCTCCCAGGGTCTGGAAATGCATTTCACAAAGGCCTCCTGGAGATGTTTCATCCTCTGCTCCCTCTGCGAAGGCAGGCTGAGTTCTGCAACTTTAGCCTTTTAACGTGGATCAAGAAGGGTTGCCAGACAGTAATGATCTCTTATCTTGATTCCACAAATCCTAGGGTCCTTTTGCAGGCTTTGCAGAATCAGGGAGGCCATGTAGCATAAGTTTGCAGAGGCATTCGATTTTGAGTCCTCTGGGTCACTAAGGAACCCATTATCCCGAACTACCTCCTGACATCCATGTACAACTCCTTGGGTTTCTGGGGACTGAAAATCATCCCTTGAAGACTGTTGCTGAGTGTTATCCTCTATATCCATGCTTACACAATCCTCCTCCTGCTCCTCTTCTTCCTGTGTGTTTGGCGGGCCCGCAGAAATGCTATCTGGATAAAGACGGCCTTGAGAGGAAAGGAAGTCCTCCTCTTCCTCCCGCTGTTCTGCCTCAAGTTCACTGTCCATGATTCCACAAAGCATCTGCTCCAGCAGGAAAACTAAAGGGACAATGTCACTGATGCATGCATTGTCGTTGCTCACTATCCTTGCGGCCTCCTCAAATGGTGACAGGACAGTGCATGCATCCTTGATCAGTAGCCAATGGCGTGGCAAAAAGAAGCCAAGCTCCCCTGATCCTGTCCTGGTGCCATACTCGCACAGGTACTTATTGATGGCCCTCTGCTGTGTGTGCAGTCGCTGCAGCATTGCCAACGTTGAGTTCCACCTAGTGGGCATGTCACAAATGAGGCAGTTGTTGGGCAGGTTGCATTCCCTTTGAATGCCAGCCAGCCGAGCACTGGCATTGTATGACCGGCGGAAATTACAACAGACTTTTCTGGCCAGCCTCAGGAGATCTTGTAATCCTGGGTACCTGGCCAAGAACCTCTGCGGCACCAAATTCAGGAGGTGTGCCAAACATGGAACATGGGTCAAGTGTCCATGTTGGACGGCAGCGAGAAGGTAGGTGCCATTGTCACATACAACCATTCCTGGCTGAAGCGGGCATGGCATCAACCACCTCTGAGCCTGCCCCTGCAGAGCTGACAGAATCTCTGCCCAAGTGTGGATCCTGTTCCCTAGGCAGACCAACTTAAGCACTGCATGGCATCTTTTAGCCTGACTGCTTGCATAGCCCCTTAAACGCTTATGGAGCATTGCTGGTTCGGAGGACAAATCTGCAGAAGAGGCTGTGGCAGAATCATCACCAGCATTTTGGAGGTGTGGTGGTGAAACAAGCTCCAACAACAATGAACCCTGTCCTACATCCTTCCCAGCTGCCAGCAAAGTTACCCAGTGCGCCATGCCTGCTAGACCATGAGTCAGTGGTAATATGATCATTACTGCTGACCGCCCAGTCCAATGAGACCAAAACATTACCTTTCACATACCAGTAGAGAGCCGAAATGGGCTTCCGTGAAAATAAATGGTGTCTTTGAATGTGCTGTAACTCAGTGGCAGGTTTCACAAATTCACAAAAGGGGGCAGATTCTACCAGCTGAAATCAGCAGTTGCAGTGCTAGCAATTTGGCCAAGCTAGCATTTAGATGTTGAGCATGTGGATGGCTGGGACCAAATTTCTTTTTACGGTTCAGCAACTGGGGAAGGGAAATTTGCCTGCTAAAATCAATTGGTGGTGTACTGCTAGCAGATTGCCTGCAAGTACTTGGGACACCTATTGCTATACCTTCATTCCTCTCAGTGCAGGTTTTTGAGAGGACTGGAGGTATAATAGGGTTGGAGATCCCAGATGAGGAGCAAGGAGAAATCCACCTTTTTCTATGATGTGGGTCTTTCAAGTGCTGTTGCCAACAGACTGCATGGCAGGTCATCATATGTCTGGTCAAGCATGTATTGCCCAAGCAGCTGCTGTTCTGGCCATGCTTGATCCACTTCAGACATAGGTTGTAAACAGCAATAGTGCGATCCGCTGCACACATGTCAAAAAAGGCCCACACCAAGGAACTTTTAAAAGTCAGCGGGGAGTCAGCAGCACCCTGCACCTGCGGAGCTCTATGGTGTGATGTAGTTGGGCGGCTGCCCTTAAGCTGCCCACTAGAGGGCATCCTGCCTTGTTGGAGTTGTACCTCCTCCTCCTCTCTTCTCTCGGGCACCCAAGTACAGTCAGTGACCTCATCATCCCCTCCCTCCTCATCACTGGAGCAAACTTGGCAGTATGATTCAGCTGGGGGAACATGACTGCCAGTTTCTTGTCCTTCTGTGGCACCCCCTCTCTCTAGACTCATGTTACTCTCTTCCTCAACCTGTGAACCAACATCAGAGCCTTCAAAACGATACGCATCCTCCAGCAGCATATAACCGACACTGTGGACAAATAATTCTGGGGATTCCTCCATGCTTGATGGTGGGGCTAGAGAAGGAGTGACTGTGGACAAAGAGCCAGTGGAATAGACCACTTTGGCAGCTACATTGGAAGGCAAACTACTCTGAGCCTGAGTGACAACGAATGAGGAGGATGAGGACAGCTTTGTTATCCATTCCACCAACTCTTCTGCATGTTTTGGCTCAATAACATGGCCAGCAGCAGAAAAAAAAGGACAAGCGTGGCCCATGGAGAGGATGCATCATTTCCATGGCCACCACTGTTGACTGTAGACACAGAGGCTGCTTGTCCTCTTTTAGTAGTCTGAAGTGTATTAGAATCTATACACAGGCAAATGCACTGTATATATAGGCTACACTGAATGCACAGTGTGTATATATATATATATAGTGGCAAAGCGTTGCCCTGCCAGGGTCTAGAAGAAGGTTGTGACCCAGAATTCTCAACCGGATGGGTTGAGGGGTTCCAGGGAGCTTGTAACATGAAGAGGAAACTGGCCTTTCAGTTTCCTCAGTGTTTTGCAAAGTGCACTTTGGGACCTGGAGCTCGGGGATGTCTGAGAGATCCGAGTGGGATGAAATCCCTAGTCCTGGGTCCTGATTTTGAGAACTGCCAGTATACTAATTGGTCAGGTGTGTGCTGGGCTTTTAGTAACAACCTGACCATGGTTCTCCACCACAGCAAATAGGAAGTCTGAGTACCAGGAGTCAGGAGGGCTCCACGTGGGAGCCAGAGCAGCAAGAGGCTCCTAGCTATATGCACCAAGGTGGTTGGTGAAACAGTTTGTAAGAGACAGACAAGGGCCTGGAGTGTAAGGCCAGAGCAGCAGTGCTGCAAGTGAGAGCCAACTAGCCTGAATGTCATTTTGTTGATGGAAAAAGGAATGTTGAAACCGCTGTGAGGGAAACCTATGTTTGTTTGCTGAACTTGCTTTTAATAAAAATGGGCAAACAAAGCCCTTAAAAAGAAGAACCAGCGAGTAGCGATGGCCTTAAAGCTCTACATTTAATGTTAATCCTTTACAATATATATATTAATACACCACCTGAAGTGTATTAGAAGCTGTACATACTGTATTAGATACTGTGTACACCTTCTGCACTGTATTGCAAACTGTACATCAGCTACATTGTATTGTATACGGTGTACACCACCAGAAATGTAGTAGAAACTGTATTAGATACTGTGTACACCACCTGCACTGTACTGGAAACTGTACAACAGCTGCACTGTATTGTATACTGTTTAAACCACCAGAAGTGTATTAGAAACTGTATACACTGTATTAGATACTGTGTACACTGCCTGCACTGTATTAAAAACTGTACAACGGCTTCTCTGTATTGTATACCGTGTACACCACCAGAAGTGTAGTAGAAACTGTACACACTGTATTAGATACTGTGTACACCGCCTGAAGTGTATTAAAAACTGTACACACGGTATTAGATACTGTGTACACTGCCTGCACTGTATTAGAAACTGTACAACGGCTGCACTGTATTATATACTGTGTGCACCACAAGAAGTGTATTAGAAAAGAGATAATATGAGAATTGGAAATGTATAGAGTACTGCCAACATCCTTAAACAAATTTTAATAAAGAGAGATATGCAACCAGTACATGAGAGGTCGCCCCTTAGGACTTGTTAGGCAGAAAAGTATGAAAAGTAGAAATATGTAAAAAATGCACATAAGTGCCAACTTTATTAATTATAGAAAAAATAGTAATAGATATATATGAATACAAAACTCACTTTAAAATACATCAATGAGTCAATCATATACAAGGTAGATATATCAACCCAAGGCTCACAATCCACTGCCTGAATCAAGTTGAGGTCGAACGGATAGATTTACAGCATACATCCTGACATGTTTCGGAAATTCACATTGATATATAATATTCCTTTATCAGGGAATATTTAAAATTGGGTGATTTGACCCTTATCTGTAATATAAATTTAATTATGTAACAATATTTTTTGTATAGTAGTGTAGGAGAGTGCCAACAATTACACTTTACACAATATTCTATATCAAGGCTAATGGTACTTACATAAATGTAATTCATTATAAATCATAACTGGATAAAAACAATAATGAGGAGAATACGGGCTGGCTGGAAGGTCCACAGAAATAAAGGATGGGTAGTCAAGGATCCAAAGCCAGGCACTGCAGCGCATCCACAAGAGATGCCTGATTGGAGTTTAGCAGCCAAGATCTACTATTTAAAAAATCATAGAAAGAGGACAAATTAAATTAGTTCTGCATATGCATACATAAGGAAATGTAGCATAAAGGTAAGGGAATATATAACCCTGATTAACTAAAGTAGATTCAATGTATTTACTTTTAGCTGTTCAAATCCAAGATGCAGACTTCTGGGCAGCAGTCCATAGACTGACAAGTGCCAGCTGGGTGTCTGCATCTTAAATAGTGCACCTGATATTGAATAGGCCAATCAGTTTAGCTCTAGGCTGCATAGACTTGCTCCGCTTAATCAGCTGAATGTAGAGCTCACAACGTCTCCCAAACCCGGACGTGCGCGGCGTATCCATGTCCATCAGGGTGTGATGATGTCATGTGTCACCAGCGGGTAGGAAGTCTCCACCTGTCTGGCAAACTGACAGTGGGGACATGTAGGAGCTCTTCCCCGCACATATAGCTTAGGTGAAGAACAGATGAACTACCGTCACCCCCCAGCCATGCGTGGGTGGAGCCTACCCACCGGGTGTCTGCAAGCAAGCAGGATGGTCCATATGGTCCACACTGCAAAATTGTTTACAGCCAGTATGTTTTACAAATTACATGTACAAAACACATTACACAATATAGTACCATGGTGACAGTACATATATAAAAAGGGAGGGAGGAAAGAGACAATAGGTGTACAGAAAAATTAAATATTAAATCTAGACATGGAGAAATGGGAAAGGGATAATAAGATGGAGCTAAAATAAACAGCAACTCAAAATTTGGATTCTTGGGATACATAGAGATAAGTGACTGCAATACTAGAAAAAAAAAAAAAAAAAAAAAAAATATATATATATATATATATTTATGGTGAAGAGCCCTCTGACCGATACGGACAAGGATGATAGACAAGGACAACATAAACTCGCTACCTGAAATGGACCTGAAAGTGTGCCCTGGTCTAACGTACGGTATACCAAAATAAGGGGGCATACCTTAAAATGAAATGAATATGAAATGGGTGAAATGAGTACTCATATGAGGAGTATGCTAGAGTGAAGGCCTGATAAAAGGGGACGGGTGGGCGGGTATCGCGCACCGGAACCGACGAGGAAGATGGGCGAACGGCAGGTTATATACACCACCGGGCTCCTCCCATAATTTCAGGCCACCATACTGGCCTTTCTATTTATGGTGAAGAGCCCTCTGACCGATACGGACAAGGATGATAGACAAGGACAACATAAACTCGCTACCTGAAATGGACCTGAAAGTGTGCCCTGGTCTAACGTACGGTATACCAAAATAAGGGGGCAAAACACTCAGGTAGGGGATGTATTTTATTGAACCAAGACTGTTACTGGGTAAGTTTGACAAAGGCCTGGGCCATCTCAACTTGCGGATTGGGTACGTAACGGGCAAAACAGGAGGACTTCCATCTACCCAACTTTTTGATAACGTGGACCGGGACCCCTTGGCGGGAGGCCGTTGAAGCTGCCCCGATGCGAAACGAATGTCCCGAGTAGTGTGCAGGATTGAGGTGAAGGATGCCCAGGAGTATCCTGACATGCTCCATGAACTGGGCTGCGTTGAGAGGTTTGGAGTGAAAGGGGAGAAGTGGGCCAGTCCCTGGTTGATCGGCCAAAAGGGTCAGCAAGCGGGTGAGGACAGCAACCAGACACCAGCGGTTGTGGGTTTTATAGAGATGTATGTCCGTACCTGGGCCAAGCTGCTGTGTCTTTGAGACCGCTAAATGTAGGATGAAATGGTCCTCAAACCTAACTAGATGGTGCTTGCACAGCATACGTGCCGAGGGGCCACTGCAGGTAAACTCGCCTGGCCGCAAGAAGCCGTAGAAGGCCAGGTGTATGGCTGCTTGCAGGACGACACTGACATGGAGACCGAAAGGTGAGGAGGCCAGAACGTCTGACATGTCCCTGAACACTTCGCCCGTGATAGGCAGCCGTTTGATGCTGGAAACCGGCCGACGTTTCTGAATGCCGCGCATGAGTGCCCGGACGGCGTGAAAGGTGAATAAGGAGGGCTTGGTAGGGTCCTGGAGGGACGTGAAGTGTTGTACCCCGGCCAAGTACAATCGGATTGTGTTGAAAGATAATGCCAAGTCCGAATGGCAGTAGGAAAGGAAGGCAAGGACTTGCTTGACCCGGGAGGTCTCTGTATTGTGGGATGATATGAAGCGAGTAAAGGCCCTCCAGGCCGACTGATAGGCCTTGCGGGTATTGTCTGAGAGGGAGTGATCAATAAGTTGAGTCGCTGCTGACAAGTGCGGGGCTAATCCAATGTCAGTTGAGACCAGTCCGGGATAGCTGCAGAAGTTGGTCCGGCTCCGGGCACCTGATCAAAAAACGAAACAAAGTTAAAGCGGGAGAGGGCATCCGCCGCCTGATTGAATTTGCCGGGGACAAAAGAACAATGAAGGTTAAACTGAAACAATAATGAGAGCTGGGTCAGTCGCCGCAGGAAGGACATAATCTGTAGAGATCTGGACCTGCCTTTATTGACAATCTCCGCAGTGGCCAGGTTATCTGTAGAAAAGACCACCGTCTGGCCTGACCAGCTGCGGCCCCAGGTGTGTGCAGCGGCTACAATGGGATATAGCTCAAACAGGGAGGACGTCTCAGTGAAGCCAGGAATAGCCAGTATCTGTGGAGGCCAGGGGGCTGCGAGCCAGAGGTTGCCAAAAATAGCCGCAAAGCCCGTGGAGGCCGCCGCGTCGGTCACCACCCGAGGTGAAAGGGCGGACACGGAGGGGACGAACAGGGACACTCCGTTCCAGGAGGACAGGAATTCCTCCCACATGGCTAGGTCTGCAATAGCCGCGGAATCCAGGTTGAGTACTTGCTCCGGATCCTGAGAGTGGGATAATAAGGCCAGCAGGCGTGACACGAACGAGCGCCCCTGGGGGATGATGCGCATAGCAAAATTGAGCATACCAAGAAGGGACTGGAGCTGTCTCTTGGTACAAGTCCTGGCATGAGTAAAGTCCCTCAGGACCGTCCTGATGCGGGTCAGTTTATCCGGGGGAAGGCTGGCCTGCATAGTGTTAGTGTCTAGGCTGACCCCGAGAAAGGTGATAGCCTGCGACGGACCCTCCACCTTGTGCTCGGCAATGGGGACATTAAGGTTATTGAAGACTCCCCTCAACTTAGCCAGATCTTGTGGGGGAGAGCCGGGCGGCTCTATCAGCAGGAAGTCATCCAGATAATGAATGACTTCCCGACACTGGGCTACGTGTAACAAGATCCAAGCAAGAGCCTGTGCGAAGGTGTCGAAGAGCCAAGGACTACTCTTGGACCCGAACGTGAGCTTAGTGGCAAAGTAGTACCGCTGCCTCCACTTGATTCCATGCCAGCACCAGAGGGAAGGATGGATAGGAAGAAGTTTAAAAGCATTTGAGATGTCGGCCTTGGAGAGCCAGGTACCTGTGCCTGTCTTAAGAATGGCCTGGATGGCCATGTCTACTGATGCATATTTAAGGGAGAACTCCTCAGAGGGAATAAGGGAATTGAGGCTGGGAACCGTGGAGGAATGAGGCGCTGACAAATCATAAACCAATCTGAGTTTATTAGAGAACTTGCCCTTGACAAGCCCAATAGGGCTGACTCGCCAGGTGACGAATGGGGGCTGTACGAAAGGGCCGATGACAAAGTCCTGATCTAGTTCAGATTGTAGCAGTTGGTCGATGGCTAGCTCATCCGTGGTTGCTGAGTGGAGGTTCTGGCATTCGTGTGTGACGTGAGGGAGAGAGATAAGTCCAGTGTGAAAGCCTTCCGTGAAGCCCTGGACGAGGAAGGTGGACAGTGAGGGGGTAGGGTGGCTGGATAGGTAGACGCTAAGCCATGACACATTGAGCCGGCTTAGTCAGGACCTTTTGAGCTGCTTGATCTCGCACATGAGCCGGGGGTGAGCTCTATGACATTGAGTGCACACATGGAGCAGCCTACACTGGCTGAAATTACACGACCCACTGTTATAATTATTGCAGATTGAAGCACCGCCCATGGTCTTAACTGGGCGCCCTAGCTTATCGGTCTGTGGCGGGCGAGCTGGCGCTTGCAGGCCCTGAGCGGTCCCCGAGGTAGACGGGCCGACGAAGGGCGGGGCTGCCACTGAGGTAGCGCACCAGGCCGCAGTATGTGTTGCTGACTGGCAGATTGCACACAGAGGGGACCGAAGCCCCGCGAAGTGGCGGCAGAACAGTTCTGTGTCCATGGTGCTCCAATCCGTAGGGGTCTGGAACTGGGAGAGCCTGGCGGCTGCTTTAGCGGAGAAGGATCGGTGGTAGTCATAAAATGAAAATCCGCCGTACTTGTAGCCCAGGTCAACTACCACATGGAGGTACCGATCCAGCTCCTCCCTCCTGCCAGGGGAGGCTGAGCAAATGATGTCCCTCATCATGCCAAAGGCTAAGGTAAACTCAGTGACAGAGAGTTTTCTATCTAATCTGGGGTCCTTAGCTTTGAGGACCACTGATACGTCCCCCCAAGTATAGGCCTTATTCTCTGCCAGCTCATGAATTGAGATCAGCAGGGAAGCCAAATTGACGTCCTTTCCCTCTAAGATGTCCTTCCTGATGTTTGCTGACACCAAATGCGATGGGTACACTATTGGTGCAGCTCCGGGGATACCTGCAGGAGGGCTCACAACTGGCAGGGATGCTGGTACAGGCGGAGAAACAGAGGGTTGGGTCTCGAGGAGGGCCACTCGGCCCTGCAGATCTGTCATTGAGGTCGTGATGGATGACACCAGGGTGTGGAGCTGGGAGATAGAAGAGGCGATGGAGCCTAAGGAGGCCTGCTGAGTAGAAGCCTCCACCGCCGCGGGAGGAGGAAACAGGAGCCGGAAAAGCTCTGCCTTTCTGGCTGTTGCTGAAAAGGGCACACCCCTGCGTCTCAGCTCGGCTGTTAGCCTGGGAATGGTCCAAGCTCTGAAGGCCCTTTGGCTGCCATTCTCTGAACCGGATGGAGACAACGGAGCCGTGAGGTCCTCGCTGCCGGCCTGGGACATGGTGGCGGAATTTGGGTCTGACGAGGCCACAAGCCCTCTGATGCGGGTCTTTCTCCTAATACGGACCTATAAGGGGTGACATGGATTACAACTGGTTGGAGACTCCTAAAGAAATACCTGTTTCAAAGAAGGCAGCTTTGCTGAAGGGCATTTTCCCCGCTAGATGATTATGCTTACCTAAGGAGGCACCGTCTGACCAGGTGCAGGCTGGACCTACTGAACTCGACTGACCTGAGGAGATGAAGGTGAAGTTTGTTTGAGACTCCCACCTGACGAAGGCTAGCTAACAGTGGAGGCGAGACGTCACACATGAGATAAAATGACACCAAAGAAGGAAATAAAAAATTTTCCTCTTTCCCCCCCCCTGAATCGCCCCCCCCCCCTTTTTTTTTTTTTTTTTTTTTTTTTTTTTATACCCCCCCCCCCCTTTTTTTTTTTTTTCTCTTTCCCTTTTTTTTTTTTTTTTTTTAGTGAAATGAGGCTGACGAGCAAGGGCCCCCCGATAAGAATCCAACGTTGAAGAATCAACTGGACTAGAAGCGGGAAGTGATACGTGACCGTGAAATGAATGAATCTGCCATGACAGAGATCCGAATCGCCATGCCACAAACTTGCGACCGAGCACGAAACGGAACCTGGAGCATGTACTGAAATGAGGCCATTCCTGGGGCACGCCGGGACGAATTGGTCCATGAACATGACTATTCGTACCGGAACGTGATAGGTGAAATGAAATGAAACCCATGACAAAGACTGGAATCAGAAGACGAGCCCATGCACCTAACAAATGAATCCCGTCTTTGGAGCATGTACTGAAATGAGGCGTAGCAGCTGGGCACACCGGAACGAATCGGTGCATCAAATAAATGCAACAAGATTCGAATCGGAGTGTAATAAGTGACAGAAATGATATCCCATGACAGAGACAAGATTCAACGACTGGACTGATGGTAGCAAATAATGAATCCGTCTCTGGCGCATGTACTGAAATGAGGCGTAGCAGCTGGGCACACCGGAACGAATCGGTGCATCAAATAAATGCAACAAGATTCGAATCGGAGTGTAATAAGTGACAGAAATGATATCCCATGACAGAGACAAGATTCAACGACTGGACTGATGGTAGCAAATAATGAATCCGTCTCTGGCGCATGTACTGAAATGAGGCGTAGCAGCTGGGCACACCAGAACGAATCGGTGCATAATAACATGCGACAGGATTCGAATTGGAGTGTAATAAGTGACAGAAATGATGTCCCATGACAGAGACAGGATTCAACGACTGGACTGTAGGTAACCAAAGAATCCGTCTCTGGAGCATGTACTGAAATGAGGCGTAGCAGCTGGGCGCACCAGGACGAATCGGTGCATAGAGGAATGCGACAGGATTCGAATTGGAGCGTAATAAGTGACAGAAATGGTATGCCATGACAAAGACAAGAATCAGGGACCGAGCGTGAACCTGCAAGTGATTCAGTCTCTGGAGCATGTACAGAAATGAGGCCGAACCCTGGGGCACTTCAAAGCGAATCGGTGCACCAGCGGTGCGACAGGATTCGCGACGGAGCGCGACTAGTGACAGAAATGATATTGGAGCAGCAGAAATGACTGGGACTGAAATGTTTGAACGAGGTGAAATGAGACACATAACATAATTGCAAGAAATGAAGAGACATATTCGAACTGGAGCAGAGCAAGCGAAACGTGCGGACTGATTGCCTTGTCGTAACAAGCAGTCGGCTGTGGGTCGAACGATTCGACCGCTACAATAGAAATGCACGGGCAGTCGAACGGTTTCGAATGCCGTAGCTGCGAATGAATCGCCTGACGTGGCGTAATCGAACGTGTCGAATGATGACAACGCCGACATCGAAAGTAGCATACAGTGACAAGCGTACGAGGCCACCGAAACATTCGATATGACAGAACCGAGCGGCTCGTGCGTACAAGCATAATGACGGTACATCGAGAACCTAATGAAAAGAGGGTGCCGAAGCCCTACCTGCGACAGCCGGCCCGAGCGACAAATTCGATGGGTACGACGTCGACGAACCTACGGACGCTGATGGACGAGACGGGATTGTCAAATTGAAGACGAAAACGCGGGAACCGCCGAACAGGCTCGCTGCGTCTGATCTGGATAGTCGGCCCTTGATATCTGACGTATCAGGTATCGCGCACCGGAACCGACGAGGAAGATGAGCGAACGGCAGGTTATATACACCACCGGGCTCCTCCCATAATTTCAGGCCACCATACTGGCCTTTCTATATATATATATATATATATATATATATATATATATATAGCAAAATAGTGTCCGTATCATATATAGACAGATATAATTCAACATCTGTCTAAATACACTAGAACAGTTGGAACATTAGTGTCATGATTAGCCCTTCCTTTGAATGGACTTTAGGCATGTATACATACATACATACATACATAAAGGGGAAAGGTAGAGAGGAAAACCTCTATAAATTCAATTCGCAAACTCCTGAGATAAATCTAGGGAGAAAGGGTCTAAAATTGAATGCCTCATTGAGGCAAGGTGGTAAGGTCACCTGCAAATTAAATATCCACCTTAATTCACACTTGAGGAGGCGTTTGCTGAAATTGCCCCCTCTGGAATCAAACTGGATACGGTCAAGAGCAAGAATGTGAACTTTGGGGATCCACTCCGGATGAATCAAGGCCATATGGCGGCTGATGGGTGCATCAGGATCATGTTATCGTATGGTGGTAAGATGTTGGTATATCCTTTTCCAGAACAAATTTTTGGTTTTCCCAACATAGTAACACCCACATTTGCATGTGAGAAAATATACTATGCCAGGGGTTCTGCAGTTGACATAGTGTTTGGGGTGAAATTGTTGCCCGTTGGGCAGATTTATATCTTTATATGGGCATCCCCCGCATGGTAAAGTCCCCAAAGTTTTGCATGCATCACCTCTATGGGATTTGTACTCACTGGTGACCATTTTGTCACCCACGGAGGATGCCCTCCTGTAGGTGACAGCTGGAGAGCTTGAAACAAAAGGGGCCAGCATCTGGTCCATAGTTAAAGCGGTTGTAAACCCGCTGTTGTGTTTTGTTTTTTTGGCCACCTGCAAAGGAAAAGGCATAATGAGCTAGTATGCACCGCATACTAGCTCATTATGAAATACCTTAGAATGAGGCCCCGACATCTGTCCCGATCCACGCCGAGGGAACTGACATGTTCCCTCTGCATTTCTTCCGGGTATCGCGGCTCCGGCGCTGTGAGTGGCCGGAGCCGTAATATTGTCACTCCCGCACATGCGTGCAGGAGATTTTTTCCCGGCAGGGTCCGGCGTCTGCCGGGCTTCCAGCCGGGAATCCCCTGTGCGCATGCGCCGCTGCAGTCAGGTTCGCATTGCGAGGGGAATATCTCCTAAACCATACAGGTTTAGGAGAGATTTTTTTTACCTACAGGTAAGCCTTATTATAGGCTTTACTGTAGGTTAAAGTGCCCAAAATGACTATACAACCGCTTTAATAGATGCCAATATTTGTTTAAAATATGTTTGACTTGTTTATGTTGTAATGAACAGGTAGTATTGATTCTTGTTGCGTCATCATTAGAGGATTGATTTTGTGTGTTTAACAAGTCACGACGGGATAAATTAATGGTACTTCTATATGCCTTTTTAAGGCATGTATTCGAATATCCTCTTTCGGAGAGTCTTTCTCAAAACGTTAGCTTCATTTTTTAGGCCAATGTCCTCCGAACAGTTCTGATGGGCCCTTAAGTATGGACTATAGGGTATAGATGCAAAAAGGGGTTTAGGGTGAAAGCTTGATGCATGGAGTAATGAATTCCCTGCCGTTGGTTTTCGTTATAGTTCACTTGAAAGACTTCCGTCTAGCTGTTTCTTCACAAGTACGTCTAAAAAAGTAATTTCCATTGAACTATGAGTCATTATAAATTCTAAGTTGAATTCATTGTTGAAATTGTTATTTGGGTTTATTTGCCATTTATATGCCTTTCCATCTTCAAAAGCCTTTCTATCCCTTTGTAGTTTTTCATCTTTTTTGATTAGAATATTTTTGTTAAATTGTTTCAAATGACTTTAGTTTTCAGATTCTGTGAAAGGTGTATTTGACGGGTAACATTTGATTTTGTAATTTTTCCAATTTTTTCATCTAGGCCAGTCATACGTTTGCGATATTCATTAATTAATAATGACATCATTGTTTTTGAGCACAATTTAAAATTGTCCTTCCATGCACTTTTAAAACCAGGGTCTAGATTGTCAAATGTGGGAAAAATGTGTACCCTAAACCCAAAAGGGTTCAGATATTCTGCTATATAGTACTTGAAGGACTTTATGTGCCAATATAAAAGGGATTTTTTCTCCAAAGTTTGGCTGAGATTGGCAAAAATTGATGATAGTTCAAAATCATTATGTAATTTGGACATAAAGTCCACCCAATGATCTCCTTGATATGACGCCATTAAAAGGTATGAGCTTAAAATACAGATTTCTTCTAAAATATTAACAGCTACATACAGAATGCCCAAAATGATATATACTGAGTGAGAGATTTTTAGACATTTGTAACTGACCTTAAATAATATGTAACTGATCACATGCTTGGTCAGAAATTAATTCTTGCAGACACTCACCTCCTTTGCAATCAAACATGTAGCCTAAAAATGTCCATTACAGATTTCTAATGAGCCTGCGAAATAGTATAATTGTCCTGGTCTGGGGTCTTATCAGAGTTGCTTGATACTGATAATTAAACAGTAATCTGTAAGCACTGGTGATTACAGACAGACCATGACACAGAACAAGCTGACACTAACCCAGCTTGTTCTACAAATATCATTTAGCACTTCACCTTAATGGCAGCTTCCATGACTTCAGGAACTTCTTAGCTGGCCTGGGGTGAGCTCTGGTGACTGTTGGGCTGGACAGTGGATGAACTTTATCTTCCTGCTCCGCCCACCTTCACTGCTGCTCCGCCCACCCTCACTGCTGCTCTGACTGTGATCACTCTGACTTAGACAGCAGCCAAACCTGGGAGAATCGTCCTTCTCCTGTCTGGTATGGCTGCAGCTACAGAGAAGGAGGCAAGCACAGCCTCAGTTCAGTGTGCAGCTGTATCAGAGTTCAGAGCATGGGGTAGTGTGACAGCTGGGCAATTTGCTTCTCCTGAGTGTTATGAGCATAGTGCAGCTCACAATCTGGTGCCCCCTCTCCTCCCCGCCATGCCTGCAAGGGCTGCTCATGGACACCAGTGTCTGTGTGCAGACACCTTGCCAATTCCAGGGGGGGCACTTGACCCCCCTTGCCTCTATCTGCAAGTGCCCATGGCTACTACATACAAACAATGAAAAGACTTAGCCCACGTACACACGGTCGGAGATTTTGCCAACCAAATCCGTCGGATTTTGCCCGTCGGATTTAGTCCGACGGATTGTGTCCGAAACTGTTGCATACACACGGTCGGGCCAAGTTGGCGAAAAATCCGATCTTTCAGAACGTGATGACGTAATTTCGTTACGATGGGACTACATTCAGGCTAGTAGCCAATAGCTTTGATGTAGGAATTTGATCTGAGCATGCGTGGCACTTGGTCCGATGAAAATGCTCTACACATGATCGGATTAGGTCCGTCCGGCCCAGTTGGTCGGGAAATATTTCCAACATGTTGGGAAATTGGGTCGGACGGAAATTCGGACGGAATCAGTCCGATGCATACCACACACAGTCGGATTATCTGACGACACGGTCCGATAAGACTCATTCCGACAGATTCTCCGACCGTGTGTACAAGGGCTCAGACATGAGGCAAACATTTAAATACAAATGTGAAGGAGATATTTCATAGTAAAAAAAAAAAAAAACAACCAGAAGAAATACCGCCTTCACTCTTTTAGCAATAGAAAAAAATACAATGGGAAAAACACGAGAGCAGTTCCAAACCTTGCATGGGCCAGCCATACAAAGTTCAAAAACAGGCATGAGAATTTGAATGACACAAGTGTGTACTACACATCCATCAACCCACTCATCAGTACAGATTTCTGAAGCCACAGCCGATCTACTTCCAAGGTATTTTTATTCTGGGGTCTCGTACCTCCAGACATGAAAATTACCTTCCAAAGGAATACACTTTACTGTACCCTCTGACCTAAATTCTTTCCTCCAGCGCATGGACGGCACATTACCCATGATGATTTGAATCACTTATGATGTGTCCCTGCATCCAGGGCACCCTCACACTAACTTTCGGAAAGTACTGCCTAGTGCCTACTTTTATAGTACTGGCACCCGGCGTAGTCCGATTATTATACACGGCCTCCCGATATGCCAGAATCTACTCCTCACATTTACATGCTCGCCAACCAATTATTGGCAGCCCTATAAATGTTTTTGTAAGACAAACTACAAAGCACCATGAAATCCTCCACTATTCAAAACAATATTATTGTTTCTATCTGTACCTAGATGTTACGACAATAATGTGGATGCCTCCCGTTTACTCTCTACTCAAAACTGTATTACAGTATAAAACTTCCAAAAACAACTGGAATTACATTTTAAAATCCAAAATGATTTTTTCCTTCCAAACACACGTTCCTTTGTCTACATGCTTGTTTCAAAAGACCCCAAGCTCCTCCCACCAACTTCCGGTGGATAAATTACATCCTGTAAAGCAGGGGTCATCAACCCCCGGGCCGCGGCCCAAAGCCGGGCCGTACCGCCTCTCTAGGTGGGCCGCAGCTCCAAGGACACTGTCAGGTCCGAGATCATCAACCCCCGTGCCGCGGCCGGCTAAGGTCAGCTTCGCAGCTGACGGAGAAAACTGTCAGCGATGCGGCCGAACAAGCAGAGACATGACCTCATCCCTCTGCGCTACGCACAGGCGCGCCGCTGTCCCGCCCTACCATAAGCTGGCTACACAGAGAAGCGCCGGCTAATGAGAGAGAGAGTGTGACCTCATCTCTCCCCGCCCACCCTCACTGAACTTACTTTCCCGCAGTCTCCAACGGCTCCTCCCCTCACTCCCATGCTGGAACAGTAAGTACAGTGCACTCTGCACTCCTAATATTTTTATAATGGGAAATTAATATTATTTCTGCAATGGGACATTAAATATTTTTTCTGCAATGGGACATTAAATATTATTTCTGCAATGGGACATTTAACATTATTTCTGCAATGGGACATCAAATATTATTTCTGCAATGGGACATCAAATATTATTTATGCAATGGGACATTAAATATTATTTCTGCAATGGGACATTTATTATTATTCATGCAATGGGACATTAAATATTATTTCTGCAATGGGACATTTAACATTATTTCTGCAATGGGACATCAAATATTATTTCTGCAATGGGACATCAAATATTATTTATGCAATGGGACATTAAATATTATTTCTGCAATGGGACATCAAATATTATTTATGCAATGGGACATCAAATATTATTTATGCAATGGGACATTAAATATTATTTCTGCAATGGGACATTTATTATTATTCATGCAATGGGACATTAAATATTATTTATGCAATGGTATCAGGATGATTGAACCGATAACGCACCACATCGCGATTCCCCCCCCCCATCGGGCCTTGGAAAAATATTCTTCCACAAAACCGGTCCTTGGTGCCAAAAAGGTTGGGGACCACTGCTGTAAAGAACTTCTATCTCTGCTGATCTATAAAAACCCAGCTAACTTGTTTATTTACATATCAATGGACAGGAAGAGGAAGGGGGAGGGAAAGCCTGGAATAGCTTTATCTTCCCTGAACCTCATATTATGTCTATCAAGACGTTAAAAAAAATCTATGGCTAACATCATATAGGAAACTTCAACATCTTTAAAAAAAAAAAAAAACTTTTATCCAGGAAAGCGTGGGATAAATCCTCATATTGCAAATAGGAGGGAATCCCCCTTGACTCCCATATCCCCTGGGCAGTCAGACCACTGAAACGCCTGCAAAAAGATGATTCAACCTCACTAAATGCTAAAACCTGGCCCAAAAGCAGAGCAATTCCACCAGAACCAAAACACAGCAAATACGAAATGGCAGTTGCAACAAACGAAAACCAGACCATAACAAAATGGCTGACAAAAGCCGGGCCACATGGTGACTTCAACAAAATGGCCTACAGCAATCAGACCACATGGTGATGAAATCCGGACTACAACGAAATGGCCAACAAAATCCGGGCCACATGGTGACTACAACATAATGGCCGACGGCAATCGGACCACATGGTGATATTAACACATGAAATGCAGTTGCTTATCCCGCCAAAACCAGCACAAACCGAGATTTCTTAACTAGAAAACCAAAATTCCTCCCCACAAAAACTGATTACACAATTGAGACACCAAAATGAACACTTAACCGTAGACCCATAGACAAATTCTTTAGGCTACATCAACTAGTGCCCATAGAAACACAGGCTATTCAATCAAACAACACATCCCTAAACGCCAACGTTACATAAAACACAAAATAACACGCCTCAAACCTACACACTTGTTCCCATAAATAAAGTTCATATACTTTGGCACCAGCTTCCACAGGAATAAAACATTGAGAAATACAAACAGTGATTGTTGCATGCATGATCTTTTCATCTTAAAAAAACAAAAGAGCCCCTCCCATGCTATCTTCCAGAAACCTGAGACCACCCATAGGGTGTAGCCCCTTCAACAAACAGCTACTATTGTAAGTGATATCAGCAATGCATGGCCTTCCCCCTCAGCCACATGGCTACTTGAATATGCAATAGTCATTTTCAAACCAAAGCTTTCTACAAAATCATTTCAAAATTACCACAATACAAACCATCCGTGTCTTGAGTCAGTTAAACACTCTGCAAGACTCATGCAATGTACTTGTCCCTTACATAATTCATACCATTCTATTTCTCATATGCATATGATCGGATTTTCCGACAATATAATCCGATCGGACCTATTCCGTCGGAATTTCCGACCGTGTGTACAAGGCATTACAAGGAATGTAAATATCCCTTGTAATAGAAAAAAAGCTTGACAGGACCTCTTAAATATGAGATCTGGAGTCAAAAAGAACTCAGATCTCATATTTACACTAAAATGCAATAAAAAAATGTGTCATTTAAAAAAAGAATTTAAAAAATGGCCCTTTAGGAGCTATGGGCGGAAGTGATGTTTTGACGATGCTTCCACACTGCAATGTTGTGGTGAATACGCCCCAGTGATCACTTTTATCTTGAAGCGGACCGCCGTCCGAACAAGAGGATACCAGAGTTATGGCAGCTAGCTGCTGCCACAACAACGATGTCCTCCTTCAAAGTCAGGACGTATATCGGCGTGCAGAAGTCCGAAAGTGGTTAAATATAGGTGCCCTCCCAATTAATAGATCACTTACAATGAAAAAAATATAACCTACAATTAATGTCCCGCCATTATACAGAAAGCAACAAAAAAAAAAAAGTACTTTGCCTAGCAGAACTTACCCTATACAGTGGACAGAGAATCAAGATCCAGAACACAGAACAGCAAAAATTTTCAAAAAACTTGAAGTATGGTTGTCTTGCCATAGGCCGGCCTTTGCTGATTCTGGATATCTATTCTCACTCAAGGTCCACTGAATTAGGAAGATCTGTTGGCCTCCTACCTGGCTCGCCAAAACTGTCCTGGAAATGTTAAGCTTCTCCTATAAGCAAATAATTTTTTTGCGCTTAAAAGCACAAATACAGTTCTGTTGTTTAATGCCAGGAAAAGCATGCTTTTATATCTCCAAGTAACACAGACACAGATGCTGGTATCATGTTGAGCTTAGCAGAATCCTGCCATATAATGATCTACTGCTTTATTTATACTGTAAACATAAATAACAAAGGAAGTTGGTGGCTTCAGAATCAGCCAGACACTTGTATTCTATCAAAAGAACCAATCACACACATGTATATATTCAAATAGAATTCCAGAAGTGACGTGGGCAGATGGTCGTGTGCAAAGCCATGTGGCCAACCCCCCCCCCCTCACAATTTGAACACTAACTAACTACATGACTCTGAACACGAACGTGTGCACACTCCCACTGCTACTAATGATGCGAGCCGTACTCTATCATGGCTCAGTGAGCCATAATTTTGTATGGTTATGCTATGGTTCCCATGTACGCATATCTGCTTACTAGGAGCGTTAATGCAGTCACCATGAAGTGGCCAGTCTCTTGGTGAGGCATGAACAAACATCCTTAAAAGAGCATCTGCCGTGTCCACGGGAAGGTTTCCACAGCCAATGGTCTTCCACCAACATCTGTATGTGTGAATAAGCTCGTATGAGTGTATTACAGCAAAACTGACACTGGGTGACATCTGACAACATACATTAATAAAAATGTCCACAACATACTTACCTGAAGTCTCCTGAGGAAGCCATTGTTTAGTGAAACATGTAGAACAAGAAGTTCCTGCTGTTTACTCAATATATGGTTATTGTATGATGACATCCTGCTGGTTTTATACATTTTTGTATTAATACATTTGATATTTTATTTGCATTTTTTTGTGGCCTCCTTAAAAGTCCCATTTCTCTTTTCCTATCATATGTATGTATATATAGGGATGTGGTGCCTTTGACTATCCAACCTCTAGAAAATTATAATATTTTTTGATAATAGGAGTTCATAGCTAAGCCCCACCATGCAATACTGAATGTGACTTAATAGCCAATAAGGGTAACTGCTATTGCACAGAATAATGAAGGTAACAGAAGATACCTCACAGCAGATGTTTTCTTTTTCTTACCACCCATGTATGCATAGATAATCATTCTGACTCTCTGGATTAGCATGCCAATTTATTTGCACATTGCCAGCCATCCCAGCTTCAGAAGCTGACATTAAATTGCTAATAAGTTATAGTTAGCAATAAAAAACAGCTCTGCTTTTACCATCTAAATGTAGGACATGTTTTGTTTGGACTTGAGATGTTCTTTAAGGGAGCTCCTCATGAACGCCTAAAGCAACAGAACTCATAGTGCTGCCTGAGTTTTCTTGCACTGGGAATAAGACAAGCTAATTAACATATATAGGAAGATAACTAGTAAATACGAATCTGGGTCAACAAAGGTTCACAACTTTTTCTGTGATTATTATATACCAATATTATATCCAGCATAAATGTAAGTTACAAATGTATTGCAAGTTAATTAAGCACAACACAAGTTTTGGCTTTACATCTTGCAATAAAATGTCTCTGGGGTGAACGTTTAGGTCGCTTGTTATACAGAAAATACTTGTTTTTTGTATTATTCACCCCAAAAAATTTTCCGACAACAAAATCCGATCGTTTAAATTCCGATCGTGTGTACACAATTCCGACGGACAAAGTGCCACGCATGCTCAGAATAAATTACGAGATGAAAGCTATTGGCTACTGGCCCGTTTATAGTCCCGTCGTACGTATTCTACATCACTGTGTTCAGAGCGATCGGATTTTCCGACAACTTTGTGCGACCGTGTGTATGCTAGACAAGTTTGGGCCAAAATCCTTCGGGAAAAAAAATCGGACGGATTTTATCCTTGGAAAGTCCAACCGTGTGTACAGGGCATTAGTGAAAAAATTCATTTTTTTTTTAACTGGACATGTGTTCGCAGATATGTGGAAACTAAAATAAGCCGTACTTCTATCCTACATTCTTCTTCCCAATGGCAACTGAAAAATGAAAGTATGGTGTGATACAAGCAAACCAATTTCACATTGTGGTAAGTGGGCTTAGCCCTAATGTGCAAATATGTAAAACATATTTGCACAGTATGGCAGACTTTCCAAAATGACCCTTCAAGTAAGCTATGGCTGCGACCTCTCTTGTTGCTCCATCAGTGCTGGCCCAGGGTGAAAAAGTTCCCAAGCATGTGCACAGTAATACATTTATTCCAGCGTCCAACGCATATAAAGTTTCACACTGAGCTACATATGCGCTGCTCAGTGCACAATTAAGAGAACTTGCTGGCAGGCAGAGAGGGAGCTTTTATTCCAGAAGAGAAACACAGAGCCTCTTCTGCAACAAATGCCTACATGCCAGCAGTTTTTTCTTATCAGCTTTTAATTGCACTTTAAAAGAATTTCCGTCATAACAGAAATATTGGGAATGCCACTGCTGACATAAGGGAGGGTTATAACTCCAGTAAAAAAAAATTTTTTTCGTCATCTCTGTCCCATTGGAGAGATTTCCCTTCACTTCCTGTCCCATAGTCAAATAGCAAGTGAGAGGAAATTTCGGAAAATAAAGGGAATCCATTGGAGACCCCCCCAGATCACCAGAACTTGTGTCCCCATTGGAAGATTTCCTCTCTATTACTGTTCTGGGGACAGCCCATAATTGGGGATTTTCTTTTTACTTTCAGTTTTGATGATTATGGTAAACAGGATAAATTGAAAAGGTGAATTTCCCTACTGGGGGCACAGATGGCAATAAAAACCCAATAGGTGCCCTAATCTATCTCTACTCTGTTCAAAACTTAAAAAAAAAAAGTTTTGCCTTTATTATACTTTAAATATGTTTGTTGCCTGGCTGTCTCTAGCTTTGAGAATTTGAGGAGAATTTACTAAAAGCAGACAGAATCTGGAGCAGCCAGTCAGCTTTTAGCCTCAGCTTGTTGGATTAAGCTTTGAAAATAAAAACTAAAAGGTGATTGATTGACAGGCACATCTGCTCCTGTTATAGTGAATCATAAACTTAGCATAAGCATGCAATAAGTGAAATAAGAACTCCGGAGGAGCATAAATGATCTGGGTGAGAAAATATTAAAAATAGGAGTGGACTGTAACCTCACTTGATGTAGTGTACACACAGGACGAATTTCAGACGACATTGGCCTGTTCAATAATAAACGGGCAACATTCGGCCCTTGTGTATGGCAGCTGGTCCGACGAGCATGCTGGAAAACCAGCAACTGACTGGCCATCCCCCTGTCAGAACACAATAGAACAGCAGGGTAGCTCACTGTACTAACATCGGATTGGTAGTACAGTGGCTCCAGCCGGAGCTGTCAAAAAAATGGAAAAAAAATTAGTGGTGTGTACTAGGCTCTAGTTAGAGGTATGGACATGGCTGCTGCCCAACACCCTGTGTATGAGCTTGGTGGATTGGGCCCCAGGACTATAATTGTTCCCTGTTTTTTTACACTGTCTATTGAGTCAGCTATATATGCTTATATTCTCAGCAGCTACCTTTCAGAACTGAGATAAGAGTGGCAATGAACAATGCAGAGCCGAGGAGTCCTAGACTCCTACTGGGTTCTGAAGTGTCATCTGACACTAAGATCTGGGAGGATTTCCCTCACTCTGCCAAGTGCCACTGGATCTGGGCTATGTGATTACATTTTAGGAAAGGAGAGCATTTTTATTGGGTTCATTTTAGCTAGGGTGGAGATTTGGACTTGGGAGTTGGAAGGATTTGTGGATGAGGAGAATTTTAGCTTGAAGGAAGAAATGTATAATGGGGAAGAGGGGGAGGATGAGGGAGAGGCACTCTGTTGGTTACATACTTTTGCACACTGCCCATTGCATTTTCCTGACCCCTGAACTCTGTGCATTGCAAAGTCCATACCCACTGTGCTCTATGCATTATGTACTCCTGACCTATGCACTACATTTGGCCTAGGTGGAAATCATGACCTCTTCACCTCAGTCAATCAGAAGAAGCCGTTGTATTCATTGATAAAATACAAGACTTCTCCTGAATGGCTAAGAAGCACTCAGGCCAACTCTTTTTAATTCCAGCAGTAGAAAGGAAGTCACCCATACTGCTGTCAGAACACAGTGCAGATTACTGTATGTAGCTAATGCTACAACAGTACGGTGTGTCACAATAAACCATGTCCCATAGGAATGTTCACCTTTACCATACCCACAAATCAGAGCAGTACCATGGCACACTTTATGTGGTACACTTTCTTTAGCCGAAATAAATCGTTCCCTCCTAAAAAAAGGACTGATTGGTTGTGTTTGTTCCCTAGGTCAAAGGTTCCCAGTCCTCTGCTGTGTCCATAAAAGATATCAGGTATTTTGGGCTCCAGTCTAGAAAGATAGGGGTGTACATATATTAAAAAAAGAACAAAGGCAGAAGAATGGTACACCAGCCTGTGTACCACCATACAATCTATAAAATGATCAGGTAATGGTACTCTCCCCTTTGTTTATCATCTGACAGCAGATAATGATGGAGCCGATGTCTAGATTCTAAAACACAGGTCGTCATGTCCCCATGCAGCCTTCTGTAGGGCTCCTTACCTTTTGTTGCTAATTTAGTCCTGGCCTGGAGACCCATTTATAGCACTTATGAATCAAGTTGAGGCATTTTCTACTACCGGTAAGTAAAAGCAGAACACCACTTTAACTCTTTTATAATCAGTAGGGAAAATATTTGTATCTAGATGAACACTATAATGAAGTCAGCAGAGAACTTTCTCACCCCAGGGACCAAATAATATAGGATGCCTGCATATTCTTTAATCTTTCCTATTTACTATGCTTCAGTTTGTGAATAAACAGGAAGACTGTGCAGAGCTTTTCCTGTTCATTCATTCTGAGGCTGCAGAGATAGTGATTGAGGATGGTGTCCTCAATCACTTTCTCTGTCTCAAAACAGGGCTGTAAAATAAATAAATAAAAAATAAATAAAAAATTGCATATTAAAGCGGGATTCCACCCTAAAGTGGAACCTCCGCTGATTGGATCCCTCCCCCCCTCCAGTGTCACAATTGACACCTTTCAGGGGGGAGGGGGGTGGAGATACCTGTCAAAGACAGGTATTTTCACCCACTTCCGGGCATAGACTCCCGTGGGACACACACGGGTCCCAGTGACAGCGCGGAGATTTCCTATTGCGCGGCGCGGCTCGCGCATGCGCAGTAGGGAACCGGGAAGTGAAGCCGATTCGCTTCACTTCCTGATTCCCTCACCTAGAATGGTGACTGCAGCAGCCGAGAGCCGAGCGATCGATCGGCCTCGGCTGCCGGCATCGCTGGAACCCGGGACAGGTGAGTGTCCATTTATTAAAAGTCAGCAGCTGTAGTATTTATAGCTGCTGGCTTTTAATATTTTTTTTTTTTGGTGGAATCCCTCTTTGAGGAATGTTGTATTTGTGCCCCTAATAATGATTTTAATGTATTTTTAGCAAAAATATAATTGTGATATTTGTGGCCGTACGGGGCCCTGTGATTTCTAACAGCTGCCCTGTTTTGCGCCTGTTTTTTAATGCTGCAAATCTGTCCTTCTGCCGACCAATTTTTATATATCCTTATCTGACAACCAAAGTTCTACATGTTAGTAAAAACAGCTCCATATACCTTGTGTACTTGCATTTGGGCATTAAATATTCATGAAAAATTCCTGATATGGGAATGGGGGAAGGTGTGAGGAATGTGGGGTGGAAGTTGTGCACCATTTTTACACTTTTTTACATATTAAACTATTGCAGTGCAATGGTGAAAGCAAAAGGGAGCTAAGGAACGAAGCCACCAAACTGTACGTTCAATAGCTAATTTTTTACAGACTCATGCCTAAGGACTTCTTTTTAGAAAGGCACCTTTTTGTGACTTCCCACACTGCATGTAGATCTGCTGGAGCCGTAAATTCCATCAATCAAGATATACTTGGAAAAAGAAAAACATACATTCTAAAGCCAGACAAGCGTGCAAATTACACTGTCACTAAGGTTGGCCCTGAAAACCTTGCTGGTTTTGCAATGCCACATATAGCTTTAAGGCAACTCCCAAAGCTGTAATTGTAAAGGATTTATACATGTTCCATGTTGACCTCAATGTGTTATGAAAAGGTACTTCCTCCTACTGTGCTCTCAAAGTGAGGATGTGGTTCAGACTGCAATAACCCACAGCAACCAGATTTCATCACTCAATTTAGATGGGTCAGAACAATTAAAGCTGATTGGTTGCTATTTACTTGATCACATAAAGCTGCAATTATACTCAGCTACTGTATGCATGCATTGCAGTTGCTGGTCCTGTGAACTTTGCTTCCCATTTTCCAGTCTGTGTGCTCTCAGAGGGGGTGCAGAGCTGGAACCAGCGAACATGCTGGCAGTGATTGCATTACATATCTCACAAAAGTGAGTACACCCCTCACATTTTTGTAAATATTTTATTATACCTTTTCATGTGACAACACTGAAGAAATGATACTTTGCTACAATGTAAAGTAGTGAGTGTACAACTTGTATAACAGAGTAAATTTTCTGTCCCCTCAAAATACAGCCAATAATGTCTAAACCGCTGGAAACAAAAGTGAGTTTAACCCTATGTGAAAATGTCCAAATTGGGTCAAATTAGCCATTTTCCCTCCCCGGTCTCATGTGACTCGTTAGTGTTACAAAGTCTCAGGTGTGAATGGGGAGCAGTTGTGTTAAATTTGGTGTTAATACTCTCACTCTCTCATACCGGTCACTGGAAATTCAACATAGCACCTCATGCCAAAGAACTCTGAGGACACGAAAAAAATAATTGTTGCTCTACATAAAGATGGCCTAGGCTATAAGAAGATTGCCAAGACCCTGAAACTGAGCTGCAGCACGGTGGTCAAGACCATACAGCGGTTTAACAGGACAGGTTCCACTCAAAACAAGGGATGGGCAAACGATAAGGCCAGAGCATAAGTTTGTGCCAAACTTTGGTTGTTCGGATGTTCTGTGAACACTGAACAATATGCGGTGTTCAGGCAAATTCAAAAGCCGCCGGAATACCGTTAAAGTCTATGGGACACTAACATGAAAAATCAAAAGTGTTCATTCTAACCTCTTGCCGTCTGCCTCACGCCGATATATGTCAGCAGAAGGGCTCGTACAGGCAAACTAACGTACAGTGCAATTTAAGAGGCAGCCTGTGGGCACGCGCGCGCCGCATGTGCTCGCGGCAAGCTCCGTGAGTCAGGTCACGGGTCCCGCGGACTCGATCACCGTGGGGATACCCGCGATCATCTCATGGAGAGGAAGAACGGGGAGATGCTAATGTAAACAAGCATCTCCCCGTTTTGCCTAGTGACAATGTCACTGATCTCTGCTCCTTGTGATCGGAAGCAGAGATCAGTGACGTGCCACACATAGCCACGCCCCCCACTGTTAGAAACACTCCCCAGAACACACTTAACCCCTTAACTGCCCCCTAGGGGTTAACCCCTTCACTGCCAGTGTCATTTGCACAGGAATCAGTGGATTTGTATAGCACTGATTGCTGCATAAATGACAATGGTCCCAAAAATGTGTCAAAAATGTCCGATGTGTTCGCCATAATGTTGCAGTCACAATAAAAATCACTGCCATAACTAGAAAAAAAAATATTAATAAAAATGCCATAAAACTATTCCCTAGTTTGTAAAAGCTATAACTTTTGCTCAAACCAATCATTAAGCGCTTATTGCAATTTTTTACCAAAAAATGTAGAAGAATACGTATTGGCCTAAACTGAGGAAAAAAAATATTTTTTACATATTTTTGGGGGATATTTATTATAGAAAATGTAAAAAAGAATGCATTTTTTTTTTCAAAATTGTTGCTTTTTTGTTTATAGCACAAAAAAGGAAAAACCACAGGGGTAATCATATACCACCAAAATAAAGCTCTATTTGTGGGGGGGGGAAAAAGACATCAATTTTGTTTGGGAGCCACGTTGCACGACCACGCAATTGTCAGTTGCAGTGCCGAATCGCAAAAAGTGCTCTGGTCAGGAAGGGGGTAAATTCTTCCGGGGCTGAAGTGGTTAAAGGCCTATATGCAAATTATTGTCATAAAAAGTGTTTGGGGACCTGGGTCCTGCCCCAAGGGACATGTATCAATGCAATTTTTTTTTTTTAAATGGCCATTTTTTTGGGAGCAGTAATTTTTTTAATACTAAAATGAAACAAAAATGAAATATTCCTTTAAATATCATTCGTGTGGGGTGTCTATAGTATGTCTGTAAAGTTGCCCATTTTTCCCGTGTTTAGAACAGTACATCAACAAAATTAAATTTCTAAAGGAAAAATTGTCATCTAAAACTGATCGCAGCAGTAATGACATGCCGGGTCTTGGCAATATAGATAAAACTCATTGAAAAAAAGAGCATGGCCCTGGTATGAATATTAAGGGGAATCAAATTTTTTTTTTTAATTGCGTGGTATGAATTTTAAGGGGAACCCTGCGCCAAATTTTTTTTAAAAATGGCGTAGGGGTCCCCCCTAAAATTCATACCAGACCTTTATCCGAGCAAGCAACCTGGCAGGCCACAAAAAAAGAGGGGGAACAAGAGAGCGCCCCCCCCTCCTGAACCATACCAGGCTACATGCCCTCAACATGGGGAGGTAGCCCCCAAAGCACCTTGTCCCCATGTTGATAGGGACAAGGGCCTCATCTCCCCAACCCTTGCCCGGTGGTTGTGGGGGTCCGTAGATGGGGGCTTATTGGAATCCGGAAGCCCCCTTTAACAAGGTCCCGCCCCCCCCATGTGAAATGGTAACAGGGTACAAATGTACCCCTGCCATTTCACAAAAAAGGGTCAAAATGTTAAAAACGACAAGACATAGCTTGGGGACAAGTCCTTTATTAAAAAATAAAAATGTCCCACAATGTCCATTTATTTTCTTATATTGCTCCGCAGACAGACCGAAAAAAGAAAAAAATCCACCACCAATCCTCCTCTATGGGAGGCTCCCATTGTGTGACACTTCTTCGCTGATGACAGTTCTTATATAACTGAGGGCGGGGCCACCCGGTGACGTACCCGGGTGACTCGTTTTGAATGACAATTATTATTTTTAAAATGAGCACTTTTGATTTTTCATGGTCGTGTCCCATAGACTTTAATGGTGTTCGTGTGTTCTGCCAAATTTTTTGCCTGTTCAGTATGTTCTGGTGAAAACCGAACCGGGGGATGTTTGGCTCATCCCTACTTACAACAGGCCTCGCCATGGTTGACCAAAGAAATTGAGTGCACATGCTCAGCATCATATCCAGAGGTTGGCTTTGGAAAATAGACGTATGAGTGGTGCCAGCCTTGCTGCGGAGGTTGAAGGGGTGGGGGTGCTCAGACCATACACTGCACACTGCATCAAATTGGTCTGCATGGCTGTGGTCCCAGAAAGAAGCCTCTTATAAAGATGATGCACAAGAAAGCCTGCAAACAGTTTGTCTGAAGACAAGCAGACTAAGGAACGTGGATTACTGGAACCATGTCCTGTGGTCTTATGAGATGAAGATAAACTTATTTGGTTCAGATGGCGTCAAGCATATGTGGTGGCAAACAGGTGAGAAGTACAAAGACAAGCTTGTCTTGCCTACAGTCAAGCATGGTGGTGGGAATGTCATGATCTGGGGTTGCATGAGTGCTGCCGGTACTGGGGAGCTACAGTTCATTGAGGGAACCATGAATGTCAACATGTATTGTGACATACTGAAACAGAGAATGACCCCCACCCTTCACAGAGTGGGCCACAGGGGAGTATTCCAACATAACAGCCCCAAACACACCTCCAAGACGGCCACTGCCTTGCTAAAGAAGCTGAGGGTAAAGGAGATGGACTGCAAGCATGTCTTCAGACCTAAACCCTATTTAGCATCTGTGGGGCATCCTCAAATGGAAGGTGGAGGAGCGCAAGGTCTCTAACATCCACAAGCACCGTAATTTCATCATGGAGGAGTGGAAGAGGACTCCAATGGCAACCTGTGAAGCTCTGGTGAACTTCATGCCCAAGAGGGTAAAGGCAGTGCTGGAAAATAATGGTTTTGCCAGCAGTTTAGACATTGTCCAGTGACCACTATGAGAGAGTGAGAGTGTTAATGTGGGGGTGTACTCACGTTTGTGAGATACTGTATACCTGTCTGCATCTTTTTTGAATATTTAAAAACAATCAGTTTAAGACAAACATAGATGCTACATCAATGGCATGGTCAAGCTTTAACAAACTAGAACACCAATTAAAGTACAGACTTTAGATCATGAAATCTATCCACATGCTCAAGAAAACTGCAGACATTTTGGCATTTGCATCTGCTGAGACGGTCAGAATTGCCATCAAGACAACTGGTCTTTTTAATATACCTACAAAAGCCCTCTGACTCAAACAAGACAAATATATGTCATGAAACAGTAACATCCCATCCACTAGCGAATTTTAATTTGGACCAGAATGAACACACAATTGTTGGAAAACGATTTAACCAAAAATGAAAATTGAGTGCTTCTAAATAAAGAAGAAAGTAATCATTCTGGTTTAGGAAGTTTGAACCCTGATACATAGTATATAGTTACATAGTTGGTGAGGTTGAAAAAAAGACACAAGTTCATCAAGTCCAACCTATGTGTGTGCTTTTATGTTAGTATTACATTGTATATCCCTGTTATGTTATAGTCATTCAGGTGCCTAGCTAATGCTGCGTACACACGAGCGGAATGTCCGACAGAAAAAGTCAGGCAAAGCTTTTCATCGTATATTCCGATCATGTGTATGCCTCATTGGACTTTTTTTTTTCGAAAATTCTGACGGACCTAGATATAGAACATGTTCTAAATATTTCTGACAGAACCAATTCCTATCGGGAAAACCGCTCGTCTGTATGCTGTTCCGACGGACCAAAAACTACGCATGCTCTGAAGCAAGTACGGGACAGAAGCTATTGGCTACTGGCTATTGAACTTCCTTTTTCTAGTCCCGTCGTACATGTTGTTTGAAAATCGGACTTTGGTGTGATCATGTGTACGCAAGGCAGTTTCAGCAGAATTCCATCGGAACTCCGTCGGAAAAACCTTCAGAGTTTATTGCGACGAGAAAAACAGTCGTGTATACAGGGCATTACAGTTTTTTGAAATTATCTCTGCTCCCTGCTGAAACCACTGCCTGTGGAAGAGAATTCCACATACTTACCGCTTTTACAGTAAAGAACCCTCTACGCAGAGTAAGGTTAAACCATTTCTCTTCCAATTTTAGTGAATGGCTGCGTGTCCTTTTAAATTCCCTTTTTTTATCCCTATTTTGGGGCCACCAGTACAGTATTTGCACATTTAAATCATGTCCCGTCTCAAGCATCTAATCTCCAGAGAGAATAAGTTCTGTGCTTGCAGTCTTTCCCCATAGCTGAGATCATCAGTCCCTTTATTAGCTTTGTTGCCCTTCTCTGGGCTCTCCAGTTTCAGCACATCCTTCCTGAGGACTGGTGCCCAGAACTGGATGGAATACTCCAGGTGTGGCTGAACCACAGTCTGGTAGAGTGGGAGAATTATCGTTTTATCTCTGGGGTTAATCCCTTTTTTAATACATGCCAATATTCTGTTGGCTTTGCTTGCAGCAGCTTGGCATTGCATGCCATTGCTGAGCCTGGCATCTACTAGGACCTCCAGATCCTTTTCCATCCTATATTCCCTCAGAGGTTCTCCCCCTAGTGAGTAGATTGCATTCATATTTTTGCCACCCTTATGCATTATTTTACATTTTTCTTCATTGAACCTCATTTGCCATGTAGTTGTCCACCCCATTAATTTTGTTCAGATATTCTTGCAAAATTTCCACATGCTGCAGAGAAATTATTGCCCTGTTTAGCTTAGTATTGTCCGCAAATGCTGAAGCTGTTTATCCCATCCTCCAGGTCGTTTATGAATAAATTAAATAGGATTGGTCCCAGGACAGAACTCTGTGGGACCCCACTTTCTACACCGAACCATTCTAAGTACTCCCCATTTATCACTACCCTCTGAACTTGCACCTATAGCCAGTTTTCAGTCCATGTACTCACCCTTAGGTCCATGCTGACAGACCTTAGTTTGTACAGTAACCATTCATGGGGAACTGTATCAAATGCCTTTGCAAAATCCAGATACACCTTGACTATGGGCCTTCCTTTATCTAGATAGCAGCTCACCTCCTCATAGAAGGTTAATAGATTTGTTTGGCAAGAACTATTCTTCATGAATCCACGCTGATTACTGCTAATGATACCGTTTTCATTACTAAAAACCTGTATATAGTCCCTTATCATCCCCTCCAAGAGCTTGCAAACTATTGACGTTGGACTAACTGGTCTGTAATTCCCAGGGCTATATCTTGGTCCTTTTTTAAATATTGGTACTACATTGACTTTTCTCCAATCTTCTGGTACTATACCAGTCAGTAGACTGTTCATAGAAATTAGGAACAATGGTCTGGCAATAACTTGACTGAGTTCCTTAAGGACCCTCGGGTGCAAGCCATCTAGTCCCACCCACTTTTAAAACTTTTTCTTAAAAGTATTATTAGAGCATATATTTTCTGTAATGGAAATGGAAAGTTTTTTTTTTACCCAGATAGTAAGCTTACCCAGATAGTAAGGTTTTCCATGTCGCTTCCGCCTTCTCCCACTCGCGGATATGTCCATCATATCCAGCGGGGCACACTGGCTCCTGGGAGCTTTGTGTCATATCTCCTAGGAGTCGCTGTGGATCGATACCACTCATCACTGGGATATTCCGGAACCGGAAGTGATGTGATGATGGAAGTGACGTATGTTTTTAGTATTTTGCTTATCTTCATTGCGATCACAACAGGGCGGGCACTTCCGACAACGCCGCCCGTTGTGATGGCAATGTGAGAAGTTTACCGCGCTGCAAGTATTTCATACTGCGAGTGTGCGAGAACGGGTGGTGCATGCTAGTTATTCAGCTGCACCGCATCCCGGAAGATTATGCTTGTGGGCTTTACATGCCCACAAGCGATATGGGAACTGCCAAGACAGGAAAATATAAGGTATTTTTTTTATCTAAAATCTTAAATCTAGCAACAAAATTTACTAAAATTGTGAGTGGCATTAGTCTATGTTATGATCCTAAGATATGCATTATAAAAAAAAAGAAACCAAATATGTTGTTGGAACGCCCCTTTAATATTATGTTTTTCAAGTCTATTCCTAATTACATCCTCTGTTAGCCATGAGGGTGCTTCCTGTGACGTGTCATGAGATTAAACATTGCAGTTTTGGTTACTGAAACCCCCCCATTTCCCTCATGAAGACTGAGGAGAAGAAAACATTCAATGCCTTCACCATCTCTCCATCCTTAGCAACCAGATTTATCATTCATCATTCTTTATGGGGCCAATGTGATCTGGCCTCAAATGTTTTACTATTTATATACTGTACTTAAAGAATTTCTTGGGATTTTTTTACTCTCCTCCACTATCTGCCTTTCATGTTCTATCTTGATTGCACCCTTACATTTCTTGTTGCATTCTTTGTAAAGTTTAAATGCTGATTTTGATCCCTCATTTTTGAGCCTTGTATTTTTTGAAGGCCTTCTCCTTTATGCATTCTTACGATGGAGTTAAGCCAGCCAGGACTTTTATTAGCTCTTTTAAATGTATTTCCCATTGGGATGCACTGGCTAATATCCTTATTTAATATGCTCTTAAAGCACACCCATTTTTCCTCCTTATTCTTTCTTCCTAGGATTTTATCCCATTTAATATCTTCTTGCAAGGAGCATAGTTTATGGAAGTTTGCTCTTTTGAAATTCAGTCTCTTTGTATACCCCTTATGTTTCCTATTTGTGGTCCTAAATTACCCAGTATTTCTACATCAGCGATCAGGTCTGTATTGTTAGTAATCAGTAGGTCTAGTAATGCATTGTTCCCTGTTGGTGCAATTACCATCTGTCACGTACCTTTTAGTAGCGAGCTCGGATTGCGGAAAGAGGCCTCCCTTTACAACTCCCACTACCGGTTTCCTGGTAATGTAACAGGGAACACAGGAGTAAGGAGGGGTACAGGTGCCTGGCAGGATCAACAGATGAGAAGGATGGATAGGTGAGGTTCAGTTTTGCAGACTGGTGCACAACAGCAGGGGGAAACGTCCAGTGGAACAGGTAATCACAGCGGAAGGATCAGCAGGTAATTTATAGCAAACCAGTTCAGCAAAGCAGGAAACTTATAGCAGGTAACACAGTTCAATGAAGCAGGTAACTTGCAGCAGATGAAAGCAATGCAGAGCAGCAGGCAACTTGTAGCAGATGAACAGTAAGGAACTGGCAGCAGATGAAACAGTTCTATATAAGCAGGTAACTTGCAACAGATGAACAGTTCAATATAAGCAGGTTACTTGCAGCAGATGACACAGTTCAATATAAGCAGGTACTTGCAGCAGGTGAACAGTTCAATGAGACAGGTAACTTGCAGTAGATGAACAGTGCAATATAAGCAGGCACTTGCAGCAGGTGAACAGTTCAATATAAGCAGGTTACTTGCAACAGATGATACAGTTCAATATAAGCAGGTTCACCTTAGCAGATGGATTGTCAAAGCAAGCCGGGTCAGATATCAGACTGGAAGCGAAGTACAAGGGAACAGGCAGGAGAATCGTCACAACAAGCCGGGGTCGGGTGCAGGCAGATAGCAGATAGGTCACAGGCAGGCCGGGTCAAACAGGAACAGATGCTACGGATCAGGTCTCACAGGTATAACACTGTAGAGCAGACAGCAGAGACCATTAACAAGAGGCAAGTTTAAATAGGCCGTTTGGCGCCAACATGGACGCGTGCACACGACCGCGCACGTGCCCGCACACGCGCACCTGCGCACGAACGCACGCGGTGACGCCCGCGCTCGAGAACCAGGAGACCTGGGGGTCATTTTCTTCATGCGATTTTCATGACACCATCTGACCTATGAAATTGTCCTGTAAGACATTTAAAAAATGGTGAGCCTCATGCCGCGTACACACAATCGGACTTTCCGGCAGGCTTGGTCCGGCGGACTGGAATCCATCGGACAATTCGATTGTATGTGGGCTTCAACTGACTTTTTTTCCCCAAAAGTCCGATGGACCTAGAAATAAAACATCTTTCAAATCTATCCGACGGACTTGAGTATGGCGGATTAAAAAAAATAAAAAATAAAAATTATCGGGAAAACCGTTCGTTTGTGTGCTAGTCCAACGGACCAAATACAACGCAAGGGCAGCTATTGGCTATTGAACTTCCTTGTTTAGTCCCGTTTACGTCATCACGTTCAAAACGAACGGACTTTCGAACGGACTTAGTCTGGTCTTGTGTGGCCAAGTCTGTTTCATTCAGAAAGTCCATCGGACCTCTGCCGAAAGTCCGTCAGGAAGACTGTAGGACCTAGTCAGACAAAAAGTCTGGTCATGTGTACGCGGCATTAGCTGAATGTGCGGTTCCTTCCGCCCAGTCTATGTCTGGATAATTAAAATCCCCCATTATAATGACACTTCCCATCCTTGTCACCATTCCAAACTGTGATAGGAGCTCTGCCTCCCCAACTGCCCTCTGGTTAGGGCACCTATAGCATACTCCCAGTATTACTTTTGCCTTGGTTTCCTCCCTTTGTAGCTCTACCCATAAGAATTCCACCTCTTCCCTTGCTCCATTAGTGATGTCATCCCTCACATTCACTTGTACATCATTTCTGATATACAGGCATACCCCTCCCCCCTTTTATTTACCCTCCCTATCTCTGGGATATAGGGAATACCCTTCCTGAATGGTTGCTAGCCAATCATTAGAGCTGTTGAGCCAAGTCTCTGAAATTCCCACAAAATCCAAATCTTCCTCGTACAATAGCAGCTCTAGTTCTCCCATGCAAATAGGACTTGTTACTATACTTAGGTGGTTTAGTCAACCTACCACTAATGCCCCAAATACTACCCTCTGGAATTTGTTCCACACTGGCTATCTCTACATCTGGACTGTCCCCCCCATCGCCTAGTTTAAAAGCCCCTAACTTATTGACCATCTTCTCTCCCAGCTGAGATGTACCCTCCCCATTTAGGTACAGTATGTCCCTGCTAAAGAGCCGGTAACCAACTGAGAAGTCGGCCCAGTTCTCCAGGAACCCAAACCCATCCTTTCTACACCAGCTCCTCAGCCACTTGTTTACTTCCCTAATTCCTCGCTGCCTATCAGTTGTGGCTCGAGGTACTGGTAGTATTTCTGAGAATACTACCTTGGAGGTCCTATTCCTCAAGTTAGCTCCTAGGTCCCTAAAATCTATTTTTAGTAATCTGTCCACCAGATCCTTGGTGTGCTGAACCCAAACACTTGGTAGACAACAAACAATTCGGCACTTCAGGTCTTTGTGACAGATTGCCCTCTCTGTGCTTCTGAGAACTGAGTCCCCTACCACCAGAATCGGTGGTAGGGGACTCAGTGTCCCATTCTTTCCCTTGGCTTTACCCGCACCCTCACTGGAGGAGTTATTCCTCTGGCAGTTAGGGGCATCACTCTGCTCCAGCAATGCTGGTCCCTGGCTGGTTCAACAATGTCCCACAACAGGACATACTTATTGGGATGTTCTAGCCCAGGATTGGCCTACTTGACTCTTTCCCCTCTACCCTTCCTGACTGTCACCCACCTACTCTGCTGTGGTGCCTGCACCTCTTTGTCTCCACCTGCCTCTGTGCTGACCCCTGCCAGGTACGATCCCAACTCTCCTTTAGTATTCTCAGTGTTAACATTTGCTTCCCTAGATTCAGAACCTGGGCTTCCAGGGAAACATTGTGCTTACATTTTGCACAGCAATATTCACCCTCGATCAGATGATCAAGGCACGCATACATGCTGCAAGATGTGCACGAGTCGCATCTCCACACCCGCTGGGCATCGTACCCACTAATTTAATGAGGATTGGGAATTATACTTCGTCCAAATTAACGAACAACTAGCTTCTTAACACTAATACCCAACAATACAATACACGGGTACTCACGGAACTCGTGCGCTCATAGCACTCGGGCACTCACATACACAGGTACTCACAATGCGCATGTACTCACACCACTCATGCACTCACAGCACTCGTGCCCTCACAGCACAGCCCATCCACTTTTTTTCTTGGAAAATATACATTCTTGTAAACATTTACTTGCTAGAACAACTAGAGAGATCCAAACCTTTAATGTAACTATTCTATGAAAATTTTAAAGGGCAGTATCATTATTCACATAAATCAATGGTTGTCAAAAAAAATTTTCAGAACCAACATTTGATTTGTTTCAAATTTCTCTTTATTTATATTATAAAACATCCATTCAAAATATCCATTCAAATTTCACATGATTATAAAACATTCCCCATACCCAAAAAAAAAAAAAAAAAAAAAAAAAAGACACAACTTATTAATACTATTCCAATCAATCGCCCTCCCTCACATAAATTCCCACACTTTTCCTGAGGTACTCAATTCCTCCCATTTCTTCCAATAATCCGAAATCTGATTTTCTACATATCCCTCTTGTCTAATCTGTTTTTCCATGAAGCACACCTCGCTCATCTCATAATTCCAATCTTCTATTGTTGGGGCTACTTCCTTTTTCCATTTCCTTGCTATTACGGTTTTAGCTACTGTAGTTATTTGGTACAAAAATTCCATCTCTTTTCGATTTAATTTTTCAGATAAATGGGAGAATAATACTGTCTTTATATCAAGATTTATTCTTATACCTGTCAGTTCCTGATATAATTTTATTATCTTACCCCAAAATATTTTTATCTTCCAGCAACTGTACCAAATATGCTCTAAAGTACCCTTCTCCTTCTTACATCTCCAACATAGTTCAGAGTTCCTTTTATTTATTTTATTCATAACCACTGAGCTTCTATACCATCTTAATAGAATTTTATAATTTTTTTCTTGATATTTAATAGCTAAGGGTGTTTTATATATTCCTTCAAATACCTCTCCCCACTCTTTCTCTGTCAACTCCTGCCCTATTTCTTCCTCCCACTTTTTTATTCCTGCTATTTTTTTAATATTCCCTCCAGGAAGTAATAGGTTATATATCTTGGCTAATTTCTTATTTGCTTTATCCTTATTCATTGCTATTTGCTCAAATATAGTTAGTGGTCTATTAATCATTATCTTTATTGGGTCAATAAATGCCCTCAGCTGTCTATACTGAAACCATTTATTTTTATATTCTTGCCCCAATTCCTGAAATGTTGGAATATTTCCATCATTTAGAATTTGTATTATCCGCTCATGTTCTTCCATATTCCATTTCAAAAATGTATTATCCTTTACAGCTGGTCTAAATTCAGGATTGCTAAATAAAGGGGTCATAGGGCCTATTAAAGATGATAGTTGTTTCTTCTTTATCATGTCGTCCCAAATTTTTAAAGTTGTTCTTACAAAGATAGGCATCTCCTTCCTCTCTGGTCTTAACTTAGGTTTTATCCATGGCTGATGTTTTATTTTAGCCCCTAATATATCTTCCTCCAATTTTATCCATTGCTTGTCTTTTTCATTATGCTGCCAGTCAATTATTCTCATTAAAGAGGCTGCTTGTGAGTATTTAAAAAAGTCAGGCAATGCTAATCCTCCATTATCTTTCGTTCTAATTAATACCTCCCTACCTACTCTAGGGGTCTTATGTGCCCATACAAAGCCTTCTACCATTTCTTTCAGATCTTTAATAATTTTTTTTGATGGTATAATGGGTACCGTTTGAAAGATATACAGCATAATTGGCAAAATCTCCATCTTTACGATATTTATTCTCCCAAACCATGAGTGAGTTATTTTATCATATTTGCCTAGAAGTTTCTTTACCTTCTGAACTGTCACGTTGTAATTCATTTCTTGCAAGAGTTTTAAATCTCTTGGGATATATACTCCCAAATATTTTATCACATCTTGCTTCCATTTAAACAGAAAAAAATTTTGTAAGACAGTTTGGACTCTCTCTTCTAATGTAATATTCATTAATTCAGATTTATCATAATTTACTTTAAAATTGCTAACTTCACCGAATCTCTCAAACTCTTTTATTAGATTTGGTATAGTAATTATGGGATTAGTTATATATAATAAAAGATCATCTGCATAGGCAGCCATCTTATATTCTTTGCCTTTGACCTTTATCCCCATAATATCTTTGTTTATTCTTATAGCCTCCATGAGATGTTCCATCATCATAATATATAAAAGTGGTGATAAAGGACACCCTTGTCGGGTTCCATTTGAAATCTTTATATATTCAGATAATATCCCATTTGTTCTCACTTTAGCCCTAGAATTCTTATATAGGGCCATAATCCTTCCTAACATCTTAGGTCCCATCGCTGTTTGCTTCAATACTTCCTCTAAGAACTGCCATCCCACCCTATCGAATGCCTTTTCGGCGTCTATAGCCAGTAGGCAGGTTGGGATGGCAGTTCTCTGAGCGTATTCAATCAACGTGCATGTTTTAATGATATTATCTCTTGTCTCCCTCCCTTTCAAAAACCCCATTTGTTCCAGGCTTATATTATTTGAGATAGTATCCGTTATTCTTTTGGATAAAATTTTTGAAAATATTCTTATATCTAAGTTAGTCAAAGATATGGGTCTATAATTTTTACATAGTGATTGATCTTTTTCCGGTTTTAATATTAGTACTAGAAGAACTAGAAGAACTAGAGAGATCCAAACCTTTAATGTAACTATTCTATGAAAATTTTAAAGGGCAGTATCATTATTCACATAAATCAATGGTTGTCAAAATTTTTGTCCAGAACCAACATTTGAAAATAGCTGAACTTTTATTATGAACCATCCGATTTAAAGGATAAGTTCACCTTTCATAACATGTTACATGTTACACCCATATTTAGGGTGTAACATGTTACGAATGGACCGGCCCCCGCACCTCCCAAGCTCCCCGATCTGACAGCTAGGCGGGATCTTCTCTCCCCCGCTGGCTGTCACAATTTTCAAAAAAAAGTAGACGAGTGGGGCTCCACCTGCCCAGCCACGTCACTTATTCACAGTGTCCTGTGAATGGAAAACTACAAGATCCGGCAGCCTTTGTAGATGTGAAGCACCATGGTAGTTCATTCTCTCTTCCTGTCAGATTGTATTTGCTTGCCCGTACTGGATGTACAGTCATACAGATACACTTACAGATCTGCTGGAGACCTGCATGGCACCAGCGAACTGCTAATGGCTGGTGCAATGTTTTACAGGCTCCAAAAAAAAAAAATAACCACTTTTTTTTACCTGCAAAAAAATTAGATTTTTTTTTTCTTCTACATTTTATAACCTGAAAAAAAGCATACTGTAGATGTGTGACACACAGCCTGTGCCTTGTCCAAGGAATAGCACTGCCCACACTTATCTAGTGTTGAGTAGGGTCTTGTATAGTTTTGTCCTTTTTAATGGATGATCCTCCACTTAATGTACAGGACCGTGTAATGTATATTTTGACATTAGTCCCTTTAAGTGAAGAATCAAACAGCCTGGGTCACAAAGGACACCTTCAGTGGTATGCTGTCCTTGCAATGTCACAATTTCCTCCCTCCTCAGGAGAATGTGAAAACCACTGATCTAGATCAAGCTGCCTATCTTTCAAAGACAGGAAGAGATTTTGACTTATCTGTATGTAGCACTGGGATTTTTGCCATGTAATTCTATATAATAATGTAATGCTATTAAATATATATAGGTGCATACAAACTAATTCTGAAAATTCAATCAACTAATTGGTTGCACGTAGCGCTATTACCAGTGTTACCTTTCAGTAAACACTACCTCACCTCCTAAGTGATCCTATCTGGATCAAAATGTGTTATAAATTACAAACAATAAATTACACAGATCACTATCACTCAGTGAATACTTAAATTTGCATCTAAATTATACACACAGTGACTGGTATAAATAAAAAATGTGAATATAGTCCATCCACCAAAAAATATTGATAATAATAGTAGATTTCCAGATTACAAAAGTCCTTCTATAAGTGCGTGAACAAATCTCCAGTGTTCAAATCACTTTTTACAAGTGACTCCTCCACCACACCATCCGTGCTTGTGATTCCCCCTTCGTGAAAACACTCACCGACTGATAAGCCTTATACTCTCGTGTCAGGCCAAAAGAGCTTTCAAAAACCTCCCAAGAGGTAGTTCAGACACCAGCACATCCGATTGGATCTTCTCCACTTAAGCACTTCAATGCATATATATATACCTCAAAGAGAAATCAAAGAGGGAGCCCCCAATAGTGTAATACTGCAATCACTTTTTAATGTTAAAAAGGCGCCCTTTTCGAACGGACCTGCTGTGTGGGACCAGGCGGGACGCACGAGGAGGGGTGAGAGAAAGCGATCCAGCACCTTATTTAATAAGTCCGCTGTGACCACCAATGCCCCGACGTATTCAGAGTAGTGCTGTGAAGTGGAAATGTGAAGCGAGTCTTTTTACCCTTTTGAAGTGATTTAACCGTTTTGTGTTCATGTGAGTGCATAAAGAGTGAGATTTTTAACATTAAAAAGTAATTGCAGTATTACACTATTGGGGGCTCCCTCTTTGATTTCTCTTTGAGGTATATATATATATATATATGCATTGAAGTGCTTAAGTGGAGAAGATCCAATCAGATGTGCTGGTGTCTGAACTACCTCTTGGGAGGTTTTTGAAAGCTCTTTTGGCCTGACACGAGAGTGTAAGGCTTATCAGTCGGTGAGTGTTTTCACGAAGGGGGGATCACAAGCACGGATGGTGTGGTGAAGGAGTCACTTGTAAAAAGTGATTTGAACACTGGAGATTTGTTCACGCACTTATAGAAGGACTTTTGTAATCTGGAAATCTACTATTATTATTATCAATATTTGTTGGTGGATGGACTATATTCACATTTTTTATTTATACCAGTCACTGTGTGTATAATTTAGATGCAAATTTAAGCATTCACTGAGTGATAGTGATCTGTGTAATTTATTGTTTGTAATTTATAACACATTTTGATCCAGATAGGATCACTTAGGAGGTGAGGTAGTGTTTCCTGAAAGGTAACACTGGTAATAGCGCAACGTGCAACCAATTAGTTGATTGAAGTTTCAGAATTAGTTTGTATGCACCTATATATATTTGATACTCTCTTGGTAAGTGGCAGCTAAGGTGTAGAATTTAGGTAATTTGAGCGCTGTGATGATACACTAGGTAAAGGGATTGTGATTTGTGTATCTTTAGAAATATAATGTAATGCTATTGTAGCAGCCATAACCCTCAATGGGATGGCCTTGACTTTTGGGCTTACCAGTTACCTCCGCTTGGCTTGTTCCTCCTGGTCTAGGGGTTACCAGGGTTAGTACCCAATGACTTTGGATGCTGACACCATAAAAGTCCTTTAGAAAGGTTTTCATTTGCAGCGGTAACATCCAACAAACACAGTCTCATATGGGAACAGAGGGTAGGGGTGAAAAAACTCAGGCACCTTGAACTGTTAATCACTAGAAAGTCTCTAATACAACCCAGAGGGTAGCCACTTGCAGCTGGGCGTTTCAAAGCTGAACAAATCTCTAGCCAGAGATTATGGTAGTCAGCACTTTAATCCGGAACTTGCAAAGTCTCTAACCTTGAACAAATTGCAACCAAAAGTGAACAGGAACCTTTCCTCAGTACCTGGAACGTTCTCTGTCTCCTTGGCAGTACTGGGAAAATGTGGATCCGTTAGTGTCCTTGACAACCCAGCAATCAGGCACTTCTTGGGATGCCAGCTTGTTGGCCCTCCTCCGAAGAGTCCTCCCCTGATCGCATACACGGGCTGCGGTGCCCCTCCAAGTTAAGAGCACACCCGGATGCCTTGAATCCTCCCTCAGTTACTGCGCCTCGGACCAGCCGGTTGCGAGACCCAGGAACAGATGGATCCTTACCCCAGACCATGTGGGTCTAATGGGGCTAGTCAAACTGACCATGTTGTGGGGCAATGCACGCTCTCGTGACCGGGACCCCTCGCGGGGCTACCCCGGTCCAGCTTCAGGAATGAACGAACCCCGAACACGTGACTTCAGCCTCTTAAGTACCCTTTCCCAGACTCCTCAGCGGGGCTTCACTCACCCACTGATTGGCTCAGAGGAATGTTGATACCCAAAGCATCCAACCAGGCCTTGTTCTGGTCCTATCATGTGCACCTAACTGTAAACATGACCAGGCAGAACCCTAACACAGCCCAGCCAAAGTGAGGCCAAAGTTAAACCTGCACAATGAACCCTCAGAACCCCTTTACTGTTCTGAGGAAAAAACTAAATTTGCACATAGAGGACACTTTGTCAAAAGTGTCGCCGCTACACTATTAAATTAGTATTTGGCTCCCTCCCTAGTGGCCAGAACATTTATGCTTCTTGTGACTTTGTTTGTTTACACATCAGAACATGCTGTAAAGCATATACAGGAAGTTAATGAAAGTTTTATCTGAAAAAGACTTACCTACAGTGCCTCACTTACGTACCCATGAGGCCAAGTGGAAGAACTGCATACTGGGTAGGGAAATAAAAGGCCCAGCGTGGCCATGTTTGGTCCCTTTTTACTGGCACACGTGACCTGCCTGCAGGGACCTATGTGGGACTGTTCCGAAGAGTGTGACCTGTTTGGCACGGAACGAAGTGGATGCCACCGGAGAGGTGTTGGACACAGAGTGCTGTAATAGTGTGTGACCAGGTCAGAGGATCCAGGAAGCTTGAATGAGCCTGACGAAAACCATCATTCATCTGACAGAGCGGTGCAGTGTGTCGGAGCCAACTGGAATTGGGACTGAGATCACAGAGACGCCGCAGTACCATTGTCCGAGCCTGGTGTGGTGAGAGGGCTGTTGCCCAGAGTTTATATAAAGCACTTAACACACTATAGACTAGTTTCACAGTGTTGCTGAGACCTACAGTTCCACAGACCATTCTCATTTAAATAGACTGTTTAACCAGGCCTTAAAGGCTGTACTCCACTAGATACTGACTGATGGTCTGAGTGCATTCTCACAGAAGGAAGTTATAAGCGTGTTGTATAACTAGAGTTGCTGTTATCTACTACTTTATGTTACTTTACCATCTGCTAACCCTCTGGAATACAAATATTGCAATATAATGGCAAGCTGAAGAAAGAAAACAAGACACTATACCACCCACTTTAAGGCCTTGTGTTTCTGCTACATGCAAAGGACTGCATTACAAAGCAGGGGGAGCTCTTGAGCAATTATACTGTGTTTTTTTTTCTTAAATTGGTTAAGATCTTTTGTTATAACTATCCCCAAATATTTCAAAACATCTACCACCACCAGTAGGGGCCTCTCTGGTATTATCTCATCCCTGATTGTATCTATTGGGAATAACTCAGATTTCGCCCAATTTATCTCCAACCCGGTAAAACTACCAAACGTCTCCACTATGCTCATTGTCCCTACCAATGAATGACCCATATCTCCCAGGAAGAGTAGAATATCATCCGCATATAGCGCAATTCTTCCCTCTCCCGACCTCCTCTGGAAGCCTATTATCTCTGGGCTTTTTTTTATGGAGATAGCCAAGGGTTCCATTGCCAGGTCAAAGAGCAGGGGAAACAATTGGCACCCTTGTCTTGTTCCCCTTTCCAGTTCTATCCTGTCTGACAGCCGTTGTTAATAATCTTGCAGTGGGCCTATCATAGAGCATTTTGATCCATACGATCAATGAGGGGCCAAATACAAATTTCTCCAACACTCGCCACCAGATATATCCCCATTCTATAGTATCAAAGGCTTTAGTCACATCTAGTGATAGTATAGCTCTTGACCCCTTGTTCTCAGTTGGGGTTTGTAAGTTTAAAACCGCTCTTCTAATATTTGCACTGGTGGATCTATTAGATATGAACCCCGCCTGATCAGGGTGGACCAGTTTAGGGATCAGTCTATTTAACCTAGTTGCAAGGACTTTAGCTAAAAAATTTGCGTCTGAGCATAAGAGGGTGGTTGGCCTATATGCCGCAACATCCAATGCGTCCTTTCCTTCCTTATGAAGCAGGATAATAATTGCTTCCAGCATTGAGGTGGGCAAGTGACCCACCTCAATCGCCCCCCTCAAAGTTTTTAAAAGTTCTGGAATCAATATCTCCCCATAGTATTTGTATGGTTCGATTGGCAGTCCATCCGGGCTGGGGGATTTTTGGTTTGCCATACCAGCTAACACCTGCTGGAGTTCCACAAGTGTTATCAGTGTTTCTAATGCCAGCAGCTCCTTAGGGGGTCAGTGCTACAAGTAAATTCCATATCTTGGAGTACAGCACAAGACACAAAGTATTCGTAGAGCCTGGGTTATAGGCTCGTACCATCAGATGATGGTACACAGGCAAAGTTTTTGAGGACACTCCCCCCTTGACACATCCCTTATAACCCTACCACACTCTGTGAGTCCTCAGTTTTGTAGCAAGCAATGCAGAGTAACCAAGAAATGGAAGGGACGATTGCCTGTGTCCTGTACTGTACTTTAAGATATGGAATTTACAGGTAAGTAAAAACTCATCTTCCCTTAACCAGTTCAATACAGCGCGCTCTAACCCCCTTCCTGCCCAGGCCAATTTTCAGTTTTCAGCGCTGTAGCACTTTGAATTACAATTGCACAGTGATACAACACTGTACCCATATGACATTTTTATCTTTTTTTTTGAGACAGATAGAGCTTTCTTTTGGTTGTATATAATCACCACTGGGTTTTTTTATTTTTGCAAAACAAATGAAAAGAGCAAAAGAACAACATTTTTGTAAAAAAAAAAAAAAAAAGAACTTTCCTTCGTTTCTGTTATAAATTTTTGAAAATAAGTAATTTTTCTTCTTCACTGATGTGCTCTGATGAGGCTACACTGATGGGCACTGATAGGCTGCATTGATAGGCACTGATAATCAGGGAACTGATGATCCCCGGGGACATGCACAAGCGGGACGATGTTATGGATGTCATTTGACGTCCAGTCAGAATGATAAAGCTAGGGAAGATGTTAATCATACAGTAAAGGACACAGGCAAAGTTTCCATAGAACCTGGGGCATCCCTAAGCAATAACTAAGAAGGGTAGGCAACAAACAGGCAAACTGAACTGTACCAATAGACCCAACAAGGGTCAATGGGACCAACTTTAGAGTGCCGCTGCAAGAACTGTTCATCCAAATGCTTCATTAACAGAAGATGAGTGTACACCTGGTAGAACTTTGAAAAGGTATGAACAGAGGACTATGTGACAGCCATACAAAGCTGGACTACAGGGGCCTTCTACTAGATGCACAGGAAATTCCCACTGATTTGTGGGATGATTTGTCTTTGAGAGTGTAAGCTCTAGCAATCAGATTTCTTATCCATCGAGCGATGGTGAACTTGGAAGCTGAGTGTTCCTTGCAAAGTCCTGAGTAAAGAACAAATAGGGAATCTGTCTTCCAAAATGAAGCTGTTGCTTTGAGGTAGACTCTTCTGAATTTGACTATGTCCAGGCAGTACAGAGAAATTTCCTTTGGGTGCTTTAGAGCAGGGCATAAGGATCTAATGACAATGTCTTCATCAGGGTGGAAAAATGATACCACCTTAGGCTAAAAGGATGGTCCTGGGCATACAATTGTGAGGAATAAGAAACAACTATAAAATGGCCACTTTGCAAGAGAGGTCCTCCAACTGGATATCTCTAATGGGTTCAAAGGTTGATTTCTGCAGAGCAGAGAGAACCAAGCTGAGATCCCAAGAAAGCACCAGGTGTTGCAAGGGGGGGAGGGGCTTGATGCAAGATACACAATAAATTAAAAGGTTTTGGCAATGGAGTTTGAAGCCAGTGGTTTTTGAAAGAAAATTAACAAGGCCAAAACTTGTACTTTTAGGGTGCTTAAGGCTAAATTCTGATCAGGTCCAGATGGCAGAAAAGCCAGAATGTGAGGCGCCAAGAAATCCATAGGAATGAAGCACCTGTGTTCACACCAGGCAAAGAAGGATTTCCAGGTTTGATAGTAGATCTTTCTGGAAGGTACGGATAAAAATTACAGAGGCTCCTCTGTCTCTTAAGACCTGGGCTTCAACAGCCATGCCATTTAAGCCAGAGACTGGGAAGCGAGAAGGAATAGGGGGCCCTGAGACAGTAGGTATGTCCTGTTGGGAAGAGGTCAGAGGTGATCTCTTAGTAGTCTGAATATGTTTGTGTGCCAGGTTGTTCTGTTTGGTGCAATGAGAATCACCAGCTTCTGCTTGTGGAGGAGATGAGGTAGAATTTACACTGAAGGGAAGACATAGATTAGCCTGAACTGAAACCATGAGATTATCAAGCATGGCAGCACTAAAGAATCCTTGGTCGTGGCCACAAGCAGAGGTAGTTGAATCTGGAAGCCCAGATGTCCACATCCGGAGGGTCCCTCATCTTTGTCATATCAGGTTAAAAATGTCTGGATGAAGGGCTCCTCTTGATCCAAGCTGAAGTAGCTGTGGTAATCTGCTTTCCAAATGTCTACTCTTGGGATGTGGACTGCAGAGATTGCTCGATAGCGAGTCTCTGTTCATGCGATTATCTGGCTTGCTTCATTTAAGGCTGCATGACTCCTAGAGCCCCCTAGATGGTTGATGTAGGCCACAGCTGTGGCATTGTTTGATGGCATCCTGATTGAGTGTCCTTGCAGAAGGGAAGTTTAGTGTTGAAGAGCCAATTGTTTTGCCCTGAGCTCCAGGACATTGATGGGGGACTTTGCTTCAACCATTAACCATGTTCTCTAGACTGGGAGGAACTGAACACTCCTCCCCAGTCTGAAAGACTGGCATTGGCTGATATCACTTTCCATTGATAAGGAGAGAAAGACTTCCCTTTTGTTAAGGCAGGGTTGGAAATCCACCATGTTAAAGGATTCCTTGATTGGCTGGATAAGAACATGAGCAGGTTGAAAGAAGGAGCATGCTTGTTCCAGAATGACAAGATATTGCGCTTGAGATGTCTCAATTAAAATTGGGAGAATGCTGCAGCCTTGAAGCAGGCTACAATGGGGCCTAGGATTATTGTGTAAAATGTAATTGTGGGATATCTCTATGACCTCAATTCTTGAGCATGAGCTCTGAGAGTATTTTCTTCTCTGGAGAAAAGACCTTTGCTTGGCATGTGCCCAGGACCAGACCCAAGTGTTCTAAGTAAAGAAAGGGACGGAGAGCAGATTTTTGTAAATTGATCACCCAGCCAAAAGCCTGGAGCATCTGAATTGTCTTATGAACATTTGCAGACATCTAGAAAGGAGGTGAATTCTTTAGGGGGAGGTAGTATAGATAACCTGTTTCCTGAATGCCCTGAGTCTTGAGAAAGGCAAGAAGAGTTGATTGGACCTTTACTCTTGGAGCAAAAGGATAGACCGAAAGCAGTGGTGGGCCATCCATACGGGGTGTAGGGGTGCCACCCCCCTAATCCATGTGGGGAAGGGGATGTCACCGCTCCAGGAGGATAGTTTGATAACAAAACTCTCCGCCCAGCTGAAGAAGCCACAGGTGCCGGCGATGCATATAGCAATGAATGGAAAGTAGTTCTGGACAGCCGCACTCCAAAAAAGCCTTTTATTAAAATAAAAAAACACACAAAATCCAAAATGCATGTCACAGCAGAACCAGACAACTGATGCGTTTTGCATTACACACAGTGCTTAACAACTTGCCGCCCGCCCTATAGCAGAATGACGGCGGCAAAGTGGTTTCATAATCCTGACCAGGCGTCATATGACGTCCTCAGGATTTTGAGCTGCTGCGCGCCCCCGAGGGAGCGCATCTCGGTGATCGTTGTTACGGGTTGTCAGTCTGACACCCCGCAACTACGATCTCGGTAAAGAGTCTTCCGACGGAGACTCTTTACCACGTGATCAGCCGTGTCCAATCACGGCTGATCACAGTGTAAATAGGAAGAGCCGTTGATCGGCTTTTCCTCACTCGCATCTGTCATACGCGAGTAGAGGAGAGCCAATTGGCTGCTCCTCTGACAGGGGGGTCTGTGCTGATTGATTATCAGCGCAGCCCCCCTGAGGATGCCCACACCGGACCACCAAGGACGTCACCAGACCACCAGGGATGCCCAGCACCTGGTATGCCACCCTAGACCACCAGGGATGCCAGTGAGTGCCCACAATGAATGCCAATCAGTGCTCACAATGGGCATCACTGATTGGCATGCAATATTGTTTGGCACTGATTGGCATCCATCAGTACAATATAATACAATACAATGGCGCCTATCAGTGCCCATCCATGCCACCTATCAGTGCCCATCCATGCTCATCCGTACCACCTATCCATGCCCATCTGTGCCGCCTATCCATGCCAATCCATGACAGCTATCGGTGCCAATTTGTGCCACCTATCAGTGCCCATCCGTGTCACCCATCAGTGCCTCAGTGCCACATATCAGTGCCCATCAATGCCACCTTATCAGTGCCCATCAGTGCAGCCCCATCAGTGCCAATCAGTGAAGGAGAAAACTTACTTATTTACAAAGTTTTGAAACTGAACAAGTAGGTTCCATTACACAAACCTTGTCTTCCATAACACAAGGAGAAATGAGATTGTCATCACCCACATTTTACTGTGTCAAGCCGCGTACACACGGGCGGATTGTATGGCCTACTTAGTCCGTCATACAATCCGACGGACAGTCCGTCATACTTTCGAATGAACGGACTTGACCACACACGGATGCACAAACAGTCCGTCGAAAGCTTGCGCGATGACGTGTACAGCGCGTACGACGGGACTAGAAATAGGAAGTCCAATACACAGCAATTCAACCTTCCGCCGTGTAAATCCTTTCTGAGCATGCGCCATTCTTAGTCCGTCGAACTAGCCTACTCACGAGCGGATTGTCCGCTGAAACCAAAGTATGACGGACAATATTACGGAAATTCCGAAATACTTAGTACGCCAGACTGCACGCTGAAAAAGTCCGCTGAAGCCCACACACGAGCGGACTGTCCGCTGAAATGTGTTTCGACTGACTAAGTAGGCCATACAGTCCGCCCGTGTGTACGCAGCTTCACTCTTAAAGATAAAAAACAGTTATTTTCCACCTTAGCAATGCTGGATTCTGGGGCTGGTCGGAACTTTATGGATTTGAAGTTTGCTGAAGAAAATTGCATCACCCAAATACCTAAACCATCCCCAGTACATAAGGAAACAGTGGATGGCTCTCTACTCACCTCATGAGACTGTTCCTCTGTAGTTAAAGTATCAAGTCTGGACATCAAGAGATAATATCTTTCAACCTGATTTCTTCTCCTCAATTTCCTGTTATTTTAGGAATACCTTGGCTATCAGTTCATAACCCCACTGTTGACTGGCAAGCCAAAAACCTTGCCATTTCTTCTGAACATTGTCAGTTACACTGTCTAAAGAAGGACATCTCATCCACTGCTATCGGAGTGACATTGACTAACCTGGAAAGATTGCCCCCCCCCCCCCCCCCCGTAACAAGACTTTAAAGATATTTGTGATAAGAAAAATGCAGACCAATTGCCAATTGCCACTGCACCGAGCCTATGATTGCCCAGTAGAGCTTGTACCAGGTGCCCCAATTCCCTTTTGGTTGCCTCTACAACCTTTCTGAGCCTAAACTAAAAGCATTAAGGGACTTTTTACAAGAATCTGGCAAAGGGGTTTATCCACCCTTCAACTTCCCCTGCTGGAGCCCCGCTATTCTTTGTTGAAAAGAAAGATGAAACCCTGCAACAATGATTACAGAGAATTAAATAAAATGACAGTCAAGAATTGTTACCCAATTCCATTAATTACAGAACTATTCAAAAGACTAAGAACAACAGAGATTTTTACCAAGCTTGATCTGTGAGATGCATATAACCCTGTTTGCATCCGAGATGAATGGAAGACAGACTTTTTGGACAACATATGGGCATTATGAATTCCTAATAATGCCCTTTGGACTCTGTAATGCACCAGCTACCTTTCAAAATGTCATAAATAATGTTTTCAGAGACCAATTTGTGGTGGTTTAGCTAGATGATATACTTTTCTTTTCAACCAATTTACAGGAGCACTGAGATCATGTCCATACTGTCTTAGAACGACTACGGCAAAATAAATTATATATTAAATTGGAAAAATGTGATAGCGAATCGAACAGACCCATATACAGTTCTTGGGCTACATCCTCTCTCCTGAAGGGCTGAACATGGTTTCCAGCAAGATCCAAGCCATTCTAGACTGTCCTACCCACAAGAACATAAAAGGATGTGCAACAAACAGTTCTTGGGGTTTGCAAACTTTTATCAGAGATTAAAAACTTTTTTTTTAATTGTGGCTCCCATTATATGCGGCTATCTGTATATACAAGCATCTGTTCAAGCCTTCTGGACTGAGTACCAATTGTGGTCAAATGTGTATATGACCGAATGTTATTACTGTATCAATTTTATATCTTGGAATAAATGTACATTTTATCAATACCCTTGTGGTTTTGCTTACCTCAGTGACAGAAAAACATATCTGTTAAAATCCCATCACCCTATGAGAGAGTGATGCTCTCTTATCCTTTTTCTATTGGTGAAAAAATGTTATTACACCCATGTGCATTTTATTTCCCCCAAATTACAACTTAAGAACAAAAAAATTATATCGGCAACAAGGAACTTTTAGCAATAAAAGAAGCCTTCTCTGAATGGAGACACCTTCTGGAGGGCAATACACATCCAGGACAACTGCCCTTACTGACCACAAAAATCTTGAATTTATTAAATCTGCAAAGAGGCTCAATACAAGGCAAGCAAGATGGACTTTTTTTTTTTCGAGATTCAATTTTGTAATTTCTTACAGACCAGGATGTAAAAATGGAAAAATAGATGCAGTCTGGTGACTCTACCTAATTAGAACCAAATTAGAACCAAATTACCAAATTAGAACCAGTAAGTACTATCTTACAAGACAGACACTTTTTGGGAGTAATGTACCCTGCAGAGAGTCTTTCAAACAATAAAGAAGCGTATGATAGAACCCACAATCCACCAGGAAATTTGCACATGGACTTTTATGAGGGCTGCTGGACCTTTGAAAAAAGAATGTATGTCCCTGAAGAGGCACGACTTAAGGTCCTTCAGCTGGTGCATGATTCAAAATCTGCTGGTCACCCTGGAATTAGGAGAACTGTAGACCTCCTTGCTCGTACCTTTTGGTGGCCTTCCTATTGGAAAGATGCAAAGGAGTATGTTCTCTCATGTGAAACATGTGCCTGACATAAAGTACCACGCTCCCTCCTGGCAAGTCTGCTATAGCCTCTCCCTGTGCCATCACAACCATGGGGATCCATTTCCATGGATTTTATTGTGGACCTACCCCCTTCTAAGGTATTTACAACTGTCTTGGTGGTGGTGGACTGTTTAACTAAGATGGCTCATTTTGTGCCCATCACTAGCATTTCTACAGCTGAAGACACTGCTGAAATATTAATATGATAAATTTACAGACTGCATGGGCTCCCAGATTAAATAATATCAGATTGAGGAGTCCCATTCACATCACGACTATGGAAAACATTCTGTTCTACCCTGGGAATTGAAGCTAACCTATCAACTTTCATCCACAATCAAATGGGAAGACTGAGAGAATGAATCAAACTTTATCTGCATTGTTTCATCTGCCATCTTCAGGATGACTGGACCGAATATCTACTGTACAGAATTTGCTTACAATAACTCCTGCCATAGTACCATCTCTCAAAGCCCATTATTCGCCTAATATGGATGTCATCAATCTTTTATCCCCGAAATTCCTGTAGAGTCATCTTTACCAACTGTAAATGCAAGGATGTCTGCTTTACAAAATAATTAAGAATCCTATAAGGAAATTGAAAATAGGCACAGACGAACCATTATAAGGAAATTGCAAATAGGCACAGATGAACCATTTCTCATTATTCATTAGGTGATAAGGTCTGGCTATCCACTAAACACTTACAACTTAAACTTTCTTCTCACAAACGAGGTTCTAAGTTCATTGGACCCTTCAAAGTAATAGCACAAATTAATCCTGTGGCCTACAAACTTATACTACCACCTTCTATGAAGATCCATCCATCCTATTTTTCATACAGCTCTTTTAAAGCCTTTCAGAAATAATCCTTTTCTGGTCATACACACCCCCCACCAGACCCTGTCCAGGTGCAAAGGGAAGAAGATTTCATATTGGATAAGATTCTTGACTTCCATACATCATGGTAAACTACAATACCTATTAAGATGGAAAGGCTATGGACCCCAGCAGGATTCTTGTGAGCCTGAGGAGCATGTTCATACCCCTAGATTAATAAGAGAATTTCACCAGAGATTTCCTCAAAAACATAGCCCTAAGATGTCCAGAGGACATCCTGGGCTCAAGCCTGGGACCTCTTCTGTGTCGGGCATTGATTCTTCTTTCTGAGCTATCTGGGGTGCTGGACACTGGACAGCTCCCTGCCTGATCTATTGGACAGCAAGGGACAAAAAACAAGGAAGCAGTTTTCTATGGGTAAAAGCATAGAAACTTATAGACAAAGATAAAAGGTTAGTTTATTGCACTTGAGAAAGGTGAACAACTGTCAATTACAAAAACTTGCGGAGGTTGCAAAAAACAGTCATAAGAGAATATAGCCAGTATAGATACTAGTATGAAAATGTTAAATGAACGGTACCACAATGACATCCGGGTAATAAAGGGTCAACATCATCCAGTCGGCTTGTTGGTTAAGCATGGAAAGAGATGTAGTAAACCATGTAAGATGACGATGGAAGCCCGGTGGAAGGGGGGGTGATGTGTGACAGCCCTCTACCTCAAGCTGGTGGTCAGGCTAGGCTGGTATCCAGGATGGAGAACACAATGGTGAAGAACACTTTCAGAAAGCTGTAAGATGCTGAAGCTGGTCGCGGGAGTGAGCCACGCTGAGTCGCAGGCAGTGTGGTATAACATCCACTGCTGGGAGATGGAACCGGGAGAGCCGAACAAACTGACTGGAGCCGGGCACACTGGACGACGTCAGGGCCATGCAGGAAACAAGGGGAAACAGGAAGACCATCTCTAGTAGTGAACTGCAAGCTCTGGGTTGCCATAGCTTACATATTTCACGTGCATGCGCTTTTTCAGTCAAGTGAAGGAGGGAGCAGCGACAACAGTATATAAACCCATTGAAGGAGATGGGGATAACAAGCCCGATGTATCTTATTAACCCCCTATCGACCCTATAGCTTAAAATAAAGACTTTATAAGGTGCTGAATGCATATGAGCCTACTTAACTCACAGATGATGAATATAATAGTAAACTATTTAATCACTTCAGCCCCGGAAGATTTGGCTGCTCAATGACCAGGCCATTTTTTGCGATACGGCATTGCTTCGCTTTAACTGACAATTGTGCGGTCAGACGAAGCTGTACCCAAACAAAATTGCCGTCCTTTTTTACATATATAAAAAATTCAAAAATTGAATCAATAAATTCTGTAAATAAAAATACTAACATTAATAATAAAAAATATATATATATATAAGAGATAACGAATAAAAAATAAAATGTATTAATGGATGAGAAATACGGTAAAAATATGATTATATAAAAAAATATATATAAAAATAAATAAGGAAAAATTGATATGGACAATTAGACACTGAGAAATATCATATAAAAAAAATGGTGAAAAAATATATATAGGAATAAATCTAATATCCAAAAATCAAAAGAAGATAATACATGATTTAATCAATGATGGTGACGGGATTATCAATACTGAGTAATTATACATTTGGTGAGGAAAAGAAAGAGACTGCATGTATGGATCTTTATATATTCATATCTATAAATACATTGCGTATAAACATACATGCATATGGTTATTATTAGGAAAACTCTATTAATATGAGTCTAATCAGTAGTACTGCAGGACTCAGTGTAGAAAATTATCAGATTCTGTCTAATATCAGTCTAATATCACATAATACTAAGAATATCAAGTTCTTCATTGAGGCAAAAGGGAACCCAACAGATAAGTCCAAAAAGTTTCCCTCCTACACAGGAGGGAAAAGCTCTCGTCGGTAAGCATACCCTTAGGGATGGTCTCAAACGCCAAAATCTCCAGGCATCTAAAATCTTTGTTATGTGTCTGGAGGAAATGGTGTGGGATGCTGTGTTTAAACACTTTTTAATAAAGCTACAGTGCTCGCCTACTCTAGTACAAAGGGTACGTATTGTACAACCCCCATTCAAGAGGTTGCATGGGCACCGCAGGACGTAAATGAGTTGAACATGTGATGAACAGCTTGATATAAAAAGAAGTGCCTTTGTTGGTAACAATCTTTGAACATCCATGAGTGATGGATTGGCAAGTAAGGCAACCTCTTTTTCGGGATTGAAAAATACTGGTTCTATTGTCAAAATAGGCCCTAATCTCCAATATATATATACATATAAACAAAACCGAAAAAGAGGGGCCAAAAATGGAAAAAACACCACATGCCAACATGTAAATTAAAGAAAAGAGGGGTGTTTGTTATGTTCAAATTCATAAAGACAATTACCATTGTTTAAAAAATTACATATACAAATTTTATTACAAAATTCATTAAAAACAACATCACATGAGACAATTTGAAATTGTATCCTTCTGTGTTAATAAGTAGTGTACACCTCACCACACCACCTACACATCTCTTGGGCCTGATGTTTATTGAATGTACTTTCTATGACATTGTTTTGTTACCTGACTTTGAATAATTAATAAAAATATATTGAAAGATAAAACAAACCTCCTAACCACCCGCCCTCCACTAAACTTAGGGCAAAGTATGTTTTAAGATGGCTGCCTGTGAATGTATGCTAGTTGCGTCATCCAGGCTTGCCGTCCTTCTTTAGTAAGAACAGGGCATGATTATTAAAAATGGCTGCCGGATGGATGTGCGCAGATACGCCATCCGTCCCGTCGTTGCCGCAAAGACAGCCGCGCATGCGCACTACGGGCTCCTTCTAAATGCCCACGGTGCGGCGATGACGTCAGACGTCGCCGCGCTGGATGGGGCTATAAAGCGGAAGTGTTTTTTGTCACAATCTGTCCAAAACTTGTAAAAAACACAGGGGGTTTCGCACAGGGGGTTTCGCACGTCTCGGATAGATTTTTTTGCTATGCGATTACGGTAAGCATTTATTAGCCTTCAGTCTTCATTAGTGATGGAGGGCTACTTTGAAAAGAATAGTTTTTTTTTGATGCATATGTATTTATTTTATATTTTATTTACAGAAATGTAATATGGATTCAGTACCTGGTTTTCTGTAGCTGTAATAGCTCTGTACCTTGAGCTCCCTGATCAAACACCACTTAGAAGTTTTCTTTCCCAGCATCCCTTTGAGGTAGCGATGTGATTATTTATAAATGAATTGATTCAGCTTTATTGAAAAATCGAAGGTAATTTATTCATTCAACTTATCGATAGAAAGAGGGTGATAAGTTTATAAAATGTTACACATTTCATCAATATTTCTTTACATATTTTTATTTCATTTTTCCTGTTTAGGCAAAATATTAAATATATTTCCTATCTATCTATATATATCTATCTATATATATCTATATATATATATCTATATATATATATATCTATATATATATATATATATATATATATATATATATATATATATATGTTGTTCTGGTAATGCTCTTTTTGTTTCTATATGTGCATTTCCCATGATTCATATTTACAAGTATAATAAGTGCTCCTGATTTTTTTGTTTGCGTTTATATATAATAATTCTTGTTCTCTTGATATACATAAAAAATATATATGACCATGCATGAGCATTTACAGTATCTTTTGTTGCTTATAGTTTTATAGCTACCATGCAATATCTCCTGAAGAAGCTCCGCAGAGCGAAACATGTTGAGAAAAGAGTGGTATTAATGATCCATGTTTAAAGTTTGAAAATGCAACATTTGATTATGTGAATTTCAAAATTGTCTCATGTGATGTTGTTTTTAATGAATTTTGTAATACAATTTGTAATACTTTCTCACTAAAAATGGAGAGATGGATTCTATAGAATCTGAGTTCTTGCTCAAAAGCATAGATTTCTGTCTACGGCATAATTATTTTACTTTGGATGAATTTTTATCTCCAACTTTTGCCCCAGTGTATGCTAATCTCACTATGGGGTACTGGGAGGAGAGGCATTTCTGGGCCAACAACCACTTCTCTGAGCACAATGTGTTTTAGGCCGCGTACACACGGGCGGACTGTTCGCCCAACTTTGTTTGTCAAACAGTTTCGGCAAACAGTCCGCTCAAAATTAGCATGGACGGACATGACCACACACGGCACTTTTTGAGCGGACTGTTTCAGCGAACTGTTTGCCAAACAGTTCGCTCAACTTTTGAAATGAACGGACTCGCCCACGTAAGGCGGAGGCAAATCCGCCCATTTCGAGCGCGTGTACAGGTAGGCGGGGCCCGCGAAGGAGACGTCGCGGGCTCCGCCGCCTGGAATGGGCTTAAAGGGAACCCCAACGCCGAAAAAAATCGGCGTGGGGTCCCCCCAAAGTCCACAACAGACCCTTGTCTGAGCACGCTACCCGGCCGGCCAGGAAAGGGGGGCGAGCGAGCGCGCCCCCCCTCCTGAGCCGTACCAGGCCGCGTGCCCTCAACATGGGGGGGTGCCTTGGGGAAGGGGAGGCCGCGCGGCCCCCCCACCCCAAAGCACCTTGTCCCCATGTTGATGAGGACAAGGGCCTCTTCCCGACAACCCTGGCCGTTGGTTGTCGGGGTCTGCGGGCGGGGGGCTTATCGGAATCCGGGAGCCCCCTTTAAGAAGGGGGCCCCCGGATACCGGCCCCCCACCCTATGTGAATGAGTATGGGGTACAATGTACCCCTACCCATTCACCTGTGAAATAAAGTACAAAAAAAAACACAACACAGAGAAAAAATATTTTATTGCACAGCTCCGGGGGTCTTCCGTCTTCGGGGGTCTTATCGCCGGACTCCTCCGCTATCTTCGTGTAGCTCTTTTACTAGCGGAGGAGCCCGGCTTTCTTCCTCCCCGCCGCCGGCCTCTTCTCCCGACTTCGGGGGTCTTGTCCCCCTCTTCGGTTCTTCTGCCGGGCCACCGCGCCTTCTTATAGCTCTTTTACAGGCGGTGGCCCGGTCTTCTGTCGCCGCTGCCTTCCGTTCTTCTGTCGCCGCCTTCGGTTCTTCTGCCGGGCCACCGCGCCTTCTTGTAGCTCTTTTACAGGCGGTGGCCCGGTCTTCTGTCGCCGCTGTCGCCGTCGCCGCCTTCCGTTCTTGTTCTTCTTCTTGTTCTTCTTCTTCTTCCCCAGGAGATGTTGACACGTCGCTCTCTCCGGCCGGAATGCCAGAGCCGCGCTGTGCGGTCACTTATATAGTGACAATGGGGCGGTGTCACATGGTATATGTCACATGGGTTGGTCACATGGTGACCCCGCCCCCTTACGATGTCATAGTCCCCATGTGACATCAACCCATGTGACCAACCCATGTGACATATACCATGTGACACCGCCCCATTGTCACTATATAAGTGACCGCACAGCGCGGCTCTGGCATTTCGGCCGGAGAGAGCGACGTGTCAACATCTCCTGGGGAAGAAGAAGAAGAACAAGAAGAAGAACAAGAACGGAAGGCGGCGACGGCGACAGCGGCGACAGAAGACCGGGCCACCGCCTGTAAAAGAGCTACAAGAAGGCGCGGTGGCCCAGCAGAAGAACCGAAGGCGGCGACAGAAGAACGGAAGGCAGCGGCGACAGAAGACCGGGCCACCGCCTGTAAAAGAGCTATAAGAAGGCGCGGTGGCCCGGCAGAAGAACCGAAGAGGGGGACAAGACCCCCGAAGTCGGGAGAAGAGGCCGGCGGCGGGGAGGAAGAAAGCCGGGCTCCTCCGCTAGTAAAAGAGCTACACGAAGATAGCGGAGGAGTCCGGCGAGAAGACCCCCGAAGACGGAAGACCCCCGGAGCTGTGCAATAAAATATTTTTTCTCTGTGTTGTGTTTTTTTTTGTACTTTATTTCACAGGTGAATGGGTAGGGGTACATTGTACCCCATACTCATTCACATAGGGTGGGGGGCCGGTATCCGGGGGCCCCCTTCTTAAAGGGGGCTCCCGGATTCCGATAAGCCCTCCGCCCGCAGACCCCGACAACCAACGGCCAGGGTTGTCGGGAAGAGGCCCTTGTCCTCATCAACATGGGGACAAGGTGCTTTGGGGTGGGGGGGCCGCGCGGCCTCCCCTTCCCCAAGGCACCCCCCCATGTTGAGGGCACGCGGCCTGGTACGGCTCAGGAGGGGGGGCGCGCTCGCTCGCCCCCTTTCCTGGCCGGCCGGGTAGCGTGCTCGGACAAGGGTCTGTTGTGGACTTTGGGGGGACCCCACGCCGATTTTTTTCGGCGTTGGGGTTCCCCTTTAAGCCCATTCCAGGCGGCGGAGCCTGCGACGTCTCCTTCGCGGGCCCCGCCTACCTTCACACGCGCTCGAAATGAGCAGACTTCCCTCCGAGCGGGAACAGTTTGCTCATTTCGAAAGTAGCCTACACACGGGCGGACTGTTCGCTCAAACACAGTTTCAGCGGACAGTTTTTCGGAATTTCCGAAAGACTTTGTCCGTCAAACTGTCCGCTGAAACTGTCCGCTGAAAGCCCACACACGAGCGGACTGTCCGCCCAAACACTGTTCAGCGGACAAGGTTGGGCGAACAGTCCGCCCGTGTGTACGCGGCCTTATGGTCGCTACATCGATGATGTCCTGCTCATTTGGTGTGGGGGCCCAGACATGTTTTCCTCCTTTGTTGCCTACTGCAATAACAACCCACTTGGGTTATCGTTCACACATGTGCTGGACCTTACAGAGTTAGTTTTTCTAGACCTGGTCTTATTTCACGATCAACAGAATATTATCACTCGCAAGAATATAAAACCCACATGTGGTAACTCGTATCTTCATTTCGAAAGTTGCCACCACCCAACCTGGAAGAAAAATATTCCCAACTGACAATTTCATAGACTAAGAAGAAATTGTGCAAGATTGGAAGATTATACTCTGCACGGTGAACATATTCAAAGAAAGGGGCACCCAAGGAATCTAGTCCAAAATGCTTTCTTTCCGAATATGAATAAGCAACTAAAAAATAAAGAGAACATCATTAAAGAAACAGAAAATACAGCTAGATTTGTGTCAACTTTCAACACTAATTATAGGGCCATCTCGAAAATTATAAATAAACATTATAATATCTTAAATCTGGACCAACATTTGGCTCCCCTGTTACCTCCTAAGCCAAGCTAAATCATGTATTATCTTCTTTTGATTTTTGGATATTAGATTTATTCCTATATATATTTTTCCCCCTTTTTTAATAGAATTGAGATGATATCCCTCAGTGTCTCATTGTCCATATCAATTTTTCATCATTTATTTTTATAATTTTTTTTATATAATCATTTTTATTTCTCATCCTTTAATACGTTTTATTTTTTATTTCTTATATTTTCTTTATTATTATCATTTTTATTTACACAATTTATTGAAAATACATATATAAAAAAAATATATATATATTAACTGCTTGCCGCCCAGCCGCCGCAGTTTTACTGCGGCAGAATGGCACGGCTGGGCGAAACAAGGTTACCTCACGTCACTTCCTCTTTTGGCCATTAGGGGCGGCGCGCCGGGCACCCACAATTTTTCGTGACAGATTAAGAACCAGGATCTGTGTGTGTAAACACACAAATCTCTTTTTTTTTCAGGGGAGTAGAAACAGATCATTTGTTTATACTTAGTATGAACACCGATCTCTCTCTCTTCCTAGTCAGTCCCATCCCCCCTACAGTTAATACACAGCTAGGGAACACAGTTAACCCCTTGATCGCCCCTAGAGTTAACTCCTTCCCTGCCAATCAATCAATGAATTTTTATAGCACTGATCACTGTATAATTGTCAATGGTCCCAAAAATGTGTCAAAAGTTTGCAATTTGCCTGCCACAATGTCGCAGTCCTGATAAAAATCGCAGATCACCGCCATTACTAGTAAAAAAAAAAAATAATAATAATAATAAAAATGCCATAAATCTATCCCCTATTTTATAGACACTATAACTTTTAAACAAACCAATGAATATACGCTTATTGCGATTTTTACCAAAAATATGTACAAGAATACATATCGGTCTAACCTGAGGAAAAATTAGTTTTTTTGATAAAAAAAGTGGGATATTTATTATAGCAAAAAGTAAAAGATATTGCGTTTTTTTCAAAATTGTCGTTCTTTTGTTTATAGGACAAAAAACGCAAAAAATAAAAAGCTCAGAGGCAATCAAATACCCCCAAAAGAAAGCTCTATTTGTGGGAAAAAAGGACGTCAGTTTTGTTTGGGTACAGCGTCGCACGGCCGCACAATTGTCAGTTAAAGCAATGCAGTGCCGTATTGCAAAAAATGGCCTGGAACAGCCAAATCTTCTTGAGCTGAAGTGGTTAAATAGTTCACTGTTATATTCATCATCTGTGTGTTAAGTAGGCTCATATGCATTCAGCACCTTATAAAGTCTTTATTTTAAGCTAAAGTGTCAAGAGGGGTTAACAACCCCTTCCCCATCCCCTTCAATAGGTTTAAATGCTGTTGTTGCCGCTCCCTTCGTGACGTTCACCCCTACAGACAGGCTTCCCGTTTCCCTTTGTTTCCGGCATGGCCTTGACATCATCCAGTGCGCCTGGCTCCCGTGACCAGCTTCAGCATCTTACAGCTTTCTGCAAGTGTCCTTCGCCATTACGGTCTCCATCCTGGACACCAGCAGAGCCTGACCACCAGCTTGAGTCAGAGGGCTGTCACACATCACCCCCCCCCCCCCGTTCTGTTGGGCTTCCATTGTCATCTCACATGGTTTACTTGGTTTACTACGTCTCTTTCCAACAAGCCAACTGGATGATGTTGACTCCTCCTTACCTGGATATCATTGTGGTACCGTTTATTTAAAATTTTTATACAAGTATCTATACTGGCTATATGCTCTTATGACAGTTTTTTGCAACCTCCGCAAGTTTTAATAAACAAACTTTTTACTTAGCCAGTGGTCTATAAGTATCTAAGCTTTTACCCATAGAGCGCTGCTCTATCCATTTTCCAGTGGTTGGCAGCTGCACTGGGTTCTAGTCTATTTCATATCTCTCCGGGCATTTAAATCCATATATATGGCTGACTGACAGCTCCTAGCGCTCAAGGAACTTTGTGTTTGATCTATTAGACAATCCTGCCTGATCCATTGGAAAACCCTGCCTTGTGTCTTGATTGTTGATGAATCTTGAACTCCTTTCTCCTCCGATGAACTTCCTTTATAAGCCTTACCTCTGCACTTCCAGATTATTGTGGTCTGATCCTGCTTACTATTTGAGCTACGTCTATTGCTGTTTGTAAATGACTTTGGCTTGTGACACCGACTACAAAACTCTCCTCCTGCATTGACCTTGGCTTGTGACCCCGATTATGAAACTCCTCCTGCATCGACCTTGGCTTCTGACCTAGATTATGAAACTCTCTCTTGCATTGACCTTGGTTTGTGACCCCCAACACTGATCATAGGTCTAGCTATTCAGACTTTCCTATCTCCCAGACCTGAGAAGTGAGCTTGTCTGATGTTGTTGGCCATTGGTCTCCACTGATTACAGGTATTCGCCTAACACACAGGATCCATGCCTTCTGTACTGACAGAATGGCAACCTGCCTTGTTTACATAGGCAGACTGTCATTCTGTCAGTGTACCGAACAATCGGTGGGTGCCTGCAGATATCGCGTTCGCGGGACCCACTGATCACCTCCCCCGGTGTAAAATCACAGTGGGAGTGAGCTGCCGATGGCACACACTTGTGCCCAATACCCGGAATTGCCCCTGCACAGCGTGGCCGCCTTGTAGCAGTAAATCTGCTATGGGGCAATCGGCAAGTGGTTAAAGCTATTAGTTGTTCAAGGAATTGTGACACAGATGCAGAATATTTTGCTTTTGGCAGGCAGACTACTTGTGTATGCCTAAAATAGAACTAGAACCAGGTGCAAAGACCAGGGGTAAAATTTGTTACTGTTCTGGTGCAAGGGAAGCATCATTACTATGAAGAAGAGTGTTGTACAGGCGTTCAGTCAAGTAAATATTCACCTGAGGTTTTACTCCCTTCCACCTGGCTTCCAATATAGCTACGGGTGGGTCTATTCCCCTATGTTGTACTCATGGAGTACCACGTCTATATGCCTAAATGCATTAAGTTGCTGCAATGTGATTGGCTGATTAGCAATTTGTGTTACCAAGCAATTGAACAGGTGTACCTAAAAAAAAGGTCTGTGTGTGTGTGTGTAAATATATATTCAGTTTTTTTCCTTATATTTTCATGTAGTGATCCTGCACAAATAACATACAGTACTTCCCACCCCTGTTTTAGTAACCCCCATGTGCTGCTTTAGGAAATGAAAACCACTGGATGCTCACTCCCAACATTGCAGGAGTGAAAACCAATGGTTTTTGTGTCCTAGCAACAAGGGAGGATGGCAGAGTTACTTACTAGGACTTTTTTAGCCAGGCTTCAGAGGGAACCCAATGGTCTACAAATAAAACAATAAAATTGTCGACCATTTTACAAAGCTACACAGATTTGTAATATTATCTACGGGGCCCCATTGTCTGCATAGGCTATTTTCAAAGAAAAGGTAAACATAGCTTTTAATACCTACAGTCATTTTTACAAAACATTGGAGGCAACCATAGTTGTCATACAGGCCAGATTTCAAATATGTCTGCTTTTCTGCATTTCTATTACCATACCTCCCAACAGTCATCGATTTGTTTTATTTTTTATTCTTTTTGTGTAATTCCCAGAACTACAGAATTCCCAGGGCATTAAAATAGCTGATAGCTAAACACAAAAATCACGTGTCAGCCACCCAGGTGCCTTTCACATTACTTATATTCATCCAAAAATAACACAATAGGCAGGCTATATAATCTTTATTGACATTTTCCTCAGCTGAATATAATCATCATCAGCAGCTGAAACAGTATTGTCTGCAACTGTAGCATTACTACTGTGTTCTTCAAACCACCCAGGGCTTCATTTCCTAAAGAGCAGAGAACGTGTAGCCGTATAGCTGAATATAGAGCTATGTCCAGAGCTGTCAGTCATATCTCCAGAGTATTTTCAGCTCTGTGAACTTGTACAGCTTCTGTCTTTCTACCCTTTTAGTGAAATACATCTTGCATGGTCAGTTGTGATTTGCTTTGCATCCCCTTTGCATTCCCATTTTTGTCTGTATTTAAGTATTCATTGACAGAACTAAATCACCTACTCTCATAAATATTCATTGGCACAGAACTGTGTCATTACCTTTGCAGGCACTAAATATAGGCCTCCCTTGCTTTATAATGAGAAATTGTGCTTAATCCAAGGTGCACTGGATCAGCAGTATAAATGCAAATAGAGATGTGTAAAGAGATTAAAATAATACATTTCATGACATCTGTGTGAGCTACTGAAAAATGTCTCTGTGTTGCCTGCCTATGTATCCTAAAAAATATATAAAAAATTAAACTTAAATGAAGAGTCCATTTTCTATATATAGCAGCGCATAGACACTTTCAACCAAAGTGAGTAATCATTAGTCTCATCCGGTGTTTAGAAAAAAATGGTGCTCGATATACCAGTTCTTATTGTGATCTAAGGTAGAGGAACAGCTTCCACCGCACGATACACCACTTGTGGTTCAAACGATCCCCCTTTGGGGATGCACTCACCGAATGCCTGAAATAATGAGCCTTCAATGTACCATTAACCAACTCTTCTTTGGCCACTAGATGTCTCTGCGTGTCCTCATATAGGCGCCTCCTGAGGATCCGGGACACTAGATCAGGGGACAGGTGAGGGGGACAGGTGATCAGGTCTCGTCGTCTGTACGGTGCTCGGGGAGCTGCCTCCCTCCCTCCGCCTCCACACAGGCGGCCCCACCTCCAGCTCTATGTACAGGTTAGTACGGGCTGCTCGGCGCCCAACGTTCCTTCGTGCACAGCGGAGGTGCCGCACTGAGCCTGCCTGCTAAGCCTTTCCTTCCGTCTCAGCGCTGAGCCCCTGTCAGTGATCGGGGAGGAGGCACGCCACCTGCTGGTCAGGACCTGTATCACTCGGCTCTGGTCTCTACCCTGCTCCCCGAAAATAGCGCCTGCAAACCGACCTGAAACAGCCGCTGCTGTGTCTCCAGTGTAAAGCCCCGAGGCCTTTCACATTGGAGTGGTGCGTTAGCAGGACAGTAAAAAAAAAAAATTCTGCTAGCAGTATCTTTGGAGCAGTGAAGGAGTGGTGTGTATAACGCTCCTCCACAGCTCCTGCTCATTGAAATCAGTGGGGCACTGCGGCTATACCGCCGGCAAAGCGCCTCTGCAGAGGCACTTTGCGGTGGTTTTTAACCCTTTCTCGGCCACTAGCGGGGGGTAAAACTGCTCTGCTTGCAGCTGAATAGCGCTGCAAATTCAACGGTAAAGCACCGCAAAAAATTTACTGTTGATGCACTTCCCGCCCCGGTGTGAAAGGGGCCTTAGAATCTTTGTTTCTTTGAACTCCAATATGCCGGTGAAGACAATCGCAAGGCCTTACATCTTGAATACAGCTATTCTATCGCTATATAAAAGGGACACACCACTAAAACCTATATTACTTCATCTCTCATTAGGATTAAAGGTATAATAGGCCAGCCTGGTGTTCCCCTTTAGCAGTGGTATTATATACGGCAACCAGTAGCCCTTTTGGGCTTCATTCATTTATTATCTCTTTCTGTATGCTTTGATATTATTTATCTGTAATTTCCTATTGTCATTTAATTGCTTTGGGGACCCTTTTCAACTTCGAGTCCTGGCTGTTTATCCATGATTTGGCTGACTAGTACCCCGCTACAAGACTTTCCTATTGATTAAGTAAAATTCTAAGCCCCAGTACACGCGGTTGGACATTCCGATCACAAAATCCGTTGGATTTTTTCAGACGGATTTTGTCCAAAACTGGTGTTGCATACACACGGTCGGACAAAGTTGTCTGAAAATCTGATTGTTCGTAACGTGATGACGTTCGTTCATTACGACGGGACTACATTGAGGCTAGTAGCCAATAGCTTTGGTCTCGTAATTTCATCTGAGCATGCGTGACACTTTTTCCAATCGGAATTCTCTAAAAACGATCGGACAAAGTCCGATCAGATCATGTTGTCGGAAAATTTTAGATCCAGCTCTCAAATTTTGTTGGTTGGACATTCCGACGGAAAAAGTCAGATGGAGCCCACACACGGTCGGATTATCCGACAACGCGGTCTGACATTTACCATCGGAATGTCGGACCGTGTGAACGGGGGCTTAGAGAGCTAATCAATCTGCATTGTGTCAGTGTGTTATTTAAAAGGTATACACAACATGTCTGAACCTAGAGTGTCAAAAGGGCAGGAAAGTTCACAGGGTCAAGGTAGCGCAAACAAACATGCAATTCTAAGCACCCCCTAGGAGGCAGTGCTACAGAAGATTGAATTTCTATGTGCCTTTGTGTAAGGCCATGTACAGGGGTCAGTAGGATGTAGGCAGTGTACAGGGGTTGGTAGGATGTAGGGCAGTGTACAGGGGTCAGTAGGATGTAGGGCAGGGTACAGGGGATTGTAGGATGTAGCACAGTGGACAGAGGTTAGGAGCATGTAGGGAGGCGTACAGCAGGTTGGTAGCATGTATGGTTAGGGGTCAGGAGGGCATGGTTAAGGAAGATCAGGAGGGCATGGTAAAGGAAGATCAGGAGGGCAAGGTATGGGGGGGTCAGCAGAGTATGGTACTGGGAGATATGGTGGGCACAGTACTGGGGGATCAGGGGGGCTGGGGTCTCAAGAGGGCATGGCACTGGGGGGGACAAGAGGGTATGGAATTGGGGGGGTCAGAAGGGTATGGTATTGGGGTCTCAGTAGGGCTGGAGTGGCAGGAGGGCTGGGGTGTCAGGAGGGTATGGTATTGGGGGTGTCAGTAGGGCTGGAGTTTAAAGAAGTTTTATATGCAGAGTGGTGCATGGAAGGTGCAGATCCCTGCCACCTCTCTCACCTTCCCTTTGATCAGTGAGGAGGGCTGGTAGCAAGGGGTGTGAAGTGCTCAGGCGTGTTTGGAGAAGAGCCCAAACCCACCCGAGCTATTCTAGAGGCTTTCCCCGCCTCACAGCCGCACATATAGAAGGGGCGGGGACTGCCTCTGCAGCCTGAAATTGGGTGAGTGTGCGCATGCACTGCTCTGGAGCAAGGACCGATAGAAATGGGGCTCAGGTATTAGGGGGTGCTGGGGCAGCTGCTGCATAAAATGTATTAAGATAAAAAACCTTCTGCCTTTACAACCACTTTAAGGCACAAAATGTAATTGTCTTATGGAAACTATTCCCCTGCACTATACAGCAGCAAACGGTACATCTGTATTCTGGGCACTTGCTCTAGATAAGTGAACACTATGAGGCATATTTATGAAGTGGTGAATGTGACTTCTTTCACCAAACATTCACTGGTGGTGAATCCATCATGGTCATTTAAAACACATGTAGGATCTCTATGAATTTGCCAGAAACACAAAAAAAGAACTATAAATATATAAAAATTAAAGAATGTAACAAGTTATTGTTCATATTTTAAATTCCGTAAAGTTTTAGCAAGCAGACAAAAGACTCAACAATCACAACACTGTACTGTTTTTAGTTCAAATGACAATGATAAATACACCTTGCATGATCAGATGAGGAAACATATAAGAACATAAGGATGTCTTGAAGGTCACGGGAAGCTGACACCAACCTCATTGATGAGATTTCTTTAGCTCTGAATACAGAACTGTCACATTGGTCTCCATCCTTTGGGACAGAAGTGCCATATCCTTTAGCCTCTCCAAGAAAGCTTTCCTTTGCTGCGTTATCTTCAGTCACCTTTCCACAGGCTATTCTACAGAGAATTGTGTATGATTCCAATTTTAAATCCACACTAGCTAATACTGTTAAGAAAAAATGTGTCTAGTTTGAATTTTAACTGCTTGCCGACCAGCCTCCGTCATTATACTGCGGCAGGTCGGCACGATCCCGCAAACCATCATAGCTATACGTCGGCTCACGGGATCTGGATAACAGACGAGCACGCACGGGGCTGCATAGCAGGGGTGCCGATGCTCGTGGCCAATGGTCGCGATGACCGCTGGCCACGAGCGATCGCGAGCGCAAGGGACAGAACTTGGAAGTAAGCACACGAATCTGGGTTCTGTTCAGACAGCAGTGACAGATTATGTGTTCCTATTAGCTAGGAACCACGATCTGTCACTTCCTCTAGTCAGTCCCCTCCCTCTTCAGTTAGAATCACCTCCCAGGGAACACAGTTAACCCCTTGATCGCCCCATAGTGTTAACCACTTCACTGCCAGTGACATTTTTACAGTAATCAATGCATTTTTATAGCACTGATCGCTGTATGTGTCCACCATAATGTCGCAGTCACGATAAAAATCGCAGATTGCTGCCATTACTAGTAAAAAAATAAATAATAAAAATGCTATAAATCTATCTTCTATTTTTTAGACGCTATAACTTTTGCGCAAACCAATATATATACGCTTATTGCGATTTTTTTTCCCAAAAATATGTAGGAGAATACATATTGGTCTAAACTGAGAAAAAAATTAGCTTTTTTTTTAAAAAAAAAATGGGGATATTTATCATTGCAAAAAGTACAAAATATTGTGTTTTTTTTTTTCAAAATTGTCACTCTTTTTATTTGTTTATAGCGCAAAAAATTAAACCCGCAGAGGCGATAAAATACCACTAAAAGAAAGCTCTATTTGTGGGAAAAAAAGAGCGTCAATTTTGGGTACAGCGTCGCACAACCGTGCAATTGTCAGTTAAATCGACGCAGTGCCAAATTGCAAAAAATGGCCTGGTCATTTAGCACCCAAATCTTCCAGGGCTGAAGTGGTTAAAATGTTTTTTGCTTTCAAAGTGTATATTATGACAATGTACCATATTACCCCAATATTCACCATCATATTTGTACCTATTCAAGCAAGGGATGGGAGAATCGGGTTCGTTTTTTTCATTCAACCCGCTGATTGAACAAATGGACCCAAGTACAGGCAGCTTAAGGCACTAAAGAATTTGGTCCAGTATATACAGGATAAGCACTGCTTTTTTTTACAGGTGAGTGTTCAATAAAAAGCCCAGTTACAATATGCCCAACAGCATCTTGACACACCTCCCCTGCCTTTTTTGTGGCATTAGCGCAGTAAAGGTTTCTTTCTGGCAGCCCAAACATGCAGCTCGTTTTTGTGCAAATATCAACGTGCTTCTCAAAAACAACACACTGGGGGTGATTTATGAAATCTGTGCTCCATCAGTAGAGGTGTAACGCACATTTCCATATTTACAACATGGTGCACCGGTAACAGAGCTTGAGTCGCCCATTTTCTATAGCGATCTCAGCGCACTGGAGAATGCAATCTGTGCACCACTATGGGCATGGCACACGACATCTCCAATTCAATATTAACAGAAGATGGAGGTGCCAATATTATGGGGTGTTTGCAGAAGCTTGCTCAATGCAAGTAATGCATTTAACACCCCCCCCCCCCCCCCCAACAATTTTCATGCAACAGATTTCCCAGCTGCAGCTTAAGTAAGCTGACTGGCATGGCAAATCAAAAAAGGTGTGATTTGTCTACAAGCTACTTTCCTGGTGCCTTCATGGTAGCATATGCATGGATTGTGTGTATGCTGCCATGGATAGGCACCAGTAAAGGAAAATTAGAGAGGTAAGTATTCAAATTTCCATTTTAGGGCAGTGGTTCTCAGCCTCAGTCCTCAAGTACCCCTGACAGGACATGTTGTGGGAATTTATCTTAGCTAAAATAGATGTCCAAAATGCCAAGCCATTGACTGATTTAAAACACCTGTGCAAGATGAAGGAAAACCTGCAAACAAGGCCTGTTGGGGGTACTTGAGGACATGGTTGAGAACCACTGATTTAGAGCACTGAGCTAAAATCTAACTCAAGACAATCCTATTCTAATTGTGGGCATTTTAGTATTTGTTAGAACCCCTGCTTGTCTTTTTTGGGTTGGACTTTGTGTCCCTTTTCTGAAAATTGTCTTCACTTCCTGTCACATAGCCAAACAGGAAGTGAGGGAAAAACCCAACCAATGTCTTTCCTTGGGGACACACAGGTCAATCTAAATAGTTTTCCCATTAGGTAAATTGCACTCTAGCATTTTGTTGTGTACTTTTTTTTAGCACTGATCGCTGTATAAATGCCAATGGTCCCAAAAATGTGTAAAAAGTATCCAATGTGTCCACCATAATGTCGCAGTCCCAAAAAAAATTGCAGATCGCCGCCATTACTAGTAAAAAAAAGAGGGGATATTTATTATAGCAAAAAGTAAAAAATATTGAGTTTTTTTTCAAAATTGTTGCTCTTTTTTTGTTTATAGCACAAAAAATAAAAACCGCAGAGGTGATCAAATACCACCAAAAGAAAGCTCTATTTGTGGGAAAAAGGATGTCAATTTTGTTTGGGAGCCATGTCGCACGACCACGCAACTGTCAGTTAAAGCGGCGCAGTGCCAAATCTGGTCAGGAAGGGGGTAAAATCTTCTGGGGCTGAAGCGGTTAAAGATCAAGATTTGAAAATAATAATTTATTGGGTTCAGAAACACTTCTCTGTTCTTTGTAATGTATTGAAAGTTTTGGGTAAAAAAAAAGAAAAAAAAACATTTCAAAGATATATTAGAAGTGATAGGAATGAGATTAGCATCAAAAGGGTTAACACCAACTAATTGCCTAACAAGACACATCCAATTAGATGAAATTAACCAACTGTATTGGGCATGCGCTATTATCAATGAGAAAACCGCAGTTACCATAGCACCAGCTGCAGTTTACATATGTGGATATTTATTATCGCTATTTGCGTTTCAACATGTGCCTGTTGGTACGTTTGATTAATGACTTTTCCAGCACAACAATTAATGTATGAACTGGTGCAGTGCCTTCTTCTTAGTAAATGACCCCCACTGCCTTTTTTCTCCTAAGGTTACCTGTGTGTTTTTCTTTGTATCTTGAACAATAGATATCTGGATGGATATCTTTTTCCATCTTTACTAAGTTCCATTACCTTGTTACACAGGTCTTTTTGGCCGTTCTTTTCTGCTCCCCATGGCTCATTATCTAACCTGCTCAGTGCATCCACTTAAGAGCTAACAAATCCATTGACCATTTATACACTAATTGCAATTTAAAACCCACAGATGTGGAAACGAAACCTTTAATTGCCATTTTAACCTGCGTGTGTCTGTACCAAAGCCAAACATTACAGGGTATGTAAACTTTTGGTCAGGGCCATTTGGGTGATTTCTGTTATCATTATTAATTACAATTACGTGGCCATGCAACACTGCACCCAAGCTAAATTTTTATTGTTTTTTTTCCCACAAATGGAACTTTCTTTTGGTTGTATTTAATCACCACTGCGGTTTTTATTTTTTGCCACACAAACTAAAAAAGACCAAAATTAAAAAAAAAAAATAAGTTTCTCTTTGGTTTTCTCCTTCATTCGGGCACTGATGAGGCGACACTGATGGGCACTGCTAAGGCGGCACTGATATGTAGAATTGATGGGCACCGATAGGTAGCACTGATATGCAGCACTGATGGGCACTGACAAGTGGCTGTGATGGGCACTGACAGGCAGCTGTGATGGGCAGCACTGATGATGGGGTACTGATGAGGTACTGACAGGTTTTACTGTAGGGACCCGATTAGCACTGTGGTGGGCACTGTGATGGGCACCTACAGCCATCTCTGATGGGGCACTGTCTGGCAGCTGATGGGCACCTTTTTGGCAGCTGTGATGGCACATCTGATGGGCCTGTGCTGATAATCAATGTGCTGATTATCAGCGCAGACCCCGATCAGCGGCTCTCCCTGTCAGCGCGAACTGAGGAATGCCATTTACTGGCACTTCCTGGTTCATGCGATGATCAGCTGTAATTGATCACAGCTGATCAGGTGGTGAGGAGCCTCTGTCAAAGGCTCCATACCATGATCAGAGATGCAGTGTGTCAGACTGACACGCCGCACTCAAGATCGGCGGGCGCGCACCGGCATGTTATCCTGCTGGATGTCATATAACTTAACCACCACCCGGCTGTCTTTCTGCTATAGGCCAGACGGGAAGTGGTTAAAAGACTTTTTTTGGCATGTTCTATTATCAGTATCAATGCCAAAATTTCACAATTTCTGCCAGGGTGTGCAAACTTTTGATCACAATTGTAGGTACTGGGTAGACAACTTGGTGGAGCTGATAATGCTAGAGATTTCAGTGCAGCACAGAAAGTAGGAGGCTCACTGGGTTTCTGTCAGGATGAAAATGCATTGTTTTATATATATAATATTAAAAAGAGCGCAGAGAGGGCGGGACTTTGCATGAAGCATGTTTATTTTTTACCAAAAATATGTAGAATACGTATCAGCCTAAACTTAGGAAAAAAGTTTTTTAAGTGTTGAAAATATATTTATTAGCATTTTCATAGAAACAAAGGCCAGTGAACAACATGAGATGAACATAATCAAGGTAAAACCGAGAAGAAAGGCCGTCTTCTGGTGTATGAAATGATGCCAATTAACAGTCCTCGTAGTTCACAACATAATGTAAAACTTTTAGGTTGAATTAAGTAAAAGAAAATAAAGCAAAAGACCAAGGTAGAGAGAAGAAAGAAGAAAAAGGAAAAAGGGGGAAGGGGGAAGGGGGAAGGGAATAGAGGAATAGAGGAAGGGTGGTAATGGGGTTAATCAAGAGAGGACATGTGTCCCTGCAGGCTCTACAGCTTATTCATTAAGGTGTCAGAGGAAAAAAAAGTTTTTTAATATATTTTTGGGGGATATTTATTTTAGCAAAAAGTTAAAAATATTGCGCTTTTTTCAAAATTGTTACTCTTTTTTTGTTTATAGCGCCAAAAATGAAGACCACAGGGGTGATCAAATACCACCAAAAGAAAGCTCTATTTGTGGGAAAAAAATATGTCAATTTTGTTTGGGAGCCACGTCGCACGACTGCGTAATTGTCAGTTAAACCGACGCAGTGCCAAATCGCAAAAAGTGGTCTGGTCTTTGGCCAGCCAAATGGTCCAGGGCTTAAGCGGTTAAAATCGAACGTAAGCAAAAATGTAAATATCCAAATTTCTCTAAAAATCTGAAGGTTTTAATTTTTCCTTTACAGCATTCAGAATTTGTGAAAGACCCCCCAAACCATCTAGTTTCTGGAAGCAAATGACCAGTAGAATAAAAAAAAGGTGCTACTGATTTTTAAGGCCTAGCAATTTTTGCGCAAATTTTTATAAAATCCCTATATTCACTAAAAAAAATGCAGTTGCGGTGCATTTGACAGCAAATATGGGATTAAAACAGGTGGCGAGGAGGCATTGCATTGCTTCTGGAGGGTAGCCTTGGGCTTCAAAGGCAAGGGCAATTTAGACGCATGTCTAAATTTACCCTTAGGGCCCTTTCACACAGGCTGTCCAATGAGTTCCACCTGTCAGTTTTTCAGACGTACATATTGGACCCTCAAGTCTCCCCTATGAAGCAGCAGATGACAGCGGTGACATGTCCGCTGTCATCTGCTGCTATCCGATCTTGCCCTCAAAAAAGTTTAACTGTGCAAATGCCGGCGGGAGTGGCAGGGAGCAGGCAATTGCAACAGATCCGTGCTGGCGGGTGGCTGATGCTGGGGGGATAGATGTAATAGGCAGAGGACAGTGTGGGGGGGACAGAGCAATCATTTGAGGTAGTGCAGGAGGGGAGGAAGCAGTGGGTGACAGGTAGAGAGATGGGGGGTGTCATTGTAGCTGAATAACTCTGATCAGCGGCTTATTAGCCGCTAGTGTTTTATTCAGCAGAGTCTGCTAAACAATTCTGATAAGTTTTTGGTCACTGAAGTGACCATGAGCTTTTTTCAGAGGAGGAATGTAGGTCCGTAAAAAAAAAAAAAAAAACATTATAAATACCCTTTTTCACTCTTTTTTTTATAAGGGATCACATTCCCTTTCACTGCTCAGTGTACTGTTGCTTCTCCTTCCCCAGGTCTTTTATAGTTGAGAACAGAGGAAATGTGATCTCCTATAAAAAAAAGAAAGGAAAAATTTATTTATAATGTTTTTTTTACATGCATTCACCAATGTTTTGCCTTTTATTCCAATTTTAAAATGAATGGGTTGTTTTACAAGGTGATTGTTTATAATCACTGTATAAGTCTCTCTCCATGCATGAAAATGCAACAAACATGCTCCAAAATGCACTGAAAATGAATGATTATGTAACAGAACTAATGTGAACCTAGGCTTACATGCATTCAATAGTGTTCTCTTGTATTACTGTTTTTAAACATTTGTACTCACCATAAAATTATTTTTACCAATACATAGCTTCTACAACCTTCTTTTAAAGGGATACCTATTGAGGACACTCATTTTTCCCTGCCTGGGCAAGGTGACAGTTTCTACCTAATTATTGTGGTTGTAAGTTAAAAGGTTTTATTTACCTTTTTTAGTTTCCTTACATAATAAAACAACAGTCTTAATAGTATTCTCACATTGTTGCTCATAACCTCATCTTCTGTAACTCCTAGCAGTCCAAGAAGTGGGCTACATATGTTTGGTATGTTTAACGTATCAGCAATAAATTGGGTTACCTGGGATCATAGCGGTCTTATCCTGTCACATTCCCATACCATGTGTATAAAGGAGCGTACTGCTGTCAGGCATGTATGGCAAGTTCGGTTATCCCTTTGCCCCATTTTATATTGCCTAAGAGTGTAAGTATCTAAGTTGTATCAGCTTATCTCTGGCAGAGATGACCATAGGCAGGTATGAGGCCAGAACTCCCTCTTCATTGTTCCTCTGTGATTTCTGGTATAATCTCCATCCATTTTTCTCTAAGTTTCCTTTCCTTAGGGTTCACCCTGTCTGCTAGTATATTATAGTATGTGGATATTCTTTTTGTGTGGCCTGGATCTGCAAGTAATTTTTCTAGTTTAGAGTTTTACTGCGATATTAGTCCAGTCCCAAACTGAGCATGAGCAGCATGTTTCAGTCTAGTGAACTGGTATTCCCATGTCTCTGGGACATTTAGTTCCCTTTTCAGCTGTACGAAGAATTTCAGTTCCCCATTATCGTATAACTGATGTAGGTATGTGAGTCCGTATTTGGCACATTTGAAACCATCCTCTAAACAGAAAAATTCCTGCAGATAAGGGTTGAACCATAACGGGGCTTTAGGGGAGTGGTGAAGAGGACTGTCCATTATATGTTTTATACAAATTTCCAGTATCCGTTTAGGGGATTTAAGTATCCCATTACCCTCTTCAGTGGGGGTCTTTCCTCTGAAAAAAAAGTTTAGTAAAGTTTAATATGAGGTTACTGCTGCCGCTTCTAGTGCAACTGCAGCGTTGTTTAGTTGTGGGAACATTCGCCAGTGGATAAATACTAGTTGGGATGCTGGGTAATATAGACATAGGTCAGGTATTGCCAATCCCCCTCTTTGGACTGGCAATTGTAGTATCTCCAAAGAGAATCTAGCTGCCTTATTACCCCATAGGAAAGATATCAGCAAGCAATTGATATGTTTGAATATTTTCTTTGGGATGTAATTTGGGGCATTAGAAAGCACATATAAGAATTTCGGAAGGAAAATAATTTAAAATAAATTGGCCCTACCGTAGAGCGTAAGTGGGAGATCTTTCCATTTCTGTATTCTATCACTAAATGCTCTTATTATGGGCCACAGATTAGCTTCAGTGAATGAGTCTGCCGGTAATTGGATCATTATTCCCAGGTATTTAAATTTTCCTACAATGGCCAGAGTCCGCCTGGGGGTCTAGAGGAAAAAGGACCGACTTGGTCCAATTGATTCGGAAGCCAGAGAAATCTCCAAACTCTCAAATCAGGGAGACTGCTGTAGTTAAAGACACATCAGAATCTTTTAAGTATAGGAGCATAGGAGCATCACTGTAGAGTGTCATTGATTCTGAGCTTAGCTGCCAGTGGTTCAATGGCCAGGGTATATAGGAGAGGAGACAGGGGGCACCCCTGTCTCGTTCCCCTGTGGATCTGAAAGGAGTTAGATATAAGTTCATTTACTCTAATGCTTGCTCAGGGGTCTTTATATAATAGCCTAATCCAGGAGATAAATTTTGGTCCAAAACCCATTTTGCCTAAGAGGGAGAATAAATAATTCCACTCCACAGAATCAAACGTCTTTTTGGTGTCTAAAGATGCTATTACTCGTTTGCCCTTATTCATATGTTAGATCTGCAGGTTTACATATAGTCTACACAAGTTCATTTGGGTAGATCTGCCAGGTATGAACCCTGTCTGATCTGAATTAATTAGTTTAAGGATCACCGACTTCAACCTACTGGCCAGAATTTTGGCCAGTATTTTGACATCTGAGTTGATCAGGGAAATTGGTCTGTATGACTCACATTCTTGCGGATCCTTCCCAGGTTTGAGGATCACTACAATTAAAGCCTCCCTCATAGAGTCTGGTAATAAGCCCTCTTTCCCTGTTGCTATAAAAACTTTTTGGAGAGTTGGAGCTAGTTTCTCCTTATGTAATTGGTACCACTCCGCTGGGAACCCATCCAGGCCAGGTGATTTACCAGGTTTAAAGGAGGAGATTGCATATAGAGTGCTAGCTCCTGATCAGTATTTTGGGTCTTAGTTTGGTATAGGGTTTCGTAGAAATTCCGAAAGGCGTTTAGAATCTCCTGAGATTCCCCTACCACCTCTCCATTTGTTTTTTGAGCTGCATTACTGAGATCAGGGTATTGAGTGGTTTCGCTAGGAAGGAGAGAAGGCGACCATTCTTGCAAAGGACCTATCCTGGCGTAGTTGATTTTTAGCCCTGTGTTCAGTCAAAGGTAAGCTGTACTGTCGCGTTTGGGCCTGCCAAGACATGTATTTAGTAGGTGTCAAGTTGTGTATATATTCTCTTGCAGCGTCAGTGGCTTTAACCTCTGCGTCTTTGATATCAGAATTGAGCGCTTTGGAGAAATTTCTAGTCTCAGTGGTAAAGACTCCCCTCATGGTTACCTGAAAGGCATCCCATTGATTGGCCATCAGTGTTTCCATCCCATTCTCCTTCCAATATTGATCAATGCTCTATTTGCATTTAATAGTGATGTATTCCTCTTGGAGCCAGTTTGTATTCATTCGCCATTGTCTCCTTCCCCGTGGAGCTTTCAGATCCAGTGTAACCTCCAAGGGAGAGTGGTCTGATATAGCTCTAGAGAGATGTCTGACATCAGATATATATGGAAGACCATCTACTGACAATAGCACTAAGTTGTCTCCATTTTTTGTCTCCACACGTCTCTGAGAGCATACCTCTCCAGACAGAAGGATAGATTATGGCGAGAATCAGAAATATTGCCGTGTCTGTCAAGAGCTCCATCTGGCACTGCATTAAAATCTCCTAAGAGTATCAGCGGTCCCTGTGCAATCAATATAGCTTCCTTGAGAATATTGTCTAGTATTGGGAAGGAGAAGTTGGGCGGAACATATACACATACCAACTTTAAAGATACATTGTACATTTGATACACCAGTATAGCGTATCTACCATTAGGGTCCAGTTTGACTTGCAGTATGTGCGCTGCAGCCTTTTTGGTAACCAGTATAGCTATACCTCTAGAGTACGTAGAGTATTCAGCATGAAGTACTCTTATGATGTTTGCTTTTTTTAGTGCCATAACTTTAGACCCCTGGAGATGCATTTCTTGTAATAATATGATATGAGGTTTATATCTTTTTATAAAATCAAAGAGAGATCTCTTAATCTTTGAATTCATATCACGTACATTCTATGATAGTAATGTTATCTTACCCTCCATTACGTGTAGAGAAGATAGATGAATATACCTGGGGGCACCTCTTGTAATCAAGGTCCTGTTTGACGATACCTCCTGCAGGGAACAGGACAAAACAGACCAGCAGCGCATAGCACAAACCAGCATTTAACATTAACAAAAGCCCCACCCCTCCCACCCTGCACACAGCTCCAACCTGTTGAATGCCTGAATCCCATAACCATATGAAAAAGTAAAGTGACCTTGGGGGGGTCACAGGTCTCTAATAGCAACAAAAACACCACATAACTATAGGCGGTGTAACCTGTAAGAACTGGATATTGGCCAATTCACAAGTTTTTAGGTAGTCCAATTAAAGACAAAAAAAATAAAAAATAAAAAAATTTAAATTTAAAGTAAAAACTGACGGAGCAAAAAACAAAATTGTCAGGGGCCAAGAAAAAACCCTCCAATAGTTCTTATCTTTTCTCTTTCCTTTATATCTGCAATGGTTCAGGGATGTGGTATTCTGAATTGTAGTTAGGACCAGGTGGAACAGTTCGCCAAATTATTGTAGTGTCAGATAGCATGATGGGCAAGTTCAGCCCTATGAAATGGCAAAGGTGTCTGTGTCTTTTATCTTCACATGTGTACCTCTGTTTTCTCTTTATCCATTACTGGTGTTTATCCAGGCGGCACCCCCTAATGTCCAACCATCTTGAGACCTTCGTGGGAGTGTTAAAGAATGATACTTTCCCTCCATTGACCACTCTCAATTTTGCTGGATATAACATGCTATAGGGAAGTTACAAATCTCTGAGTCTTTTCTTCACATGTATGAAGCTGGCTCTTTGTTTTTGTGTGGCCAGAGAAGTCTGGATAGATGGAGATGCGGCTCCCATTATTATGTAGTTCACCTGCAGTGCGGGCTGTTCTGAGTATATTCTCACGATTTCTGAAATGTAGAATGCAGGCAATCATAGGGTGTGGGTGTGCTCCGGGAGGGGGAGGTTTAGATCCTGTGAGCCCTTTCTATGGCGAATAAGCGTGAGAAAGTAGTGTCAGCCATATTATTTCTAAGCCAAAGCTCCAAAAAATCTTCCGGCTGTTTTCCTTCAGCTTTTTCAGTTGAAACCGACAAAGCGGACATTGTTCTGCCTCTGTCTGTCCTCCATGTCTCCCAGCTTATCAGCGTGAGCATCTACTTCTCTGTGCAGATTTAGTACTTTAGCCTCCATAGGACGCACCCCATCCTCCATGTCACTAATTCTTTGCTCTGCTTCTGAGGCTCTTTCTCTAATGTTCTGTACATCCTGCTTCAGGAAGGACATTTCTGCCCTCATCCCATCTATGTGCTCAGTCAGAGTATATTGGCAGGTGTAAATAACCTCCATGATTTATTTTAATGAGGGTTCCTCTGCTGCATCTGCTAGCTCTGTGTCCCTTGTATCAGCATTGGAAAGTTTATCTAGGGATAAGCCTCTTCTTCTTCCAGGGGATCTGTGGGGTAGCGGGCTTACCTTCCCAGAATGAGTGGGCGATCTATCAGCTCCGCTCTGCTGTGTGCTACTGGGGCCCTGGTCTGCTGCCTCGTGCGCGCCGCCATCTTGGAATCCCCAGGTGTAGCGGGATAATCGTTCCACGGCCGCTTCCATAGGTGCTGGTCCGTATTTAACCATACCCGGTTGTTCAGCAAGGTCCAGGGGGTATGGGGGTGTCAATATCGTGAAGGATCCATGTCTTTGACACTCAGGATGTTAACAGAATGTGATGTCCTGGCCGGGGCTCCTGTAAAGCGCTGCTCACATGTCCACCGCTAGCTCCGCCCAACCCCCCTGGTTTTATTTACCTTAAAGTGGTTGTAATACCCAGCGAACTGACTGGCCTCAGGTGAAACACAGATTAAAACAAATCCTCCTAGATTATGTTGTACCTGGCTATCTGCAGTCTTCTCTTCTCTACATCCATTCAAAGTGCAGAATTTATAGATCTTATCTGAGCAGTCACAAAAAAAAGGAGGGGAGTGGAGAGCTGAAGTTACACTCTTTCCGAGGTCATTGAGGAGAGTTCTGAGAGCTGAAAGGAAAGACAGGACACACCCCCTTTCAGGAAGCACACATGCACAGAGCTGAGGCTGTCAATCAGCTTGAGTTCCCTCCCATTACTTTTTTCTCTTGGTGTCAATGAGCACACAGAGCCCGGCTAGGGAGCGAGCCCCCACCAGTGCCCCCATAGCACACGGCTTGCTATCAGTGCACTCGGAAGTGGTGGAGGAAATGTTTAACTCTATCAGAAGAGAGTGTTGGAAACCATTAACCAGACAGAGACAGAAGTACAGTAAAAATACACTTGTTTATTAATAAAAATAAAAAGGTAAATAGAGTAAGCATAGTCAAAGCATAGCCAGAGTCCAGTAACCGGATCGGGTAGCCAGCCAAGTAAGAGTTCAGTAGCCAGATCGGGTAATCAGCCAAGCCAGAATTCAGTAACCAAATCGGGTAATCAGCCAGGCCAGAAGTCAGGGATCAAAGTAGAGCAACAGCAAGCAGGATAAGGAGCCAGAAGGGATCTCAGCAAAGCCAGTCTTTAAACAGGAACGCAGGAGATGGTTTCTTGTGATGTGACCAAGGCAGGAATGAAGTGAGCTGGAGATCTTTAAGTAGGCGGGACTGAAGAGCAGATCCACAACAGCTGGTTAACTGTGGAGAGAGATGAGAGCTGGCAATTAGCTGACAGCTGAGCGGCCAACTCAGAGTAGGAAGGGCAGGTAGGCGTTTGCAGTCATCATGGAGTCTGTACATATCATTAGTATGACGCAAAGCCTCCTGGACTTGTGCCCAAGTGGAACGAAGACCACGCAGGTGCTCCTCTAGCACAGGAATACTCTGCGGACCAAGCGAGTCAGGCAATATGGAAGGTTGGAAACCATAATTCGCCATAAACGGAGACAATCGGGAAGCAGAATTCAAGGCACTGTTGTGAGCAAACTCAGCCCATGGTAATAGGTCTGACCAGTTGTTGTGATGGTCAGAAATATAGTAGGAATTGCTTGAAGGACTGATTGGCTCATTCTGCGTCCCCGTTAGACTGCGGGTGATACGCAGAGGAGAAAGCAATCTGAATTCCCAACTGTGCACAAAAGGCTCGCCAGAACCGGAAGACAAACTGACTACCTCTGTCCGAGACAATCACCTTGGGTAGCCCGTGTAAGTGAAAGATCTTCCGAGCAAAAATGGAAGCCATTTCCTTAGAAGTGGGCAGCTTCTTAAGTGGAATACAATGACACATCTTTGAGAACCAGTCAACCACCATAAAGATAACAGTGTTGCCTTGGGAGTTGGGTAACTCCACAATGAAATCCATAGACAGGTGGGTCCAGGGTCTCTATCCATTGGGTATGGGTTGTAGGAGGCCCACTGGAAGGTGTCGTGGAGTCTTACTCTGAGCACACACGGAACAGGCAGCTTTGGCGGCAGTTACATCAGCCCGTAGACTAGGCCACCAGAATAGTTGGGAAATGGCCCACAAGAGTTGATTCCTCCCAGGGTGGCCAGCTGCCTCAGGAGAATGGTAAGTCTGGAGCACGGCAGTACGGAGACTCGCTGGGACAAAGCAGCAGTCACAAGGTTTCTTGGGAGGAGCATGAACCTGAGCAGCAAGAATTCTGTCACCCAAAGGAGAAGTAAGACTGGTGTGAACCGTAGCCAGAATACGATCAGGAGGAATCACAGGAACCGACTCCAACTTGGAAGTGGAGGAAAATTCGAGTGACAAGGTGTCAGCCCTTACATTCTTAGTACCAGGTAAGAATGAGACAATGTAATTAAAACTGAACAAGAAAAGAGCCCATTGCTTCCTTCTGGGGGAGAGGCGCTTAGCCTCAGACAAGAATGTGAGATTCTTATGGTCAGTAAGAATGAGAATCGGCACAGTGGTATCTTCAAGGACATGTCTCCATTCTTTCAGGGCTAAAATGATCGGCAACAGCTCTCTGTCACCAATCTTGTAATTGCACTCTGCCTGTGACAATTTTTGGAAAAGTAGCCACACGGATGCATAGCACTCTCAGAGTTAGGACGTTGAGACAGAAGGGTGCCAGCATCAACTTATAGGATAAAAGGCAACGTAGGATCAGGATGTGCCAACACAGGAGCAGAAACAAAGGCAGCTTTGAGACTCTCAAAGGCCTTAATGGACTCTGGAGACCAACTCTGTGGGTTACCGTCCTTTCTGGTCATATCAGTCAGAGGCTTGACAAGAGATAAGTTATGAATAAACTTCCGATAATAGTTGGGAAAGCCCAGGAAATGTTGCAGAAGTGGTAAACCCACGGGTCGGGGCCACTGTAGGACTGCCGAAAGTTTCTCTGGGTCCATCGAAAAACCAGCAGTGGAAATTACATAGCCTAGGAATTTAACCTGTTCCCAATGGAACTCGCACTTCTCCAATTTACAATAGAGATTGTTTTCTCTTAGTTTCTGAAGCACACAACAGACATCTGTGTGGTGGCTCTCCAGGGATTTGGAAAATATGAGGATATCATCGAGATAAACCACCACACATAACTGCAACAAATCTCGTAGGACAACGTTAATAAATTCCTGTAAAACTGCCGAGGTGTTACAAAGGCCAAAAGGCATTACGAGGTACTCATAATGGTCTGTTCTGGTATTAAACGCATTTTTCCACTTATCGCCCTCCTTAATCTGCATGTATACCCCTCTCAAATCAAGCTTCGTGAAAACCGTTGCTCCCTTGAGGTGGTCAAATAACTCTGTAATCAACGGAATCGGGTAGGCATTCTTAATTGTGAAACTATTGAGACCCCTATAATCAATACAAGGTCTCAGTTCACCGCTCTTCTTCACAAAGAAGAAACCTGCACCAGCAGGAGACAAGGATTTGCAGATGAAACCTCGAGAAAGTGCATCTGCAACATACTTCTCCATGGCCTTATCCTCCAAGACCGACAAAGGGTAAACCTGGCCACGAGGGGGTATAGCACCAGGTCAAAGGTCAATTACACAATCATGGATCCAGAAGGTAGCCAAGGTCCTCCTTCACTCTCCTTGCTGGAGGAGTACTGCGATTTTAACAACGTCTTTGACTAAGGTCAAGGCCGGTGTTGGGGGCAAATTACCGACTTGACCTTTGTCAAAGACGTTGCTAAAATCGCGGTACTCCTCCGGCAGGGAGGAGAGTGAAGAGGTGCACAGGACCATGGCTACCTTCTGGAAGCAAGTCTTACTGCATTGTGGTGACCAGGAGAGAACCTCAGCACAGAGCCAATCAAAAGAGGGGTTGTGCCTCTGTAACCAAGGATAACCAGTGGAAACCTCGGTGAGGAAATAACTTGGAATTGGATTATCTCATGGTGAAAAGCCCCTACGGCCATGGACAACGGAACCATCTCATGAGTCACATGGGCAGGCTGTAGAGGTTTCCCTTCAAGAGCCTCAGTGGCAAGTGGAGTGTCACGCAGCTGCAGCAGAATCAAGTGCTGCGATACAAAGGCAGCATCAATGAACAAGCCTGCAGCCTCAGAGTCGATTAGAGCCTGTATCTCGATGGACGACTCAGCCCAAGAAAGGATGACCAAAACCAGGGGCTAATCCTTCTGGATAACTGGGGACGAAACAATGCCACCTAAGGTCTGTCCATGACAGGACCTCAAGGTTTGGGCAGTCTAGGGCAAGACTTCAAAAAGTGACCTGTTTGGCCACAATAAAGGCACAATCTCTTCCTCCTCCTAAAGGCTCTTTCTTCCGCAGAGAGACACGTGAAGCCCAAAGTGCATGGGTTCATCTTCACTGACCGACTCAGTACCAGGAAGCATGGGAGGTGAGGGAGGCACGGATGGGATTGCAAAGCATGGAGGCAAATGTACAGGAGGTTTCCGCAAGTCCTCCTTAAAAGAAAGTCTTTCTGTGAGTCTGGAGACAATGAGGATGGCAAACGAGATCAAGCTCGCCAGCTCAGTGGGTATATCTCGGGCACGAGACTGTCCCAAGCAACCTAGCTGCCAGAGTACAGAACTCAACTGCATAGTCGGCAACAGTTCTCGTACTCTGTTTGATGGACATGAGGCACTTGGCAGCAGAAGGCGGAGCCTGCGGGAATGTCAAATACCTTTTTAAAGGGGGCCACAAAGTCAGGGTAGCTCAAGACAACAGGTTTTTGCGGGTCCCATAGAGGGTTTGCCCAGGCCAAGGCTCTCTCAGAAAGTGAAGATATCACGAAACGTACTTTGCTTCTGTGCGTGGAAAATGCCTGGGGCAGCATCTCAAAGTAAATCTCAACCTGGTTGAGAAACCCTCTGCACTGAACTGGATTGCCCCCAAATTGCTGGGGAAGTGGGGTGAACCAGACATACCTCTTATAGAAGTAATACTCAAGGCAGGTGCCTGCACAGAGACTGGCGCAGCAGCAGGGATGGCCTGCAACTCAGGTTGTACCAGAGAAGTCACAGTGGGGGATTCCAGGTATGCCGTGCGACATTTGTAACGCCATGGAAAACTGATCCATGCGGTGATCTTGCTCATTCAATCTCGAAAAATATTACCAACAAGTGGATTGACTGTATCTTCTGAATTCATGGTCTTCACCTACTGTCAGAAACCATGAACCAGACCGAGACAAAAGTACAGTAAAATCACACTTGTTTATTAAAAAAATAAAAAGCATAGCCACAGTCCAGTAACCGGATTGGGTAGTCAGCCAAGCCAGAGTTCAGTAGCCAGATTGGGTAATCAGCCAAGCCAGAGTTCAGTAACCAGATCGGGTAATCAGCCAGTCCAGAAGTCAGGGATCCAAGTAGAGGAACAACAAGCTGCATAAGGAGCCAGAAGGGATATCAGCAAAGCCAGTCTTTAAACAGGAACGCAGGAGATGGTTTCTTGTGATGCGACCATGGCAAAGGCAGGAATGAAGTGAGCTGGAGAATGATCACATCCATTCAAAGTGCAGAATTTATAGATCTTATCTGAGCAGTCACAAAAATAAAAGGGGGGGGGGGGGCTGGAGAGCTGAAGTTACACTCTGCAGAGGTCATTGAGGAGAGTTCTGAGAGCTGAAAGGAAAGACAGGACACACCCCCTTTCAGGAAGCACACATGCACAGAGCTGAGGCTGCCAATCAGCTTGAGCTTCCTCCCATCACTTTTTTCTCTTGGTGTCAATGAGCACACAGAGCCCGGCTCAGGAGCGAGCCCCCACCAGTGCCCCCATGGCACACGGCTTGCTATCAGTGCACTCAGAAGTGGTGGAGGAAATGTTTAATTCTACCAGAAGAGAGTGTCAGAAACCATGAACCAGACCGAGACAGAAGTACAGTAAAATCACACTTGTTTATTAATAAAAATAAAAAGGTAACTAGAGTAAGCATAGTCAAAGCATAGCCAGAGTCCAATAACCGGATCGGGTAGTCAGCCAAGTAAGAGTTCAGTAGCCAGATCGGGTAATCAGCCTACCCATAATTCAGTAACCAGATCGGGTAATCAGCCAAGCTAGAAGTCAGGGATCCAAGTAGAGGAACAGTAAGCAGAATAAGGAGGCCGAATGGATGTCAGCAAAGCCAGTCTTTAAACAGCAACGCAGGAGATAGTTTCTTGTGATGTGACCAAGGCGAAGGCAGGAATGAAGTTGGAGAGCTGGATATCTTTAAGTAGGTGGGACTGAGGAACAGATCCACAATAGCTGGTTAAGTGCCGATTCACACTATTGCAATGCAAGAACCCTGCGAATCAACTGCAGGTTCCCACATCGCACCAGACATGCACGGCAGTTCACACTGCCATATGCAAACTGCTGGGGAGTGTCATTATATGTTAACGACACCCTGATTTCAGCTTGCATATCGCACTGCAAACTGACAGTTCAGACATGAATCGGATTGCATATGTGTGATCACACACGTGATCCGATTCTGGTCCGAACAGAAAAAAGGGTCCTGTGTGTGTCTGGACAGAATGCAGTGCGATATCAACCATACTATCTGTATGGCTGACATCGCACCACAGTCATCACATGTAATGTGAACAGCAGTGGCGCTGCGAATTACATGCAATGTCTGGCATCGCAATAGTGTGAACCAGCACTAACTGTGGAGAGAGATGAGAGCTGGCAATTAGCTGACAGCTGAGCGGCCAGCTCAGAGAGGGAAGGGCTGAGCCAGCCCTGACAGAGATCTGTGTTCTTCCCAATTCTTAATTTTGCTTACAAACAACCCCTCACGCTGGATGGTGGTAATTTTCCTCATATTTAACTATGTTGTTGATGATGCGAGATCGGTGAGGGAGGCTAGTGCTGCTATTTTTCATTTTCCAGCTTCTACAAAACCTAGTGAACCTATATAAGTAGTAGCCAGTAGCAGAGAAAGATTGTAAATATGGAAATAAAAAATTGAACTGCAAAAAAAAATCTCCTGTAAAATTATTTGGCCGTTTCACAACTGGGAAGATTCACCCTTTATATTTGAAGTGGCTGTAAACCTTTTGTTTTTTTATTATAAAAACAAACATGTTTATACTTACCTGCTTTGTGCAAGGGTTTTGCACAGAGCAGCCCCAATCCTCCTCTTCTGTAGTCCCCGCTGGCACCCCAGGGAAAGCCATTTGTCCTGGGGGCACCTGTGCATGCTCGTTCCCAAGTCCTGCTGCTGCATCCATTGACACAGACAGCGGTACTCAGTCCCACTCCCGTGTCACAGCGTTTGATTGAGAGCAGCCGGAGCGAATAGCTGGCTTGGATCAGGCTCAAGTAAGAAAAAGGGGGGCTGGGAGGGATCTGCAGCACAGAAGGTTTTTCACCTTAATATATAGAATGCATTAAGGTGAAAAACCTTAACACCCCGTACACACGATTGGAAATCCCACCAGCAAAAGTCCAATAAGAGCTTTTGGTCGGAAATTCCGACCATGTGTATGCTCCATCTGACTTTTCCGGGTGGAATAAAAAAAAATTGAGAGCAGGTTCTCTGTTCTGTTCTCCAGCACATCCTTCCTGAGGATTGGTGCAGGTGGACCAAAGTCTTGTAGAGTGGGAGAAATATTGTTTTATCTCTGGAATTAATTCCCTTTTTACTGCATGCCAATATACTATTGGCTTTGCTTGCAGATGCTTGGCATTGCTGAGCCAGTCATCTACCTGGACCCCCAGGTCCTTTTTTCCACATCCTACGGAGAAGTTATTGCCTTGCTTAGCTTAGTATCATCCGCAAATACAGAGATTGAACGGTTTACTCCATCCTCCAGGTCGTTTATGAACAAAATAAATAGGATTGGTCCCAGCACAGAACCCTGGGGGACCCCGCTACCCACCTCTGACCATTCTGAGTACTCCCCATTTATCACCATCCTCTATCCCAGTGATGGCGAACCTTTTTGAGTCTGAGTGCCCAAACTGAAATAAATAAGTTGGTTTTGTGTTGTAAAGTGCCAACATGGCAATTCGCAAGAGAGGGGTGCTGAGCAAAAGAGAGGGGGTGTGTGAGAGAGATGGGGTGTGTGTAAGAGAGAGGGGGGTTGTGTGCAAGAGAGAGAGGGGGTTGTGTGTAAGAGAGAGAGGGGTTGTGAGATAGGGGTTTGTGAGAGAGAGAGGACACATAGAGAGAGAAAGGTGACAGAGAGTGAGGGGGGACAGACAGAGATAGGGGACACACACAGAGAGGGGGGACAGGGAGGGAGAGGGGGGCAGAGGGGGGAGGGGTGTGAGAGATGCTGAGAGAGATGGGACAGAGAGAGAGAGATGGGACAGAGATAAAGGGGAGGGCACAGTGAAAGAGAGAGAGGGGACAGAGAGAGAGAGGACAGAGAGAGAGAAAGGTGACAGAGTGAGGGGGGACACACACAGAGAGGGGACACACGGGGGCAGAGAGAGAGGGGGGACAGAGAGATGGGGGCACACAGAGGGGGAGGAGTGTGAGAGATGCTGAGAGAGAGAGGGGGCAGAAAGAGAGAGATGGGACAGAGAGAGAGAGATAAAGGGGAGGGCACAGAGAAAGAGAGAGGGGACAGAGAGAGAGAGAGAGAGAGAGAGAGAGGGGGACAGAGAGAGAGATATGGGACAGAGATAAAGGGGAGGGCACAGAGAAAGAGAGAGGGGACAGAGAAAGAGGGGACACAGAGAGACAGAGGGGGGACAGAGAGAGAGAGAGGACAGAGAGAGAGAGAGAGAGAGGGGGCAGAGAGAGAGGGGGGGCAGAGAGAGAGGGGACAGAGAGAGAGGGGACACAGAGAGAGGGGGGCACAGAGAGGGGGAGCAAAAAGAGAGGGACACGGGGGCTGAAAAAGAGGAGAGCTGAAAGGGAGACCTCTAGCTCTGTCCTTATCTGCAATCTGTGCTCTGCCTCCCTGCCCCAGTCTTTTTCTGCAGGTATTCAGTGTATAATTGTGCCCGGTACCTGTCTCCATCCCTGTTCCATCCAGTGTCTCCCTCACAGCCTGCGCCTCTCGCCTGTCCTTGTCTTCTGGGCCCACGGTCAGTCTGTTCTCCGGGCCTCACTATTGAAGGAGGTTTGAGGAGTCCAAGCTCCGGAAGGAGTCAGGGATGCTGCGCCCCTCTTCAGCCATACAATGAAGCAGTGAAGCTCTTCTCTCCCTCCCGTGCGTGCTGTCAGGCCTGTAGCCTACCACGCGGAGAATGTGGGGCCGCCCACTCACTCGTGCAGACAGTTTCCCCGCACCTCGCCGCTGCTTGCTTCTCTCCCTCGCGTGCTCTCAGGTCTGTAGCCTTCCGCGCGGAGGCTGCGGAGCCACCCACTCACTCATGCAGTTAATTTCCTGCACCTCCTCACCGTGAACCAGGACCCTCTCGCGTGCCCACAGAGATGACTCTGCGTGCCAGCTGTGGCACGCTTGCCATAGGTTTGCCATCACTGCTCTAGCCAGTTTTCAATCCATGAACTCACTCTATGGTCCATGCCAACAAACCATAGAAGGTTAAAAGATTGGTTTGGCAAGAATGATTCTTCATGAATCCATGCTGATTACTGCTATTGATACCATCTGGCCCTGGTGACTTATTTAAGTTTTTCAAGTAGGTTTCTGATCTTATCCTCTGTTAACCATGGGGGTGCTTCCTGTGATGTGTCATGAAGATAACCCCCCCCCCCCCCCGTTTCCCTCGTGAAGACTGAGGAGAATACATTCAAAACCTTTGCCATCTCACCATCATTTGTAACCAGAATCCCTTCATCATTCTTTATGGGGCTAATATGATCTGTCCTCCCTCTTTTACTATTTATGTACTTAAAGAATTTATTGGGATTTTTCTTCCGCTCCTCCGCTATGTGTCTTTCGTGTTCTTTCTTAGCTGCCCTGATTATACCCTTACGTTTCTTACTGCTTTCTTTGTACAGTTGGAATGCTGATGATGATCCCTCAGCCTTGTATTTTTTGAAGGCCTTCTCCTTTGCTCTTATGTGAATTTTTACCCTGGCGTTAAGCCACCCAGGGCTTTTATTAGCTCTTTTAAATGTATTACCTTTTGGGATGCACTGGCTAATACCCTTATTTAATATGCTCCTAAAGCACTCCCATTTTTCCTCGATGTTCTTTGTTCCTAGGATTATCCCATTTAGTATCTTCTAGCAAGAAATGTCATTTCTGGAAGCTGACTCTTTTGAAATTCAGTGTCTTTGTATTCCCCTTATGTTTCCTATTTGTGTGATTTATGCTGAAATGAATTGACCTGTGATTGCTTTTTCCTAAGTTCCCCTGTATTTCTACATCTGCAATCAAGTCTGTATTGTTAATAATCAGTAGGACTAGTAACGAATTGTCTCTTTTTGATGCAGTTACCATCTGACCCATGAAACTTTCCTGTAAGACATTTAGGAAATGGCGAGCCTTAGATGAATGTGCGGTTCCTTCTGCCCAGTCTATGTCTGGATAATTAAAATCCCCCCATTATAATGACACTTACCATCCTTGCCACAATTACAAACTGTGATAGGACGTCTGTCTCCCCCTCCTCTCAGGTTAGGGACCCTATAGCATACATCCCATCAATCCCATCAGGAAATTAAGGCAAAGTTGATGACTGATGTTGATATTGGTATGACAATTTGTTGAAGAGAAGAAGTACATAGATGTGGGGGAAGACATTCTGGAAACAGGAGAGAGAAATGTGGATGAAGGAGTACTTCAGTAATAAAATGAGGAAAACAATGGAGGAAATGTTTAAAGAGGAAGTAAACTCTCCCGCTCTGATGCTTCTCTTCCTTTAGTCCATTATAATAAGTAATTATAAGACTATAGCCACTGTAATCCAGCCCAAATCACATATTACTTACTGTTTAACCACTTTCAGACCGGACCATTTTGCTGGTCAATGACCAGAGGTCTTTTTACAATTTGGCACTGCGCTGCTTTAACTGGTAATTGCGCGGTCATGCAATGTTGTACCCAAACGAAATTTGCGTCCTTTTTTTCCCACAAATAGAGCTTTCTTTTAAAGGTATTTGACTGACTCTGCGATTTTTATTTTTTGCGATATAAACGTAAAAAGACCGCAAATTTTGAAAAAAAAATGATATTTTCTACTTTTTGTTATTAGAAAAATCCAATAAACTCAATTTTAGTCATACATTTAGGGCAAAATGTATTCAGCCACATGTCTTTGGTAAAAAAAAAAGTCAATAACTGTATATTTATTGGTTTGCGCAAAAGTTGTCACATCTACAAACTAAGGTACATTTTCTGGAATTTACGCAGCTTTTAGTTTATGACTGCCTATCTCATTTCTTGAGGTGCTAAAATGGCAGGGCAGTACAAAACCCCCCCAAATGACCCCATTTTGGAAAGTAGACACCCTAAGGAAATTGATAAGAGGCATGTTGAGCCCATTGAATATTTTATTTTTTTGCCTCAAGCGATTGAATAATGACAAAAAAATTATTTTTTTTTTTTTTACACAAAGTTGTCACTAAATGATATATTGCTCACACATGCCATAGTTATATGTGGAATTGTACCCCAAAATACATTCTGCTGCTTCTCCTGAGTACGGGGATACCACATGTGGTCGACTTTTTGGAAGCCTAGCCGCGTACGGGGCCCCGAAAGCCAAGCACCGCCTTCAGGATTTCTAAGGGCATACATATGTCATTTTACTCCTCACTACCTATCACAGTTTTGAAGGTCATAAAATGCCAAGATGGCACAAAACCCCCACAAATGACCCCATTTTAGAAAGTAGACACCCCAAGCTATTTGCTGAGAGGCATGTTGAGTCCATGGAATATTTTATATTTTGCCACAAGTTGCGGGAAAATTACAAACTTTATTAATTTTTCACAAAGTTGTCACTAAATGATATATTGCTATGATATATGCTATGGGCATATGTGAAATTACACCCCAAAATAAATTCTGCTGCTTCTCCTGAGTACGGGGATACCACATATGTGGGACTTTTTGGGAGCCTAGCCGCGTACGGGGCCCCGAAAACCAAGCACCGCCTTCAGGCTTTCTAAGGGCGTAAATTTTTCATTTCACTCCTCACTACCTATTACAGTTTTGAAGGCCATAAAATGCCAAGATGGCACAAAACCCCCCCAAATGACCCCATTTTAGAAAGTAGACACCCCAAGCTATTTGCTGAGAGGCATGTTGAGTCCATGGAATATTTTATATTTTGCCACAAGTTGCGGGAAAATTACAAACTTTTTTTTTTTTTTCACAAAGTTGTCACTAAATGATATATTGCTCACGCATGCCATGGGCATATGTGAAATGACACCCCAAAATAAATTCTGCTGCTTCTCCTGAGTACGGGGATACCACATGTGTGGGATTTTTTGGGAGCCTAGCTGCGTACGGGGCCCCGAAAGCCAAGAACCGCCTTCAGGCTTTCTAAGGGCGTACATTTTTGAGTTCACTCCTCACTACCTGTTACAGTTTTGAAGGCCATAAAATGCCAAGATGGCACAAAACCCCCACAAATGACCCCATTTTAGAAAGTAGACACCCCAAGCTATTTGCTGAGAGGCATGTTGAGTCCATGGAATATTTTATATTTTGCCGCAAGTTGCGGGAAAATTACAAACTTTTTTTTTTTCACAAAGTTGTCACTAAATGATATATTGCTCACGCATGCCATGGGCATATGTGAAATGACACCCCAAAATAAATTCTGCTGCTTCTCCTGAGTACGGGGATACCACATGTGTGGGATTTTTTGGGAGCCTAGCTGCGTACGGGGCCCCGAAAGCCAAGAACCGCCTTCAGGCTTTCTAAGGGCGTACATTTTTGAGTTCACTCCTCACTACCTGTTACAGTTTTGAAGGCCATAAAATGCCAAGATGGCACAAAACCCCCACAAATGACCCCATTTTAGAAAGTAGACACCCCAAGCTATTTGCTGAGAGGCATGGTGAGTATTTTGCAGCTCTCATTTGTTTTTGAAAATGAAGAAAAAAAAAATAATGTATATTTTTTTTCTTTTTTTCAATTTTCAAAACTTTGTGACAAAAATGAAGGTCTGCAAAATACTCACCATACCTCTCGGCAAATAGCTTGGGGTGTCTCCTTTCCAAAATGGGGTCACTTGGGGGGGATTTTGTGCTATCTGGGCATTCCATGGCCTCTGAAACTGTGATAGGCAGTGAGGAATGAAATCAAAAATTTACACCCTTAGAAATCCTGAAGGTGGTGCTTGGATTTTGGGGTACCGTACGCGGTTAGGCTCCCAAAAGGTCTCACACTTGTGGTATCCCCGTACTCAGGAGAAGCAACAGAATGTATTTTGGGGTGTAATTTTACATATAACCATGGCATGTTTGAGCAATATATCATTTAATGACAACTTTGTGCAAAAAAAATAAAAAAAATAATAATAATGTCTTTTTTCCACAACTTTTGTCAAAATATAAAATATTCCATGGACTCGACATGCCTCTCAGCAAATAGCTTGGGGTGTCTACTTTCTAAAATGGGGTCATTTGGGGAGGTTTTGAACTGTCCTGGCATTTTATGCACAACATTTAGAAGCTTATGTCACACATCACCCACTCTTCTAACCACTTGAAGAAAAAGCCCTTTCTGACACTTTTTGTTTACATGAAAAAAAAATTTTTTTTGCAAGAAAATTACTTTGAACCCCCAAACATGAAGTGTTTTTTTAAAGCAAAAGCCCTACTGATTAAAATGGTGGGTGTTTCATTTTTTTTTTTCACACGGTATTTGCGCAGCGATTTTTCAAACGCATTTTTTGGGGAAAAAACACACTTTTTTTATTTTAATGCACTAAAAATCACTATATTGCCCAAATGTTTGATGAAATAAAAAATATGATCTTAGGCCGAGTACATGGATACCAAACACGACATGCTTTAAAATTGCGCAGAAACGTGCAGCGGCGACAAACTACGTATATTTTTAAAAGCCTTTAAATGCCTTTACAGGTGACCACTTTAGATTTACGGAGGAGGTCTACTGCTAAAATTAGTACCCTTGATCTGACCTTCGTGGTGATACCTCACATGCATGGTGCAATTGCTGTTTACATATGACACCAGACCAACGCTTGCGTTCGACGTTGCGCCTTAGCAGGGGGGGACAGGGGTGTTTTTTTTTTATTATTTATTTTGCTTTTTTATTTTATTTTTAAACTGTTCCTTTCATTTATATATATTTTTTTATGATTTTTATTGTTATCTCAGGGAATGTAAATATCCACATGATTGCAATAGGTAGTGACAGATACTCTTTTTTGAAAAAATTAGGGTCTATCAGACCGTAGATCTCTCCTCTGTCCTCAAAGCATCTGACCACACCAAGATCGGTGTGATAAAATGCTTTCCCAATTTCCCAATGGCGCTGTTTACATCCCGCAAAATCTAAGTCATGAAATGCTCGTAGCTTCCGGTGTCTTAGGCCATAGAGATGATTGGAGCCATCCTGGTCTCTGATCAGCTCTATGGTCAGCTGGCGGAACCACCGGCTGCATTCTCAGGTTCCCTTTTGGGACAGGAGAGCCTGAGAAAACCATGGAAGATGGTGCGGGGGGGGGGGAACATTCCCTCCCACTGCTTGTAAAAGTAGTCTAGAGGCTATTTAGCCGCTAGGATTGCTTTTACATAAAAGCCGACCGCTGGCTGAAAAGAATGATCTCAAGATGATACCTAAACCTGCAGGCATCATTCTGGTATAAGCACTCAAAGTCCAGCAACATACCAGTATGTTGCTGGAACTGGTTGGGCATATATTGTAATTTTTTTTTTATGCAGCCTGTGGGCTGAACGAAAAAAAAATATTGATCGGTGGGTATGCCCACCATTAGATACCTCCCTTCATCCACCCACTTCTAATGGTGGGCATACATGCACCATTTATATATGCCAAAGCATGGGGGCATCCTCCCGCAAAAGGTAGGAGCAGATCGCTCCTCCACCCCGTATGCCCCCATGCTTCGGCATATATGCTCTTTTTTAACTGTGGTGGTGAAATCACCCCCGACAGTGCTGGAGTCGCGGCTTTATGTATCGTGGGAGCAAAACGCTGTTGCTGTCAAGATAAATAAATCCGTGCTGCAGCAGAATGGCATACCTGCTAAGCAAATGATGGTTAACAATAAAACAAAGTAACATTACAGTATAACAGTAGGACTTACCATACCTGCAAAGCAAATACAAAAAAAAATAGCAAAAAATAACACATTTAACACAATCTGTGCCTAAAATATATATATGCCGAAGCATGGGGGCATCCTCCCGCAAAAGGTAGGAGCAGATCGCTCCTCCACCCCTTATGCCCCCATGCTTCGGCATATATGCTCTTTTTTAACTGTGGTGGTGAAATCACCTCCGACAGTGCTGAAGTCGTGGCTTTACGTATCGTGGGAGCAAACACTGTTGCTGTCAAGATAAATAAATCCACGCTACAGCTGAATGGCGTACCTGAAAACAAAAAATGGTTAACAATAAAACATTGCAGAATAGAATACAGTACAAAGGAGCAGAACAATAGAAAGAGAATAGAGAGAGAGAGAACAATAAAACGACAACTATTTTTGTTTTTTTTATTTTATATATTTTTTGTTTTTTCTACTTTTTTTTTTTTTAAACACTTTTTTATGTAACTTTAACACTTCTGTTATAACGTTTCCAGTGGTTTGGGTCTCTCAAAATGCGATGGCATCTTGGGAGACCCTGTGAACGTGTGCCTAGCCTGTGCAATGCTGTACCCTACTCTAAAACTCAACTAGTTCATGGTAGCGTTCAAAACATTCACCAATGCAAAGACCAGGATTGTCAGGACAGCGGGGACAATAATGACAGGTGTCACGCCTATATCCGCGCTTTCTGCAGACACAACATTTTCTTTGGGGGGCTCGTTGGGTAGGGGTACTCGGGATGACATAAGAATAATGCCTCTCATGCAGCCGGCTTACTGCATCTGGTTGGGGAATGTGAGGTGGAGCACCGCCTGGATACAGAAGGGCTCTGACGATATCCTCCTGGAATTTAAGGAAGGATCCAGTCCGTCCTGAAGCTTTGTGTAGTACATAAGCATTCAGTATAGCCAATTGGAATAAATAAACAGACACTTTTTGTACCAGCGTCTGGCCTTACGGGCAACTAGATACGGCGCCAACAACTGGTCATTGAGGTCCACCCCTCCCATGTTAAGGTTATATTTGTGGACACAGAGGGGTTTCTCCACAATACCAGTCGCCGTAGGAATTTGGACCGTCGTGTCTGCATGAAGGGAGGTAAGAACGAAAACATTCTTATTATCCCTCCACTTCATAGCGAGCAAATTATTACTGCGCAAGCAGGCTCTCTCCCCCAGCCTAAGACGGGACTCTACAAGCCGCTGGGGAAAGCCCCGGCGATTAGGTCGCACGGTGCCACATGCTCCAATCTGCTGATCAAACAAGTGACTAAACAGTGGCACGCTTGTGTAATAATTGTCCACGTACAAGTGGTACCCCTTTCCGAATAAGGGTGACCACATGTCCCACACTATCTTGCCAGCGCTTCCTATGTAGTCAGGGCAGTTCTCCGGCTCTACGTGACTATCTTTACCCTCATAAACCATAAAACTATGTGTATAGCCTGTGGCCCTGTCACAGAGCTTATACATCTTGACCCCGTATCTGGAACGCTTGTTGGGGACGTATTGTTTGAATGACAAGCGACCAGAAAACTTAATCAGGGACTCATCAACGCAGACAACTTGATGGGGATGGGGAGTAAACAATCTGCAAAACGTTGGTTGAAGTGGTTTATGAGGGGCCGAATTTTGTAGAGCCGATCGTATTCAGGGTCTCCACGAGGATGACAGAGTTCATTGTCGCTGAAGTGCATGAACCGCAAAATCTGCTCGTATCGTGCCCTGGACATGGAAGCAGAGAACACGCGCATATGGTGAATTGGGTCAGTGGACCAATATGACCGCAACTCACTCTTTTTGGTTATGCCCATGTTGAGGGAGAGGCCCAGAAAGATTTTAAATTCGGAAACCGTAACTGGTTTCCATTGTCTGGCAAGGGCGGACTGGGGAATAGTGGCAATGTGTTGACCAGCGTACAAATTGGTTTGGTCCACAATAGATCTATAGAGATCTTCGGTGAAAAACAGTGAGTAAAAGTCAAGTGTCGTAAAATCAACTGTTTCCACGTTAATACCAGTGAATGGGGGAAGTACGGGTTCTGCAGAAGTGGTGGGCACCCAATTAGGATTGGCGAATTCTGCAGGAAGGGCACTATGGGTACGACGGGCCTGTCTTTGTCTTCTTCTTGGTGGCAGTGGGACACTACTTGTGCTTGCCACCTCGCCAGCTTGAACTGCACTTATGGGACTCGCCACGTCACCACGTGTTACTGCAGTGCTGGATGTACGTCCAGGGTGTACTAGGCCGCTGGTGCTTGCCAGTTCACCAGAAGGATGAGCGGCTCTAGTACGTCTCTGCTCCATACGAGGGACCTGCGGTTCCTGCACCTGAACAACAGAATACATTCGGGATCGGGCACACCTGTCCTTAACAGGGACCTCATCTCCGTCGCCAGAGCTATCTGTCATGGAGCCGCTGTCCTCTACAGGATCGTATTCTGAGCCTGAATCTGACAGATGAGTGACGTCCTCTTCACTATCTGTCATGCTCAGAAACGTGTAGGCCTCTTCACTAGTGTACCTTCGCTTTGCCATTTTGGGCTCTAAATTTAGGGGTACACTAATGAGACTCACAGGTAAAAAAGCACCTAGCCTGTCAGCGACTGTTTCAAAACGCTACAAAAAAAACTGTTAGCGATCGCAGGGATCAAGCCTGACTCTGCGAGCGCTGCAGTTATGTGTGTTGTGTTTTGTAAGTGACAGTGATCGATCGATACTGCACTTGGGTGGGCTGGGCTGGGCTTGGCGGAGGGGCTAAACGCAGGTGCTAGCAGGTATCTGGGCTGATCCCGCTAACAATGCGTTTTGGGAAACCTAAAATTCTGGCAACGCTAATATAGATCTGATCAGATACTATATTACTAAGGGAGGTGTATGCTTTGCGCGTGGGTGTTAGCGGTACTGGCACTAACCTGACGCTGGGGCGACGCAGACCTTATCTGACCCTCAAACTTATATCACCCGCCGGGTGATCAGGGGGTTAAACCTTTATTAGGTAATAAATGGCGGGTGCCCTGAAACAAAAAAAAAATAACTAACAACCAGCGTCACCTGTAACAGTTATATGGTGATCACTGGTGAAAGGGTTAACTAGGGGGCAATCAGGGGGCTTTATGCGGTAGTATACGGGGTCCCTGATGCTATAAAAAGCTGCGGCGAACCTAAATACTTACCTGCCTAACTAGAGTCACCTGTGACACTAATACAGCGATCAGAAAAACGATCGCTTATTAGTGACACTGGTGACGGGGGGTGATCACGGGGTTAAACCTTTATTGGGGGGTTAGGGGGTACCCTAGAGCTAAAGGGGGCTAACCCTAACTGCCCTAACAGTTATTACAGTCACAAATGACACCAATGCAAAAAAAAAAAATGCTATTGGTGTCACTGTGACTGGGGGTGCAGGGGTGATTGGGGGGGTGATCGGGGGGTGAAAAGTGTGCCTGGCGTGTTCTACTGTTAGTGTAGTGTTAGGTGCAACTCACCGATCCTCTCTCCTCGGTGCCGGAACGAAAAAGACCGACACGAGGAGAGATTACATCACTTCCTCTGCCTGTGTTTACATTACAGGAGAGGAAGTGATGTAGAGGAGGGATTTCATTCGTCAGGAGCGATCGCGAGGGGGTGGCCATGAACGAATGGCCGCCCCCTCATCCCGGATCGCTCCTGAACGGATACCGACCGCCGCTGGCACCGGGGGGGGGGCCAGATCGGGCCCCCCACCCGCGGGAAGGCAGGGACGTACATGTACGCCCATATGCCTGCCCGTGCCATTCTGTCGACGTACATCGTCGTTCGGCAAGTGGTTAAAGAAACTTTAAAAAACTTGTTTCCAGGGGGTTAGGCAGCGCCATCTTAAGTATTGTTTTCTGAGTCCACAGTAGAGTGTATTTCCGCCCACACAGTGAGCACTTTCTGTACTGTTAACCATGCCTCCTTCTCAATCCAACGTTTCTATGGCAACCCTGCTTCCCTGTTCATAGTATTTACTTGTGCCAATGTCTAATGTTTCCTTTTGTCAGTCTTATCATCTTCAGCTGATATGACTGCAGTAATGGCCAAGTTTACACTGCATGTCATGTCACATGGTGTGTAGGAGGAAGCTCTGAATGATTCTGAAGTCTCCTGGGAGTTCAGTGTTGTGCCGTAGGAAGTCCTGATAACAGATAGATAAGCACATAGAGAGTGTGCCATAAATCAGGGGAGATCTGGGCATGCTCAGTGACTTCATTCTAAAGAACAAAAAGGATTACAATACTAAGCAAGTAAGGAGGATATAGCTACAAGCAGTGTTCATTAGTGTATTTTATGCTGATTTACATGGGACAAAGTTGTGGGGGAGGGTTTACAACCACTTTAACTAAAAGAAGTGAGCTGTTTTTCCAAATCCTTCATTTGGCCTACAAACAACCCTTCGTGCTGGATGGCGCATTTTCCTCATCTTCACCTATAGTATCTCACAAAAGTGAGTACACCCCTCACATTTTTGTAAATATTTTATTATATTTTTTCATGTGACAACACTGAAAAAGTGACACTTGAATGAATGCCAACATGTACTGTGACATACTGAAGCAGAGCATGATCCTCTCCCGTCACAGCCTGGGCTGCGGGTCAGTATTCCAACATAACGACCCCAACACCTTTTCGCTTGGGCATGGAGTTCACCAGAGCTTTACAGGTTGCCACTGGAGTACTCTTCCACTCCTCCATGACCACATTATGGAGCTGGTGGATGTTAGAGACCTTGCGCTCCTCCACCTTCCATTTGAGGATGCCCCACAGATGCTCAATAGGGTTAAGGTCTGGAGACATGCTTGGTTAGTTAATCACCTCAGCTTCTTTAGGGCCGGTTCACACAGCGAGGCGACACGACTCGCCTCGCCTCGCAAGTCGCCCCCGTTCTGTACAATGGAACCGTTCTGAGAGGAGCGACTCGAGTCGCTCCGACTCAGAAAAAAGGTTCCTGTACTACTTCTGGGCGACTTGCATTGACTTCTATACAGAAGTCCTCTGCAAGTCGCCGCTGAGGTTCCCGCAGGTCGCAGCGAGGCAAGTCGGAGACGCCTCGCCGCGCCTCGCTGTGTGAACCGGCCCTTAGAGAGGCAGTGGTCGTCTTGGAGGTGTGTTTGGGGCCGTTATGTTGGAATACTGCCCCGCATCCAAAGGGAGGGGATCATGCTCTGCTTCAGTATGTCACAGTATATGTTGGCATTCATGGTTCCCTCTATGAACTGTAGCACCGCAGTGCCAGCAGCACTCATGCAGCCCCAGACCATGACACTCCCACCACCATGCTTGACTGTAGGCACTTGTCTTTGTACTCCTCACCAAACAAGCTTGACACCATCTGAACCAAATACGTTTATCTTGGTCTCATCAGACCACGGGACATGGTTCCAGTAATCCATGTCCTTAGTCTACTTGTCTTCACCAAACTGTTTGTGGGCTTTCTGGTGCATCACCTTTAGAAGAGGCTTCCTTCTGGTATGAAAGCCATGCAAATTTGATGAAGTGTGCAGCGTATGGTCTGAGCACTGACAGGCTGACCCTCCACCCCTTTAAAGTCTGCAGCAATGTTGGCTGCACTCATACCTCTATTTCCCACAGACAACCTCTGGATATGATGCTAAGCATGTGCACTCAACTTCTTTGGTCGACCACGGCAAGGCCTGTTCTGAATGGAACCTGTCCTGTTAAACCTCAGTATGGTCTTGGCCACTGTGCTGCAGCTCAGTTTCAGGTTCTTGGCAATCTTTTTATAGCCTAAGCTACCTTTATGTAGACCAACAATTCTTTTTTTCAGATTCTCAGAGAGTTCTTTGCCATGAGGTGCCGTGTTGAACTTCCAGTGACCAGTATGAGAGAGAGTGATAATAGCAAATTTAACACAGCTGCTGCCCATTCACACCTAAGACATTGTAACACTAATGAGTCACATGACACCAGGGAGGGAAATTGGCTAATTGGGCCCAAGTTGGAAATTTTCACTTAGGGGTGTACCGACTTTTGTTGCCAGTGGTTTAGACATTAAGGGCTGTGTGTTGAGTTGTAACACTGTTATACAAGCTGTACACTCACTACTTTACATTGTAGCAAACTACAATTTCTTCAGTGTTTGTCACATGAAAAGATATAATAAAATATTTTCAAAAATGTGAGGGGTGTACCGTATGTTGCCATTTCCCAAAAATCGGATGTAAGCTGGCTAAAATGTTACATTATCATAACCTAATTGATTTATGGTGGGAGCTTAATCTATTCAAGAAAGACTATACCTTTTACTCACATGTCCATAACACCTACTCTAGAATTGATCACTTTTTCATGGTCCCCTTGTTTCAAGCTAGCAAAATAATAGACTTGACATGGTCTGATCACTCAGTGGTTTGGACAGCGTGTGATTTCTTACAATGTCATTCAGGCCCAGCCCCTTTGGAGATTGAATGAATCCTTACTTAGTAACCCCTCGATCTGCTTTGATATTGAACAAAAGCTCAAGGAGTATTTCACTCAGAATGACCCTTTGGACACTTCTGTGGTAAATACCTGGGTGGCCCATAAAGCCACTATCGGGGGATATTTCATTCAGATTGCGTCAAGGCTGAAGAAAACCTCGGATTTACTAATTAACCAAAAAGATTGCGAGCTGTCCAACCTGCTAACCCAACACAAGGACAATCCCGATCTGGGCTCAGTTTGACTCTGCTAGAACTAAACCTTTGTTTAACAACCAGGGCAGAAAAGAACATTAGATGGACACAGGCAAAATGTTATACCCAAGTAGATAAACATGGAACATTGTTAGAATGCAGATTAACTCCCAGGCCCCGTTGCAGGACAGTCCCAAAGATTAAACAGCTTGACGGGTCCTTTACACAAAACCCGCAAAAGATACTGAATCTTTTCCATTCTTATTTCATCTCCTTACATAAAGAGCCGGAGATTCTACAACCAGGTACTATAGATGATTTAAATAAGGACCTACCTCTCCCATCCCTTTCTGATTCCCATAAAGAGATACTGGATGGGGCTATCTCTATAGAAGAGGCAATGTCTGTAATAAAACAAGCTCACGCTTCAAAAACTCCAGGTCCAGACGGGTTCTCCACCTCTTATAAGAAATTTGCCCAGATATTAGCGCCTCACCTGTTGGAATTTTTCATAGCCCTGCGAGATGGAGCTCACATGATGGAGACCTAATTAAAAGAGAATGAATCGTGGATATGGCGAATACCCGGAAGTTAATAAGAGGCTTGAGCAGCATGCGGTCCAGCGGCCATGTCTCTGTGGTTGATCTACAGCGGTACAATCTTTTGACCGTTTTGTACGGACCGCGCTCTGAGCATGTTGCCGGTGATCGCATTATGCTGGGATGGGTGTGTTGAGTGGCACGTCCCTAGGTTTCAGTACGCTCAGGATATACCAGTTTTGTCACTAATTATATTTAATTATAGTTGGTGGAGGGAATACATAAATATCTCATATGGAGGCTTCATTTAACCTCAGAACGAGGCTTGAACCACAAGCCATGGGCGCCATCTTAGAAAACCGGAAGTGGTCGGATACACGCATTTTGCGGAATAGGAGCTGGTCCTAATTGGGGGATACCCCCTTATCTATATAAACGCAATGGCCACAGTGAGTCAGCACCCCCAGAAGATGCCTTAATAGGATGAAACGTGTCAAAAGGGCTTTTGCTGATTCCACTGCGTTGCCAGAATTTTATTACATGCTTTTAATGTCCTCCATCATGTCAGTGACCATTTTATGATTTATAATAAATTGTTCTTATTTACACTGTATCAAACTACGGGCCCTATCTTTTCTCCTTTACTATGTGTTATTGGGATGAACAACAATATACACTGGTCAGCATATTTTAAGGTCGATATCTTTATGTCAACCCAAAGACAGATCCTTATCAGTCGGTATATATCAGAAGCCGGAGCTGTTTATTCCCCGGGGTGTGTTTACACCAACAAGTCAGACTTACTTGGTATATGCCTAGTTGGGTCAAATCTATCCGGTAAGCCTCTCTCCATATGGTGGTGGATATCTGCAGACAAGTCACACAGTCACTTCATTTATTTGAGCACTTATGGACTTTGTCACTAATTATATATCAATTGATTCACATTAATATTTATTACTGTTAGTTTATATATTGGAGTTATACCCATCTCTGCTATATACATCAATTTGATTTGCACCACTATTTATTATTCACTGCATTTGGTAGCACATATTGTGGTTTTATTTATGATTGCTGCATGCAGTTGAATGCAATATTTGTATATATTGTACTACTAGCTCAATATTACTATTTATTTGATGATTTAATTCTATAATTTCAGCACTGCACACCATCTATTCTTTATTTGTTCCACTTATAAGTTTTTGTGCTTGCAGCTATCATTCATAGCATAGACAGCGTGGTTGTTTCACTTTAAAATTCCTTTGTTTATTATTTTAGGTCCCTACCGATTTCGGTTCCGCAACATTTTTTAAACAATTCCAATCACTAATTTTTACATTTATCTGGAGCCAGGGAGGTTGTAGAGTGGCTCGGTCTTCCTTGTGTGTCTCAAAGGGGCAGGTGGATTAAGGGTACCACACGTTTTGCAATATTATAGAGCGGCCCAGCAGGTACAACTTGACCAAATTTATTCTACAACCTATCGCCCTGACTGCGTTAACCTAGAGGCACACGCGGAGTTCTCCTCTCCCCATGGACATCCTAATGTGGCTACCTTCTAAAGAACGTAGAGCCATTCTGAGCCCCTCTCTCTCTCTCTCACTCACTCATTGGGCCTCTGGGATAGGATGTGCAAAGTATACCCTCTAAGGTCACCACATACTCCAGCAGCCCCCATTTTTGGAAACCTGCACTTTTTCATAGGACAACATCCACAACAGTTCGCATGGTGGATCAATAACGGTTTGTACAATTTAGCACATTTCATAGATCATAGGGGCAGCAGAAAACCCTCTTACTTTCGAGATACTTTAGACATGCCTCCGACGGAGACACTTCGACTCTCCCAAATTACCCATTATTTACAATCACTTTGTCGAGACCAGGGGGACATCACCACTAGAACATTTTATGAAAATAAATGCCTCAGAGGTCCTGGTACGCGGGGTAATATTTCAGAGTTGTATGTTTTGCTAACGGACCAGGGCTCTAAACTTTCCTATCAATTAGCTTGGGAGGTGGACCTGGCGGAGACTATTGATGAGGACGTTTGGTCCAAGTGGTCGACCATGGTGTTCAAGGAATTTAATACTTCCCTGGTAGAGGCGAATACAAGGTATTTTCACGATGGTACCTTGTTCCGACGCAGATAACCAAGATCCACCCAGATGCCTCACCTCTCTGTTTCAGGGGTGTGGTCAAGAGGGCACAATGCTCCAGACCTGGTGGACATGTTCAAAAGTCAAGAGATTTGGATAAGAATTTTTAACTTGGTTTATTCGGTGACTGGAGTGAGCATACCTACAAATTTTCTGACCTTTCGAGTGCACTGCCCAGACATCTCAGATCCCTTATCCTTTTTATCCTCTTGGCAGCTAAGATTACCATAGCGCGAGCATGGGCAAGCCCTCTGATAAATTTGGCATTAGTAAAAAAAACAAAATTTCCTGGATCATGATAAATGAAAAATTAACTAGTATTCTTCGTCACCAACAAAATCAATTTGAAAAGATTTAGAACCCTTGGATTAGATTTCTCCAGTCCACGTGAGGGGCGGGGGTCAGTAGCCTGGAGCATAGGGGTCGTTTGCACATTCTCCCTTCCTTTCTCTTTCTCCTCCCTCTTTATTTTCTCCTCTTCACGTCTTTCATCTCTTCATATAAACGTTTACTTTGTCCCCATAGCTGGGTTCCCACATGCTTGATAGCGGGCTCTACAGTATATTCAGTCCAGCGTATACTTAATACCTAGGCTTTCTGTTATATCTCCAAGCTGGGAAATCTGATTCCACCACACAACAGTCCCTCTACAGGGAATTTCACAGTTTCATCTCCCCCCCCCCCCCCCCCCCCCGGTTACACCAGGATGGCCTTGAGCTGTTACAGAGGGTATTAACACTATCGTTAGGTGTACAGTGAACAGTTATCGATAGTGTGTGTTAGGCACCTTATGAACCATCAGTTTGCTTATGGACAGGAATGGACAGAGTTAATATCTTTGTTCAGTACAATTATATAATGTTCCATTTGTGCTAATCTGAGACGCACTATTGTAACACTATTGTTGACATAAAACTTGTATGAATCTGAAGCCTTGTTATCTGTCAAAATTTGATTTCAATAAAAATCATTGAAACAAAGATACCATATGTTGTGGAGTACATGATGATGCAAGATCAGCAAGGGAGTATAGCACTGCTATTTTTCATTTTCCAGCTTCTACAAAACCTATCTGGGCCTATCAGCGACTTGTCCCCCCAACCTGAAGTACAGAAGGTACAAGAGGAAGATTGAGTATGGAAATAAAAAAATGCAACTGAAAAAAAAAATCCCCAGTAAAGTTATTTGACTGTTTCACAACTAGGGAGATTCGCTCTTTATATTTATCTTTGTGACCACTGTTTACAGTACAGAAAATACCTGCACCAGGATCTTTAACAGGAACAAGGACGGGGATCGAGAGCTGTACCAGGGTCTGTGAGAGGAGAGATGCCAGGGATCCGTGAGCTGTTACGGGGTTTGTGAGAGGAGAGGTTGGGCATCCAGAGCTATACTGGGGTCTGTGAAAGAAGGATCCCCGGCCTGAGATCTGTACCCCGGCCTGTGAGAGGAGAAAGGCCAGAGAGCCAGAGCTGTACCCGGGATCTATGAGAGGGGAGAGGCCAGGGATCTGAGGCCTTCATCCTGGGAGGATATTATAGAAACCAGAGCATAGGACGAGCATATCCCCATGACTAAGCTCTGGGGGGAGGGTAAAAGTGAAATGTGTTGTGGGCATGGCCTGGTTGGAGTACAGGCTGAGGTTGCCACCTCATACACGATTGGACTGGACTGTCTGACAACAAAACCGTGTAATTTTGTTTGAAAGGCATGGTCTCAAACTTGTCTTGCATACACACGGTCACACAATTGTTGGCCAACAATTATGAACGTAGTAACGTACAAGATGTATTACGTGGTTTTTCAGCTCTTTAGCGACACCCTTTGGGCTCCTTCTGCTAATTTCATGTTTGTAGAAGTTTGGAGAGTGTTGATTCACACTTTTCAGTTAGTTTCTGAACAGCTGTTCATCAACCAGACATGTTGCGGAATTGGAGATAACGTGTTATTTATTATTGGCCTTGGACTTTTTGCTTTGACATTTTTTTTGGGCTGAATAATGATTTGATTTGGTATATTTTCGGATGCATAGAATGCACTTTTTGGTTAAGTTCTATTCTATTCCTGCAGGGTTTGCATGGCGATTGCCACATCCTCTTTTAATTCTGAGGCGGAAGCTGCTCTCAGAAGGATATCGTCCAGGTAACCTATGATTGCGGTCCCGCTTTGTCACAACAATGCCAACATTGGAGCCAATACTTTGGCAAAGACTCGGGTGCTGAAGCCAAGCCAAAAAGGGAGAGCCACAACTGGTAGTGGGCTTCCGACTGCAAATCGCAGAACCCTCTAATGCTCGAGGCATATGGGTATGCGCAAATAGAAAGATACCCCAACAAGGAGATCACAATACCCCCTAGCACAGCGGAACTTTTAAGGCAGACCAAAATAGGAGTAAAAGTGTATTACAAATAATGTGTCTCATCTCCATGTGTGGTGTCTAGGCAGTTGAATAGCGGTGTTGGTGTCTAGGCGCTGTTCAACTGCCTAGACACCACACATGGAGATAGTCTGTTCCCCCAGCAGCACAATATAAGACCTATCTCCATGTGTGGTGTCTAGGCAGTTGAACAGCGCCTAGACACCAACACCGCTGTTCAACTGCCTAGACACCACACATGGAGATAATTCTTGTACTGCTGGGGGAACATGCTAAGTGCAAGTTTGATGCGGGCCACCTATGCTATGGGTCCCTAGCACTTTCTGGCTGTGAATCTCGGTGGGGTGATCTATCAATTCTGTCAGACAATATATATTTATTTATTTACACACACGACTATTTACTCTTGATATGAGATTTATTCTCAGTAGTTTTGTTAATTTACAAATAAATGATTACAGCTATTTGTTCTCCTCAGATATTCCTCTGAAGGGGGGAATGTTTTCCTGAAACATGTCAGGCATTTTGGAGTTCACATTATAAAATCATATATGAAACCTTTGATGTTGTGCAGACTATATATTTACATGTATGATTCCGCGTATTGATATATGTATGGATTTTTATACTGTCCTGTAAAACGTTTTTGTCTACTATTATTTTTGTGAATAAATTTGTAATATATTTTGGTCTGCCTTAAAAGTTCCTCTGTACCGGGGGGTACTGTGATCTCCTTGTAGGGGATCTTTCTATTTACACATTTTGGGATGTCGGCGGCAACGATATTGGAAAGTTTGATGCTTTCCGTTATGGTTCATCTCTTATATAATTATGGGTATGCGCAGGTATGCATCCTGGATGTCCAAAGATGCCAGGGAGTCCCCTTGATGGAGTGCAACGACTACTGAGCCAACTGATTCCATTATGAACCTCTGTACTTTAACAAAGCAATTGAGACTTTTAGGTCCAAGACTGGTTATACCCCTTCCTTCTTGGGGATTAAAGATTGGAGTAGAACCCCTGGAACCTTTCCGAGCCCAGAATAGGCAACATCATCCTGCGGCTTAGCAGGTCCCATACTGCCCCCAATAGGACCTCCCAGCGAGCCAGGAATAAGGGTATGCTGGAGGGGAAGAATTTGTTTGGTGGCCAAGAGAGGAACTCTGTCTTGTAGCCGGAGGAAATCAGTTCACAGACCCATTGGTCGAATAGCCGAGGAGGCCCACCACACTGCAAACTCCCGAAGGCGACCCCCCCCCCCCCCATATGACGGGCGGGGTAAACCTTCATGCGGTAGCCCTTTTGCTCGCAAGCTGTTAGGCTTGCGGTTCCAGGGACGTTTTTGTCCCTCAGAGGTCGTCCTGTCGGACTGGAAGTGTTTAGCCAAAGTCCCAGATGGACGAAAAAGCCTCTTTTGAGCGGAAAATAAGGGCCCTTGCCTGCTGCGTGGCTCCTTAGTCTTCCTGGCCTGTGGGAGCAAGGTACTCTTTCCACCTGTGACATTCTTAAAAATGTCATCCGCGGCTCCAAGAGCCACTTACCAAGGAAGGGTAGATCAGTCAAGGCTTTTTTAAATGCCTGGTCCACCATCTCAGCCAAATCAGGCACCCCAGCACCACTGCTGACACTGAAGCCCTGGATAGCAGGGGAAGTGTATCCAGGGCCGTGTCACAAATGTACTTAAGGCCGTGCACTAACTGGTCTGCTAGTTCCACGCAGACAGGAGTAGCCTGCTGCTTCTCCAAGTCTTGTTGCAATAGTTTTGGAGGAGGGGTGGAGAGGGATCAGAATGCCTTTTTTTAATTTGTCTGTGGCAAAAGGCAAAAAATAAACTGACAGGATTATAACCCTCTTGACATAAAAAGTATCAAAGCCATTGCATCAGTGAGTCATCGATTATACCCAACGTACAGTAAAAAGTTGCAGTTGTCAACATATTTCTGGAGATCTGTTTATAATCATCATCATCATCTGAAGAAAAAAAACACAGGTAACCAGTTGTCCTGTGAACAACAATGGTTGTCCTCTAAACTGTCTGTCAGACAGCTCAGATCACAGGCATGACAACTTTGAGAACTCTCACAATGAAAAAAGGGTGAAAGTGAGAATTTATGAAGATTAGTAAATGACGGAAGCAGCAGCAGATTCATAGAGAGAATGTGAGGGTATGTGAGAAAGCAAATGTGGTGGGGGTAGGCAAAAAATGATTGTGGGGTATTGTAAGCCTTTCATCTCCTCTCTCCTGCAGAACGCCTCTCCACACTGTTTGACCTATATATTATCTTCTATGTCTATCTTATTCTGCACTTTAGCCCCCTCATCTCCATCCTGCCACTGCATTTTTAATTATAACCAAAAAATTGTGGGAAAAACAAGATCACCTTAGGGTGTTTACTTTCCAATAAATTTGGGTTGTTTGGGAGGTTTTATACGGTCCTGTCATTTTTAGGAAAATAAAAGATGTGAAGAGATACCAGTTGGTTTTGAAATGCTGTTTTTGAACACATGTGTGAATGAAGCTAGAAAATCATCTGCGGCACCTTAAAAGTGCCTGTTGTATACTATATGGGGCAGAATGACTACTGAATTCTATATAGTAACAAGCGGACATTAAAAATTGTACAATTTGTGCCAAAATTTTGCTAATCAACCAGTACCAACAAACCACAGCATGTTTAAATATTTACAGTTTGGTTAAAAAAAGGAAAAAAAAAAAAGAAAAGAAAATATATATAAAAAAAACAATCTTTACTTTTCATGAAAGGGTCACAAAGTAGGTCAAGTTTAAAAATGGATGCACACTGTTGAGTGAGACACATTCAAAGTTTATGATCACAACAAGTCTTAAGGGGAATTAGGAAACACAGGTCTCGGTTTTTTTGTTTGGTACAGAATGTCTGTAATCATCAGTCCTTTCCGGATATGAAGTTGCCGTTTTTCTTTTGAAGAGACGCAAACTTAATCTTAGAAGCTCACTGTCAACCAATGGAGGATTCGAGTAAGTCTGTTTCACAGTGCCCTGGTGAGAGGAAAAAAAAAAGTCCAATTTACATTCTTAAAAAAAATGTTACATCGTTAATAACGATGGACAAAAAAAAAAAAAACCCTTCATCCATTCAATGTGATTTTTATTCTCATCATAGCCCTGCATATTCTGTTTCCTGAGGAAGATATGTTTTTTGAAGTTGTTGACACTCAGCTAGTACCACTTCCTGGGGGAGGAAGTTCCACATTTACTGCTCCAACAGTAAAAAACTCTTTCCAAAATCTAAGGTCTAACCTTTTTTTTTCTAACCTCGCGTTGTCATCAATATATTTTTTTACAATGCAATCATATCACCTTTTAAGCACCTCTTCGGCAGAGTGAATAATTGTAATCTATGTAAATCAATCTCAAAGCTGAAGGGAACGAGGAAGCTGACTGAAATTACTTTATACTCTGGATTGAAACACTTTAAAAAAAAATATGCGGTTGTTTATAATTCATGTCAAAGTTTTCCAACATTTTATATACACACACACATTAAATAATTAGCATGTTAACTCACCTTTTCATTTTGCACAAGTTGCTTACGAATTGCCAAGTCCCTTCTAGAACACAGAGCTTTACAACAGGGCCCAAGTTTACTGAGTAAGCCAGCTCTCTCTCTTCTTCTGAGTAGTGCAGCCATGTTTAGAGCTCCGAGCTCATGTGCAAACAAGTTTTCTGCTTCTAAAGAAAATTTGAGTTGTTCAGTTTTTAACCAAAGCAAAACAGAGCAATGAAACATTGTGGACCTAAATGCCATAAAATGTAGCACAAATTAAAGGATCACTAAAGAAATTATTTTTTTATTTTTAAACAAACATGTTATACTTACCTCCACTGTGCAGCTCGTTTTGCAGAGTGGCCCCAAACCTGGTCTTCTGGGGTCCCTCGGTTCCACCCCGCAAGGACTCCATACATTCATGCAAGCTCCGTCGCATGGTGAAGAGCCCTTGGGGGCACGCTCCCGTGATACAGCCGGCGGCCATAGCCACTCACTGTATCACTCGGCCACAGCATTAGAATAGAATGCATTAAGGTGAAAAAAACATACCTTTACAACCCCTTTAAACAATCAACATCCAAAATTTGTACAAAAGTAATTTAAAAAAGGATATACAGTGGATCAAAATAAAGGCAACATAACAGGCCTATTAGCACCGCTGCATTTTAATGTACATTAATAAATGTGCATACGTTTGGTATTGTTTTTAATGGTGCTAGTTCAGACATGCAGCACCTTGTCCATTTCAACATATCCAAGTCATGTCTATATTTTTCGCGTGTCGATGCACGATATAAGGGCTTTGAAAAGCAACGGAACGCATGTCAACACATCATGAAGAGCGCCACAAATGCAGCTCAAAAAACACACAAACCAATACGTGCATCCAGTCTATAAATGAGTATCCTTGCAAATGGTATCCATCAAAATTGTGCCCTACTTCCAAATGAAAAAAAAAAAAACTTTATGGGTATACCTTTTTATGTAAAGAATAAAACCCCTAAAAGGGTAACTAAAAAAAAAAACCTTACTAGTTCAAACAATAAAAAGGTATACTATCACATTAAATAATGCATAGAGGATGTTGAACGGTTATAAATCATATCAACAGGCAAATCAGAAAAAAAAAAAAAAAAAAAAAAAAACACACACACACACACACACACACACACACACCTGTTACACATCTCAACAAGTAGTAAATAAGCAAATAGTATTACGCAATTTTTTTTTTATTTATAGATAGGTTTATTGAGGTTTTTTTTAGGTTTGTTATGAATGCCAAGCATGCAGATGAGAATTCAGAAAGCCAGAGCCACAAACCGGTAGTGCAGGTGTCCACACCAAAGTGCCAAAATGGCTGATGCACTGGAAAGTAGCAGACGTGTGTATACATCTTTGCACCTGGAAGCTCCCATAAGTGCAGGTCCTGCAACTCCAAAGTGATGTCCAAACAGAACCCAGGTCAAGGGAATGACTCGGCTTTTTGTGTGATCTCTTAGATACACACAAGTCAACAGAATGTTTTCAGGGAACTCCTGAACATAAATTCCAGTGAGACAAACTAGAGAACCTGTCTGGATATACACATAGCCCCTCTTATTTATAGAGGTTGGGGAGCACCTTCATGCACGCTAGTCAGAGGTGTTAGAGCTCTGGTTCCGAACCTGTCTGAATGGGAGAACACCACTCCTTGCCAATGACAGTTTCAAGAGCAAGTCTTCTGAAGAATAATAAAAACAAATGTTCATTTCATCTCATCAGCACCCTGCACGTAGACCTTTGCATTTACACAGAAGTTAGTCCAAGGCAAGACAAGTTTTGAGGCTTGTAACAAGGTGTCACAAAAGCACAAGGTTCCAGACATTTTCTCCAGCTGCTTTATGAAGCAAGGGGGAGAGATCCCTTTTAAGCAACTCTATTCACTCTGACATGGTCTGACAGATCACTCTTAAGCCAACGCACAGGAGCTCTGAACAAAAAAAAACAAAAAAAAAAAAAAAAAAACAAGGCATAGAACAGCAGGCTGAGTTTCCAAATGAAAAGCAATACACCCAGCATCAAAAAGATTGGAAACAACCTCCTGCATACCCTGGTCAACTGAAGAAAAAAAAAAAAAAAAGGGGGCACAGGCGGTTCAGAAAGACTTTGCTGGAGTGTAGAGCCTCCGTGGGCAGACTGCTCTAGTAACTGGACACAGACATACAAAGTCCAGAGCGGACACGGAGGTTTTTGTGGGCATTAGGGCAACTTCTACCACCCTAACAGAGCACAAGGAAACTTGTGACAATGACAACAATCTTTACAATAGAGGTCTTAGGTTCCGGGGTGTCAGTTCCATCCAAGGATACTGGGTAAACATCCCCAGACCCTCCAGGGCAGTATGGGTTACATGTAATTACATAGTAAGGTTGAATAAAGACACAAATCCATACAGTTCAACCTGAGTGTGCATGTGTGTTTATATATTACCACCATTATCCATCTCTCTATACATTGTATTTGCTGAGAAACAGCTTAAAGTTTTCTAAAGTTATTGACACTACCTGCTGATGCCACCAACTGTGGAAGAGATTGCCAAATCCTTACCACTCGAACAGTAAACACAGTTTCGTCCAACTTCATTGTGCGGGCACTTTTCTTTAGAGACCTTTGATTATAAAGATTCATCCCAATGCTAGAATCGCCACTTAAAGAGTTGTGTATTGTGATCATATGCCTTCTTGAGCACCTCTCCTCCAGGAAGAAGTTGTTTAATGTTTCTTCTTGTTTCTTATAATGAAGGGGACCCAGCCCCTTATTAGCTTTGTTGCCCTTCTATTGACTCTCCAATTCAAGCACATCCTTCCTGACCAGTGGGTACCAAAACTGGATGACTCTAAAACAAAAAAAAAAACTCTGGTTCAGCCACATTTTGAGTGGCAGAACTATAGTTTTGTCTCTTGGGCAAATACCCTTTTTAAATGCATGCCAACAATATAGCCTTGCTTGATGCAGCTTGGCATTGCCTGCAATTGCTGAGTTTGTGATCTACTAGGACCCCAGAGAGCCTTTTCCATCCGCCATCCCTTATCCCCAGAGGCTCTTCCCCCCTCGCGAGTAATTTGCATATTGTTAGCACCTAACCTCATTTGCCATCTACATGTCCAACCTCCATTTTAACTAGTTTTCATCAGCAAACATGGAGGTTGAACTATTTATTCCAACCTCTATCGTTTATGAACAAGTTAAACAAAATTGGTCTCAGGACAGAGCCCTGGGGAATTCTGCTTACAACTCTAAACCAAACAAAAAAATCTGCCATTAAATTGCCAACCTCTGGATATGCTTCTGCAACCAGTTTTCTATCCAGATACATACATCTCATGAATGCCAAATGTCCTTAATTTATAAAATAAGGATCTATAGGGCACTCTATCAAATGCCTTAGTGATATCTAGGTACACTACAACCCCAGGCCTTACTGCATCCAAATTACAGCTTACCTTCTTATAGAATGTTAAAGGGTTGGTCTGGCAAGAACAGTTCAAAAAAATATTTATTTTTGGTCATTACAAATGATGTTTTAATCAGCAAATTCTTGGATTTGGTCTCATAGCTTTTCTTCAATAGTTTACATACTGACTAGGCTGACTGGTATGTTGCATTTGGCCAACCAGTTTTTACCAATCCAGTCAGTAAGCTTTCCTTCAAATTTATAAATAATGGTATGGCTTTAACAAGGCTAAGTTCTTTGAGAACTCTCAGGTATATGTCATTCGGTCGGTGTTATTTGTAAGTTTTTCTTGTCTATTTTGAGCACTGGTTTCTGCCAGCCACACACACAGGCACATTCAATGTGTTAGTGACATTACTGTTAATTCTGAAGTCACCCGTAGCAGTGGGAATGTACTCAGTATCTTTGGGAAGACATGTTGCACCACACCTGTGTGGACGATCTATGGAATAAAAGCTGTGCTTGCCTAATTTTACATGGGAGATGGGCACGCATTTGTGGCAAGTGCATTTTCCCATATTACTGGTGGTGTTCGCCTTGAAATGAAGATTTGTTTTACACTCGGAAGAACAGTAATGATGATGGGAAATTTTTGTTTGGACCGATTCTTTTTTTAAAAAAAAATTTAAATTTACTTTGCACTGGTTGGTAGACTATGATCACAATTTTTATCCTTAAAACAGACCTTCACTTAAAATTTTAAAAGTACTGCTCATCTGCCTCCTAGCTCCCTTGTGGGAGCAGGTACCTTTTTGACAGGTAACAACTCCCACAGTTCTTGGATTTCTGGGAGCAAGAAGACCCCAGCGATGGCTGCCACAGGACTCTGGCGCAAGCAGAGTATATTTGCTCTTTTAGATCATCGCCAAAACAAAACAATCATACCTCAATAATTCACGATGTGCCCGTAGTACAGGTTTAAATATAAAAGCACTTACCATTAGGTTTTTCTATAGCTTGCTGGCAGGTTTCTTTAACTTTACTGAACAAGTCAGGCCCAGCTAAACGTTTTGAAATGCCAACACGCAGTAGCACAGCGCCAGGTGTGAATTTCAGGAGGGCAGCGCCAGATTCACGAGGTTCCGTTGCCTGCTTGGGCATTAGACTAGACCAGTCCACATCAATTACATCCAGAGGATCTGTACAATAACAATTCCCACACAAAACTAAAAATTAGATATTACAGGTCTATCATAAATTGAAAGCGTACATATTTAGAAGGGATTTTATGAAATTTTACATTTCACAGTGGAATAGACAATCACCAAACAAGAACATATTTCTTGAATGTCAAAAATAGAACATTCTGCCTTTGGCAAAGCAGATGAGCCATTTCAAATTTGAACTTCTCAAATACAATGTATAGGACTTGGTTCTTGTACATTTTACACTACAGTATATTACAGTATATACAAGCTATAAAATGGATATATTAAAGTAAGCCAAGTAGGTGGAAAAGAAGCAAGCTCACTACTTACATTCAGCATTTAAATACTATGACTGTTACCAAGATGACATTACAGATGTACAATATTTTTTTATTAATATGTCAACTATTACAAACTATTATAATCAAATTAGGATGTGGCCAAGTATGAAACCTCTGCTTGGCCAAATTCTTGTGAGATTCAGTGCAATGCAATGTGATTTTTAGCCCATTTAAATGTTAAATGTTATTGGTGTTTCACAAAAAACTTTGAACAAACAGCACTTGCTGATAATATTTATTCTTCGAGATGTAGGATACATGTTAAGTGCAAGTCCCTCAAAAAAAAAAAAAAAAAAAAAAAAAAAAAAACATGTGAATCAACGTACATAAGTCAGATGACAATTGTTGAAGAACTTATTTTCCAAGAAGCACATTTTGGCAAAGTAAATCCTACAGCGACTTGATATTCAAACAGCTCCCAAACATAACACCTTGCGGAAATAAAGTTAAAATCCCCAGTCAATGAACGTAGTTGACCCTCAATGCCTTATGACAAGAGAGATCAAATGAGCTTAAATGGTCTCCGTGACCCGAGGAACCATAGACCAACTACAACTGATCCCACCTTACTGCGTTCCATACATCACAGGGTAAATTTAGTGGCAGAGAAAACAAAAGCAGGCACCATATGGCGTAAAAAAAAAAAAGTTATGACTTTATTAAAAGCCTTCAGGCAGGTACAGATACAAAAAATGAATAGGTGGCAGACATATCCCATTTAGACATCTGTAATAGCCAATGCTATAAACCATATGAAAGGCTCAGGGGTGATAGCGTTACCTCCACCTAGACCTTTCGTAATCAGAAATGATGCCATCAGAAGCTTTTGATGATGAAACGCGCCAATACAGGACACAGCGCGTTGTAATGGGGATCTCCACTTGATAACCATGAGATGTTATGTTTGGGGGCACTCTGAATATCAAGGTCACCATCTGTGGGATTTACATGGCCAAAACATGTTTCTTAAAAAATAAATTCTTCACAATTGTCAAAGGACTTGTGTACATTGTTTAACCTTTTTTGTTTGATTTTTTTTTTGAGGACTTGCACTTAATATTTATTCTAGGATGCATATTATCAGCGTTTTTTGTTAATCACCAACAACCTTTAATCACTAGATTTGAAACAGCTGCTGCATCTTTCACTATTTTTTTTTTAGGTTTTAAGTCATCCAGGCGCAGTGTTTTGTAAATCGCATTTATTTAAATGGGCTGAAATATCACTGGAGCACATCAAAAGTAGTGCATGAACTACTTTTAAATTGCATGGTACTTTGGTACCACGCAATCCATAATAAAGCACATGCCCTGCGTTTGGGGTGTCATTAAGATTACATTGACACTTAAACATCACACATACATTGCGTTTTAAACACGGTGCGGGAAACGGATTTGCCGCACAGATGTTCTGGTGTGAATGGGCGCTACGAGCTAGTAACGGGAGTTGTTTAAAAGCTTTGTTCTAGGTTATTTTTCTAAGTTTACTAAATTGTACAGTGAGGGAAAAGTAATTGATCCTCTGATTGTGTACATTTGCCCACTGACAAAGAAATGACCAGTCTATAATTTTAAATGGTAGGTTTATTTTAACAGTGAAACAGAATAAAAAAATCCAGAAAAATGCATTTAAAAAAATGTTATAAATTGATTTGAACTTTGAGTGAAAATAACCATTTGACCCCTTCCCAAAACATGACTTAGTACTTGGTAGCAAAAGCCTCGTTGGCAAACGCAGAGGTCAGACATTTATTTTAGTTGGCCATCAGGTTTGCACGCATCTCAGGAGGGATTTTGTCCTACTCTCTGCAGATCCTCTCCAAATCATTAAAGTTTTGAGTCCGACATTTGGTAACGCAAACCTTCAGCTCCATCCACATTTTCTACGGGATTAAGGTCTGGAGACTGGCCACTCCAGGATCTTAATGTGCTTCTTCTTGAGCCACCCCTTTGTTGCCTTGGCTGTGTGTTTTGGTCATTGTCATGCTAGAATACCCATCCACGACCCAATTTCAATGCCAAGGCTTAGAGAAGGAGGTTCTCAACAAAGATTTGAAGGTACATGGCTGTGTCCAGCGTCTCTGATGCAGTGAAGTTGTCCTGTCCCCTTAGCAGAAAAACACCCCGAAAGCATGAGGTTTCTACCTCCATGTATGACGGAGATTATGTTCTTGGGGTCATAAGCAGTATTCCTCCTCCAAACATGGCGAGTGGAGTTGATGCCAAAGAGCTTGATTTTGGTCTCAACTGACCACAACACTTTCACTCAGTTCTCCTCTGAATGATTCAAATGTTCATTAGCAAATTTTAGATGGGCCTGTACATGTGCTTTCTTGAGGAGTGGGATCTTCCATGGGTTGAAGAATTTCAGTCCTTCACGACCTGGTGTGTTACCAATTGTTTTCTTGGCAACTATGGTCTCAGCTGCCTTGAGATCATTGACAAGATTCTCCTATGTAGTTCTGGGCCGATTCCTCAACGCTCTCTTGATCTCTGAAACTCCACGAGGTGAGATCTTGCATGGAGCCCCAGACCCGGACTGAGTTATTTTCTTCCATTTGCGAAAAATCGCACCAACTTGTCACCCTCTCGCCAAGATGCTTGTAGCCCATTCCAGCCTTGTGTAGGTCCAAAATTGTGTCCCTGACATACTAAGACCGCTCTTTGGTCTTGGCCATGGTGGAGAGATTGGAATCTGATTGGTTGCTTCTGTGGACAACTGTCTTTCATACAGGTAACAAGCGGAGATTAGGAGCACTCCCTTTAAAGCTGGATTCACACCTATGCATTTTTAGTGCTTTTTGCAGATTTGCACTACAGAACGTGTTCCATAGGGCACAATGGTAAATGAATGTAGTGCAAATCTGCAAAATGCACTAAAAATGCATAGGTGTGAATCCAGCCTAAGTACTCCTAATCTCAGCTCATTACCAGTATTAGAAGACACCTGGGAGTCAAATCTTGATTGATAGGGGATCAAATACTTATTTCACTTATTAACTGCTTCCCGAACCGCCTCACGCAGATATACACATCGGCAGAAGGGCACGTACAGGCAGAATCATGTACCTGTATGTTGCCCTTCAAGAGGCCGCAGTGGCGCGCACGCCCGAGGAAAGCTCCGCGAGTCGAGTCGTGGGTCCCGCAGACTCGATCGCTGGACGGAGAGGAAGAACAGGGAGATGCTAAAGTGATCAAGCATCTACCCGTTCTGCCTGTGATTGGAGCTGAGATCCAAATGTGTCAAAAATGTCAGATGTGTCCGCCATGTCGCAGTCACGATAAAAAAAAAAAAAAAGAAAAGAAAAATAAAAATACACGCAGGGGTGATCAAATACCACCAAAAGAAAGCGATTTATGGAAAAAAAAAAAAAAAAAAAAAAAAAAAAAGGACGCCAATTTTGTTTAGGAGCCACGTCACATGACTGCACAATTGTCATTAAAGTGACGCAGTGCCGAATCGCAAAAAGTGCTCTGGTCAGGAAGGGGGTAAAATCTTCCGGGGCTGAAGTGGTTAAAATGCAAATCAATTTAAAACTTTCCATTGTAAAACGTTGCGCAAACTGATGGCGCAATATAAATCCTCTACAACTACAAAAATAAATCTTGTAAAAAAACGATTTGCTTCTTTTGTACACATCTTGGACATAAATTGGTACTTCATTCCTGGAGTGTTACCCAGTATCATCTTATTAGTGCGACAGGAACACAACAAGCACACTTCAGTCTTCCACATAACAGTATAGTGGTAGGTACTTCACAAGTACAACTAAAATTAAGTTCACAACTCTATAAAGGCCCCTTCCACATGGGGCAGACTCATATTTGATCAGCAGGGAATTTGACTGCTGATCAGAGCAAACCGGGTGGACAACAGGTCCGTGTGCGCTCAGTTTGCGCAGAGTGGACACAGAGCCTGTTCTGCTCTATGGGCAGCCCAGAGTAAAACAGACTTTGCTGTCCATTTACAACCTCCTGACCTCCGATCCCATGGAGAGGGACGTAGCCCCTTCTGTTTTTTCTAGCAGATTGGAGGTAGGCAGGTGTAAATGGTCCATTTACAATTTCCAGTTCATAGGGGTGAATGGAGAGGCTGATCAGGCCAGCCTGAAAAAAAGAAAAAAAACGACAGGCAGACCTGGTCAGACTCTTCATGATAAAGGGGCCTAAGATTACATTTCAGATGCTTAAGGGCCGGTTCACACTGGGGGCGATGAGATGCGACACGACTTGCCTCGCCGCGACCTCAGCGGCGACTTGCAAATGACTTCTGTATAGAAGTCAATGCAAGTCGCCCCGAGGTCGCCCAAAAGTAGTACAGGAACCTTTTTTCTAAGACGGAGCGACTCGAGTCGCTCCTCTTAGAACGGTTCCATTGTACAGAACGGGGGCGACTTGTCAGGTCGCGGCAAGTCGTGTCGCCCCCTGTGTGAACCGGCCCTAAGAGTCACAGTGTCACCATGTTTTGGCAAGCAGTTTAAATATAATGAATCTTATTTTGAATGCAAGTGTAGTGAAAACTTTCACATTTAATTTGCATAGCATACACCTGACATCACAGGTCATAATTTTCTGGTTTGTAGCATGCCCAAGAAGCATTATGGTGGACACACGGTCCAACAACAGTACAAATGCAATTAAATTATTTGAGATTAAGTAGTAAATGGAATAAGAGCACATTTTATTCTCTCATAAGGTTCAGCTGTGGTAGCTAATATAAAGAATACAATGTGGAAGAAAGCCAAACCTTTGCAATAAAATCTATACACAACAAACTGGCATTAAACATGGTGTAAGAAGAGTGATGTGCAATAAACCTTCTGCTACCCGATATTGATAACTACACAAATGTAATTAATTTGCAAGTGGCAGAGTGTAAATGTGCTTTAATCCCTTGTTTGCCAAGGTATGGTACTATTTAGGCATGTGTAAAAAAATGCTGTAAATTAAGAAAGCTTTTAGATAACATTGTTAATTTTTAACAATTAAAATGGAAAGTAAATGAAACATACAAAGGGGAGTACACACCTTAGGGGCGTGCCAGTGTCCAGTACCTGTCGGTCCGATATAACCCACATAGTAATTACTATGGCTCTGTGTCCCCTGATGTACATCAAAGAAAAAGATTTTACAGGTAAGATGTTTTAAAAATCCTATTTTTTCAGCTGACAATCGGCTGTTCAATAAAAATGATCAGGACAGCCCTATAGCTGCCCAATCACTTTTAGGGAAGTGAAAAGGCCCACTTCCTGATGCAGCTTCTACCTGTTGTTATTGGGCTCCCTATAGTGAGAGCAGGAGATGTGATATCCATGCTATCACATAGAACAGTCCTCAAAATTTCCACTCGCCAAGTTTTCCCCACATTTGGCGAGGGGAGAAAAATCTTGAAGATGAGTGTGGGGATGCCTCAAAGGGGTAGGGAGGAAAAAGCATCGCTAGCAGGCGGGGTTGAACGGGAGCCGTTCTCCCATTGATCGGCCAGGGAAAGAGGAGATATTTGCCCGAAAATGGGCACCGCTGTCTACGGCGCATGGGGTGGTTGTCCTACTGCAGAATAAATTTAGGGCCAATTGCACACCTCCCTGATGCTATGGCAAGATGGATAAGTATCTGCCTGCATTTCTCAGCATTGAAGACACCACTGATCCTGACCAAATCTCCAACTCCATTTGCAGAAATGTAGCCCCAAACTTGCAAGGAACCTCTACCATGCTTCACTGTTGCCTGCAGATACAAATTATTGTACCGCTCTCCAAAATTCATGAACAAACTGCCTCATTCCATATTATTAGGGAGGCATGTAAATATATTCTGCAGCAGAATGTCAACCTTAAAGAGGAAGTAAACCCTGATGGGTTTACTTCCTCTTTTTTTCCCTGCAAAGGTAAAGCATAATGGACTACTATGCATCGCATAGTAGCTCATTATGTGTCACTTACCTGACACAGGAGCCAGCGAAGTCGCCGCTGTCACCTGTAGTCCGCCGCATCCATCTTGGTTGTGGCGTCTCTCGCAGCTCCGACGAATGACAGCGGAGAAGCCGCGATGACGTCACTCCCGCGCATGCGCACGGGAGTCGCGTCTCGGAGCTCCGACGCTGCCATTCGCCGGAGCCGCGATGACGTCACTCCCGCGCATGCGCACGGGAGTAGACAAATTTGGCAAATCCATTCTTGGACTTGCCGCATTTAGTGCGCACTAAATGCGGCAAGTCCAAGAATGGATTTGCCAAATTTGTCTACTCCCGTGCGCATGCGCGGGAGTGACGTCATCGCGGCTCCGGCGAATGGCAGCGTCGGAGCTCCGAGACGCGACTCCCGTGCGCATGCGCGGGAGTGACGTCATCGCGGCTTCTCCGCTGTCATTCGTCGGAGCTGCGAGAGACGCCACAACCAAGATGGATGCGGCGGACTACAGGTGACAGCGGCGACTTCGCTGGCTCCTGTGTCAGGTAAGTGACACATAATGAGCTACTATGCGATGCATAGTAGTCCATTATGCTTTACCTTTGCAGGGAAAAAAAGAGGAAGTAAACCCATCAGGGTTTACTTCCTCTTTAAGGTTGACATTCTGCTGCAGAATATATTTACATGCCTCCCTAATAATATGGAATGAGGCAGTTTGTTCATGAATTTTGGAGAGCGGTACAATAATTTGTATCTGCAGGCAACAGTGAAGCATGGTAGAGGTTCCTTGCAAGTTTGGGGCTACATTTCTGCAAATGGAGTTGGAGATTTGGTCAGGATCAGTGGTGTCTTCAATGCTGAGAAATGCAGGCAGATACTTATCCATCTTGCCATAGCATCAGGGAGGTGTGCAATTGGCCCTAAATTTATTCTGCAGTAGGACAACCACCCCAAAACATACAGCCAATGACATTTAGAACCATCTTCAGCATCAAGGACAACAAGGAGTTCTGAAAGTGATGGTTTGGTGTCAACAGAGCCCCGATCTCAACATTGAGTCGTCTAGGATTACACGAAGAAATATAATTGAAGAATTTATGCCGTTTGAGGGAAAGGGTGGTCCCACCAAATATTGATTTGGATTTCTCTTTTCATTTACTTTCCATTTTGTTAATTGATAAAAATAAACTATTAAAGCTTTTATACTGAAGCATACTTAACTTGCTGACATATCAGCATGGATGTCGTACCACTTCCTTAAACTAAATCCCTCTAAAACGGAGCTATTAACATTCCCCACTGCACATGCTCTCCTCCATGACTTTTCCATCAAAATCAACAATACAACCATCAGGCCCTCCCCTCACGCCAGGGTACTAAGAGTAATCCTAGACTCTGACTTGTCCTTTCAGCCCCAAGTCCAACCGTTGTCAAAAAAGTTTGTAGAATTCAGCTCGTCATTCACTCCCTTGTTATCTCTCGCCTTGACTATTGCTACTCCCTTCTCATTGACCTGCGTCTCTATAGGCTATCCCCTCTTCAGTCTATCATGAATGCTACCAGACTTATCCACCTTACGAACCACTCAGTGTCTGCCAACCCTCTCCTCCAATCCCTACACTGGCTCCCAATCACCCAGCGAATTAAATTAAAAAATACTAACCACAACATACAAAGCCTTTCACAACTCTGGCCCGAGTTACATCACCAATCTCGTCTCCAAATATCACCAAAATCGTTCTCCCCGCTCTTCTCAAGATCTCCTACTCTCAAGCTCTCTCGTCTCCTCCTCCCATGCTTGTCTCCAGGATTTCTCCAGAGCGTCTCCCATCCTCTGGAACTCGCTACCTCCACTGGGCTGGCTATCCCCTACTCTTACTATTTTCAAGTCGATCTCTGAAAACTCATCTCTTCTGGGAAGCCTATCATGTCTCCAACTAATTTCCTACCACTTCCATCAGCTCATTCCCCAGTTATAACCTTTTGTACCACCTGCCCCACTCCATTAGATTATAAGCTCTTCTGAGCAGGGCCCTCTTAATCCTCTTGTATTTTATTGTATCTGTATTGTCTCCTTTTATATTGTAAAGCGCTGCGTAAATTGCTGGCACTATATAAATCCTGTATAATAATAATATACAGCATTTTTGAACACTTGCCCAAAACATTTGCACAGTACTGCATGTTTATAATTGTCCTGTATTGAAAGGTACATATTTTACAGCTAGCAATTGGCTGTGAGATAAAACACTTTCTTCAGTGCCTGCAGTGGTTGGAGGTGGGATCTGGTAAACTGCTCCCAACAATAAGCTTGGCACATTAGGGAAAAGCTGTTCCCCAATCTCCTAAGCAAGAAGAATTTTGTCATTCCCAGGTTCAGAGTGGTCATTCTGTGCCTACTATGGCTAGGGGCAGGCAGCTAACAAACAAGATCTGTGTTTAATTAAATGCAGTGGAGCAGAAGACATTAAGGGGGGGGGGGGGCGCTTGATGGCAAGTTAAAAAAAAAAAGCGTAAAAAATAAAAAACAAATGTAAAAGCACCCCTGTACACATCTGGATGCAAGCATGCATGTAAACAAATTGTGCCACGTGTAAGGTATCGCAGTGAATATCTGAGGTGAGAGCAATAATTATAGGGCCATAAACCATGGCTAAAGCCTAATTCCAGGTTTTCATTTTAAAATAGCTGGCCCAAATGAAAAAAATATTTTTACATGATGCAGCCACTGTTTGTGCTCTATAAACTGTATGCAGCATCAGCTAAATATACAGTATCAATGTGTTTTAGCAGCAGGACATGGACAGTTATTGATGCCTTACTCCATGAGCCGTTTTTATTTAAAACCATTTTAGTACCATGAGAAACCACTTTTGTGACTAAAGGGCATTATCAAATAATATTAAAAGCCATATACACCTAAGCCAACAATAAAACTATGAACTACTCTTAAACCCTGTTGGTCTTCCCATATGGAGTTTTTCTGCTTTGATAAAAAGGCAAGTTATACCCAATTAAACATTGTAAAAGAAGATTGCATATGAGCTTGCACAATTAAATTACCTGATATCTTTTCATCATCCTGTTGGTCTTCCTTCTTTTCAGCATCATCAGCTAGAATTTCGTCAAGCTCATCATCGCTGATTGGCTCATACTCTTCTCCAGCCACAGAATCATCAGACTGATCTTCAACAAGCTTAGAGAACTGATCCCCTACAAGTCGCAAAACAATTGAAAATGGTAGCCTTGTAATTAGCACTCTTGCAGTTATAAGCAACTTGAAGCATCAACTTTGTCACATCCTATGAAGCCGAGGACAATTGGAGATATAATAGTCAGGAGGCCTAGTTCCCGATTTATTTTTCAAGCTGTCATGCTGAGCTATCATTCAGAACAGCTAACTTCAAATCAAATTTTAGATCTGATAATTTCTCAGGAATGGAGTCCGTTCACACATTAAAATGCATTTCAGGCCGAATTGTAAATGATTCTTATGTCTATAGATCATATTTGCTGGTCCCAGATAACAGCAACTTGAGGTTTTCCCTCTCTCCTTCCCTCGCTCATGCTCAGTTCTACTAAGAGCATTCCAATTTTCCCTTTTCAGTCCCAAGGAATTTATAGAGGTATTACTTCTGAACTTTAAAACGATAAAGTTGCTGTACATAGGTGTGCTCAACCTATTGCATTAGGGTGTGCACCCCAAAGCTCAAACACACATGAGCACCACCTGCTGTCACAGGAAGGGGCTCTGGTGGTGGGAGACAGTTGATTGGGAGCATATTATGGTACATCCTAAATATGGGTGTTACATGTGCCCAAGGTTGAACCTAGACTAACATATTGGGGGCATTTATACTGGCCACTGGCACCCACAACCACACACCTGATGCTGCTTCTGGATAATGATAATGCACATGAGGTGATTAGGGTGTGCCCAGGCACACCCAGCAGACCCTGTGCGACACCTATGTTGCTGTACATTAACATGTCACCACTGCCACCCAAAATTAAATGTTCCATCAACTCAAAATGACTAAACTTGTTTTGCATCTTTTGATATACAGGTTTTTCTATGCATTACCCGTGTTCTGTAAAGTGTTGAAAGCCTTTAATAAACAGGCATTGAATAAATCATTTAGAGCTCAAAGTCCAACAAAAAATCTTATATTCATACAGTGCCTATAAAAAGTTTACACCCCCTTGGAAAACTAACAGAAAAATTATGGCAGAATCCACTGTTGCCTAACTCACCATCTTCGCTGGAAGTCTATTAAAAGCATCAACTACTCTTTTCAGTAAAGTACTAAAATTAGTTTTGAACATTTCACCTGCTACTTTGAGATCATGTCCTTATGCTCATTTTAGCTTCATATTGCAAATACTGCCCTCCTGAACCTTATTCACGATCTTAACCACTTGATCTCCAGGAGACTTACCCTCTTTCATGTCCAGGCACTTTTTTGCAATACGGCAGTGCCTGGGTGAGAGCCTGTAGCAGGCTAGTGTGAAAGGGGACATCTACACTGATCAACAGTGCCCACCCATTAGTGCCCAGCAGGGAAGGAGAAAAAAATACCTGTTTGTAAAATTTTACATAGTAGGTGAGGTTGAAAAAAATACAAGTCCATCAAGTCCAACCTGTGTGTGATTAGATGTCAGTATTACATGGTATATCCCTGTATGTTGCAGTTGTTCAGGTGCTTAACTAATAGTTTCTTGAAACTATCAATGCTCCCCACTGAGACCACCACCTGTGGAAGGGAATTCCACATCCTTGCCGTTCTTACAGTAAAGAACCCTCTACGTAGTTTAAGGTAAACCTATTTTCTTCTAATTTTAATGAGTTGTCACAAATCTTGTTAAAATCCCTTTTGCAAAAAAGTTTTATCCCTATTGTGAGGTCACCAGTATGGTATTTGTATATTGAAATCATATTCTCTCTGGAGAAGAGACGGTTGAGAAGGGACAAGTTCAGTGTTCGCAACTTTCCCTATAACCAATATCCTCCAGACCCTTTATTAGCTTTGTTGCCCTTCTATGTACTCGCTCAGTTTCCAGTACATCCATCCTGAGGACTGGTGCCCAGAACTGGACAGCATACTTCAGGTATGGCCGAACCAGAGTCTTGTACAGCAGGAGAATTATCGTTTTATCTCTGGAGCTGATCCCCTTTTTAATGCATGCCAATATTCAGTTTTTTTTGTTAGGCTCAGTAATGGCATGCAATGACAAGCTGTTGCTATCTACTAGGACCCCCCGGGTCCTTTTCCATCCTAGATTCTGCCAGAGGTTCTCCCCCCAGTTTATAGATTGCATTCATATTTTTGCCACCCAATTGCATTATTTTACATTTTTCTACATCAAACCTCATTTGCCATGTAGTTGCCCACCCCATTAATTTGTTCAGATCTTTTTTGCAAGGTTTCCACATCCTGCAGTGAAGTTATTGCCCTGCTTAGCTTAGTATCGTCTGCAAATACAGAGATTAAACTGTTTACCCCCATCCTCCAGGTCGTTTGGGACCCCACTACCCACCCCTGACCATTCCGAGTACTGCCCATTTAACACTACCCTCTGAACTCGCCCTTGTAGACAGTTTGCAATCCATGTACTCAACTTATGGTCTATGCCAACGGACCTTATTTTGTCCATTAACCACTTCCCACCCGGCCAATGCATATATACGGCCGGGTGGGAGCCGTCTACTCCTGATAGGCCGTTCAGGAACGTCCTTCAGGAGTAGCGGGATCGTTCGCGCAGCGGCGCGATCCCGATGTGCTCGTGTCACCCGGACACGGCACATCTCAGATCGGCAGGAGGGCTCTGTGATTGGCCCTCCTGATCACATGACGGCCGTGTCCAATCACGGCCGTCATGTGATGTAAACAAACAGCCGGTTGCTAGGCAATCGGCTCTCCTCTCCTCACACGGAAGTCACCGCTGAGGAGAGGAGAGCAGAACGCTGCAGCCGGCTGATGATCAGTGAGTATGGGCTGCTTTTTACAGCTTTTTACTCACTGATCATCAGTGTAGTGTAAACACACAACACACCACACAGTACAAACACAGTCCCCACATATGTCCCCAAAACACACATGTCCCCAAAACATACATGTCCCCAAATAATAAAAACACATGTCCCTAATAATAAAAACATGTCCCCCACATATGTCCCACTAAAATCACATGTCCCAATGATTATCTGTACACATATGTACGTGATCACCTGCACACATATGTACATGATCATTTGCGTACATATGTCCGTGATCACACAAACCAATTATTATACACTTAACGGAATTTTTTTTACCAAAAAAATGTAGCAGAATACATTTTGGCTTAAATTTATGACAAAATTTGATTTTATTGGATTTCTTTTCAAATAGAAAAAAGAAAATATTGTTTTTTTTCCAAATTTTCGCTATTTTTGCGCTTATATCGCAAAAAAAAAAAAAACGGAGTCGTGAATAAATAACACCAAAATAAAGCTCTATTTGTGCGAACAAAATGATATCAATTTCATTTGGGTACAGTGTAGCATGACCGCGCAATTGTCACTGAAAGCGCTAGAGCGCTGAAAGCTGAAAATTGGGCTGGGAAGGAAGGGGGCGAAAGTGCCCTGTATTGTAGTGGTTAAACATTTATGGGGAACTGTGTCAAATGCTTTTGCAAAATGCAGATACACCACGTCTACGAGCCTTCCTTTATCTAGCTGGCAACTCACTTCCTCATAGAAGGTTGGTAGATTGGTTTGGCAAGAACGATTCTTCATGAATCCATGCCGATTACTGCTAATGATACGGTTTCTCATTACTAAAATCTTGTATATAGTCCCTTATCATCCCCGCCAAGAGTTTACATACTATTGATGCTCGGCTAACTGGTCTGTAATTCCCAGGGATGTATTTTGGGCCCTTTTTAAATATTGGTGCTACATTGACATTTCTCCAATCAGCTGGTACCATTCCAGTCAGTAAAAATTAGGAACAATGGTCTGGCAATTACTTGACAGAGTTCCTTAAGTACCCTCGGGAGCAAGCCATCGGGTCCCGGTGATTTATTAATGTTAAAGTTTCCCAAGTCTATTTTAATTCTGTCCTCTGTTAACCTTAGAGGTGCTTCCTGTGATGTGTCATGAGGATAAACACTGCAGTTTTGGTTACTGAAGCCCCCCCACCCCCCCGATTCCCATGTGAAGACTGAGGAGAAGAATAAATTCAATACCTTTGCCATCTCTCCATCCTTTGTAACCAGATGCCCTTCCTCATTCTTTATGGGGCCAATATGCTTGGGTCCTCCCTTTTTTACAGTTTACATACTTAAAGAATTTCTTGGAATTTTTTTTGCTCTCCTCCGCTATGTGTCTTTCATGTTCTATCTTAGCCGCACGTACAATTCTTGTTGCATTCTTTATAAAGTCTGAATGCTCATTATGATCCTTCAACCTTGTATTTTTTGAAGGCCTTCTCTGCTTTTATATACATTTTTACATTGGAGTTAAGCCATCTAGGACTTTTGTTCGCTCTTTTAAATTACCCAATGGGATGCATTGGCCAATTCCCTTATTTAATTTGCTCTTAAAGCAAACCTCTCTCTCCTCCGCATTTCCTAAGATTTTATCCCAATTTATGCCTTCTAGTAAGGTTCATAGTTTAGGGAAGTTGGCCCTTTTGAAATTCAGTGTCTTTATATTTCCCTTATGTTTCCCATTTGTGTAATTTATACAGAAGCCAATTGACCCGTTATCGCTATTCCCCAAATTGCCCCGTATTTCCACATCTGTGATCAGTTCTGTATTGTTGGTTATCAGTAGATCCAGTAACCGAAACAAAAAAAAGTTTATATAAAAAAAAATATATATTTGTCTTTTTCGTTTGTTTAGCAAAAAATAAAAACCCAGTGGTGTTAAAATACCAAAAGGAAACCTTTATTTATGTGAAAAAAAAAATTATAAAAATGTTATATGGGTACAGTGTTGCATGGCGCAAATGTCAGTGCGACAGCGCTGAAAATTGCCTGGGCAGGAAGCAGGTAAAAGTGCCCAGTAGGCTCTCCTATAATACCATCCATTGCGCAAGACTCCAATTTTAAAGCAATAAAGATGTGACCACAGAAGACAGAGGGCCCTCTGGCTACTGTATGTACTCCAAGATAAGGAATTTACAGGCAAGTTAAAATCCTCAACCTTAATTGTGACCTGGACAAATGTGAACACTTAAGGTGCATTGATCAAAGTGAAAACATTGGTAGGTAGCTTCTATCCAAAAAATAAAATCTCAATTTTAGATGGACTTAATTACCAAGTATCAAACATACACTATATTAGGGTGGGCCAACAATATTGAACCCTACAGACTAAGACTGGGATCCCATTAAAGTTCATGTGCGTGTAAAGGCAGATACTTTTGGTAATATAATGCACCCAATACTATTGGTAATATAGTGTACATTTTAGACAGATTATCCAAAATATTTTTTCTGGTTTAAAGGATAAGTTACCCTTTCTGAACATAATACCTGTTACACTCATATTTAGGGTGTGACATGTTGAGCATCTGGCCTCCAACCCGCTGCCACAATGAGGAAGGCGATCGCGGGGAGAGGGATCTTCTCCCCACACTTGTTGTCATAATTTAAAGAGCACGGCCGTGCCAAGATCAGTCCATAGGGCCACGTCATTGATTCACAGATCCCTGTGAATCAATGAACTACAAGTACCAACACAGCCTTTGCAGCCGACAGCTTGTAATTCTCAATGAACTACCAGGTCACCAATGAGCGCTCTAGGTAGTACATTGAGCTTGTAGACCGTATGCAATTGTCCGCCCGTATCGGTGGTACAGGCAGGCAGCTACACAGTCTGCAGGAGCTGTCATTACACCCAAAATTACAGGCGTCTGACAAATTTTTTAAATAAAATGCACTTTTTTTTAACTTAAAAAAAAAAATGTGCATTTTGTAAAGGTGAACTTATCCTTTAGGTATCATCATATACTCTGACATTTTTTTAACCACTTGCGGTCTGCCCCATGCACATTTACTGTGGCAGGGCCGACGCTCTGTATCAGATCATGTATCTAGTACATAATGACATGTCTGGGGTGCACTTCTGGCGACACGATCCCACTGTGATTAAACACAGCATGAGGCTCAGCGGCAGGTACAGTGGACTCGATGTCTGCCGGCACCCCCTGATTACACAGTATAGAGGCAGAATGACAATCTGCCTATGTAAACAAGGCACATTGTCAGAGGGGAAGGTACTAATCCTGTGTTTCTTCTACGCAGGAACACAGATCTGTGCTGTTCCCTAGTCAAAGCATCCCACAGCTAGTAAGCACAACTTAGGCATACATTTAACCCTTTTAATCACCTTATGTTAACGCCCTCCCTGCCAGTGTCATTAGTACAGTGACAGTGCATATTTTAGCACTGATCACTGTATTAGCGTCTCTGGTCCCCAAAAAGTGTCAAAAGCGTAGTATTATATTGCAGTTCCACTATAACAAAAAAAGCAAAATTTTTTATTGGGTATAGTGTTGAACGATCCCGCAGTGGTCAGTTAAAGTAACGCAGTGCCGTATTGCATAAAATGGTCATGAAGTGGGGTAAACCTTCTGATTAAAAACGTCCTTGCAATCTCTTAGCTTGATATTTGAACTTACCTTCAACATTTTCAGTTTTTTCTGTTTTACGGTTAGTGATCACATCTTGCACATTTTCAGTGTCTCTCTCCCCTTTGTCCAGAGAGGCATTGTTTCGGCTGGAAGCCTCAAAGCTTTTATCATTGTCTCTCTCTTTTGTGTCGCTTCGTTTCTGCTCGGTTGTTGTGGGGACATCAGTAAGTTTAGTTCTCTCTTTCTCCATATTATCAGGAATAATTTTCTCCCGCTCTCTTTCCATGTCTCGCCTTCTGTCTCTCTCTCGGTCTCTATCCCGATCTCTAATTCGATCTCGCTCTCTATTTCTTAGCCAGTCTTTATCAGCTTCTCTATCCCACTCTCGTGGCCTAACATCTCTCCTTTCACGATCCTTATCACGGTCCCTGTCCCGATCATGCTCGAATCGATCTCTGTCAGGGGCTCTCTCTCGGCTGTCAAAAGATCCAGATCTTGAATGTACCTGACGATCAGAATCCGGTGAACTTCTTCGCGAGCTATGACTTCTTGAATCCCTGCCATCTATAAAAAAAAAAAAAAACACAATACTTAATTTTAAATCTAAAAGCTGGCATATCACTCTGGGAATCAAATGACAGTCTTTGCAAAGGGGCTGCATTCTCACTCCATTAAAGGTTGATCTGAACCCATTAATATGTGCCAAACGGTATGCTAATACGACTCCCAAATCTAAACCGTGCGGACCTGTATGAGGAAGGAGTTAAACATCCGTTAACAAAATGTGAAGAGTGCAAAAAAAATGGAAACCTAAAACAAATTTTATAACAGGAAAAAATATAGATAAACAGCATTAAACTTGATTTCCAAATGAAAATGTATAAGAAAAGCAAAAAACAAAACAAATAAAAAAACAAACGCCACTACTTTGGTTTAGGGGAGGTACTGTTCCTTAGATTTTATAGATTGACTTAAACTTTATTCAATGCAATTATCATCCTAAAATGATTACTGGATATAGTCATCACGAATAGTATTTCCAAGATCTCAGGGGGGGGAAAAGGTTACAATAAAAGTTTCAGCTGTACACTGAAGGGCGTCACATCTGCATCACCTGACCCCTTCTCAAAAACATAGCTAGAGCTACTAATGCAATTCAAAACCCCATTAAGAGCATGTTGCGTCCATGTGTCACCCTTCTCTTAGTGTTCACAGGTGGTCTTGTGTTATGCTGTCACCTACAGGAGGATCGGGACAAAGGCAAAACAAACATAGGCCAGCCCATGATAACCCTACTACCAGAATTCCTCAGTTTTGTAGTAAAGCCACCAAGAGCATGTACATAAAAGGTTGAGACCTGTGTCCCTCAAAAGAATAAAAAAATAAATAAAAATCTCATCCACTGAGGGACCCAGGAAATCTAACCTTAATCTTTCAGAAATCCAAAAGCAGTCTTAAGGGGTGGTAACACAGCAAACAATTACTAACAGGCACAAGAAAACAAAGTACAGTACTTGGGACTGTCTACAGCTTAAGGAGCCAGCTGAAGAGCTTTATGTCCAAAGCTGGCATCAAATGAGGCAGAAATCTTCCCCAGTAGAACTTGAACAGTAAACCAGGCCACAGCCTTGCAAATCTGGAAATCAAATGTTTGACTTCTAAAAGAGCTCACAAATCCAGTGGAGTGCACCTTGACAGATAATGGAACTAAGTCCTTGAGACCATAATCTTGGATAGTGCTCTGTCTGAGCCAACCAGAGATGGTGGAACGATAAACTGGTGCACCATTTTATGATCCATCCAGAACAGCAAAAACAGATTCAAAAAGGTACAGCAGACAGTAATATGGGTTGAAACCGTGGTTTACGAATCACAGAGAAGCAGATTAAGGACAGGGAACAGACAAGGGGAGCTACCATGGGTGACCCATTGTGTTGTAATCAAGGAGTGGGGCCAATTGCTTCTGAAACATAATAGGGCAAAGACCTGACCCTTGATAGTAATGACAGCCATGCACTGGCCCAGACCCAGCTGTAGGAAAGCGGATTTGTCACATGAAGAAACTCCAAGGGTGGAAGCACCAAGACTCGCACCAAGTGAAATTTCACTTTCACATTGAATGACAGCCCTTGTGAAAAGTAGATATGCTAGCCTTCACAGGAATCAGACTCAGAGATGCCACTGCAGAATCTATGTTTCAACACCTATGTCATTAGAGCAGGCCACCAAAGAGCAGGATGGCAAACTTATAAACCTCTGCACAGTTATCCCCTATTATAGAGCGTACATAATAAAACCCAATGGTGAACTGCAGCTTCCACGGTTATGTTTTCACACCAAACTCAAGTTAATATACAGTGGGTATAGAAAAGAATCACCCGCCTTTAAAACAATCACATTTTGTGGCTTTGCAGCCTGAAATGAAGACATTTTTTGTTTTATCCAGCTGTATATACTCCGTGCAACTTACAACACCAACATGTCAGAAGAAAAAAAAAAAAAAAAAAAGGGAGTTGGAAAAAGCATCAGTTGTGTCAGTATTTTCTTGAACCACCTTTTGCTTTAATTACAGCATTTAGTCTGTTGGGCTATGTCTCTACTAACTTTGCACATCTCTACTTTGCAATATGTACACACTCACCTTTGCAGAACTGCTCAATTTCAGTTAAATTTGATGGTGGCCGTTTTTGGACTGCAGTCTTCAAGTCATTCCACTGATTTTCAATGGGGTTCAAGTCTGGGCTCTGACTAGGCCATGCAAGGACATTCATTTTTTTTCTCCTTCAACCACTGTGTGGTCATTTTTGCTGGGTGCTTTTGGGTCAGTTATGTTGGAAGGTAAACCACCTTCCCATTGACAACTTTCTGGCAGGACAGCAGAATTTCCTCAAGAATTTGATGGTATTTTGACCCATTTTTCTTCTATTCTGACAAGTGCTCTAGTCCTTGCTGCAGAAAAACAACCCCGTACCAGGATATTAACACCATTCTTACAGTTTGAGACCCTTGCAGTAAAGCATGGAGGTGGTATTTGGATGGTGAGCTGTATAGGATTTCCACCAGACATATCATTTGGTGTTGAGGCCAAATAATTCAATCTTTGTCTCATCTAACCAGAACACTTTTCCCATGTAGCCTCAGAATCTTCAAGGTGTGTTCTGGCAAAGCTCATTTGTGACTGCAAGTGGTTTTTGAGTGGCTTTTTTCTTGCAACCCTCTCTTACAAGCCACATTTGTGGAAAATGTGTGCATGTAATATCACACAACAACCACTCATAAATTACCTACAACTGCTTCAAAGTTGCTGTAGGCCTCTTGGTAGCCTCTCTGACCAGTTTTCTCCTGGCTCTTTCATCCAGTTTGGAGCAACAATGGAATTAGAACTAGGGGGTTGATCTCCCACCCCACTTTTTTTTCCCTTTTACTACTCACTATAAAACTATTGCCCTAGAGGGGCCATCTCCAATAACTTTTAACCCTTAAGTGCCTGGTTTATCACAACTACAATACGATTGTGCCAAACTTGAGCTTCTGTAGTGTAAGTTCTGTACAATTCCTAATTGTGCACTTGTACTACTAATTTTGAAAAACTGAATAAAAAGATGGAAATCTATAAAAAGAAAATCTGCTTGCGGGAAATTTTTGAACATGCAGCTTCAATATGCACAGATATTAATCACACTCAAAATAAATTGCAAAGTGACCAACATGTTTAGTTGTCCCACTTTGGTGTTCACAATATGTGAGTACCTAATATTCACTAACCCATGGTGACAGGGAGCCCTTTCAAGATCGTGAATTCTACGCCCTCTACCACTAATCTCCTTTAATCATGGCAGCGTCACTAAAGTGGGACTGCTATACATGGTGGACACTTGCCGAGTGTTAGAGCTGCAACTAATGATTAATTTGTCTGTCGACTAATCTATCGATTATTTTTCCGATTAGTCAACGACTATGCGATTATTATTTTTTTAAAGAATCTAGTGTTTTTTTGATTAGTTAATTAATCCTTTGGATAACCTTACAAAAAAGAAGTACATAAAAAAAAAAAAGATAAAAGAATATATGAGCACGGCTAGGCAGGGCACGGCCGAGCACGGCCAGGCAGGGCAGAGTATGGCTAGGCAGGGTATTGCTGGGTACTTCAGTGTATGAAGGGATGGCTGCTTCCATCCAATCTCTCCCCTCCACTGTATAGATTAGTACAGAGAGGGGAGAGAGGAACCGGCGTCATGACATGACGCCGGTTTGTTTACAAATGATCGCTCAGTCACAGTGTAAACAGCCTGGGTGTAGAAAGATGGCCGCCGCTTCGGAGCTAGGCCGAAGCCGCGGCCTTTCCCAAGGCAGAGACCGCGGAGCGCTCCGCGGATCACAGCATGTGCTGATCCGAGAGGGGTGACCCGTTCGGATCACAGATCGGTGACGATCCGTTGCACCCTTAGGGACTGCGGCTTGGAGGGGGAGAAGAGAGGGGGATGGCAGCACGGAGGAGAGCGGTAGATACTGAGAGATGCCAAGCACTGTGACGCATCGACGCCCTGCACGCACGTCGACGTATTTTTGTAGTCGACATAGTCGTGGCAGCCCTAGAGTGTTAATACTCCCAAAGTCACTAAAGTATTCATTTTGTAAAGTGTGAAATATGCCTAGTTGATCCTGCCTTCAGCTGTGTCTCCAATCTTCTGTGACCCCACTGCAATCTGAGATTGCGTGGACCAGTTTGTGTGCTCTACGGAGCATGCTCAATTTCCATTCCCTTCTAAGCTCTTATTTTACTTTTTTTTATTATCTGTGCAGCCCACATGACTATAGGGTCAAACATATGGGCATATACACACAGTGGTAAATGACACTCCCCTCCCTTCTCCATTTCCACCTGTTGCTAAACGCTATAGGGGGCGGGAAATAGTATGCTGATTACCAAGACTCACAAAACACTTTGTTTTAATATATGAAATGTAATGGCCAATACCTGTAAAAGTAAAAAGCCTTGGGTGCAGATGCTGTTTGACCAAAATGAAAGCTAGTGTCAATCAGCTTGGACTCCACCATATTAATGCAAAAAACATACACATTTGATATTCAATAAAGATTTTTTGGAAGCTATAAAACAGATTTTTGATATCTATAATTTTAAATAGTTTTTATGAAATTGTTTCTGTGCACCAATAAGGGCTGGCCAGACACAGACTCACACCGTAGAGTGCTCAGCATAGAAGCGCACCTCTCAAAGACCTCCCATTGAAGAAGCCAAAGAACAGGGAAAGATCATGTGACCGCACAACAGTATTGCAAGAGTAAGGTACTTAGGGGATTAATAATAATAAAAAAAAATTAAAATAAAAAAAGTGGGAAGATGCATATGATTTATGTGAATGAATTCTGGCAAATAACCACTTCCCACCCACCCAATGTCATATGATGTCACAGACTGAGTGGGGGCATCATTCAGATATCTTTTTAGAGCCAGCGATTGTCTTCACTGCAAGAACCACCATAGTGGCTGTTCAGCCACTTGACTGTTCTTACAAGCGGTGGGAGGGGATACCCCCCCCCACCTCCTGACGCCCTCCAGTGCTTCTACCGACTTACCTGTGCAATCGGTGAGCCGGAGAAGGAACCAACCAGTGCCAGATATTGACAATAGAGAGATTTCCAGCGGGCCAGATGGTCCCCCTGAAGTCTCTATAATCGGTCGGAGGCCAGGTGTGATGTAATGACATCACGCCCGGCCTCGGCAGTCGAAAAAATGCCGCCGTCTTGGCTGGGAAGCTGAGACCTTTATTTTTTATTTGTTTCAGGTTTCCCAGCCTAGGGGTGAGATCTCACTGTGAAGAGGACCTGTCATGCCATATTTCTATTATAAACATCCTTTGTATTTCTTGCAATAGGAATAAAAGTGATCAGAATTTTATATCTATAACACATATATATATACATATACACATACATACATACATACATACATACATACATACACACACACACACACACACACACACACACATACATACATACATATACATATACATATATATATATATATATATATATATATATTAGAGCTGCAACGATTAATTTGTCTGTCGACTAATCTATCGATTATTTCTTCGATTAGTCAACGACTATCCGATTATTTTTTTTATTTTTTAATGAATCTAGTGTTTTTTTTGGATTAGCTATGCATTGCAGGGCAGGGCAGAGTATTGGCGGGCATTGCAGGGCAGGGCAGAGTATTGCAGGGCAGGGCAGAGTATAGCATAGCGCATAGTAGGGCAGGGCAGAGTATAGTATAGTATTGCAGGGCAGGGCAGAGCAGGGCATAGCAGGGCAGAGCAGAGTATGGCAGGGCAGGGCAGGGTATGGCAGGGCAGGGCAGAGTATGGCAGGGCAGGGCAGAGTATGGAAGGGCAGGGCAGGGCAGGGCAGAGCATGGCAGGGCAGAGCATGGCAGGGCAGAGCATGGCAGGGCAGGGCATGGCATGGCAGAGCAGAGTATAGCATGGCAGGGCAGGGCAGAGTAGAGCATGGCAGGGCAGGGCAGAGTAGAGTATGGCAGGGCAGAGTAGAGTATGGCATGGCAGGGCAGAGTAGAGTATGACATGGCAGGGCAGAGTAGAGTATGGCATGGCAGGGCAGGGCAGAGTAGAGTATGGCATGGCAGGGCAGGGCAGAGTAGAGTATGGCATGGCAGGGCAGGGCAGAGTAGAGTATGGCAAGCCAGTGCCGGATCGGTGACGATCTGTTGCACCCCTAGGGACGGCGGCACGGAGGGGGAGAAGAGAGGGGGACGGCGGCACGGAGGGGGAGAAGAGAGGGGGACGGCGGCACGGAGGGGAGCGGTAAATGCCAAACACTGCCCCCACTGTGACGCATCGACGCCCTGCACGCACGTCGACGTATTTTCTTAGTCGACGTAGTCGATTACGTCGACGCGTCGTGGCAGCTCTAATATATTATAAAATATATTATGAAATAAAAAGAAGAAAAGCGCCCGTCCCCACATGGCTCGCTCACAGAAGCGAGCGCATACGGTCACACTCGCATATGTAAACTGCGTTCAAACCACAAGTGAGGTATTGCCGCCAACATTAGAGCGAGAGCAATAATTTGAGCGCAAGACCTCCTCTAACTCTAAAAAGGTAACCTGTATTTTTAAAGCTTTGCCTATGGAGATTTTGAAGTACCAAAGTTTGGTGCCATTCCACAAGTGTGCGCAATATTAAAGCGTGACATGTTAGGTATCCATTTACTCGGGGTACATCTTTCACATTAAGTAGAAGAATTGGGCTAACTTTACCGTATTTTTTTTAATGCGCAAATACTGTGCGAGATAAAAAGTTGTATCGACCATTTTATTACCAAGGTCTCTTTTTTTTGTTTTGTTTTTTAGCAATCTTTGGGGGTTCCGAGTAGTTATCTAGCACAAAAAATTCTCATATGTGGGGGAGACGTGTCAGAATTGGCCCCTGGCAAGAGTAGGTAAAGTGGATGTAAACTAGTTTCATGAAATTTGCGCTGGGCACATATCTGCAGTGTTTTGTTATCCATCTTCAAAGAACCATGTCCCCGCAGCTGTCTCTTGCTTCTTTCTTCTGTTATCAGCCTGACATGTCTCCGTCACATATGATAAAAGCAGCAGAGTTTTGCGTTAGGGAGGTTGCGATAAATAGATTAGCACAGAGCTGAACCATACAACGAGCGAAGGTGAAAGTCTCTACCTATGAGGAGAGGGGGTGTGTGCATTTCCTCCAAAACAGCTGTCTTGGCTGTATGCCCAGGCTTCACTGCAGTCTTAACCAGGAAGTGAAAATCAGTAACAAGATGTGCACTTTCTAAAGGATATATACAGTTGAAGACAGCAGATATACATGTAAAACGCATGTAGGGAGATTTTTGTTTCATCCCGGTGTAACATCTGAGGCTGTTCCCTTCACTGGGTATACGTGTGGGTTTACATCCACTTTAATATTGGTGCATATTGAATCTGCATGTTAAATTTTCATCAGGCAGGTTATTATATAAAAAAAAAAAAAATAATTAGGGTTTGCAATACCTTGTGTACACTACTATACACTTTTTTGGTTGATAAAACGGATGATTTGTTACTGATCTGTATATTGACGTGCATTGAAAACTGGTCCGTGGAACAAAAGATCCTGACAATCGGATAGTGTTCGCAGAGAATCTGCCATTGGCTTACCAGATTAGTGTACTGCATCTGCCTGGGCCAGTCAGAAGAAGCATTAGGGATCAAAATAATGCCCTTAATCTCAATCAAGAAAAAAAAACAGACAAGGCTGACGTTTCAGTGCAGGAAAGGAACAGTATAGGGTGTACTAAATCCACAAAGTATCCCTGTACCTGGAAAGAAAGGTGTCTAGTTTGATTTTGAACTTAAAAAGGCAAGAAGTCCATCCAGCATCCCCCACTGGCAAAACAGGTCCAAAGTACCCGAGTCTCTAAGAGATGCAGTCTGAGGGGTTCTGCCTTCCACTTTTCTATCCCTGAGATGTTCACAACTGTCTAGGCTTGGAATGTGAAGTTCTGCAAGACAGGATCTGCCAGGACTGGGATCTTACTGTGGCGAGACTTCAGTTTCCTCCCTGACAACTGATGTTTGGCAGTGCCATGGTGTTGTCCGACAGAATTTGGCATTGAATGATTCTCCAGAAAGAAAAAAAAAAAAAAAAAAAAAAAAAAAAAAAACAGTACAAAGCCGCAAAGGCCAAACCACCTAAACTTTCAAGATGTTGATCAACGAGAATTCTCAGACTACCAAATCTCCTGCGCTATATGGATGGCCAGAAGTGTCAAGTGCCTCACTGGAGAGACCTCTTCCTTCAATGGGAATATGCGCATATAAATAAAAAATCAGAGCTATTCTGGGAATGTGTAATTTCTTGTTCTAGGGCAAGGGTCTCCAAACTTTCTAAACAAAGGGTCGGCTTACTGTCCTTCAGAAATTAGGGGGGCCAGACTGGCCATCGAGAAGAGACAATGTCCCAGTATCAGTTAGAATAAACAATGCCCCATCTTTGGTGTCATTGGTTGAAATTATGTCATCATTGTGCCCCATCATTGATGTCATTGGGAGGAAATGGGCCCCGTCATTGGTGTCATTGGGTCCCATCATTGGCGTCATTGCAAGGAATTGGGCCCCATTGTTGGTGTCAGTGAATGTAATATTGCCCCAGGGGCCAGATAAAAGCAAGCAAAGGGCCACATCTGGCCCCCGGGCCATAGTCTGGAGACCACTGTTCTAAGGCATACACACAAGAGCAGAAAACAGCACATAACTGCTAAGTGCTCAGTTAAAGCACGGTCCAGGAATACGGGATTTTGTCGATTGCCCCAGTGATGGCAAACCTTGGCATCCCAAACGTTTTGGAACTACATTTTCCATGATGCTCACGCACTCTGCAGATTAGTTGAGCATCATGGAGATGTAGTTTCAAAACATCTGGGGCGCCAAAGTTAGCCATTACTGCGTTTAGTCTAGTTTGTTGCAGTTTGACAGACATTGCAGAGCTGGGCCTGCATGTATAGAGACCTTTAATCTTTTCGCTGACAGCAGTTTTTGAAATTTTTGCACAAATGTTTAAAATAAATTTTAACTAGTCCCTTTGCTTACCTATTAAAACTGACCACACTAAGCAGGAGAGCAAAACGTGGTCAGTGCTCCAGCTGTGCTGAGCACTCTGTATGCTCACTTTTTTTGTAAAAAATATACGAAAATATTTTGCCTTTCATTTCTATTTTAATCTGAATTTACAAGGTGATTGTTTACAATCACTTCAAGCCAAGAGTGATTTATCCATAAAGTAGAAGAGGTCAAACTTAGGACACTAGCAAGAAACTAAGGGCTCACAGAGTGGAGTAGCAATAAGGGGCGAATTTACCAGGCTATAACCCAGGATCTTTGAATACTCACAGCCCGTGTTCTGTACAATAAAGACAATAGGTTAGACTTTAAACCCAGCAGAGCTGAAAAGATGCACAGTCCGCTATGAGACTAGCAATACACTGAGGAATGAAGTTTGTAGGAGAGGTGATCCTGGGCTGGCCTACGGGTTTTTTTGTTTAAGGGTCCAAACTTCCTGCAGGTGGCAGTATAACCAGAAGGTTAAAGACTTTTCAGGTCCCTGGATTTCCTATAGAAATTTCAATTTTTTTGGGTTCAAGTGGGGTACACACACTAAGAAAATCGGGCGAACAATTATCCAATTTTTTTTTTCGTTTCACAGCAAGTCTGAACCGAAGAAGGAAATTATGTACAAAATTTCTTGTATGGCAAAGGTGTTTGTTTATAGTTTCTGATCATGTGCAGTCTTACGTTTCAGATTTTTCATGTACAAAGACGGTATATGTATGTTAGTAGTAATTAAACTACACTTAGAGTTCAAATACGTTATTCTATTCTTCGCATGGGTTTTCTGCCATGAGTCTGGTCATTCCTCCGAATTTAACATTTAAAGGCATCCATATTAAATTGTTTGCTTAAACATATTTTAGCATTCTTATTTTAGTCACATATATACACATTAAAAAGGTATAATAAACAATGTATTAGATTTGTATTATCTACAAGGCACACATGGAGTTTATTCGCCATGTGCAATGCGCTCCCTAGTGGCCTAGTGAGGTACTACACACCTGAATGCCGTGTTGGGATGTGTGGCTGCAACCCGATCGCATGTCCTGTATGTGGAATGCACAAGTTAGAGCTTTACAATTCAATATTTCACATCAGGAAAATGACCACAAGCATTTTAGTAAGAACCAAAAAGTTTCAATACATCTACTGGGAAAATACAATCCGTTAACTTTGTATAAGAGAACAAGGTATGCACAAAACCACTTCGAAGCTCACGTTTCCTTAAAATACACACATTTCATACTGGTTATACATATTAAAAAGGGTCAGAACACCAAGATCCAGTATGTCAGTCAGAAATAGGTGGAAGGAATTATGCACAAACATCCTGTATAATTAGGGACATGAACACCGCAGCCTCAGTGGCAGAGAAAGGTAAATTTAGAACACCAGCAGGAAATTTGTATCCTAAAAAGGCATTAGAACCCAGTGGGCAATTTGGATAGAAACTTTCACTGAAGAAAATTACAGTTCTGAATTAAGTGACAAGCCAACTTAACCTTGTGTGTCAAAATTTGGTTTCATGATCCTTAAAAGTTGAAGCCCATAAGATTAACTGAAATACACAAGGCTGATTGGATGTGCTTGACTGACATATGTTAGACTGTTTCACCTAAACAAAAAAGTTGAGGAAATCTTACAGAACCTAAACAAAATAGTTAAGGAAAGAAATAAGGAGTCTACCTGATGAAGTGCTGCGACTAGGTTCTCCCCTTTTCAGCTGATCAATTCTAGACTTGCGTTCACCAGAGGGCTCATTACTTTTAGTTCGTTCTCTGTCTTTAGAACCTCCATGTAACATTTTCCTTCTAGCAACTGGATCATCTCCACTACGGTGAACCGAGTCAATAGACGGAGATCGGATACGACCAGAGGTACGACTCTGGTTACTAGATATGCTACTGCTACGTTTCTGTTCAGGAAGCTTACGACTAGGTGGTTCATCCACAGCTGTAAGTCTGGGATCTTCTTTCTCCACTTTCAGTTTTACTGGCTTTTTAATTGGCTCCTCTGTGGTTTTATCTGGAATGAAAGCTTCACCTTTGTCAGGTACATCCTCATCTGACCAGTCACTGAATGTGGTTTGGGTTGGTTCAACCATCATCTTTTCTGGCAATACCTCAGGAAGTTCCTCTTTTGAAGCTGCTGCTATAGGAACTGGAGCAACTATAGCTGGTGGTGTCCTGGGGCCCTTCTTTTTCTTACTGAGTTGTACAGAGAGTTCTTCATCAGAGATATCAGAATCACCCTTCTTTCGCTTCTTCTCCAGATTCTTCTTTTTAATGGCCTTCTTGGGTGAAAACACTTTTACTTCTTCTTGTGGAGATTCAGTGACAATTTTCTCCACTAAAATATCTTCATCTTTTTTCTTCTTTACAGTTTTCTTTAGCATTTTCTTCTTGGTTTTGTCATCATGCAGTTTATCAGAAACCTCTCTTTCTTCTTGCTTATGTTGCACTGGGTTATCAATGTCTTTTGTCTTTGAAATATCAGCATCTACTAATTGCTCTCTCTGTTTTTCTGAAGCAGATACTCGCTCTTTAACTTCTGGCTCCTCATAACGCCTGGTACCTTCTTTTCGGTCAGATTTGCGTTCATCTTCCTTCCAGCGAGCCGGCCTTTCTTCCGATACATGTGCAGGGCTTAGAGCACGAGACTCTTGGGGCCGGACAACCTGACTTAGGAGCCTATGTTTCTCATCTGAAAGCAAAAACAGTTACATTTAATATTTTATGCTACAAGTCCTTTAGTTCCAAGCAAATGGTTGTAAGACAACCAGTATTTCAACATTGAACATGCAACAGCCATATGTAAGCCCACAGATCTCATCCACCCCTCCCTTTCCCAACTCCATATGTCCTGTTCTGTAAGATCAAGATAATCGACTTGTATTTATAGACCATTAGACATCTTAAAGCAATAAACTGAGTGGTGGGCATCAAAGCAAATGAAATTGCCTACAGGCCACAAAAAAATAAAATAAATAAAATAAAAAAATTAATTACCTGTAAAATTCTTTTGAGTACATCACAGGACACAGAGTGACGCCATTATTCCTTACTTACTGGATTACATTTTATCTCCAGCTGAATGGACACTGGTAGACCAAAGGTCTTTAAACAAGAAGTGATCCCCTAACTCCTCCCATACAGGAAGTATTTCAGTTTTGTAGCAAGCACTTCATCCTCAAAAAGAGGGAAGGGACCTCTGTGTCCTGTGATGTACTCAAAGAAAAGGATTTGAGGTACGACGAAAAACATCCTAATCATAAATCACGGGACACAGTGTGGAGGCCATTGTTCCTTACCTAGAACGCCGCAGGGAAATAACCTTGAGGGGAGGGATATTCCCTGCCAGAATAGCCATGAGACTTATACAGCAGCCCGCAGTACACTGCAGCCGAAAGCCGAATGCTCGCACATCCATTTGATAACATTTTGTGAAAGTATGCACTGAAGACCAGGTAGCAGCCTTACAAATCTCAGGCACAGATACCGAATGGGAAAAGCCCAGGAGGTTCCTACACCCCTGAGTCTGATCCTCGAATAGCCGCAGATCTAGAAAAAAACTGCCCACACTACATCCAAGGAATGCAGTCGTTTCTCTTCTGCCAAATAAGGGTGAGAGATAAAAAGAAGGCAACACAATACCCCGATTTAAATGGAAGGCCAACACCACCCTGTCGTGGTGAAGGATCAAGAAGGATCTCTGCACGAAAGGGCCACCAACTCCAAAACCCTTCTAGCCGAGGTGATGGCCATCAGGAAGGCTAGTTTGCGTGACAGCAAGATTAATGAAATTTCCTTGATAGGCTCAATTTGTTTTTTCTGTAACAGACAGCATCAAATTTAAGTCCCAAGGACACATAGGTGACAAAGGGGGGGGGGGAAGCAAATGAGTTACCCCCTGTATAAAAGGTTTTGATCAGTGAATGGGAGGCTAAGGGCCTTTTTGAAGAAAACTGACAAGGCCAAAATCTGACCCTTGATTGTATTTAAAGCCAATCTGATTTCCACAGCCGAATGTAAAAAATAGGATTTTTATAACAGCTTACCTGTAAAATCCTTTTCTTTGAAGTACATCATGGGACACAGAGCCATAGGAGCTATGATGTGGGTTATAGGCCACCTTCAGGTGATGGACACTGGCACACCCCAAGACAAAGTGCACTCCCTATACAACCCCTCCCACTGCTGGGAGTTCCTCAGTTTTGTAGCAAAGCAATAAACGTGTATACCAAAGGAGGGAGGGACCCCTGTGTCCTGTGATGTACGTCAAAAGAAAAGGATTTTACAGGTAAGCCGTCATAAAATTCCTATTTTCTTATATACATGCCCGTTTGGTTTTGGAACTGTAAAAGGTATGAATAAAATCCTAACCCTCACTCTTCCAAGGTGACCACCTAGAGACTTTTTTCACTGGATCACGGCAAATGCTCGACCTGAGAAAAGGAGGAGATGGGAACTCTTGGAACTCTAGTTTGTAACCTAAAGATATTGAGGAAGCCACTCACCTGTCTTGATCGTGTTCCTGCCAGATCCTTAAAAACTGTAGAAACCAGACACCATCCCCCCCACCCATGAATCTTCCCCTCTTCCGAGCGCCAATCCTATGGGATCAACGGAGAGGAAAGAAGAAGTGGCGGGGGGTGTCTGGATGCCACCGAGCGGCATGCCGTTCGCGCTGTTTTTTCTTCAATTTCAGCTCTCTAAAGAGAAGCATTACAGGCAAGACCTCGTTTCTTCAGATACGAGGCCCTTGTACCATTCAATTCAGCCAAAAATACACTTTGAATGGATCATGGCTAGCCCCAGCAAGGATTGCTTCAGTGGAGCCCAGCACAGCTTCACTCGTGACCAACACCTTAGACACTGGTGAAAAAACTGAGTAACTTCCAGCAGTGGGAGTGCATTTTGTCTCAGGGCGTGCCAGTGTCCACCACCTAAAGGTGACCTATAACCCACATAGTACCTACTATGGCTCTGTGTCCCGTGATGTATGATAAAAAAAAGAGAATTCTCCCAATCACGCATTTCTGAGGATGCCATTTTCTGGCTTCACACCAAGCAACATAAATCTTCCAGACCTTATAATACATCTCCCTAGTGACCATATTTCTGGCATTCGCTAGGGTAGACACCACAGATCCCGAGATGCCACGATCCTTTAACACCCTGGCTTCAATACCCAAGCCGTCAAATTTTTAGTCTGTAAATTAGGGTGGAATACAGGACCTTGAGACAGTAGATCGTGGCAGGGCAGAAGCGTCCATGGCCAGTCTATTGCCAATCTCATGATCTCTGGGAACCAGGGCCTTCTGGGCCAGGCTGGTGCCACCAGGATGACTGGAACCCCCGCCTCCTGAATCCTGCGCAACAAATGTGGAAGGAGAGGGATCGCTCTGATTGCCAGGGGATCCCTTGTTCTGGACACAAACTGCTGTAACTTGTTGAACTTGAAAGGCAATATATCAAAAACTCTGGCCATCCCCAACGCTGGCAGATTCCCCAAAACACGTTCGGGTGTAGGGACCATTCCTACTGAGCAGATCTTCTGGTGGCTGAGATAATCTGCCTTCCAATTCTCTACTCCTGTGTGGTCAGTACTCTCCAAGAAACCAGGAGAATGGATCTTCCCTTTTGCAGGTTCTGATCCTGCAACCCCCAGCTTAGGCTTAAGCATGCCAGGGGAGATAAGGACAGGGGGTAATCCAGGGCTTGTGCTCTCCTGTTCCAAGCCAACAAGATGTCTTGATGTATAGACCTGGAATGGAATTGGAGCATAGCAAACTGCCTCGACGGGGGAAACCATCCTTCCCAGAAGACTCATACAGTGCCGAATGGAGGGTTGCCTGGTGCCCCTTACCCGACTCACCTGATCCTTCAGGGCGCAGATCTTTATGGGTGGCAGAAATATCCTTGCCTGGACTGTATCCAGGAACAGACCTAGATACTTGAGACTCTGAGCTGGTTATTTATGACCCAGCCCAGGTTTTCTAAATACCGCAACTGTGCAGACTACACTGTGTTCCAGGGCCTGTAATGAGTGATCTCAGAGCAGGTGGTGGTCGTCCAAGTATCTGAGTAGCAAGATCCCCTGGCCCCTTAAAAGTCCCAGTACAGGTGCTAGGATCTTTGTAAACACCTGAGGTGCTGTGGCAAGCCCAAAGGGCAATGCCACAAACTGGAAAATTAGAGTTACGCTTACCGTAACGTCTTTTCCAGTAGTCTTTCAGGACAGCCACTATGAGAGAAAGACTCCTCCTCTTCCTCTGGAAACACTGCGCCAGCCCATAAATTCTTACTTCCCCTGCCGGACCTCAGTTTATATCGAGATTACCTCCGGCCAGCTGGGGAGACACAACACATTAATAACAAATTTATCAAATACCATGACTTGCTGCGCTCTGGTCTTTTGTAAGACTCCCCCAATTTTCGGGTGGGAACTAGGGCTGTCCTGAAAGACTACTGGAAAAGACGTTACCGGTAAGCATAACTCTAATTTTCCCTAATCGTCTTTCAGGACAGCCACTATGAGAGGATAAACGAGCACTTACTAGTTAGGGTGGGACTACAGCTTGCAAAACCTTTCGCCCAAAGGTCTGCTCACCTGCCGACACCAGATCCACTCTGTAGTGTTTTACGAAAGTGGAATAGCTGGACCATGTTGCTGCTCTGCAAATCTGCTCTGGCGTTGCTCCCGCTCTTTCTGCCTGGGAGGCTGCCATAGCTCTAGTGGAGTGTGCTTTAATACCCACTGGGATTTCTTTCCCTGCAACTGAATAAGCCTGCTCGATGGCTACTCTGAGCCATCTAGCAATAGTGCGTCGGGACGCTTTACAACCTTTTATGGCCCCGGAAAACAAAACAAATAAGGAATCTGACCTTCTGAATGTCTTGGTCAGTTCTAGATAGTGTAGGATACATCTCCTAACATCCAAATAATGAAATTTTAGTTCCTTCTCACCGGAGGGATTGGGACAAAAAGAGGGCAAAACAATTTCCTGGCTTCTATGAAAGCTGGATGCCACTTTCGGCAAAAAGGCCGGATCAGTCTTTAAAACTATCCGGTCCGGAAAAATAACACAAAAGGGAGCCCTGACTGATAAGGCCTCCATCTCACTGACCCTCCTGGCAGTTGTTACTGCTACCAGAAACACTGTCTTCAGAGTAAGTTCTCTCAGAAAACACTCCTTTAAAGGCTCAAAGGGGGGTCCAGTTAAGCTCTGTAAAACTAAAGATAAATCCCATCTGGGAAAGGACAGACCCTGGACCGGTCTCTGTCTGGACAGGGCCCTAAAGAACCTAACTACCCATGGGTTGGCAGCCAAATGATCTTCCAAATAAACACTGAGGGCTGATACTTGACCCCTAAGGGTACTAATGGATAAGCCTTTATCTGCCCCACATTGTAAAAATTCCAAAACTGCGGAGGATCTCCGTACTGGGAAAGAGCTCTCTGCGCACCACTTGTTGAAACGAAACCAGACCTTTTCATAGATCTGGCGAGTTTCCTTCTTCCTACTGTCCAGGAGGGTAGAAACTAGTCTCTCTGAAAATCATTTAGATTTTAATAAACCCTCCTCAGAAGCCAGGCCGCTAACGTCCACTGGCGTACTCGTGGGCAGAGGACTGGCCCCTGAGAGAGGAGGAGATCGTCCCGAGGGGGCAAGAGTAGGGGAGGTTCTACCGCCAACTGCTTTAGCATTGAGAACCATGCTCTCTTGGGCCAATGTGGAGCCACCAGAATCAGAGATGCGTTTTCCATTTGAAACTTTCTCAGAACTGCTGGCAACAACGCTGGAGGTGGGAAGGCATAGCAAGTTCTGAAGTGCCAATTCTGGTTCAAGGCGTCCACACCTAAGGCTCCCTCTCCCCTTTTTAGGGAGAAAAAACAGGGGGTTTTTTAATTGTTTCTGGACGCGAAAAGGTCCACCTCTGGAGACCCCCATCCCTTTATTATGAGATTGAAAACCTCCTGGTTGAGAACCCAATCGCCCTCCCTCAGCCTCTTTCGGCTGAGAAAGTCTGCTACCACGTTTTTCTCTCCCCTCAGGAAAACCGCTGAGAGCGAAAGGGTGTAGGTCTCGGCCCAGCTCAGGATCTGTCGCTAAAGACAACAGGGCTCCGCTTCTCGTGCCACCCTGCTTGTTTAAATAGGCCACTACGGAAGAGTTGTCCGACCGCACCTGAATGTGGTGACCCCGGAGCTCTTTTTTGAAGAATCTGAGGGCTAGTCCCACTGCCCTTAATTCTTTCCAGTTGGACGATCGAGTCAACTCGCCGTCCTCCCAAGTGCCCTGGGCTAGAAGGGAACCCAAATGTGCCCCCCAACCTTTTCCACTTGCATCTGTGGTCACTACCCGAGAAACCGGGGTGAGCCACAGACGCCCTTGCGACAGATTCGTCGCTTTCCTCCACCACCAGAGGGATCTCTTTACCTGGTGTGGAATATGTACTAGGGTGTCTAGAGCCTCCTGACTGTGGTCCCACACCCCTAGGATGAAGGTCTGTAGGGGACGAAAATGTAGCCCTGCCCACTGCACTGCTGGGAGGGTAGATGTAAGGAGACCCAATACTGACATCAGAACCCTTATGGAAACCAGCTGGTTGCTCTGAAGAGAGGCCACCGCTCTGTCCAGCTTTTGTACCTTTTCTCTTGGTAGAAAAACTCTCAACAGTGTTGAGTCCAACAGGAAACCTAGATAGGAGATCTGTTGTGAGGGGATCAGGCTGGACTTTTCCAAGTTCAGAAGCCACCCCAGGTCTGTAAGGACCCCTTTGGTTAGATCGAGATCCTTGACCAACTGTTTTGGGGATGCTGCAAATAAAAGCAGGTCGTCCAGGTAGGCTATTATACATATCCCTTGGAGCCGAAGAAAGGCCATGGCTTCTGCCAGGACCTTGGTAAAAATGCAGGGTGCAGAGGATAGCCCGAATGGCAGGGCCTGAAACTGAAAATGTACTGTTTCTCCCCCTAAATCTATGGCAAGGCGTAGAAACTGCTGCGAGGCCTCCGCTATAGGGATGTGTAAATACGCGTCCCTTAGGTCCAGAGATACCATGAAACAGTTGCGGGGCAGAAGAGCCCTTACTGAAAAGATCGACTCCATGCGGTATCTTTTGTATGTCACTGAAGCGTTCAGGGGCTTTAAGTTCAGAATCAATCTGAACTTCCCTGAGGGTTTTTTCACTACGATGTGAGAATAAAACCCCCTTCCCTCTTCTGCTTTTGGGACCCTGAGAATAACATCCTGATTCTCCAATTCCCTCGGAGCTTCTAGCAAGGCCTCGGCCTTTACCTCTGAAATAAGAAAAAAAGGAAAAAAAGAAAAAACAGAAAAAAGACAGTCAATACAAAGCTCGGGATACAACCCTGGGAGTGCACTAGACCCTTTTTTAAAAGAAGGAATCTGAGCCTCCCCTCCCCCCTGGCCCCCCATGATAGAACCATACACTGGGGTGGGGGGATCCTAGATAGAGAGTACCCCTCCCCAGGGTGCTCTTACCTTAGGAATGCTGGAGATAGAGTCTGTTTGAGCCTCAGCTTCCGACATGACTGCAGGTGGCTGCTTACTACAGAGTTTCACGCTGCCTGTGCGCGTTCCGAACTCATCTCCAGCTTGTGCCCGGCCCTCCTATCAGCTCCACGAAACGGAAGTCGATCGTATTCGAGGTCAAACCTTTGCTTCCGCCGGATACGACGTCGCCCGTTGTTCGGCCCGCTCGGTTCAAAGAAAAAAAAGGGGCGGACTGTACCCTTGTACAGGGAAATCTTTTGAACGGCTTGCCAGCTGCGTCCCTGTAGATGCTATAGGAGTCCCCCATGACCTGAAGCCGCGCTCGACTAGGAAGGGGTGGCAGTACCTGGTGAGGTAAGTAAACCGTTCGGCCCGCTTGGTTTCGAACGGTTTGAACCCAGCTTTCTCCAAAACGAAGCCCCTGCTTCTTTCAACCGGGTTCTTTAACAAAAAAAATGGCCACAGCCTCCCCGACTGATCGGCCTGGTTGCTTTGCACAGTGTCTCCCCGCCGGAGGAAACACTAATAACTGAGGTCCGGCAGGGGAAGTAAGAATTTATGGGCTGGCGCAGTGTTTCCAGAGGAAGAGGAGGAGTCCATCTCTCATAGTGGCTGTCCTGAAAGACGATTAGGGAAATTATGTTCCTATACTGCAAATCACAAGAACCTTGGATGAAGCACGATAGGATTGGATAGGTACGTGTAAATACGCATCCTTGATATCAATTGAGGCTAAGAAGTCTTCCATCTGGAGCAAGGCTACTACTGAGTAGACTGACTCCATCCTGAAGGATTGGATTAACAGATGTTGGTGCAAGATTGGCCTTAAGTCCCCATTTGGTTTTAGAACCGTACACAGGTTAGAATAAAACCCATGTGCCTCTTTCGGACAACGGAACCTGTATGATCACTCCTTGATGCTCCAAGTGCTTGAAACAATAAGTTTATTTTTGGAGGATCCACAGGACGTTGAATTTTGGAAACCTCCGTAATTCTAGCTTGTAACCGCGGTACACTGTTGAGGTGACCCACTGGTCCTGCACCACTGTTCTCCAAGTGTCCGCAAATTGGAGCAGCCTTCCCCCACCCAATAGAGTGGGGGCATCCACTCAAAAGGAGGACTCAGTGCTGGGTTTAGAAGAGGAGATCTGGACCCAGGCTTTTTTTCTGGCCCTGCGGCTTGCCCCTGGCGCTATCGCCCTGTTTGCAGCAAAACTACCTTGTTGCCGAAATACCCGAGGAAGTCCACGAGGTTTTAAAAACAAGGGACGCCTGGTCCTTCTCTTTACAGGAAGTAAACAACTCTTTCCTCTGAAAATCTTTTGGATGTACTTGTCCAGATCACCACAAAACAAACGCTCCACATGGAAGGGGAACCCTGCCAATAACTTCTTACAGGAAAGTTCAGCTGACCAGTTCTTAAGCCACACAAAAGTCTGTGCATGTGTACAGACATGAGCCAGACAAGAGACTTGCTGTATAGAATCCTTTAAGGCATCTACAGCAAAACAGTGCTCAATGAATATCTGCCCTATTTTCAGCAAGATCATCCTACTGGTTAGACCTATCAGGCCATCTGACCCAATCCTTCAAGGACTGGTAGACTCCAACTGCCTCGACAGCTGACTGAATAAGCTATAACTGGCCAAAGAAAAGGAAGCCTTTAACAATGACTCCAGTTTCTTGTAAACAGGGTCTTTCAAGCCCTGTGCGGTATCCACTGAACAAGTTAAGTTCTTGTTTAAAGAAGAGTTTGCCACTCAAATTCTTAAACTTTTCCTCCATGGGCTATAAAAGTGAAATTCTCTTAGGAACAAAAATCCTGTCAGGATGTTCTCAATCAGCATACACCGACTGTTCCAACAGTAGGTGCAAGGGGAAAGCCTGTGCAGCCTGAGAAGGCTTCAGGGACCCTAAAGAGGACAAGGGAGGCTCAGAAACCCCTGCCGGAGTTAACTTAAAGGCAGAATGAACTATCTTGGCAAGAGTCGGGATCTAAAGCCTCTGCGACTGAGAGGCTGATACCAACTGGACATCTTCTGGTCCAGATTCCTCAAAAGCAGACTGATCTGCCAGGCCCTCCACAGAATCCTAGGCATTTATCTCTTCCCCACCCTCAACCCATTCTTGCTCCAAATTAGGAGGCTCAGGGGAGAGGGATCTGTCACATTTCTTGCCACCCTGCGGGATGGAGGCAATCATGCCAGCAATCCTGTGCTCTAACCTGGCTAGGGCTGAGGGCAGTTCATTCCTGGGGATAAAGGCTGAAGCAACAGTGTTGACTGTAGGCACAATACCAAGACTGAACCGCATAAGCCGATGCTGCTTCTGTAGTGCCAACTCCCCAAATAAAAAGCGATACCAAGAGCACTTCCCCTAGGACCTTTCTAGCAGCCTGGAGAGCAATGCCAGCAGAAGCTGGAAGAGGAAAAGTTTGGTGTATTAAATATCTCATACACTGCACTTTTGTAACGGGCATATTGGCACTTATTAAAAACAGTTATTAGGCTGCTTTCACACCGATCTGCAGGTGTAGAGCACCGCTGTGCAGCACACTGCTGTTAGCTGCACTGAGTCTTAGACTTCTATTATATCCTGCAGGTTTGGTGTGCTTTCTGAAAGAGTGCCAAAATTTGTGAATGCAGAAATTACCTCGGCAGAATATAAGTGCCGGTTACTACACAATCAGCTTGCATAAGGAAACAGAATTTAAAGACCTAATTAAGAATGAAGTACCTGACTCAAGTGCATTCAACTAGATTACTTAAAATTCTATTTTGTAGAAAACATTAAACAATTGTTAATATCTATAAAATCTTACTCTTCTCATCACCACTGTTATAAGTATCGCTCTCTGGAGAGTGTTCTCTACGGCGCTTTGGAGACTGACGTGGACTTGGGCTGCTTTCATTTCTATGCCGCTTTCTGTAAGAGTAAAATGGAAACAAAATAAATGTAGATCGAAATCTATAAATTGGGTTAAAGGATCTGAGACTGTACAGGGCACAGATAATGGAATACCTACACAGGCAGTAAAATATGCTAATTTTTGTTTCGGTACCTTGCTTCCCAAAGGGTAATATAAAGATGAATTCCAGGCAACATGTAGGCATGCAGTGAGCTAGTAGTTTAATCCAGTAAATAAAGCAAATGCACTGTAAACAGAAGGTTCACTCCGTTTACAGTAATCTGAATTCTGTGTAACCTCCAACAGAACAAGTACACAGCCCCTCCACACGATTAGTAGGGACTGTATTGGGGAATAAACTTTCAAGATTGTGCTGTGTAACTTCAACACTTTCTGTATCGCCAATCTGGATTGAATTGCCAAGACAAGTTTTCAACTGATTTAGGGCTGTGAGAAAAGTATTTTCTCAATGGGTTGCACAAAAAAAAAATAAAAAAAAAAAAACAGACAGCTCCGATCAGAGCCGATGTACTATTTGACGTTCGTACAGCAGTCTCCCCCGCTCTGATCAGCCAATGTCTGAGCGTGCTGATCGGAAACCAGTTGGCTGCTGGCTTTCCAGCATGCTCGTTAGACAGAACCAGACACACACACACACACACACACACAGGCCGAATGTCTACCAGTTTTTATTGAACCGGCTGATGTTGCCCAGCATTCGGCCCATGTGCACAGGACTTTTGATATTTCAGAGATGGTAGCAGGGTATTTCAGGATCAACAGACAAAAGGCAGTGGGGTGTTGCCCAATTAAAGAGAACTGAGATTTCAGGCTTACAGAGAAACATTAATGCTTGTATAATATGCAACATACTGAACATTTGTGACTTGGTCCAACATTCTTTACCAAAAACTGAAATTCAATACTTTCTACTCCCTGGCTGCATTTACAAGCATTTATCGGCTGTCAGTTTGACAGTCAATATTGGTTTAATTTACACAGGAGCAGATCCTTTTGGCTTCTGACAGCCAGAACAACATCTGCATTATCAAGAGTTAGGCCCCTTTCACATGGCCAGTTAGTTGCGGCTTCTGTGGATTTCTTAAATGGGCTTCTTAAATCTGTGGATTTAATTCGCATTGGCCAGTCAGATCATTTAAACTAATGGCAGGCTGACAGTAGCCACACAGAGCAAATAGCTGCGATTCCAGGACGGAGGTCAGAGCCTGGACACAGTCAGCTCGCTATTAGTTTAAATAGGCTAAACGGTCAATGCCAATAGCAAAACCCGGTCATTCCTGCAGCAAAAATCGGCAGATTCTTGCCACAGGAATCCGGGAAGTTGCACCAAACCGGCCATGCGAAAGGGGCCTTATGATGATGCAATGTTATTTCTTCATTGTTACTTTTTTGATTCATCCCTAATAAATCAAAATGACCTTTGATCAGCGTGTGTTACAGAAAATGTGCTAGTATAAAAAAAAAAAAAAAAAAAAAAAAAAAAAAAAAAAACACACACAACACAACCCTAATTAACTTCTTCCTTCCCTTATCCTTAGCCATTTTCTACCAATAATATGAAAATTTAGTTTCCATTTGTTTGTTCCTTTATTTTCCAAACTATTGCATTTGTAAATAACTTGCTATGCTTTGTAATATACACAGGTGAATTGATATAAACATGCACTTTTATGGTCTGGAAAGCTTTTTAAAAACAATTTTTATTTTTTGCTTGCTACAGTCGTCATTCGATTGCATGTAAAATCCCTTTCTTGAATCACATTACAGTCTTAGACCAAGGACTATTAGGCCCCTTTCACACAAAGGGTCCAATCAGGTACACCTGTCAGTTTTAAGGTGGACCTGATCAGACCCTCCATTCAGCCCTATGGACCGGCGGGTGTAAGACGACTATGAAGTCCATTATTGCCCGGCTACCCATAGAGTAGAGTGGGCTCTGCCCATGGTCGCTCCAAACAAACTGAGACATGGACCCATCATCCACCCATTCCGATCAGCAGGTGATCAGTGGACAGACCCCCTGCTGATCTCAATGGAGTCAAGCCTATGTGAAAAGAGCCTTAAACTTTGTTGCAGATTCCTACCTTTTGTTATTCTGAAGAAATCCCTGTGTTTGTCTGTGTCCATGTGGAATGTAAATCATATAGGTGTAGTTTCATAATTCTCATTCAGCTGCTGCACTTACAGGGCTCTAATGAGAATTGCAGGGTCTGCATTCCTTTAGATGCGATTTCCTATTGGGAGCATCTCACCAAAAATTACATTTTTGTTGCAGTTCCTGTTAATTCTTGGGCTGTCTTGCATGAACTGCACATTTGAGATTTCTCCAGAGTGGTTCAGTGATATTGAGGTCAGGAGACCGAGATGGCCACTCCAGAACCTTCACTTTATTCTGCTGTAGCCAATGCAAGTCGACTTGGCTTTGCGTTCTGGGTCATCGTCATGTTGGAATGTCCAAGTACATCCCATGCGCAGCTTCCAGGCTGATGAATGCAAATGTTCCTCCAGTATTTTTTGATAACATACTGCATTCATCTTGACCAAATTTCCTGTGCTTTTGTAGGTTACACATCCCCAAAACATCAGCAATCCACTTCCATGTTTCACAGTAGGAATGGTGTACCCTTCATCAAATGCCTTGTTGACTCCTCTCCAAATGAAGCATTTATGGTTGTGGCCAAAAAGTTAAATTTTGGTCTCATCACTCCAAATTACTTTGTGACAGAAGGTTTGAGGCTTGTCTCTGTGCTGTTTTTGGCGTATTGTAAGCAGGATACTTTGTGGCATTCGCATAGTAATGGCTTTCTTCTGGCGACTCGACCATGCAGCCCATCTTTATTCAAGTGCCTCCTCATTGTGCATCTTGAAACAACTACCCCACATGTTTTCAGAGAGTCCTGTATTTCACCTGAAGTTATTTGTGTGTTTTTCTTTGCCACCTGAACAAATTTTCCTGGCAGTTGTGGCTGAAATCTTAGTTGGTCTAGCTAACCGTGGTTTGGTTTCAACAAAACCCCTAATTTTCCACTTCTTGATTAGAGTTTAACCACTTGCCGACCGCCGCACGACGATGTACGTCGACAGAATGGCACGGGCAGGCATATGGGCGTACCTGTACGTCCCTGCCTTCCCGCGGGTGGGGGGCCCGATCGGGCCCCCCCGGTGCCATCGGCGGTCGGTATCCGTGCAGGAGCGATCCGGGATGAGGGGGCGGCCATTCATTCATGGCCACCCCCTCGCGATCGCTCCTGACGAATGGGAGTGAAGCATTGCATCACTTCCTCTCCTGTAATGTAAACACAGGAGAGGAAGTGATGTAATCTCTCCTCCGTGTCGGTATTTTTCGTTCCGGCACCGAGGAGAGAGGATCGGTGAGTTGCACCAACACGACACTTCACAGTAGAACATGCCAGGCACACTCACACCCCCCCTTTACCCCCCGATCACCCCCCAATTACCCCTGCCCCCCCCAGTCACAGTGACACCAATTGCATTTTTTTTTTTTTTGCATTGGTGTCATTTGTGACTGTAATAATTGTTAGGGCAGTTAGGGTTAGCCCCCTTTAGTTCTAATGTACCCCCCTAACCCCCCCAATAAAGGTTTAACCCCGTGATCACCCCCCGTCGCCAGTGTCACTAAGGCTGGGTTCACATTGCAGCAGTTTATGAGAACGGATGTGATTCGCACCGCACTGCAGTGCAAATCACATCCGATCTCTGTGCGATTCGAGTTCAGCCATTCGCCGCACCCGCCGCAAATTCGCACGGGACCCTTTTTTTGGTCCGCAGCAGAATCGGATCGCATGGGTGTTTACACCATGCGATCCGAGTTTGCAGATCGCACTGCGATATGCGAACTGATCTGGGGGTGTCATTAACATTTCACTGACACTCCCAGCAGTTCGCATAGGGCAGTGTAAACTGCCGCCGGGAGGCATGCGATGCGGGAACCCGCCGCGGATTTGTGGCGTTCCTGCATCGCTCCAGTGTGAACCCAGCCTAATAAGCGATCGTTTTTCTGATCGCTGTATTAGTGTCACAGGTGACGCTAGTTAGGCAGGTAGGTATTTAGGTTCGCCGCAGCTTTTTATAGCGCCAGGGACCCCCATATACTACCGCATAAAGCCCCCTGATTGCCCCCTAGTTAACCCTTTCACCAGTGATCACCATATAACTGTTACAGGTGACGCTGGTTGGTTAGTTTTTTTATAGTTTCAGGGCACCCGCCATTTATTACCTAGTCTCACTAGTGTACCCCTAAATTTAGGGGTGTCTACTTTCCAAAATGGGGTCATATGGGGGGGGTTTGTGCCATCTTGGCATTTTATGGCCTTCAAAACTGTAACGCCCTTAGAAAGCCTGAAGGCGGTGCTTGGTTTTCGGGGCCCCGTACGCGGCTAGGCTCCCAAAAAGTCCCACATATGTGGTATCCCCGTACTCAGGAGAAGCAGCAGAATTTATTTTGGGGTGTCATTTCACATATGCCCATGGCATGCGTGAGCAATATATCATTTAGTGACAACTTTGTGAAAAAATAAAATAAAATAAAAAAGTTTGTAATTTTCCCGCAACTTGTGGCAAAATATAAAATATTCCATGGACTGAACATGCCTCTCAGCAAATAGCTTGGGGTGTCTACTTTTTAAAATTGGGTCATTTGTGGGAGTTTTGTGCCATCTTGGCATTTTATGGCCTTCAAAACTGTAATAGGTAGTGAGAAGTGAAATCAAAAATTTACGCCCTTAGAAAGCTTGAAGGCGGTGCTTGGTTTTCGGGGCCCCGTACGCGGCTAGGCTCCCAAAAAGTACCACATATGTGGTATCCCCGTACTCAGGAGAAGCAGCAGAATTTATTTTGGGGTGTAATTTCACATATGCCCATAGCATGTGTGAGCAATATATCATTTAGTGACAACTTTGTGTAAAAAAAAAAAAAAAAAAAAAAAAAAAAAAATTTTTGGGCATTATTCAATCGCTTGAGGCAAAAAAATAAAATATTCAATGGGCTCAACATGCCACTTACCAATTTCCTTAGGGGGTCTACTTTCCAAAATGGGGTCATTTGGGGGGGGGTTTTGTACTGCCCTGCCATTTTAGCACCTCAAGAAATGAGATAGGCAGTCGTAAACTAAAAGCTGCGTAAATTCCAGAAAACGTACCTTAGTTTGTAGAGGTGACAACTTTTGCGCAAACCAATAAATATACAGTTATTGACTTTTTTTTTTACCAAAGACATGTGGCTGAATACATTTTGGCCTAAATGTATGACTAAAATTGAGTTTATTGGATTTTTCTAATAATAAAAAGTAGAAAAATCATTTTTTTTCAAAATTTGCGGTCTTTTTACGTTTATATCGCAAAAAATTAAAATCGCAGAGGCAATCAAATACCATCAAAAGAAAGCTCTATTTGTGGGAAGAAAAGGACGCAAATTTTGTTTGGGTACAACATTGCATGACCGCGCAATTACCAGTTAAAGCAGCGCAGTGCCAAATTGTAAAAAGACCTCTGGTCATTGACCAGCAAAATGGTCCGGTCTGAAAGTGGTTAAACACTGCCGATTGGCATTCTCAATTCCTTGGATATCTTTTTCTATCCCTTTCCTCTTTTATACAGTTCAACTGCCTTTCACTGCAGATCCTTTGACAATTCTTTTGCTTTCCCCATGACTCAGAATCCAGAAACGTCAGTGCAGCACTGGATGAAAGATGCAAGGGTCTGTCAGGAGTACAATTACAAGCAAAGATCACAGGTGAGGATTGGTTACCTTTGATATAGCCATTCAAACCCCTTTGTGTCAACTTGTGTGCATGTTATTGGGCCAAAATGACCAGAGTGTAAACTTTAGATCAGGATCATTCGGGTAGCTTCTGATTTACAGAGAGTAAACAGTTGATTAATAAATGGCTTCAGCCAAACACTGACCATGAGTGAAAAAAAAATGTTTTTGTTTTTATGTTCTCTGAAAAATGGCCAAGAAAGCAAACTCTGCCAGGGTATGTAAACTTATGAGCACAAATGTATTGTTAATCGAAAATTGTCTGCTATGAGTCTGAGTATGTCTGTGTACCAGGTTCTTCTGGGTCAGTTTAGTGCAATTAGAATCACTGTTTTCTTCTACAGAGAAGGTATAGAACTAGACCTGAAGTCTATAGGCAACAGAGGTAATTTGCTGCTGAATCTGGAGGCTAAGATGTTCACATCCGAAATCACCCATTTTTGGCATATCAGATTGAAGACATCTGGATAAAGTATCCCTTTCCCCTTGTTCAAAGCAATGGCGTTTGAGATAATCTGCTTTCCAGTTGTCCATTCCTGGGATGCGAACTGCAGAAAATAGGATTTTTATAACAGCTTACCTGTAAAATCCTTTTCTTTATTGTGCATCATAGGACACAGAGCCTTAAGTATTTACTTAGTGGGTTATAGCTACCTTCAGGTGTTGACACGGACACACTCAAAAGGAAGTTGACTCCCCTATATAACCCCCCCTCCTTCCGGGAGTGCCTCAGTTTCTGTAGCCAAGCAATATACTTAAAACCCATAAAAGAGGTGCAGGCCCCGTCTCCTATGATGTACTCCAAGAAAAGGATTTTACAGGTAAGCTGTTATAAAAAAAAAATCCTATTTTCTTTATCGTACATCATAGGACACAGAGCCTTAAGTATTTACTTAGTGGGATGTATCATTGCAATGCTACTTGAGCGGAGGGAGGGGACCCCCCAGACCTTGAGGACTTATACTGCTGCTTGCAGCACACAAAAGGCGATATCCTCATTCCTTCTTACATCCACTTGGTAACATTTTGAGAATGTATGGACTGAAGACCAAGTTGCGGCCTTGCAGATCTGAGCAAAGGAGGCCTGGTTACGCACTGACCAAGAAGCACTAACCGCTCTGGTAGAGTGCACCTTAACTTGAATAGGGGGAATCTTACCCCTTAAATCATAAGTTTGAATTATAACTTGCTGAATCTTAGCAACAGTGGATTTCAACGCTGCCTTTTTTAGGACCCTTTGGCAGAATAAATAAGACATCAGTCTAACAAATCTGAGCAGTTTTCTTTAAATAGATTTTCACTGCTCTCAATACATCAAGACAATGTAGTGACTTTTCTTCCCCGGAACATGGTTTTGGGAAAAACGACGGCAGGGCAATATCTTCATTCAGATGAAAGCCTGAAACCACTTTTGGCAAAAAGCCTGGACGAGGGCGTAACACTACTCTGTCTTCATGAATAATCAAATATGGCTCTTTACAAGAGCAGCCAATTCTGAAACCCTCCTTGCTGAGGATATAGCAACCAAAAATATCAGCTTCCCAGTCAGAAGGACTAAGGGAACATGCTGTAATGGTTCAAATTGCGGTTTTTGTAACACTAACAAAAACTAAAATTCAAGTCCTAAGGGGTTAAAAGTGATGTAACTGGTGGATTAATCCGCATCACCCCTTGCATAAAACCCCGGACTAAAGAATGTGTAGCAAGCGGTCTTTGAAATAAAACCAATAAGGCTGAGACTTGGCCCTACTTCATCTCTATGCCCAATTGTAGAAAGGATTCTGCCTATAATATATCTCCAAGGGTGTCAACCCTTGGATTCACACCAGGAAACGTAAGCTTTCCAAACTCTATAATATACAGCTCTGGAAACTGGTTTCCTTGCATTGATTAAAGTTGAGATAACAGACCTGGAAAGCAAATGCTTCTTCAGAATGCGGGTTTCAATAGCCAAGCCATTAAATTTAGCATTTGTAAAGTAGGATGGAGTATCGGCCCCTGCGATAGCAGGTCTGGCCTTAGTGGGAGAGGCCAAAGAGCCTCCACTGCCATCCTTTACGATCTCTGCATACCATGACTTTCTGGGCCATGCTGGTGCTACCAGAATTACCGGCATTCTTTCCAGCTCTATCCTGCAAAGAAGTCGAGGCAGCAACTGAATTCGGGGGGAAAACATAGATCAAGAGCATCTGTTCGGTATGCGAGTGGATCCCTTGTTCTGGACACAAAAGTTGACCATCTTCATGTTGCATCTGGATGCTAGAAGATGTCCGGAGTCCCCCACCTTTGGAAACACTTCGGGGGGGAAAAGATAATTCCCCTGGAATAACTGCTTGCGACTTAGATAGTCCGCCTGCCAATTTTCTACTCCCGGAACGAAAACTGCCAATAGGGATGGGACATTCCTTTCTGCCTAAGTTAGGATATGGTTCACCTCTCTCTGAGCTGAGAGACTCTTGGTGCCCCCTTGGGGATTGATATAGGCCACAGCCATGTCATTGTCGGATTGAATCCAGACTGGACAATTCTTTAACCTGGAGGTCCAGGTTTTCAGAGCCAGATACACTGCTGAATCTCCAGGGTGTTGATGGGCAGGGCTCTTGAGTTTTGACCACTGTCCCTGGACAGTCTCCTCTAGTGCCGCTCCCCAACCTGAGAGACTGGCATCTGTCTTTACTACTTTCCTTATTATTGGTCTGAAGGATTTCCCCTTCAGCAAATTCTGGCTGAGGCTTTGAGACACCAACTGAGGCTTTGAGACACTCTTGGGGACAGACGCCTTGGCAAGTCCAAAGCTTGGATCGTCTTGTTCAAAGCAGAGAGGATTCTGTTTTGCAACAGTCTTGAATGGAACTCAGCATAGGGGACTGCTTCGAATGAAGCTACCATCTTTCCTAACAACCTCATGCAAAGGCGAATTGAAGGATTTGCTTTTGACCTGACCATCCGTACCAGCTCTTGTATGGAGCGGATTTTTGCTGGAGGCAAGAACACCCTTTTCTGGGCTGTATCTATGATCAGGCCTAAGTAATCCAGCCTTCTTACTGGTTTTAAGGAAGACTTCTCTAGGTTGAGGATCCAACCGAGACTTTCCAGATAACTAGTTGTAATGCATACACTTTGCCTTAAGTCACTGACTGGTCTATTAACAATAGATCGTCTAGGCATGCCAACACTGTTATGCCCTGTGCCTTCAACCTGGCTAGAAGTGGGGCCAGTATTTTTGTGAATACCTGTGGTGCTGTCGCTAGCCCGAAGGGTAAGGCCACAAACTGAAAGTGCCGTTGTTCCACTTTGAATCGCAGAAACCTTTGGTGAGCGGGAAATATGGGGACATGCAGATATGCATCCCTGATGTCGATGGACGCCAGAAGTTCTCCACCTTGTACGATGGAGACAACTGACTTGATCGACTCCATTCCAAATGAGTGAATTTTTAGGAACCGATTTCGATTTTTTAGATCCAGAATGGGCCTAACATCTCCATTCAGTTTTGGTACCGTAAACAGGTTTGAATAAAAACCTAAACCTTATTCTTCTGTGGGGATCTGTACGATTAGCACTTGAGCAAATAATCGGTCTAATGCTTGAAACAGGGATGGTCTTCTCTGGATCCTTGGGAACTTTTGATCTCAGAAAGTGAGATGGTGGAAACTCCCGAACTCTAGTTTGTATCCTGGAGTCGCTGTGGAGAGAGCCCATCTTTCCTGAGTGTCCCTATGCCAGACTTCTGCTCACCTTGGTGAGGGGAGACGACTCTTCGTGAAGAGGCCTTGGTATTCTGCCTTGTAGTCTTGCAGCTCCAGATCTTCCTTTGAGCCTGGGCCTGACCCTGCAATTTTCCTCTGGAATCTGATGGTGGAAGCCATCGCCACTGCCTAGAGGCAGGTGCGTTTGGCGCAGGAGAGAAACTCCATTTAAATGAAGGACGTTTATACTTTCTTTTGACTGGCAAAAAGAGTACCCTTTCCACTGGAAATAGTTTTGATGTATTTATCCAAATCATCACCAAATAGTCGCTCCCCATGAAATGGGAAACTAGACAGTAGGTTTATGCAGGGTGCTTTGGCAGACCAACCCTTTAGCCAAAGGGTCCTATGCATGTGTACTAGCACAAGTGCAAGGTGAGATGCCTGGTGAATAGAATCCTTCATAGCATCTACGGCAAAACATGATGCTTTTGGTAAATCTGCCAACTCACTGGCCTGTTGCACGGGGAGCTCGTTCGGTCTTTTAAGTACTGACAGATGCCTATAGCTGCAATTTCAGGCTGAGCAACAGTTCCTGCTAGAGTAAAAGCATTTTAACAGGAATTCCAACTTTTTATCTGTTGGATCCTTTAGCATTTATGCATTGTCCACTGGAAAAGTTAAACTTTTATTCACACTGGAAATCACAGCATCTACTGCTGGAACTTTCCATTTTTGGTGAATTTCTACTCCATAGGATAGAGAACTGAGAATCTCTTTGGAAGAAGAAAATGCTTATTCGGATGATCCCATTCAGTATGTGTAATCTTCTCTAGTAATGTGTGGACTGGAAACGCATGCAATGGTTGTGAAGGTTTCAAGGAACCCAAAGAAGAACCAGACTTTCATGCTACCCCTAACAGAGTCAGCTGAAAGTGGAGAAAATCATGTCCGTAAGGATTTGTACCTCAGATTGTGAAGCTGAAAATTCAACTGTTTCCTCCGCAGAGGAGTAATCAGTTTGTTTTTCCTGATTGTTTGAGGATAATACCTCATCCTGTCCCCACTGCTCTCCTGGCAAGGGGTTTGGCGTGGGAGAGAGGGATCTAGCACGCTTCTTATCCCCTTTAATGTAGGATGCGATTAAAGACGCTAATCCTTTTAAGCCCTACAGGGCAGAGGAAAATGCATCTTGAGCCACGTATACAGGGTGAAGTGTGAAGCAGTTGCACCACTAATGGCTTCCAATGACTCACCCTGGCTTGCCATGTCAGGTATCTCCGGAGAGGGTGACAATGTGGCGGCATTTCTGGAGTTCCCAGCGCCTGGGGGGTGGTTTTGGTGCCTTAGTAGTAAGCCTTGAAGCCATAGTGCAAAGCACAAAAAGCAAAAAGGTACTCTAAAGAAAGGTTCTATTTATTTGAACAATAGTAGGAAAAACAGTGGTAGCATAGCATAGCATAATCTAATTCTAAACAATACGTTTTTTCCTGTACTGCAAATGCCTGTGTAAACTCCTCACGTGCACCAGCGCTTCTGTGTCCTGTGGTAGCCTTGCTTCAGCTGCTCTGATAGACACCGTTTCCCAGAGTATCAGCTTTAAGCTTTTTCAGGTGAGCCTGATTGTCTATGCGCCACGCCCTTTCCTGCGCTTTTAGCAAGAGTCACCTCAGAAGGGAGGCAGGGGAAGGGGATTTACAAAGCCTTTTTATCAGCTTTTCAGATTTATGATTGTTTAACCACTTAAGGATCACCTTACACCGATATACGTCGGCAGAATGGCACGGCTGGGCACAATCACATACCTGTACGTAGCTCTTTAAGTGCCCAGCCATGGGTCGGGCGCATGCCGGCGGCGGCGGCATTCTCCCGATCTGGTCTTGATCTCTGTTATTGCGGGACCAGCGGACCTGATCGTCGCTGGTGTCCCGCGATCGGGTCAGAACTGAAGAACGAGGAGAGGTCTGTGTAAACAAACCTCTCCCCGTGCTTCCTAGTGTGGCTGTCCCCGATCGTCTGTTCCTTTTAATAGGGAAAGACGATCAGTGACATCACATGCCAGGTCCCCCTACAATAAAAAAACAAAAAAAAAAAAAAAACTAATAAACGTCACACACAACCCCTTCACTGGCAGTGTCATTTACACAGGAATCAGTGCATTTAAATATCACCGATTGCTGTATAAATGACAACGGTCCCAAAAATGTGTAAACAATGTCCGGTGTGCCTGCCATAATGTAGCAGTCACAAAAAAGAAGAAGAAAAAAATTATATATAATATATATATATATATATATATATATATATATATATATATATATATTTATTAATAAAAACGCTATTAAAACGACCCCCTATTTTGTAAACGCGATAATTTTTGCGCAAACCAATCGCTAACTGCAATTTTTTTTTTACCAACAATATGTAGAAGAATACGTACCGGCCTAAACGGAGGAAAAAAAAATGTTTTTTTATATATTTTTTGGGGATATTTATTAAAGCAAAAAAAAAAATTGAATTTTTTTCAAAATTGTCGCTCTATTTTTGTTTATAGCGCAAAATATAAAAATCACAGAGGTGATCAAATACCGCCAAAAGAAAGCTCTATTTGTGGGAGAAAAAAAAAAAAAAAAAAAAAAGGACACCAATTTTGTTCGTGGAGCCACGTCGCACAACCGCGCATTTGTTAGTTAAAGCGGCGCAGTGCCAAATCAGAAAAAGGGGCTTGGTCCTTTGGCTGCAAATTGGTCCGGGGCTTAAGTGGTTAAACATAACATGTATCCCTATCCACTCAGTTTCCCCATTTAGGGGGGAGAGGAGAGCCCCCCTCCAGCTGCTGAGATACACACTGTATTAGCACAGATTTAAATGGGGTCTATACACTATTACTCCCTCTAGAGGAGTTTTTAAGGCATTTTACAATATAATACGAACTGCAAAGTCCACATATGTCTTTTCTTTCAATGCTTTCCTCTTACCTTTTCCTCGCTGCAGGATACTGCTGTAAACAGATCAAAACTTCACCCATCACAGTGGGCAGCGTGGTTAAACCTTCAAAGACTGGGGCCCTTTTAATACTGGTTCCACTCCTTTGGACCATGTATATAGCACCCCTCAGGACAGCTTTAGGTAATGTAGCAAGACCTAAAACAGTCCCGGTTCCTAGAGTCCAACCTCGTTCTTCTATGCGAGGCCCGGGTACCATCCTGGAGCCACAGTGGCAGGATGGATTCAGTTGTGGAGGCATTTTAAATCTAGCATGGATCCCTCCTGGAGCTCCGCAGAGTACATCTTCACTCGTGCCAACAACTTTAGACACTGGCGAGAAAAACTGAGGTACTCCTGGAAGGAGGAGGGGTTATATAGGGGAGTCAACTTCCTGTATTGGGTGTGCCAGTGTCAACACCTGAAGGTAGCTATAATCCACTAAGTAAATACTTAAAGAGGAAGTAAACCCCACCAAAAAAAAAAAAAAAAAAAAAAAAAAAAATCGTAATTTTCAATTGTTTCTATTCTACTAAACATCAGCATTCATACAATCTAAATATTTCCGCAAAACGAGCGTTATAAATAACTTTTTTCTCATTTTAAAAAAATCTGTGCCTTCCGGGTATCGCCCGTGCCATTGCTATGTCTGGTTTTCATCTCCTTTGCGGACGTCATTTCCGCCCTTAGTTTGATTTCCCTCAAGAAATCTTGCGCATGCGCCATAGCGTCATAACAATCCTAACCAAGCCTCGATCTCGGTTGCCGTTACTAAGGCAACAAAGCATTTTGATTCATTCCCCTGCGTGACGTCTTGTTCAGTCACAAGGGGGAGTGTCAGGAAGAGCAGGGATATCTGTACATCGCGAGACTTCTCCTCTGCCGCTCTGAGGAGAATGTCACGTAAGGCAGAGAAGCAGGAAGGACACAGGCGGCAATACAATATATGCCGCGCTCGCAAGTCAATACTGCGCAAGCGCGGCTGATGTCATGGACATCAAAAAGGCGGTTTATACGAAAATGACACAAGTAAGTGCACTTTCTCAGGCAGCGATCAGCTCCAGATGACGTCCGTGTGACGAAACGCGTAGGGCGTGGCCAGGCAGCGTACACCTCGAGCTCAGACGGAGATTGCAGAGCGGGAATTTTAAAGCTGTACACACTACCGCACTTTTAAACTACTTGTTTGTGAGTATTTTTTACCTATTTGCTGCAATAAACAAATTTTTAAAACGGTATCACACTATGGATGTGCCTCTTCTCTACTCTATATAAACGTGGCATATTGCACTCACGGAGGAACGAGGGATCCCTAACCTTTACAGCTGAAGGAAGCCAGAGAGCCGCACAATAGCTAATATTGTGAAAGTTGATCCACCCCGGATGGGGTCCTCCTTCCGGTGAGAGCATAATAATTTAATACCCTTTTAAGCCACCGAATGTGAAGAACACGATTGGAAAACATCACTCCCCTCCTTTTTGCACCTGCGGATTTTTCCGCCACCTAATAGAGACTTGCTTCATCACGTCTAATGTTTACAATTTGCCTGCATTTTTTGCACATCTTTTGCACTATTTTTTGCACGTTTTTTGCATATTTCTATCTTTATTTTTCTAATCCTTTGCATTATATTATTTTATTATTTTATTACATTTACGCTTTATGTGTATGGTATTTAGGTTTCATATTAATTTTATTAATTTTTATATAGCATCACTAGCAGACTTAATACCAGTTTATACTACCACTGTGATATTTTATTATTTTTTGGCACTTTATTATATTTTTCTCACGGTCATTTTACCAGGTACCACACCTAGTCCCAACTTTCTGTTTCATATGAATTTATTCGCACCTGCACTTTAGCATTGCATATTGCTATAGAGATAAGTATAGCATAAGAAAGTCACAGGATTTGCCATACCGTGATCTATTGCAACTGTTGTGCATTTTGTGTTTATTATTTTTTGGATATTTTTTGTATTTTTGTTTTTTGTTTTTTCATAATTTTGGTTTTTGAACCAGCACGCTGGTAAATATATATTATCTCTGCCCAAAACTAACCAGCACGTTAGGAATTACTCTCACACATGTGAAAATTGACTAACACATTTAGCACACTTTTGTTCACATATTTTATATACCAAACTATTGGTAACCCCCACATATAGGTATAGCGCCACATCTATTATTTCCCTTTGTTTCTGCACCTTTCCACCCCCGGGTGGAAATCAATAGAGGCTGCTCTTACCTTTACACTTTTATTCACTCTTAAGGTTCCATAGCGCAACCCACCCCCCATTTATTTAATGTAAAGCATGACACTTACTTGGTTTTCCTATCTTCGTGGGCATCCTTCACATTTCTTTCTTCCCGTACATCTTCCCTTTTCTCTCGACGATCTTCTCTTCCTTTGTCCTTTTCATCCCAGTCTCTTGGACGATCTCTTTCTCGCTCTCTGCCTCTCTCTCGTTCTCTTTCGCGCTCTCTCTCCCGTTCTCTCTCGCGCTCCCTCTCCCGTTCTCTCTCGCGCTCCCTTTCACGTTCTCGTTCTCTCTCTCGCTCTTCTCGTTCTCTTTCCCGTTCTCTTTCTTTTTCTCTCTCACGCTCGCGAGCTCTCTCACGTTCAGACTCGCGCTCTTTTTCTCTCTCTCTTTCCCTCTGTTCTCTCTCACGCTCCCGCTCCCTTTCTCGCTCACGCTCTCTAGTTCTGTCATCCCTTCTATCATCTGTTCGGTCAACTCTGCGCTCATCTCTTCTTTCTTCACGCTCATCATCATTTCTTCCTCTGTGAGGTGCTGGAGATGTTGGTCTTTGATCTAAAAATGAGAAGAGAATTGAAAATGTACTTCCTTGACTACATACTAGGGGTGTGGAATTTAATCGCTGCATCTCGATTCGGGGGTCCCCGATGCGACATCGATGCATGCCACCCGAAAAATCGATGTCGCGAGACGTCATCCTGACTTGCCCCGCCCCTCCCAGAAGAGCAATCCGAGCTTTTGTCAAAGTGCCTTTTTTTATAAATACAATGATCATCCATTAAGTGGTCACCTCTGTGCGTTATATATATATATATATATATATATATATATATATATATATATATATATATATATATATATATATGCAGCTTTAAACCTTGTTTTTAGCGTGTGTGTATAACTGTATACACCGCTCATGTGACTGCTCAGTCCAGCCAGCCCCTCTCCTCTCACGTCTCTCCTAATGTCAGCCCCGCCTGCCTCTCTTCTAATCCGATAGCTACAGTCGGTGGGCTGAGAACTCCTACTGACCTAACGAGAGAGGCGGGCCAGAACAAGGAGAGCAGAGAGCAGTCACATGAGCGGCTTATACAGTCACACACACACACACACTAAGAAACGAGGTATGAAAAGCTGCATATATTTTAGAATGCACATACAGCGGTGGGCACTTAATGGATTATAATTGCATTTATCACCAGTCTCAAACAGGTATTTTTTAGCAGCAGTATGTAGAGTACAAGTATGTTTGTACTCCACATACACTGGCTACATGTGCTCTGTGATGACATTTACTCGGCCCCCCTCGTTTGCACATTCCACTGTGTAAACTCCTAGTGTGCTGGAAGGTACAAACGAGGGGGGCCGGGTAAATGTCATCACCGAGACAGCACAGGGCTGTTTGTCAGTTGTTGATTTGGATTCTAATCCCTCTTGACCTCCCAGCAGCCGGGTGTGTGTGTGAATTCCTGTACCTTGTAGCGCAACAGATTAGTGCACTTGGTAATTCGGAGTTCCACCCGTTTTTTAGTTTATTAAAAGTCAGCAGCTCCAAAGTGTAGCTGCTGACTTTATAATCACATTCACCTGTCCCACGGACCATCGATGTGGCCGCACGGAGCATTGCTCCTCACCCCCTCCTCTCCTCAGCGGCATCATCTACTGTGGGCAGTGACACCCACCCCTGACAGTTTACGGCTGGGCGCGCACTGCGCTCTGCCATTGGCCAGACAATGGTCCCAGAATATCGCTGGCAGAGAGGGGCCACCTAGTATTTGTTTTATTAAAAGTCAGCAGCTACAAAAAAAAATATCTGACTTTTAAAAAAGACACTTACCTGTCCCACAATCCAGCGATGTGGCCACCCGAACCCTCCATTCTCTTTCCTGTCTATCCACGGCGCTGGAAATACTACTGTGGGCATCCAGGTGTGACATCTTGCAGCTTCACAGCCAGGTGCGCATGTCTCACTGCGCTGTCCTGCACAGTCGGGCAATCTTCTGGGACCTGTGATGTGTGCCAGAAGATTGCAGAGGAGGAAGGGCCGACTGGGTGGCCCAAGCAGAAGTGGGAGCATGTCAGTAATCGTGATGCATCACAGAATCGAATTGAATCGTTGACCAGATAATCTGAATCGAATCGCGAGACCAGTGAAGATGCGCACCCCTACTACATACTAGGGGAGATGTACTAAAACTGGCGTGCACAGAATCTGGTGCAGTTGTGCCTAGTAATCAATCAGCTAACTTCATCTTCATCTTGTTCAATTAAGCTTTGTCAAAAAAAAACTAGACGCCGATTGGTTACTAAGCACAGCTGAACCAGAATCAGTGTGCACCAGTTTTAGTAAATCTCCCCCGCCGACTGCTCGAATTAAAGCGGTCACACAGAAATAGTGTATATAACCTATTTGACCGTCAGGGACTGGCATACAAGGAACCCTCCCCAACCTTAACTAGCATTTTTTTTTTTTAGAACAGTTAAGAGTTGTAAAGTCAGGTTTTTTTATCTTCATGCATTCTATGGATGAAGATAAAAAGCTGTGTGGAGCAGCCCTCCTCAGCCCCCCTAGTACTTACATGAGCTCCATGTCTGTCCAGCGATGTCCACGAGTGTCTCAGCCATCCCGGACTCCGGCTGAAACACAGCAGCAGCGCCATTTGCTCCCTCTGCTATCAAAGTCAGTTAGCTAATCAGAAGAGAGGGGGTGGGGCCAAACCGCAGTTCCGTGTCTGAATGGATACACGGAACTGCAGCTCGGCTACCCCCATATCAAGCTGCTTACTGTGGGGGCGCTCAACAGGAGGGGTTAAGATCACAGAAGAGGCACTCAAGAAGAGGAAGTTTAGGGCTGCTTTGTGAAAATCCACTGCACTAAGGCAGGTAAGTATAACATGTTTGTTATTTTTACTTCAGAAAAATACTTCACAATCTGCAAAAGCAAACTCATAACCAATTTCCCCAACCTTACAATTACCCTAACAGACTAATTCCTAACACATACATACACACACACGATTAGTGTTGCATTTTGACCTGACAGAGGACTAGAAGCAGGGGGGCACTCTAGTGCAAGGAGGAAACAAATGGAAGGGCAGGTACATACTGAAAGAAAATTATTAAACATAATTTCAATAAAGGTTATGTAGGGAGCAACAGTCAAATTGTGTTTTTTATGTACTGAATATTTAGACTAATGGCCTTACCTCTCTCTCTGTCTCGACGATCTCGATCCCCATGTCTACGATCAAATGAAGAATCTCTTCCTTGCTCCCGACTTTCATATCGTTCTCTATCTGCATAACTACTCCTGGACTCCCAGTTGTCATGGTAACTGCTGCTGCTGTGGTTATCAACCTGAGAGGTTCTTGTTCCACGACCAGCTTTTCAAAAAAACAAAAGAACAGCTGTGATAGGTTGTCACCTCAATATAAACTACACAGAAGTTTAAATGGGAATTTAATTGAAATTCAATGAGTTATAGGTTTATCGAGTAATTATTGGAGCTACAATATAGGTCAATGCACAGGTGTTTGTTAACATTGACAATACAGTACCAGCTCTCCTAAATGGCGATGCATACAATCACAAATTCAAATCTCATACAGCACACAGAGTCCAGAAAATAACTTCAGAAAAGAAACTAAAGAAGATGTTAGAATGATTATTTCTTATCTGGAGTGCACAGAGACTTAAAGAGGGAGTAAAGCCTGATGGGTTTTACTTCCTCTATTTCCCTGCAAAGGTAAAGCATAATGGGCTACTATGCACCACATAGTAGCCCATCATGTGTCACTTACCTGAAAACAAAGTTTGCGATGTCACCGCTGTCCCCATTAGCAGCGAGCATCTTCAGCCCTCTTCCTTCCGGGGCCACGAACCCTGGCTCAGACTGGCTGGAGTCACGTGACGTCACTTCCGCACTTGCTCGCGGGAGCCAACAGTCACGGCATGACCCCCTTTAGAAACGGCACAATCTGCCCTTTATAAAGTGCGCATGTGCCATAGACATCGACGCACAGCTTTATTGTAAACATCTCCTAAACCTTCACAGTTTAGGAGATATTTCCAGCATAGGCTTACCTGTAGGAAAAAGTGATTGTACAGGGTGTACAACCACTTTAAAAGATAAATGTTTGTAGTAAACCCTATTAGAGATTGTAAACCCTTATGTGCATGGTTCTCCTACCACTACTGTGTTACAACTACTGTACATGGTCTCCCTTGGTTGGTGCTATATAAATCCTGTACAAAAGTTATAAAAGAATGTGAATAATGCCTTAGACCAGGCATCACTAAATGGCGGACCGCAGGCCAAATCCGGACCCAGTATCAGCCATATCCGGCCCGCAAACTCGCAAATAGTTGTCTGTTTTCTCCCCCCTGCCGGATTGCCAGCCCGCCGCTGCTGCTAAAATCCTTGATTTACATGTGAGGCTTGGCAGGCGTCTCCCTTTCATCATTGCATCACTCCCCTTTCCTCCCCCTCCCCACACTGCCCTACCTTATTCACACAAGCCTGGAAGCACTGCAGGTCCGGACAAAGGGCAGGACTGGGTGATTGGTTGCTAGGCAGTGGGGTGGTCCAAGCAACCAATCACCCCCCTTTAACTTGTAAAGCCCCGCCCTTTGTCCGGACCTGCCACGCGTGCATCCCAGCTTGTGTGAATAAGGTAGGGCAGTGGGGGGGGAGGGGGAATGCTGCGATGATGAAAGGGACAGTCTGACTTTGTAATGTTGAGGGAGGACCGTGATGGGGGCCTGTCATGGAGTGGGGTTACGTGATAGAGGGATCTGTTATGGAGTGGGGTCATATGTGATGGAGTGAGGATCTGTGCTGGAAGGGGGGGGTCTGTGGTGAAGAGGATCTGTAATAGGGCATCTGTGTTTGTGGGGGGGGGTCTGTAATGAGGCGGGGGGTCTTTAAAAGGACACACTGTGATGAGTCTGTAATGGGTTGGGGGGTTTCTGATGGGGGACTGTGATGTAAAAGGGAGGACTGTGCTGTGAAGGGGGGGGGGGGGGGGGACTGTGGGCACTGATGTAAGGGCTTGTCCACACTTGTGCAGAGATCTAGGTTTTTCTACCCTAGAAAAACCCAGGTATCTACCAAGGGCAATAGAAAACAATTGTGACGTGCACAGGAGGCTGTAATGTGAAGGATCCGAGTCATAAACCAACGTGACATTCGGACCTCCGCGGGAAGAACATTTTACTGTGAATTTTAATTCAGTACCCCTGCCTTAGACTATATGGGGTTGGTGTAGCCTCCTGTTTTCCCCAATGTCTTAACACAAAGTTGGAATGTACATTTACAGGTTGGCCTGCTGCCCCTTGGAATCGCCACTGTTGTTGGTAATAAGTGAGCCCCCCAGGACTATCTATATGTGTTAACACTCTGAATATGAAGTCTGATATAAACTGCTATGCGATCCAGAATTGTCAAGTTAAGTTTTTTGAAGACCTGCAGTAAAAATGGGCAAAGTGTAAAATCAGAAAAATAAAAAAATATTCTGAATCATTAGGATATACTGGAGATCATAAACACTAGTTTATGACTATATATGCAAGCATGATCTGACTGCAGAATGCTCAATTACACAAACCACCACCAAAAATCCATAAACATGCATGTTCATGCCGCCCAAGGGAGGCAGAAAGATTTCACATTGGGTATATGCCCACACTAGCAGATAAACTACAAACTGCTTTATTTAGTACACAATAAAAAAATTAATAAAAAACACTACAGAAGCAGCATGTGAAAGTTAACCCCTTTGTGCTTGAGCAGTGGTTCTCAACCAGGGTTCCGTGGCGATCGGACTGTCAGCTGACAGGAAGATCATATGGACACAGGCAGACATGGGCAGGGAAGTAGCTGGCCTCCTATTGGCTGTAGCGCACTGATCCCTGCAGGCTCCTCCCATCTTGTCCTTCCAGAGTACGTGACAGCATCTGGGGTGGACAGGATAGCAGAAGCTGAAGGGGAACAGCACGCCACTGGAGAAGATATGAAATGTGCTCTGAAGCCAGAAGAAAGCCGGTACTGTCCCCCCCCCCTTAAGTCTGCCCCACGTAATGTCCCCTGTCCCGCGCCCTGCCCCACGTAATGTCCCCTGTCATGTGCTCTGAATGGATCTGCTCTGCAGGAATAGAAAGCATGAGTTTTACATTAAATAGGTAAGTTTTAATATTTATTCTTTTATTTAAAGCTATTTCTACTGTGTTATCAACAGCTTGCTGATCATACAAATGTTCCGCGAGCTGTAGATGTGAACATTTCAGGGGTTCCTCGAGACCTCAAACTTTTTGCCAGGGGTTCCTCCATGGTAAAAAGGTTGCGAACCACTGTGCTAGAGGGTAAAACGGACGATAATGCCAGAACCCAATTTTGCAACTTTGACATGTATTCGTAAAACTGTACATAAACCATAGCTACTTTGTGCATCCAGGTGGATTATACTTTTTTTTTCCCCCAGGACAAACTGGGCTTTCATTTGGTGGTAAATGGTTATGGATATCTCCCGTTTTTTGTCCCCCCCCCCTCAAAAAGGAAACTTACCCCAATACATATTTTTTTAAATGTAGCTGTGCTACCATAACCTACCAAATAACGAGAGTTAGAGAGCGAGAGCGAGAGAGACGGGGGGGGGGGGGGGCGTGCATCTCTTCCCCCATTCAGAGAGAAAAAAGGCTGCTCCAATCAGAGGCTATCACATCGATCAGAGAGAGAGACGGGGGGGGGGGCGTGCATCTCTTCCCCCATTCAGAGAGAAAAAAGGCTGCTCCAATCAGAGGCTATCACATCGATCAGGGAACTCCTAGTAAGTAATTTTAGGCGTGATACTCCCCTAAGGATTAATCACTTCTAAAAAGAGATTCCCGGGAGGGCCCGCGGCCGGCTCCGGCCTAGTGCGGCCTACGGATCCCCAGGATTTCCTACGGCTGCTGCCCGGGAACATGCTCTGCGGATGTTTTGGCTCCCTCCTGCGGTCTGCCTGTTGGCTCTGGCCTGATTGCCCACCCCCCACCACGGAGGATTGTTTTTATCTGCCTTGTCTCCCTGCGGTTCTCCATCCACCTTTGCTGGTGACCCCAGCCTGCTCTCCTGGTCCACTACTCCAGGCATCCTTGTTCCAGGCACCCCCTGCAGCCCTCTGCACACAGACTCTGCTCCCTTTGTATACTCATTTACTCTACTGCAGCAGGGGACTGACCACTTTACATTCCTTTTACCTGGATGATCTTTTCATTCTCTCAGATTACACGCCACTATACCTCACGGAATTACTACGGCGAAGTTCACCTTGCTCTATCTCAAGACTGTACCTATAGGACCACGTTCTGATTTATGCAAGTCCCTCCTGAATGATCTGGACTTTCACCTGTAAGGGCCTGCCCCCACGTATGGAGAGGTAGGTCGGGCCTACGCTCAGCTCCTGGCTCCCCCGGCCCCACGGCCCTTATTTCGGACAGTAAACCGGCCACTCACAGCACCATGGGGAAAGACAAGCCCAAAGCACACAAGAGCGGTAATAGCCGTCACCCGGGAGGGGATCTCGATGATTATTTTGGCCATGGTCGGTCGTCCTCACAGCACCGACCGGCATCCAAAAGGGACGCCGGCCCCTCCATCCCCGGCACGCTCTGAATCAGCTCTGCAGTCTCAGGTGAGACCCCACAGTCTGCTTTCACACTCTGAGGACGCTGCCCTCTCCCCCAGGCTTACCAGAAGCCGCTCTAATGCCTCCCTAGGCTCGGGGGATGGATGGGACATGGAATCGCAGATTAGATCCCTGCACAGCTACATGAGGTCTCTACCCACCAAAGCTGACTTTGAACATTGTGTACTCCGGATCGAGGAAACGTACCGAAAGGAGATCTCTGACTTGAGAAAAGATGTGGGGGTACGCTTTGACGATGTGGATAACACGGTAGATGGCCTGCGGGACACCGTACAATCACATGATCGGATCCTCAATACCCACGCTGTCCTACTTCAGCAGCTCTCATACCAACAGGACGACCTCGAAAACCGCAGTCGCCGCAACAACATACGCATCCGGGGGATACCCGAGTCGGTTGACCCCAAAAATCTGCCTGCAGCTGTGACGACTATCTTCAACCAACTGCTCCAACGACCCAAGGATGACCCGATCAAATTGGACCGGGTGCACCGTACATCGGGTCCTCGTACCCCTGACACCTCCTTCATCCGTGACACATTGTGCCGTGTCCATTTCTACAAAGTAAAGGAGAACATCATGAGGGCCGCTAGCACGCAGCAGTCGATCCTCTTCAATGACACTCCCGTCATGCTTCTTCCTGATCTTTCTCACCAAACACTGGCTTTGCGGAAGTCCCTACGACCCCTCACGCGACTCCTGCAAGCAAGACAGATCAAATACCAATGGCGTTTCCCGTTTCATCTTCGAGTGCACCACGCGGGTAAAACCGCTGTATTTCGTACACTGGGAGACCTGCCTACATTTCTTAGTACGCTTGAACTGCCTCAAGTTGCCCTACCTGACTGGCCGTTTGCACCGACCACTCCAGGTCTACCCTACACCCCGCAATGGCAGAAGCAAGGACGCAAGCGCACCCCTCGGTCCCCGCAGCTTCCGGATCCCAACGACTGATCCGATCCAGTGGGCCCCCCCCCCCCCCCCCCCCCCCCCCCCCCCGGGCCTGTTTTCTCTTCCCGCCGCTGGGGTTCTCCCCTGTGATGGCCTTGGACCCGTATGGGTCAATTATCTCCCATGTTGATTAACCCTTTTGTTTACAGGTTTTCTACATATCTTTTACAACCCCCGTTGCTGTGTTCCCCTCCTCCCTGTCCCTTTAGTTGGGGTTCTCCGTTGTGCTGATAGTTCCTGGACGGACCTCAAGACTTGTCTTTGCAACCCACTGTCTACAACGGTCCCCTCCGTGTTGCCCTTGACATATTTTGCGATTATTGTTATGTTTAATCTGACCCCTTTGTTGGGCCTATTGCTTATTCTTCCCCCTATGACTCATAGATGTTCTCTATTTTATGCCGGTTTACATTTGCATTTATTGATGACCATTACGATAATTGTGACTATTATGTTCATTAGTTTACTCTTTAGGTCGCAACAGATATTGGTACACCCGTGGGGCCGGGGCGCTGGGAGCTGCCCGACTGTTTTTATCCCACGCTCCCCCCCCTTATGGGTTTTTCTTTCTTTTTTGTTTTTTGATGTGCGCCCCACGGTGATCCTATGATCACTGTGCGATGCACTGATTTGTGCCTCTGTGACAGGCTTTTTTTCTCTACAATGTTTGCCTTTTGGAGCCACCTAGTGGCCTTTTTTATTTTTATTTTTTTATTTTTTTCTTGTCTACTCCTTTTTTCTGTCTGACCTACTGGGCCCGTCTCCTCTCGCTGATGTTTATGTATGCTCTGTTTCATATCCCCCTGTTTATTGTGCTGGGAGCGGGTTTCCACACCTACCACTGTTGCTACTACTTCTGTAAGGTTGTTATACTGTTCTCTCTCTTTCTTCTCTTCTCCCCTTCGCTTTCTCTTTGCCTATTCTCTCCCACCCCTTCCCCCCTCTTACCTCCCCTGTTCATCCTCTATTCCCGTTCCTTATCCCGATGGGGTTTGCCCATAGTGTCACTTCTCCTATTGATCCCGAGCTCCACCACAATGATCCCACATGGCTAGTGACGATTCGATAACCTTCGCTTCCTTTAATTGTAGAGGTTTCAACACCCCCGAGAAGCGGAGCCAGACACTTTACCATTTCCACAAAAAGCGCACGAAAATTCTGTTGCTTCAAGAAACACATTTTCGCGCTGGAGCTGTTCCGGCACTGCGCAATAGGTATTACTCTCAATGGTTTCACAGTGTTAATCCGCAGGCCAAATCTAAGGGGGTATCTGTTGCCTTTCATAAATCTTTCAACCCAGAGGTTCTGGACTCCCTCATAGATGATTCAGGCCGCTATGCATTTTTGAAGCTGAAACTAAACGATTTTCTCTTTACAGTAGCTAACGTTAACGCGCCGAACGTGGGCCAGGCTCGGTTCCTCTCTTCAGTCCTCACCAGACTATCCTCCTTTGGAGGGTCGACTTTTATTGTTGGAGGTGATCTCAATATTGCCCTCCCCCCATCTGCAGACACATCCTCGGGTAAGTCTTCTGTACCTTGTTCCACCTTGACACGTATTAAATCGCTCCTCCATTCCGCCCATCTGGTGGATGCTTGGCGAGTCCAGCATCCCACAGAAAGGGATTACAGTTATTTCTCAGTTTCACACAACTCCTACAGTAGATTGGACCACTTTCTCATATCGCAATCCCTTCTAGACACGCCCATCCATACGTCGATCGGTAACCTCCTGTGGTCCGACCATGCCCCCATCTATCTGACTCTAGTCCGCCCTCCTGTTGCCCGCCGGGGGGCGAGCTGGAGACTTAACGACAATCTGCTGCGGGACACCGTGTGCATAGCGGATGTCTCCAAAGTCATAAAAAACTTCATAGGTGACCACTCCACTGACACAACCTCCCCTTTGAACCAATGGGACACGCTCAAATGTGTGATCCGAGGTACCCTCATACAACACGGCTCCCGCCTTAAGAAGGCCCGCGCTCATGATATACGCAAACTCCTCTCTACCATAACGGACCTTGAACCCCTTCATAAAAAAGAGCTGGACCCTGTGGTTTTTGTCCAGCTCTCTAACGCCCGCAGGGACTTGCTCCAGCTTTTAGACGCGCACTCCCTAATTGCCAGGGATAAAGCGCGGAATCACTTTTACTCCCTGGCGAACAAATGTGGTAAACACCTGGCTAGAACTATTCACCCTAGACCCCCACGACATTCTATCCCCTTTATCGTCCAACCGGACCATAGGAAAATATTTAACACTTCTGGGATATCTGAATCCTTCCGGCAATACTATTCGCAGCTTTATAACCTTTCGCGTGCAAACCCCTCCGATCGGTCCCCCCCTCTCCCGACCCCACACTGGATTATATTATGGAAACTGCCTTACCCACTATTGATGATGCAGACGCGACATCCCTGGATGAGCCCCTAATTACTTCTGAATTTTTGCAGGCCATCAAAGCCCTTAAAGTGGGAAAATGCCCGGGTCCAGACGGCTTTACACCCCGGTTCTACAAGACATTTGCCCCACAACTTGCACCCCTTCTGACGAAGGCCTTTAATTCGGTAGACAGTCTTAACCTCCCCTCCAAGGAATCTTTATCTGCCAACATCTCTATTATCCCCAAACCAGGCAAGGACCCGTCCCAATGCAGCAGCTATCGACCCATATCCCTGCTCAACATAGATATTAAGCTATTTGCGAAGGTTCTGGCCACCCGTCTGTCCCCTTTACTGCCTAAAATTATTCATAACGATCAAGTGGGGTTTGTCCCTGGCAGAGAAGCGAGGGACAACACCTCCAAGACGATCCATCTCATCTCCCTGATCCAACGTAAAGGCCTGAAAGCTTGCCTCTTGTCTTTTGACGCTGAAAAGGCCTTCGATAGGGTCAGCTGGAGGTTCCTACGGCTGTCTCTACAACAACTTGGCCTCGGATCACCCTTCATCTCTAAAGTTATGTCCCTATATTCACGACCCTCGGCTGCGGTCCTAGTCAACGGTACCACGTCGGCCCCCTTTGACATTGCAAACGGTACACGCCAGGGCTGTCCCCTGTCCCCCCTCCTCTTTGTCATCATTATTGAACACTTGGCCTGTGCCATACGACAAAACCCCTCCATTCTAGGTATCCAAACTCCGTCTGCACATCACAAACTTTCCCTGTATGCTGATGACCTCCTTGTGTATGTTCAGAACCCACACACCTCCCTACCATCCCTACTCGGAGAATTTCAACGTTTTGGTATCCATAGTAACTTCAAGATCAACATTGCTAAGACTGAAGCCCTTAACATATCCCTCACCCCCTCCACACTATCCCTTCTAAAATCCAATTTCTCATTTAAATGGCAGACCAAGGGGATCTCTTATCTAGGGGTCATTATACCCTCCAACCTAGCTAATTTGTTTTCCCTGAACTATATTCCCCTGCTTAACCGTATACGGAAGGACCTTGAGGAATGGGGGGGGGGGGGGGGGGGATCTCCCCGGCCCTGGTTCGGAAGGATTAATATTCTAAAGATGGACATCCTGCCCAAGCTCCTGTATTTATTCCAAACCATCCCCATTCAAGTCCCCAAATCTTTTTTCATCTCCCTGCGTTCGCTGGCCATCAGATTTATGTGGAACAGGGGCCTCCCCAGAGTTAAATTCAAACTGCTTACACTCCCGAAGACTATGGGGGGGAACAGGCCTTCCTGACTTTGAGACATACCATACGGCTGCTCACATGACTCGCATCATAGAATGGTTCCCCCGTCCTCCCTGCAAGGCCTCGGTGGCTGTTGAACAGGACCTTTCCCCTGTGGATCTCCGAGCTCTTCTATGGGGATACAATCTGGACTACCCTAGTATGACATCCTTATCCCCATTGACTTTGGCCTCCTTGAAATTATGGTATAAGACAGGGCTAAACACCACCCTTTCCTCTGATCCGGGCCCCTTGACGTCCCTCTTTGACCATCCTGCTCTGCCACAAAGTACAGGGGCAGCTTCCCTAGGACCCTTTAGGCGTGCGGAGTGGCCACAAGCTCTCACATTTGTACATCCCTCTCAGGGGACCCCGGTCCCCCTGACAGACTCTGGAGATTGGCTCACGGCCCTACAGGTGTCCGCATTTACTAAACGTCTACACTCCTCCTCTCAAATACACCGCAAGCTTACCAACTTTGAGGTATTGTGCTCGCTCCCAGAAACCCCCAAACACCTGCTATCCTCCTTATATAACTTGCTACAGACTTTAGCGCATGATCAGCTCCCATCTTATACTAGGCTGTGGTCTGCGGATTTGGGTGAAGACATCTCTGTGCCGGAATGGCAAACCTCTTTTCACTTCACGCACAAGTCGACCATCTCCTGCTACTCTCAAGAGAAAAACTATAAGCTACTGTCCAGATGGTACAGAGACCCTGCTACTTTACACAAAATCTTCCCATCTACGCCAGCCACCTGCTGGCGCTGTGAAGCTTCAGTCGGAACTTATATACATGTCTGGTGGGACTGTGAGAGGATTCGCCCCTTCTGGACACAGGTTTTTGACTGTTATAATCTTCTAGCCGATACTCCGGTTTCTATCTCCCCGAAAATTGCATTACTCTCCATACTGCCCGGGTCTATTAAATCGCAGAGACAAAGATTACTCCGCTTTTTCATGTCCTCTGCTAGGCAACTGATGCCTGCTTATTGGAAGACGACGACTACTCCCCCATTGTCGCGGTGGGTATCCATTATGAATGACACCATGAGAATGGAGGAGATGTTGGCACTGGACAATGACACTTACACCAAGTTTATATCTCAATGGTTGATCTGGCTCCGCTTCTCTTCCTCTGACACCTTAATGAAACAAATCCAGGACGCGTAGAGACGCTGTGGGCTCTCTCCTACCCTAGCCCCCCCCCCCCATCCCTATCTGTTCCCCTTCCCCCCTTTCCCTCTCCTCTCATCTTACTATTCATTTTTCCCCTCTACCACCCTGTTCCTTTTTCTCTTGCTCCTCTCTTCCCTTTTTTCTTCTCTCTCTCTTTCTGTCTTCTTTGCAATATTAATTACACGTTGTCTCATGTATTAACCCATGAGTGTTTTCCCCTGCTGTGGCCTTGTGGATCGGGAACAGGAGGTTTTCCACACTTTCCGACGGGACCGACTGTGGCTGATAGTCATTAGCCGGACACCCGTGACTCTAATCCTGTTACTGTTCCTGTTTGTTTTTGCCTCATGATGGTTACTGTCTTATTGTTTTCATTTGAAATGTTCAATAAAAATATTTTCAACACTAAAAAGGGATGCAGACACTGAAACTTTTCTCAACAGAACCATAAGAACACACCAGCTGATAAAAATGAATTAGTCACTCCCAATCAAAATCAGTATCCCAAGACAACGGGACAAACCACTTTTCTTTCAGAGTACAGACAGGTAAGAAAGTCTCTGCAACAAATTGTAAAATCCTTGCAATGTACACTGATGACCCAGAAGAGATTGTTTCTTTCAAAAATTGTTACTCTTTACAAAGAAAATAATAAAATGTGTGAAATATATATGAACACACACTGGTTTTCCATTTATTACACCAAGCCACTGGTGTAGGTATAGGAAAGAGGAGTGAAAAAAAATAAATAAATAAAGCTACCTTTTTCAGGAGGGTCAGGAGCACGTACTCTTGACCGGCCATTGCGATCATTTCTGGTATCACTTCTGGAGTCATTTCTGCTCTCATTTCGTGTTTCAGATCGGGAAGCATCTTCTCGCCCATGGCTTCTTCTGTAACTTCGATCTTCATACTGATCATCCTTTCGGTGGGATTCACGGTTATCTCTTTCTCTATAATCGTGGGTGTCACGGGCTGACCGAGTGTCTTTCTGCTCACGGTTTTCTTTACCATCTCTGTAGTCCCGAGTATCTCTGGTCTCACGGCTTTCTTTAGTGTCTCTAGTTTCTCTTCGATCACGATTGTCTCTTATGTCTCTGCGATCACGACCATCGCGAGATTCTCTGTCATCTTTGTGCTCTCTAGAACTACTTGGTTCCCGGTCGTGATCTCTATCATCTCGCTCTCTGTCTTTGTCCTTTCTTCCTCTGCTGCCTAAACAAAATACATAGGACATAGGTCTTGAAAATTTCCTTAAAGTAGACCCCATTAATGAAAAAAGACCTGGGCACATAAATATGTAGTGTTTACTTATCTCTCTCCAAAGCACTGAGTCCAAAGTCTTTCTGCTGCTTCGTTCCTCCGTTATCAGCATGATAACGTCTGACAAGTTCTCCAAAACACGAGATAAAAGCAGCTAAAAATGTGTCAGTGAGGGTGCTATAACTACATTAGCAGAGAGCTGGTCTATTCACAGTAAGGGTTCGACCAATATCGTTTTTCAGGGCCAATACTTCAGCTGCCTTTCAGGCCGATAGCAGGTTCTGATATTCTGTAGATTTAAACTTTTTTTTACAGTTATTGCTGTCACAAGGAATGTAAACATCCCTTATGACAGTAATAGGTGCTCTTTATGGAGGGATCTGGGGTCTATTAAGACCTTAAACACCTCCTCTGCCCTTGAAGGTATTCAAAAACGTCAAGATCATGTTTTTGAATACTTTCCATTTTTAAAACTGCTGTCTTTAGGATGCCAGTAATCCAGAAGTGAGGTCATGACATCACTTCCAGGTTACTAGAACCGAGACCCAAACAAAGCCGTATGTGCCTTTCTTCCAATCTGCTGTCACAGTGTATGCCCAGACTCCACAACCACTGCTGAAACAGCAAGAAAAATTAACGGCTTCTAAAGCCTTGGCTATGTATATTTATTTTTGGTACAAAAGTCTGACGCCGTTCCATAGGCACACACAATTTTAAGGTGTGCCATGTTAAGGTATCAATTCTCCAGGGACTCTGCTTAAAAATAAAAAAAATAAAATTATATATATATATATATATATATATATATATATAATATCTTTGGGTCTTTCAAGTATTTTTTTTTTTACTAAAAATGCTGATTTTACATTTTATGAGAGAAAAGTAAGAATTTTTCTGAACTGGTTAATACATTTTTAAAATATGCAATTAAACTTAACCAGCAGCTTAAAGAGCCAAATCTGTTGTCTGATAGAAGTGCAGGCCACCTTTAGCAGCTACTATTTAGAGACACGAAAAAAATGTCAGTTACTTAGAGAATCGCTACAGGGGGAAAAAAAAAAAAAAAAAACACACCTCTAGAAAATATATTATATACACACACATTTTATGTGTGTGTGTGTGTATATATATATATATATATTTTATGTATGTGTGTATGTATGTGTATGTATGTGTATATATGTGTGTGTGTGTATGTGTGTATGTATATATGTGTATATATGTGTGTGTGTGTATGTGTGTATGTATATATGTGTATATATGTGTGTGTGTGTGTATGTGTGTGTATGTATATATGTGTGTGTATGTATATATGTGTGTGTATGTATATATGTGTGTGTATGTATATGTGTATGTGTGTGTATATATATATATATATATATATATATATATATATATATACACATACATATACATATACATACACATACAATGTGTGTGTGTGTATATATGTGTGTGTATGCACACACACAAAAATATATATATATTTTTTTTTGAATAACCCAAATTTTGAACAGGAACCTCAAATCACTTTACATGGAACACATACCATCCCTCCTATCGTGCCGCCTGTCCTGGGAAGCAGATGTTCTCTCCCTCTCAGGTCTTCCTTTTTCTCTAGCTGGGGAGTGATGCTTGGACTGACTTCGTCTCCTCTGAGGAGATGATCCATGAGTACCATATGGAGAGGAAGAGCGCCTTGCAGCAGGTGAGGAGGTCCTCTGATAATGAAGGGATGGGGATCTTCTGCGACGAGGGGAGGGAGAGTGTCTCTGTACAGAGGAGCCAGACTGTGATGATGGAGAATGATGTCTTGATGACATGGGAGAGTGATGTCGTGCAGCAGGAGAAACTGACCTAACAAATGTAAAATAAAAAATGTTTTTGGAAATTGCACGCATAATGGTTCCAACCACCAACTCTAAGTTGGCTTCTTCAGCAGAAAATAAAAAGGGTTGATTCTTTAAAAAAAACAGAACTGCTACTGCTGGTTAAGTCTATGGAAATTTTTTTATCCATAGCCAGTTCAAATAGGACTTTTGTGCTGTAAAATCCTTTTCTTGGGGTTGATTGAAGGATACTGAAATGGTAAACTTTTGGGGTATATGGTCACTTGCATAAATCCCCCCCCACTCCCCCAAAAAAGGATAACCCCCTCCTACTTCCATCATGCCTCAGAATCAAGAGTATAAACATAAACACACAGGGGTAGGACAGCAATGTCCTACCCCACATTGGTAGCGTAAGGGAATAACCCATCGTTTGTTTACCAGTGCCAAATCCTTGTGTATTAACCTGAAGGTTAAAGAGTTCCTGTACAACTAGACAAAGTCTATTCGTATTTAATCTCCACATCAAATGGCTCAACTCTTTCTGTTCTTATAGAGAAACATCTTGAAGAAACTCAATATTATTGTAGATCTAACCCCAAAATGAATGACATTTAGCTTCCTGGAGCACAGTGCATCAAAATAAATTGTCATTTAATCATAAAAATCACTGTTTTGAAAGTGAAGTGTTGATACATGTAAGAGTGTACATAAAATTGTAGGGATTTTAGTTTTTTTGAGATTTAAAAAGGAATATTAACATGCAATAGCTTTTGTGAACTGACACTTACACAAAAAAAATCCCACAAAAATGAATAAAATGTGCCTGTGCTAAATACAGCTAAACAAAAACCTATGAAATATTAACAGAACAGAAAATAACAGATTGTAAAATAGAAAATCCAGCACTTGTTAAGCTTACTTTTCAAGATTTTTTTTTTACATACATAGTTGTTTCTTCATATCACTTTTTATGCTGAGGAGTCCAATCCTAATGAAAGAATGACCAGAACTCCCAAGCCTGATTTATCACATCTTGTACACACGTGAAAGCCTGACAGATGCATCATTTGAAAGCACAAACATGCACTCAATACAGCAATATATATTGCCATCTGAAAAGCTACACTATCTTGTAACCAGAACCACCACGTAAGGTATGAGATTTACGCAAAGGAGTTTTATGTAGGTTTTCTTCTCTCGCAGGCTGGTCATATCACAAAAGCTACACTTTAGCCCAGGTTCACACTAGCGCGATCTTAGACATCGCATGTGATTCGCACCCGCACTGCAGGTGCCAATCGCATTCGATGTCTGTGGGATACAGTTGTATGGCTGAACTCGCATTAAATTCGCAGGAAAAAAAAAAAAAAAAGTGCAGGGACTTTCTTCCCCCCCCGCACTGAAATTGGAACGAATGGGTGTTCTCACCTAAGCTATTAGATTCCTGTGCAAGTTCACAGTTCGCCCTGCAAACTGTGAACCGATCTGGGGGTGTCATTAATGTATTGACACCCTCAGCGGTTCACAGAAGGCAGTGTGAACTGCCTGATGGAGGGAATCAATGCGGGAACCAGCGATGTAATCACGCTGGTCCATGCATCGCACTAGTCTGAAACTAGGCTCAATGTATTCACTTGTAGAAAAAAAAAAAATAATAATTCCTCAGCTAATCCATCTTGAAAAGAAAGAAAAGCCTCATACCTGCGGGAAGGGGAGAAGCCATGCTTGTGAGAGGAGGATTTGACAGGTGTTGGCGATGATGTGCGACGCCTTCGGGATGTAGGTGGAGAGTAGTCTCTTGAATGGGAAGAATTACTGCCTGAGCGCTCAGCTGGGCTTGGAGACCTTTTCTGCCTATGAGATCCTTCTGAAGTATCCCTAAATTAAATGAGAAAACTCTTGTGTAACTCAGAATGACATTTGTCTTAAAAAAACACTGAGCCAAATTTCATAAATTGTTGTTGCAAAGAAAACTACAGCAGCAGTTGACCAGAGGCCCATTTCCTCTCTAAAAACTATCTTTAGAGTCACTTGGCCCTCCTTTCCTTTGATTATAAGCTCTAAAGCGTAGGGCCCCCAGATTCCTCTTGTGTGTAATTTTATTGCAACTGTACTGTCTCCCTCCATTTTGTAAAGGGCTTTGCAGACTGGGCACTATATAAATCCTGTATAATATTAATACTAATTAATGGGACTGTTCTAGATTGAGGAAATATTACTTATTGTAAAACGGGACCTAATACTTAACTGTCCTGCTCCCTGCACCAAGGATCTGTCCCATTTGAAGAGATACCACAGCCGAAGAACCATGTAAAAAAATTACCAGAGCTCTAAGCCTATTGCATCACATCCTATACTTTAGTTCTTGTAATTCTACTGAAGAATCTTCAGCACTTCAAGACTTCATTTGAGAGTTTCTGGTGCCTGGTTTCCCTCTTCTGCAGTTCTATCTGTCAGCTCTTATGTCACTAGGGAACGATGATGAAGGGCTGAAACAATGGAGCACAGCGTGGACCAGGCTGTGAGCGAAGATTGGAGATCCTGCCAGCAGGACAAATACATTAAGATATTAGAAAAACAGGATTTTTATAACAGCTTACCTGTAAAATCCTTTTCTTTGATGTACATTAGGGAAAACAGAGCCATAGTAGTTACTATGTGGGTTATATCGGACTGACAGGTGATGGACACTGGCACACCCCTAAGAAGTGTACTCCCCTATATAACCCCCTCCCACTACTGGGAGTCCTCAGTTTTGTAGCCAAGCAAAACAAGTGTATACCAAAGGAGGGGAGGGACCTCTGTGTCCCGATGTACATCAAAGAAAAGGATTTTACAGGTAAGCTGTTATAAAAATCCTGTTTTCTTTTCTTACATCAGGGGACACAGAGCCATAGTAGTTACTATGTGGGATGTCCCATAGCAATGGCAACTGAAAGGGGGGGGGGGGGGGGGACAACAAAAACAGGAGGCCAGAGGACTCATACTGCAGTATGCTGCGCCCAAAGGCAATATACTCATGACCTTTAATACCGATTTGATAAAACCTGATAAATGTATGAACCGAAGACCAAGTCGTGGCTTTACAGATCTGAGCCATAGAGGCCTGATGATGCACCACCCAAGAGGCACTAATCACCCTGGATGAGTGCACTCTAACATAAGGAACAATTGTTTTCTTTTAAGCTGAAGCTTGATCACTTTACCAATCCATTTGGACCCTCTGGCAGTACAAATAAAACGTGTTCTGCGAACCTGAGCGGTCGCCTTTAAATAGACTCCGATCGCTCTTACTACAACAAGGGAATGTAGTGCCTTATTTCCCTAGATTAAGGCTTTGGGGGGGGGGGAGAAGGAAGAATAATAATATCTTGGTTTAAATAAAAACCTGTTACCCCTTTTTGGTAGGAATTCAGGATGAGGGCATAAAACTACCTCATCCTTATGCATGATGAAATATGGCTCTTTACAAGACAGAGCCGCTAGTTCCGATACTCTTCTAGCAGAAGAAATGACAACCAGAGAGATTATCTTCCTTGTCAAAAGAACCAAGGAAATCTCTCGTAAAGGTTTAAGTGGCTGATTCAGCAAAGGCGATAAGACCAAAATTTAAATCCCAAGGATTTAGAGGTGCATTGATAGGGGGTATAATCCGTGTTACCCCCTGAATAAGCTGTGCACCAAGATTGGGGAAGCAAGAGGCCATTGAAAACACTGACAAGACCAGCTTAATTTAATATCCCATATGCAGGAAATCAGGGATACTCCCTGTGACCTACTTCCTGGGGTGCCAACCCCTGGATCCACACCAAGAAACATATGTCTTCCAGACTCATAGTAAGGGACACTGGAAGCCGGCTTCCTGGCATTAATCAAAGTAGACACTACCGAAGGAGATCACCCACAATATTTTATAGAGTCAAACCTGTTAAATTTTTCATCCGTAAGGTAGGATGAAATAACGGACCTTGTGCGAGAAGGTCTGGCTATACGGAGAAGGCACGGAAGCAGCAGAACTGGAGGAAATGCATAGACCAGTGAAAACTGATCCCTTGGGAAGACTAATGAGTCTGTTCCGCCTGCTAGTGGATCCCTTGTTCGACACAAAGTTGTCGACTTTGTTGCTGAATCTGGACGCGAATAGGTCCATGTCCAGATTTCCCCCATCTCAGACATATCGCTAGGAAGATGTCGGGGTGAAGAGATCATGCTCCTGGAAATAACTGTTGGTGACAAGTAGTATGCCTGCCAATTCTCTATTCCCGAAATGAAAGTTGCCAATAGGCAGGGAATGTTGTTTTCTACACAAGCTAGACCATCATTCACCTCTTTTGGGCTGCACAACTTTTTGTGCCCCCCTGGTGATTGATGTAAGCCACCGCCATGGCTTTGTCAGACTGAATCCCGTCAGGACAGTCCCGTAGTCTGACCGTCCCAGATTTTAGGGCCAGACGTACTGCCCGAATCTTCCAAAAAAGTTGATAGGCAAGGTCATCTAGCCTGGACCATTCCCCTGGACAGAATCTTCTTCCAGGGCTGCTCCCCAGCCTAGAAGGCTGGCATCTGTTAACACTCACCAGGATAAAGAAAGACTTTCCCTTTTGCTGGATAACAACCACCAATTTAGGCTCTTATGTCGGGAACCAAGCATATTGGAAACAAACAAGGCCTGAATCTCTATTCCAGACCGACAGGATGATGCTTTGAAGCAGTTTGAGTAAAAACTGCGCATAAGGGACGGCCTTTAAGGAGGCCATCATTTCCCCTAAAAATCTCCTGCACAGCTGAATGGAAAGAATTTTCCTTTATTTTGAGAAGTTGAATTAGTCCTACAATGGAACCGATTTTTGCCTGGGGTAATAATACTTTCTTCTGTATGACATCTATAACCAGCCCCCAAGTACTGTAAGCTCCTTGATGGTTTTAAGGAGAATCTTCCTACATCGAGTATCCACCTAGAGATTTCAGATACTTACAGTTGAGATCAGACTTTAGACCAGAGACTGAATGATCTATTAAAAATAGATCTTCTAAATAGGCTAGGACCACTATGCCTTGAGCCCTTAACCTGGCTAAAGGAGGTGCCAGAATCTTTCAGAACACTCGTGGTGCTGTGGCTAAGCCGAACTGAAAAGATAATTTTATATTTAAAAAACGCAGAAATTTCTGGTGAGCAGGAAAATATGTCACATGGAGGTATGCAACTCCCCTCCTTGCAGGATGGACACATCCAATCGAATTATGAAAGGATCGAATGTTTAAGTGTCGATTCAGATCTTCGAGATCTAGAATGGGTCTTACCTCTCTGTTTGGTTCTGGAACCTTAAAAAGGTTTGAGCCAAAATCCCCTGTTCCACTAAGGGAACCTCTGATATCACCAACTGGGATAACAGCTGATCCAGAGGCCAGAAGAGAGACTTACTTTTTTTCTCTGGATCCTTGGGAACATTCTCAGAGGAGACGGAAACTCTTGTAACTATAGTCGTAACCTAAAGAAAAAATTGCAGAAATTCATCTGTCTTGACATTGTTCCTGCCAGATCTTGAGAATCGCAGGACCTTTCCCCTCACCCGCACGAGTGGGGGTGCCCCTCAATGAGAAGGCTTTAGCATTCTGCTTTGTGGGCCTTCTGCCCCAAGACCTTGGTGCTGCCCTTGGGGACTTTCCCTTGAACCTGACAGCTGAGGCCATCCAGACTGCCTAGAGGCAGATGCCCCTTGCATAGGAGAGGCAGCACGATAAAGGAGAAATGTTTGAACCTCTTTACTGGTAAAGAGAGCTTTGCCCTATTAGAGATAATTTGGATGTACTTATCCAGATTGTCTCTAAATAGCCATACCCCATGAAGGAAAACAAACTGGCTAAGCGCTTTTTACACGGTGTTTCGGTTGATATTTCAGCCACAGAACTCTGCAAGAATGCACTAGTCCAGGCATAAGCCATACGGCTTAAATTATAGAGTCTTTCATAGCATCTACTGTGAGACATGGGCTGCGTTTCTCACGCACACTTTTGCCGGGCCTGCAGATCAGGCAGAATTTCAGGTGTCTCCACAAACTGCTCCTTAACCCTTTGAGGTCCACATTTTTCAATGAGATAGCGTGACAAAATGTGCTCCACAAAACGTTAAAGGGTTAATGGACTGAAATACACCAATTGCAACTGAACTGCAAAGGAACATCAGTGCATTATTCACCGAACATGTGAGACTCTGCTCACTGAGGCGATTGCAGCATCAATTGTTGGAATCCCCCATTTTCTTCATAGAAATCCTCTTTCATAGATAAAGTGTGGAGAATTTCTTGGGAGGATAATATTGTTCATCCAGATGTTCCCCATACAGAATACATAAGCTCTTTTTTTTTAGCTATGCATGAATAGGAAAAAACATTCCCAAAGGCAGCAAAAAGGGTTACACAAGCAACCTGATATGTGATGCTACTCCTTCCATATTAGGATCCTCCAAAGAGGATAAATAAGCATCTTCCAATATTTGGAAAGATCTACCTGATCCCCTGCACCTCAACAAAAGGGTCCTGAGGAATAGATGGGAATCTGCTATGTTTAGTCCCACTATGGAGAGACATAGCATTAATCTTCTTTCCAATTTACAAATGATAGAAGAAAAAAATCTGTTTGTATGATATATACAGGGGCTGAAGTGTTCTAACCCTGACCGCTCAATCTGACTAGCCCTATCCCTCTCAGAGAAGGATGACATTCTTTTGGAAATGGATTTAGTTTACAGTGAAAACCAATGACCCTTTAGAGAAGTTCCTGGTCCCATTATCATTCATAGTCTGAAGCATAAAGCAGAGGCACTATGCAAAAGAATATACATTGCTAGGCTATAGTTAAGCGCCATTAGCTGCTATTAACCCTAGCTTCAGTAAAGTATAATGTGTCAAAGGAATAAGCCTGTGTTCCCTAACCTGACCAAGCCATACACCTGCTGTCCACAGCCAGCAGCAGCTTTCACATACACAGCGCTAAGACCAGCTTCCTCCATGTGTGGCCAGCATCTGATGCCATTAGCCACATCCCCTGCGAATTACGCCCCCCCCCCCCCCCAATCCTTGCAATGGAAAGTGCTTTCCAGCGCTAGCGGCATCCTGTGGACATGCAGGCAAAGCCGTGGGGGGGATGGGTTTACTACTGCTTTGCATCCTGTCCCCAGAAAAAAAAATTTGGGGCACAGGAGGACACCAGACCCCCCCCCCCATTCTTAGCAGAGGATCTGTTGCGGCTTGAGGAGAGTGAAGGCTTCCTTGCTGTTTCCAGCGTCAGGAGAAAGTGCTCAATATAGCCCCCAGTGGCATGACAACATTATACAAAGAAGGAGAAATTCCTGAGAAAAATCTCCCTTACCTTATCCTCGCAGCAGGGTTTTATCAGAGATAAAGACCCAATCTTCACCCTTCACGGTAGGCTCCGAGACCTTTTAGGAAACCTTCAGGAACCGAGGAACCTTGGGTTACACACAATGCTGGACCTGGGACAGCACCCTGTCAGTAAATACATTTTATGGCCTCACTACCAAGTACTGGATCCCAGCTCTCTAAACAGAAGCGTTCGCAAGCAAAACCTAATTTCTTTGGATACGAGGCCCAGGTACCATTCATTTAGTCCATGAAAAGACATCAGAACAGATCAGCATGGCTAGCCACAGCAAGGATTGTGGAGCTCAGCACAGCACATCTTTACTCATGACCAACACCTTAGACCAGTGATGGCTAACCTTGGCACCCCAGATGTTTTGGAACTACATTTTCCATGATGCTCTGGCACTCTGTAGTATAGTGGAGCATCATGGGAAATGTAGTTCCAAAACATCTGGGGTGCCAAGGTTCGCCATCACTGCCTTAGACACTGACGAAAAAAAACTGACTGCCCCCAGTAGTGGGAGGGGTTATATAGGGGAGTACACGCCCTAGGGGCGTGCCAGTGTCCATCACCTGTCAGTCCGATATAACCCACATAGTAACTACTATGGCTCCATGTCCCCTGATGCAAGAAAAAAAAAAAAAAAAAATCATATTGCCCCAGCAGCGGACCATAAAATGGTCTCCCTAGACATACATGTGCAAACAGTGGCAAGAAAAAAACAAACAAAACACACCACGGACTGGCTTCAGACACAGAAAATGTGCCTTTTGGAGTGGCCCAGACCTTAAAGTGGTTGTTAACACACTTCTATCAAATGGTCTTATCCTCTTTGTTCCTCAATATGTGACCCTGTGCCAGTGTTCTGAAAAAAAAAAAAAAAATCAGCCGCTGTACGGATACAAGCTCCGCTCAGGGCATACACAATTCCTCTCCTCGGCTCACAGCTGTAGTGGGCGGGGCTGAGCCCTCCCACTGACGTCAGCCAGAGGAGGGGGAGGAGAGAGGAGCAAAAGAGCCGACAATCAGCTGAGCACCACCTGGAGCCACTCTCATAAAAAAAAAAAAAAAAAAAAAAAGTACAGATGGTAGATTTTTTTTTTTTTTTTACATTACACAGGCACAGATGTTATTAAAGTACAGATGGTATAAGACCATTTCATAGCAGATACGAGAGTGGGGGCGCAGGGGGCTGGGAGCCCTGGTACAAGCAGGGAGGGGGGGGAGGAGGACAGACACAGGGAGAGCTGCAGAGAGAAGCCTGCGGATGATGGAACATAAATTTACCACGATGTCAGGGCTCAGCAGCCACGATTATCGTGGTCTGTTTGCAGAGGGGAGGGTATATCCAGGTAGGATCAGACTTTTTTTTTTTAGGGTATATAGGGGGCAAAATGACACAGCAATAGTACTGTGCTGTATAAATGCTTTAAAGGAACAGATTGTGTTTTTTTGGGGGTTAACAAATGTTTTAACCCCATAGAGATGCTGTGGAATGACCTCAAAAGAGCTGTTCACACGAGATATGCAACAAATGTGTGAGCTGAAGCAGTTTTGTAAAGCGGAATGGTCAAAAATTCCTCCTGAACATTGTGCAGGTCTGATCCAGAGCTACCAAATGTGTGCTTGCCTGAAGGCATGGCTACCAAAGAAGGTTCGACCAGCTATTAATTCCACTGACTTTTTCCTACAGCACTGTGAATGTTTAATGGGTTCATTCAATAAAGACAGGAGAAATTAGAACGGTTTATCAGCTTAAGCACATTTTGTCTATTGTTTTAGATGACAATCAAATCATATTTTATGGCAAATTACTGCATAAAACCAGTTAATTCAAAGCAGTTCACATACCTTTTCTTGCCACTGTATATTAATAAAAAGGTGCAACGCTTGAAAAAAACTCAAATCTTATGTTGTATAACCTCGAAAGTAAATAGATATGAAAAACCACAAAGTGCAGTCTTATATGCAATAGAAAGTGCAAAGAGAATAGAAAATCAAGTGATATGCAGTATCAAAAAAGTCCTATATACACAAGTCTGTTCTATATAAAAAATAAAAAAAAATTATCTTTGATCTTCTTTGCATCTCTAGAATCAGTGTTCAGCAATACCAATTCCAGTGATTTATTTTATTTAGAGGATTGCAGCAGATAAGAAAAATATTGACTCCATACACAAGTGAAACTATTCCAGTCCACTGCAAAGGTACATTTATAAAAGAATACAAATATCAACAGGTGGTGTACAGTATGACATACAAAAACCATAATGAACAACAAGAATCTGTGTGCGGAGATGTCAAAAGTATATCTAAATAAAGAGAAAGGACTTGGTACAATGGGTATAGAAAGACCTCTTGGATGCCAAGTGGTTGCAGGAAAGGAACTTGTGCTCAGACAACCTCAGACCATAGTAAGCACAAATGTACAAAAGTCAAACATACTCAAGCCTACCTGGATCTGTGCACACCCAACAATTTTTTCAATTATAGAAAGAGGGTAGTACAGAAAAGAGATAGCAAAAAAAATAAAAAAAAATAAAAAAAAATAAAAAAAAAAAAAAAAAAAGTATAAAAACTTGAGGGTCAGAAAAAGTTACCTATAAATCTCTTTCCAATTTAGCAAGAAAGGAGGGATAAGATGGAGCGTGAAAAGTTCCAAAAGAAAGTCTTATGAGGTGGAAAGGGATTTTCAAATTGGGCCCTCTCCCAAACATGTGGGACACTGGGACGCTTTTCAGGCGTTTTAGCGCTAAAGATAGCATCTGTAAAGCGCCTCTCAAGCCTCTCCAGTGTGAAAGCCCGAGTGCTTTCAAACTGGGGTGGTGCACTTGCAGGACGGAGAAAAAAGTCCTGCAAGCAGCATCTTTGGGGCGGTCCGGGAGTGGTGTATACACCGCCCGCCATTGAAATCAATGGGCAGTGCTGCTGAATCACCTGCAAAGTGCTTCGGCAGTGGCGCTTTGTGGGTGGCTTTTAACCCTTTCCTCGGCCGCTAGTGGGGTTAAAAGCACCTCGCTAGTGGCCCGAAAAGCGCCGCCATAAGAGCAGTAAAGTGACACTAAAACTACCAGCACTTTACTACTGCCGATGGAGCCCCAGTTTGAAAGGGACCTTAATGAGATAACTGAAATGCTCCCCAATGATCCAGAGAAGGGTTATAGGAGCTAGGGAGCAAAGTGTCCATCGCAAGCCAGTCATTGGAATGCAGGAAATGAGAGGCACGTAGTAAGCCTTAAGGTGACAAAGAATGTAAATGCAAGTCAGTAAGTCCAGGTAAGAACCCGGGATGGCCCATTATTAATGCCATTTGTTTAACACAGCATGGCAACGGTTCACACTTTAAAGTTCCACTGAAAAAATTCTTCTAATATCACACTCCTTGACCCCACTGGTTGTTACGCATAAACAACCATTAAACTAATAGGTGGGTCTGCAATCACTTGTGGATAATTAGGAGGTCCGTCTCTCCCCCCCAATCATGTTTCACAGATGAGATAGCTATTAAAGAATGAGAGAATGAGGGTCCCAAAAAAACTAAGGTGCTGAGACAGGGGCCCAATAAGAGAAACACGTTCAATAAAGGTTTTTACAAGGGACTGTGATGTCAGAAGCAAAGAGGATGAATAAGGTCAACCTAACTTTTAAAAAAGGGCCTAGAAGCCAAGTCCCATCTCCTGGGCCGAATTGACTGCATTCTCACCAGGCAAAATAAGATTTCCAGGTACAATAAGATCTTGCTGGAAGTGGTTTTCCTTGTTTTTACTAAGGTACAAATCACAAACTTAATGCCTCTATCCTTTAACTGCTTGCCGACCAGCCGCCGTCAATATACTGCAGTAGGTCGGCACAATCCTGTGAACAGTCGTAGCTGTATGTCTGTACCTTTAAGTGTGCGCTGGCTGCACTGCAGGGGTGCCGGTGGCCGTGGCGACCACCGGGCGGGCACGAGAGCCAGAACAGGGATTGGGATATGCGCGCGCGCACACACACACACACACACACACACACACACACACACACACACACACCTGTTCTGTGAGGAGAGAGATCGTGAGTTCCTACTAGCTAGAAACTACTATCTTTAATTTCCTCCAGTCATTCCCATCCCCCCTACAGGTAGAACACACACTAGGGAACAGTTAACCCCTTGATCCCCCTAGGGTTAACCCCCTTCCCTGCCAGTGACATTTACACAGTAATCAGTGCATTTTTATAGCACCGATCGTTGTATAATTGTCGATGGTCCCAAAAATGTCAACAGTGTCCTATCTGTCCACCATGTCGCAGTCCCAATAATAAAAAAAAAATTTAAAATGAAGAAAAAATAAATAAAAATGCTATACATTTTTCCCCTATTTGTAGGCGCTATAACTTTTACGCAAACCAATCAATATACGCTTATTGCAATTTTTATTATCAAAAATATGTAGAATACATATCGACCTAAACAGAGGAAAAAAAAATTGGGGATATTTATTATAGCAAAAAGTACAAAATATTGTGTTTTTTTCAAAATGGTCGCTTTTTGTTTAAAAAGCTCTAAAAAATTAAAACCGCAGAGATGAATACCACCAAAAGAAAGCTCTATTTGTGGGGGGAAAAAAAAAAAAAAAAAAAAAAGGGACATCAATTTTGTTTGGGTACAGTGTCAAACGACTGCACAATTGTCAGTTAAAGCGACAGTGCCATATCGCAAAAAAATGGCCTGGTGGATTGAGCAGCCGAATCTTCCGGGGCTGAAGTGGTTAAAGTGATTCTAAAGGTAATCTATTAGACCCCTCAATGTTTCACCTGCCCTACATTGAAGCTTATGGAGCACAGATCGCAAACATACCAGGAATGTGTGGAAGCAATTTAGCCAATGCAGCAAAGGTCATTCTGGGTGGGTCCTATGTCAGGATCTCCTGGGACAACCCAAGTGCCATTAAAAGAACAGCTAAATAGTAATGCTATTACAAAGAAATTATTAACAGGTAACAGAAAGAAGACAAACCTTAGCCTGTCTTTTCGGTCTCTGTGCTTCTCAACATCCCTGCCTCTTTCCTTTACATCCTTGACTCTCTCCTCAACACGATCCTTTGTCTTATGCTTATCTTTGTGTTTCTTCGAAACAGGAACTTCTTCTTGAGCTGGGGGTGGTGGACTTGGAGTCCGAGGTCCTTTCTTCTTGCTTTGAGCTCCTTTGGAATGTCTACGGTAGATTTCAAAACACAGTTATGGTGGTGTTCCCCTTACACATAATTAGAACATGACTGAATTTTTACAAGTAAACAAAAAAATAAATAAAAAAATCTAAATCAAAATTTGGTGTGCCTACTCTTTGGTTTCAATTCTTACACTTGCACAAGTGTCAGGTGTATGGATTAACCAACTATATCAAGCAGGTGCTAAATGATCAATTTCATATGTAGGTTGAAACTCAGTCATTAAACAGAAACAGCTGTGCGAGAGGCTTAAAGGGGTTGTAAAGGTAAATGTTTTTTCACCTTAATGCATTCTATGCATTAAGGTGAAAAAACATCTCACACTGCCGGCGCCCCCAGTCCCCCCGTTTTACTTACCTGACCCCTCGAAAATCCCGCGCTCGCCCCCGCCGTCCTCTTCGCCGCTCAGCCTGGCCGCTGATTGGCTGGAGTGGATGGATTGAAAGCAGCGCAGCCATTGGCTCGCGCTGCTGTCAATCACATCCAATGACGCAGCGCGCCGGGGGGCGGGGCCTTGTGATACAGCGAGCGGCTATAGCCACCGGCTGTATCACGGGAGCGCGCCCGCAGTGCTTCTCACCAATGCGAGGGAGCTCGCATTAACGTGAGAAGCACCTGCGGGAGGAAGCAGAGACAGCCGCCGAGGGACCCCAGAAGAGCAGGTTCGGGGCCACTCTGTGCAAAACGAGCTGCACAGTGGAGGTAAGTATGACATGTTTGTTATTTTAAAAAAATAAAAAATTTTACTTTACAACCCCTTTAAAATTAGGTAAGGAACAGCCAAAACTGCTACTAAGGAGGAGAGGTTGTGGAAGTCCGTTTCATGTCACAGGTCATACACCATGGCAATACTGAGCACAGCAGCAAGACAAGGTAGTTCTACTGCATCAGCAAGACCTGTCCCGAGCAAAGATTTCAAAGCCAAATGGGGTTTCAAGATGTGCTGTTCAAGCTCTTTTGAAGAAGCACAAAGACGGGCAAATTTGAGGACCATAGAAGCAGCATTCAGTTAAGCAAACTTAATGCAGCATATAAAAAGACACGGCATGCTTATTTCATGAAGATCTCCAGCGGTGCAATAAGGACAGAACTAGCAGAAGCCAGAGGAAATCCAGGTACATCTGTCTACTGTACAGAGAAGTCTGGGCAGAAGTGGTCTTCATGGAAGAATTGCTGCTAAAAACCCATACCTGAGGACTTAAACAAAACCAAGCAACTCAACTATGCACAAAAACATAAAAATTGGGGTGCAGAAAAAAAAGTTTATAATCCACATATACAGTACATGCCATAATACTTTGCTTCCAAGGCAGACAAACAAAAGAACAAGGCACTTAAACACATGACAAACCCCACAACTATCTAGAAATGGTCTAAGACGAAAGGTGGCATTCATCTTCATATATTTCTTGAGGGATATTGTTCAAAAATATGTCCCAAGTTAAAGGGCCCCTTCATTCTTTCAACACAAACCACACATCTAGCACCCTGGATAACAGGGTTAACACAAAACGCTGAGTCTGATTAGTGCAGATCAGACTGGGGTCCTCAGTCACCCTATGCCCCTAATAGACAAAGCATAACTTGCACATAGGAGGGGGCGGTGGAGCTGGACAAGGAGAGTCCAGAGCTCTCCAAGACAAGCTGGGTTCCACAAGCACCCAGTTCAAAGTGACTCCCGTCCCAAGCGTTTCTTCTGTGCTTTTTGCAGTTTAATGCGATTTTTCTTTTTTTTTTGGAAGATTTGTTGTTGGTCAGATTAAAATCCACAAAACTTAAATCGTGGGGAAAAATTGGAGATAGTACTTACTGGCAACGCCTTTTCCAGTGGGCTTCCAGGACAGCCCATGAGAGATGGAGTCCCATCGACACAGGGAACACATTGCCACAGTTTAAAAGGTCCCCTGTCAGTCATTTACCAAGAACCAAAGGATGGAACTGTAAAAAATATAATCACGACAGGTAATAACCTTAGTACATCAACATAATAAAAAAGGATGGGATCGTGCTGTCCTGGAGGACCATTGGAAAAGGAGTTACCGGTAAGTACTAACTCCAGTTTTCCCCAAGTTGTCTTCCAGGACAGCCCTTGAGAGGATCCCCAAGTACTCACCAGATTAGGGAGGACCACGGCTTGGGAGGACTTTCCTCCCAAAAGCCTGATCCTGACTAGGCATTAAGTCCAGTCGATAATGCCTTGTAAAAGGTGGAGAAGCTTGCCCATGTGGCCGCTTTATATATTTGCTCCAGGGTGGCACCAGCTCTTTCTGCCCAAGACGCCGATAATGCCCTTGTGGAGTGGGCTTTAATACCCCCAGGAGGATCTTTGTTCATAGCCTTATACGTTGTCTGGAAAAAACAAAAAGCGAATCTGAGATTCTGAATGGGTTGGTTACCCTTAGATATTCTAAGATACACCTCCTCACATCCAATAAATGAAATGGTCTTTTTCTCATTTGATGCATTCTGGCAAAATGAAGGGAGGGGAATATCTTGTGACCTATAGAAACAAGATGCCACCTTTGGTAAGAACCCAGGGTCCGTCTTTAGGATGACTCTGTCCTCTAAAATCTGTAGAAATGGCTCTGATGAAAAGGGCCTGGAAATCACTAACCCTACGGGCTGAAGCGATTACCACAAGAAGTACCGTCTTGAATGTAATTAGTCCTAGATAGGCTTCTGAGAGGTGACCCCAAGAAGTCTTTTAGCACAACTGCTAGATCCCAGGATGGAGCTCTGTTGACTGACTGGTTTACGCCTAGAAATTGCCTTACAGAATCTAGCAATGAAAGGATCTTCCTGTAACCATTTCTCTAGATACACTTAAGGCTGCTATCTGAACCTTAATAGTACTAGCAGTCAGACCTTTGTCTATACCCTCCTGGAAAAACTGTAGAATATTAGTTGTATCCATGTTTTCTCCTCCCGGTTACTCAGCCAGCTATTAAAACTTCCTCCAGACTTTCCTATAAATAGTTCTGGTGACTGATTTACGGCTCTGAAGTAGGGTCTGAATTACCCCTTCTGTCAGGCCCTTACTCAAAATTTCTTCCTTAGTAACCACGCTGAAATCTTGAGCATGGTTACCTGTGGATGAAAAAAAAAAAAAAAAAAAAAAAAAAAAAAAAAAGGGAGGTCCCTGCGACAGGCGGTCCGGTCTGCAGGGAAGTTTCAGAGGAGGTTGGTCTGTCAACTGTAGCAACGTTGTGAACCATGGTCTTTTGGGCCAAAATGGTGCCACTAGGATTAAACATGTCTCTTCTGTGAGGAATTTCGCTAGAACCCTCGGGATGAGGTGAAGAGGGGGAAACGCATAAGCCAGGCTGAAGGTCCATGGAGTTTATAAGGCATCTACTGCCGAGGGCTGATCCCCTGGGCATAGCGAGCAAAAACTTTGAACTTTTGCATTCTCTTTGTTTGCAAAAAGGTTCACTAATGGCCTTCCCAAGTAAGCTGCTATAAGGTTGAACACTTCTGGGTGTAGAGACCATTCCTGAATCGAAACTCATTGTAGACTCCAGTCTGCAGTGTCGTTCAGCTCCCCCTTCAAGTGTATTGCAAGGACTTGGATCATAGATTGGATTCTGCCCACTGAAATGTGTGTCTGGCCACCGACATTAACCGAGGACTTCTGGTACCTCCCGGTTTGTTTATATAAGCTACAGCCATCATTGTCCGAGTGGACTTGTAGATGGTGACCCTGTATAGTGGTCTGAAAGGCTAGGATAGCCCTGAGGATTGTGGTTAGCTCCTTCCAATTGGAGGAAATAATTCTCTTCTGGGGCCCACCTGCCCTGTGCCCAGTTAGAGTTGAGATGGGCTTGCATCCGTGGTCAGTGTTGATGTGATAAACAGGACCCAGAGAACACCTTTGTTTAAAGTGGTTGTAAACCCTTACAAACCACTTTGACCTACAGGTAAGCCTAGATTAAGGCTTACCTGTAGGTCCAAGAAATATCTCCCAAACCTATACGGTTTAGGAGATATTTGACCGAAGACTGGCACCGCTGTCTACGGCGCATGCGCCGTAGACAGCGGCGCGCAGGCGCACTGAGCGTGGCATCGTTGATGACGAAGATGCCGGCGCGTCTCGGCTCCTGTGCGCATGCGCGGGAGTGACGTCATCGCGGCTTCACTGAATGACAGCGGCGGAGCTGCGAGACCCACCGAGAAGATGGATGCTCTGGACTACAGGGGACAGCGGTGACTTTGCTGGCTCCTGTGTCAGGTAAGTGACACATAATGGGCTACTATGCGATGCATAGTAGTCCATTATGCTTTGCAGGGAATGAAAGAGGAAGTAAACTCATCAGGGTTTACTTCCTCTTTAAGTTCTGTGTCCTTCCACCACCAGAGGGAGCGTTTTACTTTTGTGGGGATCGATAGCTCTTCTCCCAGACCTTTGCCCATTAACTGTTCCAACAAGAACCACTGAAGGTCCCTTTGGTGGAACCTAGCCATTGTACGGCTGAAATGGCTGCTGTCATAAGGCCTACCACTGACATCACCTCCCTTACTGTACATTTGGGGCTGCTTTGAAGAAAAGACATCCTCTGCCGGCAGGACTAATCTCTGGTCTACAGACCTGATCCTGTAACCTAAATACAGGATCTCCTGTGTTGGGGTAGTTTTGGATTTTTCCTGACTGATAATCCACCCCAATTGACTCAATTGGCTGAGCTGTGTTAACTCCAAGTCCTGAGACAGGGAATAACCGAGACTGGACTGGAGTCTTAACGGAACTAGTGCCTCCCTGAGAACCTTGGTAAAGATTCTCGGGGAGGATGACAGTCCGAAGGGAAGTGCTCTGCTCACAGAAGAAATTTCTGGCATTCCTTCCTTATTGGGATATGCAGATAGGCATCCCTTAAATCCAGGTTAGCCATAAACACTTCTTTCTGGAGGAGATTCCTTATTGAATAAATGGACTCCATCCAAAATTTTTTGTAACGGACTGAGTGGTTCAGAGGTTGGAGGTTCACGATTAGTCTGAAATTTCCTGACGACTTTTTTACCACAAAAACGTGCGAGGAAAAAAACTGTCCCCCTGTTCCTGAATAGGGACTGGGGTCAATGCCTATTGATCCACCATCTCCCCTATTAGTGAGGGTAAGGCCCTGGCCTTTTCTGAGTGTGTTGGAAGCTTTGTTACAAGAAACCTTGAGGGTGGGTCGCTGTGAAATTCCAGCGCATAACCTCTTTTTATAATGTTTAAGACAAATTCACTTGAGGTTGTCTTTTCCCATTGTGGAAGAAAATTCATTTACCTACCTCCCCACAAGGACGCTGAGGTCACTGAGGTTTAGGGTCTTGATTGGGGCGGCTAAAAAGTGTGCCCCTTTTTCCTTTTTGTCCTGTCCAGTGTGCTTTTTGGGTTTGAACTCCTCCTCCGATTTGGAGGGTTCCTTTGAGGGCCGAAAAAAATTCTCTTTGAATTTTTTTTTATTTTTGGTGGGAAAGGTTTTCTTTTTATCCGCCGTCCTAAGGCGGTATCAAGTTCAGGCCCGAAGACTAAGTCTCCTGTAAAAGGGACACTGCACAGATGTGTTTTAGATGCAGTGTCCCCACCCCAAGTTTTCATCCATACCGACCTCCGCGTTTGTGACAGAAAGCGCTGCCATTTTAGTCGTAAAATTTATGGAATCAGTAGATGCGTCAGAGTTGAAACTTGTTGCCTTGAAAAGCATAGGGAATGTTTTTAAATAGCTCCCCCCTAGGCGTGCCTGCTTTTAGGTGTTCTAGTTGAGCCAACCTGAATTCAAACAGTAAGTGGCTAGAGCTGGTTTTAAACCCACCATGTAAGCAGACCTGAAGTCTCGGCACACAGTAATGACGCAATCCCGCCGGAAATAATACTCGGCGTCTCCGACCCCCACCGTGCAACAAGGAGCTGAGATAGACAGATCCACGCAACGCTCCTGGGGGAAACCGGCATCATCCTGCCACTGGTACACCTCAGCATGGGAAAGGGGGGGGGTAGCAGGTCTGCTCCAATCAGCTGGACGGTACCTGAGCCCAAAGATAATGAAGGTAAGGACTAAGCTGGAGCCGCTGGATAGGACCCGGTCCCCAAGTGCAGCTCTGCTCCCTTCAGGCAGCCCATGAGAGATGAGTCCTACTCCTGGTTCCTGACAACATGTTCCTCCAACAGAGGAAACACAAATGACTGACCAGGGACCGCCTTTTGAACTGTGGCAATGTGTTTCCTGGGTCAATGGGAGGGACTCCCTCTCTCAAGGGCTGTCCTGGAAGAAAACTCGGGAAAACGCATAAAAAAAATCTGCAGCTTCTCCACTGAAGTCTATTGAACCAAAAAAAAAGCACAAATGTAAACAAAGCAGTTCCCCGTTCTGTCGGGGGAGTACAGTGCGATATCACTGTTCCTAATCACTAGGAAACAGACTCTCTGTACTCCGTCACACTTATTTGATCTTGATTTAAAAAAGGTGTGTTTTGTGAGCACAATGCTTCCACTAATACTGGTCACCACACAATTTTTACTTAAAATGCTCACACTGAATGCCAACAGATCAAAAAAATGGATTGCACATTTAGCCTTATATGGACACTAATTTAAAATAATATCACTCAAGCTCTATTTTTTTTTTTTTGCTTTATAATACCGTTTGAGGCATTTCACATTATGCTAAGGGACTGCGCAACACCATTGATCTTGATTCATTAAGTTTGTAGCTGTATTTCTGCAAATGAACTTGAATATTTTGCCAAGACAAACGGTGTCCTCAATGCTGAGAAATACAGGCAGATACCTATCCTTCATGTCATACCATCAGGGAGGAGTGCGACTGGCCACAATTTTCTGCAGCAAAACAACAACCCCAAACATACAGCCAATATTAAAAGAGGAAGTAAACCCTAATAGGTTTACTTCCTCTTTGATTCCCTGCAAAGGTAAATCATAATGGACTACTATGCATCGCATAGTAGTCCATTAGGTGTCACTTACCTGACACAGGAGCCAGCGATGTCACCGCTGTCCCCTGTAGTTAAGAGCGTCCATCTTCTTGGTGGGTTTCCGTGGGTCTCGCTGCTCCAGCGCTGTGATTCGCCGGAGCAGTGATGACGTCACTCCCGTGCATGCACACGGGAGCCGACACTCGCGGCATATCACCGTGATCTGCGGCTTACCCAGTGCACCTGCGCGCCATAGACAGCGGTGGCTGTCTTCAGGTAAATATCTTCTAAACCGTATAGGTTTAGGGGATATTTCTTGGACCTACAGGTAAGCCTTAACCTAGGCTTACCTGTAGGTCAAAGTGGTTTGTAAGGGTTTACAACCACTTTAAGAACTACTGTATCTTCAGTGTAAAGAACAAGGAGTCCTGAAAGTGATGGTTTGGCTCCCACAGAGCCCTGATCTCAACATACAGTGTCTGGGATCACACTAAGGCTGCATTCACACCTAAACGTTTTCAGCTCATAAAAACGCCCCCAAAAATTGGTCTGAAAAACATCCAACAAGAAAAATCCCATTAATTTCATGGCACCTGTTCACATCTGAGCGTTTGGTCACCTGAAGCAAAAGGTGTGAAAAATGCCCTAAGCTCAAAAAAAAGAACATGAGCTTCTTTGGGGCAAATTACAGGTGTTTTTCTGCCTTTCACAAAAAAAAAAAAAAAAAAAAAAAAAAACAACATTAGTACGAATAAAAATTCATGATCTGGTATTTAAAAACCACACACACACACAAAAAAGGAAAAGCCTTAAACTGACCTGGTTGGTAAATCTGAAGGTGGTGGAGATGCTCCTAAGGAGGTTCTCTTTTCCTTCTTGCTGGTGGGGTTATTGGACTTTGGACTGGACTTGCGTTTTGGAGACTTGCTAGATTTACTTGGTGAGGGAGACATTTTTGCTACAACTTCAGGTGAAATCTATCAGAAACAAATTTGGGAATTAGATCTATGAATATTTACAAGCATCCAAGCAATGGGAAATTTAATCGGTAACAAATAAGGATGGAAACCTGGCTACTAGAAGGGCACAGGGGGGGGGGGAAAAGAAGAAGACAAGCATATTTATGTTCCAAGATCTGCCATTTAATCTCACCAACCACAGAAACACAACTGTGTGTCTACACTTCTTCACAATTAGTCTGAGAAAACACAGTCTAAAAGGAGAAGGAATGCAAAGATCCATAACAGCAGAAGGCAAAATACCTTAAAAAAAAATAATTCTCACCTTTCTCAGGACAGACTAAAGCTGGCCATATTCTGAGCCAAAATTTGGCTGCTTCAACAAGGAACAGCTTAATTTCAATCAGTGTGTGGCCGTCCCTGTTCAACGGAAGTTGATTGATTACTCAATCCACCTCGTTTGTGTGGATGGAGAAATCTTATTTTATTCAGCCCGCTGGCTAAGAAAAAAAAAAAATTAAAAAGTCTTCGGCCAGCTTAAGTCTCCTCTACAATTGAGAATTCCAGGTTCCAAAGCCATACAAATTTACAACCACAGTTCCAAAAGTGACGCTTTGTATAAATCATAAAATCAGAATGCAATGGTTTGCAAATCTCATGAACCCATATTTTATTTACAATAGAGAATATATATCATGTTTAAACTTAGAAAACTTACAATTTTAAGAAAAAAAAAAAAAATATATATATATATATATATATATAAAATGTAAATTCATGGCAGCAACATGCCTCAAAAACAGTGATGCATGAAACTTTCTAGACAAAATGCCATAGAAGGAGAGTAAAAGATCAACTGCCTCAAGCCTGCTTCCAAAACCCACAGTTGCTGAAGATTTTTTTTCTCCAGCCACAGTAAGCTCCCAGATGCAGACAACAAAATATATTTGGCCACTCTGGATATCACTAGTGTTACCCTCTCCCTCTTGTTATTATATCTAGCGACCGCTCAAAGTAACATCAAAAAATCGGAGCACCCCTGACGCGATGATGAGTCATCACTGCTGTCATTGGGGTCTCCTCCAAAATCCATACCAAACCCTTAACCACCCAGCAGGCCACGCTTCTAGGACCATGCCCTATGACATCATAGGGGTGGGGTCACCTTGGACCTACCATGAAGACCACACCCTATGATGCAATAAGACGTGGTCACAGAGGACCATTTTGGGACATCACAGGGGCTGGCTCATCCAATGAAGTGGTTGGACAGTTCCACCCCTATAAGGTGTGGGCTCCAAGGGCAGTCAGAGGCAAGGTAACCCGGTGACATCCCCGGGTGACCACACTCCTTTGCTTGGGGAAGAAGCAAATCATGTCATATGGCAAGTGTCAGGAGCCTTCGTGTTCGGCAGACTGCATATTATTTTTCCTCCATGCAGAACTGTGGCTGGCATTCGTGACTGACAATAGATTTACAACGGGGGCTTTTTTTTTTTAAAGAACAAAATTTGGCTCGTGTTTATGACTTTTGGTGAATAAGTATGGAGACTTTTTGCCCCAAACTCATTTACATGGTGGGGCGAGGATCTGGGGGACTTCCAGATTCCAATATTACCCCGTGCACCCCCACAACCACCAAGCCAGGGTTGTGGGGCAGAGGTCCTTGGCCTCATCAACATGAGCAAAGCGGCCCATCCCCTATGTTGAGGGCATGTAGCTTGGTATGGTTCCCCTTCATTTCATGCTCAGACAAGGGTCTGGTATGGATTTGGGGGGGGGGGGGGTCCCATCTTCTTTTCCCCTAAAAGCCATACATTTCACAGCTTAAGTTAGCCACCATTACCAACTATTATCTCTTTATAAACTTGATCAAGGTTTGCTTGATTGCACGTTAATCTATTTTTTAAAATTGTAAGCACTCTGTACTTTATTATGTATGAATTATGTAGTTCATGTGTATAACTGGATTTGTTTTTTTTATTCTTGCAAACGAGGCTGTAACACCACTTTAGGGGAATTTAGTGCTACTTTGATGGTTTATAAAATAAAGCAATCATGTTTCATAGAAATATGCAAATCAATCTTTTTGGCCTGAAAGATTTGGAAATACCTCTTTTTTTATGACAATCTCTTCTCGCTTTTCCATGTTCTCCTGTTCCAATTTCATTAATTCTCGCTGAATCTTCTGACGCTTCATTTCCAATGACAATTCGTGGTCATAGTCATAACTGCCATCACCATTATCTGAATCTACTGTAATAGAAAACAAATAGGAAGCTTTGTATTTAGGTCTCACTGTAAGATATTTAAACAGCTGCTGGATTTTTAATGATGGGTTTAGGAGCTCAGACTCAATTATATAGCTTGGTGGGTGCCTACAGACAAGGTGGTGCAACGGATCAAAAAAAAAAAAAAACTCACGGATCAGATCGTTCCTCGGATCAGAGTCACGGATCAAATCATTTTTCCGATCGCAAATAATTGAATTTGCAAAAACCTGTGAAAATTCCACCACCATATAGTCCACTGTAATATACATCTCCCCCACTGTAATATCTACGTCATCTCCTCCACTTTAATATTGGCTGAGCATGGCTGGGTATTACCAAGTATGGCAGAGTATCGGCAGGGTATGGAGGAATGGCTTTGACTGCAATTTTCACAGCAGTGCTGTGGGCACTACAGATGCAGCCCACAGCACTGCTGCCATCGGATCTCCCCTCCACTGTACAGATCTGTACACAGAGGGGAGAGAGGAACCAGCGTTATCATGACGCCGGTTTGTTTACATCATTTGACGGAGTGATCACATTGTAAAACGGCCGACGGGTGCACCAAGATGGCCGTGGCCACGGCTTTTTCTAATGCCGAGACTGTGGCGCACTCAGCACATCGCGGCATGTGCCGATTCCAAACGGCGTGGCCCGTTCGGATCACGGATCGGTGACGATCCGTTGCACCCCTAGTCAGACAAAAGCA